>NC_132935.1:43070558-44299058 GCF_034638445.1 Ciconia boyciana | reverse complement strand
GCTACCATTTTAATCCTTTTTATTACTGTTTAGTATCCAAAAAAGGCTCTAAGGGAAAAATATTATGAGACTCTTCACTCTCAACTTCCAAATCACAAAGTACATGTGAAGGACCTTCACAACAGTGTCAATGAAGCACTTTGGTACACAGGAGGAGTTAAACACATGTGCTTATTAAGACTCCCTGAGATGTCAGAGCAAATAAGCATTTGTAGGGGGAGAGGCAGGTAACCAGATTTCCAGAAAAACTGTAATCAGAGCACCAAAGAGTTATAAAAGATTACGATTAACTTCTCACTTTCCCCATTGTAAGGGCTGACCTACGCAACTATGGTAGAGATGTGCGTCTATCTCCTCAGACAGAGAATAAGTTCACCTCTAGCAGGCTGCAGACATGAAGCAGAAGAGGCAATGGTGAAGCTGCTCTCCCTGCAGCTGTGGTGCAGCTGCCATCGCAGAGACCCACTGCCCAGCAGCTGCTCCAGGCAAAGATCTTCCAACGTCTCACACCGCTGTCCCCATTGTTGCAGAAGGAAACACCTGGAGCAGAAGTGCTGGATTCATTCAAATCCTGATGGGCTGAGAGTCACAAGGTAAGACTCCAAAATATCAGCTCCTAAATCTCCTAAATTTTCATAAGTGCTTTTGGGGTCACCATATAAAAAAGCCTCAGGCCATCAAGAGGGCTACATGCTGGCACATGCAATAGGCATATAGGTGCAGTTATTTATCATGCCAGTTTAGAAGCCATAAGGACACACAATTCACAAAGTGGGCCATATACTCTCTGTTTAAAAAAAACCCAAACAACCAAGCAAATAAAAGATCCCACTTAATCCGTTCCAGTAAGCATGATCCTAGGCACAGACTGAAAGACAAGCTGATTACCCACTTCTAGCTTCTACAAAGGTCACACAAACTGTTTGTGTTTATCTTCACAGACTTTCCACCTTTTTGATGGGAAGAGTGTTATAAAGGTTATTCGGAAATCCCAGTGCCAGCTCAGAAAATGTTTCCTTCACACAATTGCCTTTTGAGAATATTTATAGGGAACACGCTAGGAATACCAAGGGCAAACAAACTCTGAGCATGACCTTAAATGCTCATATACAGAGTACTTGTCTCGAATAAGAAGGTGTCAGTAACAGCATCTACTGGATGAGCCTATTCTAGTTGACCATCACTGTCTATGCATCCAGCTACCCAAGACTAAGTGTTCCTCCACCCTGAGTTGGCACAGGACGTTGGTAAAGCTCGCAGCTGCCTGGGATGGAAAATTACAGAAAGTGACAAAATAGCTTCATTAAGCTCCTGGTTGTTTTGTCTATATTGCCCTTGGACATAGGGTAGGAAAGCAAGGAGGAATCTAGCCAGCCATAAGCAACTTTTCCACATGGGCAGTGGGGAGAGAAGTGGGTCTTCAGGAAGTCTTTAGTACCAGCTGAGACCAGTACTCACTGTAAAGGTTTCTGAGGTCCTGGATGGCTCATACAAGCTAGAACAGGATCCAGAAATGAGGTACAGCCCTTGCTATGTTAGATCTGGGGTTTCCTGCACAATTCATCCCTGCCTGACAGCCCCCTCTGCCCTCTCTGCAGCTGCTGGATTTCTGAGGTGCTCTCTTCAGGGACAGCCCTTTCCCTCTCCTCCAGCCCTGTCCTCCACCAGTGGGTATAGATACCCTCAAAATTGTTGCTACTGGCCAGAGCAGGGAATGACACAAAACCACACAAAAGGTATGTCCAAGATAGTACTGGATCTCAAGGGCAGATGGGAGAGAAGGGCAGAAAGGTATGATAGCACTGAGGTGGAAGACACACACATCCCCACAGTGCCGCTGGCTGCAGGGGGATGGAGGGGAGAGGCAGTTTACACACTCACCCCAAGGATTTCTCCCATCCCAGCATGATAGGTGTGGCTGCTGTGGTTCCCTGATCCTACATGCAGCTAGTAGCAAGGCATGTCCTCCCAACACTGCTGGTGGCTGGCCATGTCTGTGAAGAGTAGCACAAAAAGGAGAGCAGTGCCTCCACAGTCACTGCATGCACACAAACAGCACTCACATAAATACGAGCAAGAAAAATGGCCTGATTGGTTTTTTGTTCACCAGCTAATCAGGCTAAAAGCTTGCTGACAGTTCTCACATCCACACATACCCACAATGGTCCTGATCTACAGCCTCTCCAGCAGCCAGCTCTCAGATTCCGGGCTGTGCAGTATGGACCTGTGGTGTCTCCAGTAAGCTGGCTCCCAGACCTCTCGCCCTACTCACTTGCTAGTCCAGCTTGAAGTTCATTAGTGTCTCACACTGAGTCACACACAGTCATACACAGAACAGAAAGTATGCTAACACAGAAAATAATTAGGAATAGAGTTTAAAAAGAAAATAGAGTAGACTGTGATGATCAGGTTCAGGCTTTTAGCAGACAAGTGCAGTGACCAGAGGCTTGCTTACATGGGACTAGCCCATTCATCTCCCCTCCTCTCCATTTCCCCAGGCTTGTTCTTCCTTGATCCAGCTTGACTCCTCCTTTTCTCAGCCCTTCTTTCCTCACAGGCTAATTTCTTTTTCCTTTATCAGTCTCACTTTTGCTGTATCTGTAGCCAAATACATTATTTCTGATACTGTCACCTCGGTGTTAATCTCTGCCTTATACAGTATTACTGATAAGGTTATCTGGGCATTGTTTGTCTTGCAAGTTCTTCCTCCAAAAGGTCCCCAGTACTTCCCTTGATTTGCTGTGAAGCCTATCCATCTTTCACTTAACTCCCGCCTTAACCCCAGCCATTCCTCATGGTGTTAGCTGTAACTTCTGCCAGTTTATGACTGCTATTTGTCATGCCCAGCAATTTTTTGTGTCATATTCAACAGCTTCTCATGTTCTTCTCAGTTAGCTATACCTAGTCATCTGCCCCCATACCTTAATATAAACTGCTGAGAAACTTTGAGCATGTGGCATGCACAGAGGCTCTTTCTTGTTGTTATTGGATAAGGAGTTCTTTCATTTTGCTTATTCCATTTTGGACAAGCTCCAATAGAAGTATTTGCATTTGATGAACCAAACCAGACCATTCTACCTCAAATCAGTACATCCATCAGTGTATACATTTCTAAAAGTGCCTGAAGTTTCAGAAATCTACGAGAAAGAATAAAAAAAAATCCACATCTGATCCACCTCTCCAAATAACTGAGCTGGTTAGGCACATCTTAATATCTTTGCAGCTAGATGAAGTTCATTAGCGCTGTCAGCAGTCAGAGGATTGCAGAATCCTCTGAAAAGCATATAGTACTTTTCACACCTGGGTTTTGTGACATGAATTCATGTCATGTGGTGGTACAGAATGGCAGCTTTACACAATGTTAGAAAAATCTGCCTGCTTCTAAGTGCTCACAAGCTTTCAGCTGTAGCAGCAGCTTTAGTTTAAGCAATAGCACAGTGACAGAAGAATATCTACTGCTAACAGGAACTACAAAAAACAATATTTAACACATGCTTTCTAACAGAAACAGTGGCTCCCTGCTAGATCTCACAAGTAACTTTAATGTAAAAAAGATGAGGAGCCTTTTGCAGCTAACAGGAGAAAGGCAGAGAGGTTAAGTGTGTAGGCCTAAGGCTTTCAATGGTTGTTAGTCACTGAGCCTCAGGAAATTTATGGGGAGGAAAAAGAAAAAAACAAAGGTCATGAAACTTTGAAACCTGACTATTCTTAGACATTTGAGATAAATCAAAAGGACTTTCTTTGCAATCTCAAGAAAGAGAGAAGATACTGGCCTTTTCTTATTCTAGACTTAACAATAAGACAGTGAAAATAACATGAACTTCCTTGTGGGAAGGAAGAAAAGTCTGCCTACAGGTTCTCTCCAAGATCAGGAACAAAGTGATAATGTAAAAACTGCAAAACAGGGACTGCAGTTTTTCATACTTCATCCAAGATTCCAGTTATTTTACAGAAATAAGTATATGTTTCTTTCCAAATAATGAATTATATTTCTTGGCTGATGTGAAACTTCATGGCTTCTGTGACAGTGGAGCTTTTACACCAGCAGATGTTTTGTACCACAGAGTAATAGTCATTAATAGAGAAAACTGATAAAATAAAGAATAGTCAGTAATAGAGAAAACTGTTAATTTCATTTTCTGTTTGTTTGATTTTTAAAGTCAGTCAGCATTGTAAGTAATAAAATAAGTATTCTAAAATATTCAAAAACACCCTTTGGAAGATTAACCATCATCATCACATTGAATTCCTCCTTTAGAGGTCCTCCTAGTGTCTGATAAATCTTTCACCAGATCACTGGAATGAGTGCTAAGTATCTAAAATTTCTTTAACTGAAAGCATGTTAGCTAATCCAGCCCAGCAGACAACAAAGAAATACTCAAGTCAACTATTCTTCACCATCTTTACCAGCTCTGTGTACAATTTCTGTTAAAGCTGGTAAGAATTCCCGCTCAACATTTGCATTTGACACACTTGTATCCTTTTGACCTATCAAAATTTTATTTATCCTTTTTAGCAAGCTTCACATATTTCTATGGAATTTTTTTCTATCCTAGTACCAACAACTTTTGTTTCTCATTTGAGAAAATTTGTCATATTTTTATAAAGAAAATTGGCATCTAAATATTGTGAAAGTTACATTGAATACATTCTTCAATGCCTTGTCTTTGAAAGGGTGATTTTGAACATAAGGATTCTCTCGTGTTTTTTTACTCCTTTTTTGTCTTATTACCTTAGAACAATCTTTGTAGTAGTAACGCCCATGTACAGAAGGACACCACATCTTCTGCGTTTGATCATCATCCAAAAGTGAACATCTCCAGATTTTTTTGCCTTTCACCTTAACTTTTACAGCTTGCTTTTAAAAAGATTAATCCAAAACACGCCACACTGATTTAATTAATACAATATACTGGCTTTGTTTGTCCTTGTACCATATTATACACTCAGTTAATATAGACATACTTGGAATAAAAGCCAAAATAAAAATAAGGAAGATGTATGTGAAACCCTAAGCTGAAGACACTAGCTATGAATAACGTCAGACAAATCAGCACAAACAGCATGCTATGGAAATTTAAAAAGTATGTTGAAAAAGAACACCTGGTATGCTATCAATTAATGAAGTGCACTTCAGCAATTGCTGATGAATCTCCTCTTTAAGAAGCTTATAACCTTTTCGGTGTAATATTATCAGATAGCTTCCACATCTCAGTCATAAAATTCCTCTTAGGAGAATTACGAAGTTTAAGCGACAATTACACACTAATTCAGTCCTATAATCACATAACTGACAGCTTTAATAGTGACCTAACCAAACCAGCAGCAAATGAGAAACAGCTTAAGAGTGTGAGCTTGCATGCAATGACAAGTCTGACAGAAGGAAAAAGCAAAATAATTTGACTATGTTTCTGTCAGGTAGGAGGAGGGTTACGTCATGGTAGACAGAGGATATAAGAAGAGAAACCTCAAAGTGCCCAACAATGTTCTCTAAACTTCAGAGACCTTTCCCAGGGAGTCTTCATTGTGTTTTGAAAATACTAAGAGTTAGGACTATAACTTGACTATGAGGTCTCACCATGGCAAAGCTAAAAATTTGAACAAGTTTTTGGAGCTTGCACAGGAGTGCCTGTACTTGAAGGGTTTGTGGTTACTGCATGGAAGGAAGGTGAAATGCCTGCCTACACTGATGGAAGGGTTTCTGTTGCTGCAAAACCAGGCAGGGACAGCTGTCCTTATGGCACCCTTCATAAAAGCAAACTAGTGTAAAATTGCACGGTAAAAATAATGTACCAACATATATATTTAATATATAGAAGCACAAGTTCACTTGTAGGTTTTTCTAGAAAATATAAAGGATTAAGAGGCAGAGTGAGGCTTTCCAGTTCTAGTTAAGATTGAGATATCAAAATTTCTGTATCTATAGACTAGTCTCACGTTGATAATATTCAGAAACTGAACATAAGAAGCATATCCCTCCCTAACCCAGACATGCCAGGTTTGATAGCAAATGACCCACAGACACTATTCACAGAGCAGATGGGGAAAAGACACATACACGACTGATTTAGGCCCTAATTTGCTATAGTTTCCATAAGCCTTCAGCTGAGAAAACAGTGTCAAACTCTGCAAGGCTGGCACTCCAAGTGACATAGGGCAAGGTGAATTGCAGTCAGAAGTTATTGGACATGATGACTGAACTGACTGCAGGTGGTACTATTGTGTGATCTTGCAACAGGATAAGGTAGGAGCAGAGAAGTTTTGACAGTCCACCACCAGCAGCTTTATGCTACGATGAGAGTCATTCTACTATGTGCCATCTGCATTACAGGTCTCTGATATCTCATTCTTTTTTAAACTATTTCATAGGGTTTTGACATAATGGCCAAAACCCAAGTGCTTATTCCTAATACAAATTTCAGAATATAACTGCTACCTTCACCTACCTAAAACAGAGTCAGACTCTTCTGGGAGGTACACAATGAAAGGATATGAGGCAAAAAATTAACAGGAAACAAAATATTTCAATGAGAAATAAGGGAACAACTATGCACAGTGAGAGTGGCCAAGCACTGGAAGAGGTGTACAGTGAGGCTGTGGAATCTCCATCCCTGGAGGTATTAAAAACTCAACAGGACAAGGAGCTGAGATACCTAATCTAAATTTGAAGCTGGCTTTGCTTTGAGCAGGAGGTTGCAGAGATGAGCTCTGAAAGTCTCTTGCAGCCTAAATTCTATGGTTTTATGAAGGCTTATACATGGTAAGGGAGGTAAAAGTTCTATACTGCAATAGGAGGTTTTATTAGTACTGGAAAAGGGAAGGGAGGATTACTGTTCCCCCCAGTGTCCAGTTATCATGTTTTGGAGAAACAAACTAAGATCTCTTCTCACAGGAATGTAGACATTAAATAGATGCCATTTCATGTCACATCTGGTGCCATCAAATCCTTTCACCATAAGGGATGTTTTACAGAACAAGGTGAATTTCACAGTACATCCTCCTTTCCTGGCTTATTCCACATGCAGATTTGGATTAGCATTCAGTCAGGGGAAGTGAGGAGAAATACACAGGCTAATAAGAAGAAAAAAGTTCTAGAATCCCAGCACTGATTGAAATTTTTGTGATTTTTTTTCCCCTTCCTCCTTTCTCCCTTCTGCAGGGAAAGTTTCAAACTTTCAGTGCAGATGTTATAGCCATGGAAGGAAACCCCATAATCATGCAGTCACAGACACATATCTTGAAGTTAAGGATCAAGTTCTGATGTTCTGGTTGGTTACGTGTCAAGGGACCCAAGAGCCATTCTCAAATTCCATACACAAAACAGCCCCAGTCAGGAGCAGTCGTAATCCAGTCTGAGTCAGCAACTGATTCATTATATCCTTCGTAGTTTCCTTCACTAAACCCTGATGTAGTACTTGTTACAGACCAAACCTTCTAGGGAGAAGAAAAAATGTTATTCAGGATGTCTTAACTGTCTTACAATTTTGTTGGGTTTTTATTAATCCATCTTGGAGAAAAATAATTCCATAATTTAGCCACTGTAATAAGGAAAATAACAAAGCAGAGATATTTTTATTTCAGCTTTGGTAGGCTGGGGAGCACTCAAGTCTTTCAGAAGTTTTAATCAAGTTTGGACAGCTGCATTTTGTATTCCAGTTACTGCTGTTCTGTTGCCTATTTTTGGTCATGCAAGTGGATTCCTTTTCCCTAACAAGTTACTTAAATGCTCTTCAAAGTCTCATGTTAGAATAACAAAGCCACTGAGGGATTTATGGAACTAATCTCCTATACAGCAAGAATTACACAGTTTACTTTAAGTCCTTAAATAAGTTTGTAAAAACCTATTGAACTTAATGAATTTAAAAGCATTGCTAAGAGTTTGTCAGACTGATGAAGCAGGACATTCTCGTTCACAAATAGAATATTAAGACCAAGAAATGTGAGGAATACATTGAAGTTCAGTGAGTTTTCCATTACCAAAAAAATTCAAACCCAAACCGCAAAGACAACCAAAACACACACAGAAGATTTGTGGTGGATTTTCTTTTTCTTTTTATTCAGCAACTGCTTTTCCTTCTCTTCCATTACCCTTATTATACTTTTTTTCCTTTTTTTTTTTTTTATTCCTGTTCCTAACTCTAGCATCTATACAGCCCAAATCTTTGTGGATGTTCTGATCTTTATCATAGTTTGATGCCTGGTTCTGACAGAAAGACAAAATACTTATATACAGCCTTAGTTGTAGGGTGAGCCATTTGGTTTTATTGTGTTTTTAAAAAGCTCACTGATACCAATCATGTTTTGAACCAGCTTAGAAGTGATTTCTAAGGCCTGCATGGTTCAGCTGCTGACCGCCTGGATGCCTCTCCAGCACACCGAGATCTAGCACTTATTCACACTATTGCAGTGCCAGAACTCAGCTGCTCCCACAAACTGCAGCTGTGGGAAGCACAGGGCAGAGAGATTAGTTTGCTCTGTGGGACACAGGCTCATCTTACTGGGGTGATGTTGAATTGAAACCAATAAGATGTGATAGACACAGGCTGATTTCTTGTTGAGTAATACAGTGCAAAAGACACTGTGCACATGTCCTCCCATAACAGCTTCCCAACTCTCCAGCCCTACCTCGCAGGGCTCTATATTTCTCCAAATCCTGAGTATGTAGAAGCTTGCCAACCCTGGTCTAAATCACAACCTGAAGGTTTGCCACAGGCCTCATTTACTGATGTGCAACTTTGTTTTGATACTTTGACAAAGATATGGCACATAATAAATACAAAAAAAACTAATAAAAGACACCACACAAAAGCCACAGACTAAATGGAAATAACTGGTCTCCCCTGATCTAGAACAGCTGACCCAGAAGGAAAGACTATAAAAACCATGTTTGTCAGTCTAGAGAACAGACTAAGGGGAAGACACTACAGTGTTCAGACATGAAAGAGCTCATCACAGGGGGCAGGAAAAGTTCTGTTCTCATCTTCCATTTGAGACAGGAAAATAACCAAAGGATTCAAAATCATAGCAAAAAGTCAGGGTTTTAAGAATAGACTGCCTGGAGCAAATTATCTGGAGGGGCTGTGGCTTTGCCATCACTGGATGTTTTTTGAAATAATTTATGCAAATATTTGTGAAGATTGGTATAGGATAGGCTGATCTTGATGTCAGCTGGCATGCAGGCAAGTTTATTCCTTTGCACTTAATAAATAGATCTATCTATTTATTATCTAGATAATAAATAGATAAATAGATCTATCTATTAATCCAACATCTTTCCTCCCTAGAAGGCAGGAGTTACAAAAGGATCCTCTCACTTGAATATTTTTGCACTCCTCCACATCTGTACATTATATTGGCAAGTAAGGCAGTCCCAAAGGTAGAAAATGAGTGTGTTTTCTTAATTCAGAAGCTGCACCCTAGCTCCACTGCTGAGCTATCTTCTGTACTGATTGATGAGGCACTCTTGCAAAGAGAAGTTATGTGGCTTTTTTTCTCCCCACTTGAGATGATTGAAGTTCTTCAAGACTGACTCAGTTAAGCAGTGAGAGGGATCTCTCTCACATGGGTTTGGCCCACAGGAGGAAGGGATACATTCTAAAATAGAGACATGGATTAATTGAATGGAGAAGGTACAAGACTCGTAGGCTCATTATGAAGAAATCTTAGTTCTTAGTGGTAATTCATGAAGTCATTTATTCCTTTGTTACTCATCTAGGTCATCAGATAATGATACTGCAGATTAACAAAGAAGCAATCATGATTTACACTGCTTAAAGAAGAAGATGTCTGACTTTTCTTAACTTGGACAGCATGAACTACTTAACATATTCAGAAGAAAACACAGCCAGAGATATTCTGTATGCACAGATAATGATTACAAATTATTGTCTTCTCAGGGCATGAGCATATGGTGTTAGCATGCCTAACGACTGGCTGGTACAACTGTTTGTCAGCAGGCACAGCTCCACCAGCTGTAATGGGGACATACCTCATTGACCAAGAGCTGAATTTGGCCTACAGGTTTTAATGGCTCCTTGAGGAGCTGCTGTGGTTGTTAGTCCAGACTTCCAAATCCTGAAAGTCTTGCCTTATAGGGGTTATCAGGTTATTCCTAACATTTCTCATTTCGCTTTGCTTTCAGCTGAAAGGAAGATGCTCTGTGCACCTGCTGAAACACTGAGATGTGTGCTGTGACCTGGACGTATCAACACAGGAACCATAGTACAGAATTTCTAAGTTTATAGCAGTCAGCAATAAAGACTCAAAAATATCTATGCAGAAATTAAAGTCTCTGCATTATTTTTTATTTTCTTCACATTCCTGTCTCAGCCTCACATGAAACAGAAATGAAGACCTCTGTATCACAAGTATGAAAAGGAAAGAAACAACACAGGCTTTTTTTAATTTGGTTTTGAGTTTGGGTTTTTCTGGGGTTGGGGGGAGTTGCAAGGACCCTGGCAAACATTGAAATACTTAAAAATCCTATATTCCACATGTTATTTACTGTTCCGGTAACTAGAGTGCTCTCCTGGGGCAAGTCGCTGCATTTCTCTGGGCTTTCCCCCCACCTCCCTCCCCCACCCACCCTTCTTATCTTTGATTGCCTTTCTGAGAAACTGATGTTATAAAAGGGAAAAAAAATTGAGTTTGATGGCTGTCCATGAGACCTGATATCTTTTGATGCCTCCAACAATGAACACCTGATAGTAGAGGCAAGTTGTTTATCGATGTGCTATACAGACAGCTACAATTCCCTGAGTAATGACAGCAGTTCACATAAAAGCATCAGAGATTTATTAGGCTAAAAATCTATTTGTTCAACTGCCAGGAGAGAGGAAACAGGCAGATTCCTCCTGCTGGTCAGATTCCTATTATAATTGTATATTTGTCCCTGCACAGTCAAAAACCAAGACATACACTCCACAGAATAAAGTTATCGCTAGAGTTAGGGGATCTTTTCTGGGGAGAAGAAGGTTCACAATTCAGCCAGGCAATGATACAGTTGAAAGTAAGGGGGTGGGTATAGACACTACGGCACAGGCGTTATGACAAAACTTTTGCACACATTTAGGTGAGGTCACCTCCAGCACTTGCACATAAGCAAGGAAGAGCCTACAAGGCACCATTATGGAGAAATTCCCCGAGCCCTTTCTAGGAACTCAGTGTGCTGGGGTGCCTCTCTCATACTAATGCATGCAGTATAGGGAATAAACACATTGAGTTAGAGAGGTGTGTGCAACTTCAGGGCTACAATCTTGTTGGGATCACAGAGACGTGGTGGGATGGCACCCATGACTGAAGTGTTGCAATGGAGGGATACAGGCTCTTTAGGAAGGACGGGATGGGAAGGCAAGGAGGGTGAGTTGCCCTTTATGTGAAAGAGCAGCTGAAGTGCACGGAGCTTTTAAATAAATCACAACTGAAGACCACCAGTTTTTCCTCTCCATGGTGTAGGTTTGCAATGTATCAACCAAGGAATGAGCCACATTCTGTTTGTACGTCACATTTTGAGAGAGCAGGACTGCATTACCCAGCAACACAGGCACTTTCTCTTTGTGCTTACCTTTAACCATGCAGCACACCACAGAAGAAAATAATTAAGTGGACTGATCCAAGGGGTGTCTGCCACCTCTGAAATCAACTCAACAATCCCGGAGAAAAAACTACCTTATACTATTGTGTTTACACAACATTCCCTTATCTGTGAGCCACGTTAAACAGGAGACCTAGCTTATCTGAACCCATAAGTCCCTGTTCTGAGACTGCAACATGCTTCTTTATTTTAAAATGGAAAATACAAATAAATTACCTAAAACAGATATCAAGACATTTACAATCCCAGTCACTACCAGTTCCCTTCTCATCTGGATCTGAGAGAACTGCTTTAATCTGCTCTTTCTCAATCTTCTCAATCAGTTCTCCAGTACTAATTGGTACAATTAGCCCCTGTTTCCCTAGCCTAATCACTAAACCAGGAGCATAGTGCCTGTGTTCTCTTTTGTTTGAACTATGCCATGGCTGATCTTAAAACAAAGCTGAAATATTATGAAAGGTTTTGGTAGACTTCAGCAGAAATTCCTATTTCAGTAGGATTTCTGAGAGAACAAAACAATTCTAAAACAACAGAGGAAGGTCACAAAGCTTCTCCAGGGAAATATATGTGAAAACAATGAAAAACAGCTTAATCAGTTTTATCATGATTAAATTTGTATTTTCTAACTGGGATTACTTGGGTAGATAAAAAGAGGAAGAGGGGGCTCATGGTAGTCTCTGCACTAAATCACTGGGAAAAAAAGACCAAATGAAAAGATGGTCACCAGCAGTTTTGATTGCATCCAAAATTAAAAATGTAATTCTTAGAGAACGTTTGCAAAGCTGTATTCACTTTCGGGCAACTGTGCCTAAGTCTTTTGGTCAGAAAATCTGACTCAAATGCTAGCTTCTAATAAACTTCATAGTGACGGTGGTATTTTCATTCCTTGGCTTGTGAAAGTATAAAGTGCACAGAAAACAGATCAAAACTCCATGATGAGCCTGCAGCATAGTACTTATGTTATTCTCATGGGAGTACACAGGTATGTAAACACCTTTTCTTCTCAAATGTTTCCACAGAGAAAGTCAAGAACCACAGACCATACAGTATACTCTGTATGGTGAAGTGTTATTTGCTCTATCTTGTAGCTAGTAGTATATAATAAAATAAGACAGAGCACTAGAAAACATAATCACAATGAAGCAAAGCTACTTTGCTTGTGCTTTTTAATATATTTTATTTATTTATTTATTTATTTTCTATTATATCTATTTACTTATTAACTTATTTGCTTGGATTTTCATATTTGTGATATCCTGCTAATCTAGGTAATTACGCATCAGGATATGGGACAATCAGAGCCAAAGAACTGTGTTTATCTCTCACTCCATGGTCTTAGCTCAGAGATATTAAACAGTTTTGCCAAACTATTTGCTAAAAGGATGCATGTACTACGTTATTAGTATCGTAATGTATGTGGTCAGTACCTCTGGTAACATCACAAAGACCTTTTCACTTCTAATTTAAGCGATGCAAAATTTTACCAAATGTACTAAAGCTCATAGAATTCCATCTCATTTAAGAAGCAAAACAAAAAAACCTGAAGTGAAATAGATTTTACACCATGTGCTTTTTGAAAAAAAAACAGGATAATCAGGAACTCTGAATTACCCTCTAAAAAAGATTTCCTCCGCGGGGTTACGTTCAAGTCCATCATTATCACAGCGTGAAGGAGTGAAAGTGTCGGGCGGAGGTATAGGAACTCCTGTGCCTGCGTCCTGCTTCAGCTCGACACCCACACCCCGTGAAAAACGCCTTTTCGTGCAAGATGAAGAGCATTACCTGACAGCCAGGCGCTGCCCACGCCCTGCACGGCGGGCAGCCCCCGGGACGGGGCAGGCGGGGGATGCCGGGCTCTCAGCCCCAGCACGACAAGCAGATGCCGCCTGGAGACGGGATTTCTCTCCCCTGTGCTGCTCCGCGATACCGCGCCGCCGTCGGGAGGAGATGTGACTTCAGGTAATTGCACAAACCTCTTTCCAGTGGTCCAGCTCCCGACTTTTAAACCATCCTCTCTGCGGTTCGTGTTACCTATCTGTTGCTACCCAGATCGAGACGGGCACGCATTTAAGAATCAAGGATCAAGGATCCTCTCAGGATCAAGCCAAGAAGCGGCGCCGGCATCCCCCGCCTGCACGGACCCGGGACCTGCATCCCCCGCCCTGCTCCTGCGTCCCTCCGGGAGCCCCACTACCGCAGCCGGGCTGGCAGAGGTCAGTGCATCCTTCCTCCCCTTCCAAAGGGCTCGGCCCCGTCGGAAAGGGGGGCTGTTTTGCTTTTTGGGGAGCATCCCAAAGCACCGGCTTCCCCCGAGGGCAGGAGCCCCGCGGTCCGCCCCGGCCGCGGCCTCTCCGGGCGCCGGGGGGGGAAGAGGGGGCGGCGGCCGGATCGGACGGCTGGGTTCCCAGGTGAGCGTGTCACCTTGGGGTGGTCACTTTGGGAGAGTCCGAGGCTGGGTGCTGACCCACACGGCGCCCATTGGTGCAGGAGGAGGGAAGGGCCAGCCGATGGGGGACCATCCTCACTTTGGGGGGATGGTGGGACCCTCGGCAGCTGGCTGAGCCCTCGGTGATGTCCCCTTGCTCCCGGCAGAGCGGCGGCAGGCAGCATACGTGAGACCTCAGTGGCTGGATGTGCCAGAGGAGAGAGGCTTGAGAAGAGCAGGGGTCTCGCCTTTTTTCCCCCGCTTCCAAGTCGTCCCCATCACCAGTGGGCCTGGCCACCCTCTTCTGTGGCCATGGAGAACTCCTCCCTCCCTGAGACCAATTCCTCATGTGCAGGTGGGCCCATGGACTGCACCGGAAGAGGGGATGGGGGGCTGAATATGTCTACTCCCCCACTGAGCCCCAGCTTCTACGTCACAGTGCCTGTCATCTACTCAGTCATCTGTGCCGTGGGGCTGACAGGCAACACTGCTGTCATCTATGTAATCCTCAAAGCCCCAAAAATGAAAACAGTCACCAACATCTTCATCCTCAACCTGGCCATTGCTGATGAGCTCTTTACCTTGGTGCTACCCATCAATATTGCTGACTACCTGCTCCTGCAGTGGCCCTTCGGAGAGTTCATGTGCAAGCTCATCATCTCCATAGACCAGTATAACACCTTCTCCAGCATCTACTTCCTCACCGTCATGAGCATTGACCGCTACCTGGTTGTGGTGGCCACCACCAAGTCCAGGAAGATGTCCTACCGCACCTACCGAGCAGCCAAGATTGTGAGCCTGTGCGTCTGGTCCTTTGTCACAGTCATCATCCTGCCCTTCACTGTCTTTGCTAAGATACACAAGGAGCAGGGGCGCTCCCAGTGTGTCTTCGTGTTCCCCCACCCTGAGACCGTGTGGTGGAAAGGCTGCCGGATCTACACCCTTATTTTAGGCTTTGCCATCCCAGTGTCCACCATCTGCATCCTCTACACCACCATGCTGTGCAGACTGAGACGTGTGCACCTCCATAGCAATGCAAAAGCCCTGGACAGAGCCAAAAAAAAAGTTACACTGATGGTTGTTGTCATCTTGGCTGTATGCCTGTTCTGCTGGACACCCTATCACCTTAGCACGGTGGTGGCCCTCACCACGGACATCCCACAAACTCCACTGATCATTGGGATTTCCTACTTCATCACTAGCTTGAGTTATGCCAACAGCTGCTTCAACCCTTTCCTGTATGCCTTTCTGGATGACAGTTTCCGGAAGAGCTTTCGCAAACTGATAGACTGCAGAAACACCTCATAGAGCCAACCCTTTGTCCCCTCCTGTGTCCCTCTCACTGTCATCTGCTCTTCCTGGGTGACTCCAGCCCAGAGAGTGCTTTCTCTCTAGCCTCTTTGTGACGGCCCACAGGGCTTCAGATTGTCTCACTACCCAAGACGCAAACTGGGACAGGTGGAGCTTTCTCAGCTTTCCTGCACTCATTTCCTCAGCACTGCTCTCCATCCCTTGCTTGGATTTTTTTCTTTTTTTCTTTAATCCTTTCTCTCTAATGTGCTTTCTGTCCTAGGTTTGTAGCTCACAGAGCTGCAGCAGGTCCCTTTTCCCTTTTTAAAGATATCGCTTTGTGAACTCAAGCCACATGACTGTCTCTATCACTGGTGATTTGTAAAGCCCAATAAAGGTGTGTTATCGAGTGTCTTGCTTAACGATTCCTCAGCCTCTTTCATACCCACAGGACCTGCTTACCCAAAGTCTTATAAACTTAGCAATATTGAAAAAGGCACAGCTCCAAAGGATAAGGAATAAACTAAGGTATTGAGCTCATTTCATTTCACAGGGGCCTGAGATAAGGTAGTCAAAATCTGTGATAACAGGCGAGAGAGACCTCAGTCTGGCTTTAGGGAAGAAGGAGCAAGCCCTCACTAGTGAATAAAATACACAGACGTGGGTATGGAGCCACTTGCTGTGGAAAACAGCTTAACAGTGTACTTGGCAGCTGTAGTTAGTAAAATTTGCAGCTTTTGTTTGCATCAGAAGTAGTGTTTACTTTTTTATTTGTCATATGTTTATGGGCAATCTTCTTGCACATACAGGTGTTTTATATTTTTTGGTCCTAGAAAACAGAATCAGAAGGTATTTTCAGAACAATTTAGCCTTTAAGAGTTTGAAAAGGACTTGCTGAAATGCAGGGAATATTCTGACTTCTTCTGTATAAATCATAAATAACATATGCACTGCTTAGGTTACTTTAACAGTCTCTCACATACCTGTGCTCTGCTTGCTGGTAAGATTTATTAACACTTCTCTTAAGGAGGACAAAGGAAGTAAAAAAAAAAAAAAAAAGGCAAAAGATTAGCTTAATTTTATCTGGAGGATTGGGGAGAGGGTCAATAAAACTTTCACTAGAATTCATGTCCAAATATTGAATGAGGAGGTTTTTCCTCTTCTCTCCTCTTTTAGCCCTCTGTATGGGCCAAGTAGCAAAGTCTGTCTCCATTTAGGCTGCTGATCTGTGTACACACACCACCTCTCTTGTATCCTTAAGCCATCATGTTGACAGCAACATTACTCATATAAAGACTGCCTACAGTTTTAAAAGTAAACAACATTCTCAGAAAAGACATTTTCAAGATTGCCATGCTCTCATTGGTTGCTGATCCTTCCGTGAAGACTGAAGAATGACGGTGAAATACGGTTCTCTGTCAAACAGTCACCTCAGAGAGTATCACAGATCTGAGCATTGCTCCTGATAGCGACCATCCGATCATTTTGATCAAGCTGCTATGCAGTCACATTTGTCTCATCACCTGTCGGGGCTTCTATTTACCCCAGCAATGTTATTGACACCTAAGTAGCTTTATTGTGCTTTTGCAAAACCTAGCCTGTGCCTATACATCAAATGCATCTCTGAGATGCTTGATTGATATTAACAGCAGGTTATAAGAACACTCTGATTTGTATTTCATTTTTATCTAATTTTGAATACCAAAATTTTAACTGTTCTTGAAGAATATAATCTGGGTCAAGATTTTTTTTAAAAAAAACAACAAACAGACCAACAACTTTCTAATCTAGATCAATGTAAAGAGATTTCTTTAAAATCTTCCTATTTCTTAGGAAATAGGAAAGCATTTTAAAGTATGCCTTTCCTCACACTCAGTATCTCATCCTTTTGTCTTCCCCATTCTCAGTTCCTGTTATCCATAGGGGAAAATATGGGAAGTGCTATCCATTGACAAATTTCACTTCAAAGTATCTTATGCTGCTTGTCTTTTTTGTATCAGAAACATAAAAACTCAAACAGAACATCACCCATAGTAAACACAATCCTTCCCTAAATTCCTTCTCATTCTGAAGCCACATCTTACCTGTTCTTCATCTCATCAGGATGAATATCTGAGAAGAATTCAGTGTTTCCCAAAACACCTGGAGTTTCCCCATGGCTGTTAATCACAGAATAGGCTGAGACTTGAGCAACAGCCCCGGTCTGATGCAGGTGCTCAGCTCAAATTCATGCATTAGGCAGGGCTCCCCTTGCATGGCTGTGCTGTCTTCAGTGTCCATGACATGTCTGGGAGGTGGGACTGGAGCCTGTCCTGCTGCAGGTGTTGCAGATGGGCATCTACGTGGAGGAGGAAGCTGAGCGTGGACAGCCTGGGGAGGGTGTTGAATGGTAAGTAAGGCCCTCTCTGATCTTGCAGAGCTTCAGCATTACAACAGGCAGTACGTATTTTTTCTTCCATTGTATGCCTTTTGTTTGGGAAGCAGAACATTCTGGGGGAGCCCAAATGTGACCAAAACCAGCCCTCAGCAGGAGAGGGAGAGGTTAGATCTTCAACGCTGCTGGTCAGCAAGGACGGCCTGGTGCTCTATAGAAGCTAAACTTTGGCTCCCAGAGCAGCAATAGAGGATAATATCTCAAAAAATTTGCTCTCCTTAAACATTTCTACTTCTGTTCCAGAGGAGGGATTTATGCTCCTGTTCAGCCCATGCTTAACCAGCTATAATGAAATTTAAGTGTCACATCTTGAGACAGTATAGTTGCTGTGAAGAAGTATTTTAAACTGTATGAAATTGAGTAAAATAAAAATAAATCCATTTTCCCCACAGCACGACTGTAGCCTGCATCTGATATTGCAGATGTTAGATATAGACTTCCATGAGGAAAGCAGAGAAAATACAAAAAAACAGATTATATAATTAAATAGAATAGAATTAGAAATTTTTTAAAAGCTGGACTTTTTCATGGTATTGAAGTGAGAGTGAAAGAAGTTGCCATCAGGCCATCGCTATCCTGCCTGATGGAAACTGCTTTGGATGCAGAGTTAATCCTTTTTATAGGCAAAAGCAAAGTAACTGATCCCATTTGGTTAGTAACTTTTACTCTCAAGTGTGCCTGAGTTTCCAGATGGAAGCAAATCCAGGATGACCTGCAGATCCACATGGGTTGTGGCACTCTCAGTGTGGGCATGAGATTCCCAAGAAGAAAATATAGTTTATACTTCTGCAAAGAAAGCTATGCAGCAAGTAACAAGACCAGCCCTGCTACAGCCTACTACTTTACCTAATAGCAACTACTTTATAGGCTCCCTGGTAGGCCAGGAACAAAAGACTTAAACCTTCTCTGGATTGAGACATCCTGACCGCAAGTAACCAACCCCTGTGCTGAGGCTCACAGCCATGCACACAGCTGCGCAAGCCATTTTCCCCGCTGCCCTGTGTACAGGCAAGCATACCTGCAGCTCACAGGTTTAGTTTGCCTTCAGGTGCTGCAGAGCAGATCATCCTGCTCTGGTTCACTTTGCCATGCAGTTGGGGCACAGCTGCAGGTATCCGTGCATAAGTAGAGCCAGTCCCACAGAGGCATCCTCTGGCTACTTGTGCCTCACCCTCTGTTTATATCACCCTGACTGCTGTTAAACCCAGCATTTTAAATTGTTGGCCGCTGCCTAAAAGCACGCAGTGAATTTTTTGCGTGTGTGATTTTTTGAGGGAGCAAGATGGAGGGAGTAGACAGGGCTGTATCCTCAGGACTGTGGTGAGTTAGAGTATCAGGAGGATACACCTATATAACACCACGTGCCTTGCTCTGTGGAGAGCAGGCAAAGTTCTGGGACCCAGAAGGGGCTGAGCTTCTGATGCGGCAGGAGCGCAAAGGACGGCAAACAGGCAGCGATGGGTCTGGCATGCAGAGCTCCACCAACACCTCAAGCACGGAGTCCACGCACTCCGTTAATTGGCATCTACAGACACTTCAATAACTGTTAATAGTTAACTGATCAACGTTGTGTTGATCTTTTGAGTACTTGTTAGTTTAATGAATGATTAAACCAATTTTTTTAAAGGGTACTGCTGTCCATTGCCCATGTGAATATAAGGGAATAAAGAATTAAAGTGATGCAAAAAGGCTTTAGTAAAATATCAGAATCACAAATAAGTTTTGAAATCAAAGCACATGGGACTCCACAAAAGACCAGCTCACAAGCAGTGCATCTACATTAGTACTTCAGTTTGCTTCAGGAGGGCATTTTTAAGCCTGTCTTCCAGTCTTACTTACTTATCATTTGCTGCCTCAGACATAAGAAGATATATGCCAAGAACACACCCAAGCACTGCAAAGGCTAATAGGGACTCAGTTCTCAGGACCACCTAGTGTCAGTCGGAAGCAAAGAAATCACAAAATGTAAGTAAGTAGTGTGTACATAAGAACCTCAGGTGTTTTCTTCTACAGATCTCTTTCTATTATACCCTATGACCTGTAACATAGAGATAGTCGAAATATTATCACTCAACCTGGTAACAGGCAGCCCACGTGGAAATTGAGAAAAGAAGCTAACCAGTACAGGCCATAAAACTAATCAGGTACAACATCTAAAGCTGACCAACAGGAAAACATAACCCACTTTAAACTATGAAAAGTACAAAAAAGTCATAAGATTAATACAGCAGCGCACACAGCAAAGCATAACAAAGAAAGGAAGACGTGCAATCCAAGTGATTGCACGTGTGTGATCAGCACTTGGAAACACATGGCATCCATAAGTTCCTTTGCATCCTTTTTATCCAGGCATGGCAGCATGGGTGGGCAAAGGGAACCCTCAGTGTCCAGGGCCCTGTGAAACGCTGTCATCCAGCCCCGCGGGTCTCAGGCGAGATGCAATAGGTCACTTTGCATCCAGATGGTTTAGTCAGCAGTACGAGCTTGCCTTTCATCTGCGAGGTACATACCTCAGTGTAGTCTTGAGACCCACAGGCTTGATTTTGTATACTCTTTATCCAAAGCTCATGTGACTGCAGAAAGACCTCATAAGCCAAGGCAGGAGGGAGCAGTGTCATCCCTTCAGTATAAGTGGCTCTTTACCTTTCCCCAAAAAACCCCAATGCCTCTGGCTTGTCAACACCAAATCTCCTCAGTACCTTGGCTTCTGACACACGTGCGTTGCTTTTCATGAACATCTCCCTATAGTCTATATACAGCAAGCTATAGAGACCCAGAGAGTAACACTCCCTGAGGTCAGGAGCAGCATCTGCAGGAAGCAGGGAGAAGTACGAGGGAGTACTCAGTGTCAGAGGAGAATCCTATGATGTCAGGCTAAAGTGAACCCTGTGTTTGGGTTCAGGAGGGGAAGATCCTGGGCTCTGTTTATATTAAGTGCAATAAGAACAGATCTGTTCTTATAACTGGTGTTAAGATCCCAGAGTCAATGCTTTGTCTATTTCAGGAGTTTCTACCCTGGACTAAAGGGTGGTAAGGAGCAATGATGAGAAGATTTACTTCTGAACCACTTTCCTGGCTGAACTGAGGTGCTGGCATGCACACATCCTCCACAGCATCACAAAAGTTCACAATCCAGCTCCAAGAAGTTCTCACTCTGAGCAGTACTAGGAAATCCAGGATCTGCCCCCTAAACCCTAGTTCTGAATAGCTGATAACAGGCTGAGTATAAATGTTTAGAGTATGTATATTGATTATAATATGTAATTATATAATACCCAATGGGACATGAAAGGTCACGCAATTCTTTCCTGGCTTGCTGTTCAGGCTGCCTGTCACTGGCATGACAAGCTGAAGTCTTAGAAACACTCTCCATGCGCATGACTGTGACATGGGCATATTTCTGATCCCTGTAGTACATCTGGATGGTTCCTGCAGGTGTCGCTTGTCGGGCACATCTGGCAAGGAAAATTCCACCCTCAGAAAGGAGCATTTTATTTCATGAAATAATGTTTTGTTTAGATTACCTCTGCAAGCTGAAATAAACCTGTTTAAAATATTTTCCTAATTCTTGGAAGTCTCTAAGAATCAATTTCTTTTATTTCTCTCCTAAGAATGTTTCCAGTTTCTGCTCCTTTTAATCAACCAAATGATAATTTTTTTCTAATAAAACTTTGGAGAACAAGATCTACCACTGTTTTCTTGTGCTTAATTAAACTAGGTATTCCCATTTCTAAAGCAGATTAATACCTTATTTTTAGATCAAATATTTTTAGAAAGAATTTTTTCTGTAGAGACTTTCTCTTAAATGACAAATGCATTGAGTTTTGTCTAGTTATATTTGAGTAGATGGAATTTTCCTCAGTGAGTTCAGAAATTCTGGAATTTTCAGAGCCTGGAAATGCAGAAAAATGCCTTTTCCAGAGACCATTCCTATGGGGCCCCAGCAATTTCAACTATATATATAATTCAATGGAATAACATCCCACCTCTTAGAAATAAAACATACTTAAATTAATTGCTAATTTATCAAAGAGCAAAAAGGATCTGATATTCACCCAGTGCAGACAGAAGATAAAGCAGAAGTTTACAGACTTGAATTTAACAGACCAACATTTGGTCTAATATTGACATTGTTGTCTAACCTACATAGCACAACATCCAGTTGGCAAACCCCCTGTATGTTCACATGTGCAATGTAGACAAGTTTTCATTAAAAAATAAGCAGATTGTGATTCTTTTGCTCATTCTGCTAAGCAGCTGCTTACATGAGCAGCCCAGTCATGCCAAGGAATGATTCCTTAATTAACCCTGTCTGAGGGTTAATTGCTCGCTGGTATGAGTAAGGCTCTCGCAGACCAGCCCATTCCAGTTAGAGTGGTCCCCAGCCCCCTTGACTTGTCTGGCCTCTTTCTTTTTCAAAGTAGTTCCATTGCGGACAATAGAGAAAGTTTTATAATTGTGCTGCTTCACCAACGTAAAGCATGATTACAACTGAAGGTAATTCTACGCATTTTGTGTCTCGAGTGAGAGAAACCACCAACTTCTTTTTCAGCATTACAAAATGAAAAAAATTAAACTCTGCATAAGTTTTATATATTTGCCGTTTCCCCCATCTTCTTCCATAGCTATTTTTAGGAAGTGTGAAGAAAAAAATCACAAACTATCAACTCATTGCTAAAACTGTGTAATTTGAGGCTCCATTAATGCATCCAAAACCTTTTTCTACTTACAAAACCTTTATACCACCAGAGGGAGATCAAAGACAACTTATTCAGCAAATGTACTGAGTGGAAAGTTGAGTTTCAGCTGTCATGCCTGACACGGAGCATGCATTTTCAATGTAAGGTGTCTTTTCTTCAAATTTTACTCAAAAGCATGATAAACAGAAGTAGGATATTAAAATAGCTTTAAAATGGAATAAAACATATCCATATATGTATATATATATATATATAAACAGAATTTAGGTCAGAATTTTCTAAAGGTGTGATCCCAAAGCTGTTTGGCGTTTTTCTGTTTCTTTATAAGCATCCTTTTCAAATGTATAGTACTCTCAAATACCAAGAGGCGTGATGTCTGGATGCACCTGAGGACCCATCTCCTCCTGCGCATTCCCACTCCCAGTCAATCAATCAGCCCCGTGGAGGGACTGGTTTGGGGGAGCATTGGGTAGGTGTCACCGATATAGAGCAAAGGCAGTGTCAGCAGGCAGAGGCCACCTTTCCTCCCCACCATTCCCCAAGCCAGGGCAGCCCTGTAGAGCCCAAACTGTCTCTGGGCAAGGATTTGGGTGTCTCTGTAACTGTGCTTCCCACTATTTTCATTAGCTGGATTTTTTCCCCATTATTTCTCTTTTTCTTGTCCCTGATTCCTATTAACCTCACACTTTATTTAGCGTTTTGGACACTTCTCCTCTCAACTTTGAGCCCCTAGATGGCACTGGTTCTTCACTGACAAGCCATTACTCGTTTCCTAAACCGAAGTTAAAGACTAAAAAAATGCTCCCGAGAGCTAATTCGAACACTGTGTTACAGGATATGCCAAAACTAATACAAATTAGCTAGGGGAAACAATAAAATACGGGGATTTTTATTGTAAACTATATATAAAATGGCATGAATCCATACGCATTTAAAAATTTTGGAGAGTAGTACTTTTTAACCGGTATTGTTTGAATTGTTGAATAAAATCTGCTGAAATTGTAGAAGTAGTTTAGTTTAAATCTAGATTAAAACTCCTGTTTGGTCCCAAGTTTAAATTCTCAGTTCAGACACTAGGCAGATCAGTAAGGCAAGAGATTCTGAACCAAAACTCTCAAGTCCTTAAAGAAAAATGGTGGTTTTCTTTGAAGGAAATGTGTCCAAAATTTTTTTTTTTTAAGGCATATATTAAGAAAAAAACCTATATGCTTCTGATAAGGAGCAAGGAGTGTAATCATTTAAATACCTGACAGAATTTTGGGGAGCTGTAAGAGGTACAATGGGCTTGGATACAGTTAGTATAATTTTAATATATTAATAGCCAACAATGTAATCTGTCTTTATAAATTATTACAGGCTCAGATGTTACTACAGTGCCCTTAAATACTGTAATGTATATTTATGATTCTCATTGCATGGAAGTCCTACAACATGCCTGTGTGGCAGCAGATCCCTTTTCTACAGAGAGAAATCTGCGCTACACTACCTGGCACCTGATGAGCAAGCACTCCTCAGCAAGCTCTAGCTGTGAGGTGCATTACATCCTTGCCTACTAAGTCAAATCAGTAGAAAAATGCTAGCATAGTGCAACTGTTGGTTGATTGTTGTTATTTACTGCTGATACTATGGTAGCACTGAGATGCTAACCAGTCTGGATTATTGTGGTAGACATTTACCCACCTACAGAAAATGAAAAGCTGCACGAGAGAATTTGCGATCTAAAAGGGACAAACATGGTCTTGCTTTCCCAGGGACACTAGTCTCCTGAAAGCCTGAGAAGAGTGTGAGTCTGCTCCCTTCCATGCCTCAGAAGAGTTATGTATTTTCCAAGGTCTACATTTCACTCCTGCATTAAATTCACCTTAAAACTGAATCAGAAAAATTGCACGTGGGCTTTTATGCCTCAGTCACTGAGTCTGTGTTATAAAACCGATCTTCAGCTAAAGAAATTACAAGGCTAATTTCTGGTTGGCATAGTGACATAGCAGCAATACACTATATAAAACTTTCATTTGCTTTATATTAGGTACATATAGAAGCTATGTCTTCATATTTGATGGGCCTTACAGTTTGACATTGTTCTCTGTGATGAGCTAAAGCTACCCAAGTATCAGCAAGAGCTAATGTGATAGATAATTTTTGACTTCTGGTGCTGCAACATACTATGGGAACTTTGGACAACTAACTGTGAAAATTTCATATAATGGGAGAAGGCAGCTAGCTGTTGTCTTTTGGGGATACCTTGACCAGTTCGAAAAAAAACCCAACCAAACCTATCTTCTAAGCAGCACTGCAGGATTAAAAGGAAAAGATTCCAAAGAGTACAGTAATTTTTCCCTTCTTCTAAGGCTTTGATACTCATCTGATATACTTGTTCATTCACACAGGCAATGCATGGTAAAGAGAATACCACACAATGTTAGAAGTCTTCTCAAAAACTGCAGTTCTCAAAAAGCTCAGAGCAAACTTCAACCCTGTTGACAAGTTTTTTTAGTGTGATGAAACGTTCTGCTGACTCTTACTTAAACTCCACTAAAATCAAAAAGGTGTCAAGAAATGTTACCCAGAGAAATTAATCCTGGTATGAATAACTTCGAACACAGTTAAATAAACCAGGCCTAGCCAGAATATAAGACAGAAGGATCAATGCAGAAATCACTCTAATAGTGCCTACTGTTGCTAGTGATCACCTTTTGAATTTTTGCTGCATTGATTACTGGACTCTCATTCAAGGCTGGTTAATCTGAGGTAACCAATTTCCATCCCTCTGTGACTAGGTAAGAAATGAAGTGGCACTCAGTGGTTATACTACATAGTTAAATTTTTCATGTTTTGAAGAACTGCTACCATTGAGGCACATTACTGCAGCTAAAAGTATTCAAGAAAAAAAAAATCCATTGTAAAATGCTGGATTTCCAGAACAAATTCACTATTTCAGAATTACCATTCTGGATCAAACCAATGGTCTGTTTTGCCAAGTAGTCTGTTTCCAATGCGTCTTATATTAGACTGCTTGATATGGTGATGTATAACTGTTTCCAAGGACATTATTATACTGTATGTGTAGGTGGGTGGCATACATCAGCACCAGTCAGAATTAAATCTGGCAAGGCAGAAATAGAAACCTTTCATAATTATTTTTATTATTTGTACAATGAGAGCATACAGTGGCCCCAGTAAGGTTCTGCTGCGCTGGCTATTCTGCAAAACACTGCCTAAAAGAGTTTGACCATGAACAAAATTAAATCTAGTCTCTTTAAGACAAAGTAATAAGTGGTCAAAGGAAGACGTTTTAAAGTATCATAAGAGTTGGAAAAGCAAAGCAAACACAGGAATTGCAGTTTGATCGTCTCCAAAATTGTGGATGAACCTAGATTTCTTTCCAAATGATACTCTGAAAATTCAGAACAAAGATTACAGAAGAGAAGAACAGAATAAGCTCTCTAGCAAGCTGGAACAGGTGACCAGATGACCCTACCTGCTGCATGTCAACAGGGCCCCATCCCACTCACCAGTTGGAGCTGCCAGCAGAGGCAATGCTTTCCATCCATTCCTCCCTTCCTACCCATTTCCATGGGTAAGGATATCCCTACAGCAAGGGTGAATACCTATTCTAGCTTACTATAACACCTGAAAAACATGTAGAGCGATATATGATGCCATTAGTCACCGAATATGTGACTTTATTATCAGCACTTACATGCTACCTTAAATTAACTCTACGTCTGCTACAAATAAGCAACGCTACAGTTAAGGTCGATCTCACATACTGCTGTGGGGGAGTCCAGGTTCTGGTTCTGGTTCTCAGGTCCAGACGTTGTTCATTGAGGATGTTTGGTCAGGACTTTCTTTTCCTTGTGTCTTTATCTCTGGCCCATCAGTCATACCCCATCAGTCTCTCTTTACAAGCTCACAGATGCTCTGCAAAACTAATTTCTTCTACCTTGTCATGGTCTTTATCATGTCCACATCAGTCAGACTTCGCTGTGCATTCCCTCCAATGTCCTCTTGTCTTCTGAACAGCCTCATTCAAGTTTATGCTACCACTAAAATGGGATCAAGGAAAGCAACATGTTCTTTATTGTAGAGAGCGCTGTTCAATACAATACTATTGTATTGTACAATACTATACAATACTATTGTATTGTATTGAGAGCTGTTCTTCTGTTCCTCCCTTGTCTACTTTTAGGAGACTCCAACACTATCTGCACAACAATGTTTCCCACTGATTCTGCAAGGGGAATTTGTCATTTATGATGTGCTGCAAAAGCTTTTAGGAAGTGTCATCTACCTACTAAGAAGCACGTGTCAGGGGCCATGAAGAAAAGCAAAGCAAGGCAGCAGAAATGCTAATTCTTCAAGGATGGAAAAAGATAATGTGGCATAAATGAAGAACTTCTGCTTCCTTCGCTGTTAAAATGTGTTTGTACTCAGAAAAACATCTTGCAACAAATTGTTAAAGAGAATCTGACCCAAAGTTCACTGAAGTTAACAGGAATGGGGACAAGAATGGTTCTCAGATGCTCCCATGCTGGGGATGCTGCACACAGTTTAAGGGACCCAAAGCAATTCTTAGCCTTCTTATGAGAATGAGCCTTCTTAACATGCAATGATAAAGCTATCAGATGCTATATTTGCAAATATATGTCACTGAAAATGCATATTATGTTACCTTTAACAACTGCATGAATGATTAAGTGTTGGTAAAAGACATCTGCCTAACAAAATGAGAAGAGTTTCTATATAATTTACTACAAGCATAAATATGTGCTACCTTCCTTGTCCTTAAAAACTCACTACTAAACACTTAAATAAATAAAACCATTTATAACATTAGATGAGGAAATTATGGACTTAACCATATTATTTCTTTTTTTTACAAAATTGAAGAGGAAAAAGAATCCTATGAACAAAAAAATGTGGCTAAGCACTAAACGTTGTAACACTAACCTGTACAAGGAATCAGCCAACTTAAATAATTTAGTAAACTAATGAAAATCATCCAAATCTTATATAAAATTTCCAACCACTTTCCCACTAACTTTATTGCAATGAATGGGTCCAAAAACCATGCTTTTAACCCTGTTCATACTACAGTTAATTAAATTGTTCCAAAGTTAAATTACAGAGTTTGTACTCCATTTTTATTCACTTTCTAACAGAAAGTTTAACCAGAAAATATTTTATTAATACACTGCAGTTACCATTGTTTATAAACAAAAAATCTGATTGTCAGGTTTTGTGTTTGTATTGCATGTTATATACGCAGAACTGTAGCTATAATATGCTAAGTAGAAAACTACAGAAAAGGATGAATCTTTTATATATATAAAACTCTGCTTACAAAAATTAAAAGTAATTGCAGATGCCTGAGAAATTTATACACTGTGTAATTACAAAGTGCTAGAAGTATAATTATAGACTTTTTAATAAGGGGTAAGCTTTTCATTTTCTTCCCTTTTATTTTAAATATTGCTTCGTCTAAGATGATTTATTCCTTTGCTTCATAACAAGTTAGTAGGTTTTCCAAAGTGAGGATTTTTCTAGAGCTTTGCTATTTGTTTTGCAAGGGAATAAATTTTCAGGAACTGTTTATATGCACTTTTTATATTCAGCAATAAGTATATGGTGTGATTTAAAACAAAAAAACTCCATGATTCAGAAAATCACTTGAGTCATCAGTAAAGATCTACACAGCTCATAAAAACTTTCAGTTGAGAAAAGAATAGCCAAGAAATCACAAAACTTCTTATGTAATAATAATATTTTAAACAAAGTAAGTTTATGAAAACTTCCTAGAACACCTTGGTCCTATAAAAATTAAATCAGCCCTGTTCAGAATATTCCATCCTTAAAAATAAATGTAGTTTGGAATAAAAAAACCAAGACCTTGAAATTATAAGTGCAAACCTTGGCAACATTTATCTGGAAGCAGCTACTTCACCACAGCCAGAGTAAGGATGATTGCTCTTTCCAGCACTGAGCTTAAGATCAGGAGAAAAAAATCAAGTCTTCAGAGGAATGGTGACCAACAGGCCAGAATTTGCTTAGGAAGGGTGATGAGCAGAGGCAAAAAGCAAGGAGGAAACCCAAAATAGGGGTACTTGGTTTTATCCTTTCATGTTTGCTTTGTACCTTTGGGTGAATAAATAATGCTTTGTTTAAAAAGTCCAAGTGCAGGGAAACAGATGTGCAGTTAGGGTACTCCTTCCAGTCCCATTCAGTTATCTGTCCAAAGGCTGCCTAATCCAAACTCTGTTCCAGTTTAAAGCAGAGACGGGCTGCAGTAGGGATGTGCTTACAAAAAGCCTGCTTGAGTGTCCTCTCCACCAAGGACGGTGTTCATCTACCACAAAACTAACTATTTCCTGGGGTACGAATGGATCTTTCCCAATCTAACTAGAGTTTAATGTGGACCCAAGAGCTCCCTTGCTTTCACTGCAGCTGGCATGTCTGAGTGAAGAAACCCATTCTTAACAAATCTGCACTTATTAGGAAATTACTTTCACAAAGTATTTCCAACTGCCTCTGCCTAGGACTTTTTAAAAGCAATTTTATTTTTTCTTACTATTTGCCTACATGGTAACAGAGATAAAAGAGCCACATAGCATGTCACACCTTATGGATTTGATTGTTTGCCAATACATACTAACATAAGCATGACAGGCGGCAACAGGTCTGAGCAACGAGGCTGAAGCACTAACAGGTACAACAAAGAAACGTTGCAGGGACAGATTAATTTCTCTGTGGGAAAATATGTGCAAGAGTGAGCACCGTATTTGCTCCACTTTGCAGGTGTCTCACGGACGTAGTAACAGAAGGCAGGTCTTTTCAGAACTCAGGTTATAATCAAGGGCAACATACGCTTCGGAAAAGAGTTACCTCATTAAACTCCCTGCAGCACTGTTGCTTGTCAGCTTATGCTGAGTATCACACAAATATTTTTTGGTCCTCTGCAAGAACATGGTTTTGTCTTACAATACAATTGTATGGTTTACTCTTTTCACAACAACAGTATATATACATAGCAACCTACTGAGGCAGCTGTGTCCAAAATAAACTAGTTACAATACATACCAATTACCATTAAAGTGGGGCAAGTATTGGTATTGTGTATTTATGTATTTTATTGCTTTTGTCTCCAAAGCAATGTCAGCTCAAAAGCTCTTCCAGGACACACTACTGTGGTAATACTAGGAAGACCATAATATCTTTCTGCAAAGAGCAGCTGAACTCCCTAAAGAGAAAAAACATTGCCATCTGAAAGCTAACCTTACACACCTTTCTATTTCCCAGGGAATTCCTAGTCAAACGCTGTATTGATTTTTTTCCTCCTACACAGATCAGGCACTTTTAAAATATGCTAAACTGGAGAAATAACACAAAAAAAGAATACTTCTGAGAATGTGATCTAACAGATGATTTTTATTACCCCCATTATGAGAGATACCTACTCAAAAATCAATGAGGTGAGAATGGTGATATGCATGCCAAAAATCTAATGTAGCATATGTTGTAAAATTATAACTACTGTGAAGTATATTTTAAAGGAAAACTGTTGTTCAGGGTTGGCAAAGTGAGAATAAATAAATAAAAAGGACTGCTAACTTGCTTTGATCGAGGTACGTCCAAACCTTGAGCTTGCTTTTGCTGTCCTATGTCAACTAGCTCCTCAGGAGGGAATTCTGCCTGACCAAAAACACAGTGATCTGACTGGATTCTGGCAACCTACTTTAGCTGAGATGAAGATGAAAAGGTCTTTGAGTGTACTTTCCTGAAGTAAAAGCCAAGGAGTCATCTAGTGTTCAAAAACCTTAAGTAGGAAAAACAGTGTTTGCACTGTCGGAAAGGCATTTCAGGTCACATTATGGCTGTTACAAGTAGATTACTCACCATTTGTGTCAGGATGTTGACCTTCAGAAGGAACTATTTTCTCATTGAAGTTTCCAAGAGACAGCATTTTATCCAAGCAGCTGGGTGCTGGAAACAGTTTTTCTTCAGGGAAAAGCTAATGATGCCTTGTTCAAACTAAATAACATCGACATTTTAATAGTTCTTAATGTTTTGTAGAATACAGGCTTTATGTATATTTAGTTTCATCCAGGTATATCATCCCACAGTTATGCAGGCCTATAGATTAGGCCAGTAGTCCAATCAATAGTCCCATAATAACACACTATCTCAATGAAAGAGAAGAGATTATCCAAACACACTAAATGGACCTGCAAAATAAAGCCCTTATTTTAAATGGAAATGGCATTGACTTCTGTGGGTTTGCCGGTAGTTCAAAAATAATTTTTATATCTACTACATTGATCTATAACTTTTTAGCAACCAAATTTCACATACAGTAGTCTATGAGTTCTCATCAAGCTATATTTTTCCAACAAGGAAGTGCAAGAATGGGCAAAACAGGAAGAAATTCAGTGGGTATTCCATACCCCCTACCACCTTCAATCAAATGGGATGGTAGAAAGAGCTAATGGCTTATTGAAAAGGAGCCTTAAGCCACATGAGGCCCAGTGGGATACTTAACTTTCCAAAATACTTTATCAATTGAGTAAGCAGTATGGGCCCACTGGGAACCCTGTGAGCCGTGCATTCTTTACAAAAACTAAACCTGATGGTCCACCTACTGATGAAAGAAAATATCTGATAGCATTACAGCCAGGACAATCTGCCATGGTAAATTTACCACAAATTGGAACCATACCTATGACTCTAGCTAAACCTCGTGGCCCATTTGCCTGGGAAGCTACTGACAGCAGTGGTGCAAAACACAGAATTAGTGCACGATGGATTTTTCCTTCTTTCTAATGGGGTAGCCTGTCCAGAAAACCCCACCAAGACCACTTTGTTTTACATTTTTATCTTGCAGTCTCCTCCAAGATGAAAATAAGATACACCATCCTACTGCTGTTGAAGATTTCGATAATACTTGCTTCCCCACAAATGCCCACCTGTCTCAACTTAATTGTCAATCAAGAAATCAGCCACAATTGTGTCAACACAGATAAGCCACCTGTCTTGTTACTAACAGACAGCAATATAAATGTGACTTGTAAAACACAAACACCTGTTAATGAGGGATATATATATGTTATGATTATTCACAATAAGTCTTACACGCCATATAGAAAATCACAGAATCACAGAATCACAGAATCGTGTAGGTTGGAAAAGACCTTTAAGATCATCGAGTCCAACCGTAAACCTAACACTACCAAGACCACCACTACACCATGTCCATAAGCACCTCATCCAATTGTCTTTTAAATACTTCCAGGGATGGTGACTCAACCGCTTCCCTGGGCAGCCTGTTCCAATGCTTGACAACCCTTTATGTGAAATAAAATTTCCTAATATCCAGTCTAAACCTCCCCTGGTGCAACTTGAGGCCATTTCCTCTCGTTCTATCGCTTGTTACCTGGGAGAAGAGACCGACCCCCACCTCACCACAACCTCCTTTCAGGTAGCTGTAGAGAGCAATAAGGTCTCCCCTGAGCCTCCTTTTCTCCAGGCTAAACAATCCCAGTTCCCTCAGCTGCTCCTCATAAGACTCATGCTCTAGACCCTTCACCAGCTTCGTTGCCCTTCTCTGGACACGCTCCAGCACCTCAATGTCTCTCTTGTAGTGAGGGGCCCAAAACTGAACACAGTATTCGAGGTGCGGCCTCACTAGTGCCAAGTACAGGGGCACAATCACTTCCCTACTCCTGCTGGCCACACTATTTCTGATACAAGCCAGGATGCCATTGGCTTTCTTGGCCACCTAGGCACACTGCTGGCTCATATTCAGCCCACTATTGACCAACTCTCCCGGGTCCTTTTCTGCCAGGCAGCTTTCCAGCCCCTCTTCCCCAAGCCTGTAGCATTGCATGGGGTTGCTGTGGCCCAAGTGCAGGACCTGGCACTTAGCCTTGTTGAACCTCATACAATTGGCCCCAGCCCATTGATCCAGCCTGTCCAGATCCCTCTGTAGAGCCTTCCTACCTTCAAGCAGATCAACACTCCCACACAACTTGGTGTTGTCTGCAAACTTACTGAGGGTGCACTCGATCCCCTCGTCCAGATCATAAAATAGATATTAAATATCTATTTATGATATCTAGATATCATAAAAGATATTAAACAGGTGTGGCCCCAACGCAGAGCCCTGGGGAACACCACTTGTGACCAGCCGCCAACTGGATTTAACTCCATTCACCACCACTCTTTGGGCCCAGCCATCCAGCCAGTTCTTTACCCAGCAAAGAGTACACCTGTCCAAGCCGTGAGCTGTCAGTTTCTCTATCAGGAGAATGCTGTGGGAAATGGTGTCAAGGGCTTCACTGAAGTCTAGATAGACAACATCCACAGCCTTTCTCTCATCCACTGAGCGGGTCACCTTGTCGTAGAAGGAGATCAGGTTGGTCAAGCAGGACCTACCTTTCCTAAACCCATGCTGGCTGGGCTTGATCCCTTGGTTATCCTCTACATGCCATGTGATGGCACTCAGTGATGCTGTAACATAAGTCATTGCTCAATACATGACACAGTGAAGGAACATTATGATGTTAAAATATCATGCAGATGGAATGCTCTGCAGGGACGCAATGTAATACTAGGAACACTATCTCAGAATCACTAAACCTATCACAATGATGTCAATGCCTACTCTGAATACTCCCCTAGTTTTACTAAGGAGCCCTACTGAGAGAACCCTAGAGTGGCCATGGTCTCAAGCTTATGTTAAGTATACTGGCACTATGGGAACACTCCCTAGTAACGGAGATTTGAATCTTTCCACTGTGGTCATGTGTGGAACTGAAGTATACTTAGAAAATGAATGGAGCTGCGATAGAAATGAGACTGATGTTAATAGAATTCCCCGACTTTAAGGAGCAGTAGGGACAGAAATTAAAAGAGGATGCCAGATGTTCAATGAGTCTACCCATGAAAAGGCAACTGAGATTTCTGTGTACAACATTACATCAAACCCAATAACAAAAGATACAAAATTTTATGCCTCTGAAAGACTGGACTGTTGATACAATTTTACCTTAATACAACCTGTTTCCACAATCTGCATCTGGGTTCACAGGAACATAGGACTATAATTTAAATTCAAAATAGATGTTACTGAGCCTAGCACAACAACCACCACTCCTCACTTAACATCTACCCCGACTGGAAAGGATAAGAAAATTCTATCCCTACAAATTTCTAAAATTGGACCCTATGCCATCAAACATACGGGCCAGCAACAAGTGCTATTTAATCTATCATGGTCGCTCAAACGAGTGGAACTATCAACGCAGATCAGTATCTCTGCAATTAAACCTACTTGCTCACCATTCTCAAGTGTGTCATATGCAGAATGGTTAGCATGGTTGCATGGATGAGCCCTCACCTCTCCAAAAAGATCAAGAAGAGATGTGACTGGTATTTTAGGAACAGGATTAGGAGTATTAAACAGCATGGACACTGAAGTTTTAGCAAACAAAATAAGCTCAGCAACAAGTAATTTACACAAATTAGAACATCCATTGCAATCTTCTCTAGCGGCACTGGGAACTAACCAATGGCTCTTATCTGATATATTACCTCAATGGGAAAGAATTAATGAAAAAGACCACCAGTTAATTGTGAACACACTAGGTGCAGCCCAGATTAATGTCTCTCTTGCTCTTAGTTGTATTCAAGCTCAGTTGTGGGTACAATCTACTGTGGCAGCAATTGTAAGAGAAGGTGAAGAGGGCACCTTAACCCCTGAAATTTGAAAAGTAATCTGGGATAACACAACTGAATTTGAAACAAAATTCCAATCCTGGTGGCGTCTAGTTAATTTTACCTATGACCTCACTGACAGTAAAGCCACAGCTTTTGTTTTAGCAATACGCAATACTTCGGTATACACCATGTACCCAGTCATTGCACTGGGACTAAATCACAATGGAACTGTCCTCTATCTGTTAGAACATAAAGTATGGGCCCAACAAAATGGGAACAAGTGGCAAACTATTGATGTTGATGCATGTGTTGTATGGGAACAACAGGGATTTATTTGTGAAAGTAATACCATTAAGGCCCAAGACATGTGTCTTGACACAGAACAACATGTTTGCATTTTGAAATACATCTTAATGAAACCCCTGAAACTGTACTTGTATACTTTGGAAACGGATGTGTTTGTATGAGAACCCTTTGTGATTCTATATTTATAGACAATATCACTGTAGATAAATACAATCACTCAAATATCTGTATTTGTAATTTTACCAGAATTATGGGATGCGACTTTAACTATTCAGCTCCTGCCACAACCTACCAACTGCTACAGTCTAACTATACATTGTATCAAGTTTTATTACCTACCACTATTGGAATGAATCTCACATTGGTGAGAAAACTGTTGCAACAGGATGACCTGAATCAGTTACTAAAACAAATTCGAAGCAACAGACAAAGAACCCTGATTACCGTCCATCATGATGCAGAGGAGATACACCATGTCCTAGAAAGAGTGAAGAAAGATGGAGAACATCACTGGTAGGAAACTCTTTTTGGATGGTCCCCAACAGCAATTGGAATTTTGAATTTGATGCTGCATCCAATTGTAGTTTTGTTAGTTTTAACCTTATTATGTTTATTGTTTATAATCATTCTGTATATCAAACTTTGGCAAAAAATGAAACAGATTACATCAATCCAGCATGTAAAATGCATACAATCAATTGATTCTGTGTGTAAAACAGTGTATAACTAACATTAATTAGGACACTTAAACTAAACAGCATATTATAATTGGACTCTTACCACTGATCTGCGATATGCCACATATTTATGACACAGAGGCAAGAGGTAACCGTACTACCACTCTATCAGTCAATAAAGTGGATTGACTGTAGTCATGGGGTGGAGTGTGACGGATGCACTCGACCCCTTAACCAAACTAGCAGTAGTTTGGTGCAGGCTCCAAAGGAGGTAAAGGCCTGAGCCATGGCTGGGCCAAGAACTCCCCTGGTTCCGATCTGTTCTCTGAGAACCCACAAAGAAGCCAAGTACCACAGTGAGCATCGATGCATATGAGCTTGGAACACCAATCATGCGATTGACACATGAATAGTGGGTAGCTTTTCCAAGACTTATTTATCAAGGAACAAAGACAGTTGTGGGTACAAGGAGCCTCATGCATATCTTTCCTATGACATGTAATTTGACTCCAAGCCAACCACTTTATCTATAAATATGACAGCCTAAGTGAGCCTTCTTTGAGTTCTCCCTGCTAGGCAGCATGGCAACATGGTGGTGATCTCCCCTTGAGCTGGGACACCTCTCAAGGTTGCTCCTCGAGGCAGAGAGACCTTTTACCAACAGCAGATCTTTGGTAAGTGACCAATATCACACATAACCTTGTAGTATGTAACTTTGATTTTGTCTTGGTAACTTTGATTGCATGTTGAATTGATAAATTTTGCATATGTAAACCCTTAGACATAAACTGTTGTCCAAGTTTGAGAGTAAGATTGGACCTAACCACACCTAAGCTCCATCAGGAGTTTAGAAAGCAATGGGGTCTATTCAGAACCTCATGACTCAACGGGAGGGTCTTCCATACCCTTTGTATCCTCGGTCTCTCTGTGAATCATTTTAACTTGAGTGTAACCCAATTTTCTTTTGTATGTTTCTTCCATGCAGTAATTAATAGAGTGAACCTTGCCATCAAACTTTGTTAAGTTGCACTTTTATAAATCATATTAAAACCACTTTTGCTAATACCTTTGATGGTGATTTTTTAAACTATCTAAATCACTCATTCGCGACACTTCTATTTCATGTTCTCCGTTGTTCCACACTTCAGATTTTTCTGGTGTCTCTTTTCCTTCCACAGACCTGATCATCCTTCAGAGCCCTGCTTATTGTCACTGCTACAAGCTAGAGGGCTTTTTCTGCCTATAAAATAGACATATTTATTTCTGATTATGCTTTTTCATGCAGGATCAAAACATCCTGCATGAAAAGAGAAAGATCAGTTTCCATAAGGATTAATTAATACAAAAGACGATACTTAGTTCTGTTGTTGGATTTAGTTCTAATAAAAAGCTATAATGATGCAGAAATAACAGCATGAGCACAGCAAATTTTTGTGCATACACATATAGTGTGCTACTTCATCTGTCTAATGTTCAGTACTAATGGGAATCAAAATCGTGTGAAGTGCAATCTCAGATAGTCTCACCCCATTAATTACAGAAGAATTACCAAGACGATAAATGAAGCAGCCTACAGTGCAGCATTGTAATGAATGCCTGTAACCCACAGAGAACCCCATTCTTTACCAGTGTGCCAGGGCCAGGAGAAGCAGAATTCCTCACGCAGCAGAGGAGGATGCTCTGCTCCGGCTCAGGGATGGTGCAGCAGAAGCGCAGCAAGCAAGCAAGCTTGCTAGAGCCAATGGAGGTGGTCAAGAGACTGCTGGAGTCTTGGTGCCCGGAAGGAACAAATGTGAATGTCATTTGGGGGTTTTTCTAAAATACAGTGACACTTCTGGTTTTCCCACTTCCACACACAAATGCCCTCAGATATTTAGAACCCAGGCATATGTTTGTCTGTACTTTCGTAAGGGGAACACTCCATTTTGAAAGAGTTTCTAACCCAGAAGTTGAAAAAATTTCCTTGAAAACAAATTAGCAGCCTGTTCTTTGTCAGGCAACAAATGTTAGCAAACAAAAACAAAGGCACCAAAGGGAGCTTTTAGTCTAATGGCAATAATTACCAGGGGTGGTGTCTGAAAGCACAGTTCTATTTGTGGAATCAGGTAAGAGAGTGGACTTTGCGCTTCACAGCAAACACAAATGCATACTGAGAAGTTTTACCCAAGTCGTGGTAGCAAGATGCTGCTGTCCTCTTCAGTCACACTTGGGAACGTATCCTGTGAGACTCTCTCTGCCAGCTTCAGCACTTCATCTGTTTCCCAAAAGTTTCTGTCGAGCCGTAAGAATTACTGTCTCACCAACAGCCTAATTTTTTCACTGGTTTTTCCACTTCTGTACACATGAAGACCTCCATATCAATAACAGTGGTGAGGAGAATGCAGAAAAAAGAAGTCTTATGTTGTCACTTGCTATGCAGAATATGTGAAGTATCACTGGGGTAAAAATTTAAAAAATAAGTCAATGTCTCTGCCAATTACTGGGAGTTTCATCACCATCTTCAATGGGCAGAGTTTTACCTCTCCCACTAATTTCTAGTCACAAGAACTCATTCCAAAACAACAGGCACAGACTCCCCAAAAAGTAGATGAAGAAAAGTGATTTCCCTCAAAAGAAGCAAAACCAGAAGTGATAGTCTGAAGGGTTCCTCTAGTTCGGCACAGCATTTTGTCTGAAACTCTTCTTCCTCATGCAGTAACACAGAACCACTTTTGGCCATGGACCGCAGGCAGCAGTCGGGTGAGATCACAGCTCCAAGAAAAATATGAGGGAGAGAGAGAAATTCATTCTTCCTTTTCAAATCTTGTCAATGAAAAAAATACCAACAGCATCAATCCCAAACTAGATTACTGGAAGCCTAACCACTGCAGCAAACTGACAAGACAGCAAACAGAAACCCCACCAGGTCCAGATTGATTCAACTGCTTTGTTTTAATAACACTGTGATGTTTAAATTAATGTCAATTTGTGTAAGCTATATTGTCTGATACTTCATTGTAATTAAGAACCCATCACATTGTCGGGTGCAGCCAAAAGGCAAAAAGCTATCTTAAGTTTCAGTCACTAAGTGAAGATGAAGACTTGGTCCTATACTAAATCAGGCACAGAAAGAGTTGATCAGAGGCTTGTCGGGCTGACCTCCAGGTGAACCATACCTTCACTGTACAGATCCTTGCCCTTCAGAGAGAAGGGGAGCTGAGCTGAGCTAATACACTACCCAGAATACTAGATTTTCTTGCAACAGCATTTGTGAGAACCCCTACCAGCTGGTCCAAAGTTTATAAAGTTGTAATATTTTTGACTGGTTGTTACAGGGGTAGAAAGGGAACAGGTATCAATAGAATTAAGATATGGAAATAAGATTTTTAATGTGGCATGGACATTGACAATTCAGTGGAGGCTTTGGCTGTCTTGATTGCATTAATGAAGAAACGTCCTCTCTGGCAAAAGGTTTGTGTGTCTCATTCCAGTGAAAGTGAACAAGTTTCATTATGGAAAAAAAACAGCTCAATAAAGCAATGTTTCTTTAAGTGTGAGGCTAAAAGAATTAATTACACCTCTGAAAATTTTCTCACAGGGACAGTCATTTGGGGTCAGTCATCAAGATGTATTGTCTCAAGACATATCTCCTCTAGACCACCAGTGCTGTTCTGGATCACATGAAGACTTCTAACCCACTGAACTGTGATTTTTCTGCTGTGAATCAAAATTACACTGTTTAAAGCTCACAAGGCCAAAACCTAAAAAGGAAAAAAAAAGATTATTTGCTTTGAAAGACAACTGATATTTAGCTTGATCTGAAATACTCATGAACTGACTTCAGCAATTGAATTCAAAAGCTGTCTCACCATGAATGCAGATGAGTAACCAGAAGATCAGGAAATGGGAACAATGTTAGTTGAAATATCTTCAAGAGTGTTTCTACAGCATCTATTTGTAAGAGTCTAGGTTTCAGATAAATTTCTATTACTTTTTTAAATCTTGGTAAAACAGATCTCCATATTGACTCTATTAATCTGAATTAGACAGATTTATAAGTAATTCCTTATCTGAAGTACTGGTAGGTAATTGTACTCCTTCCATTTTGGTTTTTATAAGATTTTACTTCCCTGGAAGCAAAGCATCCCTACTATCTCCACATTTGTTTGCCTTCTCACTTCAAAGTCTGACCTTTGGAATTCAGGGCGGATTTTCACAATCCAGTTTTAGTATCAAAATAGGACTAAAAGAAAAAAAATTTCTTCATGATCTTCACTTCATGATCCTACCTGAGTCTTTTGCAACGTCTCAAATAGCATAAATGTAACATAATCCCTCCACGCAGGTATATCAGCTTCAGGTTCTGAGAATGAATTTGTTAAACAGACAATTTAAATACTGAAGAGTTAATGAGGATGGCATTTGCTCAGTTCCTTAATAGTGTAAGTTCATGGCAGGTTTTTTCATGGACAGTAGTATTTTTAAAGGATCTTGGCATATCACATTCAAACCACACCCTTAGCTATGAGCACATATCCTACAATTCCTTTTATTGCACTGTGGAGACCATAGCTGATATTAAGCTTTCCCTTGTAGCACAGCCAGCACCAGTGATGAGCTTTGAGACTGAGATACAATAATTACTCTCTGTCCTGGTTTTGGCTGGGATAGACTTAATTTTCTTCCTAGTAGCTGGTAGAGTGCTGTGTTTTGGATTTAGTATGAGAATAATGTTGATAACACTGATGTTTTAGTTGTTGCTAAGTTGTGTTTACACTGGTCAAGGACTTCTCAGCTTCCCATGCTCTGCCAGGCACACGAGAAGCTGGGAGGGGGCACAGCTGGGACAGCTGACCCAAACTGGCCAAAGGGCTATTCCATACCATATGCCATCATGCTCAGTATATAAACTGGGGGGAGTTGGCCAGGGAGTAGCTATCGCTGCTCGGGGACCAGCTGGGCATCGGTCAGCGGGTGGTGAGCGGTTGCATCACCTGTTTTTTTTCCCCTCGGTTTTGTTCCTCTCTCTCTCGTTATTTTCCTTTTCCTTACAATTTATTGATCCTCCCCTGTTATTAAACTGTTCTTATGTCAACCCACAAGTTTTCTTACTTTTGCTCTTCCGATTCTCTCCCCCATCCCACTGGTGGGGGAGGGTGAGTGAGCTGCTGTGTGGTGCTTAGTTGCCAACTGAAGCTAAACCATGACAGTTCTTTTTGGCACCCAACATGGGACACGAAGTGTTTGAGATAATAGCAGATTAACCAGAGCATATTAAGGAATTTAGGTCTGTTATTGATATTGATTCACCTGTTCTCGATATTGGTTTATCTGATCTGCACCATGCTCATTTTTTTGCTGTTAAAGATCAGTGTTAGTTTTTGCAGTTTGCTGTGCTCTGCGGTGATTAGTGATGTTTTGCCTGGGAGCTGTGTTATTAAAACACTGGCCTTGAGCTTAATTTGGTATCTGAGTTTTATACTGAAGCCATTACTGTACTTCAGGTACCACATCATGGAGACAATTACAAATTATACTTCTTCCTCTGAGAGGTTTTTTGTGGAGGAGATACAGAATGGCACCTTCGCTACTGTCTTCTATGTTTCCTCCTTCATTACAGTAACTTTTCAGTATTTTGAACATCCTTGGGTAGTTAAGATCCTTCTATTGGTATTGCTTGGGAATATTGTTTTGGTTTTGTCTAAGGTTAATAAGAAATTTAAGAATATCATCCAGAGATCTGCCCCAAGGCCAGATAGTTATGAGTGGCAGGGTGTGTGGGATAGCATGGGCAAATGCCTAGGACAGTGGGCACCTCCAGTGTTCTGGAACTTCACCCCTGAACAAGTGCAGTATCCTGAAAAACTAGTAAAATATTTGAAAGAAGTATGCTGGCATTCCAGTACGGCAATTCCGGAGAGACACAAATCACTGCAACGTGCTGGGGCCTGGCCCATACCTACGAGCCCTGTTCAACACTATTCAGTATCCTCAAGGGGAAGAGAAGGTCTTTGGATCTGACGACAAAGCAACAGGTACTGTGGCTACTCCAACCCCCCCAGCAACAGGCACCACAGTTAATCCAGCCCCAGCAACAGGCTCTGTGGCTACTCCAACCCTGGTGACACACACTGCAGTTACTCCAACCCCCCCAACAGACACTGCGGCTGAACCAGGGAACCAAGCTGTGCTGGTATCAGTCACCCTTATACACAAGAAGAAATCTTGGAAGCAAAAGTCAGCTCGTTTAGAAAGGGAGGATGAAAGAGCAGGGCCATCACAAGGAGAGGAGGAGGAAGAGAGGAAGAACTCATAAACAAGATGGAAACCACCCAATCCCTGAGTGAGCTGCGAGTTATGCAAAAATATTTCAGCTGTCGTCCAGGCAAGCTGGCTGCTCTGATGCTGGGATAATGGGCCCAGAAGCCTAGAATTAGAGGGTAGGCAAGCCAAACAGCTGGGATCCCTTTCTAGGGAAGGGGGCATTGACAAAGCAATTGTAAAAGGGGCACAAGCCCTCAGTCTCTGGAGGCAACTCCTGTCAGGCATGAAGGAAAGGTATCCCTTCAGGGAAGATGTTATATATCGCCCCGGGAAATGGACCACCATGGAGAGAGGTATCCAGTACCTGAGGGAATTATCCATGCTGGAGGTGATTTATGGTGACCTGGACAATGACCAGTTATCCACAGATCCAGATGAAGTTAAGTGCTCATAACGCATGTGGTGGAAGTTGGTACGGAGTGCAACAGCATCATATGCCAACTCATTGGCAATACTGACTTGGAAAGACAGAGTGGAACCAATTGTGGATGAAGCGGCTAGCCAACTCCGGGAATACGAAGAAAATATCTCTTCCTCCCTTGTCTCAGCTGTGGGGAAACTGGTCCAACAACTCAAAGAGGATAGATCCTACTCCCCACCTGTATGGACCAGCATCTCAGCTATTAGGAGTCAGCGTTCCTCAGCTTAAGAGAGAGGATATAGAGGTAAAACCACGGGGCACCCTGTGGTTTTACCTGCATGACCATGGAGAGGACATGAGGAAGTGGGATGGAAAAATCTACCTCGACCCTAGAGGCATGGGTACGTGAGTTGCAAGAAAATACAATCACCAAAAGGGGTTCTTCCAGGAAAATTGCTGCTCCAGTTTCCAGTGGACAGTTCCCCAGACAGAGTAGAAGGGCTGATCTTACTCCTGATTTTAATGAAGAAACTCCTAACTCATATTTACAAGAAGTGGGTAATGAATACTATGACCAGGACTAGAGGGGCCCTGCCTCCAGCCAGGCGGAGGAAAGGGACAACCAGCTTTACTGGACTGTGTGGATTCGATGGCCTGGCACATCAGACCCACAGGAGTACAAGGAGTAGACACGGGTGCACAGTGTACCCTAATGCCATCAAGTTATAAAGGGGTAGAGCCCATCTGTATTTCTGGAGTGACAGGGGGATCCCAACAGCTAACTGTATTGGAGGCCAAAGTGAGCCTAACTGGGAATGAGTGGCAAAAGCACCCCCTTGTGACTGGCCCAGAGGCTCCATGCATCCTTGGCATAGACCACCTCTGGAGAGGGTATTTCAAGGACCCAAAAGGGTACCGGTGGGCTTTTGGTATAGCTGCCCTGGAGATGGAGGAATTAAAGACTGGTCTACTTTGCCCAGTCTTTCGGAGGACCCTTCTGTTGTGGGGTTGCTGAGGGTCGAAGAACAACAGGTGCCAATTGCTACCACAACGGTGCACTGACGGCAATATTGCACCAGCCGAGACTCCCTGATTGCCATCCATAAACTGATTCATCGACTGGAGAGCCAAGGAGTGATCAGCAAGACTCACTCACCCTTTAAGAGTCCCATATGGCCAGTGTGAAAGTCTAATGGAGAGTGGAGACTAACAGTAGACTGTCATGGCCTGAATGAAGCCATGCCGCTGCTGAGTGCTGCCAGATATGCTAGAACTTCAATACAAACCGGAGTCAAAAGCTGCCAAGTGGTATGCTACAACTGATATCGCTAATGCGTTTTGTTCAATCTCTTTGGCAGCACAGTGCAGGCTATAATTTGCTTTCACTTGGAGGAGTGTTCAGTACACCTGGAATCGATTGCCCCATGGGTGGAAACACAGCCCTACCATTTGCCTTGGACTCATCCAGATGGCATTGGAACAGGGTGAAGCTCCAGAACATCTGCAATATATTGACGACATAGTCGTGTGGGGCAACACATCAGAAGTTGTTTTTGAGAAAGGGAAGAAAATAGTCCAAATCATCCTGAAAGCCATTTTTGCCATAAAACAGTGTGCTGGTTTTGGCTGGGATAGAGTTAATTTTCTTTATAGTAGCTAGTATGGGGCTGTGCTTTGGATTTGTGCTGAAAACAGTGTTGATAACAAAGAGATGTTTTAGCTGTTGCTAAGTAATGCTTATACTAAATCAAGGACTTTTCAGCTTCCCATGCTCTGCCAGGTGCAGAAGAAGTTGGGAGGGGACACAGCTGGGACAGCTGACCCCAACTGACCAAAGGGATATTCCAAACCATATGATGTCATGCTCAGCATATAAAGCTGGGGAAGAAGAAGGAAGGGGGGAACATTAGGAGTGATGGCGTTTGTCTTCCCAAGTAACTGTTACGTGTGATGGAGCCCTGCTTTCCTGGAGATGGCTGAACACCTGCCTGCCCATGGGAAGGAGTGAATGAATTCCTTGCTTTGCTTTGCTTGTGTGCATGGCTTTTGCTTTCCCTATTAAACTGTCTTTATCTCAACGCATGAGTTTTCTCACTTTTACTCTTCTGATTCTCTCCCCCATCCCACGGGAGGGGAGTGAGCAAGTGGCTGTGTGGGGCTTAGTTGCCAGCTGGAGTTAAACCACAACACAAAGTAAGGTCAAGGGACCTGCACAGGAGGTCCAGTTTTTAGGAATAAAATGGCAAGATGGGCGTCATCAGATCCCAATGGATGTGATCAACAAAATAACAGCCATGTCTCCACCAACTATCAAAAAGGAAACACAAGCTTTCTTAGGCGTTGTGGGTTTTTGGAGAATGCATATTCCAAATTACAGTCTGATCATAAGCCCTCTCTGTCAAGTGACCCAGAAGAACAATTTCAAATGGGGCCCTGAGCAACGACAAGCCTTTGAACAAATTAAACTGGAGATAATTCATGCAGTAGCCCTTGGGCCAGTCTGGGCAGGGCAAGATGTAAAGAATGTGCTCTACACCGCAGCCAGGGAGAATAGCTCTACCTGGAGCCTCTGGCAGAAAGCACCAGGAGAGACTCGAGGTCGATTCTTAGGGTTTTGGAGTTGGGGATACAGAGGATCCAAGGCCCGCTATACTCCAACTGAAAAAGAGATATTGGCAGCATATGAAGGGGTTTGAGCTGCTTCGGAAGTGGTTGGTAGTGAAGCACAGCTCCTCCTGGCACCCTGACTGCTTGTGCTGCGCTGGATGTTCAAAGGGAGTGTCCCCTCTACACACCATGCAACTGATGCTATGTGGAGTAAGTGGGTCACACTGATTACAAAATGTGCTCGCATAGGAAACCCCAATCGCCCAGGAATCTTGGAATTGATCACGGACTGGCCAGAAGGTAAAGATTTCAGAATATCACTAGAGGAGGAGGTGATGCGTGCTGAGGAGATCCCACTGTACAATAAACTATCAGAAAATGAGAAGCAATACACCCTGTTCACTGATGGGTCTTGTCATATTCCACGATCTGTATTTCCACCACCTGTAGGAGGTGGAAAGCTGCTGCAAGGAGTCCTATACAACAAATTGTAGAAACTGCTGGAGGAGAAGTTGAATTGACTCAGTTTGCAGAAGTAAAGGCCATCCAGCTGGCTTTAGACATTGCTGACTGAGGAAGGTGTCCAGTGCTCTGTCTTTATACTGATTCATGGAGAGTGGCAAATGCCCTGTGGAGCTGGTTACAGCAGTGCAAGCAGAACAACTGGCAGTGCAGAGCCAAACCCATCTTGCATTGTGGCAAGATATTGCTGCTTGGGTAGAGAACATGGTTGTAAAAGTACGTCACGTAGATGCTCACGTACCCAAGAGTCAGGCCACTGAGGAACATCAAAACAACCAGCAGGTGGATCAGCCTGCTAAGATTGAAGCGGTTCAGGTGCATCTGGACTGGCAACATAAGGGTGAATTATTTATAGCTCAGTGGGCCCATGACACCTCAGGCCACCAAGGAGGAGATGCAACATATAGATGGGCTCATGATCAAGGGGTGGACTTGCCCATGGACACTATTGCACAAGTTATCCAAGAATGTGAAACATGCACTGCAATCAAGCAAGCCAAGCAGTTAAAGCCTCTGTGGTATGGAGGACGATGGCTGAAATATAAATATGGGGAGGCCTGGCAGATCAATTATATCACACTCCCTCAAACCCACCAAGGCAAGTACCATATGCTCACCATGGTGGAAGCAACCACCGGATGGCTGGAAACATATCCCATGCCCCATGCTACCGCCCAGGACACTATGCTGGGCCTTGAAAAGCAAGTCCTGTGGCGACATGGCACCCCAGAAAGAACTGAGTCAGACAAAGGGACTCATTTCCAAAACAACCTCATAGACACCTGGGCCAAAGAACATGGCACGGAGTGGGTGTATCACATCCCCTATCATGCACCAGCCTCTGGGAAAATCGAATGATACAATGGACTGTTAAAGACTACACTGAGAGCAATGGGTGGTGGGACATTCAAACATTGGGATACACATTTAGCAAAGGCCACCTGGTTAGTCAACACTAGAGGATCTACCAATGGAGTGGGCCCTGCCCAATCAGAACTTTTACGTACTGTGGAGGGGGATGAGGTCCCTGTAGTGCACATAAAAAATATTCTGGGGAAGACAGCCTGGGTTACTCCTGACTCAGGCAAAGGAAAACCCATCCCTGGGATTGCTTTTGCTTAAGGATCTGGGTGCACTTGGTGGGTGATGTGAAAGAATGGGGAAGTTCAATGTGTACCTCAAGGGGATTTGATTTTGGGTGAAAATAGGCAATGAACTAAATGGTATGATGTTAATTGCTATGTAATACTGTATGTCATCACTTCTATGGTTGCTATATGTCATATCAACAGTATTACAGTAAGAATCACCCAGATTAATGAAGAATGAACTTAGATGAAACTGAACCAAGTGCAGTGGTGATGGAACCAGAACTGGCTTCAGCATGCAACAGCCCAACACCACACACCATCTTTCCTGCCCTGAAAGACTGTTATGACAGATGAAGCCCAAAGTCATGGACTAAATGAACTCAACAGACATTTTAGAGGGATGGCCCATAGACCAAGGGAATGATATCTGGGTGTATATATCGAAAGACAGGAAAGTGGTGGTGATTAATTGGAATGTATTGGAAAGGGTAGGAGCTGGGCATGACGTAGATGGTATAGAATAAGGGGTGGATACTGTCCTGGTTTTGGCCGGGATAGAGTTAATTTTCTTCCTAGTAGCTGGTATAGTGCTGTGTTTTGGATTTTAGTATGAGAATAATATTGATAACACACTGATGTTTTAGTTATTGCTAAGTAGTGCTTATACTAGTCAAGGACTTTTCAGCTTCCCATGCTCTGCCAGATGCACAAGAAGCTGGAAGGGGGCACAGCTGGGACAGCTGACCCAAACTGGCCAAAGGGCTATTCCATACCATATGACATCATGCTCAGTATAGAAACTGAGGGGGGTGGGCCGAGGGGCAGTGATTGCTGCTCAGGAACTGGGCATTGGTCAGCACGTGGTGAGCGGTTGCATCACTTGGTTTTTTTCCCTGGGTTTTGTTCCTCTCTCGCTCTTGTTGTTTTCCTTTTCATTACCGTTTATTGGTTTGGGTTTGTTTTTTTTTTAATTATTAAACTGTTTTTATCTCAACCCACAAGTTTTCTTACTTTTGCTCTTCTGATTCTCTCCCCTATCCCACCGGTGGGGGGGAGGGTGAGCAAGCGTCTGTGTGGTGCTTAGTTGCCAACTGAAGCTAAACTACAACAGTCTCTAACTACATCTTCTTACCTGACCAAGGGTACAGGCTACATTATATTATTCAGTGAACTCTTCGTGGATAATAATGGCATCATTCATAGCCCAGGAACAACATTGCTCATTGTTTGAGACAAATCATTTGCCCTCCCAAAACTTATTAAACTTGTTATTGTGAAAGCCATGAACTCAATTTCATTTCAATTTCCATTCAATCATTTTTTAATAACTAGACCTACAGATTTGTCTCAAGGTTTTTTTGCCCACCCTGAAATATCAGTCTTGCAAACAAGGCAAATGAAGAAAGCCACAGTCACTCTCTCCACTCAAGAGTACTTTCAACTTGTTCATTGCATTGTGCAGATCCTGTTCTGCACGGTACAAATCTAACATTCCAAAGCTCTTCATTTCTCTATTTTTTTAAAAGTACTAGATCATTTGTAACCTCATGATGATCAGCAATTGCTTCTTAATGACAAAAAGAAACTTGGCATTTATCAAGGTTACCTCCAGGGAGGATATTCTGTTTTCTTTTTTCTAGTTTGGTTTTCCCAGTTAGAAAATCCACCCTTTTTGAAAGCTTCAGTAGTGCATTTGGATGATAGTTTCCACCTAAAATCTAGAAACAAAATCCATCAGGTCTAAGTTCAAAATGGACAGCATTGAAACCCAACTAGTATGAGCAGGAGTTAAAAAAAAAAGCCCTCATAACCAAAACTTATACAGAGAGGAAAGGCTTGTGTATCAGAAATGCCAGGCAATCACTGTTTGGAATTGGTTCTTTTTCCTAAACAAAGGTGGAGACTATAGTGGAGGAGTAAGTTACCTAGTTACTCCTAGCAGTGTTGACTCCTCTTCTTTAAGGAGCTATGTTTTTATTCCTGCCTTTAAAATATACTTTTTCCTTCAGTGACTAATCAGTATGGATAAAGTTGGACAGCAGAATTAAAATCATACTGTTCTCTGGCAAACGTTTTCTGCCATTTCGGTTGTGTACACTCACAGTACTTCTCAAACCTTGCCCTCTGCGCTTGCACTCCAGAGCACCTTGTGCATCCCCTCTGCTGTTCATCCACTCCTCACTTTACCTGATTTTTTTGACAAAGGAGACAACGACCATTAAGTACAGCCAAACCTCCAAATACTGGTGCACTGGCGTCAGCAGTTGCTTAAATCATTTGGACAACCCTTTGGCTGGAGAGCCACCTCTCAAGAGCCCTCAGAGCTTGTTCAGGAAGAGGAGAGGAAGGAGCACCGGAACACCCTGGGACCTGGTGCCAGTGGAGTGGCAGGTCCCTGAACCTGAGTGACAATGAAAGCGGGTGAGAAGTCTTCATGCACTGCAGACTAGAGGGAAAAGCCTAAGAAGAGTAAGTAGTGTTTCATGCACCGTGTTTCAGAACAACAGAGATGACTATGACAGTAAAAAAATAAAAAGAAAATAGGTATATAATTTTTAAAAAAGACGTGCTGAGATTCCTGCTAGCATTGCAGCCATGTTCATGCTAACAAGCCCCATCACCTTTCTGCCTTCTCCCTCTTGCAGGCTGTGTGCCTCCTTCCAAACTCTAGGCAAGTTGCTATGGAAACCATCGGCATGGCTACAGAAATGGGGGGAATTATAGATTTAATCCACATATACATAATTCACTTTCACAAAAAAAAAAAAAAGAAATGACACAAAATGACAGGCCCTATTACTGAGATGCTTTCACCCTGGGGGAAAAAGGACCCCCTGCAGAAAGGATCTCAGCTGATCATCAGCCTTTTGAGCCAAGGTCACCCTGAAGAAAAGTCCATCAGCAAACTCTGTCTCTCTTCAGCTGAGAACAGTTAGTGCAAGATACTCATCAAGGACTTTCATTTGTTTCTGTTTTGTTGAACTCATGTAATCTGCCAATAGAAAAGTCACATTGTTCCTTTACTCTGGTTTTGCATCTTGTTTTCACACATTGAAATAACATTTGGAATTTATTCCTGTTTGCAAGCAAAGATGTTTGGGGATCATTTCAGCCCTGGTAGCTCTCTACACTGGGCATAGATGTCTCTGACTCAGAACTTATCCATCTAAAAAGAAAGTGTAGATGCAGAAAAAGGAAACACTACTAATTTTTCTTGGGTTTTATTTTACTTGTTTAAAATTAAAATACACTTAACACATGCTGAGTAAACACTTTTTCAGAAATCCTCTTGCGACTCAAAGTTTTCTAGTGGCTGTGTATAGAAAGATGGAGTAAAGATTCAAACCATGTTACTCTGTAATTCTTCAAGTTGCGTTAAATGAATCCTATATAGGGAAGTTGGAAGAACCTCACCAGAACCTTTTTCTTTTTTTTTTTCTTTTTTTTTCTTCGTTTTTTCTTTGTTTTTTCTTTTTTTTTTTCCTTCAAAGTGACAAAGATACCTCTTAACCAGCTGAACTGTATTTTTCATGACTAATTCAGCTTCTTCTTAATCCTCTGTACCACATTGTTGTTTTTACCACTTTCTCTGTCCTGCTCCATTGAAAAAAATAAAGGAATTATAAGGTAAATTACATTTCATGACACAACTTTCAGAACTATAAAAACTAGGCAAGCATTGCAAGTTTAGGACGGGAAAAAAAAAAGAAGCCTTCCCTTTCTAGGCCCCAATCCACTAAACACTTATCCAGTCATAAGCACATGAGTAATTTAAGTGAGCTCTTGGATTCAAGCCAATAGATAAATGTTAAATATGTGCCTGGCCCAGCCAATGCGCACAATCTGTTGTTGAATGTGACATTTACATATATATATATCTCTTGCATTTTGGGAGATTAGAAAAGCTGTTTATAAACCAGAACATAAGGCTAAAATCATGATTAAAATTGTCCTGAAAGTTTCTCTAGTGATATCGCAAAGCATTGTATAATTTTGTTTGCAAAGGGCTTGGAAAAAACAAAGATTGATGCAGTTTACATTTAGCTCATTTTCAACTAAATATGGCATGTAGACAAGCTATGAAGAGTAAAATAAACAGGTTCTATGCACAATTCAAAATTTCAGGACAACCTAACTCCATGGAGTGTTTTCAATATTACCTATTTCAGGGGCATTGAAAGACAGCTGTGAGTTAAAATTACAGTTTAATTGGCATTAATGTATTTTCCCAAAAATCACAGAAGGAGAATGGCATTTTGTCTTTTTTTTTTTTAAACTGAAAGTCAAGGCGGGACAGGGAGGGGGAAGGATGTTTGACTCTCCAAGGAAAACAATTGTTTCAATTTGACAGGAAAATTGAACTAACTGCATTGAAGGATGAGTGAGTTTAATGTTTCCAGACTCAAGTTTTTGCATGCTTAACTGTCAGATAATAAAATAAAGTTCAACTTTTTGTGGCTTAGATAGATAACATATTCATATTTTCATAGAATCATAGAATCATAGAATGGTTTGGGTTGGAAAGGATCTTAAAGATCATCTAGTTCCAACGCCCCTGCCATAGACAGGGACACCTTCCACTAGACCAAGTTGCTCACAGCCCCATGCAGCCTGGCCTTGAACACTTCCAGGGATGGGGCATCCACAACTTCTCTGGGCAACCTGTTCCAGTGCCTCACCACCCTCACAGTGAAGAATTTATTCCTTATATCTAATCTAAATCTACCCTTTTTCAGTTTAAAGCCATTACGCCTTGCCCTATCACTACATGCCCTTGTAAAAAGTCCCCCTCCAGCTTTCTTGTAGGCCCCCTTCAGGTACTGGAAGGCTGCTATAAGGGCTCCCTGCAGCCTTCTCTTCTCCAGGCTGAACAACCCCAACTCTCTCAGCCTGTCTTCATGGGAGAGGTGCTCCAGCCCTCTGATCATCTTCATGGCCCTCCTCTGGTCTCGCTCCAACAGGTCCATGTCCTTCTTATGTTGGGGGCCCCAGAGCTGAATGCAGTACTCTAGATGGGGTCTCACCAGAGCAGAAGATCACCTGCCTTGACCTGCTGGTCACGCTTCTTTTGATGCAGCCCAGGATACGGTTGGCTTTCTGGGCTGCGAGCACACATTGCTGGGTCATGTTGAGCTTCTCATCAACCAACACCCTCCAAGTCCTTCTCCTCGGGGCTGCTCTCAATCCATTCTCTGCCCAGCCTGTATTTGTGCTTGGGATTGTCCCGACCCATGTGCAGGACCTTGCACTTGGCCTTGTTGAACTTCATGAGGTTTGCATGGGCCCACCTCTCGAGCCTGTCAAGGTCCCTCTGGACGGCATCCCTTCCCTCCAGCGTGTCAACCGCACCACACAGCTTGGTGTCTCAGTTTTTTCATAAGTATGGTTTATGAAACCAGGCAAAACTAGACCTAAGTAAATAGACATACCTCAACACTACTACAACCCAGACATTTAAAGAGAAGGAACCAACCCTGTGTCCTTCTCACATACCAATAACCTGATCCTGTGATAAATTCACCTCAGTGGGACTATTCACTTAATCCACCACACTCCCATGAATTTGAAGAGGCACCCCTAAAGCTTTTGAAATCTTATTGATGTCAATAGTCTTTGCATTAAACTTGAGCAGGTCTTAAGTTATGTCTTGAAGGGACTTTATGCTCACTATTGCTACAGTTGGCGTTTACGCATCTCATCCTACAGGAAATCCACTTACACACTGGGGCTCCCTATGTGTTCATAGTCAGATCAGGCAATGCAGAGCAGATGGGAGGGAGACACTAGCATAAGCCTTTGAGGAGAAGGGAATGCTTACTCTGGTCCACTGGTAGGGAGTTCCCACACTTTACAATTCATAACTCAGTAATCTCTGTTAACGTTAGCTACACAATTAATATTTTTCAAAACCAGCATGGGGCCAGACAGTTTTTTCCAAAGAAGACTGTAGCACTCTTGATCCAGCAGCCTTATGGTTAGAGTATCCCCCTCTTCCCATCAGTAGGAGATGCAGCTTCCAATTTTCCATGTTGCTTGTAAAATTTCAAATGTGACTTTCCTCCTGTCCAATGTTTTTCACTGCTTGGGAACCTAACCTCCCTTGTGTCAAAGGGAATAACTATTGGTTTAGGGTAACTTTAGTCCCTTACAGCTTCTTGATACAGACCCTCATACTCTTGAACAGCCAGAGACTGGAGGCAGGAAGGTCCTAAACGTGTCACTGGAAGAGAGACAGGTACATCCATTCCCCCTTGTAGGTGAAACCTCTGATAACGAGCCTCTGAAATCATGTCCCTCCTCTTGCTGAGGCTTTAAGTATTCTAGGAAAACAAAACTACCTCACTGGTAGGGACTGATACTAATCTGATCTCACAGAATAATGTATAGCCCAAGTAATATATAGCCCATTGGTTATAGCACTTACCCTGACGTTGTACATTTGCATCTCCTGAGACAGAGAAGGTCTTAAAGTCAGGTCTTGCGTATTGTATTGAGGTTTTACGCTGTGATGTAGCTTCTTACTGGAGAAAGGTGACAATATTGCTTGCTCTTTCAAAATAAGATCATTACTTTCTGGAGAACCAAACAAATGATTTAGACATGCCTATTAGATCAAGACCTTAAGGAAGTGCACAGGCTGAAGCACTTTGTTAATAGATCCCATCAATTCATGGGGACAAAACAGACATTAAGGAGTCAAACCTTTTACTGATTAGGTGGTCCTCAGAAGCTGAAATTGAAACCTGTGAGTCTAAGGAACATAAACATCTGTGAGAAATAGGAACTCCTATGGTCAGGCAACATCTCAAAATCTTTTTTTAAAATCATGACAGCTTTGCTCATAGATGTGTGAATGGAAAATTCAAGAGGACTTGGATACTTAAGTAATTCCTGTGATATTAATCTTTGTATTACAGTTATTAATAGAATGAGACTTTCATTAATTCAATGAATATCTTCCTCAGTATGGACATACAAGACCTTATTTTCATAGTATCAAGGCTGCTTATCTCATGACATTCTGAACAAAATAATCAACTCATTTCAGAAGCTCAGAAAAAAAGTCTAACTTTCCACACCTCCAATGTTGCCCTTGACTGTCATTCCTGATATTAGAAGGCAGAAGATATGAATTAGAAGGTAGAAGAAATTAATCGCCTTGATCTCCGTCTACCCCCACAAAAATTACCCAAATTCTTGCAGTTCATTTAGCTAAGAATATTCAGGCCAATTTCTAAATCAAAATTTATAATTTCATAACAACATCTGAGAGAAATTTGTTGTAATTTGTCTGTTGCTGAGAGCTACCCAATATCACTATTGTCCAATGGACCAAGACGTTAAAGAAGCCCACACAGTGAAGCTAATTACCATTAGCATCTGGAAACAGTGGTGATAAGAACATCAGAAATATTAGGACACATATTAGATAGTTAGAAAATTATAATGGTTTGTATCTAAGTTCGTATCGCATAATTTCTGGCAACTTCATCTGGGAAAAAAAGAAAAAGAGATTGAACTGCTCAGTAGTCTTCTAAGGCAAAGAAAGCGTGCATGCCTTAAGTAAGGAAATACAGAGAAGTTGCACTGATGTAATTCATGCCATGGCTTGTTTATATTCACCCATTATCCAGAGATAAACTAACCCTCCTCATGAATATTCAGTGTACAGGTTTGTCCCTCTTCCCCCATGCCTGAAACTGATGCTCAGCTTATTGATTGCCAGGAACACCTACTTTCAAGCACTGTTCTGAAAGAAAATCCACAGAAGGAACAAGCCAATATCAGAAGACTTGAAAGACAACAAAGGAGAGAGGTAAGTGGAGAGGGTCAAAAGGTTGAAAACTTCCTCTCCTGGCCCTGTGGGTAGCCAGTGGGAAGTTGGCAAATAGGTACTGTGACTTGGTCATGCCTCAGATGTGGAGGACTATAAATAAGAGACAAGGGGGAAAGACCTCAACAAGAGGTCTTTAAGGTGGAAGTGGAGGAAGTGCAACCAGGCTTGTTCAATATTCACATGCTCTAGGATCCTCCTTTCATCACAAAAGTATTGCAAGTCTGAGGATCCCATGAAACACACTACAAATGCACTTGTGCTCAATGCTCCATGAAGGATTTTCCAGTTTATGTCCTCAGCATACAATGGGATTAGCTCAAGGTGCGAGCTGGGCCACCATGTCTCTTCATCCTCTTGTGACATTAAGATATCCGGCCAAGACACAAAAAAAAGGTAATGGAGCTAGCAGAGCATGGAGGTGCCATTTGGGGATCGTCCAAAAGATTGTCACACAGCCTACAAAAATGGTGTGCAGGAGTGGAGCTGAGGACAGAGAGGCTCACAGATCAAAGACTCAGGCAGAAGGTCTGCCAAGCTGGCATGTGGGTTGGGTGGGGGCTACCCTTTGTGGGTAGGGAGTATTGTGGGGTTCAAGGAGGACTTCATTTGTGGAGCAAGATGGAATAAGGTGGCTGGGCTATCCCATGCACTGGGTAAGGAGTGTGGGGTCTACCTTGTCTGCCAGCTGTAGCCTAGGAGTCTGCAATTTTGGCAGTGCACACCAGGATCACTCCTACTTCACCAGTGGTTCTCCAGCTACCTGTGGTAAGAGAGGGAAGTTGTGCAACAGGGTCTCTGCTAGGACACCCACTCACTTTGGGGCCAGAAGAGTCATGGTTTCTCCTAAGAACATTGAGGTCTTGGCAAAAGATTGGAAACTAAGAGGTGCCTCTGGGGAAATCCCTCAAATCAAAGGATGTGCATGATGCTCCTTCTGCATGAGAGGGGGAGAACTAGTTCAAACGGCAGCAGAGTCCAGGGCCCACACATCTCAGAAGTCATAGTAAAACCCCATAGTCAGCTTGCCAATGCCCAAGGACTTTTTAGTAGGCATTTGGCAGCAAGCTTCAAAGGAGAATGGGAACTCCATTGTCCCATTTCTTCATACTGACTATTGCAAACCTATGCCATAGGACCTATCAAACACTATGATGAATGGAATATAAAAAGATGGAGTGCACATCCTCTCCAGATCTCCAAAAGAACCTCTGTCTTTTCCTAGAGACAGGGGATGTATTTCTTGGCACCTCTGTTCTTCTGCAAGGCACTGGCATATGTGTCGAGGTCCATAGATACATATCCCAAAGAACATGGACACACAGCTGGACAAAGGCACCCCAAGCCTGATGGGCTTCCAGCATCTGGAGCTTATGCTACTTCTGACATTTGCTGCATGAGTTGTCAGGGAAGATCAGAGAGGTACCTCTGAGAGAGATGCCCTATCATCACACCTCACTACTGCCTGGCTCCTGTACAAAGTCATGCCAAAAGAGTCTGCTGTTCGTGTTCCCCACATCCCACTACCTTTATTTTAAGGTAAAAGCATACCTCAGCTCCACACAGGGGAAACAGGACTACCGGAGCATCACTACAAAGCCCAAACCCTTGACATCTACCCCACTGAAAAACCAGTAGGTCAGCCTCACTGCAGAAAAGGGACAACCACTTGTCATAGACAGGAGGTCAGAGAATTTTCAATTGTTTGTTCTCACCTCTCCCCCTCATGAAAGATGGTTTTAGAATTGTTAGATATTGCCTGGGCACCCCCCTTTTATGACTTGCAGATATATATAAATTCATGTTTATACATGAATACATGTGTCATTCAAAGACAAGTTTCCCCTCAAACACCCATTTGCACAACGTTTTTCTGAAGGAGCAAGGAAAAGATACACATACTGTCAAATTGAGATGGTTTCTAGCAAAATGTTTGTCCCTATGGTTCTTCACACATTTCCAAAGACAGTAAGCCCTCCAGCCTCCAGGAAGGCTGCATTTGCTCTCAGGTTTGTTCCAGGAACTCCACACACATCTAAACTGCACTGCTGTGGAGGTAGATAGCATCAAAAAAAAACGTATCCAAAAAAAACTAGATCCAAAAAAAAGCCTAGTGTTTGCTCAGCATAAGTTCTTGCTTAGCACAATCTACCCACGGGAGTCTTTATGCAACTTTTTAGACCACTTGTGGCCTTCACTGAGTTCCCTACTCTCCTGGCTATGCTACATACAGGTTGGCAAATTTCACCACAGCTCATACAAGCTCCAAGTTCTCCAGCTGTGAGAAAAGTGAGCAAAGGAGAAAACATTTACAATGATCAGTGATGCCCAAACTATTCAGCTGGACAGGAAACATAGTCCACCTTTAGTGGTGTAGATGGCCTCTCCTGAGCTTCACATCCACAATCGAAGTGCATGCATGTAGCAAAGTCCAGCTGCAAGTGTGTATTAAATTTACCCCTCTCTGAAAGTGTCAGACTCACAGTGCCTCATCTTTAGTGTGTATGTCCTGTCAGTTTAATTCCCCACCTGCTTACCACCAAGGAAATCCATGAAATTCACCTCAGGCTGTCTGCTGTGGCAAGCAGCAAAGATTTATGCACATAACATGTAATGCACGTGCTATGAACCTGATGTGAGAGTGACTAGGAAATGCCTTTTGCTGTCACACCAATTCATCAGTCCTATAGCAAGATGAGGCACCTTCAAGAGTGATCCAGGTGAGAGTCTTCCTGGTAGACTACAGCTCCAACCAAGCATCCCGATGTGAAATGTCAGAAAGATTTAATGTTTTAAAGCCCCACATTTGAAATTTTTCTCTGCTAGTGCTTCAAAGTCAATTTTTCTCTAACCCCAAAGGAAATCTCATTTACTGTGTTGAAACCACTAAATATTATCACAGAACCAATTTGTCAGAGTTTACAGACAGCTGGCATTTCTACTCACTGATCTGTTTCCAAGTATGAACTACCAATAGACACTGGGAGGGAAAAAAAAAAAAAAAAAGAAAAAAAAAAAGAAAAAACCCAGCAAATTTAGCAGGGAAAAATGTGTAATTCTTAAGCCTTCTTCACACAGGCAATGTTTGCCAGTAACATGAGACACCAGAAGTGATAGCTTATTATGTGGTGAACCTGCTGTATTCCTTTGGAAAAATCATGCCTGACATAACAAAAAAAACCCTGTATATACTGAAAGTTCGAAATATATGTACTTAAGTGTTTCTGTGGGTCACCTGTAGGGAAAATTCAGACTCAAAAGCCTCCCTGATGACTTAAAAGTTTTGCTCAGCTAGCCAGCTTTAAAGAAACTTTTTCACATCTTCATCAGTTTTTGCAAGTTCATGGCAATGAACAACAGCTTTTCTGGGACTAAAATAGCAAAGCTATCCCTTACTGTATATTCAGTTTATGGCATATCATAAAAACTTGACAGGTTTCAACACAGATCACAATATTCAACAAATGAGTCTTTTGCCTGCAAATTCTGAGCAAATCCTGCATTTCAGCTGGGGGCTTGTGCAAAGAACTGCAGAATTTGGCCTATGAAGGAACATTTGGCCTATGAAAGGTTTTGTCTCTGCTCACAGGTTTAATTAATCAGTAATAAATAATTTTTTTCCTCTCTTATTTTTGTTCCATAAGCGTACTATTTCTAACCTCTTAAAGAGAACAACAACAAGCTGAGGCCTCAAAATTTCATTTTACCTCAGTATATTTAACATGCTGTGGAGCTATGTGTTCACAGAGATTAAGGACAAGCATTTCTCTCTCTTAAAGAGATCTTTTCTTTGCACAGTTAGTGGTCAGAGACATCAAAAGCCCAGTGCCTTTGAGATACTTTCTCATGTCATAAGGTGGAGCTCAGTGACTACAGCTAAACACCTGCATTCATGCAGGTTACATGAGAAGTTTGCACCTGAAACAGCGATCCGCTGGAGCAAGCCTCTCAATCTGGGGATCAAAAGTTGCTCCTGACAAAGCTTTTGGTTTGTTTTGATTTAAAGCAATGGGACTTACCCATACGCTTCAGAAATGCTTCAAAATAGTTTAAATTTTTATCCTAATTACTTCAAGTGGTTCTTTTTCGACCAGGACAACATTTGTCTGCCAACTCTTTGCAAGAGAAAGAAGAATTACTCCTTTTGCACAAAGTGTGAACAAGTTGAAGTATAAGTAGGATCTGGTCTCATGTTATTTTTACTTGCATCTTTCTACTTTGTATCATAGTAATAGACAAGTACACCCCAAATGAATCAGATGCCATGCAAAAGTCTATTTCACCGTGAATGGCTGGGAAGACAGTTTGGTAGTGAAACCAACATCTACCAGCTGGTGCAGTCTAAGAAAAGGGGTTTCATCAATTTATGTCTAATGCTCAAAACTCAAAACAAAGTGAAAAATATCCTGAGGTAAATCATTCTTTAATTGGTCAATAACGAACAATGCAATGATTAGCTAGAGGGAGGAGTAAAATAAAATTTGCTAAGAAGAAAAAAGACTTTTCAAGGTTGTGCTGTAGGAAAGGAAGATGGGGAGAGGAAGAAGGGATAAAGTTTGTTGCCCCACCACCTGCATATTTCTGCCTGATTAGTCCATATGGCTTTGAACATGCAAACTGAACCTAGACCAAAAGGAAATAGTTTATGAAAAGAAAATGTGTTTCCTAACAAGCAAGGCCACAGCATCAGCTATCATGCAAACCCGGGTATTCCATTGTGGGCCTAGGCATCATGTCCCACAAGCGTACTTCTTGCAACAGAAGGGCCCTTAAGTTCTTCCAAAAGCAACAGGAGCCAAAAATAAAGTATTTAGTGTACATCTATTTAAAGTTTAGTTCAAATCAGGGTTTCAGTTTTGAAGCTAATCTCCCATTTGTACCCACTTACCATTCCTAGTTTCAATTTGCAATCTCAGCGTGTGTGAGCTTGCATTCCCTTCAGATGAAACTAAACTGGAAGGTGAGCTCAGGAGCACACCTAGAAGTGGTAATGGGTGTTCAGCCCAGTTTATCAGTCTAGAGCTAGGCTGTGTACAGTGCATACAGAGTAGGCAGTGGCTCCTCAGTGCCATTTCACTCTACGAATTGCTCACTGGTTGCCAGTGCAGATATTGTATTACCAACATTGCGTATAAATCTCACTTCAAGCACTGCTGCTCAGAATCGCAGCCCTAAAAATCTTCACAGGATTCAACAGCAGGTAACTTCAGGAACGTGGTGGTCAAAATCTAATGTCTCTGTCTATGCCCAGAAATGCCTCTGTGCTCCGGATATTGCCCTTGGCAGGAAGAAGGTGCTCTTCATCAGCTACAACAACCTTTTAGCCCAAGTCACAACAGGCTGGACAAAGCAGAAGATACTTCTGGTTTGATGCTTTTGAAAGTAATAAGTTGTTTACAACAAATTCATCACCTTCACAAAACAAACAGACAAAGCTTTCATTTGATTTTCTGTAAGCATCTGGATAGAACTGGAGCTAACTTTATGCCTGCCAGCATGCTAGCAGGATATTTGATAAATTATTAAGAAAAGCATATTAAAAAAACATATTAACAACCTCTAAGATTAGACACAAGACCAGGAGCAAAAGTCCTTTCTCCCATTTGCTCTGTCTTAACTTAAGGTAGATTCTTGAAATGTATAATCTCGTGTAATCTAATGTAATCTAATCTTTTAATTTGAAACAATATAGTTACGTTGACACGAGCACCAACTTTAATGCTTATTTCCTATTAAGAGTAGTAATATTCAGATTAATTTAATGTCAATAAATGTTGACCTAATTTAAATCAAAGTGGACTGCAATTTTACCCATATTTCAATTACTTTATTGCTTTACAGCATCATCATAAAAAATAGCTCTGCTAGCGTAGAGGATAATATACCTTTCACCTGCTCTGGAGATTAAATGCCATTGAAATCAGTCTAACTCCTTGCAGAATAAAAATCTCATTAATTTACATAAAGATACCAAAATCTATCCATTCAAAATTCAGCTATACTTTATCTCCTAGACAGATATTTGACAGTCATTAAAGTAAGCACTCATAGTTTATAATGAGTAGTCCTGAACACACAGTATTTACTGGGTCAATGCTGATAGACTGGTAGATTCCCATCTATATAACAGCCCATCAGTGCTCGTCTAATTTTATTTATTTTCTCACTTAACTTTTTGAATCCCACTTCAGTTCAAAAATGTCTCAGAAACACATCTTTCTATACAATCTTTCACATATTCTGGCCTGTTGCTAAAGCATCTGTTGAAAGTGTTGGCCAATGGTAAGACATGCATGTTTTTCTTTCATCTCTGCCATAGCTGTATTCCAACACTGTTTGTATTTTGGCAGAAAAGACACTATTCCCATTTCTTGGGCAAGAACGTCTCTTCTTTCCCCATGCCTAGAAACTCCTAGTTCCTGTGAAATCGCTGCTTCAAAGCAATAGCTGGCTATGTCATGCGACAGCAGGGACTCAGGGAAGCAGCGCTGCTGACTGAAGGAAGGTGTAATGACAATTTTATCCTTCTGCGCTCTCTTCCCTCCACTCCATGCTGTTTCCCTCGAACCTTCTCAGTACTCCCACACACTTTCCTGCTGAGCTTTTCAAGGTGTTCCTCATCTTTTCCATGCTGTGGAGGCATAGCTTGCAGTTTTAGGCCAGGATACACCACACTCCGCTGTATTTACGTTGAGAATCTGGAATGCACTGAGCTAAATTCATATCTCAGGTTAACTCCATTGATTTCTTTGTTTGGCTCAGTCTATCAGGCACACACACAGAGAGCTGTTTTTAGGGCCTTCCACCCTCCTTCCCCAGCTGAAAGGATCTCTTTCAAACTAGCTTTGCAGCATTACCAGGGATATTCAACCCCTCTGGTAACAGAGAGTTTCAATTTTCTCTTAACATTCCATATAATGGGTCTTTAACTGATATAAAAATATAGCTGGGAAAAAATAAATTCACCAGTAATGTATATTCACAATGACTAGAAATTATAGCAAATGCACACTGCCTTAATCAAATCATTTCAGCTGATTAAAAAAAGAGCAAAAACATCTAAAACCCAAATAGTATCAACATGAAAAGTTTACTTTTTTCCTTTAATATGACTAAAATATTTATAATTTGTTTTTAAATGGCAGCGTCTATCCAACCAGAAATTTATCACAGTGTTTAGTTTCAGTTAGGACAGTACATTTAACCCACTCATTTTTCTCCTTTTCAGCGATGAAACACCACAAAATTTCATATTTTTGTATAGTTCCAATCAGAAAATACTTGGTGAGGGAAATAAAAAAGTAAAAATCACTGGGATCATCAGATAAATCAGATCATTAACAATTAAAATACATTCCCCTTTACTGTCTGTTTTCTAAATAAAGTAATTATTAAAGTTTATTAGAAACTATAACTCAACTGAAATTATTACACTTAGAATTCACAGTTCATTGCAGACTGAATTCAGTTTTTGACGATATTAATCTTGTACAACACAGCTGGCTTTTCCCCGGTTTAATCAAATAGTCACCTTTTGTGATGTTGTCTTTTCCACTTCATTTTTACTTTGTAGCTGATTCATTTTCCCAAACTGATGGCTTTAGAGGACAAAAGCTTAACAATTATTTTAACGTATTAAGCTGAGAGTAGCTCTCTCCTTTAACAAAATCCCATCTCCCTTCTCAGAGGAAGACGCTGCTTTTACCTGACTGCAAAAGAAAGGGCACTTGGGGCTAGTGGCAAGGCATGGCCAGTCCTGTTAACTGGCAGAGGAGACTAAAGGCCCTAATTTCAGCTGTCCCCCTCTCCCCAGGTAAGTCCATACTTGCCTTCTATTTGTCTTTTGAGTCTGGAAACTACTGGAGTCTATTAGTAAAACTGCTGGAGTCATCTCTTGTTATTATTGAATAAGGCACCACTGCAAAATTGAGCCCTTGGGTCGCTTTTCTCTTTTAAACTGCATGACAGAGCCAGGAAGCCCTGTTCTGGAGTGGGACTTTCTGTTCGCTGACTTCTGCCTTCATTATTATTCCCCTGCATAAATACAGCCTGAATGTGTTGCTGCCCTGTCTTCTCACTGCAGCATTTCCACTTATCTGTTACTTGCTCATAGGGAGAGTAAGGGAGAAACAAGGGAAAGGCTTGGGTCTTTCGGAAAGGTTTATGCATTCAGTAAAAAATATCAATTTCTAATTGGAAGCAACTGACTCAGCCATCCCTGCTGATGTTTCCAAGTCCCTCATCGTAAATAGATGCACATAACAGTAATATAAAGTGCATTAAAATTCCTTATTCTTTCCACCTTGGTGACACAAGCTGCAAACATCCCTTACAGTGTAGTTCTGTTACCTGGGTAATGTTGTTGGGGGGAAAAGCAAGACCAGCACATGAGGTACCTTGCTGGCAGGCAGGATGGTAAGGGTCCTGACCCACAGCCACCAGAGTAGTCACTATGTGGACTGGAGACCCTCCACAAGCACAGAAACCCAGGGCAGGTGCTTGGTAATAGACTTCAGCTCAGTTACTGCATCAGCCAAATGTGCTGATCCCAGTAATACACATAAATTGTGAGTATCATTATGTTAGCTATTTATTTTGGGGTACTAGTTTGAGATTGGCTTAACAGATATGTTTGTAAAGCCTAGAGACTGGGCGTTTCCTTGTGTCAGTATTCCTTTTTTGCCCTCAGAAAAGACTATTTTACATAAACTGTGGACGTTGCTCGTCTTAATATTAATCGTAACAAAAATCTCATTCTCACTTAGAGAACACCATTTCTCTTAATGCCTACCTGACATGATTCAATTTCATGTCCTGTCCGTTCTGTAAGCTCTATTTCTCTCCAATTTAAAAACATTTCCTCAACAGAGCTTAAAGAGGAAAAGAGAGCACAGTCTTTAGTAATCCCAGTCATTTAGGATTGCTGTTTTGCACAGTGATAGTAATTACTTGAAGTTAATAGAAGCAGTATTTCCACAGCTGGGATAATTTCTCATAGCTCCTAGAAGTCCTTATTTACAATCTCCTTCTAAATGCTTATTTTAATAATAGCTGGTTCTTTTCTTGAGCACCAGGTTGTTTTCACAAGATGAAAAAAAAAATTCTACCATTTTGTTACCAAGACTGAAAAAATGTCTTTTAAAAAAGAGAACATGAACGTTACATACCCATCTCCAACTGAATTTCAATGAGAATTAGGTCCATAATACCTCCCATAGATCCAGGCATAAGTTACTATAATTCTGTATTACTGATCCTAACCAATACCACCTATACAAACTTCCAGCAAACTGCAGCTGCTCTTCTATGACATGTTTAATCTGGACTATTCATTGCTACCTTCTGTTCACTGAATTTTTTATTTTCCCTTCATCTTATGACCAAAAAAATACCATAATGATTTTTGTATTTGCTACTTAAACCCTTCTTTTTTCCTTTTTCTTTTTAACAGTGTGTCTTTTTTACACAAATAGGACAGACTAAGCTTATTTTTACACTATCACACCCTGGTCATTCTTTTGTCTTAAAATAAATATCATGAGCAGAAAAGCTTATTTGTTTTCTCTGTTCTTAGCCTGGGAGGAAGACTTAGTACAGACAGCCTGAAATTGGGTGAGTATCAACACTCCCAGCAGACATTAATATATATCTCCTCAAACAGTCACTACCTTGTCTGAAAACAACTACTACCTCCAAAGGTGTCAAAAAGGGAATAGGTGTTTGACAGATGCTGATAAAATTTGTGGTTTACTAATTGGTTTTAAACATTGTGTTCTTTTATTATTCTTCCTGCTCACAAGGTGTTACTGCAGTATTAATCCAAAGGGCCAGAACAGCTCGCCCTTCCGTGAACTCATTGAATATTAAGGATGTGCATTAAAAATATTTAATCTCTTTAGTCTTTACGTGCTTTTATTTTAAAAGGTTATAAAGAAAGAAGCTTTGGTAAAATAGGTGAATTATACTAAGGGTAAGGTGAAAGAGCAATGGCTTAAGGAAGATAAAGATGTTATTAGGCAACAGCAGGAAAGGGAAAATAAGTAGAAGGAGGGAGGAGACTTTCAGACAAACTAATTTCTATAGTTGAGTTAATATGGTCAATAAGGATCCAAAGGTGATTCAGAGTACCTCAATCCAGAGCTCAAATCTATCCCTTCATTATAAACAACCTAGACTCCTAACTTAAGTATCTAATTTAGAAGACTACATAGAAACTAAGCAAAATATTAATTTTAAAGTATTTATTTTAAAACTGTGTATGACTAACCTTTTTCTGCAGTTACATTGAAATATCGAACATTATAGCCAAATGTGTTTCAGGTATACTTCCTTTGGTATAGCAAAATTACACAGAAGATGTAATGTAGTTTTAAATGACTATTTCTCAACTCCTGGTAAGTGATACCTTCATAAACAATTCCTCACAAAAAAATTACCTTCTCTCTGATAAGCAATGGCTTTCCAGACTTCAACAGATTATGGATTCAACCCTCTTCATTTGAAATGAATGGCATATTGCACTGTGCCATCTCAGCATGCTGAAAGTAAGGTTAATAAACTGTGATCCTGAAATTGCTGAGTGGATTTTTGTATCAGTAGTATTAAGTAAATCTGTCACCTATACCATCTGTATGAGCTTCAGGCTATCTCAGCTGCCCTTGCAATAAAAATGTAGCAGAGAACATCTTAAGCTTTTAAAAAACAGAAGTACAATTCCAAATCAGAGGAATACACGCCTAAAGATGACTGTCCATTATGAATGGGCATGGAGGTTCTCTCTGCATTTGAACAAAAAGTAAAAGGATTTGCTTGTTCAACAGATCTGCAATATGCTTATATTCCTTCACTCCCTACCCAGCAGTTTTTACTCACGGAAATTTCTCATTGCAGCACATGTCTTTCTGGGCTAAGGATCTGGGATTACAGCATGGTAAGGGATTAGATAATGGCAATCTTTAACTACCCATAGCAGTAGCAACTATTCTTCCTTTCCTGAAACATGGAGAGCCATAGTTAGAAGAGAAAGAATGCTCAAACATCCATAGCACATGGAGGTCCTGAAGGGAAGAGAAAAAGACTATGTTAAGGAGGAGGTGTTCCTCTTGGAAGAGTAGACCTTGCTATTAATGTCAAGTAAACTGTCCACCTGATAATAGAGAAACCAGTGAAAGTAAAAAAGGCTTGAGAAAAAGATAAGAGAAGGGGAGCAAGGAAGGTGAACTCCTGAATGGTAAACAAGTCATCCAGGTTTAAAACACAGTAGGAGTTGAAGTTTTTTCTAAAATAAGTGAGAAGTAGGACAGAGTGAGAATTAATGGAAGTCGACCTAAAGCATATGGTTCCTCTGCCTCTAGCAGTAATGTCATTTGATCCTTACAAGATCTCTTGAACTTCAGCAAAATATATTTTTTCTACAGTTGTAGATGAACCTCTGACAGAACACGCTGACCCCTTCCAGGCACAAGAAACTATTAGATTTTGAGATTGAAAGCCATTTCAGTTTCATGTCATTTAATGCTATCCCAGTATTAGCAAATAAGATGTTCAATTCACAAAAGAGCTGTTCTTAAATAACTAAATATTAAGGATGTTTCTACGGATGAGGTTTTTTCATTCAAAGTTAATTAGCTGTGTACAACATTCTTTACACTGGAATGCAAGAAAATTAAGAATTTCTACTTAATAACAGAACACAAAGGAGGAAGAAGCCTGAAAGATTTTCAACTGATATGAAACATAAACTTTTAGATTTTTAAATAATTTTCCACTAATAATTTTATGACCAATTGAGTAGCCCCTTCACTATCAGTAGAATTCCTTTAATCATTTCCCATGCAGAGGATTAAGGATTCTCTTCCAAATCTTTTCATTCTGTGATTCACATTGAAATATGTTTTCATATTTCAATAAAAAGGTATCTCAACATGTTATGTTGTCTCAGCTGTTTTGTTTTTTCTCATTTTAGCAGCATTTAATCTTATATTTATATAACATACCAAGACGTTCATCTTCTGCTCACCAAAATTACTTTTTTTCCTGACAATGCTACTTAAGAGCTTTAATTTTGGTCTGTTTTTTTCCCACAGCTTTTAGGGCAACCATTTAATCCCTTTGTGCTTCTGTTTTGTTTCTCTTTCCTTCTCTGTTGTGTCTCTTCACCTTATGAGCACTTTACATTTTAGAAAAGTAGCATTTAAAATTCACTCAATTCATTTCTCCTTCTGGTACCTTCAGGAACCTCTTGTAAATCCCTGTTCTCTTTTGAAAAGCACATAACTAATAAGGGCAAAATAAAATATTTCACTTTGCCAAAGGCCAAGGCAGATTTACTGTTGTGATTTCAGTACATTTGCAATACCTCGGATTGTAAAAACGTCAGGTCCTTCCTGTTTTGTGGATGAGATGAGCTCATGAATGGAGATCTGATTAGAGAAAATAAAGTCATATTACCGGTATAGAAAACAATAACAGACCCTTCCCACTTTACTAACATCACCAACTTAAAGGACAGCAAGAAAAATGACAAGAGAGGCCATATCCATAGGTATCATTTTCTCCATTACACACGTAAGCAATTTGTTCCCATTAAGGCCAGGTCTACTCAGAGTGACTTTTGTCTTCGTTACCTTTCAATAAGGCTGCAACAACTTGTTCTGTGGTGTATGATCATCACAAAAAACCCTAAAGCTGACACAGTGTTTGTCCTCAAAGAGAATAAGAACTTTTGTGGGTACCTCACACCTGGCTTTTGCAAGATTGTCCGATTCTCCTGTTCCTACTTCATGTCGCCATAACTTTAACTTGGAAATGGGCATTAATCTACAAATTGAGGTCTGTTAGCTCTTGGATTGCATAAACTTCAGGACAATTATAATCCACAGAAAAAAATGCTTCTGAGAGAGCCTCTTTAAATCATTGCAAACAGAAGGTATGCAATGTTAAGTTTTCTCATTGCAGAATTTCTTTGCCAGAAGAAAAACATAGAACATCTGTGGGAAAGACTTTTTTTTCCCTCATTTAAAGCATTTAGTAGAATACCATATCAACTACATCTCTTCAAATTGCTAGGACAACTTGCTGTGCAAACTTTGTCCTTCCAAGTGAATGCTATATATTTTTTCATTACAGAAATTGATGGTACACAAACATTTTTATTAAATGTCATTTCTAAAATTCACTCAGTTAATTTCTAACTCTGGATATTTTCAGGATTTTTTAAAATTCTTGTTATTGAATAAAAAATAAATGAAAGGAAGTAGCTTCTTATCCTCCATGTCTTCTTGCTGCAGATCAGTTTGCAGCAGGTGGGACTTTTTCTTGGCCATATTTTTCTGCTACGTGGCAAGATTCTTCTTCCAGTCTCATGCCAGAAATAAGGTCCAAGAGCTTGACACCTTTGAATCAGTTTAAAAAAGGCTTGTCTCTGCTTCTGCATCAGATTTGAGTTCACTTCAGACAATAAAACACAGCAGATTTTGGGTTTGGGCCTAAACTATTCATTTATCTCATAGCAATAGTTAATTATTTGGTTCCTTTGGAGTTTTAAGAACCTCCTTTAAATATCTCGCTCCAAAAGCAAGGATGTTATAGAAACAACTTCTATCTGGATTGCCTTTTTTGTAATATTGAATATGACTTATGAAATGAGGGAGTCTAAGTTTGTTTTCTTAACATGATTTCACCAAGACGGCATTAAATGAAAAGGATGTAATTGATTTTTCTTACCAGGCCTGGTTTCTCAAAGTCACAAAATCCTGCAACTCCCAATTTCCTCAGCTGCTCAGCAGACACTCAGCTGCATTTGGAGGCAGGCTTAAGCCTGAAAACTTGGACAATCATGGTTTTTATGAAACACATCAGAAATTCAGCCAGCTGTGGTTGCTTTCAGCCTATCAAGAATACCCCAACATGAATGCTGTCTTTTGTTCATGATGGTATTAAACTGTGAAGCAGATAAAAATAAAAAGATGGCCATAAAGCAAGTTTTGTTTCTCTGTGAAAATTTAAGAGGCATACTTTAGCACATAGAGCTTTAGCAAATCTATTAGTGCCATTAGTGCACAAAGGAGCTGGGACATGCTCCTAGGGACCTGCCATGTTCATTCCCATCACCACATGTAGAATGTATCTATTTATGTTGGTGACCACACAATCCCGTGTCCTTAGAGCAGCTACAACCTCTGCAGTTCTCCCATCAACTCGTTTTGAGGAAGGAAAAGATGTTGGAGCCAACCAGACTGCATAATAGCAGACATATAATGCAAGGGTATATGAAAAATTATGATAAACTGGAATGGGTATTGCCCTCTGGCGTGTTGCTTGAACAATTCCTCTACCTCAAAGCTTTTCTGTTTGGGATAGTGTAATCTTTAGGGGAGAATGTGTTAAGTAGCAATCACAACAGTATATAACAACTGAAACAATCATTAAAAATTATTTTAAATAAGTTTTGTGCAACAGAGTAATAATCTGTTTCAACATCCAATTATCAAAAGAAAATTTTTCTAATTCCTCTTCATTGTGCACTTCTCTACTGAGTTGTTGAAAAATGGCAGTCTAATTTGTTAACAGCTTTGAAAAAGTTCTTGCTAATCATGTTCTGTCTTTGCTCTATGTAAATTGTTAAGTAGTTACAGACAAATAACCCATTTCAAGCGGAGTCTTCTATATAAAATTATAGTTACTAAGAATAATCATAGCAGAAATGCAACTGCTTTTTGAGTGAGGCCAAAGCTTGGAAACTTGCAAGGTGATGATTTTTTATTAAATACATCAGAAATTAAGTGTTATTGAACTGTGACACTCTGCATTTCTATACCAAGCATGCCAGGATCCATTTATTTAATCCTACCATTTCTACCATCCTTAGCAGAGATGACCTTTCACAAACATATAGTAATAAATATAGAAAGATTATATAAAAAAAACCCCAATGTATAGAGCAGAGCTTGTGTAAGTCTATTATTCCTGAATATACCACTTTGGAAAATGGCTTTCTCAGAAAAAGCAATTGCTCTAGCTGAAATGTGGCAGAAGATACTCAGAAGTCAAGGGACCTGTCTACTAAGGGGAGAAGTCAGATTTCACATTTTGCTTCATTTCCTTCACTTCTGCCATCACACTCTACAACTGCGCAGAGGCAGGTGCTGACTCCCAAGTCTGGTTCTCATGAGGCCAGCGGCATCTCCAGCTAGTAACTTAGAGGACTTTCAACAACGTTCTGAATTTTCAAATTTAAATGAAGCACTATATGATATATATCTCTTTGAGGGATGGTGCTTCTGCTGGGGGAATTCAACCCCACAGTGCTGTCTACCAAGGGCAGAAGTCAGATTTCACATTTTTCTTCCTTTCCTTTGTTTTCAGCATCATATTCTGCAAAGCATTTACTTCCCAAAATTATTTACTTGAGGTCCAATCTGTTAGTGTGAGGGAAAAAATTTGGTCTGGTTTTACAAGCTAATCACAGAAATATACTGAATTTTCCTTACATATGTTACTGAGTGTTTAAAATATGGGATTTTTTTCTCTCTTTCTCTTCCTATTCACAGCCCATTTTGCCAATACTCAAAATCCAATCAGGAATTCAAGAGGCTCATGTTTTTAGTTATTAACTGTAATTTTGTCTGTTCATTAATGTACAAGCAACTATTTTCTTCCTGCCTGGAACCTTTCTCATTACTAGCACACCTATTCCTATATGAAGACATTTTCCAAACAAAAGATAGGAGGCCAAGTTTAGAATGCAGCTAAAATAATTTCTGTGAGATCAGAAATCACTCTTTTGTGTCTGTATTAGGAGAGGAACATTACTCTTTTCATTACAGTCATACGTTGCTCATTTCAGTCCTCTGTTACTCTTAGACTGTAGACTCTTACCTAACTCTCTTCTCCCCTTCATTAGCTGCCAATCATCCTATTCTACGTGGAGCCCAGATGGTCTTAAATGCCATAATTAGCACAACTAGTCACTGAGTACCTCAGCTAGAATCAAGACTTCAAGTACATCTAGCTGAAACATCTTCCTTTGTCTTTTTTTGTAACAAAAACTCTGAATCTGAAGAAACCTGCATTTAATGGTCATGTACGTCTTCTACAAAGCACCTTCCATATTTACGAATGCTTCCTATGCTAAGCTTTGCACTTGCTGTTGAAAGACTTTTGGTAACTGCAAAACTCAGTGGTGTGCCATGATTCATTTGAAAGGCCAGTATGTCTCAGGAAAAAGGATGAAATCATTGTGTATGTACATGTCCCTCTGAATGTCATTTCTTCCTAATGGCTTTTAAACCTGGTGATCAAACATCAATCAAATATGACAGAAGGATTGGCTTCTCAAAAGTATGAAGTTCCCACAAATTTCATGAGGTAAGGCAGCTTGTTAGAGGAGAGAAAAATCACCAAGAGAAAAGCTTTATCTTGAATTTACTAGTGTTTATATCATTTTACTTTACCAGGCTTTGCATAGTAGTTGAGCTCTAAGATTCACAGAACAATTCCAACAATTAATGTAGGCATAATTTAGACACTAAAGTATGAACCAGCATGATCCTCAGAGCTCCTGCTTTGACTCATAAGCACCTGTGTTTTCACTAGGTAAGCCGCTTAAGTATGTAAGGTCTGCTTGTGTGTATTCCCAGAAGGTTTCCATTTTTTGCTGTTCAGCAGCTACTTCATGCCTTCAACTGGGCTTTCTACTGTAAAGGGTACAATTTACCAGACAAGCTCAGAAGTTCATCTAAAAAACAGGTCATGACTATTGTCTTCAAAGAGAGTGGAAATACCTGTTTTCACAAAGAATAGCACTCTCTTCCCACAATTTTCTTCAATAGCTTTCTGATCAGAGACCTCAAAGACACAGTTGGACTATTCTCCACCCCAACAAAACTAAAACTATTGTCTTTTAAAGATTCAGTCAGAAAGGGCCAGTAAGAATAAAAGAAAAGCAACATGACTATTATTAGTGATTAGGCAGCTCTCTTGGGAAAGGGCAAACCCCATTTTCCATCCATACTTTAAAGTCTGTTTCTGCCCTTGTATTACTCAGTCATTAGCTAACATGCAGTCCTTAGAGTAAAAACATACCTAAAGCATCCCCAGTGTATATCTTACGGCTTATTGCATGAACTTGAGAGTTGAGAGCTGTTTCAGACCCCTCAGGCAATGGCAAAACATAAAATAGGGAATCCTACATTCTGGGTAAAAGGGGGATGAAACACTTCAAGTCTTTCCTAGAAGTGAATTGACGTGGACCTTTAGCTTAAAGAGAAGGTTTAACAAAGGAGGATACAACTCCATGGAGCCCAGGTTAGATAACTTGAGCTTTATATAGGAAGGACTTTAAACTTACTCCCAACATCACAGGCTTTTCTTGTGGCTGGTTTTCCCTGCTCTACTTTCCATACACCACATAATGTATAAGTACCCCCCACAGGACTTGAGATTTCACTGTGCAAGGTAAGTAACTAAGAATGACTGGTGCAAGGATCAGGCTTGCAATGCCCAAACCCCTTTTTAGATGCCCAGGAGATGACATATGAAAAAAAAATCACCTCAATTAGGTTATAAATCAGATGTGGTAGCTCAGGGGCCTGTGCTGCCTTCTCCTAAGAATGAACTGAGGGATCACGCAGTGACTCTATTTAAAGGTTCTTCTCCTAAAAAGAGTTGGTAAATATGTTCTAAGCCTTTCCCAAAGTTAGTTCTACAGGTTGGACCATAATTTAGGCTTGGTGAGGTGGACTGTCATGCTATTGCAAAGTTGCTGAATGACTTAAATCTGGAATGCAGCTTAATGAAGAAGCCCTAATGAGCATTGACCAGATAGTGTTTTTCTTTTAACTTAGAATATCAAACCACTGTAACATTAGAAGATCTCACAGAGAGCAGAGGATGGATATAAATGCACACAGAAATAGGATTATATACTTCTTTAGGACCAACGTCTTCATCCACCAACAGCTGCCCTCATATGTTTTTAGTTTTTTCAACACCTCTCAACTCAGCCTGGCCACGTAGCCATCTGAGAAAAAACACGATGGTCAATTGTTTGAGACCCTCAGCTTCTGTTCCAGCCTTGAAGAAAGAACAGCATTTGAGAATGACTGCAAGCTTTTAACACTGTTGAGAACACAGTGTACTAAATACAAGACTCAGAGCAGAGGGCTTGTTTTTCTAATTTTTTCCCCAGAATTGTCTTCATAATGGGTTTGCATAACACTGACAGTACACTAATCCACTTACATGTTTTCAGGGAATGTGAGTGAAACCTGGAAAGCCCCCAACCCCACATGACAGTTGACAGCAGCCTCTCCAGCATGGCACTCGGTCTGCCCCAGACCCAGTTCTGCAGGGCCATTGCTGGCTGCATTATCACAACTGAATGTAACTCCTGAAAATCTCTGAGTCTGAGTTGCCCTGTTCAAAGCCCACAGGAGCAAATGACTCCCACAGAGCTTTAAGCAGAAATGCACGTCGCTTTTCCAAAAGGCCTTCCAGGAGAGAAATACAAAATGTTTTTGCACTTGGAATTTCAAGATATATTTCCCTTAGAAAGCAGTGAAGAGATTCATATTTCTTATTGCAGATCTACAGCTTTCAACAAATCCTATATAATCTTTAATCTTCTAATGACTTTAACAACTGAGCAAGAAGAAATCACACCATACTACAAACAACAAACAGTGATACATACACCCAGTAGCTGCAGGTCTTTAATGAATGTTATAGTCTTAACAATACTAAAAAAAATCAGAGTGAAGACAGTAAAAAGACGAATCTGTATATTGAGTCACAATATTTTCCAATTACCTGTATCAAGTTTTTTGCCATGTTCTGCCTATTTACCTTGCTCCTGCCTTTGGCAAGGCTTTTATAATTTTCATACATTGCTCTTTTACGCCTCTACTCCTTTTTGCATGCATGGCATGCCTACACTCATCCACAAGCCCTTCCACAAGCCCTGCATTCTCTCCACTGGTGAAGCCACTCTGAAAGAGCTTCTCCTGTGATGTAAAGCAAAGAGGTCCTTGTTGTCCCAGTTCAGGAGGGTCTTGGGTGTCTTGTGCACTGCTTGTTTTTAGAAAGTCAGAAGGATATTTCTTGTTTCACCATCTTGTTCTTCCACCTCACCATTGTACCTCTGTTTTACAGCTATTTTTAACTAGGGGAAGGGTCAAGCGTACTTCTGTATTTGATGACAGAGCATTTTAGATTATACTGGAAAAATGTGCATATATGTCTATAAATGCAGATAATCAGGATTGTCCAACCAGCTGCTATATTTACATTTTTATACCAGAGATGTGCTTGGAAAATCAAGATGTGCTTGGAAAAGGTGATCAACAAGGAGTCTGATCTAAACCCCACTAAACCTATGGGAAGACTCCCACTGATTTTAAAGAGTTTTGAAATAAACTCTTTCATATGTTGTTCAGTCAGTTGTTAAAGCATTTCCTGAGGAAATTACCATTTTACTATTACAGAAACTTAAAATCCCACCATATGAAGTAAGCTACAATGCATAAATCATTTTAAAAAACTTCAGAAACTTCACTCAGCAGGAGGAAGGCTAGGAAAGATGAAAAAGAACAAATCTGTGCTTGCAAATTCATGTTTCTTTGAAGACTGATGATAAAAATTAAACAGAAGCAAGTAAATTATGGCAAAGCAAGGTATTTTAATTAAATTGAAGTAATGCAAGGATGCTGCTAAAAATCAGTAAAAGTAATTTTTTAGAAAAAGAAGCCCAGGCCCCCAAACCCTACCATAGTCATAACACAATATGGTGAGACATGAGAAATCAACAAATCAACTGAACATCATCAGGATCTTTGAGAATTTGACAGCCAAAAGACATGACAGATGGCTGAATAGCAAACACGCAGACATCCTGGTTCTTATGTGGAGCAAAGCTTTTTCCAAATTCTCTCAAAATGTAGTTGTTTAATTTGCTGAATTAGTTTACCTCCTACATTTGGGAAATTCATAGCAAAGAAGGAAGGAAAGTTTGCCAATTTCAGAGCATTCAGATATTTTAAAACAACAAGACCCAGAATCTCAAAGTTTTAATTTCAGCTCTGCAGATGGAGAAACTGAGGAACAGATGGATTGAGAGGGCCTCTCGTGCACTGAGAAACTCCCCTTGAATTCGGTCAGCGGTGAACACAGATTTGGTGAAAACAAGATTGCACAGCAGAGCTAACTACTGGAGTTAGAAACAGGATCTAACAGCTCCCTCAACCTCATGCTTCAGACTCCAGGTCAAAACAAATATCTTTTCTCAAAATAAGAATCTGATAGCTTTTCAGAAGCCATTCTCTGCTAATCATTGCATGAGGTTTTATATTGCAGAAGAACACCCACCAATCTGTTGTTTCTTAAAACTAATAATTTTCTGACTTGCCTTTGCCATAGAAATGTGAGATGGACCCGATTTTTGAAAAAGGAGGTCTAATGAATTGCACTTTACTCTGGGTCACTTCAGAGATTTATATGCAAGAAAAGGCAGATTTTGATGAGGTTTGGGGGGGATACCTGATGGTACTGGCATCTTTAGAGGGACTTCCACAGGCCTGGCACAGCCCTTCTCTGCTGCTCAAACCTGTCGTATTTCCTGTGATTTTGGTCTTTTCACCAACAATGTCTAGAATAAAGCAATCTATATGTCTAGATCCAACAGGCTTAACTGAAGGCACATAACTGTGTTGTCTTAGGTTCCCCATATAGCCAACACTGTATTTCAGTTCCTGAAAAGAGTGTGCTTTCTAAGCTGGTATCACTGTTGTCACACCTCTGCTTCCCCTCACAGAGACATCACAGAGCTCTCAGGCTTGCGAACCAGATGTGAAATAATTTCTTGTCTCGTATTAAAAGAAACCCTATGATCCTGAAAAAAATATCAGAAATTATTAAAACTGATTAAATCATCTATCTATTTAGACCCTTTAAAATATTTCCACTCAAGTTTTTATTTACATTTGAAATTACCTAAATAAAATGTTTCATCTTGGGTTTGCTTGAGGGTGTTTCTGTGGGAGGGTTTGGGGTTTTTTTTCTATATGTTAGAAATAGGGAGTGAGACTCAGACCATTTATTTTTAATCATATAAAAGATAGATTGCTTTCAGAAACACATGCTTGAGATGGTGATTTATCCCGCTGTTCTCAGGCACTAGTTGTAGGATAGGACAGCTTACTCCCTGAAGATCTACTCCACTGGTTACTGAAGGAGCCTAGAAGTGCAATTTAGATTAGAAAAGTAATATTTAAATACATACGGCTAGGAAAGGTGAACCAAGACCTATATATCATAATAAAAAGCCATTTGATTTGCAACTTTATTTTATTTTTAAAAATCTGAAATCAAATACAATAATAATTTCATAGCTCAAAAAGGAATAAGCGTCAATGAGAAAAATCCTTTTCCATAAACAATTTTGATCAAAACTAACTGGCGTTTTGCAACAAACTCCCCATGCTTTAGTATATAAATATCTTGGACTTAACTCTAACTTAATCAAGCGATTTATAACTATGCCAGATCTAGCATTAACAAAAATAAAAGTTATCTGAGAAATGAATAGGTCTACCACAGCAGACAACGTTTAGGTCTTCTAGGCTCTAGCTTAACATTATAGCCAAAAGTATATGACATAGTCTTTTTGCATGCTCACAACAGATAATTTTTTCCCCCATGAAAAACTTATTCTGATGAGTTAGAATATTGTTATTTTTTAAAATATACATACTAAATAAGCTTAGAAGTGAATGTCACAAATAATGCAACATTTTGTTAGCTCAGTATGCAGTGCTGAGGGAGTATTGCTGAGCCTCTCTGTTCCCAGTCTACCTGATGGGAAAAGTGATAGAGAGCAATCACGGGGTCTGTTTCCTCTAGCCCCTTCCTTCACCTTGAAGTGGTGAGTGCAAGCCATAGAGGACCTTTCTGCCCAGGTCAGCTGGGCAGTCGGCCCTGGTGTCTCTGCCCAGGGTAGGCAGAGCAAGCTGAGTGCCAAGTTGTAGAGAGATGCCAAAATGAACTGAAAATAGTGAAGACTTCTGGGGACTAAACTAAGACTTCTGGGGATCATGGAGAAAATAAAACTGATAATATTTAGGATAAGCTCACTTGCAAGCACTGAGGTTTATCAGTAATTTGGAAATACAAACAAAGGTGAACTCATGAATGAATGACAGTTTTGCCACAGCTGTTCCAGTGAGAACCAGTTCTCTTTACATCAGTAAGGATATGAACAGAAATAACTCAGCTGGAAGTTAATGGCACCACACTGATCTTAATCAGAGTCACGTTTATGCAGAGGGCATTTTGGAGTTCTGAGGCCTGTGTAAGGATCTGGAGTTGGCACAGTAAAGGGGACAAAATAAAGGTGGAGTTCTGAGTGTATGTTACTCTGCTTAGTTCAAGGTAAAACAATAAACAGCAGAAAAAATTGTCTACGGGAACTAAGAATGAAGGTAATTCTGAAAAGAAGAAATTCACAGAAGTCTAGAAGACTAATAGACTCTGGAAATAGATGCATGCTGATTTTCCTACAAGTCACTGCATCCACAAAGGAGGTCAAAGACTATGGAGAATGCTTTTGTAAACTTCATAATAACATAATACATTGGCAATGAAGTTTGTAATTCACATTCCTGTCAAGGCTAATTTTATTCATACTACGGAAAAGGATGAAAGCTGACAAACTGCAGTTTGCAAATATCACAGTAGGTACCAGAGATAACAAAGCATTTCCAAAGTCATCTAAGAGCATATATGAATATGCATTATACTTGGTAATTTTTGCAGAAACTATTGCTGACTTCCCATAGTCAGCTTTAAAAGACAGCTGGACTACATATTGCTACTCAGAAAATTTAATTTGAATCCAATAAATTAGCTACAAATTTAAATACATTAATTAAACAGAATTAAATCTCTGAGTGGACAGTTTCATTCAAAATTAAAGTGATATCAATATGGTATGGCATAATTAATTTTCAAAGTGAATTAAGCAAAACCAAATTAAGGCTGTCTAAGTTCTAAGAAAAAAATCCCTGTAGATGTTCACTGTAATCTAAGCAGTCGATTTTAAAAGTTACTTTCTTAGTGTCATCTTCTAGTTTATTCTCTGGGCTTGCCTGAATTAATCCAGAAAGAATTTTAATAATGTATGAAAAATCTCAAGTCAGATCCAGTATTCTTTATGCAAGGCAAACTCCCAGAAACTTAATAAATCATAACAAAAAATCATAAGGGATACTTGCCTTATGATCTTCCTTTGCCACAGAATAACAAAATTAGCAACAACTACCCCTCAAATTAAAGAAAGATTATTGACTAATAAAGTAATTTAGTGAAACAGAAGTTTCAGGTTTATGAAGACAGCAGTCCTGGCAAATACATGTTTATATATTAGTGGTTAAAATTAGGTGGGACACAGCCATTTTTCTATTATGAGATGTTCTACCCTAGTCCTTTATCTGAATTCACCCTATGGAATTATGTTTGGAGAACAATGACTCGTTGGCTTCAGTATCAGCTACACATTTTTTTCTTGCAATTCCTTGGAAAAAAACAGATTAACTTCTTTCCCTAGAGAACTTTACCTTCCTTTTATTTACTTCTTTCTTTTGATGGGTACTTTAATAGGCCCATTTAATACACAAAGCTATCCAATTGACCTCTTTAAGGAAGACTGATTTTTATTTCTCTTACGTTAGCGCACAACTAAAATGCCTATTTACGGTACTTTACGTGAGAACAGAATCACACTGACTTGTAAGTAAAGTGACAAACATTGCTGCTGTATGTCAAAAGGTTTGAACGAACAGCAAGCATACTCACAAATGAGTCACTCAGATGGCAGTTGAGAGGAAATTTTCATAGCGCGTAAATAAATTTAACATCAGTGAAATTTACTTCACATGTCAAGAACAAGTAGTGAACAGAGGGCATCACTGCCAAATGTTGCAAATTCACTCTTTATTCTAGTCTCACACTGCTTAATCAATTTCCTATCTAAAATAATCGCAATAAATAGTACTTCATATTTTTAAAAGCAGAATTCTTCAGGTCATTTCCTCATGCAATTCAATACAACTCTAATGTACACCCATTTTTAACAGCTACGGATACTCCCAGCTTTTCAGTAAATTCAGTATGAAGCTAACTAGTTTAAAAACTGTAATGTTGCATAATGCCTTAAAAAATAGTTTTCTGTGTAGAAATCATTGAATAAAAAGCTGGAAGGGACTTCATTTGATTGCCTCTATCAGGCAGGAGCAAGTAGGTCACTGCTCATCAAAAGGCTGCTCCTAAAGAAGTCCAGTGGTGAGGGCTCCATGTCCTCCCCAGACATCCCATGGCAGCTTATAAACTCCCCTTACAGTTACAAAGTTCACATACAATTTTTTGTTTTGTCTTTCAAGTGGCCTCTCACAAATAATGACTTCTACATTTCTCAGTGTTTCTTCTCTAATGTGAGCAAACCAAATTCATATTCAATAATTTTATTTTGTAGAACTTCTGCCTATGACTATTCCCTGGACTTGCTCCAGTTGCCTCACATCTTTCTTCAGCCATGATTGGACACAGTCCGCAGCGGAAACTTTACCACTGTTGGAGCAAGAAGAGTTACTTTAAATACTATCAGTTTATACTATCTTCTGCACATAGCCAGCAAGAGCTATGCCTGTTTTTGCAAGATCACATCACTCAGTGAAATACAGTGAGTGACTCGTTATAACCCTAGAACTTTCTTCAGAGTAGCTGCTTAGGCAGTTGTTTTCCAGTCTAGATTTCGTTAATGTTTACTTAGATGTAGGAAATGAAATATATATATATAATTATATATATATATATAATTATACCTATATATAAGTAAATATAATTAAAACTAAATAAATATAATTAAACATCTATATAATTGTTTGATTTTGGTACATGAGCTTGTAAAAAATTCTGTTTAAAGTAGGTCTTTTTTTCTTATGTAAAGTCTCTTTATATTTGAATACTGTATGAATAAAATTACAACTGATCAGAAAATTTCACTTTTTTTTTCTGCAGGTGAAGCATGAGCTTATTTATATCCACACTGTCACATGAAAAAATGTTTTTCTATTACAACAGAAAATATAGATATGCAATTGTTAAATTGAAAAATCTACTAATATTTCCTCCCAGCAAAATTTACAGCACTCAGATATATTTGATTTTGGTAGACAAATTTCTAATTTTTGTGCAAGTCAAATTTCCCAGGTTGCACCTTACTCTATTATGTGTGAAGAGGTACTTCAGCAATCCAGTCACAGAACATCAGTATCATCACTGCTAGCCTGAGAGGGATCAATAAATCATTAGCTCTTCTATTAAAGGCCTTTTAATCACTTCCCTCACTTGACACACATGCAGCAGCATGTATTGGCCCTAGAAGTTAAACCACAGTATTTGAACCACCTGGCAGCTGGAAGTTTTCAGAATTACCTGGTACTTGGATCTACCTTATCCTTAAGAGAGGAAGACTTCCTTGACGTGCCATGCCCTCCCTTTGAGAGATCTTCATTACAAAAAAACCGCAAAAACATATTGCTAAACCACTTGGCTGAGAAATGTATGCTCAGGTTTTTCTCCCCTCGTGTTCATTTTTTTTCTAAGAACTTGTTTTTACTTAGACCTTGATAAATGCATGCTTTCTCACCCATGGTTTCTTGATATTAATAAAAGGAACCACATAATTTAAAACTAAATGTTTATTTCAGCAAAGTGCCAGCTGTTCTCACATATATAATAATTGAAAATTGCCTAGGCAACGTGCATAACTGCTCAAGACATGAGAAGGCCTCCGGTGATACTGGCTCTGACAGCTTGCACTTAATCACTTTCTTCTTTAGGCATGAGAGGCAGATAGATAGCCTTGCATCTGTATGGTACATCGCCCTCTCTAAAGATGGCAGCTCTGCTCCTCACCTTCAGCACGTGTACACAAGCTGGCCAAGGCTAACGCTAGCCTTATGAGCTCCGTCTCCTTATGTTGCTCTTGCAGGCAAAGGAGGGAGATACATTCCTGCCACAGATGGGTGAGAGTGGCTCTGCCTCTGTTGCTTCTTGAGGAAACCTGAGCCAGTGAGCCCAAACAGACTGAAGTTAGCCTTTGTGAATAGGTCCCAGTCTCCACTCAAGCAAATTATCATGAACCCATCATCCATGTCTCTTACTCCAATGGGTTGTTAAATATGGCAGAATGATTTTAAAGCTTTCTTTGCCAGATTAAGCCCTTTCCAAAAGTCTATTCTCAGGCAACCACTGATAAGAAAACCAACTGGGAAGTTTGTTTGTATAACGTTAAATTACAGGGGTTTTTCTGAAACTGATAGCACAGTCAGTTCTGTGCCACTCCATGTTCACTGATGCAATATTTTCCATATCAATGTGTTTAGTTTACAAGTAATGTTCCTCTGATTTTTAGCCCTATACATAACCAGCAACAAGGAGGCCAACTTGATTTCTTTCTGTCTCATCTTTAACAAAAGTTTAAATTTTACTCTAAAAGTATATCCAGACAATAATCATGAGAGTGACAAAAGCAAATAGCTACCCAAGCAAGCTGAGTCAAGTCGAGTTAAGGACCACAGCTGTGTGGTCAGGTGGATGCAGATTTGAGCACTGGCTAATTTACCATACCCTGATGTACATCAATTTTAGCCATGAAGCATCTTGGTCTTCAGTGTGGCATTGACCTACACAGTTATTTACCTTTGTGTTTGCACAGGTATAACCATTTTCAGCAGGAATGTAGTACATTTATGTATTTAGGATTTTTTTCCAGAAGGAAAAGTAGCATCCAAATAATTAACTTTTAGAGTTCTACAGTATTCAATACCAAAAGTAAGAGCGAAAATTTGCTTTTTTAACAAAAGCAGGAAGATAAGACTGGAATGCATGGTAAGTAGAAAAACAACCCAAAAAAAAGTACTGTGGCTGTAGTCTACTCTCAAAATAAACCCCAGCTATAAGTGGTTATGTTTGCATTTTTAATTTACATTATCAAATTAGCATTCATTACCTACAGTCAAGATAAATTCCTTGTAAATTGAAATTAAAAAATTACAGTACTGAATTACAGCAATCTAAGATGAAGTACCCTATAGAACAGAGATTAAAATTCAATTGTTCTTAGAAGATAATAAATTCAATTAGATTCCGTATTGTATTGGAAAAAAAATAGCAAAGTTCTCAAATCCTGGACAAAGAGTTTAGAGCCTGAATTAGGTTGGCAATGTTCTCACACGTCTGACGGTTGTTTTTTTCAGTTCAGGACTTTTAAATAACAGGCTAATAATTCATAGAAATTAAAGTGACATTTTGATCCTGCAAAAAAACACAAACAATATCGCAAGCACAGTCAGTGATAAGCTCTACTGCACTGAAATAAAAAATCCCTGGAGATATGACTGTGACTTTGTCTTCTGTTATATTCTTTTATGTTAATCATATTGTTCTTTCATATTCCACTCCCTTTGCCTATTCAGAGGCCTCATTTTGGCTTTGGAGGTTTTGCATTTGTCCTTGTGAAGATCAGGAACTTTATGACTAAAAACCATGAAAAGGTTAAAAGAAACATTTCCTTCCCTGTTCCCTCCATCGGACCAGCATCCCAAGAACATTGATGGTGCAGATCGTGGAAGAAACAGTGCCCAAGATAGAAATAGGAAAATAGTCAGGGAAGGTGGTAGACATCAGTACCAAGCTTTAGCAAAAAAAATTCCTACAACAAAATATAAATATATATTTGAGTAAGGAATGCTTGTCAGGAGATACAAATTATCATAATGGATAAAAATGAAAAAACTTTCTGGCATAGAAGCTCAATAAAGAAATGAGTCAATGTCATTACATTCACGATATATATAATTCAGCATAAAATATCATTTGAAAGACAGAAGACTAAAACAAATTACCAGAAAACTTTTTTCCTTTGTTCTGGATAAGTTATTGATAAATGTAAAATGTGGGTGGCAGGACTGAAAAAATAAACATTTATTTTATCATTAAATATTGGCTTCTAGAGGTCACTTTTGACATGCCTCTAGCTTTGGTAAATCTCAGAAAACCATAAAAAGCATCACAAAAATAGGCAAATGAGTTTAAAGTGGGTTTGAATTAGTTTTATTAACATGTCACATATTACTTTAACTTCAGTTTCATGACTGGAGATTCCTGACAGTATAGTTTGGTAGAGAAAAAAAATCAAAGATCTTAGTTTTCAATATCTCTGGTCTGCTACTGAACCACAGGTTTGTGTTGAAGTTGTTTCTTAGTAGCTGTTGTCTTTGCTCTGCTTAGTTGACAAGCTGTCCTGAGACTTTGCCAATCGTTGTTTGACAATCCTTTGGTTCCCCCATCAAGTATATTATTTAAAAGCTAATAAACAATAAAAAAAAGAAGGCAAAGTAGAGTAACGTCTGTATGAGACATGTGGAAACAGCTCATTATAAATGTGAGAACTGTAGTCTGGTTTAAAAGTGCATTTCCCATTTTTAAAAAAACATTCATCCCTATATTCTTATGTCAAAGATCAGTAGAGACTACAGAGCTTACAGAGATTTATTTTTTAATGAAAATAAGATGTTCAGCTGCAAATGTAGGTGTTTCTACTATGTTCAGTTCTCTACAATATGTCTAAACCATATGATTTTCATCAGCTTACCCATATCTTTATCTCCACACTTGCATCTACCCATCTTGATGGTGAGGTAAGGAGTACAAGACGTGTTTTAAAGCCCTCAGTCTTAAGGAAGGTTTATCTAACAAACTGTGCACAATATCTAATGGCCAGCTTCTGATTCTTATCTCAAAATTCTCATATACCATATGAAGGGTGAGCCAAGTGTGAGAGATGATATAAAACTAAAGAGTGAAGGTTCATAGCATGCCGGCAGAAGACTTCAGGGTTACCCAAAATATATCTACGGCCACCTCAGTGCTTGGAAAGGTCAAAGGTTACACGTATGGCCCATCTGAACTGTTGCATGCACCTACAACATATGGCAGAAACTCTTCCAAAGAAGCCAAAATATTGTATAAAATTATGCAGTTTTGAAGCTCTGTAAAAAAAAAGAATTATGGCAAACTAAATAACTCATCAGCATTTGGGAGAATAAACACCAGAAAGAGCCCTCAAGGACATGTGTGTCTTACTGCATTTTAAACAAATGTCAAGGTAGTTAACTTGCATGATAAGCACACTGTTATTTGATTTCAGTAATTTCTTAAAAGGAATAAAATGATATTTGTTTATCTCAAACAATTACCAAAATTGCCTAAGTTGCTGTTATTTTCAAACATCATTACGTGGTGCTTGAAAATCACCAACACCATTCCCAAGCATGAATTACAGAACAGAATTTCTGTTGTATCTCAAATGCTTTTGAACCGCTACTTGTCCTACACAGGGAATTCATGCTCCATAGGTTTTCTGGGCAGAATTAAGGTTATGCAAACACACCCTTCACCATTTTTTATCCCATCATATGCTAGCTATATCCTCACACTCACTTGTAGTGCTAACTGGGTTACTTAAAAATCAGGCTTTTAAATCATCGGATCTATTTTCTAGGAACCCACTTACCCCCACCCCATCACCGCACTACGTATGTCATGCAAGATTGTCACATGTAGAAACAGGCTTTTTTCACAGTTCAGTCTCTGCGTGTCTCTCATGTTAGGTCTTGGTTTGCGTTCCCAACCAGTTCTGTCTGCAGCCCCATAACCTGGGCAGAGGGCTCCTGGTCCAGACCTCCTCATCACAGTCAGACTTATAGCAAGACAGTTTCCTCAGTCAACAGGAGGTGGTACCATTACAGCTGTGAATTTACTTAAATCCTATAGACCATCTTTGTAAAGGTATCTGAAAATGCAGATACACTTCCAGTGTTATTTTTAAAACATACTGGCACCCAACTCCTTCAGGGATTCAGCTGCCTTAGCATTTCCAAATTAATCTTTCTTGAATTACCTTGCAAAATTTGCCCACCTGACTTCCTTGATCTTCTAACAAGTATCTGTGACAGTGTCTGGGAGTGAGCTCCAGTTTCCCAAGTCTCAGTTAAGGATATCTGTAAGATCATCCCTTCCACTCCTGGAGCTGCTAATTGAAGAGCTAGACTGTGAGCTTTGTAAGGGACAAAACATTACCAGCTTTTTTTTTTTTTTTTTTATAAGCAACAGAAATATTTCAGTAGCTTTGTTAAAAGGAAATTTGGAACTCACAGTCAGTTTCCACCAAGGAAAGTTTCCCATGGATACTATTTAGTTCCACTTGTTGAAAGCAAATTAACAATACGGTGTGGAATAGAGCTAGCATCTGTGCATTCACTTAGGCCCAACAACCTGTGCTTTGTCATATGATACGCCGAAGCATAGATTCCTACATGACAAATCTCAGATCCATCAAAGCATTGCCTACATGAACTCTTGCTAACAAAGAAGAGAGTAAGGAAATAAAAAACTGGAAAAAGAGGAAAACTCTCTTTTCAACTGAAAGCAGCTGCTCAGGCTGTCTGAAAAACAAGAATTCAATTTGTAGCAACAAAACTGAACCACTTGAAAATGTTCAGGGAGAGAGAGAAAAATCCTCAAATACAGACCTGACAAGCCTCCCACGCTTGGCGAAACACTCATTCAGCTGGCTCCCATCTCACGCTCCTCCTCGAACAGAGCTGTATCCCACTTCTTTGCAGCGCAGTGTCACGGCCTCTCTCCTGCTCCGTGCCAGACGTGGCCTCAGGTATCTGGGTCTAACACAGCAGGTCTGACACTGCCTGGGCAGCGCCCACTTTCCAATGAGCCCAGCTAAAAGGCTGAGTGTCCTGCCTTCAGAGCCCCTTGCAATAACATAACTTGTCTGAATCACCCTGTGCAGGTCATCTCTCCCATGGCATGATCCATTCCTGGGTCTCACATCTCCCATAGGAGAGGTCTGCACAACTGGAAAGTAACTGCCAAAGGATTTCATTTAGTCCAGGGATGAAGCCACTATCTAGGACATGGGAGACCCGTGTTACAGGCCCTGAACACCCCTTTTCAGCCATACTAAACTGTCTCCTGCATCCCCAGTAAGAATGCAGCACCTGGACTGCAGCCCTTCTGCAGGCTGTTGTGTTGGTTTTCAGTAAAAATTACACATTTCCCTAAGAAATGTCCCCCAGAAAAGTTTTATCAGAGCAAATACATTTACAAATAATTTCAGTTTTGACAAAACAATACTTCCTAGTGATAGGTACAGCTCTCACGGTTGCATCCTAGTGCATCAATGTATGCTAATTACTGAGATGTGGTGAGCTTTGTTCGCTGTTTACAAAAATGAAAGCATAGGCATGAACTCCTTCTGTCAGCTGTCATAATTAGCAAAAAGCTAGTGTTCACTGAAGAAAGTTTCTGTCAAATCGTCAACCAGAAAATTGAAAATCAGAAAAAGAACATTTATCAGACTTGAAAAACAAGTGTAGCATTTAAGCCTGCTTAATGCAAGGCTTGGTTTCACTGCATACAGCTGATCCATGTGGAGTGGAAACAAGCAGAAACAGGTATCTGTTGAGAGAGAAGGAAGGGAAGAGATTGGCTGACAAGGGGAAAAGTGTTATGGGAATTTGCAGGAAGGTCTAAAGGATCTGGTTTATCTTGTTTACTAAGTTTCTAAGTTTACTAAGTGGAAATTTCTGGATATAGCTCACAGTAGAAGCCCTTCCTTATCTGCCCATTTTTGCATATCTACTGAGGGAATTCACCTTACCCTTGCTACACAAGTGTTTCTGTCTCCACTGAGGACAATGAAGAACACTGGACTGGAAAAGACTTAATCAAAAAGCCACCAAAGTTCGTAGGATTCACCATGTCAAATTGGACTGTTGCTCTAGCAAGATCAGTGTACTTCTACCATAGAGGCAGTGACAAATGACTTGGCAGAGGGAAAAATGCAACACATCTGAAGTTATAAGTTACAAGGCAAAAAAGTATACTTAACAGTGCCATCTTTTATACTCTTTTCTATAATATTACAAAAATGTCTGGATCACCATTAATTAAATCAGTACCTTTTAAGAATTTGAATTGATTTATTTTATTTATATATACTAGCACCATCATACCATGTGCCTCTACTATATATCACATTTTGATTTTGGTATTAAGAGTGAAAAATGCTCTGCCTGCAACAACCAGACTCAAGTCTCCAGAAAAAGATGGTATCACAGAATGGCTGAGGTTAGAAGGGACTTCTGTAGGTCATCTGGTCCAACCTCTCTGCTCAAGCAAGGCCACCCAGAGCAGGTTGCCCAGGACCACGTCCAGATGGCTGTTGAATATCTCCAAGGGTGAAGACTCCACAACCTCTCTGGGCAACCTATGCCAGTGCTCAGTTAGTCTCACAGTAAAAAATGTATTTGCTGATGTTCAGAGGAAACGTCCTGTGTTTCAGTTTGTGCCCATTGTCATGGAAGGAGTGAGTGTGCACTTCACTCGTAAGAGAGAAGTAAAAATATAGTTTATTGATATAGAATAGCAAGTTAACAAAGTTCAATGCTACAGTGATTTAACAAGATTTGATGGCAAGGTACACTGGATTATTTATTGCATAGAGGACAGGGTCAGACAGAACTGTCAGGGAGACCCTGCCATTGAGTCATGAGGTTCAGAAAGGATCCCCTTGCTTTCTAAACTCCTTCTCAGAGAGGATTCTAGGTGTGGCTAGATCCAGTCCTAGTCCCAGACTTGGTCAACCGTTTATGTCTAAAGGATTATATATGCGCAATCAATCCTTTATATCACTTAGCTAAGATTTCAAAGTTTAGCATGCTATTAGTCACTTACCGAGGATCTGTTGCGGCAAGGAATCTCTCAACCTCGAGGAGTAACCCTGAGAGGCATCCCTGCTCAAGGGGAGGTCCTGGCGTGCAGCCCGCTGCCGTGCAGGAGAGCCCAACGGGCCCTGGGCTGTCCACTATTTAAGGAGTAAGATGATTGACTTATGGTCGTATTTGCATATCAGCAAGATGTTTAGATCACTGCTTCAGGCAGCCCTTGGCTATTTTGTTGCTATCTGTCCTCAAGGTCCAGCATAAGCTGGATGCAGCTATCAGGATGGCTCCCACTGATGGTTACTGCTTGTTCAGGGAGGGGGGAGCACACCACCACACCCATTGCCTCTGCTCCTAGCACTGGACACAACAGAAAAGAGCCTGGCTCTGTCCTCTTTACAACCTCTCTTCAGGTATTTATATACATTGATAAGATCCCCCTAAGCCTTCTCATCTCTAGGCTAAGCAGTCCCAGCTCTCTCAGCCTTTCCTCATAGGAAAGATGTTCCAGCTCCTTAATCACCTTTGTGGCCCTTCATTGGACTCTCTCCAGTAAGTCCATGTCTCTCTTGTACTGGGGAGTCCAGAACTGGATGTAGCACTCCAGATGTGTCTCACCACTGTTGAGAAGAGATGAAGGATCACTTCCCTTGACCTGCTGTCAATGCTTCTCCTAACGCAACCCAAGATGCCATTAGAGTACTGTTAATAGACTCCTCTTACTCAGCAATATCATGATTTCTTCCTCGTCCTTCAAACCCACCACCTTCTCCATTCAAATCATTGTCTTAGCTTTATAAGTAAGTGCTGTGAATGCAATGAAAAACTAACACAGAACACAAACAAAACTTAGTATTTTATCATTTGCCTTACCTTGCTTTTTCCAAGAGCCATAAATTTTAAAATTAAAGCTACTTACCTAAGTTTTTCCAGTGAGATAACTAATATGCCTGTGCCCATAGGCCACAGCCACATGCCACAAACAGAAAGTTGTTCAGGATGCCAGTTTAGCTCCTTGAGCAACTATTAGCTCCCGAGCCATTTCCTCCCTGCTCCAAGAACATCTGCCCACTACCAGCCTCTTCAGGGGCTGGGGATCAGTGCCAGGCCACTAGCAATACGCTATTTTTCCCCAGAAAAGAAGAAAAAAGAGAGTCTGTTTTCCTATCCTCTTTTTTTCCCCTTCATCCATCATAATGCTTTTCTGAAAGGAATTCCATATTCAGATCAGCTGTGTTAATAAATAAGGCAACTTTCCCCATCTACCGACTCCTTCCCTGCTAAGCAGCAAATTTCCATTTCTTTCCTCCATTTATTGAAGCAATGATTCATTTTATACCTCAGAGGGTTCCTGTAAGGCTGAAGCACCCAGGATGTGTGAAATGTTCATATCAAACCAAGCCACAAGGCACTTTACAAATTCATAAAAAGCTGTTAATATCATAGTAATCCACAAATATTTTTCTTGCTGACAGATTTTGACCCCTGTTTGTGTTTGCAGGGGGAAGAAAGCTCATTCCACAACGCTCATCTCATGAAGACCTCTTCCCCCAAGCAATCACTTTAAAAATATGACTCTCTAGGCCCTGCCTGAGTTTATTCCAAGCCTTTAAGAGTAATAAAAGTAGGTGATGGAGATAAAATAGAACATACTTTGTGTTTTATTCTGAAAATAAATGTTTAGAAAATAGTGGATAGGCAGCGACAGAACAGATATGTGAATGCTGTGGCCCGCCCTAATCTTTCCTATAGTATCTTCTAGCATGGCATATGCTCCCAACCATGCAGTGCTATAGCTGGCAAACAGCCAAGTGTCCCCATCAATATCAGTGCTTTGTGTGGCTCTGGAAGGAGCTAAAATGTCTTAAAAGACACCACTTTTTAATCTCTTGTTGCAGAAACGAGAGAAATTAGAGAACAAATTTGTGGAAAAAAAAATTTCTTTCAAGGTATTTTTGCAAAAGTATTGCCACATATCACTTGTTTTGGGAGGAAACCAGATAAAAGGTGAAAAGAGTAAGGCAATATGCAAGAAGTGTCTTCTAATTGTTTGCTAAAAGACCAGAAGTTTTTGAAATAAAGAGTGGTGTAACTATTTTTTAGCTTATGAGGAATGTTTTTCCATTTAGCTGAGTGAATTGCTCACAGTGCATGTTGAGACAGCGTAGCCTTTTCCGTGAATGTTTACATGTCATTTGTATCTTGCCATGAGGTGCCACAAAGTTTGTTTGACTGCTATAAAATAGAATTAAATAAAAGAAATAAAATAAAGTGTAAGTTCCTGGGGTGTGTAACATTCAATGACTTATGACTAGAGCCAATGCTGACAGACTGGATCAGATGTAAGTGATCTCTATTACTTCACTACACTTCTCTAGCAAACAAAAAAAAATCTTAATTCTAGTAATTATATAAGCTTTATAGCATCTATGAACAATATGGTGGCAAAGGACAAGGTAAGGTGGATTAACATATCACAATTAAAGCAAAAGCCTGCACTAAAAATTTGATGATTGTTAGGATGCAAACAGTATTACTCCATCTTCTTACCTGAGAATGGCAGTATCCATGTACCCAAGGTAGTCCCACCTATATCAGCTTCTTAATCAGTGATACGCAACACTGAAACTCATCCTCACTGGGATGGAGCATAGGAATCAAAGCTTTTTGAGTAGGAAGAAGTACAAACCAAGGCTTTCAGCTGCATTTCCTGTGATGGCTACAAGGCCAGAAGATGCCACTCCAGCAATACCTCTGTAGGTGCCTCAGCCTTTGAATTGCCTTAACAAGATACAGGTGTTCCATAAAACAGGAGGTCCTCAAAGTACCATCTGAGGGACTAAGTATCTTCCAACCAACGTATCCACCAGTCCTGTCTCCTGCGTGGTTCCTTGTACTTGGTCAAACTAATCCCTTTCCCTTGTCATGAGCCACTGTTTGCCCTTTGGGAACATCTCTGCTGTAAAGAACATCAGACTGGCTGGAAACCCTATCTGCTCATTTTCTGCAAAACCATAGCATTTCCTTCAAAGGGGCTGGTCAGTTATAAGCCTGGCAATTCACCTACCTGAAATTCTCTGGCTTTACATTTAAACAAAAAGATCTTTTCACTTCTCTCAATAACCAAATAGCTTGCTGTATTTCTTCAGCAGGAAAGAAATTTCTATTCATTGTATGTATTTTGTAAAATACCTTGGGATCCCTCCAAATGAAAAGGGCTATAAAAAGATACAGGTTTATTATTTTAATTTATTTGTAAGCTCTGTGCTGTTTGATGAGACCAAAATGCTTCCAACAGAACAGCATGATACTTGTCCTGACTATCATCCGATTTCTTTTAAGCCATATAAATGAGAAATATCCCTTTATAAAACCTTTCTGCCTTTTCCTATACTGGTTAAGAAATGAACAAAAATGTTATACATGTGCTGTACAGTGGTTGTATGAGGGTTGTAATCATCTAATCTAACATGTCGCATATGTAACACCAGTTAATATTACTTGGATAGGTAGGATTCAAAATTTATGTGTTCCTGGCCAGAACTGGTAAGAAGAGTTAAGCTTGTAAGTTCATAAAAAGAGCTCTGTATTAGTCATCTGATGTTAATAGGGTTTGAGTTGCAGCTGTGATGTTCATGGAGTTATCATTAGGTCTATGTGACTTAACTGTATTTTATTTTCTGTTTAAAACTAATTTATCAGAGTGAAATCAGAAATGTGGTTTCTGTCACCCACAGAACAATTACTTTCAGTACAAAGCCTGTGAAGAGAAAGGTCCGCTTCTCTTTAAAGAATAGGTAGAATTTAACAGAACTTTGTATGCCAGCAGCATGCTTTCTATCTCTTGCTCAGCTGCCATTTAACACTACAGAAACCTATAGGCATATACGTGTCCCTGAAGATTTCCACATGTCCAGATTTTTGCTTTGTGTATGCTGAGCCTGTGTCCAACCCAAGCAGCTCCTTACCTAGTTCATGCTTTTACCTGAGAGTTGTGGCTTGGAAACCTCTCCCACATGCCTCTTGAGGTTCAACATAAAGTGCAGTTGCAGCTGCCACCATTTGGTGCTCAAGCAGGTGAAAATAACACTGTAGTAACAGCATTAATTTGGGGACAGAGCAGTCTACTTCATGCTCAAATCCAGCTCTGAGACCTACAACATGAGGTTCAAACTTGTATCACTCACTCAGTTGAAAGCGCCCCAACAACGCACATGGAAACTCCTCTGTGTTGCAGGTTTGTTAAAAGTGGAAGTTGCAGAGAGTTTTATACAGCAGAAAACGAAAGCTTTTCCACTGTATAAAAACAAATAAAGCCCATTGACCATAACTGAAGTGTTCTCCTGGGATGAGAAGGACTTCTGGTGTCCCCCTGATCCCAGAGACAGTACATGCATTTTTTCATTAAATGAATGAAATGTCTCAAATGTCTCATTTTGTCAAGAAAATTATTTCAATTACTTTCATAAAATTTTATATGATCCATTTGTTATTACTATTATTATTATTATTATTACTCAGTCTTATGGCAGCCACACTGAGAAATCAATTTGTATGTACCTCTGGGTTATGGCGCAATCAACAAGAAAACATTTTAAAAACACACAAACACAAATGCAATTAAGAACCATCTGTATCCTCATATGTTCCTGATATCTACAGGGTGCAGTAGAGTGGCTAAATTTCACTTTGCCCTGTCAGATAAGAAAATATAAACTCCGTACCAAGACACAGCTGCCAGGGAGCACCGTATCTGCATACTTACATATGCGGCAGAACTGTAACGCCTGCCGTAGTTCACACAGGGACAAAGCACTATATTTTTAATGTAACTCATATAGTTAGAGGTAATAACTGAGTTTTGGGGATCTATCAGATTTGAGGTGCAAACTCCTCAGTTTTAGGAAGAGCACCTTTTTGCTTAAAGTGCAAAAATAGATAAATACATAAATAGATATATAGATAAATAAACAAATAAACAGGAAGATACTGATGTACAGATAACATCTTTATGCCTAGGTATAAAATTTCTAAATCTCTCTTTTACAGCCAAGAAGAAGAAGAAGACAGGAGGTGGAGCAGGAGTGGCAAGAAGAGAGAGGCATGATATGCTAGGTAAGCCTAATCCCTGTGCAGGAGTTGTGCTGCCTGTGGCAACACCAGCAGCACCTCCTTCCTCAGCTGGTGCTGTGACCCATTGCTGAGCATCAATCAGCCCATGCTTCTCCCCATCCTGCTCCAGCCACTTCTTGTGCCATGACACAAACCAGAGATAAGAAACATCACCAGGCTGAGGAGAAAAAACATGCTCTGAGAGCACGAAATACCAGTTTACCTACTACAGAGGGCAGTACATTAATGTTATTTCTGAGCTGAATAAAGGCATTTTTAAATAAGGGCATTTTTGGCCATACAAAATTCTTCTTCTAGAGGAAAGGCAAGACAGAGGAGAGGTACGTATCCCTAAAATGCGTCCTGCTATTTCCTTGGCTAATTAACAGTGTCTTTGCCAAATACATTACAATTTCACAGTACAAGAGTATTTTCACAGATCAACAGTTGCCCAACAGATGCAGAACTTCAATGCTGTGTTTCAGATTTTTAGAAATGGAAAATAAATAAATTCAATAGGTTTCTTGCCCATAGTAAGCAATAACTAAAGAGCAACCTTTAGTCCCAGGTCGCTCTATCATCAGACTGCCTTCATGATTGCTTCCTGGTGCTGCTTTTTGAAAACCTTCTTGTACAGGAAAATATTTTAAGAACGGTCATGGCTCTTTTGGAGACAGACAGCTAGGTATTTGCTTTGACAGGAGACAGTCTGGAACAAAATGCATCAGCAGTAATAAGTAGTCTTCTTCCAAGACATGCCTTCTTCCAAGACATGATGGCCTCTATTGAGAAATTCTGCAGTATTTCACAGAAGTTTCAAAACGCCTTTTCTACCTTGCAGCTTCTTCCTACCATACCAAATCTCATGCCTTACTTTTGTACTTCAGTACTCATCTTTTCTGCTTTCTCTTCTGCTGATGGCTGCTATCACACATGTGGCAGCCAGGTCCTTTTCCTGAGGGACAGAGGTAACGCAAAGACTACATTTAACAAGCAAAGTCCCTGTTCTGTGAGAAATTCTGAAACTTTACATTTGGTTCTGAATCAAGACAAGAAGTCAAACTTCCAGGATTTTTCAAGAAACAAAACAAGCCAAAATACTTTGATTCAGCCAGTTGAAACATCTCCTTTCAGTCTATCACTCTGGTAATTAATGGAGGTACTCACTAGATTGTACTACACATCTGCAAGATACAGTTAAAAATGAAGCACTTTGATGTTATCCAGGCAAAATGAATTTCTTTATTTGACAGATTAGGTAAATTATCACAAACTCAATCAGTTTTTCTGAATCCACATTTTTCTGAAGAAAATACCCCAGTGCAAAAAAAAATTACCAGATTTACAAGGATTATGTTTGATTAAGAATTGATAAGCAATTACAAAAAAAATCCCAGCACAATAACCCCTGGTGTCTTCTTTGTAAGGACTACATTCAATTACCAGCACCAAGAGAAATGCTGGCTCAAATCAGTGAGAGTTTTCCCTTTGTCTTTCACAGGACAAAATTTTCCCTTTAAATTTTCCTCCAAATTTCTCAGCATGTTGAGATATTGCTCATTCACTAAGCTTGGAGTTTCTCAGCATCTGAGCATCATTTCTCTGTTGTCTGCTGGTCTCAATATTTCATACATTTCAAACAGATTTTTACTTGTGCTGTGCCATCCCATTACCACACAGCCTTCACGTTAGAGCTCTGTCTTTTAGGCAGCATCACAAGTATTTAAAGCTGGAACAAAATTCTAGCAATTCAAAAATATCACATTTCTGTGAGGAGGTGGGAAAGGGGAAAGGAGGGTATTCTCATGGATGGTCATTTCTGTGTCCATTGAGCCTTTTATTAGTGTGCATAATGAGTAACCAAACCTTAACAGAGAGCAACACTAATCAGCCTTCAAACCAGCACTTTGAAATCAATAGTCCAGAATAATTTGTTCTTTCTTGACAGCATCCCACATGTGTCCTTTGAGGGAGGGGGAGGAGGAAAAAAAAGAAAAGAAAAAAAAAATCTGCTGTCTTTCACAAACAGAGTGTAGAAAGGAAAGATTAACTGTATCCTACTTTTTTTTTTTTTTTTTGAGCAGTCTTCATCATTCTGTGAGGTAAATCAGCTTTGCTCCAAATTAGCTTTGCTCCACTTCCTTCTTTTCCTTCTATTGTTTCACCAGTTCATAATCCCTCAAAAACATGTTGCTACTATTCCTGTCTTACGATCAAGGCTGCTTAAGAGGAAGCCAATTTCTACCAACACATCGAGCTGAAAGCTAATATATGTAGAAGTTTTCTAGCTGATTATAACAGCTGCAAGCAGAGAAAAAGGCATTTCAACATTTTAATATGAAGTCTGACTATCAAACATGTTTTAACAAGCAAGTGTATCATTTCAGTAATGGTCTGTTGACATTAACCATACCCTGACAGAACTAAGGAGGTCTGAATTTTGAGGGAAGGTTCTGTTTACTGAGAGATGGCTGCTTTTAATGGGCATGATCTTTGAACCTGAAAAGCAATTTTGGATGTTGGGCAACACTTCAGGGGCTGCTTCTTCGTCTGCGTTAAAACAGCATCACTTCATTGACATCTGCATCTTTTAAATCTAAGATTCTTTTAAAAAAATTAACAACCCCTGTCTTTCCTTGAATTCATTACCAGAGCTTATCTTTAAAATAAAGTGTTATATGGATGTGTGGAAGAGATGTTTAAAGGCACAAGTGAGATAAGACATCCAAGGCCTACTAGAAACTGTATACACTGTTGCATACATATTTTTGAAAGTAGTTTCTTTGCCCCTGGGGACATAAATTCCTCTTGAATGTCACAGTTGAAAAGTTGAGAGTGATACTCTGGCCTGAAAAATATTAGCTGAGCCTCATTGCTTTAGCTAGGCAAAATACAGAATATAAATGAAAACATCTGTTTGAAAAAATTCCTTGTCCATCTTTAGACTTCCTATTAAAAAATTATTATCACTGAGTATAAGGAGAATAACTAATGGTGATGTTTGTATGACATAATTTTTCTCCCAGGACAGCTAAGAGTCATATATTTTACCTGAAACACCTTCACTATCAACTATCACATACTTGTCTTAGTGCTGTGACAGTGTGCAACACAGATCACAAGTTTTTCTCTTGGTTAGCTGGAAACAATACAAAATCTGACTGTTCTCACGGTATGTGAAACTTGCTCTTTTAGTCCTGTCTAGTATCAGCACAGAAAAGCATGGAAAGGAACGTATTTTATGCCACTCTAAAAATTCCGTCTGTGGCCAGTTGTTCAATGTAAGATAGTATCAGTGGCAGCTTAAGTTAACTACTTTGCCAGATGCTAAATCAAAAATGTTTAAGTCCAATCCAAAACAAGATAGCATCTCTCAGCATTAATCACGTCAAACTAGGTGAAACTACCTGAAAACTTAGCTCTTCCTATTCACAAACCGTAGCAGAACATATCTTATTTTTTGCATTGCAATGAGGCAGAATCTTCCTTTAATATTTTATTTATCCATGTAGCTAGAAAACATAATGCTCAATATTTGTTTCCTCTTCAATTTAATGCATTCTGAATATACTAGCAGTGAGGCACTGAACAGTTTTCCACATGCACATGTATGTGCACGTGCACGCGAAGAAAAGTTATTTCTCATGCACACAAACAAGCTCACATTCTCAGCACCATAGGTGAGATATTCTGCTTTTGCATTACACTAATTGTATTTTCTTTCCATTTCTAGGCTGTCTCTGTTATGGAAATTAGTTATGTAAATTGTCTCTCAGTGCTTATTTGCTTTCATTGGATTAGGAGGAAACCATGACTGTCATTAAATTAAAAAAATCTGGTAAAATTTTGTCTTGGACAATAAGAAACAATGCACTACAGAACTGTAGCTGAAGGCAAAAGGAACACCTTGTGGCCACCTTGGTTTTCAGAGCGTAATGTCAAACTCAGGCAATAGTTTTCTTATTTGAACAAAGACACTTTCAATGTGTAGAAGATATTTAGCATTAAGGATAGTGAGGGACATTTGACACACACGGATTTCACTGGGGTTTTTCCCCAACTTTAAAAAAAAGAAAAACAAAACCACTATTATTCCTTGTGGTGCAATTCTAATACACAAGCACATGTAGACTAAGTTAAATCCCCAGGAATAGAGAGATTTGAATAAGGTTTCTAGTTATTTTTTACACCTAATTGTTGTTTTGCAATCTGCATTAAAAAGTACACAAAACTATAGGGGTTGTCTAGTGGCAGGTGTAGAGTATTTAAATGTTGAGGATAGTTAAACTTACAGTGGAGAGAGAGGTTAGACTGAAATAGCCCTCCCCTCTCTAGTTAATCTGCTACCTCTACACTGCAAAAGCCTGAGATTTCAGAGAAGATACTTGATCTGCAGACTTCAGTAACTCCATGGTAATGCTCTTTTGCTCTGCTCTCCAAAGCAGAGGCACTGAACCAGAACACCTGGTATGTTTTCCATACAAAAGATTTCTAAATGAAAAGAAGCAGGGAACACAGAAGGTGAGAACCTAATATCCACACTAGCTGATTGGAAATTAACCCCACAAGCAGGTGAAATGACTGTGTATCATACTTTTGCAATACCAGATTTTTGGAATCTCCTGAAAGGAAGAGAGGTGAGGCTGGCTGCAGCAAGTATGGCTGATTCCCAGGCTGCCTGCACGTGTCTGCCCCATGTTGCCTTCCTCCAGGACCCGTGGGACAGCACAGCCCGTCCCTGCTGCCCCATCCCCTACCCAGCACTACAATGGCTGGGCCAGGCAGCTCTCACCCCTTCCTCCACCTCTCGCTGCCTCCCAGAGATGGGTAGCTACACAAGAGCGAAGGCAAGTCATTCGTCTGGAGTTACATAGAAAGTGAGGTGCTTTACAAGGCTTAAACACAGGTTTCCAAAGTCACCATGCATGTTCCTGTGAGAATAATTGGTTTTGCCTGTTAGTCATTCCAGTCTGGAAACTGATGAACAAACAATGGGAATTTAATTATCTGGAAGCAGATTCTGTGAGCAAAAACATAATGTTATTTTTAATATACTTTCTCAGCTATAAAAAAATCTTGGCCAACTTTCCTTTGTTGTTCAATGAAGTGTGGTAAGCTGCCTAATGTGACAAGAAAACCTCCAAGACTCCTTTCTGCTGCATCCAGACTAATTGGGCTGTTAATGTTCCATGAAAGAAATAAATCTTTAGGATACATTCTTATATTGGTCTTCAAGCCTAATATTTCCATATCACAGAAAAATTGCTAGGATCTCATATTTTCCTCCCACTATGATAGGGAAGATTGTCTCCTTACTAAAAACATAATCACACCAAAAAAAAAAGATTATAAAGCTCCTTTTTACAAATTAAGTACATTGATTTTTCATTACAATGCGGAGCACTGCACATAAGGTATAGAGTAATAACTCTATTGAAACACAGATCCACATATGCAAATGGTAAATCATGAACAAGAACACAGGTTATTTGGAATGAAAATAATTCATTAGGGCCTAGTTCTTTCACAGTTCATTTGCTCTTAACTTGATAAATACCTTGGACTGTGAATTTTTACCTTAAACTTTCTCTTTTTGTGACAATTTAAAGGTCAGAACTTTATTTAGAAAGGTGTATGAATGTAAAAAAAAGAAAGAGGGACAGAGTACGAAGTTGGACTCACTCAATCAGTTGTGTGAGCATCATTCATTTCCCCAGGTAAATCAAGTATCCTGAGGTCAGCTATTCATTCATCATGTGGAAACAATCAGAAAGTGCTAGATTTGTCCAGAAAGGATTATCTTGAATATTTTCATTAACAAAGATAATTGCAGTAGAGGAGCAGTAGAGTTCTCAAGTACCAGACTCCATGGCCTGAATCTCACACCTCTGCTCCACACAGCAGCACCACTGTAAGGCTGTGAACACCTCTGACTGTTCAGGATTGGTTTAGTACTGCAAGATGAATGCAGGAACACTGCATTTATCAACCTGATATCAAAAATATTTGACATACATGACTGTATTAACAATAAAGAATGTGGCAGTTATGCAGAGGGCTGAATCTCTACAGCATTTCCACAGGAACTGAACTGCCAGCTACAAGAGCAAATCTCATTATTTATACCAGTGTGCATAAAGGATTTTTGGTCCAGTAGGACCAAACCAGACTGTGTTTCTGAGAAAATTTGCCATGCAATGAAGGCACCCACCTTATTCAGGATTTTGTATAAAGAACAAAGTTACCAGGAAGATGTCTGGTGACCAGATCTGTTTCCAGCGAAGATAATGAGAGCATTCCTCCAAACTTCAGCAATAGCAGAAGTGGGGGTAGTAATATATAACAATTAGGAAGACAAAAGACTACAGACTGAAAGTTAGGCTCAGTTTTACCATAAACTTACCTTCAGCAAGCCAGTAACTTGTGTAGCTGTGCCTTGGCACCTCCGTCTTCACAGGAAAACAGAGAAATTTACTGAATTCATAGGATTGTATCAAAGAAAATGTATCATCATCAATAAAACAGGAACTTTTCCAATCAAGTGCCATTAAAGCATCCAGTATATTTAATCTTCATTTCCTTTGTATCAGTCCAGTTAATCCATGTGCTAATTCACTAGTTTCTAATTCATCAAATATTTATTTCAGTCTGCTTACAAATTGTCCAGGAAAACAAGTACAGCACTATTTTTAAGTATGTCCATTTGTCCCCTTTACTGAAAATGGAATGCGATTATTTCCCCCACGTAATGAATGTGCATGGTTTTTCATCAGTTTTGTTACAAGTGAAGTATTTGAAGTTTTCTAGCCTCTTGTTCAGTATACACACTGAAAATGCATATTACATTATTCACAATCAATAAATATACAATCATCTTGGAAAATCACACATAGAAAACATTACACACAGGTGATTAAACACGTGCTAAAAGTACACTAATAATTCTCCTTAAATCCCAATATTTTTAAATGCCAAAATGCTTTACCATACACAGACACAATAAAATCACTTTGGTGTGTAGGCAGATCATGCTTAAATTGGATTTCCACAGCACAGACAAATGTTACAGATACAGTAGTTGAGGACAATATTGATTATAGCTCTGGCATTGTTCTGCAGAAACCTAAACAACCCTCTTCACTGTAAAAGAGTATGACAAATCAAGTTGTCAAACTACATAGTTCAGAAGCAATCACTGTTGGGGCAAAAGTTTCTGGCATAATTCAGTGTTATGACCACATGTTGCTTAATATAACCTTACGTATTGTAAAGAGAAAAGCCAGAACTTTCCATATCCAGAATCAGCTGGTACAACACCATCTCCTGTCTCCCCAAAAGTGTGTATTAGTACCTGCTCAAGTACAGCAAACATGGTGCCAAAACCTGACCATCAGCCAGGTCCTTTTCATTTGAGCTTATTTTCAAGAGATTCTTGCTTGTCAATAATTAACATGCTTTAGTTCAAACTACTAGGATTTCCAAAATATTCCAGAAATGTCTGTCTGGGTGAGTCTAGTTCAAACTGCAGTGGTAATCTGCGTCAGTCCTAGGTCATTGGACTCTTCTCTCTCTTGAGGACAGTAAGATGACATTTCCACGACTAGTCATACAGGTTTGTTTGTCCCATCTGCTTCCCTCATATAAGCCGGGTCTTGCACAGTGTTTCTGACTCTGCTGGTGCTCTGCCTGTCCATCCTCATCTTAAAGGGGAAGCAGAAGTCTTTGAAACATCGCTTGAAGTTTTCATCCAAAAAAGCATAAAGGATTGGATTGAGGCTGCTGTTGGTGTAACCCAAAGCAATACAGAAGTAATAGCTGGATATAGCAGCAGTACTGTGGGACACATCCCCTAACGCTTCAACCAGCACAAAAATGTGAATAGGAGTCCAACAGATAATAAAAACTGCCACAACCACAAGAACCAACCTGGTGATGCGGCGCAGGTTTCGATCTTTTTCTCGAGACCCTGAGAGAAGCCGTACACTTTTAAGGCGCAGGATCATCAGAGTATAGCAAACAATTATAATGAGAACTGGAATAACAAATGCAAAGACAAAAACACAGATTTTCATGAAGATGTCCCACCACACATAATCTCTGTCTGGAAATTGCAAGGAACATTCAGTGCTAGCAGTATCTGGGAATGAAAGAAGCAAGAAGAAGAAAATAGCTTTATTATTCAATATTCTAAACAATGTAATTATCATAGCATAAGCTAGGAAAAGTGATTATCATGTAATGTGATACTAATAAATGGAGTTATCATTAAATCCCTCCAAGGAAAGCTTTCAATTACCATTGAAACTGGTTTTATGTAGCTGTCTCTAGAAATTACTTAGAGAGATAGGGGCTTTTTAAAATGCACAACATTGTATAAAATTTGTTTCCCATGGGAGGATCTAAAAATGCAGAGCAAAAAAATAAAAATTTGTAAAGATGTTTCCATTTGCATCTCACTGAGATTTAAAGCCAGAATGTTCAATGGAGTAGAAATCTCATAACTATTATCAAATTACATATATTTTCATCTGTGGGTAGAGACAGAGTTTTGGTATCATGAATGGTGGGAGACGAATGAGGTTTTGATCGTAGGAAGATTTTGCCAATATATGATAATTGTGTAATAACCTTTTCCCACGTGCCTTCTTCAGTGCAAATGGAATACATCTAAGTACTTGCATTCAGAAAAACTTATTTCCTGGCAACAGCTTCTTTTCAGTTAAATAGAAACAAATAAAATACATGTGTGTGCAGAGTCAAAAGGAAGCTGCTCTTTTTGTAGATCATGTCATTGAAAATTCAGCCTGTGCAGAGACTGCAGGATCTGGGCCACTGATACCAGCCCACTCCCTTTCTGATTGCCCATGCCAGGATTCAGAGTCACAGGCTGTCACTTGATTTTATGTCCCAGAAATATTCCATGTGACAGGAGGCTGCTAAGGAATGAAATATTTGAGGTTTCATTTGCTGACCTCATTGGAGCCTTCCAGCATATAAACCATATGGAAAACCAAGAAACAAGACAAATGGCAAGGCAAGAGAAGGGGTAAATTCACTACTATCAGCAGTTAAACTCTACTGAAGACAAGTCAAGGTAACATAGGGATTTTTCACTCTGAATTGTAGCTTAGATTTTATCCTCTTGAGCACTGCATTATTCTTTGAATTTTTTTCATTTTTCCCTACTGCATTTGTCATTCCTGTACAAATTATTATGTATTGGCTTTTATTGAATCAGATCTAAGGGTGGAATAATTCAATATACTCTTGCACATCACTTTTTCATATCTGTCTCCAGCAGAACTAGTCAGAAAAATTCCATCAAGTCACATTTCCCTGCTATTGAAATGCTTCACAAATCAAGATGATACTGCAGAGAATTTGTTGTGAAAAGCAACCGGGGGGGAGTTATCATTATGGTATTGTATAGATATTTCCACAGTTAGATATCAGAAAGCTGTTACTGGATGGTATTGAATACTAAAACATTCAAATAAAAAAGTTGAAATCAAAACTAAATATTTTGAGGTTTTATTTTAAATAATATAACAACTAATGGATGATTCTGAAAGCTGAAAAGTGAAAAGACATATCTTTCAAGCTTGATGGAGGATGCTAAGCTGACAGCACAAGTATGACTCAACAGGGTCTCGACACTCAGTCAACTTTTCTAAATCCTTTGTGATCCAGGTTTTCGTAAGTGTAGTTGCTTTTACTTAATTTTATTTTACAAATGTCAACAATCATCTTCAAAGAAGTTTTCACATTGATTAGTACTGTTATTTGTAGTAGATCATGGCCTAGCACCAACAATAAAATCAGGATGCAGCTATAATATCTGGACTAGTAAAGCTGCATCCAGATGTGCAACTCTGGACAAAAGTGAGGTGTGATCAGGGATGACTGCTCCAGACCACATCCAGCTACTCACTGAAACGCCCTCCCAGAGGAAACTGCTTCTTCAGATCTACTGTCATAATTTCATATATGTATCAAAATAATTATGTCATGCTTGCTACATTTTAATATCATTTGTAGTTGTCAATGGTATTTTAGAATTCCAAATTACTGAATACAAATTTAATGATTGTCTTACATCTCATTACAGTTTACTTTCTATGGAAAATCTTATTCTAAATTAATTAATATTCATGTGTTTCACTTGATATATATAATGCTATGAATTATATGGAACCCATTTAAATTTTCCCAGTTTACAATGGGCAAACAATCATCAAAGATCCTTGTCATAATGCACAATATCATAATAATTTTCAGGAACTTTGGAAGAGAATAAAATCCAATTTATATTTTCTTCTTGTTGCCTGAAAAGGTGCAGAACTAAGTACAGTGTCACAAACTGAGTACTTAAGATTTCATACTGACCTTTTCCACTCTGAAAGCCAAATATTCCAAATACGTTGATATATTTAAGGAAAAATACTGCATTCTAGATGGTATTTTAGTGTAACTGTATTTTCAAATGTGTTTGATAAGCTACCATTTAAGATGAATCTTAATCTTGACATAGGAAATATATTTGTTAGATACATTATTAATTATGTCACCTTCAGGCATGCATACTCCTCTGTACTCAAATGGAGCCTTCATACTGTTACTGGGAATTACTTAGTACCTCTAATTTTTTCTTTTTAAGTGAACAATTCTTCAGCAAGAAAGGCTCCATTGAGGCCAGAGAGGGAATATTTACACAGATGCAAAATTTGTTCTGCAGGGAAAATGTATCCAGAAGGACACCACTGGGAGCAATCCTGGACTGTGAGAACAAAAGGCACTAACTGAGCGTGGGGCGGGAACTTTAAATATAATCACTTTCCATTTGATGTTCAGTTGTCATTTAAAACTGAATCCAGCAGAGTCCCTGTAAAATATAAACAACAACTATTTTGATCAACATAACATAAAGTTTCAGTCCTGAGCTCCAGCTGTCAGGCAAAGGGAGGATCCTTGCTTTTCCCCTTCACCATTTATCAGCGCAACCCATGAACACACCAGACAAGATAATTGGCAGTAAATGCTCAAGAGAGACTTCAGATCAGACAAGCAGGGCTGAACAGTAGGGGCTGACAAGCATTTGCCAATAATTTCCAACCTAGTTTGGCCCAGCTCAGCTGTGTATTACTAGTCTCTGTTTCAGGAAAAAAAAGAAGTCTGCCTGCCACGTGGTGTGGAAAAGGCATTTAATCATTGCTGGCCTCAGAGCAGCCCCTTGATCTAAATGTGATGCTTACAGTGAATATTCTGCTAATTAAGCATGCTCCAACAAAACACCTGACTGAGCCAATGTCCTATGGCCTTCAAGATCTCATGCATAGTGAGACAATTATTATTCCCAAACAAAGATGCCTGGAAGTGAATGTTTCCTGAGCTAGACATTGTTTTATAGAGCCTGTCAAAACTTTACTGGGGAGAAGAGTTACAGCACTGCAGACCAGGACACCTGATCCCCCAAAGGGCTGAAAGAAGAGTTTCCAGAGGACTCTCCTGTCACCTACCCACCAGAAGACCAACATCAAGAACAAAATCTATACATCTTCAGCCAAATCAATCAGCCCTTGAGCAGCTGTTACTGAAACATTTTGTTTGCATTGATCTATGCCAAACAGTTTAACACACAACGTTTATTGTCTCTGCCAGGTAACAGTGTCCTTATGTAAAGTTTACAAATTCTCTTGGGAGGAGTGAAGACTTTCTAATAGAAAAGGTTGTTAATTCAGGAACTTATTAATCATTCTTCTAAAGATTATTTATGTCTCAAACAAGACTACCACCAAATAAATATGCATGTCTTGTATTTTATCGAGCCATCCATAACAGATGGCCCCAACACAAGGACATCATTAGAGGCCTCAAGGCTTTTGAAGACACTGAGATGCTCCTGCACCACTGACATGCTTGTGGGTATGAAGTATATGTGTGTGAGAATGTTTCTCCCCTTTCCTTCTCAAGAAGGATTTCAAAATAAGATTAACTCCATAGCAGGGCAGTTTTGGTAATGAGTCACCAGTTATAGTGGCTAAATCCACAGTCCTTCATGGATTACAAATTTTAGGCAGAGCCTACAGGTGGTCAGTGCACAGATCTTATTGACTTCATGTTCTTGTAGTTGCTTCCCTGCCATGGTCTGAATTCCCAGTTCCTCTGCTGATCCTTATTCTCAGCCTTTCCAAGTCTCCATGTACATCCCCATCCCTTTTAAACAAGAATTTGAGATACTGTCATTTTCATAGTATTTCGCTTCATTTTCTCTCTCCAGCTACTGACTTTTTTCCTTTCTTCACCACACCTTCAAGTTCTGTGAAATGGCTGCTAATAATAAGATCCCAAGTCTTAATACTAATGACCGTTTTAATATTAATACTAATGACAAGCAATCTAGTTTCTGCTCTTGGAACTTCAGCAGAACTACTCTCACAACACCTACAAAAAAGCACCTTAAGCTCACATGTCAAGTTTCATCCTAAACTGATCTTTGATCTGTCCACTGTGTTCAAATTCCTGATTATTTTCCCCTGGTGTCTGCTACTAGTTTTTGACGGTCTCATTCTAGCACGGACAATGCTTCAAAGAGCATTTTGTTCTTTTAGTTGGCAAAGGCATCTGCGCTTAAATGATTTATATCTCATAGTGTAATGTTCCACAATATATTTCAAAATGTCAGAAATTTAGACATACTTTTTGAACCAAGGAATGTGTATGAACATGCTGAGCATGTACAAATTATTGAAAAAGGCATCAATCAGGTTTAGTCAATATTCCAAGCTACATTTTACATCACTTGAGAAACAAAGAGACTGAATTTTGAATGCTCACACTCACCTTCCCTGACTTTGGTACCTCCAAGAACTATCGCAGATATACCAACAGATGAGGACAATAGCCAGATACAGATGTTGATTATCTTCGCCTTGAGAGGCGTACGGAAGTCCAGAGCCTTCACTGGGTGACACACGGCGATGTATCGATCAACACTCATCATGGTCAGTGTGAATATGCTGGTAAACATGTTGTAATAGTCAATAGAAATAACTATTTTACACAGCACATCACCAAACGGCCAAGAGTTCATTAGGTACTCAGTGCTTTGGAAAGGCATAGTCGTGGTAACTAGTGCATCTGCCATAGCCAGATTGAAAATGTAGATGTTGGTTGCTGTCTTCATCTTTGTGTACCTGAAGAACAAAAAAAGTAAGGTTTTATTATTTCAAAATATGACTATGCACATTCAGATATGTAACAGTTTATCCTTCAGGCTTTGCCATAGTTGGTTTTTTTTCTGTCAGTTCTAAATTATGACAGAAGTGCACACAAATGCAAGACTCTTGGGATAATAGTAAACACATTTGACTCAGTCTCTCAGCACCTGCATTAGCAGCTAGAACTATTCACCACAGGCAAAACCAGGTATATGAATATATTTAATCTAATTAGCCAAATGCTGGTTTCAGTTCTATCTTCTCAAATCCTTCTACAAGAAAATATCATTGTTACATTTGCAAGTGATCAAAATGTTTTGTGTTTCCTTTTCTTACAGCAAACTGTCAGTGTTTGTGAGCTTTCTGGGTTAGTTTTGTGGAAGGAATAGTTATCCCATTCTCCAGTAAGAATCCATATTAACTGTTACATCTGTTATACTCTTATATGAAAGTTTATCGTCCTTGAATTCACTGCAACAATGCCAGCTTATACAAGTTTTAGTCATTTCCCTTCTTTGCTCCTTCATTTCCAATTTCTCCTCCTTTCTTATCCTCAGCTTTTCCCAGTCCGCGCTTTTGTGACTGCTAACCTAAAAGATGACTATTGTTTAAGTAGGATACCACAGTGGGGAAAAAAATGATCATAGCATTTTTTTCTGCATCCTTTAATTTCATCAAAATGAAGCACTTGTTTTTTCCAACTGGTAAGAACCTCAGCCTACACAGAAGAATAGGATCTGGTTTTTTGAGACAGCACCCTGCTTTGTTCTGCCCTGATGACAGTCTGACTCTGGGGCACAGCCTGTGTCCCCGGGTGTGGGGGACTGCTTCCAGCTCTGCTATGGACAAAACAGATGAAGGAGAGCCTGTTAACATAGGGATATACCTCACTCTCCTTTCTGAAATGCTTCCTCCCCCTAGTTACTTTTGCTCATTGCTATTAATTTATATTGAGATTCAGTGACAGATTTCCCATCTCAACACTGTTTCACCCACGTATTTTGAATGCGTATCTGAAATAAAAGGTGCACATGCAGCACACACAGAAACATGTCTAGCTACATTTTGATATGTATCATTAATAATTTACAGTGGAAATAGAAGATTTGATCAGTCCAGCTAATGAACTTGTAGGGCAATGTGTCTATTTGCCTTTAAAACTTTGATCTGTAATTTGAAAAAAAAGTGTTGATGAAATGTGCCCAATGAGAGAATTAGCTATTAATTAAAATATGGGCAGAACCGTCATTTTATGACCAACACGAAATGTTAAAAATAGCATCAGTTTTTCTAAAACACTCTAATTACGACTTATTTCGAAAATGAAACCAAATGCTGGTTCAAAGCATAGGAAAGAGAAAGGGGGCAAGGGAAAAGAAAATAAACCCTTCTCACCCAGATACCATACCCAGGCTCACATCTTAAGCAAAGCCATAGCCAGTGGAGCATTAGAAATAACTGAGCAAAGACAGCCAAAAGGAAGCAGCAACAAGAGCCCTACGCTGGTGGCGTGACCCCCATGGTCTAGACTCCCTCTGCCCCAGTTTGAGCTTCTCTGAGATCAAAGGCAGAGCAAGGAGGCACCCGCCAGTCAGAGCTGGGCTTCTGCCCCATCCCAGATCAATCTCCTCAACAGGCCCTCCAGCAGAGGAGGCAGTCCGTCCTGTAGGTCCCATTATAGCCCGTAAGGCACTGTTCAAACACAAATATGAGAGTATATAGCCAGGACAAACAAATGTAAGACACATTAACAGAGTAGGAACTTCCCTCCTCGTAAAAAAAAACGCAGCTCTGAGTGCATCTCAGCTGTAAGACCAAACAAAAACTCACTAAACACTCAGACTGCAAATCTGTGCTAAAATGGACTAATTTCCATTAAATGTCTGAAAAGGAGTGGTAGGAAGGTGATTTGACTTCTGTGGACATCACTGATGATATTTGGAATTGTTGTCTTGTTCATATTGCAAAAAAAGACTATGAAAAGTTGTAAAGGATGCATAAAAAGCGCCACAAAAATAAGTGAAAGGACTGGAGAATATTCTTACTGTGAGTAACTTAAAGAGCTCAGCACACTGAGTTTATCAAAAAGAACACCGAGAGGTGACTTGATTACAGTGTCTGAAGACCTCCACAGGGAGAAAATAGCAGGTACTGAAGAGCCCTTTCAGGCTGCAAAGAAAAGTGTAACAAGGACAAATACATAAAAGTCAAAGCCAGACAAACTCAGCTTAGAAAAAATGACGGATTCGTCCTAACAGCTCAGGTGATTATTATTGGGAACAAATTACACAAGAAAGGGGTAATTTTTCCATCTTTTGATGTCTCCAAATCAATGTCTGCTGCTTTGCAAAGGGTGTGCTTCAGTCAAATACAAGTTACTAAATTCAATACAGGAATGGTTAAATGAAATGCAATGGCCTGTGATAAGCAGAGGTGAAGTAACTAATAGTTCTTCTGAATCATTACTTCTGTAGATCTTTAAAAACTTCCCCAAGTGTTTGGATAGGGAAAGTTTGCTTTCACATATAAAAGAATTAGTTTGACCTTTTTTCCTTAAAGAGAATCAGAAAAGTAGTGAAAAATAACTAAAAGGATTTTATTAGCCTTGAAAAATCAAATATCTGAAAGACTTTATATCTGGCATTTCCTGTTCCTGGCAACCTTAATTCAATTCTTTTTTGTGTGTGACACTGTGACCATATATACCATATTTTCCCAGTACTCCTTTCCCTTCTCCCACCATCCTTCCAGTGACAGAATAGGAAAGACCCTCTGTAAAATAGAACTAGTTTTTTAGGTAACTTCAAATTTTTGAAGCTGCAACATAAAGCATGTTCTCTGTATATGTACTGCTTATGTTATACATGTAAAGTGAGCAATTTTGATTTTTTGGTCTATGCAACACATGCACATATAAGAAAATTAATTTTCCTCACTACTATTGATCCAACAGGAAGGATGCCTTGTCATTCACAGGTAGTAAGAAATACAGTCATCCCAGCATCAGCATTTAGACAACTTCCAATGTAACCAAATCAAAGCTGTATATGGGAGTGAAAACATAATGGGGAAAAGAAAAACCCACAGTGTGCCATTCGTCCCATAAAGCTCTGTGAAAGCTTTAGCTCATTTCAGGAGCACATAAGCACATAACAATCCCAGCTTTGATAACCTTACCTGGTGTGCATCTAGTGCTTCCCCACAGCTCACCAGCCTGGCAGTCCCACGACTAGCTGGCCTTGCCCAAATCCACCCCAGTTCACAGACCACAGATGCCTCCTTGCACCATTCACTCTGAGCCAGAATAGGCACCTGACCCTTTTTCTGCCAGACTTTGAACAAGAAGGTGGGAGACCAATAAATACTGCTCCAATAAATACTTTATTACATTTAGGCAATCAGTTCTCCCAGGCACTGCAGAGGGATCATGTGTACCTAACTCAGGAATGAAGAGTGCACTGGTTAACCTCAGCAATACTGAGTCCAACCATGTTTTACTGATGCAACCTTAATACTCATTGATCTCACACTAGTAATGTAAAGAGCTTGATTACTTTCACCTGAAAGCATTGGCCTCCATGTAAATGAGATGTTGGCCTTTAAAGTTGTTAGGCAATATAGATTAAATCATACATTCATTTAGAAGTTCATAAATTCAGAAATGCCTTTGAGAATCTGGACTCAATCATCCAAACTCTTTTCAATGTTTTTAATTAAACACCTAAAAATTATTAAATGCCTACATGCCTCTGAAGATACGTGCTTGCAGGCTTAACCAAAATCCAGTTAAAGTGCTGGAGTGACTGCTGTTGCTGTCAGACACTTTGAAGTGGACCCTGATAGAGTCTTGACTCGAACAAGAGATGAGGGATGTAACTGTTTTTCTACAACTCATTCTATTGCACCAAAACATAGGAGGCAATATTTTATGTGGTTTGGGGTTTTCCCACCATACCCACCACTCACCCAAATCTGTACTTGAACAAGGTCAAAAGAGTGATCAAGTAAGGGAATCTTGTCTTCCTTTGCAAAATTAAAATTATTGATCAAATACCTAAATTTAATTTAAGGAAAAAATACTGCTATCTGCTTTAATTAGTCTAGCAGAATAGATAAGGGAAACCTGGACATAACTATAGCATAGATGGCACAGTGGTAATTAATGACAAACATGTTCTTAGTGTCTTTGAGATATAACTTCCAAATACTATTAAAATATTTATAAACCATTGTTGTATAAACTGTTCATGGGAAATCCTTTATCTAGAAAATGGTTTGTTAAATACTGGGATTTCATAACAAGATGACAGCTTTTCTAATACTACATAGGAATAGAAGGTCCCTCTCTTAAATCACGTGCTAGAATCTAATTGCAAGAGGCAGAAAACCCTCTGATAACTTAAGCTATTTGATGGATCACAAGACTGCTTATCAAGCTATAAGCAGGCCTCAAGCCTCTGTAGACTTTAAATAACTGGAAGATATATGGAAACCCTGCAGAAAAATAGTCAAAATGAAAAATAAAACTTTGGTTTGGATGTATTCTTTTCATGGATATATGACAAGAGTTTTTAAGGAACAAGATTTAAATGATGTCTACTTACATGTCAAAAGTAAAATTCGCAAAACTATCACAACTTAGGCTAAGTCCACTTTCCAAAAGTTCTTTGAGATTGACTTTAGACTGACCCTTAGGAAATTTCCCCTATTTCTCATATGATTCATCATTACTGTACTTCTCCTTCTGGTTTACTTTCCACATTTTTTTAAGACAGTAAATAGGAAGAAATCACACCTCCAGACTAAGCTTATCAATGAAATTGTGGTAACAGAAGAAGGAAGCATGCTATTAAGAAGTTGGTATGCTTTCAGAAGAAAATAAAATGCATTACTAAATCTGCTAGTAGAGCCCCTTAAAGTTATTATCTCAAGCAGAGGAGAGGAGTGTGATTCTAAAGTACACCATGACATTAGTAAAGCTAATAAAATCTGAGAAGGAGGCTCTGGTCAAATTTTTTTCATGGAACTGCAGTAGGCTGAAACATTCCCTGCAGTATGAAATGAGGGATGGGGACGAGAGCAAGACTAACAAATACACTACAACAACATTCTCCAGTAGCAGAGTGAAAGTACAAAAGCATGAAATACGAGGTATAACAAACACATATTTTTGGCGGATACCTGAGTCAGTGAATGAAAATGAAAGCTAAAGCACATCTAAAAGCAAATTGCAAAAACACCTATCAGCAGGATGCAGGCTCTGTTCCACTAGGTTCCTCTGAATGAAGTATATGGGGATCAAGCAGCTGAAAAGCTTAGTCAGGAAAGCTCTAAATCTCAAGGCTATATTCAGGGCACACGGAATATCATACTGCGTCAGAACAGGGGGAAAAAAAAAAAAAAAAACACCAAAAAAACCAACCCAGAAAGATCTATTCCAAACACATACCATGTCAAAAGGGTGGCTCAGCTATCTTTTGGATCTTCATAAGTCAATAAAAAAGGCTTATGCCAATATGAAACTAAGACTGAGGTCATTTAAAGAATGTAAAAATCAATATGCTGCAGTTTCCATGTTCATATTGGGTTATATGCTATTACCACATTTTGAAGCCAGAATTTAGCAGGGGATAGGACCTCAGAAAACACTTTAAATAAAAGCAAACATTGTTACTGCGCACATTTAAAGGTTGCCTGTCTTTAACATCAAAATTGTTAGGAGCCTATAAAAAATTGTACATGTTGCCTACAAAATAGTATCCTAAAGTGGAATTCTCTTTATTAATAAGCACCTGTAGGTACCTATTTTTAAGCAGCTTAAAGAAGAAAAGCATAATCTTAAAGAAGAAAAGCAGCTTAAAGAAGAAAGGCATGATCATGAGCATAATCTACCTGAATGTCAGAAGGTATCACTAAAATCCTTACAATTTACCACTACCATTACTCCTCTGAACTAGCCATAAACTGAGACTGAACAAGATCTTGCAGATTTTGATTAGATGTGGAAGTTTTCCTTCTTGAGCTAAAGAACTAGTTTCTGAATTATAGAAGAGAAGTTCAGGTCTACATATATCCTGGTCAAAATGAAGAAAAATTCACACTACTTAACAAAAATGAACTTTTTTCCTCTTTCTATGATAAGGACTTTTAATATTTTTATGTGAGCTTAAGAGCCTCTTTTTGAAGAAATATGCTTAATGTTAGAAAAACCAATACTGTGAAATTTGTGCTTCCATGATTTTGTAGGGGAGCTCAGTCAAGGTGCTGTGATTTATTGTGGCTTAATCTGAAATAGTGAGAATGCAGAATTTTAGAAAATCGGTACTTCATCCAAAACCAGTATGTCTAATATTATTATTAGAGAGCCTAGACAATTAGCTTAGACTATGTACCTGATTTTTTGACCTCTGTTGGTAAGTAAAATGAATCTAGATCTTGTCAAGTAGCTGACTCTGTCTCTTGAGAAACTTTATGCTGCTGCAGATGTTTTCCAGTGACCAGTCATGCTACGGGGAGTTCCTAGGGTGTTACACAGCCCATCCTAATACTTCTTACTTCTTCTTACACAGGTACATTGCCCTGGTCAGTGCTGAGTCTCTGTTTCTGGTAATATCCACCTTTCCCATTGTTCTTCTCTCTTGGAAGGATTTTTTTTATGAAGGACATGAGCTCCCTTGACAGAGCAAAGTGCTTCCTATGTGTTTGTGGGAGAGGGAAGTGAGTAGGACAGAGATTGCCTGGCAAAGAGAACAAATCTTATTGCTCAAGGGGACAGGGATAGCAGCTCCAGCAGAAGATTTTTCAGGTCTTACTTTCCTTCTTATTCTTTGGAGAGGCTCTGATCCCCAGAGGTAGCTATGTATGCAGAAGTTGGTTGGAAGCAGCCAAATGTTACTGAACATTTGCTTCCCCTAGATGTTTCTGCATGAGAGAAATAAGGAAAGGATTCAGAAATCTCTCATGCAGGGGTCTTGGGGTGTGGGTATCACTCTTGCTCTCAAAACAAGGCACCTGGTCTCCATTTTGCCACAGGGATGAATAATAACTGCCACTGCTGGGCGTGTTTTATAGGACAACTACACACTTGGATGTGTGGAGACCTGAATCTCTGGTCAGCACTCCTGTAATAAAGCTGAATGGGAGACAAGGGACCTCACGCTATAACAAGTGTAGGATTATGTGGTAAGGCAACAAATGCATATGTCAGTAGTGAGCCAGCCCAGGGAAAAGTCATCAGTCCCTCATAGGAGGCAGTTGAAAGGCTTTCTCTGCACTCTACTAATTCATCTGTTTTCCTCACCTGCCTCAGAGAAGCCCACAGCACAGACCAACTGAACACATGCTTTCCCAAAGGAGATGATACCAGTGAAAAGCAGGAAACTTTAAGACGGTCAACTGAACAGCACAGCTGATAGCTTCCTTGGTGAAAATCTTCTTCTTCTCCTGCGCACTTTAACAAGCCAGTTATTCTGAAAAGCATGTGTAAAAGTCCTGATGCTGTCCATCAGCCAGCAGTATGGTAAAAAAAATTTTTTGGGTGTGAGCACTAAATGGGCACTGAATAGCTTGTCTGAACTAATCCTACCATGCAGATTCCCATCTGCCACTACTCAAGGAGGTCTTTCCCAGTTGCCCAATAGTAGCCACAGTGGCTAGGCTACCTACAATGCAGTGGGAAAAGGATTTAGCTGTGTAGTCAGTCAGCAAATATAAAATCCTCTGTCTTCCAAGTGCAGGGTAGCTAAGTTTGGGAACCCTAAACATTCACTCATAATGCACTGCTGAATGGCACTGACTTTCAGAGCAGAGACGAGCAGCCAGGCAGAGCACCATGTGTTGCATAGGTGGATTGGTGTGATGAGTGGACAAAACAGAAGGGTTCTGCACATGTTCTCGCCATGTATTAGTGGAGACTCATGCACTGAAGTAAATCACGTTAGGCTCTCATACTCATGTAGAGAAGACAAAGGTTTCGTTGTAAATAATATCTCAAAACTGAAAATAGCAAACTGCCTATAATTAATTTTCACTTCCCTAGGGATTAGAAGGTGAATCTAATGAGAGCTGAACCCTCTGGCTTCAGGAGAAATAAATATTTCAAAGATGATGCACAGGCTAGCATGCAAACTTCCCAATAGGACCATGGAAATGCTATGCACCTTTACATATTCTTTATTTATATTCTTTTTATATTTTGCAGAATGCCAGCATGGTCAGACACTCCTCTTTCCATGTCCTCGTTCCATCTGTACAAACCCCTTCCCCACAGCTAATTCAGTTTGTGCACTCATGTCTGTCAGTAGACAAAATGACATTCATACTGCCATTTCCTCATGCCTCTCAAATTCCACAAAAGAGACTAACAATAAAAAAAGCACCAGAAGGTCCCCTTCACCAGAAGGGCTTAGCCAGCCTGCCCCCCCCCCCCCCCCAAAACCATCTCCACACTGTGCTCCCTCCCCACCCTTTGGCCAGGAGCATGAGCTTCCCCACCACTCTCCTGGCTGAGGACAGGCCAGCTATCTCAAGCTTTCTGCCTCGCCAGCAGCCAAACTGGAAAGTTTTTGTAAGTTTTCACTTTCTGCCTGTTCAAAAGGGCTCCCCGTAATATTTCTTGCTTCCAGACATTGATTCCACTTACGTCTTTCTCTGAAATAAATGATTACCTGGCTGCTAGCCCAGCGGAAGCATCTGGATGGGTACCAAATTACTTTTCAGAAGCCAAACAGATTACTCACTGTAAGCTATAGCCTCTCTCTAATACTGTCTCTAGTAAATATTACTTCCAACCCTTTCCTCTGCTCTCTCTGTTTTTTCAGTTTTTCTGCTCTTCTTAGCATAGTATTGTATTGGGAACTCATGTTGGATTTCTTGTCAGCTTATAAACCCCAGGTCTCACTTAGTAATTGTCTAGCAGGGTATTAAAACTATTAGAAACATTCAAATTTTGTTTAAATGAGCTGCGCTTCTCAAACTACCAATACTGTTTTTTAAACCTGTCCTCTTCCATGTTTCCTGTTACCCTGGTCTTTGTGCCATCAAGCTGTTGGTAATGATCAGTCTTCAAAGTTGTGATGAAAATTATGCCAAGTTTGGCCAAACCCTGCAGAACCTACCAAGATTACCTCCATTCAGTGAGGTAAGGCCAGATGCTCTTTGAGGTCCTGTGATTAATTACTATCAATCCATTTGATACCTCTGTACTGATGATAGTAAGGTGTCAAATGTTTGATCAGGTAAAACAAGGTACAAAGCCATAAACTTCACAAAGTATAGAACAGCTTAGCCTTTACTTTTAGCAGCCAAACCCTTGATTTCAGAAAAGAATGAAATCATACCAACTGCAAGTAATACGGAACAGGTTATTCAGTTACGCTGACTCTTCTGGAGCTTCATTTTTAATTTCAGAACAATATTCTTTCCAAATATAATTTAATAAAATTAGAACAACAATTTAAAGCAAATTAACATGTAATCTTTTGATCTTATCAAAATCTGTTATTGATTTAAGCCAATATATTGAAACCATTTCGGTTTTGTATACTTTTTTTAATATTTTCATTCCCATTTGGAATGAATGATGGAGAAGATTTAAAAACAACCTGGAAAGGAGTTGATTTTATACGACATTTCTTAATAGACTCTTCCTGTTACATAAGATGTCATTTGGTTCGATGAATATGAGAACAAAAATGTCTTACTAGTTATATTTTTTCTTTAATATTAGACTAAGCAGTGGAATACAAGCTTTCTCTTTTCCCTTAGGAATGAATCTACATATCTGTGACACAGCCTCTTGTTAAAACTGGTTTTGAGTGTAGAAAATTATTCAGTTCACTGGAAGCTTGAAAGATAATTTTAAAAGAAATACAGGATTTGCTATTTAGGATCCTGATGATGGCAGCTGCTCTCAGTAAATGACTTCAGAAACAATGAGGGTAAGGCACATACATAGAAAAAGTCAATCTGGAGTAAGAGAGAGCATCTGGAGTAATCTGGGTAAGAGACAGTATCTCCCAGAGTTTTTACCAGAGTATGTTTATGGTTTTGATAAGGGCAAATCCATAGTTAAAGTTGTAACTTTAGGCAGGAAACTTTTTTTCCCCTCCAGCTGTCACAAGAAAGCACCATTTTCTTTAAAGCCAGCACTAAATTTTTAGAAATAAAGTCAGGAGGGAGGAGGAAGAGAGGAAAAAGACTTTTTGCTTCCAAGGACAAGTAATTTTATTTATCAACCTCGGCCAACTATTTCACCTCCAGAAATATCTTCTAGGACCTCAGAGGTAAAGCTAATCTCAGAAGAAAAGGTTTGGGGTTGAGGTAGATTCTGATCATGCCAAGACACACATAGCTGTATAACTTTACTCAGGTGAGGTCAGGTAATTTCACCTGGTTTCTAAAAACCCATTTCATGCCTCCTCTCCTCCTCCACAGGGGGAGGACTGTGCTTCCACATAGTATCTGCATTTCCCACCAGTGCAAGAGGAAACGTGACACCCTCTTTCTCTCTTGGTCTCTCTCCCCAGGAAAAGCAGCAGCCACAGGAGAGCGTTACATCCCGTGTGCCATGGCTTGGCATGAGTGAGGCACTGTCAGCCCACCCGGCTGGCTGCTGGCCTGGCAGCAGATCCCTTGGGGCTGGTACACGTGCCTCAGCTCATCCGAACACAGGGAGAGCTCCTGCAAACCATCCACACCATGAGAGCCATCTGCAACGGGTGTGCAAAGAGTGCAGGTTGCACCGCATACTCAACACAGAGCTCTTTCTGCACATTAAAAATAACCATTCTCAATGTGCCTGAGGAGTCTGGGGTGCTTACAATCGTCCTGGTCTTGCTCTGTTAGGATTTCTAGTGATTGGGCTTTGGCTTTTAAATCTAACCGTTGCTGTGTGTTTAGAGACAGTGAATACCAGTATCTCCGTTTTACACGTGAGGAAACCAAGTCACAGGGCCATGAAGTGACCTTCTCAGGACAGGACAAAGTGTTGAAGCCTGGTAGTAAAACCAAAAGAAGAATACAGGTCTCCTGAGACATAGTTTAAAAGGCCATGCTGCCACCACCGTACTAAAGTACCATTTCCACTCTGCCTTCAACACAAATCTCTATTTACAGGAGCTGTACCAAACTCAACTACTTTTCTTTCAGGAGCTTGTACATGTCGTCAAAGTGCCATTCTCCTGTTATTTTTCCCTCCAAGGGAACTCTGAGAGGGTTTTCCCTCTCAGCAGAAATACACCCCAACACTCCTGAAAGATTTCAGATACCCAGCACTCTGCATGCAGGCTGCTGAGATGCTGACTTGCTGATGTCCGTGAGCTTCTTCAGCAGCCCTTGTGCAGAAGTAGCATAACTGCCCCTGAGGGGATATTAAAGCAAGGAATAGGCCAAGGCTTGCTTATGCCACAGCTTATGGCTGATTTTAAGCCTGTTTCTGAGGCATCTCAAGACTATTTGGAGTCTCCTGAACCTACCACAGCACTGACACTTCAACAGTTTTACTGAAAGTCTCAGAACATAAGGAATCTTGTTTGTGTCACCCAAAAGGTGACGTGGTGTCAGCCCTGAAGTGGTCAGGCAGTTGGACTAGATTATCATTGTAGGTCCCTTCCAGCTGAACTATTCTAACTATATCAGATGTTGTTTAAAAGAGCAACAGGAGGAGGAGGAGCCGTGCCTGCCTTGCCTGCCGGTCCAGAGGGGGTTAGGAGGAGGAGAGCAGATCTCGAATTCAGAAATTCAGAGAGATAAGAAATGGCAACAAGGGGCCTCACACAAACCCTGTGCTCAGCTGGCAGGTAAAGAAGAGCCACAATCTGTCCCCATCCTCCTTTAGAATTGTGGCAGCTGGAGGAGAGGCAACATGGTATGGTTGGGGGACACGATGGCCCCTCCCTTGCCACCTTCTTTCACGAACTTCACACAGAACTTGGCTTTCCACACAAAAGAACATCACTGCAGGCTACATTTTTCAACGGGTCATGAAAATCCATCTGGAGATGCAATCATGCAGAGAGTGGATGGGAGGGAAAGAGAGAGGGACATGAGAGGTTAGGACAAAAATTAAGAAAATACACCTCTTGCACAAATGTTTGGAATATTTCAAAATCATAAGAAATGTTTGAAACTGTAGGTTTGTGTATACATGCACTTCAGCTAATGATTCTGGCAGTGTTTAAAACATTTGCCACAGAGAAAACCTAGGAGAGGGGGATACTGAAAAAAAAAAGAAGAAAAAAAACAACAGGTGTTTTGTCATACTTATTTATTTTTTTGATCAGGTAATCAAGAGATGGACCAAGAGGAAACTGAAGCAAAAAGCTAATGTAGGAACTGGCAGGAGAGCGAGCCATAGCCAGCTAGACCCTCACAAAAATAATCTTAGGAGGGTAACAGAAGGAGACAAAAAAAGGAAATACATATGTACCAGTAGAAAACATACATGCTAACTTTTAAGGCTCTGGCTAAGTTTGAATTTATTTCCACTGCCCAGGCCAGTTAATCAACTATTATTGTTAGTGACTGATGGCTTAGAAAATCTCTGCCTTTGCAGCTGTGTGTGTGTGTCAAGTATGGAGTCTTTCTTCTTGCAAGAGAAATCCAAAAAGAAACGAACTCTACTCTGAATGAAGGGCAAAAGGGCATGCAGGGGTATAAAAATTACAGCATCACAAAGCTGGAGCAAACCAGTTTCTCCACATTGACCACAGGCATCTTAATTTATTGCACTGTCTATAATAGGGCATTTTATTTCCATTATTCAACAGTATTCACCTGGTTATAACTCATCTTTCATAAAGTACCTCATCAACAACTTCACTGCTCCTAGTTAACTTCCCCCTATATTAAGTCTGACAGTTATTTCACCATCCTGCAATTGCTTGACCCTTATCATGCATGCTTTACCAACAAGATCCCTTCCAATGCCTCCATTTTTCTTTCTGTGTACAAGCTGATTTCATTTGAGCAATGAATACTGCACAATTACTTTGTTTCAGAATTTTTTGCAGGATTCAAATGGACTGTGAAGCAAGAGTCCAAAAAGTTGCATGATTTCAGTCCCCTTGGTTGCTCATTATCACCCTGCTGATCTGCCCTGTCCAAACATTTTTATAAACTGCAAATGAAAAGGACAAAAAGAGAGAGAAATTATAGTGCAAGCTAAAATATACACCAATATACAAGTGTAAGTGCAAGTGTAATATTGGTGCATTTCACTAAGTGGCTTAATATGAAAAACTAACACACACAGACACACAGCTTTCTCCTGTTTCCTGAAAAAACAATAGGAAAGGTATTTCAGCATCTGCTTTGCTTCCTTCAGTCCAACACCAACAACTGGAGTCAAACACTGCTAGACAGAGAAACAACATCCCTTGTTTTACATTAAGCATTTCCACATATCTTTATCGTTTCCTTTTTTTCCCACCTTGTTAAACGAGCCACTGGGTGACAAGGCAGCAATGTATAAGTGTCCACACGACTAGAAACATAAGCCATCCCTCGGGGACTCCTCAGAGGGGAAAAAAGCTGCTCTGCAGAAGTTTCTTTCTTCCACTCGAGCTTTCCCCCGGATGCGACCAGCCTCTCATCCCTAGAGGGCACCCAATGAACGCAGCTGCGGGGCACAAAGTGCCTTTCCTGCAGGCTGCAGGATTTATTACTTTTAAACAGCTTCTCCCTTCTCTCTAACTGCACGTCCAGGCAAACCACTGGGGCTGAAAAGGTTTGGGTCATTCCAGTTACTTTTTTCCAGCTCCTCACGTAAGCACTCCCAGAGAGCTTCCATAAACTAGCCCCCTCCCTCCACTGACAAATTTAGGGATGGCCATTTGCATCTCTTCCAACAGGTACTCCAAAGCCTCTTACCTTATGATGACAAACATGACCAGAGAGTTTCCCACCAAGCCGACAACGAAGACGACCGAGTAGACAGCAGTGATGATGATGGGGATGGCGGGGGAGATGCTGGTGTGGTTGTGCTGGGCATCCCCGAAGGCCCCGGTGGCGTTGCTGTCGTAGTCCGCCCAGCCCAAGAGCCAGCTGGTGCTGGTGCTGGGGGGGGCACAGGGCCCCGGGGAGCAGGTGGAGTCCGGCTCCTCCCGGAAAATCTGTACAGGGGCATCCATAGGGGCACAGCCCCCACGGGCAGGAGGGAGACCAGGAGGAGAGCGCAGACAGCAGGAGGCGAATACGCTGGAAAAGAGGGAAGAGAGGAACAGAAGTACTGTCACAGCCACCGGACGTTAAGACCTCTGAAATTTGTATGTGTTAAGGGGAGCTCTGCTGTGATGGGAGCTGTAATTTGCCAAGCAGAAATTTAAGCAAGCCACCTTCATATTAAATAATTACAAGTTTTACATCTCGCTATGTAATGGGTAAGTGCTGCTCCTCCAGGTGCACAAGGAAAGTTTTCCTCCACTTTCAGAGACTGCACAGAGAAACAAATCAGATGGGAAACAGCTCAGATCCACCCCCACACTTTAACCCTGCCTCTCCCATCCTCCATATTTTAAGTTAAACTGTACCCTAATGACAGGGGCTCCTTACTGCCTAAGCTCTACTATTGGGGGGGGGGGAGAAACCCACCACCTCTCTGCACATCTGCTTTGACATCCTGCCCTGAGTTATTTTTTTCCCGATCCCATACCTGCTTTCAAAGAAGAGACACATGAATGGCACAAAATACCTCTCTCAGCCCGGGAAAAGGAGTGGAGTCCTCAAATAGATGTTCTTCGCAGGAAAAGAAAAAAATAAAGCAGCTCTGCTTGGCTCCTGGAAGGACCACCGACCTTCTAAGACTTTTGAACCTGAGGCACCTGCGCCTTCGCAGAGGCGTGCTGGCAGCGGAGCCGACTCCTGGGCAGGAGCTGCGACGTGGTAGCAGCAGTTGCTGCTGTTCCAGCTCCCACCACTTTGCCTTTTCCCTCTCAGGCTCCCGCTGCCTCCCTCTCGCCCTGCCAGGGCTCCGGCAGCACTCTGCACTGATGCACACGTTCTCTGTCTCTGTCCCTGCAGCTCAGAAGCTCACATGACTTCTGTCTAAACACTGAGCGGCGGATAAATTAAAAGAAAAGCAAAAAATAAGTTCTGCAATGAATGAACGCTTATTTTTAATACACTTTCCCGAGTTGCCTTTCCTCATTCCCCCTGCGCTCCCAGGCCTCAAGCAATGATCCTCTCTGCCCTATTGAATACCACATGGTTTTACAGAATAGTAGATGCTGAATAAAACAGGAATTTTCAGTTTAGATGCCTTGCCTGATCCATCAGCTCTTTCATGCCTCAGCTTCACAATCGTGCGTCCAAAACACTTCTCACTGGGTGGCTGTGCCCCTGTTCCGTTACACCTGCAACTTGGAGGAAAGTCAGAAGCTGGCTACCAAAGTGGAGAGAGACACCCCGATTACTGTGCTTAGTTTATTCAAGCTGTCCCACACTGTGTGAGAAGCCAAGAATTCCCTGTAGCACTGCTGGAGCTCAGCTCTCCCCAGGCTCCAGCTGCAGCCAGGGATGGAGGGATGGTGTGTGCAGAAATCACATCCCTCAGAGCTTATCCCTAATATACTCCATCAAGCAGGGGCTGGGAACGCACCCAGCTGTGTTCAGGATATCCCTTAATTTGCACACAGACCTTGAAATCCCCACCAGGAGTCCCTCTAAATGGCAAATTGGGAGAGGTGAGGCAAGACCCTGAGTTGTTCCCACTCCTTTGGAAGAGGGGGGAACAGCCAGGCTGGCTGCATCTCAAAGCGTGCAGCAGGAAAGCAGGTCCTGAGCATATGAGCATATACAGCCACAAAATAATCAATAAAATGGATTCTAAGGGTTAGGCTGAAGTGAGGGAGAAACAAGCAACAGTATGTCACTCTGCGATTGTTACAGGTGGATCAGAAACTTCTATATGGGGAAGAAAAGTCTCTGCATAAATCTAAAGCACAGATGATGTAAAAAACTCACTAAGATTAATAGCAGACTCAAAGCTTTTTCAAGTACCAGCGGTTGGACAGTAAGCTATTCTTTCTCTAGCTAAATTCTGTGCTGAAACTCTTCAGTGATCTTAGAGTTAGCACAAAAAAGATGTGCTCACAACTACAGTCCCTGACCCTTAATGGAGTGTGCATTGCAACTACATGGGACTGGAATGAAGTGGAGTTTGACCACAACACTGCAAATTATAGGGTGAGCCAGAGGCAACATTTAAGTTGCCTGGTGCTAGTCTGTGTGTGCTCCACGTTGGAGGCTCAGCTCTGACCCTTGGTAGCTGTAGGCCTTTGCAATTCAGCAGAAAGAAAGCACGTGGGCCTTTTCTTCTGAAAGTCAAGTAAAATTAATATAAACTGTTAAAAATAATCTTTTCCTTTCTTGTGTTTGCTCTCGTGATGAAAACTTTAATATCTGGATTATCAGCAGTAACTGGTCTCACCGCAGGTACTGGAAACACCTGCAATGATATCAACAGAAAAACTCAGGGCAGAGGAAGAACTATGTTCCATCACCATCTTCCTCTCCTTCAGCACGTAACTGCTCAGTGCCTCTGTGCCCTTCCCAATAGTCCTGCAGAAAAGGACAGGAGTCTCCTGAAGTCACGAGGGAAGAGAAAGAAAGGGTTTGCAGGTGACTTAACCTGATCTGTCCACACACTGATGCCAGAAGTCCCTGTTCCCCCTGAGGGCTCCCATTAGGCAAAAGGCCTTGTTCTTTCAAGGAAAAGCAAGGAAAGATTTAGGGAAGACAGACAGCATAAAAATACAGTCTCACCACTCAGCTACAACTTTCTTCCAGCACTGTTGTTACAAACCTGTGGCTCACATGCTCCCAAATTTTTTCACTACAATATTGTAGAGTCAGTATTCACCTCACTGGACTTTGGGAGACACAACAGAAATCACCTGGACTTTTTTCACTAAAATTACAAAACTATATACCAAATTCTATATTTAGGGGACATTGTTTAACTTGTGAATTCCAGCCCTCAAAGGTAAAGAAATACCACATTCAGCTGTCCATTACCTAGGCACTACAATACACATGCATTTACACTACCATATTTTTTTTTCCCCCAGACTTTCTGCCTCATTCACAGAGCAGCTACACAATATTGCTACATTTAAATGGGAGGACAACCATAAATTGGGAATTTTGTACCTGTAAAGTGTTTTCTTTTGCAATCCTAGTGGAATTCTTTGAATGAATAAGGAACAGGGGGGAGGGAGATATGTGATATTTAACAGTAGCAGGTGGGAAGGGCTTCAGCATTGTCTTTTTTATTACCAAAAGCTAAAGTAAAGAGCTGCCCCCATCAGCACACTGCTTCAAAATCTTGACAATGTGCCGGGACATTAATTCAGCCCTGACTCAGAGGCAAGAATGAACCGCGCTGAATCACCGGCACGACTCTGCGGTACCCGCTCACCATGCCGCAGCAGAGACCCAGCTCCATCACTCCAGCACATGCAGGTTTCAAGTGAAAGCTGCTTAGTTGCCGACATTGTTTCCCTGAAGACTGTGACACTTTCTAGGTTTAAGTTACATTTTCAAAAAAGGGCATACCTTGAAGTTCAGCCATGAATTGTAACACTGGATGCTCTGATACGGGATCGTTTGCAGAGGTCACTTTTTATTCTAGAGGTTGGGAGGGAGGCAAGATGAGTTAAGTGGAGCAGGCTATCAAAATGCTTTCTAGTTCATGATTGGTTTTGTTACCTGATTGACCAAAGGCTACAATACTAGTGAATGTGAGTAAAGGGAGGAGATACTGGAAATGCTTTCTGGTGGCTCCAGTTGCCAGGGAAACAAAGTTCTTCTCTCTCTGCATCCAGAAATGTTAGCTCTCTGTGTGAACACAGCTCTCAGGAAATGGTGTATTTTATCCCCTTCGAAGACCAGCAAGGGACAGGAAGGGAGAGGCAGGAAAGTATATATAATACTGCTTCCTCAACAGTTTTTCTACACATATTTTGGTCATAGCAGACTGTAAATATTCATCATAAGAGTTGTGCTTTGTTTTTTACTTGTAGATGGCAGAAGTTCCTGTTACATTTTAAAATAAATTGCTATTACAGATCTCCATTGTCACCTTCAGAAACCAACCCAATGAGACCCTGAGCATCGGGACAGCCTCTGTGGCCTGTCCCAAGACCCATACATCTTCCACAGTAAAGTCCTTGGGAGGGTAGGGCAAGACTAGCCACCCTCAAACTGCCAACTGCAGGGAGGCACTGGACAGGTGTTGAAAGGTTTCTGACCCTGGGACTTTAAAAAGGAGGGCTGTTGTACAGACAGGAGCTAACTGGCAGCGAGGAGGTTGGGATTAAGGAGTTCAGCAGGTTGTAACAGGAGGCCATCTGCTCTGCTGTGCTGTCACCCTGCCGCTCCCCAGCCAGCTGTAGCACACAGCCCAGCGCCTCAGAGCAGGGGCAGGGTTGTCAAAGCAGGTCAACACTTTGCCATCCTCCCTGCATTTAATTTCATCAAGGTCCCCAGCTGGAAGTTTTATATCTTCCCGCTTTTCTGGAGCAGGCTGCAGCTATGACTCCCGGAGGAGATGCAAGGATGCTGAGAGTGGCTGAACGTGGGCTGAAGAACAACTTTTAGTGCCTCTCTTTAAAAGGTAAAATTGCAGTATTCCTCAGATATCTGTAGAACAGATACAGATATCTGGTCTACAGACCAGATCACCTGATACAGATGGGGTTTTTTTTAAACTAAAAAACAAAACAAAACCAGACAAAACAAAGTATCTCTAATTATTATTTACAATTAATTCTCCTGTGGGGCACGATCAGTTAGTCATGTTTCACAGTAAGTTGGCTTCCCAGCACATGGAAGCACAGTTCTGCTGGTAATCGGTGCTCTGCTCCAGGGAGGGAATGGGGATCCGCTAACACAACCCAAACTTCCACACAGCTTTGGCTCTGAAACACGAGATGCTGCTGATGCCTTTGATAAGTTTTATGATCACTTAAAAGATTAGCCTGGTCGTTTCTTTTGGGGATGATCCCAGTGGATTGTGTGGGATAAGTACCGACTTCTCCCCACAGAGCTCAAGCTCTTGGAGAGCCTTCCCTTTACTTTTTGACAAGAAAAGAAAGATGATTCATTTTCAGGAGGTAAGAACAGCGTTGATTATATGCCAATGATATCCAAAGCTTAATCTTCTTTGCTGCAGGCTTAGAATTGTTTGTTCATTTTTTCTGATGCCTGGCAGAAACAAGAATCAGACTGAAAACAAATGGTGCAGCTGGAGCTAGAGAAAAGCAAATTTTACATACACAACCCCTAAACCTCGCCCCTCCCACCTCCTCTGCATCCTGATTTTGGCACCTTCATTCATACATAATTAATTGCTTGAGCACAACAGCGTTGTGATAAAAGAGGGGCGACTTTAGCTCTCTGAATAAGGGGTTGTGCCTGCACCAGCTGACTAAGCCAGTCTCTGCTGACTCCAGGATAGAGTGGGGAAGGCTAAAGCTCCCTTGGCCATTCCCTCTTCCCTTTTCCCCACTAATCGAGTCCTATTAGTTGCTCCGTGGATACCGCAGAGAACCCCTACTCGAGCTGCAGGAGTGAACAGTGTATTAATAGTGATGCTGAGAGTGAAGAGTCAGGAGAAATCAGGACAAAGCTTTCCTCAGTGCAGGAGCAGGAGTGAAGTGAAGTGAAGTGAAGTGAAGTGAAGTGAAGTGAAGTGAAGTGAAAGTGAAGGAAAGTGAAGGTGAAGTGAAGTGAAGTGAAGTGAAGTGAAGTGAAGTGAAGTGAAGTGAAGTGAAGTGAAGTGAAGTGGAGGGATTGCTTAAATACACACGCACCACTAGTGCTGACAAAACGACCCCTGAATTACTTGAGGTTATTTGAGTTTATCTGAGCCGCACCGAACAAAGGGTTAAGAACCGGCAAGCAATTACTCAAACACAAAGGTCGGGGGAAACCCAAAATTTGTCAAGCGGCCCACAGAGCCCATCTAGCCAGAGGGCACCCGGGAAAGGTACGAGGCGGGGAGGGAGCACCCACGGGCGGAGGCAGCCGGTACCCGCCCCCAGCGCTGCTTTCAGAAGAAACAGCAGAGGGGGCACCCAGCTGCCCCGACGGGGTGCCGCAGGGCAGAGCACCCGCCCGCCCAGCCCGGCTGCGCTGGAGCCCGCTGGGGCCCTGTCCCCTCCCCGGCCGCCGCCCGGGAGCGGGGCCGCTGCCCCGGCCGGGCTCCCCGCGCTGCCGCGCCCTGTGCGGGGCGGGAGGTGCGCAGGCGGCGGGGGGGCCCTTCGCAGCCCTCTGCCTTCTCCCCTCTGCCCGCCGCTGTCGTGTGCCCGTATTCATGTTCTTCCCTGCTTATATTTGTAACCGCTCGGCGGCGGCGAGCGACGGAAAGGCACGTACTCGAAGCCTTTTGCAGCCATGTGCTTCGGCGTACGAAACAGCAACATCTGCTAGAAGACAAAAGGACATCTAAGCGCATGTATAAAATGCCACAAAGAGGCCAAACGGGCGGTTTACGCGGTATTGTTTGATGCTGTTACTAAACTGTAGATTACTAAGTGTGAAAATGAATCTGAAAACTCGTGCCAATGTCGTGCAGCATATGGAAGTGCGCCTTTCGAGACTGCTCTTTTAAATAAGCCATGCAAGAAGAAAATGAGTCTGGGATCAACTTGTCAATTGCTTACAGCCGGGTTGGGTATCAAACTGGAAAACTCATGCTTCACTTAGAAGGGTACTAAGTGAGTCACATAAAATACCAAAGTCCAATTTTATTGCCATTACTTACTGTGTGTAGTGCCACTAAATTCCGTAACACTGCTCATGGAGTAAAAATACCAGGCTAAAATTTCATTTCTAAAAGACAGGGAGGAGGGAAGGAATAGAAAATCACTAGAAGTATAACACAGAAAATTGCAAGAGCAACCCAAGCTGAACAAAACCTACAGAAGGAGAAAGTGTTGACTAGGTATCATTAGTGCGAGCAAATAGCACCAAAAAGAAACATCGAGTGTAAATTAAGACTTTGGCAGGGGAACAAAGAAAATCATCAAAGGCTTAGACATTACACTGAAGTATACCCCGTGACTGGGTTGTCTTCACCTTTTTTTCTGATTTCACCTCTTTTACTGTTAGTATAACTGCCTATTATTACAAATTATAAGCATATTCATAAAATAAATGGCACCAAGGCAGTTCCTTTTTATTTGAATAAATTAGAATCCCATACCAGCTAATTTTCCAAAGTACTTTTCAATTGTGGTAAAAGAAGATTGCTAATTGCTTTAGGTTGCTAATTGCTCTATGTACTGAAGGATTTTTTTAGTAAATGCAAAGATCCTTTGAAACATCAAGAATAGAAAGTATTTTAGTGCCCAATGGTTTTATCTTCATTGTTTCAATGGCATGCTTTAAGGAAAGACACCAGTGTGTCTTTACTGCCTGTGACTTTCTTTCTTGCTCTGTCATGCAAAGTGGCAGAAGCTGCTGCTTTCTACCAGCAGGGAGAGTTGGCCAGTCAGGCATTTTACACAGCTGGCTGTTAAAGATGGAACAATCTGGGTTTTATCCACACAGGCATTAAACACAGGCATTAAAGGACAAGGCATTAAACATGCGTAGAAGTGCTTATTTCATATGACACAAACAAATCACTGATTAGCTTTAGAAAACACGAGACATGCATACAGTCTGTAATGTTCCTGACAACATGTAACCCTTTGGCTCATTTGCATCCTACAGACAGAAACTCTCCTAAAAAATATTCACCTTAGAGGGACTGAGCCCAGCAACCAGCTTCTTACACAGACATGCAATTTCTAAGAAAATCTGCTTCATAACTAAAACCAATGTTACTCCTAACATTCACTTACAGGTAACCAGAATGTAAACGCTTTTTATAGGTGTGCCATCCAATGGCTCTATACAATTTTGCACAACAAACAGACAAAGTCCCTGAGACTGTCCTGTGATCAGCTGGCAAAGACACTGTCTTGTATAGCAGGTTTTCCTCAAATCAGAAAAGCTCAAGATCTGCAAATAATCCATTCCTGAACACAATTTTTGTAGAAACTATCTATTTTGACAGCACTTTACTACTGCCAAAGATGGAAGATGGATGCATATATACACACAGAGGGAGAATGAGAGAGAGAGGGAGCTCCAGCAGCTGAGGCTGGCAAATGGGTTGGTGGTTAGGGTTACAGAAACAACCCATCCTTAGGCTTTAGCCTTTCCTCTCGGAGCTAGTCCATTGCAGATAAACACATATTCAGAGGAAGACAGGTTGCTCTCTCGTCTAGCAGCCAAAACTCTTGCTAGACATGTAGGAAGCCAAGGCTCACCTCCTTGCGCCAAACCAGATATAATAACTGTCTTGATCTCCCACATGCTGGCCAAGTGAGCCTGTCCTTACTGGGTTCCACCAGTAATGTGTTTGATTTCATCTAGAACATTCATATTTAAATTGCCAATAGCAATTTAACCTGTAAATTCTAGTAATAAAACTTAAATATTTCAACATAATTTATAAAATCATCTCACTATATTTTTATGTGTGAATCTGAGTGTCTTACTTCAGTCATTCAAATCTGAAGTTTTGACTGTATATTTTGAATGATGTTTACCTTCAATTTTATGGGATGTTGTATAGTTTAAAGCCACGTGATGCTTGTAGATGCTTAATCCACCTCTTAAATTCATGAAGAGTTAGGAAAGCCTCAAAAACTATTCAGATTAAATTTATTGTGTTAGAAGTCAGCAATAAATTCAGACACAATGATGGGTCCTCTAGCAAATTAGGTTTATTATTTATGATGTTAAAATTGATATGGAAGAGGCTAAAAGTTATAAAGAAAAACTTCTTCAAGACAAATTATGTCCTACTGTTCTGGAATAGCCAGGCTAGTGTAACAGGATTAAAATATTTTTTGCAGCATTGCAAAATCTGTATCCTTCTCATGCTGCATGACAGTGACCCACACAGTATTGTTTCAGAAATCACAACATACACATGTCATCTCAGAAGAGAGTTTCAGAGATCGTCTTAGACAATCACAGGGATGAATCCTGGTTCCAAGGAAACGAGGGTCTGGGTTTTATAGACAGATCTACTGAGTGCAAAGGATCATGATGAGGTGTTCTTCTTTATGCTTTTCAGAACAATGCAGGAGACCTCTTGTCATTAACTTTCCCTCCATTATTAGAAATATCAAAAATAGAGGACCAGCTTTTAGGAACCGAACAGGATGAAAGAAGAGAAAAGAGCTATTATTCTACAGGAGAGGTGACACACTAAATTTTGTATATAGTGTGGACAATACAAGAATGAACCATTTGAAAGTAGACGGAATCAAACAGAGGCCTCTGCTCTTGTACCTTTGTTGCCTCTGAAAAAAAAAATGGAATGAGCCCAAGGCTGCCACAGAGTAACATTCCTGGGTTTCTATAAGTGTCGGGGGGGGGGGGGTGGGGGGGGGGGAGCAGATAAGCTGTTCTCCTAATTAGATTTTTCTCTTCTTTTGTGTGTCTATGGCAACAAAATAACCAGGGATCTTCAGAGTTCATGGTTCAAGATCAGTCCCACCGCCCCTGGAAGTGCTTCATGCAGGCACAACCTGTTTTAGGTGAAGGTCCTCTTTCGCAGATGTTGCCATGGAAGCTCCTTAGTAACTCGGTTCTGATAAGCCTTTACTGTGCAATTACCAGCTGGCGGGTTGGCTCAAAAAGGCTGCAGTCCCTCAGCACTGTGATTAATCTGAAGACCCGTGGCGTGTTTCAGCTGACACTAGTATTATGCGCTCGTGGTTTGCCTTGACTTGTTAGTCCTCCATTCAAACTGCTGGTTTTCCTGGTCACTCATTCTCCCTGTAATTCCTACTCCATAGCTGCTAGTTTACTCCTATGGGTTAGTACGTTATACCAAACAACTGTATAGTAAGGAAAAAATCATAAAGAAATACAATAAATATTTATCAATAAACTGTTGTAACTCAACCATTTCTGCATACCTAAGGTAGTAAGATAGTGATAATCAGGTGAAATAGTAGTCTTATCTTTATAATGTGATCTTTCTGCAGACACCATTTCTGCAGCAACTTATTTCAACAAATTGAAGGCCAGTTTTAGTTAGTATTTTGCAGACTATGTTCATGAATATTGTTCTTTTGCAGATTTTGTCACTTGAAAAAATAAGTAAGACTTTACCATTTCCAGATTAATAATGCCTCCTGGAGAGAAGGTTTTTCTGGGAAAGGATCCAGGTTCAACATTTTTGAACCTATGTACCATATGTACACAGCGCAACTGTTTTCCCCCTGTGATTGCCCCATGTTGCTTTATAGCAATGCACTAAATGGATTTTGGGGATACACTCCACTAAAACAATTTTCATCATTATGATGTTTCTAGGTAGGCAGAGGATTTTTAAATCCCCCAACTCTTCTTTTATTTCTCTGTGGGCCTTGTTTTGTGTATAACTGGACATGATTAAATAAATTCTGCCAGCAAAATTGTCTGAACAAGCCCTGCGTGGAGGAAGAAGGGAAATGCCATTGTTGATAGGAACTTTCTGCATTTTGTGCATTCTGATTAATTCTAACAGTGTTTTACAAACTGCTTAAGCACCACAATACTCCTGTGAGGCAAATACAGTAAAAAGGCTCACCATCTGTAAGACGGAGAAAACACATAAAGGTTGTACTGTGCTTCCAGACATACAGAAGGAATCAATAAGAGGGCCAGAAACAGACTCAAAAGCCCCCTTCTTTTTTCCTCTACTTATTCTCTCCTTTACCAGATCATGTGTCTGGCCTTTCTGCAAGCTTTCCTGTCATTCCTCTTCCTAAACCTTCTCCCTGTGTTAATAACACTGGCTAATTATGCATCAGACCTGTGAACCCTCTGTGAGTCAAATAGTCCATCTCTATCAAAAGCTATCCACTAGAGGCTGGCAGGACTTGGTCCAATTAGCCCTGTTAGTAAGGCCCTAAAGGACAGGCTTTTTAAAATAGTGGATTATTTTTCTCTGACTCCAGATCAATAACAAGGACAGAAAATAGAAGCACGCCTAACACCATGTGGAAATATTTATCCTTAGTGTTTCACACGACCTGCATATTCAGGAAAATAGTCACTTTCACAGTCTGAATACAGCTCTTTACTATGCAGAAGGAAAGGGATTATGTGAGCCATTCAACTCTAGACCAACAGGAATTTTACTGGTATAAAATCCATATCCTATTCGTGCTGTAACTTTATGACAAAAAGAATTATTAATTAGTGTGCATGAGAATAATTTCAGAAACTGAGCAACAGCAGTACAAGAAGCTAACTAATGCCCCAGCCACCAGTCTTAAAAAAAACCTGTTTCCACAAATAAAAATGTATACTCAATACATATATAATTGATAATTAGCACTTGCATTGCTACTTTCCTTTGAGAGGTATAAGCAACAATTAATTACAACTATAAAAAAACAAAATATGCCATTTGCCTTTCTAGTTTTCGTTTTACTTCCCAGAAGGTAAATGAATTGCACATGATCTTATCAAACCTATATTTTGGTAAGACTTTGTACATCTCTGAGTTTTGAAAAAGATCTCTTAGGAAGTGTGAATTGATACATGACAGAGAGCAAATCTTCAAAGTGCTTTAGCCTTATGACCTTTTCAGTGCAACCAAGAAATAAGAAAACCAGAAAATAAGAAAGGATGACACATTTAATTCTGACACTGATATATCTGAAAGGTGCAACCCCCATAGATATGAAATAAAACTTCCAAATTATAATATACCCCTCTTGGGGAGGATTCAAATTTGGGGGCTTTAAAATTCTATCAGATATTAAAACAGAACTGAAAAATGGCTCCAAAGTACTTTATTCACTGTTAAATAGCTGGCTCCATAGCTCTCCTTCTACAATAGAAGATGCGCATATTTTTGCTCCTAAAATACTATAGGTGGACATATCCTTTTTCCTGTGATCATCTCCCCACACTGCACTGGTATTAAACCTTCCTCATTCTTATTTTTAGGAAAGTTTTTTCTTTTGTCTTTCTTCATTTTATACTCAGCAGAAAATAAATATTTCCTTTTCAATCAATTCTGCTGCAACTAAATTCTGAACATATAACTACTAATCTCTTCACCATAACATCTAAACTTAATCTCCACTATATACCTATTTGCCTTCTGAAATACAGACACAGACATGTGTAGAAAATGCAATATGAGATAAGGTAGGATAATATCTTCCCTGGTTCAAATTTGGATTTTTACCTTCTGGAGTATCAAATTTGTCCTAACCTGATGAGCTTAGCGACTCTTCCTCAATAAAGAAAAATATGTTTTACACCCATCAAGTATTTCATTTATGCAGCATAAATACAGTTGTCTATAAAAAAAATCACTGATAGGTGACTTTAAATATCTTCTGAGAGTTTTGTACAGTTTTACCAACACTATCATTCCCCTTTTCATGTAAAGTCAAATTGTCAGTAGTTAAAAATCATCAAACTCACAAAAGACAGTTAATGCCTGGCTAGCAAGAACACTTCTAGAATGAATAATATTTTAAAAGCATATTCAACCTACCCTGGCCTAAATATGCTTCCACTGAAAACTGGAAGAAGAGAATAAACATTGAAAAAATATGCTTCCTTTGAAAAATGTTCCCCGTGACTTTGATGGCTACAATTAGCTGGCAGGATTAAGCCACTTTGCTGAATCACGAAGTTCAGCAAAATAAGCACAAGTTTGTGGCTCCACCCGCCTTGTCCCACAGCAGCCAACGAAAAGGCATCAGCAGCAATCCCTGGAGAAAAATAAGTGACTTCCCCCTACAACAAGCAAAGAAAGTCTCCTCCTGCCCCTTCCCGTAGGCCCCAGTGGAGGGCTATTCCCAGAGGGTTTAAAATCAGTCTTTAAGAAGTTACTGCTCCAGCAGGTAGAGAGGCTCAGCAGTTGTCCTCTCTGAGGCACTATTTTTCAGTTTTCAGATAAACTTTTAATACTGGATCTGTTTGTTGTTTTTTTTCTTCATGCTAACTTTCAGCCTTTAGCTTAACGATTTTGAGAGAAATTGGCCGAGAAGAAAAGCATTCAGCCACTTCGGAGAACAAGGCTAGGCAGTTTGGTTTTACCTTGTCTTTTTGCTGAGGCCCTCTAGTACTAACACATCTTAGGGGAAAGACTTCATATTTTTCAGAAGATAATCACCTTGAACTATGAGAGCACTGCTTGTATGGAAATTTCCCCAAATGGTGCTATGTTGAAAGCTTTTGAAAAATCTCAGTAAGTGTCTCGAGGAGACTTGTCAGGCCACAGGAAGGTGACATCTCTGTGGAGTCTGCTCACCCTGAGCGGGTTGACTCCAACAGAAGGTAGCAATCTCAGCTCATGAGGGCCTGCCCCAGTGCCAAGGCAGCAAAGAGGAAAAGAAAGAGACGCACAGAGGGAAAGGAAGGAAAAGAGGATTATAAGGCTGGGGAGACCAGAAAGAGGCAGAGACAGACAAAAGCAGCAGGCTGTTTGCCTGATGCCTTTACTTAGAATAAGACATAATAACTGTAGAAACTACATGGAAAAACTGATTTTTAATTATAAACTCTGTAGAGAGAGAGCAGTCTAGGAAAATAGCCTGTGATTATTTTTTAGCTTGTGAACAGAGGCAGTAAACATTATAGTTTTGATCACTTTAATACTTTTTTCTTCCTGTTCCACTTTAGCATTTCTTTTGTAGCATATCCAGTCAGCACACAAATAATCGAATAACATAGAATAAATCCAGCTGAAAATGCAAAGATTTGAATGATATCTCCCCAAGGTTTTCCAAAATCCAACCACAGGGCAGTAACTTTCAGAAGCTTTTGTTCATCTGGCCTGGAGCAAATCCAAGTCTCAAGGCTCTCCAAGTCAGACTACAGGGGATTACTACTACAGGGAATTACTACTGCTACCACCATTTAACAATCTAACTTACTGCTCATCCTTTTCTTCCACGACCAATGTCCAGCAGGACAACTCCCAAGCAAAAACATTCAATAATTATGTTCATGCTTTCCTCCATGTTGCCTTTCTAGTTCAGGAGTCCATAAGAAATACCATAAAATTACTTATTTTCCACCTCATTTAAAGTGGATGAGAAAATCAACTTCTTTTACGATCATATTTAATAAGTTTATTAAAAAAAGATGCTTTGAAGTAAATCACCCAAATAAATTGAAGTTAGACTTGAAGAAAAGGATCCTCTGAAGTCCTATGCTTAGTGATTTCGCTGCCCTGATGTCTGCAGGCACTCAGCAGTGCAACTGGTACTGTCCTTGTTATCTGGTGGGGTCATTTTGTTACCCCATTTATTCCCCCCATTTGTTACCTGCTTTTCTGTAGTCTGATATGGAGAACCTTCTACAGCCATGAGAGTACACTGTCTCAGGCAGGACCATCAGTTTGATAAACATTTGTTGCTCGTGAATGCCTTCAGCTCCACCACTGTGAAATTAACTTCTTTGGCATTAGCAAAACAAAGATTTGTTCAGAACAGCAGAAAATCTAGCCTGGGTTGAAGGCTTATTTCCCCTTCCTCTGTCTTTCCCTTCCAGTTTTCTCCCCTCAAAACCCTGTAGTCTTTGGTCCAAGAATGTATTTGGAGAAAAAAAGACACTACTTCACAAACCAGCTAGGTACTTCCAGTAGCCAATAGGACTAATAAAACTGAGGTAATAAAAGCTAGAGTGAAAATAGAGGGAAAATCCTGTCCATTTTCCAGTCAATAGGAAAACACCCATTAACTGCTTCACTATCCTGACTGTACCTGTAATTTCCAGTATTCATGGGTTTTAGAAAACCCATAGAAAAGGAAATTTTTAGTACATGAAAGATGGAAATTTTCTACACTGAATTCTTTCTACCTACCTTTTTAAAAAATCTTTAGACAGTTTTTCACCTAGCTTTTATGTGAAAAACTTACCTTGCATGTAAGTTTTCACAAGAAGAATTTGGTGAATTGCTTCTTTTCTGTTAATATAAAAATCTGAATTTGGAAGGACAGTTATACTGGCATTTGAGTGCTTCTAATTAAATCTACATAAATTTGCCACCATGCATAAATGTCTAAGGAAAATAACATTCATTTATTATGAAAGCTTTTTTTTAATTTTCAAGCCTGTTTTAATTATGAACATGATTAAATAAAGTATTTAATATTTGAAAGGGAGACCAAGGATGGATATCAAGATGTACTTTTTAATACTAGAAAAAATGTACAGATGACAAACATTTATTTTGCAATGAGGCTAACGTAATCTTCATGGCTAATCTAGAATGCAAAGCTATAAACCAACATAATAGTCTATCTAGTTTATATATGTTCTACAGAAATGACATGCTTCCAGTCTAGAGAAAAATGCAGAACAATGTGTTGTTACTGAAGTTAATCAACATGCTATTGCCAGATAACCACTCAATCACAGACTTAGAGGCAGTAATGGATTGGCAAAAATGCACCGTTCCAAGTGAATAAATGACGCTCAAACTGACATTTGGAAAACAAAAATTTATTAAACACTTCATCATATAGTACATTTTAAAGTGTACTTGCTTTGGAAGGAATTAGGTGTGCATCACTTCTGCATGTTTCTTTTTTCCTGATATAAATAATACAACAGGGCACTGTGCCCCAGACAACTAATCTAAGCCAAGCCGGGTCAGTCATCATCATGGAGACCTTTAAGAACTCATAAATGCTTTAAAAATAAAATAAGTTGTCCTAGCAGTACTGGAACAATTCCAGTCCTGTTTAAAAACCTCCTTCTTCAGCCTCTCCCTCATATGGGGCTCCTAATGTGTGCTCTCTTCTCCATCTAACCATTCAACTTCACTAGACTCATCTCACATGTATTAAATCCTTTTGGTTATTCTTCTGACAAGCTAGGTTAAAATTGGCCAATGACTTTAAAAGCCATTAGGAGAGACAGACAGAAAGATACACGTGGCGTTTAGTTTTGTTCTTTTTACTTAAAAACAAGTAATGCCATTTGATACCTTCTGAATTGTAGGCATTCTGTATGTAGCACAATAAGGCTATGGCGCTGCCAGTTATGGCATACCTTCAAAATTAACCAGTTTCCTATGGTTGGTGATTAAAAGAAGATAGCATTCTGAAAACAGTGTTGTCCTACCCTCCAGTTCCAATGGAGTTGAGATTTTATAAGTAGGAACTGGCCTCAGGGAAGTTAAAGATTAATAGAAATTTCTCCTGTTTGAAGATAAATGTGATGCAGAAAAATGAGTCCCTATAGTGGAATGCACTGGAGATCTGGATTGTAGAAACAGCAGAAGGAAAGAACTATCTTCCTGCAATGCCCATCTAATCTATTTTCTTGATAAGTACAAAGTAATGAGAGAGACTGCAACATGAATTCTGATCCACTGCTTCCACCTGCCAAAGAGGAAGATGACATTAGCTGCCACAAAAGATGAAGAATGTCTGAGCAAGGAGAGTCACTGAGGAAAAGAAAAAAACATGGAGTGAATAAAGGCTTTGAAGATGAGCTCAGTTACAAGAAAAAAAGTCAACAAGAAAATAAGTATATGACAAGTCCATAACAGGTGTTTTTTACAAGAAGGACATGAAGCTGTTGGAGCTGGTCCAGAGGAGGGCCATGAAAATGATCAGAGGAACATCTCTCCTATGAAGAAAGGCTGGGAGAATTTGGGTTGTTCAGCCTGGAGAAGAGAAGGCTCCAGGGACACCTTATTGCTGCCTTTCTGTACTTAAAGGGGCCTTATAAGAGAGATGGAGAAAGGCTTTTCACCAGGGCCTGCAGTGACAGGACAAAGGGCAACAGTTTTAAACTGAAAGAGAGTAGGTTTAGATTGGACAAAAGGAAGAAATTTTTTTACGATGTTGGTGGTGAGACACTGAAACAGGTTTCCCAGAGAAGTTGTGGATGCCCCATCACTGGAAGTGTTCAAGGTCAGGTTGGATGGGGCTTTGAGCAGCCTGGTCTAGTGACAGATATCCCTGCCACCCGTGGCAGGGGGGTTGGACTAGATGACCTTTAGAGGTGCCTTCCAACCCAAACCATTCTATGATTCTATGATCCTATAATTTTTATCCCATCCAAATCTAATAATGAAACCTGTTTGTTCAATATAAATCAAACATTATCCAAGGTTTATAAGATTGAAACGTGCTACCTGTAATCAGTGAAGATCAACACGAACAACAATGTGTTTAGAGAAATCACTTTCCAGAAGAAAGGAAGAAAAACACAAACATTGTTCATAAAAATGAAAGTATTTATCAGGAAGAAAAGAGTTTCTGCACCCAAGCCTCATTTGTGGTTACTAAAGAAAGAGATCCTTTCCTCAGATATTGCAGCTACATTGAAATGAAGCAAGGGCATTGAAGGACAGCCAATGCCCATTTAGTGAAGGAACAGAGATGCTGGCTCATAACGAAAAGGTCAAAATTAGGTAGAAAGTAAGCATTAAGTATGGAAAAGACCAGGGTTTTAGGAACAAATGCAGTATTTTTTTCTGGAAGAAGATTGGTTAATAGGAGCAGGAAGTGCAATAATGAGAATACTTTTGGTCTTTGCAGTTGGGAAATAAGTAATGGTCTATAACACATAGCTGAATTACTTGAAATAGACAATAAAGCAGAATAAGGAGCCTTTCCTCCATTTTAAAGACAGAAGAACGAGACCCTGATTATGACACAGACATTTCTGAGGCCAGAATTTTCATTTATTTTAAGTAAAAGTAAGCCACTGGAGTGTATATCTCCTTAAGCAGGCATCAGCCCATTTCTCTGTCAGTCTCTTATTTGGACTACCACTTAAGCTACTAATGAGAGAAGCTGAATTTGCAAAGGTTGTCATACCTTGATGGGTGTGTTATATTGTTAGTTAGCTACTGGCTGGATTAGCACTTACAAAGTTGGTGGTTTGCACAAAAGCTGCGTGTTGAAACCAAGGAGGTGGGTTACAACTTTTTATTTTGGCTGCAGATTAAAATGAGCCACATGGACAAAGCCTGGAGAAATGAGTTGTGGGTGACCTCTTTGCCACTGGATGGACCCCAGGGTACGTTCACTGTTTGTGACACATAACAGCTCAGGGAGAGCCCAAACGTGTGAAATGCCCACTGCTCTATTTATTGTTGGAGCAGAGAATACCGTTTTCCATTAATGAGCCAACAAGGTCCAGTTTCAGGGCAGAGAGTCAGGAGGTATCTCCTGCTCTTCACCTGGACCTGCTGCCTTTGGGAGTGCAAATTCTCTGCAATTCTGTCACACACATGCTTGATCCAACAAAAAAAGCAAAAGGCTCCTACACCTTCATTACCTTATTGCTCCGTTTCTGAATCGGCCCGTATGATACTGCCTCAGGAAAGAAAAGCAACAACTGAGAGAAGTGTTGATTCATTTTTTCATAAGCTTTTTACCACCAGTTATGGAGGGCTGTGCTGCTGCACTGAAACCCCACAGAGCGGAAAGCTGCTTCATCCTAAGTAAAGGCTGACAAGGGAGTGCCGAAGCTGGTGGCCATGCTGCTGCCATGGAAGCATCTAAACATCATAAGAAAAGTATGACATGTCCTTGGCACCTACTTTGCATACAGTGACCATTTGCATTTGCACCCATTTTATTAGTGTGTCAGCCACTGGCCATTTAAAATGGAATTTTGACAATGTGAAAATCTACACTATTATCAGACCATTGGCTTTACCTCAATTTGAAACTAAAATTGAAAAAGGGAAGCAAACAACTTGGAAATGTTACCTGTTCTAAGGAAAGGTCATACCTTAGTCATATCTTCAAAAAACAGCATGATGTTGATTGCTTTCAGTTCAATAATTATTTTATACTTGCCTCCTTGTTTAAGCTATAATCAACATCTTGTTATTTTTTTTACATATAAGTTAACATTGATGTTTTTTTCTTTCCTACTTAATTAGTTTTGCATCCTTTATATTTCCATAGTTGACAGGATTGGTAGAACTTGGACTAAGCTTGCAATCTACTTTTTATTTTAGGTACATTTATCATACATTATTTTTACTAAATCTCTGACAGCCTTGAAAAAGATACTTTACAAAAAATAATAAATACATACTTTGTCTGTAAAATTAAGTTTCAAGATCAGTAGGAAACAGGAAACAAGGATTTGAAACAGAGAAATAATTTTGGCAAAAGTAGATTACTGTTTTTTCTTTGTCCAGCACTGATAAAATTGTGATCAGTAACAGCATAGATTAGTTAGAGAATTTTTGTAGTTTTGGAAATGAATATAGACTGACGTTTTTTTACAAAAATACATTTCAAAAGCAGGCAGAAATCTCAGGACATTCTTAAATCACAGGGGAAAGGGAGTAATCCTCAAGAATGATGGCAGGCTTGCACTGAAATTTTTCTTTGTAAAGGGTAATATATGCAAAAGAAAACAGAGAAAATACATTCTATAAAATACTCTGGAAAGTAAATTATAAGGAGAGATCTTGGTCCTTAACGTAAGATGTGAATTAAAGCAAATTCCTTCAAAAAGGAAACTGCTAAAATTAACTCAGGACACTTCTGATCCTTGAATGGCACATCTGATCCTGAGGCAACCAATTTGCTTCTTGTGTAGCTGGACTGAAGAGCCTGGAAAGTTCTCACAGCTCTACGAGATGTGGTCACCATGGGCTCCCAGAGAACTGGAGACCGCAGAGATATCCTTTTGCTGTGGCCAGCACTGGTCAGAGTCCTGCCTGCTTGCCCACATGTGGGGCAGGAGCACAGCTCAGGAGGCCCTGAAGGGGCATTCCCATGGGAAGCCCATGAGCCTGGCAGGGGGAAAGTTTAGCCAGGCACAACAGCCGGCAGATAGTTCTGACGTGGACAATGGTGCTGCCCTAAAGGGGCTAGAACAAACCTTATAGTGGCCTTACGTTTAGATGCCTTGATGTTTGGAATCTGCTACATTATGGTCCTGATTACCGGATCGGAAGCTAACAGGGGAAAATGAAGAATACCCATCTCTACCCACAAACTACTTTTGCTGCTTTTAGTAGGAAGAGACACATTAGAGCCAACTGGATAAATGACGGGAGCATTCCTTCTGCCTAACCCAGCTATCTGCTATATTATTTCCACCTAGTACGAATTTATCACACTGCTTTTTTTTTTTTTAATCAAGATCTCTCTAATATTTTAGATCACTCCTCTGACATTTATGTGCCAGGAACTTCCAAAATTACTTTGTGCTAACCTGTCTTCCATATTGTAAATTTTCAATTAAAAGACAAATGCAATGAGAAGCATTTAATGTCCATAACAATCCACACTGCTGCCATTACCCAGACAGCAAGGAAACTCATTATATCCTCTTAGCATATGCTACTTCTATACAGCACAGAGTCACAAAGTCACTAAGTCACTGTCTCCCCAACATAGAGGAATTAAATCATTCCCAAATTTTAGTTCCAAATGAGATACAAAAGCCGAGGCCTGTCTCCTATAAGACAGGAGTGCCATAGGAGACTCAGGGCAGGTAGCAACTCATGGTCATGCCTGGTTTCAGTACCCACAGCCAAGACAACTACTGCACTGAAAAGTGCTTGACTGGCCACATTCACAGGAGCATTTTAAACATTGCCAGGTTCCTATTCCATATCCATCGTAGCATTGGTGCTTGTTAGGAGCATGCTTAGCACAACCCCAAATTAAGATCCTTTATAACGAGCTTCCTACACATAGAGAGCGGTAGGCTATGTCTGCTGCAAATTGCTTATACACCAAAAAGACCAGGCAGCCCACCTGCAGGGCTGGGGCTCCCCTTCAGTGCACTGAGCGTTTGCTGTCTGCTCAAAGTTAGTCCTCCAAGTTTCCTCTACAGTCAGTGAGAGAGACTCACCACACCTGGTGTGGGCACCAATAAGGCTGGGCTGACCTCGTGCTGAGGATAGCCATTAGATCAGGAGGTCACAGATTATTTCTCTTACATCTAAACCAACAAACTATGAGTATCTCAAATTATGTAGTTCACTTCAAGGGTGCACTTCGGGGGGGAATTCAGTCCAAGTGTTAAATCACTTTGAAGAAAAGCCCAAATCATACTCATGGCTATAAACAGAATAACTGACACTAACTCTTCTAAAATAAAGTATTGTTGCTAAACCCAAATGTCCAATAAACTGTTCTCCAAAGAATCCTTGACTTAGCCACACTTCTGTAGGTAGGAGGTCAATAAAATGCTTCATAAGTTTTGGGATTGCTGTTAGGTCTTGATGAATAAATTAGGCTATATCCACTATAAGCAGGCTTTATTCCTTACTTCCTTTAAAATGTTAATAGTCAGTTTTAACAACCACATAGTTCAAATGGTTTGTGCCATTTGATTAGACAAGTACTTCATGCCTACAAACTCTCCTAGTGTTATTCTCTAGCATGATATTAAAGCTATTCTTAAAAACAGAAGGATAATTCTTGAGAACTGAAATCTTCCCCCCTGAGAAATCCACATCAATTCAGTACATGTTACACTCCATTGTTACATACAAAAAGTTCAGAACATCTTCGCTGCTCTAAGGAGATTATAGTCCTACAGGGATATGAAAAATTTATTGGAGTTTCAGAGACAGATATTTTTTCCCTTCTCTGGCTGGGTTATATTCTGTCTGGACAGAATGAAGGAAGGTCTCCTGACCTTCTGAAGTTGACTGTGATTACTGTGTTAAATTCCACTCTTATTATACTTATTTAACTGCATAGACCTTTTCTTTCTTGTTTCTGTTTATTTTCCCTGAACATTCATCTTCAGATACAAAATTTACTTTGAAATTGCTGTAACATTTTACTTCTCCATTGTGTCTACATATAAGGGTAATGAATATGTTAGAAACTACGGAAGCACCTGAGAATGGTCACATAGGAATTAGGGCTTCTTCCCCCAGAAAGGTGACAGGATCAATAGCCCAACTGAGGTGCCTCTACACCAATGCACACAGCATGGGCAACAAACAGGAGGAGCTGGAAGCCATTATGCAGCAGGAAAACTATGATATAGTTGCCATCATGGAAACATGATGGGATGACTCGCACAACTGGAGTGCTGCAATGGATGGCTATAAACTCTTCAGAGGGATAGGCAAGGAAGGAGAGGAGGTGGGGTAGCCCTGTATGTTAGGCAGTGTTTTGACTGTCTAGAGCTTGACGATGGTGATGAAAGGGTCAACTGTTTATGGGTAAGAATGAAGGGAAAGGCCAACAAGACAGATATCATGGTGGCAGTCTATTATAGAGCACCCAACCAGGATGAAGAGGCAGATGAAATATTCTATAAGCAGCTGGGAGAAGTCTCACAATCGCTAGCCCTTGTTCTCATGAGGGACTTCAACTTACCAGGCGTCTGCTGGAAATACAATACAGCAGAGAGGAAACAGTCTAGGAGGTTCCTGGAGTGTGCGGAAGATAACTTTCTGACACAGCTGGTGAGTGAGCCAACTAGGGAAGGCACCCTGCTGGAGCTGTTGTTTGTGAACAGAGAAGGACTTGTGGGTGATGTGACAGTTGGTGGCTGTCTTGGGCATAGCGATTACAAAATGATAGAGTTTTTGATTCTCAGAGAAGTAAGGAGGGGGGTCAGCAGAACTGCCACCTTGAGCTTCTGGAGGGCAGACTTTGTCCTGTTTAGGGGCCTGGTCAACAGAGTCCCTTGGGAGGCATTCCTGAAGGGCAAAGGAGTCCAGGAAGGCTGGACATTCTTCCAAAAGGCAATCTTAAAGGCCCAGGAGCAGGCCATCCCTGTGTGCCAAAAGACAAGCCGGTGGGGAAGAAGACTGGCCTGGCTGAACAGAGAGCTTTGGCTGGATTTCAGGAAAAAAAGGAGTTTATGTGCTTTGGAAGAACGGGTAGGCAACTCAGGAGGAATACAAGGATGTTGTGATGCTACACAGGGAGAAAATTAGAAGGGACAAAGCCAACTAGAACTTAATCTGGCTACTGCCGTAAAAGACAATAAAATACGTTTCTATAAATACATTAGCAACAAAAGGAGGGCTAAGGAGAATCTCATCCCTTATTGGACGCAGATGGAAACATAGTGACAAAGGATGAGGAAAAGGCTGAGGTACTTAATGCCTTCTTTGCCTCAGTCTTTAATAGTAAGACCAGTTGTTCTCCAGGTACCCAGCCCCCTGAGCTGGAAGACAGGGGCAGGGAGCAAAATGAAGCCCCCATAATCCAAGGGGAAATGGTTAGCAACCTGCTACACCACTTAGACACACACAAGTCTATAGGGCCAGATGGGATCCACACAAGGGTACTGAGGGAGCTGGCAGAAGTGCTCACCAAGCCACTTTCAATCCTGTATCAGCAGTCATAGCTAACTGGGGAGGTCCCAGTTAACTGGAGGTTAGCAAATGTGACGCCTATCTACAAGAAGAGCCGGAAGGAGGATCCAGGGAACTACAGGCCTGTCAGTCTGCCCTCAGTTTCAGGGAAGGTTATGGAGCAGATCATCCTGAGTGCCATCACACGGCTCGTAGAGGACAACCAAGTGATCAGGCCCAGTCAGCATGGGTTTATGAAAGGCAGGTCCTGCTTGACTAACCTGGTCTCCTATGACAAGGTGATCCGCTTAGTGGAGAAGGGAAAGGCTGTAGATGTTGTCTACCTAGGCTTTAGTAAAGCCTTTGACACCATTTCCCACAGCGTTCTCCTGCTACAGAAACTGGCTGCTCATGTCTTGGATGGGCGTAGGCTTCGCTGGGTGAAAAACTGGCTGGCGGGCCGGGCCCGAAGAGTTGTAGTGAACGGAGTTAAATCCAGTTGGGAGCCAGTCACAAGTGGTGTCCCCCAGGGCTCAGTATTGGGGCCAGTTCTGTTTAATATCTTTACAATGATCTGGACAAAGGGATCGAGTATACCCTCGGTAAGTTTGCAGACAACACCAAGTTGGGAGGAAGAGTTGATCTGCTTGAGGGAAGAAAGGCTCTGCAGAGGGACCTGGACAGGCTGGATCAATGGGCCAAGGCCAATTGTATGAGGTCCAACAAGGCTAAGTTCCAGGGCTTGCACTTGGGCCACAACAACCCCATGCAATGCTACAGGCTTGGGGAAGAGTGACCGGAAAGCTGCCTCATGGAAAAGGACCTGGGAGTGTTGGTCAATAGCTGGCTCAATATGAGCCATCAGTGTGCCCAGGTGGCCAAGAAGGCCAATAGTATCCTGGCTTGCATCAGAAATAGTGTGGCCAGCAGGACTAGGGAAGTGATTGTGCCCCTGTACTCAGCACTGGTGAGGCCGCACCTCGAATACTGTGTTCAGTTTTGGGCCCGTCATTACAAGAGAGACATTGAGGTGCTGGAGAGTGTCCAGAGAAGGGCAACGAAGCTGGTGAAGGGTCTAGAGCATGAGTCTTATGAGGAGCGGCTGAGGGAACTGGGGTTGTTTAGCCTGGAGAAAAGGAGGCTGAGGGGAGACCTTATCACTCTCTACAACTACCTGAAAGGAGGTTGTAGCAAGGTGGGGGTCGGTCTCTTCTCCCAAGTTACAAGCCATAAGACGAGAGGAAATGGCCTCAAGTTGCGCCAGAAGAGGTTTAGATAGGATATTAGGAAAAATTTCTTCACGGAAAGGGTTGTTAAGCATTGGAACAGGCTGCCCAGGGAAGCGGTTGAGTCACCATCCCTGGAGGTATTTAAAAGATGTATAGACGTGGTGCTTAGGGACATGGTTTAGTGGTGGATTTGGCAGTGCTACGTTAATGGTTGGACTTGATGATCTTAAAGGTCTTTTCCAACCTAAATGACTCTATGATATTTACAGTTGAATGTAACAGAGTTATAAATTAAAAATATTTTTGTCCCTAGGAGATAAAAAATATAAAATATCTCCAGAGTTACTTCATTTCATTGTGTTTAGAGTACTCCTCCAGTTCATAGGATACTGCAAGAGTGGCATTATTAATTTTCATGGTTACTCTGTCTCAATACAGTATATATCAATTTAGAAATAAAAAGGCAGCTTTCTAAACATCTGCACCTCAGAGACTCAACACAAACTAGAAGACTAGGAGGATTTTATGTTCTTTTTTTTTTCCATTATGACCAGGAATAAACATTCTGTAGACCAAATCTTACCCTTGCTTATATTTCAGTAATTCCATTGTCTTTATCACCTGCTTTTGGAGACAGCTCAACACTATCACACCTTGTACAGTGAGATCCATCAGCTCATCATCTCCTTCAGCAGATGGTGCGTATCATACCAGCTAATAGTTCTTCAGTGTGACACTAACTGTGGCTTTGCTTGAATAAGAATAGTCATGCTTTCAAACACGAACAAAAGGTTATTTCATCTGATCAAGGTTTACCTTAGGAGTCCCTGGGTTTTCTAACAGTGAATTTCTGAGGACAATAAAACAGGTAATTATAAACAGCTCATTTGCTTCCATACAACTGCCATTATCTAGGGCAAGGGCAAGGCAGTTTTTAATATGCTCTAATAAAATGTTTTAATTAACAGATGTTTTCTTCCTTGTAAGAAGGTCTGAGGTTGAAATCCGGGCCTCACTAAATACAGTCTGATTGTATCCAAAATTGTCAGCCATAGTCTGTCACTTCTGCCACTGTCTTAACCTATTAAGAATGAAAGGGTGTGAGGAAACCAGGCTGCAGTTTTTCAAGCAGCTACAAGAGCTTCAGGGGCATGTTTTTTGGTGTGACTATATAAATGTTTTCCCTTTGATATAGCCCAGCTATGCTTTTTAACCCTATAAACAAGACATCTATAGCACCAACAAACCTCACGCTGCTCTTTAGCATCCAGCTGTTTGTACGCTAGGACTTGAAATGAAAATGTTTTACACCTACACTGTAAAAAAAGAATTGATGGGTGGGTTTAGACACACATCTGGGTGGATTTAGACATGGGTTTAGATACACAAGGGCTGTAAAATTTTGACCACTTTACTGTGTCTGTAATGCCAGCAGGAGCATTCATTCCCCTGCTGTTAATGTGCTGAAGCCTTCATGGTCTGGAGCATGTTTTCCCTCGCTGTGGTCAGCAAGACCCCTGCCAGCACAGCCCAGGACCATGCACTGCCTTAGCCCTGTGCTACTTCAGGGAACAGAAGTGTGACATTTACTTCCATATGCCACAGAGACCAAGTTACACAAACCACCAATTTTGCAAAGCTTGCTAGTTATCAAAAAAAAATCCAGAGAGTGAGCACAAGGGTTTTAAGAGGAGGTTTTTTCCAATGCTTTTAAACCTTACCACCAGTAATGCTAGCTATTATATTCTGATTAACATTAAAAAACAGAATTCCTATCAACCACAGCTTCTTGGCATAGAACAGCTAAGACATTGGTCCAATAGGACAATATGTGTTTATATCATTATACAAATCCTTCCAAAGCTAGCCAACCCATTTTCTGCCATTTGGTTTGTTCTTGAAATCTCACTGGAACTCAAAAATCAAGTCCAGACTGAAGACTAACTTGTCCTTAAAGTGTATAAAAATTTCCAGTTTGTATCTTACACAAAACGATTTCAATTTGAACAAATGCCTGAATAAACATTTGTCACAGAACCTTACCACAGCATTTATTCAATCCAAACACCAAAAAACAAAGTAGTAGAACATGAAGGATGTCATGCATCTTGTAATGTCCATACATATTTGTAATGAACACAGAAAAATAAGTTTCATCTCGAAGGTCCTTAATTCTGATCGAAGCTTTAAAAAAGTTTTTTCAATAGCATTTTTAATCTTGAATCTAGTATCAAAATGTTCTTTTAAATGTTATTGGTAAATAGACACTATTTTTAGAACATATTTATTAATGGACAAACTTTTGATAAAAGTATTTTTGATCTGAGACAGTCTCACATAACTTCTGAAAATACATAATATGTCTATGTATATACAGTGTGTGTGTATGTTTATATGTAAACATAGATATAAACACAAATATGCAGACGTACAACTATAACAGTTGACTTAAATTTTTAAAGCTCTTTTGTGCTGTGTTTATGTCCAATTGCACTTTTCAGATTACTGAGGAAATAATATTTATCTTGAATTACCATGGTTGAAATTTACTTAAGTGCAACATGTTCGATGTGGGAAGCTCCCCAGTCTGGGCATGGAAGAGGCAAAAAAGGCAGAGGGAAGTATGCTTGGTTTTGACTTGGTTTCATCTGTGCAACTCTCCCTCCTGTGCGTATGCATTACCATGGAGATTTTAAAGGAGTTGAACTGTTTTATTACCTTCAAGATTTCTGCTTCATGCAGGGAACACATTCAGCAGAGAGATGTAGTGAAAAGATCAGTACAGCATTGTTCGCTATGATTAGTGTGAGCTGGCGCCAAGAGCACCCCAATGCCATCGTTGCAGCTGTGGGACCCTGCAGGAGTTCAGGTTCCAGTTTAATCTCACCCCTGAATTTCTTTGTCATCTTGAACAAGCCCTGCCGGGTATCACATTTGTTAAGGGGAAGGCAGCAATATTCCTCAACCTCACAATGACAGGTTAAGGTTGAATTAAATAGCATCTTGCTACAAGCAAGCATTTGCTTACAACTTAAAAGTTGTAAAACAAAATAAAGTCTTAATTCAATGCTGGGTGAAAAGAAGAAGTTTTATGGGCTGCGTGGCAACACCTCTCTCCACTCTGAGCTTGGGGTACATATAAATGTATAAAGCCTGTGCCTCTCATTGCAGACTCTTTAGTTTAACAACTATCACAACTACCTGTCTCTGTGGTTAGGAAGAAAGGTGAACGAATCATATATACATTCATCATCCGTTCAACGTCCACTCACTTCTGACCTTGCTCAGATCAGAAATCCCTCAGTTCAGAACCAGGCTGAAATTAGAATTATTTTCTAAATTTTCATCTGTTCTTCTCCCTTACCCCCAACTGGTTCTTAAATGGTGTCTATATGCCATATGTCTCTGTGGTGGGTTGACCTGGGCTGACCACTCTCTCACTCCCCATCCTCAGCAGCACAGGGGGAGAAAATGAGATTAAAAAGCTCATGGGTAGAGGTAAGGACAAGGACATCACTTGCGAAGGGCTGCGGTTCCTGCCAGAAAACCTGCTCCTGTGTGGGCTCCTCTCTGCAGGCTGCAGCTCCTGCCAGGAGCCTGGTCCTGCATAGGCTCTCCATGGGCTGCAGGGGACACATCCACCTGCTGTAGTGCGGGATCCTCCACAGACTGCAGTGTGGCTATCTGCTCTGGTGTGGTCCTCCATGGGCTGCAGGGGGACAACCTGCTTCACCGTGGTCTACACCACAGGCTGCAGGGGAATCTCTGTTCCACTGCCTGGAACGCCTCCTCCCCTCCTTCTTCACTGACATTGCTGTCTGCAGGGCTGTTTCTCTCACATTTTCTCAATCCTCTCACACAGCTGCTGCACAGCATTTTTTACCCCTTCTTCAATATCTGTTGCAGAGGCACCACCAGCTCATAGGTGCAGCTTTGGGCAGCGGTGGGTCCATTGGGGCCACCTGGAACTGGCTCTGTCCGACATGTGAGCAGCTCCTGATCTCTTCTCACAGAGGCCATCCCTGCAGCCTCTCCCCATACCAAAACCTTGCCACAGAAATACAGTCTCATAGGCTTTCTTGCATCTTTTAAACTCTGTTTGAATACTGGTTCACACTAGGCCATTGGTATGAACACATCAAGACTTTGGGGAACCTCAGACTCCAGTGCTTACATGAGAAACTATGAGAAAAGAAACTGAGAATTCATAAAAAGGTGTGGAGTCATTGGAAAAAGATGCTGAAGAATTATCTTTATACTTATAGGAAAGAGAGAAATATTTCATGAATCTTCTTGCAAAGTATTTGCTCCAATATCTCCGACATTTGCTAAAGGCAATATTTACCATTTTGCTCCATAACACTGCATCATTCTCTTTTAGTACCACTGGAATGACATGACGCTTTTCAAAACCTCCTGTGAAGGAAGTAAATCAGTCTAGTGCTTAGAACAGATAAAATTCCTTATTCAAGCACCAGTGTTATTGACAGTATATCAAAAAGGTCAGATGAGCAGATTAAAAACTTGCCGTATGAATTAAACATACCAGTTGATCTTTATGACAGTGAATACATTTCACACAGGCAAAAGAGATTTGTATGTTTTCTGATAACAGATTTGGGCACATCTTTTGCACTTTCCGCTTGAGGAAGTGCAAAATATGTTTGGAGAGAGGCAGATGACAAGCTATGAGATAATAAGCAAAGTGAAATTTTGCACATTGCAATTTTAAAGGGAAATGTTGACTGAGAGAGCTGTAATAGAAAGAAAAAGTGTAATTTTTAATCCTCCTAAATAGAAAAACCTTCCTGATTGTGTACATGAATACCACATATACAAAGAGATAGTTTTCTTTTTTTGGTATATAAAGGGCTTACAGCAGTCAGATTCGCTATGTAGTCTGTATGCAGTCATAGAATCAGGGAGTCATAGAATCATAGAATTGTTTAGATTGGAAAAGACCTTTAAGATCATCAAGTCCAACCATTAACGTAGCACTGCCAAGTCCACCACTAAACCATGTCCCGAAGCACCACATCCACATGTCTTTTAAATACCTCCAGTGATGGCGACTCAGCCACTTCCCTGGGCAGCCTGTTCCAATGCTTGACAACCCTTTTGGTGAAGATATTTTTCCTAATATCCAATCTAAATCCAGTCATTACTAATCTAGGAAGTATAATTTTAAACAGAGCACTTAAATCAGAGTCCACAGGACTGGAAAACCCAGACATAGGAATACAAAATCCAGACGCAGAGAATAATGCAAATTTCTAATCATTATGCTAAGCAGCCTAGCTTGATCTGCATAAAAAAAGAAAAATCAGGAAAAAGGTGAACTGAAAAAAATATGTATTCCATGCTGCATTTTTCTCCTGGTCTCTGAAAACAGCAAGCTCCCAAGAAAGCAGCTCATTTTTCTCACTGACCTCTTCCAGGTAGGAAGTCATCCCTATACTGGAATACGTTGGAGGCACCAGTGTTTATAGTCGACACTCTTTCAGACAGGACTGGTCTGATACAGTTTTGTCAAGAAAAGGCCATGCTCAGTCTTTATGGCCTTTAACACAGTTAACACAATTTTCGACATTTCCACACTTCACATTTAGTCTAAATTTTCAAAATAGTAAAACCACTGCAACGCCAAAACTACTGTTTCCTACCTGATCAAGGATGCTTTATAGTTTTTTTGCATCTCTTGTGTTCCCCTGTGGTCATCTTTGGTCTCAATTTAGATTGCAAAATGCTGTGTGATAGACACCATCTCTCCAGAGGACCACAGGAAAATTCAGGTTAGAAGGATCTGCAGGGGTCCAACCACCTGCTCAAACTAGGCTGAGCCATGAGGTCAGCCCAGATTGTCCAGGGCTTCATCCAGTCAGGTCTTGAAAAGCCCCAAGGATGGGAATGGTACAGCTGTGCCTGTGCCACTGTCTGACTGTTCTTATGGAGAAAATTTTTCCCTTGTATGCAGTCTGAACCTCTCTTGTTTCAGTTCATGCCTGTTGTATCTTCTCCTCCGACCATGCACTGTTGTGAAGAGCCTGGCTCCCTCTTCTCGATGACCTCCCCCATAGATACTGGAGGTCTGCTGTTAGGGGCCCCCAAGGCTGTCTCCTCTACAGGCCAAACAAGACCCCATTCCCCATCCTCTCCTCATAGGCCAAGTGCTCCAGTATCTGACCAGCTCATCAGCCTTCTGCTGAACTTGCTCCAGTTGATTGATGTCTTTGGTTTTTTGTTGGGCAGCCCAAATCTGAATGCAGAATCTCGATGTGGCCTAATGAGTATTGAGTAAAGGGGGATCGTCATTTCCCTCAACGTATGGGCTGCGCTACTGTTGATACCGCCCAGGATGCCACTAGCCTTCTTTCTGACAGGGCACACTTGGCTCATGTGCCACTCACTGTCTGCCATGGGCCCCAGGATCTCTTCAGCAGAGCTACTCACCCACTAGTCCGTCCCCATCCTGCATCACTGCTAGCCATTTGTCCTGGTTTCGGCTGGGATAGAGTTAATTTTCTTCCTAGTAGCTGGTATAGTGCAGTGCTTTGGATTTTAGTATGAGAATGATATTGATAACACGCTGATGTTTTGGCTGTCGCTAAGCGGTATTTACATTGGTCAAGGACCTTTTTTTTTTTCTTCCCAGCTTCTCATGCTCTGCCAGGCGCCCAAGAAATGGGAGGGGGCACATCCAGGATAGTTGATCCAAACTGACCAAAGGGCTATTCCATACCATATGATGTCATGCCCAGTATATAAACTGGGGGAGTTGGCCGGGGGGTTGCGATCGCCGCTCGGGGACTGGCTGGGCGTCGGTCGGCGGGTGGTGAGCGGTTGTATAATTTTATTTTATTTTATTTTTTTTTTTCCCTTTCCCTTTTCTTTCCCTCCCTTGGGTTTTGTTCCTCTTTCTCTCTCATTGTATTCCTTCTCATTATAATTCATTATTATTATTATTATTATTATTATTATTATTATTATTATTATTTTGTTCCAATTATTAAACTGTTCTTGTCTCAACCCACGAGTTTTCTTACTTTTGCTCTTCCGATTCTCTCCCCCATCCCACTGGGGGGGAAGTGAGAGAGCGGCTGTGTGGTGCTTAGTTGCCAGCTGGGGCTAAACCACGACACCATTCTTCCTTCTGAGGGGCAGGACTTTGCAGCTGTCCTTATTGAATTGTGTAAGTTTACTGTTGGCCTGTTCCTCCAGCCCGTCCAGGGCACCCTGGATGGAAGCCCTGCTTTTGAGCATATTGACTGGTCCCCCCAGTTTGTTGTCATCTGCTCACCTCATGAGTGTGCGATGTCACTTCCTCCAGGTTATTGATAAGGATGTAAAGCAGGACAGGTCCCAGGATAGACCCCTGTGGTGCTCTGCTTCTCACCAGCCTTCAGTTAGAGTATGACCTGTTAACCACCACACTCTGAGCCCAACCATCCAAACAGTTTCTAGGTCTTGGCAGTGCCAGGGAAACACCTGTCTGACAAAAACCAAATCAGCACACCTCTGTTGACCGGGCTGGGCCTTTGGCTCTCCCACTCTGATGGAAAGATTTTTCCTAACCGGGGTTTTTTGCCTGATTAACTGCACTTTGCAGATATCACAGCAAGAGAAAAATCAAATTAAACAGTTTTGTTAAGTCTTGTTTTTTCACATGAGACTACTTACATTGTGCCAGGCCATATTAGTGTTCCTGTCTCTAAAACAATAAAATACACATTCAGACAAAAAAAAGATAGAATAGTGACCAATAATCCATGGGAGACCAGGATAGGGAATCAACAATCATAAAACACCACTGAGAAACAGAATGAAAAGAAATAATAGTCTGAATCCTATGGAATAGTTGGGCTATTTCTACTGCTGGTCTTTTAGGCTTTAAATGACCAGATTGCCACAGCAATTTAAAAGAAAGAGGAAAAGAAAATAGTTACAGTTGCATCTGCAGCTGTCTGTGAAGTATGAGAGCCGAATAAACAACAGCGCTAGAAGAATAGCAGTTACGCTTGGCCAAAAGGAATTCATCACAGGGACCACCAGATCACTAGTTAAAGAGGTCAATGACTGTTTCAGTCAATTACTGTTGAAACACATGGATGCCTCCTGATTTCACAGTGGAGCAGTAGCTAGCTTTCTGCTCACAATACATTTTGCAAGTACTATATAGTGAGGATATGCATGCTCCTGTGACAGTGTCTACATGTTTTTATACATTCTATAAATTTGTATAAACTTTATAAACATAACTTGGATAATCTAAGTTTATGTATGTCAGTGGTTATTAGGTATCACCAAATATTCCAGTCCTCCTAAATAACACCTACCACAGCTAGAGAGCATACTGCTGCCAGTGTCCAGGCCTTTCCTTCAAAAAAGCATGTAGTTCCATGATCTTACCAGTCCCCAAGCTACAAAAGAGAGTGCACGCCCCCTTTAAGGTTCCCTGTCAGCCTTGCCTGGCAAGAAGAATCTTGCCCAAATCTATACCTGGATACTGGACTAAAGCAGAGAAATGAGCATCCACACCCACACATAGCATCAGTTCCTGCTAAAATAAGAATGCCCTATTTGGGGCTTTATAAATAAGTGGCTCTGACTGTATTTGGCAAAATTTTGTGTAAAGTGGAGGTCTCATTCCAAATTCCCAATCCCAAGACATTTTTTCAGCCCTGCTGTGTGACATCACAACTCATTTCTACAGCGTCTCAGCTGCAAGAGTTAACTGGTATCATGGTGGTACAAGGTTGATTACTTCCTTGGAAGAGAATAGCTATCCCATCATTCAGCATTACTCTTGCTAAATAACTTGTACATCCAAACCCCTCAAATGACCTGCTGTGTTGCTATCATCATGATAACAAAACTCTGCAGCTCCTGATTTGTATTGATTTATTTCAGCACTCCTCCACTCAGGCTTTTTCTTTTTAGTGTAGTACCTGCATTTAATCTGAACAACCACCCCTTTACTTGCAAAATTAATCAAGCAGTAGTCCATCCAGCCAACACAGTTCTTGATGCAGGATAGTTCTCTGGAATATTTCCCTGCTCTGATTTTAGAAGCCTGAACAATGCAATTTCCACCATGTGCAGCTCTTTTGAGATCCAGGATACATTTTTTCTTTTAGTGGGAAACAGCCTACCACTTTTATTTACACCTACATATAATAGTGAAACCCATGGGTTTGGGTCTTGGAGCTACTCCATAGCTTTCCTTGGTGCTCAGAGAGGTTTTCCGGCCACAGAACCTACCCTCCAGCTCCAGACATCCCAAGGGTCAAATTAATGAGCACAGTATCTCTGGCTCCATTCCTGTTCCCTGGAAATGTTGCTTCCCTGGAGCCACAATACCAGTTAACTGCTCTTTGCCCAGGCACCTCAGGTTGCTAAGACCCAGGAGAAAACCTCTATAACGTGCCGCAAAAGACAATAAAAAATGTTTCTATAAATACATTAGCAACAAAAGGAGAGCTAAGGAGAATCTCCATCCTTTATTGGACGCAGGGGCAAACATAGTGACAAAGGATGAGGAAAAGGCTGAGGTACTTAATGCCTTCTTTGCCTCAGTCTTTAATAGTAAGACCAGTTGTTCTCCAGGTAGCCAGCCCCCTGGGCTGGAAGACAGGGGCAGGGAGCAGAATGAAGCCCCCATAATCCAAGGGGAAATGGTTAGCAACCTGCTACACCACTTAGACACACACAAGTCTATAGGGCCAGATGGGATCCACACAAGGGTACTGAGGGAGCTGGCAGAAGTGCTCACCAAGCCACTTTCAATCCTGTATCGGCAGTCATAGCTAACTGGGGAGGTCCCAGTTGACGGGAGGTGAGCAAATGTGACAAGAGTTAGCAAATCTACAAGAAGGGCCGGAAGGAGTCTGACCTCGGTTCTGGGGAAGGTTATGGAGCAGATCCTCTTGAGTGCCATCACACGGCTCATGGAGGACAACCAGGTGATCAGGCCCAGTCAGCATGGGTTTATGAAAGGCAGGTCCTGCTTGACTAACCTGATCTCCTTCTATGACAAGGTGACCCGCTTAGTGGAGAAGGGAAAGGCTGTAGATGTTGTCTACCTAGGCTTTAGTAAAGCCTTTGACACCATTTCCCACAGCGTTCTCCTGCTACAGAAACTGGCTGCTCATGTCTTGGATGGGTGTAGGCTTCGCTGGGTGAAAAACTGGCTGGCGGGCCGGGCCCAAAGAGTTGTAGTGAACGGAATTAAATCCAGTTGGGAGCCAGTCACAAGTGGTGTCCCCCAGGGCTCAGTATTGGGGCCAGTTCTGTTTAATATCTTTACAATGATCTGGACAAGGGGATCGAGTACACCCTCAGTAAGTTTGCAGACAACACCAAGTTGGGAGGGAGAGTTGATCTGCTTGAGGGAAGAAAGGCTCTGCAGAGGGATCTGGACAGGCTGGATCAATGGGCCAAGGCCAATTGTATGAGGTCCAACAAGGCTAAGTGCTGGGTCCTGCACTTGGGTCACAACAACCCCATGCAACGCTAGAGGCTTGGGGAAGAGTGACCGGAAAGCTGCCTCATGGAAAAGGACCTGGGAGTGTTGGTCAATAGCTGGCTCAATATGAGCCATCAGTGTGCCCAGGTGGCCAAGAAGGCCAATAGTATCCTGGCTTGCATCAGAAATAGTGTGGCCAGCAGGACTAGGGAAGTGATTGTGCCCCTGTACTCAGCACTGGTGAGGCTGCACCTCGAATACTGTGTTCAGTTTTGGGCTCCTGACTGCAAGAAAGACATTGAGGTGCTGGAGTGTGTCCAAAGAAGGGCAACGAAGCCGGTGAAGGGTCTAGAGCATGAATCTTATGAGGAGCAGCTGAGGGAACTGGGGTTGTTTAGCCTGGAGAAAAGGAGGCTGAGGGGAGACCTTATCACTCTCTACAACTACCTGAAAGGAGGTTGTGGTGAGGTGGGGGTTGGTCTGTTCTCCCAAGTAACAAGCCACAGGACAAGAGGAAATGGCCTCAGGTTGCGCCAGGGGAGGTTTAGATAGGATATTAGGAAAAATTTCTTCACGGAAAGGGTTGTCAAGCATTGGAACAGGCTGCCCAGTGAAGTGGTTGAGTCACCATCCCTGGAGGTAATTAAAAGATGTGTAGACTTGGTTCTTAGGGACATGGTTTAGTGGTGGACTTGGCAGTGCTAGGTTAACGGTTGGACTTGATGATCTTAAAGGTCTTTTCCAACCTAATTGATTCTATGATTCTATGATTCTATAAAGTTTAGAAGATGATCTCTCTGAAGCAGGCATTTTATATCTCTGATTGCACATCTGTGCTGCCATCACAAGCATCTCTGAAAGCTAAAAACATGCTGTAGCCTCAGTTAAAATAATCATCAAACTCTATTATAGATAATGCAGTGCATAAGCAGTCAAACCACAGATGGCATTTGTATTTTTACCTTCAGAAAAATCCATCCAATTTTAATTGAAATAAAGCTACCTCAAAGTTTAAGAGCAAATTTAGCTGAACATGGTTTGAACAATGATGAAGATGGTTTGTACTTGCAAATTAGATCTTTCTTTCCTGTTTTCTAAAAATATTGTTTTGGACGGTCAAGCATACTACATTTCCAGATCTAGTAAGTGGTAAAAACATCTACATATACGTTGATAGTATTTTCCTGTACCTTCAGGCCAGCAAAAACCTGTCTGGTTTTCCTCTGTATTTGTATGCTTTGTCACAAGCAATTGCTACAGGATTACAAAGGGTTAAGAATATCACCATCTATAGCTAATCTGCTGCCCACTGTCACCCTGAGGTTTTTTGACATGATATTTTTCAAGGTTTGTGCCTTGTCTGGAACTTTTCAACCTCCCTTCCACCCTCATTTGCATTTTTTCAATTTGTATGTGATTTGAGAGTGTTTTGTCTCCAACTCTAATCTGTTTAGGTAACACCGAGTTATTCTTTTGATCTAAATGGCTTTTGCATCCTGTTACCCCTGTGGATGTGTTGTGAACATACTCTTATTTTATTAGTAGGATATTTCCAAAAGATCTGTATGTTCCAGCTCTGAGCTAAGTTTTTGGATATATATATACACACACAAAAAGAAAAAAAAAAGGGAAGCTTGGCTGCCTTTTTCCTGCACCTTCTTTAAGTTAGCAGACTCCAAGGTCTAGGTCTATCATTCTGGCATCTTCCCTAAGTCTTGAATATAAAGTTCTCCCATAACACATCTAATGCATCACTTCAGATGGAAAAGGGATTTTAAAGCAATGAAATGTGTTTGGAGCCTATTGAACTGGCTTATAAACTAAAAGTATCGTTTTAGCTGTGTTGCCTCAGCTTGCAGTCATGTAAGCTGGTGCTTAGGACTTGCGTCAGTGTGAATTTCTTTTGTATGAATTTCTGCTGCATCTTTCTGCCTTCTCAGAAACAAGGTAAAGTCAATGCTGTGTTTCCTGGATTGTGACTGGATTGATACTGTTAGTTGACCACAGAAAACAAGTTTTCCCCATGTCCTGCACAGGGGCTTATAGCAGGGCAGCCACGCTGCAGGCAACCACATTGCCAAACCAGGCTCTCAAACGCATAAAGAACTGATGTTCTGGACCGAGCAGAGATTTGCACAGGATCAGCCCGTAGCACCTTCAGGAGCTCCAGCTCTCAACCAATGCCGCCCTGAACAATCTGATTGCAGGGTATCGGGGTACTTTTTTGGGCTGGGACTGTTCAAATAGGCTTCAGGAAGATGAGGAAAGATGAAGTTAATTCCCTGTTGGACAAGTATCTCCATTACTGCTAGTTATTAGCTCTATGTAAATTAAATGTTCTCATTCTGTTAGGCATAGAGTGTTAGTTAGAATTCATTATGAATATTTTATAAGTTGTTGTTTATTTGTGGCAAGTTGATTGTTTATTCCTCACCCCCACATGCAGCTTCAAGAAGTTACATAACAAAGATATACATACATACATATATATAACTATATTTGTGTGTGTATATATATATATTTGTGTGGGGGAGTAGGTGTCTAGCGGTTCAGCCCAGGTTTCTCAGGCCACAGGGAGAGCAAAATTTGAGTCCTTTGAATGATAAGGAGGTCACATAGAAGTCGTGCTTGCCAATTAAATGTCTCAAAATCATTCACCTCCATGCTGCATAAAACCAGCATTTCTGGGGAAGCTCAGAGATGGCTGTGTTGTGGTTTAGCCCCATTCAGCAATTAAGCACCACGCAGCCGCTCGCTCACCCTCCCCCATGGTGGGATGGGGGAGAGAATCAAAAGAGCAAAAGTAAGAAAACTCATGGGTTGAGATTAGAACAGTTTAATAATTGGAACACACACACAAAAAAAAGAATAATAAATTGTAATGAGAAGGAAAACAACAAGAGAGCAAGGGAGGAACAAAACCCAGGAAAAAAAAACAGTGATACAACTGCTCACCACCCGCCAACTGATGCCCAGCCAGTCCCCGAGCAGCTATTGCTGCCCCCCGGCCAACTCCCCCAGTTTCTATACTAAGCATGATGCCATATGGTATGGAATAGCCCTTGGGCCAGTTGGGGTCAGCTGTCCTGGCTGTGCCCCCTCCCAGCTTCTCGTGCGCCTGGCAGAGCATGGGAAGCTGAAAAGTCCTTGACCAGTGTAAACATTACTTAGCAACAACTAAAATATCAGTGTGTTATCAACATTATTTTCATACTAAATCCAAAACACAGCACTTTATCAGCTACTAGGAAGAAAATTAACTCTATCCCAGCCAAAACCAGGACACTGTTCATAATAGGTGATAAGCTTTCTGACCAGAGGTGCAGGAGAAGGCTCAACAAGAAATGCTTTTGTCTGAACAGCTAAAAATACGTGCTGACTTAAATAGCCCTTGAGAGGTCCTGGTATCCCAAAACTGGAATAGAGCTGCAGAGGTAAATCACGAGTCTGCTTCCCTTATCACATAGCAGTTTCATCTGAAGGACTTTTCTTTCTTAACCCAGCACTTTGGTGGATAATGCTGAAGTGATAATGTTAGATGAACTACCTTCCAAATGTTAAATATATTGGTCTGTAAATTCCCAAGAGGCAGGCACCTGCAAAAATGGTTTTTGTCTGTTTCTCAGGGTTTCCTTCAAAAGCTCCACACCCACCCACACAGAGCAGAATTAATTCACTAGTCACTCCATTGCTTTCACCTTTATTATTACTGAATAAGGTGTTCAATTTTAGCCCCAGGTCTACCACTTCTGCAGAGCTATTTCTGCTTGCTTCTGGCCAGAATAGTGCTGAAAGGGGGGAGATAAGGTAATTAAGATCTTTCTTCTCACTTAAAAGAGCATGCACAACAATCAAGTAAATTTACATCAATATCTCTGAGAATTGCTAACCTCCTAGGCTAATTTTAGAGCTGGTGTAAATTCAAGTTGCTCATTTGAAGGCAAGTGAAGCTATAGTGTAGGTAGCTCCTTTGAAGTGACAGTGCTTTATTCCAGCTGAGAATCTAAGCTGGAATCAGGAAAAATCAACATTACAGTAAAAATATTAGCTTATATAGAACCTACTCAATAAATAAAATGTATTCGCCTTATTACAAACACATTTCCAAGTGCTTGTTTACAGAAATATCTAGTCTGCACGGAGCAAGCCATCAATTTTTGAATATCAGGTGATCCACAGAGCTTACTGCAGTCTTCTCCCCATATGATGAACCTCCTGCTCAGCCTCCACTTAGCGTGGGAGCAGGTGTCCTCCCATCCTATGCCCAGCTCCAAGTCATTCTGCACTGCAGAGAGTTTCTCTAAGGTGCCCTGGGGCAACACTGAAGAAGCAACACTAAAAACACGGGGATCACACTCACCATTTACCGCACTGTAGGACCCAGCTTTTAGACATGCTGGGCATTAGCTGCCCCAGTCAAACACAAAAGCCTGGTGTGCAACTAGTAGATGTCAGTGAGCTTGTCTCCTTTTATTGTCGATTAAGAGTACCCCATTCGGTGAAGAGTACCATTCCCAACTGTGGGAAAGCACAAAATGCCACCCAAATTTCCCTTCATAAATGCACCGTTCTTCCTACATGCACATTTTTCAGACTCCTGCTTACAAAGAGACAGGTTGAGAGGGGGAGGTTGGAGCAGATGATCAGGAGGTCCCTTCCAACCCAAACAATTCTGTGACCTAACACAACAATGGCACATGCAACCATCCAAACACCAACTGCATATGCTAACCTGCCTGTTGGCACATAGCCACCACCTTTCCTGCCATCACCAGCTCCATGGGGCAGCACCTGGAAAGTCCTGCTCAGGCTCACCACCCTGGTGGTGCCTGCGGAAGGTACCCATGCCAGTGATGGTGGGCAACTCACTCTGACCCAGGGCAACTTACCTGACCAGGGTGTGTGTCTGCTGCTTCTCTTCCTTGGGCATGCCTTGAAGGGTGTCTGAAGGAACGTTCCCAACCCTGACCCAATACAACTCGTACTTTTCTGGATGATCGTTGGTCTGGTATCCCATCGGATATTTCCTCAGTCACCTTGCCATGATTTTATCATCTAGTCATCATTGATCTCCAGCAGACCTTGTGTCCATCTACTGTTAGTTTGGAAAAATTGCATTTAAGGTCAACAGTTTCCTTTTGAGTTGATTCCTTACAGCTCACCAGTTAGTCTTGTAGCTGTCTGGCAGGCTCAGAGTTTCAAGGGAAGGCTGTGTAGACTCCTCTACACAGGCCAACTTCTCAAACAGCAATCACCTTTTGGAGGAAGCTCAAGATTTGCATTTTTTTCCACATTTTAGCACAAATCTGTTCCTTCCCATCTTGAACAAGAGCATACAAAGGCCACATGCAATGGAAAGTGGCACTGAGAGAGATGTTGCTAACCATGGATTAATTCACAGTCTGGCCAGCTGTACGTGCACCTCTCTGTTTTCAGGTTAATAACAAAAACCACTAAGACATTCCATTATTAGACACAACAGGGGAAAAAAACATGAAGAGAGACAGTCTCTCCACAGATCAGTTATTACACCCTTCAAAAGGAAAGAGTCCAGTGTCTAGCCACCCTATTATCCTATCTCACTGAGAACTGGAAACTACTGGGAAATAAATTAAAAACAGTAAAGGAAGGAACTGTGTAACAGGACTTCATGAACAGGGACAGTCATTTTCCCAAAACAGACTTTTATTTCTCTGATGGGATCAAATATAGCAAATCAATACTTTAGCCCAGAAGTGGTTCATGGTTTTCAGAGGAACCTTTCTGGAGGAAGGGATGCATTTCCCATGAATAAAACTGATACTTTAGGGGAAAAATATACCTATAGCTCTGTTTAATGTTATTTTAATACAGTTACCATGTTTTGGGAGAGGGAAAAAAAGAAAAGGAAAGGAAAGGGTCAGCTTTCTTTCCTTGACACACTACAACACTGACAGGGTTGAACTGGAAAATGCTGCTGTTTCCCCAGAAATATTGTATCTCTGAGTGCAACAAACCCAGGAGGTTAGTAAGCAATAAACAAAACTGGTTTTGTTATTAGCTTGTGTCCTTGCTTTTATTGAGTTTCATGTTTCTTTGCCAGAAAGAATACTATTAGTTTTCCTCCTTTACCTCCCAAATGTCTTCAATCTGTACAAATTGGGGGGTTTATTCCTCAATTACACTTTTCTATATTTCTGTAAAAATACATATGTATATACACACACACAGAATGGGAGATAATTTTGATACAATGTACATAATATGTATTTATATAAGATATTAATAATTAATAAACAATGATTATTATATATATTTAAGGGTGGGTTTTTTATATATGTATATAGATATACCTAAAAACTTTTTTGTAGAAAGGTGCATGGGATCTGCATTCAGATTTGCTGTATATTTCGAAGAGTTTCACTGTAATCCAGTGTCCTGTGACTGAATTCCCTGTTGTCCCAGTTCAACCCATTCCTTCACTTTCCTTCATGTCCAGTGCTATGAATAAGGAAAGCTATAGAAACCTCCCATCTAAAGCTTTTTCTAGAGGTCTCCAGTTTAGAAACACTGTACAAGTGCTAAATCTTTGGTATTATGAATATACAAACCCCCTCCAGGTTTTGTAACTTGGAATTGGTGAAGATTTTCTGGCCAGGGAGAGACTGAGTGTCTTAGAAACACATTCCTGAGCCTTGCCATGGGCCAGTCCTTGGTAATAACTAGGGAAACCATTTGGCAATGTCAATCAACTTTGATGTTGGAAGAGATGCATAAAGACTCATTTCTACATACAGTCCTGTAAAAAGTGAGAAAAAATATTTATACCAAAGTGAATATAAATACTGAAGGAAGGGCAACACCACTATTTTATGGACTACTTATTACAAACAGTTAATTCAGGGAGCTTAGTTCATTAAGCATTTGTCTTTTAAACTGTTATTTATTATCTGTTCTTCTCCTTATCCACCTGCTTTTCTGCTGATCCCCCTCATTCGTCTTTGCAAACAAGATTTTATACAGGAATTTTTAAATTTGAGCCTCCAGATAAATACGTACTCAGAAATTCATTCTCAGCATGTCACTCACATACATACAGTTCTAATTTTATAAAATACATATATTTGAAAAAATAGCAGTGAGCTTTTTCAATTGACTTAGCAAATTTTATTAGCTGTGGGAAGCAGCAGAGTAGCCACCTCTGGCAAAAAAGGAGCAGATGTTGCACGGAGGAAGGGAGATTATTTTTCTTTTTATATTCAGCATCTGCTTTAATCTTCTTTGACCTGTTGAATGATTAAGCTCCAGCGAGACTGTTTGCACTTAGATCTTCCTGAAGCCTCCTCTCACTGGGGAGGATTCTGTGTCTATTAGGAAGGATTTGATGATTTACCTATTCAATATTAACACCCAGCAGATAATTCTCCCGCTTCTTTGTTTCAAAAATAGCATGTTCCCTTTCTGTCACCTGGTCACCGCCGTGCGTGGAACAAGCAGCCCACTGCACTGAGCATTAGGATATTTTTCCTTTGTACAACCTCTGCTTGTAAACTTAGGTCAATAAGAAAAGCAATCATAAATATACAGCATAAAGTATAAAGACTAGAGTATGTGCCTGTTACCATTACACAATAAAAGTTTTTCATCTTGAAAATGCTAGCATCTGAATACTAATGGCAGACAAGTGACCTTCGGTGACCCTTTTTAGTTGCATGCATCAGTTTTATCTAGACTGTGCTTCAAATGCAAATGCTGGGGATGTAATTATTGGTGGATGCAGATTTCCACTGACTGAAATAAAGATGTACAGAAGATCTAGCTAAACTTTTGGCCCAGAAAGCACGTTAATGGCATATTAAGTATAATTAAGCAAATAATTTGTGCAATGTGTTTTATTTATTTTTCCTGCATATAGAATATTTATTTCTAATAAATATATAGAAAACAGAATATAAAATAACTGTTCCTCACAGCTACTTATCTGATGCTACAAACAGGTAAGCTATATCTAGTCTTACTTCAACAGTTTCACAGAAGCATCCTCCATGTCATATATTTGATCAGCTAAAAAGCATGGACTCATTGGTGTCATTTAAATGGTTCTAGGTTATTGGTCTAAGAGGAGAAGCTGAAGGGAGACTCTCCCCTTCTAATGTTAAGTATCACTCATTTCCATGGAGCTGTACCACCTTTACTTTAAGGATGCAAACGCACAGAGATAACAGTCAGTATCTGTGTAAGCATGAATGTTCATGGAAGACTACTACAAAATCTCCATTACGAAGGAAAGTTTACATTTCAATTTGAAGAAATGGAAAGTCTATTCTTCTTTCTGTCCTGTAAGGGAATGATCTAACCAAAATATAATTTGGGAAACAAACAAAGAAACAAACGAACAACAACAACAAAAAAAACAAAACAAAGAAAAGGAAAACTGAAGAAAAACTCCATAATGAAGAACCTTGAATCTTGTTAGAAAGTAGATTTTTTATGATTAAAAGAATTATCTTGTCATGCTCTCACAGACCTCATCAGTTATTTTTGTGTGAGTAACTCCTGAACTAAAAGGGCCCTCCCAGGCTGGGAGAGCCTGGGCAGGCAGCAAGGCTGAGCAAAGACAGACAGGTAGGAGGAAGACCCAAAAACACTGCTGTAGCCAGCCAGCCGCTCTGCCCCTGCCACATGCTGCCGTTCCTGCTGAGACACCCGTGTTGCACACCCGGTCCCTGTGCACGAGGGACGAGGGACTAACTATGTGTAGGGACAACATCACTCTTGGAATCGTGTCTTCACTACTGCCTTAAAATGGCTGTTGGGTGAAGAAGAGCTCTCCTTCACCTGCCTAGGAAAGGCAGGAGCTGCATGTCTGCTCCATTTACACTACAGGCAGTGAGAGGTTTTTGTCTTTAGGATAAGTCTTGGTCCCAACCCACAGCGTTACGTGAGGTCTGCCGAGACACTTACCTCTACCAGCAGATGGGTGGGCAGAAAGCAGGGGCCGAGCTCCCCAGGAGCAACCAGGATGATTTGCCCTAGGTTTGCAGGGGCAATGAAACAGTAATTTCCTGCTCAGAGGAAAAGCAACTGCTGTGCATCACTGCTTTCACAGTCCCTAACGTTCATTGCACTACGTAGTGCTTTGAATTGAACTGAAGAGACAGTTTAATCCTCAAGTGTATTTCAGATGATATCTTTTGCTGATCCACTCAAATTTACCGATAAACATCAGAAAATGTATATTTTAAACCACCTTTCTGTAATTTAGCACCCGCAAGGTTGACGAGATACTAGACAGAGGAGACAATACGGTGCATTACCATGCTATCCAGACTCTGTCTGGCAGCTCACATTCACAGCTATTCAGCACTACCCTGAATAGCTTTGTACATCAGAACAGGACTCAAGGCAATCACACTTATCCAATGCAGTTATTGTTTGTATGAATCCTCATTTTAATTGCCAGCTTAGTGGCCTTGCAGAATTCACTTCCTCCACACTTTGCTTCAGTTTCCCAGGTTTATAGATGGGACTGTGATACAGGCCTTTCTGTGAAGTGTTCAGGAATTATAGTGATGAAAAGTGTTAGTTGAAACAGGAGCCCTCACACAATTGCTGTGTGATGATGATGATGATGATGATAAAAACAAAAATAACAATAACAATAATAATAATGTCATCTAGTCATTGCAAGGACTGATTTTTCTCCTACGGCTTGAACACAATGGACATCCCAAAAGTAGAGGCTTTCCCAACAGACCGTGCTGTATCTAAAAGAGTGTATCAGTACCATATGCTACTGTAAGGTTTAAATACAGAAAAAACAATTAGCAGCAAGATGTTAGTGTTGTTGGTATCTCAAATTAAATTAGATCTTGCATTCAAATTCAGCCACACATGTATGCACATACTTGGTTTCTTTTCATATTTGCATTTTTTCAGAAGGACAGCTATAACCTTTCCCTTAAAACATCACAATATTATTTCTTTAAGCTTTAATGGTTCAATAATTACGTCCCCCTAAAGTAACAGATAGAAATATCTTGACTATCTTACAACATCAAAACATTACCTCAGTTTTAAGGATTCAGTAATTATGTCCCCCTTAAATAACAGCTAGAGAAATCTTTCCACTAGCTACCAAGAGAGGCTGGACATCTAACTTTCATTAGACACCTGAGTTTCAAATGACAAAAAAGTGTGTTAAAACAGGTTAGCTTGACTGTGCACCTGAACCCCAAGAGCATCATCATGTGAGGGATTTTGCTTTCCTTTGAAAACAGGAAAAACTGCCTCGTAGCTAGTGCATGGTCAGAGTGATCATCAGGGAAATTAGATCAGAGCAACTAGCTTACTATAAATTATTACACCCTAACTGGAAAATAACTTCCTCCAGTAAACAAGAGCTGTGAGAAAACATACCTGGTTGTGGGGAGTTGCTCCCTCTCATGAGCCCTTGTCATTACAGTGTTGGAGGAGCATGCTCACAGTTTTTCAGGATGTATTTCAATAACCTTTTTAAAGGACTGCAGACAGAGCTGGGGGGAAAAAAGGAAGAAGAGGATTACTCTGACACAGTTTTAGCCTTTAGTTTTACAGAGTTTTAGGGAAGCACAGTCAAAGCCTGCATGACCTATGGTGGCCAGTGGGAATCACCCAACTGCAACAAGGATTCAGAAACTCTGGTGTTTATTCATACTCTTTAAAAGGCATGTGCATAGACAAGATATTCAACCTCTATCAATGTCTGTAGGATGAAAGCATCAGCCCTGTTTTGGTGCTTTCCAGTATTATTCTTAGACACCCTGAGCATCTTTGAAAATTTAGTAATTTCCAGTACAACTTTTGGTGAAAGTCTCTGTTTTCCAGTTTGATGTTCACTTTACATTAAGCAAATAAGAGAGATTTTACATGTATATATGCACGTGTGCATGTACACACACATATATATGCATAATTGAGAGTCACTCAGGCAATCCGTAAAATAACACCTAAATAAAAACCTGCAACTCAAAGGCAGTGCTCTCAGACTTCACTTTGCTCAAGGAGGGAGGGATCTGGAACAGGGATAAGCACCTCCAGATAAGCACCAGCGATTTGGGCATTTAGCTCCTTATTTAGCTCCTCACCAGTCCTGTGCAGTTGCCGCGCAGGTAGCTGAGTGGCTCCTGCAGCTGGTGTACAGCTGCAGGCTCTTTCCTTAGCGATCAAATTCAAGCCCCATCAGCTGAAGCTGGTGTTAATAAGCCAGATGTGAAATACGGCAATTGCCTGACTGACCCATCACTCTCCCACACCTATTTGTGAATCTGGTAGGCAGAATCTCCTCCCACCCAGCAGACAAACTGGGGCAGCAACCTCCCTGTCAGATTAACAGTTTGAAACAGATATGCAAAATAGGCAATCATTTAAAAAGTCTTCGTGAGATAACACTCAGATGGTCAGCCTGTTCAGGGAAAATTAGAATGAGATATTGATGGCTTTAACACAATGCTGTAGTGCAGAGAAATACAGGTCTGGTGCGAGAGCAGAGATCCTGAGAAGTGAGGACACAGGAGGCAGAGTAGAGGAGTGGTAAGAGATGAGGCCAGCGCTTGGTACTGCAGATCTCATGGCAGTGCACAGCTCCCAAATGGTCTGTTAAAAAAAATGCAGACCTGGAGCCAGGCGACACTGGTGTTGGGGCTGAAAAAGAACAAAGAAATAGTATCTAAGATGCATAACAGTTACCATTTATAGTCAATTCAAAAGTAACATGAAGCTGGAGACCAGTGGAGTAAGGTGTAAAAGAGTGTTATACATATACAAATGACCCCAAGTGGATCACGGCAGAGGAAATGGCAACATGAACACCATATTCCTCCCAGCGAAGGACTCCAGATGCTGGCAACGTGCCGTAACACCTCTCCGCACACCAAACCCCAGTGAAGCCACTGACCTTTGGACCCAGCGGAGCAGGGAAGGGTGAGCATAACCCCAGGAAAAGGGGTAGAAACTAAGTGTGTGTGTTACAATTTTAACTGCATTATAATTATTTCTTTGTCTGTAACAACTAGATCTGGACTAACATTTAGACTCTTAAGATTCCAATTATACCTAAAAAAAAAAAATCTTGGCTTATTTTTATGTAGATGTGCTTCCTTTTTGCCCACAATCAGGATTTTGAACATGGCAGGACCAAAACGTAAGGCATGACACTCCTATACAGCCTTCACAGCCCTATGCTGCAGAGCCAAGCTCCCAGCACTTCCCAGGCTGAGCTCCCCCTGCATGAATGCTAGGCGGAGAGCTGGTGGGGACAGGCTAATGGTGATAACCTTTCCACTTGGAAACATCAGGCAGGGTGTCTTCCAGATTTAGATTATAGACAGAAGCAGGATTTGAAACACCCTGCTCTCGCTCATGTTTCTTTTTGTTGGGTATATGCACCCTCCGTTTCCAAACACAAAATCTTATTTCCAATTTTTATGTCTCTGAGTACCTCCACTGTCTCCTCTTCGAGTGAATATTGGCAGAAGTCAATATTCATGTCTCAATTTACATTTTCCTCTCCATCCCAAAATATCCTGTTTAGAAAGGTCACTATTCGGTTGCTGATTATAAGCTTTGCAGTTCCTGTCCAGGTACAATTCCTTCTCATAACTGCACCCCTGTTCAGCAATGCGCAGTTCCAGGGATGTAAGAACTTCCTTTATTAATGTGGTACTATGTCATTTTCCTTCGTCCACTTTACTCTTACGTAATCTTAACATTAAGGCCAGGTTATTTTTTCACCAAGCTAATGGTAAAGTAACTCCTTTATTCATATGATCATTACTAAAAGTTACAAGGGCATGATTTGTACAGGAAAAAAAGGTTTCAGTTAAGGGAAACATGGGTGTACAAAGAGAACCCAGAAACTTTGAGAGAAAGATAAGAGAAAACTTGAACAAGTCTAACTTTTCATCAAGATGCAATATTCCTGCAAAGAATTATCTCCATGTCTTTCAAATAAAAAGAAAAAGTTTTAATAACACCATATTTAGAGTAAGACATTAAATTCTTGGTAAATCACATCCCTCTAGCCAGAGCCTTTAATTAGAGCTCTACCCTGCCTACTAGCCAAAATTATTGCACAAACCGTATCCATCTTCTGACTGCTGTCAATCTCATCAACGCAAATCATCCCAAATCCCAGTAACTGATAAGCTGGTAAACTTTTCAAGACATAATGAAAACTGATGCAATGCATGAAATCTCTTGCTATAGGGTTATGTGTAACAGAGGACACATCTTACTATTACCATCCTAAGCCATGCCTAAATTTAGCATCCAAAAAACAAGTCTAGATAAAATTCTATCAGATAACTTCAGGATTTTCAAAGGGAGTTTGGTACTTAAATCCCTTTGAAACTCAGATGCCTTAAGCACAATGAAAAATCTCTGTTTAATTTAGTTTAGGGCTAATACTGTGAATTATGTTGATGCTACAGATCTCGGGGGTACTATTAATCCTTTTAAGATTTAAAAATCAATCAATCAATCAATCGAGTGTTGGTGCTTTGCATAGATTACTGAAAAAAAAGTATAACTGTGCCATGGCACTTGTCCTTGGGGCAAAGTCCTTTTAGCACAGCGGCCCATAGCCACAGCAACCATCTGCACAGCATTGTAGTTGCGAATGAACCAGAAGCAGGACTGCAGCTTTCAAGGGCCAGGCAGGGCACGTTTCACATGTGACAATAAATATATTAGGGGTATGCGCTTGTCAGGGGTATCTGCTTGTATTTGGAGAAGTAGTTATACCAGTGAGATGAATAAAATGAGTAACTGACTCACATAACTTCAGAGAAAATTCACAAAAATATTTTTCAGAAAGCCCACCATCAATTTTGAAATGTTGGTTATTTGGATAAGTGAGTTTCCAGACTGGGCAGAGGAATGTGCACCTCAGAAACCTGGAGAGGACCCAAGAAATGTGGCTGGTTTATTTTACAGTTCATTCTAAGCAGACATTTTTATATTTCATCATTCTCAAAGAATACAGAAGGCTATTATTCATATTGATACCTATAAAAATGTGTAATTCTGGTCAGGATTCAAAGAGTTTATTAAATTTTCCACTCAAGCTTGCCAGTTCAAAGGGAAGCTGGGCATGGCAACCTTACAGACAGTTAACCTCTGTTTCCAGAGTGCTGAGATTTTCCAACCCAGAGATTTTTATAGCAGAACCTATCTGTCTTGTCACATTCAGAATTGTTATGAGAACAGCAGTTCTGCAGCTGGAAGGACTGTGGATTTCGACAAACAGCAGCTTTTTCTGCGATGCCTGTCCCAGACCACTAGATATCAACTGCCATAATTCATGAAGAATCAGATGTACAAGTTGGGGTAGGCAGAGCAAAGAGGGGAGATGAAATTCAGAAGTCTCCTGCTATGATTCTTCATTGCCTGTTACCTAGAGCAGCTGTTCAAGACAGGGTTTGTCAGATCCAGTTCCATGCTACACTCATTTATATCGGTTTCTCTCATTAAGATGAGCTATCATTTTGGAAGACCAAGTCCCAGGAAAATTCCCTGGATAGTGCAAAGCTAATTTTGTACACCACTTCTGTACCAAGCCAGCAGCTTGGAGCGTACTGAGACATTGCCAGATTTCCCTTATCCCTGTCTATTGCATAGACACTGCAATGTTACCCTGCAGCTGTAGGTACTCTGACCCAAATTAAGATCACCCCTGGGGGAAAATTCTAGTGCACATCAGAATTAACCTGGCTGAGAAAACAACAGGGAATCAATAAGCCATCTTTAATTTCAAATTTCTTGCTCTAAAAATCAAGCTAAGTTGTGCTGATAGATCAGATTCACCGAATGCAAGATGCTCTAATGCAGCCCCGATGGTTTTACACATGTTTTGCTTGAACAGGGCCTCAGCTGCCAGGGAATATGGCCATGCATTGTATTATAGCAGTATAAGAGGGAAGGCATATGCAGGAGACGGCAGGTAAATACTTTGTTGTTTGTTTAAATTCAAGCCAATTTGCTTGGACTAAGCTCTGTATCACACAAATGGCAGAGACTTCTTCCACTATAAAGCCACACACCAATGGAGTTTATCTTACCCTTGTACCATATTGATCTGATAGTTCCCTTGCTCAGGTCTTCCCTGGTACAAACAGCTCAGCTCTCAAGTGAGCTCTAGCTTGGAGGCTTTAGAGCTACTCAAGTCAACAACATCAGCTCAGCACAGGTGTCCAGGACACAGTCTGGAGTCCTTCTCAGCCTGCAGGCGTTCTTTCTTTTGGACCCAAAAAGCACCCAGCTGTGGCTGGATACCTGTCTGCAATAGCAGGCAGTTCATTTAAAGTAGCTCTTTAGGTTAAGGTAACAAAATAGATCAACTTGGCAGTGTGCTACCAACAGATTTATTTTCTCCACTACTCAAAATACAGATCCCAAAACACAAAGCATCAGCAAATAATTAATAAATCAATTGCCATACAGGAACACTTAGAATTAATACACGTACCAGACATGCAGACTGATCTTTCACACTACTAGTAATTCACACAGTTGGTATTTAGAGGAAGAGAAAAACTCTCCCTTCTTCCCTACTTCCAATATGTTCCTGGAAGAAGGTCAAAGATTGTTCTGCCTCCCAAAATAGAGAAGTTTTGTCAAGTAAGTTACATTTGTTACACAAACAAGTCAGGTCTGATGACGTCTTTCAAATTTTTTTTCAACATTTTGGATTAAAACAGTTAGCCTGGAAGAACCCTAAACACTGATTTTGGCCTAGATTAACTCACCTTTCTTGCCTTTTTCTACCAGGAAGAAAAAGGCCAATTCAGTGCAAAAGCATAACTTAGCCACTCTGAGTTCCTCAACACGGAAGCCTGTTCTCCATCAACTGTAGAGAGAACACATTTAAAAATTAAACTAGCATTTGCTTTTGCTTTGGGTTGAGTTGTTTTTAATTAAAGTGCCCAAGGTTTCCCAAGAATTTTGAAAGAAAGCTTTTCCCCATAAAATGAATGCTGGAAAAAGATTGGATTTTTCTCCAAAATAACTTCCATTATCACCTAAGGAACAGTAGGAACAAATGCGTGGCCTTCTTGGGGAACCTGAAAGTCATTGGTTTCAGGCAACTTGAACCACGAAGAAGATCTTGCAGTCTGCCAAGCACCGGCACAGCTATAGTTATGGTATACCTAAAACAAGAGTAATTTTCTGTGTATATAATGCTCATCCTGATGGATAAGAGAGATAGAAACCAAATCCTGTACCTGTACCCAGTGTCCTCAACTGGGGATACCACATGGGGAAGAAACTTTGTCAGCCTACCCCTCCTAGAAAGCCCTGAAAAATGTGAAGTATGAGTAGTCTGCCATCCCCATCACATTTTGGCACTTAGCTGAGTGTCAGAGTTATTTGGCGGAACAGAGAGAGAAGCCAACCTTAGGGAGTTTTTTTCCTCAATGACAAATTAAAGATAATAAAAACAACAATAGTAATAATAATTCCATACCAAGTAATTCAGACAAAATTATTTTATTTTCCAGATCAAATCATTCAACATCAAAAATGCCAAAACTATCATGATCTACGTAGTCTCCAGGCAGGCCTCCTGGGTACCATATTCATGTGTTTAAGTAATATAATTGAATTCTCTTCAGGATGCCTGCTTTATTTAGTGAACAAGATGAAGAAATTGTTTGAGGGCAGCAAGTGCGCTACAGAAATTTGACTGGCTGGAACTACACTACTGACATATTTTTGCATAGATAGTATTTCTACCACAAGGTCTGCTGTGCAAGGTCTGTGTGGGAAAGGTTTTACTTATCTTTAAAATACGCAAAAAGTCAAACACAAGTGCTCTATAGACAGTCTAATTTAACTTCCAGACAGAGAGCTGAATTTCTTCTGAAACAACATATTCAAAACCAGACAAACTAAACACTCAACTCCGCAATTGGTTGTAAGTTCCTACAAGTGTTTTTAGAAAAAAGAATAGTAGAAAACAACCTGGCAGACAGAGCATTTTTCTTGCCAGAAGTTTAGCTCACTTGCTTTAAGCTAAAAATAAATTACTTGGTCCTGTCAATATTCCAATACATACAATGATACCAATCACAGATCAGAACCATATCTAGGTCAGTATTGTTCTTATGAGTGACTGAAAAACTTTTACTAAAATCTGAAGGAGAATAAGATCTAATTAAAAAAGTAAAAAAAAAAATCAGTTTAAGAAATACTTGAACAGAAATCTGTACTTTACAATCTGTAGCATTAATATTTTTATTTCTAAAAGTAGGACATGCAGACATAGTGGTGCACTTAGCATATGGACAGCCAATGCTTTATCTGCAGAAAACAAGAAAGCACATTAGTAAAAGCAATATTTCATCCAACTAAAAGCACTATTTGCATAAACCATCCCTTTCACATTCTAAAGGCAATGAACAGAAATTAGGCATCATTTCTGTAAGCTGCCCCCTGCTGCACAGGAACTTAAGTGGAATTTATGACTGCTGTTGAAGCAATTTAACCCCAGATCCTTTTGACTACAAGGAGACAAGTCATATAATGAATACATGAAAAGGAAAGGGAAAAGCAGGATGTACAGGAAAAACAGACACACAAAAATGAAACTAGGCACATCCAATCATATTGTCTCCTCACAAATTAATTCTTTACAGGATGTCATTGTTTCATTTCTGGTATTTCAATCTTTTCTATTTTTTAATAAACAAAATATTTCCCTTGCTATTAATTCAAATTTGTGATTATTTGGTGGGGTTTTTTTAATTTTGTATTCCCTTTAATTATAACAGCATGAAAATCAGATTTCTTTTGCACTTTTCTCTGAGCATTCAGTAATTAAGAACTACCCTCTATAATTAAAATAGAATTATCCTGTGCTCTGAGATGCACTGTAAGTTCTCATTACTGTCTTAAGCATGTCTTTAAAAACGTGCTTATGTAAACAGCATAAGCTGTTTTCCAAAGGATAACAGTTATCCAAGGATACCATTTCAGTGATATTTGGTCTGTGAGGCTTTGACTGTGTGTCATAAGAGAGGAGGTAGTGAGTCAACAGTAAACCTTACACAGGCTTGCAGCAGTATTGCAATTCTGTGTATTCAAAGCTTCCAAAAGTGTAACAGCATTCAGTTTTGGCTTTATGAAAACCTCATTCTTTACATGGGGTTTCTGTCACCTTTCTTCAAAGAAAGAAAAACAATAAACCAATATGAAAAAATTGCACATGGCAGTCTTAACCAACAGATCTTTACACCCATGGCATTCAAGACAAACTGAAAAAAAAAAGAAAGAAAAAATGAAAAAAGAAACAGGACACTTCCTTTGCTCCAATCCAGAGAGATGCGTCAACACTTTGAGCTATATATTAACACACATTGCTGCTCTCAGTTCAGCATAGAAAACAGCATCACAGCATAGGAAGTGCCTACTCAGCATCAGGGGGACTTCAGTGCCTCATTTCTGAGGATGCAGCAGAAGCAGGGCTGCGTTCCTGCTGCAATCCCCTCCAGCCCCTCTTCTACAAGAATACGTCTCCAGGCAGCATCCGTCCCCGACAGGAAGAGATTCTTCCCTATGATTGCCCATCAGTACACGGCAGTAACCAGCACCATCCTAAGATTGGCCTGTTAATTTTCTACCACTGGAGAAAAACGAAAATATATTAGGCAGTGAAACATCTAAGGAGACACTTGAATGTGAAGCTGTTTACTACGGGTGTGAAGGAAATGACCAGAGAGAAGTTTGCCAAAATGGAGATGGTTTCATTCACACCGAGGAGCTGCATGCTGAAAGACTTACGGCAGCACTGTAGACCCTGGGGGTCTTATTTGCAGGCTTGCAACTGGGATGCAAACAGCAGAAACACACCTGTGGGAAGCTCTGATCTCTGCAACGTGCGCAGGCTGCTGGCACGTCTCGCTTTGCAGCTGCGGGAATGGACCAGGCTGCATGCCTGGGTGTTTTCTCCTGCTGCAATGCTGCAGCTATCTTCTCAGGTTGATGCATTACCAGGATCAGTTCCTCTGAGACTGTAAATACTTGGTGTTGTCATGGAGCCAACATTATCTCTCTAAATGTAATATGCCTAAAGCCGAGAGAAACCCTTGACTCTACACTGTAGGGAGAGATGAAAGGTCAGTATATCTTCACAAAATATTTTCAAAAGGAGATTTTGGTTAGGAAGTGACTAAAGGAACAGGTGAGCAGGGGAACCACCACACTGCTGTACAAGAGCAGGCCCACAGCAGACATTCAGGTAGGAAACCAAAAGTGACCAAGAGTCACTTATCTGTATTATGAAGCACTGAAAACATTACCCCAAATCAATGCAGGATGGGTCCATGTACTCCCTTCCAGACCAGACAGACATCATCAGCCCAAGGGGACAGCCCAAGCTAAGACAGAAACTAAACAACATTGCCTCCATCAGCATAGCAAGTTGAAAGCAAAATATCCATGTTGAAAACAAAATATCCACACCCAGCCCTCTCTTCTGCCCCAAAAGCCCCAGGTGTTGGCTGCAGGTACAACCGATGCACCAACCCACTGGCCTATTTGCTGTTCTGGGGTAAGTAAGTCTTCTTCTGAACCTGACCATGATTTCCAGGTTGAATTTTAGAGGCCTTTAGGGGCAAGTTTAATCAAAACTATTCTATTCTACAAAGACACAGACAAAAATCCTTTGGAAGACATTTTCTAACCAAACTGGGAAAAAAAAATGTTCAAAGGATTTTAACCAGTTCAGCTTCCTCTAAAAATCAGAACCTTAGTAGCCTTTTGTTAACTTTAAGCAGCCAGTCATGTCAGGATCAACAGTATACTGATGAAATTTTAGGACTGACTCCCTCAGTGTGTTTGAACACTTATTTGGATGGGAGGAGGAAGGCTTTATGATTCTTTTTTCCAGACTTTGATATAGGAAGCTGGAGAGCTGCCTTTACAGCCTGGTAAGTCAGAGACACAACAGGGACGTAAATGCAAGCTTTTAAAGCCCCTTTGCAATTTTGAGATAAAAGATCATTTCCATCTTTTGTTACAGATTCATTTTAGAGGAACAAGTGGGGTTTTTTGTTGTGAGGACAGAGGTTCTCAGAGGAACAAACCAGAACTTTATTCATCAGTTGCCTCATTGTCCTGCACGTCTCAAAGAATTTAAAAACAAGCTATCTTCTGCTTTCTGGCCCTTGTGAAAGGAGTTTCTGACTGTACCGAGAATATGGACTATGCTCCTCTGTTAAGATGATCACAGTGCAATTCATGGCAGCTCTGTTTGCTACAAGATTGCAATGACTCTTCCTTTTTAAGTCACAAAATTGAGACAGATACTCATCAGGAGATCTGAATGCAACTGGCTTTTCAGCCGCTGTCCTGCCTCTTTCTTTTTCAGCAACAATAAAATAGTTACAAAAGAAAGGGACTATAATTATGCTGATGATGACCAAGATAGAAAAGCTTCAGGCAATACACAACATCACAATATCCATTAGGATAATATACAGCAGTCACAAGGTAAGGCAGAAGTACTTCTGACAATGAACAGACGAATGTACAAAGTTTCACCTACTTGAAGTTGAACACAAGCATTCTTCACCCCCAAAAAAATAAAAAAATCCAATAAGATGAAAGGATGGGAGAGCTCCTGCAGCAGGCTGAGGACAGAGGGTTTGTTGGGGTTTTTTTATATTATGCCAGAGTCCTGGGGAAGCGCAGAGGACTGGGAGGGGGTAAAGTTTCCAGGCACAGACTGAGGTACCCAGTACAGAAAAGGCTTTTCAGAGACAGCTATTTAACACCCACACTGAATGGCTCCTTTCTATTTCCATTCCCAGTTCTCATTAGTGAGATGAGACAAGACCTCCTAAAGATGCTCAGCCCAGCCATCTCCGAGGCAGTGAATGAAGCTTGCCTACCCAGGAAAGCCATTGTTAAAGGGAAAAAACCCCCTCAGGTGTCAAATGAAAGTGCATTAAGCAATCAGTACCAAGCCCCCCTGCCCATGCCACCACTCCGGTTTGACACACTAATGGCCTGTTTGTTCGCTTTCGTTGAAGAAAGTCAACTTACCAAAAGGTTATTGAAGAATAACTATTGCAGACCATTCCCATGGGGTCACATCCTTCCATAGCAAGCAGACAATGTCTTACAGGAGGAAATCCTGCAATGATGCACAGCCTAGCACATCTGGCAAAGTTTCTGCCTTCTAACCCTCATTAAGAAGGACATGTAAAAAGAGTGCCCAACAATGGTATTTCTCACTTTCTGCAAAGCGAAGAACTACCTATCTGCTTTAAAAGATAATCCAGATGCCATCCCATGCTCTGATGCCAGAGTGATTTTCATTTACAAGCGGAAACTACAATGAATTTTGAATGTTCATTGAGATGAACCATGTATTATTATATTATGAAACTATATTTTCTTCCTGTTTGCCCTATTCATGCATACCTACATGGGAATAGAAGGTTGGTTTGGTTTTTCAGGGTGGGGTATTTTTTTTAAACAGTTTTGTAGTCTTTTCAGAGGACTTCTTGAAGTCTTCTAGACCAGAAATAACCCTCAGGCTATAAGAATATCACTGCTTTAAAATTCACTCAGGCTAAAAGGGCCTGAGCAGAATGCCATGCTCAAGCTACCAACTGAAATAGATTGCAAGTATTTTGGCAGAAGGTTGTAGACCTTTGATCTTAAGGCTGAAAAGCTTAGCAAAGTACATGCCACAGAAAAATACCCTGAACCTCTACAAAAAGGAGGATTCTCCCCGCATGCTTTTAATGCTCACTGGTAGGTTCATAGAGCTGTTTAAGGGTGTTTCTCAGATAAAATAATGCTTTTAGCAACAAACAGCATGGCAGAAGTAGGTGAAATATGGAACTGAACAAACCAAGGATGCAGGGAACAGTTACCCACTGAAATGAAGAAATCAGATTTCTTTGCCTGTCAAAAAATCCTTATAATTTGTTATTCTTTTTGAAAATTACCAGTGCTTTAGCTTTGCAAAAGGTAATCTTGTTCCATGCTCATTTGTTTTCCAGTTTAAAATTTAAAGGCAATTGAAATGTTTCTTTTCAATACTATAGTGCTTGCTTTAATTATGTAGTCAAATTAATGTTTGAACAACTTTCAGAAGAAAGAATAAACTGAGAAATGCAAGAGGATGGCAATTCATGCTGCTCTAAGAAAATATTTTTGGTTTCATAGTAATGAAAACTTAGAGGTTTCAAGCAACAGAGCTATCTATCACTGCTAGAAGTGGAGTCAAGTCATTCTGGTATCAGTAACATGTTCATTTTTCAGAAGCAAGACTACCCCAAGAGCTTCTCAGTTAAACACCCATACCCTGGTATTTGGCTCCCACCACCTGGATCCTGCACACTTCTGAGCTTCTGAGCTTTCCTTGGCCGTGACACACTTGTTGGGCACAACCCCTTGAGGAAAGGGGTTAGCGGTGCAGAAAAATAGTCCAGGCACAATGTTGAATGTTTCACCAATTTCTGGACATCCCAGAGCATAATTGTATACTGTGAGAAAAATATTTTGACTCCATATATAGCTCTTGGTGGAGAGTTCAATACCACAGAAGTGGACCTAAGAAAACCAGCATGTAGAGCTAGGCCTGCAAAATGAAGCACTTCATATGAAGTCAAGCAAAATGTGTTATTCCACCTAAAATGGAAAAATTCTGTGGAAAAGGCTGGGGGAGAAAATAGAGAGAGAGCAATCAAGTTTTCCACACTGCCCTCTTCAGTGCGGTCAAAGTCTGATTGTCAGGCTGGCTACTTCTCAGGCTGGAAAAGCTAGAAGAGGTTTAAAAAAACCCCCAAATGGCAGCATGGTATAGAGTGGAAACCATAAGGGAGTTGCTCTGGGGCAGCATGTTAGCTGTAAACAGGCTTGGAAGTGTGAGCAAGGCAAATGCCTGCCTATCATTAGGATTGCAGGCTAACGTGCATGTTCTTTGTGAAGAAGCTGTGAAAAATGACTCTGCAATTTTTCCTCCCCACTAATCCACCTTGCCCCCAGCATTAGGTTAGTCCCTAAAAGTTGCGATAACATTAACTTTGTGCCTTTGCTTTAAGTGTGACATTAGAGCAGAGAGCATTATAGTATGTGAATTTTAGATGATACATTAGAGGGAACACTTAAAGCAATAAGGCTGCGCCACTCTTACTCTGAGGATTTTGCAGAAGGCTCCAGTTGATTGCAAACTCAATGGAAAAATAACCTGAAAAGTTGCACATGGATCTTCTGTTTGAGATGGCTGCTCAGAAGGCAGTACTGGCCAAAGAAAATCACACCGAAAAGCATTAAGCCTTTATAAACCAATCCCATTTAAGACAGCGATATTTATTGCATATTTAAAAGCACAATAAATTCATGAAGCATGTAGTACAGTATTTTAACACAAATACTTTTGTATTAAATTAGTCATCTTTAAGTATTCAGGTGTGACAAAAATGTATTGTGAATAGCTAAATTTTAGGCATAACTTTCATGAAGTTTTATGAATCTATAAAATACACAAGAAATTTAATATTATATTTCTCTATAGCCTTACTGCTCTGAAACAGCAACCACTTAAGAAGTTGAAGCTTTTTCCCACATCAAACCTTAAAGTTTGTAACAGATTCTTGCATTCTTCCACTGGTGCCTGCATGATTCAGAGGCCAACCAGCTGATGGCAACTTTAGAAAACTATTTAGGATGTAGAAGTCATGATCAAGAGAAAGAAAAAGGTGGAAAATGTATTGCAGTCTCTGGATTCCCAGTCACCCTCTTCTGATTTAATGTTTTCACAGATGGAGAAAATAAGGTTTATCAGCTACAAGAGGAAATCACTGATCACAGCAAGATGCAAGTTCGCTGTGTTGTTTCTCTTGAGCCTGCTAGCATTTGCTCCCCCATGACACTGAATTCAGAAGCCATTTAACTCATGGATAATAAATTAATAGAGATTTTTTTTTGTCCTTTCCAGCTTTTCTGAATGATTGTAGAACCTGTAAACTCAGCAGTAATATAAAACTACAAGAGCTGCAGATTTACCAAAGTATTTTATGGATTTTCTTCCAGGCACAAAATACTATCAACAGTTCTAGGATTTGCATGAAAAGAATTCAGCAAAAGTACCCGAGAAAATGCCCACTCCTCATGCAAGATAAACACAAGGCATCTGCAATAAGCACCCCTGATACATCAACAAAAAGAATTCCGTATAACGACTTCCAGTGTAATTCAGTTCATGCAAGGAAATGAAGGCACCAAGGAGAAGTCATAAACCCACTTTTCAGGTAAATTTCAAAAACAATTAGTTTTTCAGGCAAAAAGGAGATTCAGTGTGGTGAACCCTTCATATGGCATCACCTTCTTTATGGGATCTCCTGTCTGAAACAAGTACAGGCAGCTACCGAGTATTCCTCATTCTATCTCTTGTATTAAAAGTCCCATTTTCTCTGTCCTTTTGAATGCCATGGGGTTATCCTTTTAGACATCTAAGATGTCATTCATATTAAATCCAGCACTGTACCAGTTCCTGTGCAGTCAAAGGAAGAGTTTGGCTGTGTCAGGCCAGACTCTCCAATCACAGTCACAGTTATTTTATTTCCTTAATTCTCAGCATTTCCTAGGGACTCAAATCTTCCCCCAATTCTTCTGTTGTATTTAAAAAAAGGGGAGAAAACATGGTTTTCCTCTTTTTCTCTTGTTTTTGTTTCCAAATCATCTCCACTTGAAAAGACTATCCTTCTCAAGCTTGTAGCTGTAGCCTTGTCTCACTCAGCCTTTCCTCAGTCAGATCAAGTGGGCGACTTGGAGATGATCTTCTCCAGCAACACTGGAGATCAAAATTAATCAGCACACAGAGCTACACCAGGATATTTTTAAACAAATGCCATTATTAATATTGCAATAAGCTTACCAGAAGCTCATAACGCACTTACTGGAAGCAGCAAGGACAGCAAGGCCGTGGAGCCCCTGCTTTACTGTTTCATGCATAGAAAACTTTCTCCACCTTTTACTGGTGATATAGTTAATTAGGACAATAAGGTCCAGACCTGCACCTCTCTGAATGCCTTTATGAAACTGATTCATCCTTAAAATATTCACATAGCCTCTTCCACCCTTGAAAGTGAAACCTTGTTCTCCAAAGAAAAGTTAAGTGTGTCTGTGGAAGGTTTTCCTTGCAGACAGACACCGCTTGCCCTTGTGTGTGCCTGGCTGATCCCTGCCATATTTGAAAGATCTCAGCACCTTTGATGTGAATGAATTTACTTTAAGACAAACCACTTGATGGGCAGGACTGCAGGCACATTAGGTCAGGCAAAGGAAAGGTCTCATGAGCCCAAACAAATAACAAGATTGATTTCAAAGTGTAAAAATGAGAAGTACCCCACTATGCAACCCAGACTCCAGCACCGGGGCTAAAGCTCTGTTGCCCAGGGGGAAATGGGTTAAGCACAGTCAGACACCAGCTCAGCTGGGAGATGGCAATTTGCAGCTGGAGGAGTGGGGTGCCGGGGGTCAGATGCCCTCTCTCCAACTGTTAGTTACCTCACCCGAGCCCAAAGCTCTGTGTCCAGCCACGCCACCCAGAGAAAGAGGTCAAAGCCCATCCAGAAGATCTAGCTTTCATATGACAACACCCAAACAAAGGGGATCCAAGAGGTCAGCGATGGGCTTTAACAGTGACAGGGTGGGAAGCATGTTCACATCAAATATGTAGAAATCATAGAAATCATAGAAATCATAGAATCATTAAGGTCGGAAAAGACCTCTAAGATCATCTAGTCCAACCATCAACTCAACACCTCCATGCCTACTAAACCATGTCCCGAAGTGCCACGTCTACACGTTTTTTGAACTCCTCCAGAGATGGTGACTCCACCACGTCTCTGGGCAGCCTGTTCCAATGCTTGGCCATCCTTTCAGTAAAGAAATTTTTCCTAATATCCAATCTAAGCCTCTCCTGAAGCTACTTGAGGCCATTTCCTCTTGTCCTATCTGCTAGTTACGTGGGAGAAGAGACTGACACCCACCTCACTACAACCTCCTTTCAGGTAGTTGTAGAGATCGATAAGGTCTCCCCTCCGCCTCCGCTTCTCCAGACTAAACAATCCCAGTTCCCTCAGCTGCTCCTCATAAGAGCAGGCATCACCTACAGCAAAGTCTTACAGCTGCAAGACAAAGGAAATTCTGTCAAATCTACAGATTTTTCTCAACTCTTTTGTCTTATATGTGGTGAGTTTTCAATAGCCAGGGTGAAATTCTGTAACTACATTACACATCTCATCCCACTAATACTAATGAACCTGCTGGCATGAGTAAGAAACAGACTTGTGAAGAAAGCTTGTGAGCTTTCTAGATGCCATGGAGACACCGACAATGTACATAAAGGAGTTTTCCAAGCTTAGGAAACATCAGAAAGTGAATACACAACTTCTGGACTGAAACACCAGCAGGTGACGCCAAGCAAGGTTTTCTTGAAATACGATATTGGCTGATTCATATCTAGCCCAATACAAAAATGCAAAACAGTTTCACCTTATAGTAGAAGATAAAACTGACACTCCCCTGGGGAAAAGGTACTATAGGTATAGGAAACCCAGCATCCAGTCTTGATGGGGAAAAAAAAAAAAATATATGTATATATATATTTACACCATGGCCTCTGTTCTGCACCAGCAGTAACTCTCAGAAGGGAATATATTTACCAGAAAAACCCTGCAAGATCACCAAAGCAATCCTATGGAGTTACCTTGGGGCAATATCTCACTCCTTCAGAAAATAGTCCTTTTTGCTGTGATTTCTCACTACCAGAGTTTTCCCGTCATCTTTGCTGGTGGAGAATTTCACTTGCTGTTTCCTATGTATGCTTGAATTAAAATTCAAAATCCATTTTTATAGCTGCATGGGGGGAAAAAATGATGTGGGATTTGTCAGATAGCTACTCTGGTTCTGTTTGCAGAATGGCTAAGGGGTACCTCCCCTCAAACCTCACATAACTACGTGTTCAAATCCTTTTCGTTCCAGTCCACCCCATGCCCTGTCCCTGTTTGGTCTCTGTAATGCAGGCAAGTGGTGGGTGCCCAGGGGAGAGACAACTGCCCTGCAGCAGGACCTGCACAGGACCACTGCAGCATCAGCCAGACCTGGCAGGGGAACCCCAGGAAATTCACTCAGGGGATGGCAGATCTGTAATTTGTTCCTGTGTCTTCTGTGGCAGAACAATTCCACTTCTGCTTTTTTTGGACTGAAGTTTTTATCTCTGCAGGAGCAGGAAAAAAAGGTTTGGGAGCACTATAATGGAATAGCATCTATGATTTATAAAATGCATCTCTCATCTGTGTAAGTTAGTCATTAAAGGCACTACTGACAATAACTTAGACAAACTACACACTTTATTTAATTCCATTTTTATTTACCTCATAAATTGCGGGATAACAGCTAGTTTGTAATTGATGCATTTATATTTGCATTTGAAAGGAAGGCTTACTGCATGGTGAGATAAAGCGGGGTTTAAAGTTTCCTTTTCTGAAGATATATCTGTGTCACAATTTGTAATTAGGATGTTTCTGAGTAAAAACACACATGAGGTTTCTTCGGGGAATAGTTCACAAATTATCTCAAAAAATAAAAAAAACCTTATTTGACTGAAGCAAAACACCATCTACATACAAGAATCCCATTTGATTTATGAGTTGATACAACTACTCAGTGTAACTGACAATAACTACCAAAAATTAACTTACCAGACCTATATCCAGTCAAACGTCTGTTAAAAAGCATTTGTTAAAAGGCATCCATTTTAATTATGGAGTTAAAAAAACAAAACCCTAAAAACAAGAAAAAGAGGAGTGGAATTCTTCCATTCATTCTAAATTGCCCTGGAGAGAGGGCAAGTCCATTTTTCATGAAATTTTATTAGTTTAAATAAATAAATAAAGGCTAATCCCAACTGCCTTTGAATGGGAAGGATAACACTGTTTTTGAACAGCAGCATCTTGAAATCATTGTTTTCATATGTAATTTGCCTGACACCTAAAAATATCAGAATCCAAGCAGAGATTTTTTTCCTGTGGCCATCCTTGCCAAATCCTTGCACAGGCTATGGCTCCTGGTGGGCATCATCCGCCAGCCTCAGGACCATGCTGTCCATCAGCCAGCTGGAGCCCACAGAGCTCTACCATGAAAAGTCAGAACCAGGGGGACCCAAAGAGATACATTTAAGACCTTAACCTCCCCTAAGCCTTTCCCAGTAGGGCACATTGTTGTCGGGCACAGTCCTGAGTCCTGTGGATCAGAGCAAGGCACAGACTCTTGCTTGTACATGAGCTAGCCTCATGTCCAAGCCAAAAGCCCATTGACTTCATTACGGAGCCTGATCGCACAGTCTTGGAATGACCACTCACAAGCAAACTTCTGCAAGTTTTTATGAACCTAATGTTTTGAACAGCAAGGGTACAATTTTGCAAGTACCACTGGCAGAGCATTGGGCAAGCAGAAGCCTCAGAAGCTCATCTGATGACCTTGTATGTTTGGCCTGTTAGACTTGACTCCGTCACAGACTTTGTACATACCAGCTTCTCAAAATCACAGTAGTTGCAAAGTTAAGTAGTTGCAGACAAGTAAACAACTTCTGCTAGAAAAACGTTATCATGGTCTTCCCATAAAGACTGAGGCACAACAAGGTGGAAGTTGTGCATTGACTAGGAGATACGAACTGAGCTGTCAGCTACCACCCAGACTGAATCATGTGCCAGGATGAAGAGATGCAAAACCTTGCAACAGCGCATAGGGTTTCATTCCACAGAAGCTCAGCTGAGAAAGGGCAATGTAAGAAAAAAACTTCACCTTTTCCAGGTTTGGCTAGGGGACTCAGCTCCAGCCCTGTAACAGTTTGACTTGAGAACTTGTTTGGATGGCTGCAATGTAGAAACCTCCTTGAAGTCAAACCAGCATGAGAATTAGATGTGTCGTCATTTATTGTTGCATTGCTCTGCACCTGTCTTTGAATGAAGGAGCAGATTTCTTAAACTTTACACTCTATTCTTACCTTAAAGTTTGTCTGGAGTTGAGACTAGTTTGGGGTTGCCAAAGAGCTCTCAGGAATCCCACCCTTGGACAAGTCCCCAGAGTGCTAAACACAAGGTCAGGAGTTGACGAGGTATCACGCAGAGCCCTTCACCATATCATACCGATGTGCCTACAATGGAGGGGACAGCAGGTTGCAGGGGGAGGATCTGGTAATTATGCAGTTCCCCTTGAAATATGACAAAGACATTTTACACATATATTTTGGAAACGGCATTTAATTTTTTTTCTCTATTTTTAGCAAAAGTTATGCAATTTGTATAATGGAGGTTACAGGTGATAATGAAAATGTCTGCTGTGAAATACATCACGCTGTTTGTCTAACAGCCTGGAAAAGAGTGAACAGAGATCAAGAAGGGAGGGAATTTATCTTGTACTCATCGATCAGTAGAGAAAGATTATTATAATTAATTATTATAACCCAGCTATTTAACAAGGTACACTGTCATTTATTCATGTCCTAGAGCGCAGCTGAAAATTTCCCATCAGAAAACTTTTTGACTGAAAACTAAAAGGCACAACAGAAACCACTTGATTTAATATCAGGAATTTACTAGGATGGGAATGTATATTTCAATGAGCCACATTTATTTTAAGACTCCACATTCATTGCTCATTCACCTCAGGATAAACATTACCAGAAGTGATCCAACTCATGCCAAAGATTGTCCTGCTGATAACGGCTGAAACACAGGTTCATTCAGCAACATAGGGCTTAGCTGCCTGCACTGGGACCTTTGCACAATAGTAGTTGCTCCAGAGCATCAGTTCTACCACACTATGCAGAGAAGTGGTGGTGACAGTTTTAGGATGCAAGTTTGTATTCCATATATCTTTAAGGACAAATGAGATGAGATCAGGCCTGGGAAACATAACACTTCTGTGAAGCTCCTGTGAATGTCAGCTACATCAGCCAGCTTTCAACAATTCAATGGAATGCAAGTCCAAGACCAATGGTAAGATTTAGTTAAGAACTACACCTTAAAACTGACACATCTTCAGGAAAAACTGTACATACCAGGGGAAAAAAAAAAGGGAAAGACTTGAACAGACTTACTGCTAAAATGTGAAACAGTGATTTGTGGAACACACCATGCATCTGGCCGCTTTCATGCCTGCCCAACAGTACAGTGCATACACAGCAGAAGCATCCTGCTGTACCCTCACAGCAATCTCCCACTCTTCTTTGGGACCACAGTAAATGTAGCAGATCTCTGGAAAAATCCTCTTGATTCATCCATCATGTGGAAAATGTAGGAGTTTTAAACTACCACAGACATTCAATATATAATTGCGTTGTTCTTCAGTGTGTTAGCAATTTTTAGCTTTTTTTTCTGCACCAGTTGCAAATGCTCACAGCAACTTACTCTGTATGTATAGCTAAATTGTTCCTGTCTCTAGCTTTCCAAGCTTAAAATGGATCCTACTGATCTACATTACATTTAAAAGAAACACAGCCACATATTTCTCCTTTAAAAAGTACTTGGTTTAGGTTCATCATGTCACAGTCTGGTCCATTTTTCATCATTACTGAAAATCAGGTCTGAATAGATGTCATCAATCTCTTTGGTAAAAAAAATGATGTGAAGAAATCATCTCACATAACTGATGGCACTTACTCCGTGGTGGTACCATTTTCCAGCAGGTTTTTTGCAGTCCTGTCACTACAAAACACACATCTGGTTATTTTTGTTCATCTCTGGCCTCATGCTCTTCAATTTTTCCCCTTTGCTCTCCTTTCTGAATTCCAACAAGGCGCTATTAACACGCCTTGATTTCAGTAGGTTGGTCTCACCATTTTTGGCAAGATACTTGACAAGATCACATAATCTCTTCCTACTTGAGCACGCTATTTGATCATAGTTTTAAACGTATTTGTTTCCCCTTCCTTTTTCCTCATTTTGTTCAGGGACTGAAGTACTGTTATACTGTAACCTCAAACTCAAGCTTACATTTCCCTCAAGGACTCTTCTCTAACAACATTGCTCAGAATCTGTATGTTTGTTTTATTGTATTCCCCTCCCATAAAGTTAAATTTATCTGCATTTTGAAAATTATCATCTAATTGTTAGTTACACTGGAGTTTATAATCTGTAGTAAGTGCTTCTGTAAGGATGCTTCTGTATCTGTAACTAGTGGAGTTTCTAGTTCTTGACTTCTACGGTAATAAAAGCACACACACGATTTATGACGAGATCTTTTCTCTTGCACTTATCTTCCTTTATATCACAAATAGCATTAAAATTACTCATTAATACACAAGATAGATCTCAGCTCTTGTACAGTAAAGCAGGACTCGATCACTCTGGTGTTCCCAATTGCCAATCACCTTTAAAGCCCACTCTTCCCCCACACTTGAACGTCTATCCAGCAGTTTAAACCCATTTTAAACTCTGTGCTAGCAATTTTTTGAGAAACCTTCCTAAGACTGGCTGACACGCTATCAAAAGAAAATATTTGCAAGCCAGCTTTCTAGATAGGCAGCTAAAAATGACAGCCAGATGTCAAGCGGAACTGTCTGTTAAAAAGGGGAGAAAAAAGCCCTAACAAGAACAGCTGGCTGGCTTCAGAGAGCTGGGTAGCTCTCTGATAGTCTAATTCTGATTAACCAACCCTGCAGCTGAACAGCAAAATTAATTGTATTTCTAATTCCTCTCGGAATGCTAACAAACAACAGGACAAAAGCCTACTGAAATATTAATTAACGTCAAATTTCCTCACAAGATATTCATGCGTACGTAAGAGACGATCACAGGTGTAACTCCCTGTGGTCATTGGATTGGCTGAACCCTGGGTGTTTCAGTTGGTGTGAAAAAGATTTAGAAATTTCTTCTGTTCTGTTTTGAAATAAAGATCTGGAAAGCCATTGAGTTTGGCTTCCTTTAACTTAGAACCCTGCAGTGTTGCTTAGAATCTTATTTTAAATTATATTTCTTTGTCTATAAAAATATTATCTTTGCAGTATTTCATGATGGTTGTTAATAATCCAGACCATACAGAGCTATTACTGGAATATTCAGATGTGATATTGTTGTAATATTCATTATTCTCATTTCAATTTTAAAGTGATTAAAGACAGACATATTTCATATGAAATAGCACCTTGTCTTTTCTAAATTACAGCATCTCTTTCCATATTGCCATGAAACATTTCCAGGATGAAAATGATCCTCTCAAAAGCCTTTTCACTTAAGCACTCACCTTGGAAGTGGCAGATTTATGTTCACATATTTGTTGCAGTGAGTGGGACAGTTGCAGAAGACACTGAGAGGCTCATTGCAGAGTATTCAGGAGTTTTGTAGTTGGCACGTTTCCCTAGGATGCAGATCTGAAATCAGTTCCTTGCTCAAAATCAAGCAGAATGGAAAAAGATTTCCCTCCAGCCTGAGCTGCACCTTATCCACTGGTTTAGGGGATCTAAAGGACATGTGCATACAGTCTTGCAGCCCCAGGAGGTATGTTCTAGGATCACTTTTTATAAGTGGAAAAGAATATTCACTTTTACACCAGATTGGGCTCCACAAGCAAGGTAGACCTGGTTTAACAATCATACTAGGTGGCACTTAGCTATGGTCTGCTCAACAGTCATAACACAAATGCAACAGCAGTGTATAAACTTTGGTCATTGGCCCCTGCTATTATAGTTACATCTTTAAGAAAGACCTCTCTTGGACTTTGGCAGTATTCACGAATGAGGTGAAGATGGGGGGCAGGGGGAGGAGGGTTGCTGTAAAAGCAAGTACAAAACTTCTTCTCAGTTCTGTGCAGAGAAGCTCCGTATGGCTCCCCATGTAATTTCTGCAGATAACAAAATAACATAATAAGTAGCATCCAAGCCTGGCAAACCAGCAGTCTGAGCTGGTTAGCAGGGAGCTGCCGCATAAAATGTTTTCCTGTTGCCTTTTGACTGTTTCCCCATTCCCTGGAAAGATCCTCTAAGGAGAGGAGTCTCCCCTGCGCAGTGTGTTTGAATACGTTAGAAGTGATGTAGGGCTTGCAGGCAATACTGCGGTAACGGCAACTGCTACAAACATTGGCTGGAGATCCTCCAGTGCACTGCTTGAAGATTTGTATTCCAAAACTTCTCCTAGAAATATGTCAAGTTAAGTAACATTCATCATTAAGAAAGATTTTGTGGTTCCCCACTGGAATATCCAGCTGCAGAACAGGGGCCTCCCCAGCACCTCCATACCAGCATGAACAAGATCCTGAGAAGGTCCTCTTGATTAGGACATTAACCAGGGCTGTGAGAAATAGTTTTACATACATGATCTAAAAGAAGGCCTTTAACAGGAATACCCATGTCCCAGGTGACCTTTGGATTACTGGCTTCATCTTTTTCCTAGGAAGGGGAAGGGCTCATTCCTGTGAAGAATAAGAACATATTTAATTTCTAAAAAGTAAAGAAGCTTTTCACACAACTTTAAAAGCAGTTAGTGGAGTGAAATGGTCTGTATGGGGGTGCGTGGTGGGGAGTAGTTCTGACAGTACATAGAACATATCGAATATTTTTTATTAAGGACATTGGAAACGTAACCTAAAATGGGCACTAAAAATGCGTATTCATGTAAATATATTAAGATAATAATGGGTGTAATTATAAACTTAAATATTTAGCTTACTAGATTTAGGGGCACTTCAGAATAATCTTAAAATTAGCCTGAAATCCTGTTTAATTTAGAATTAATAGTTTATCCGTAAATCACTTATCTTTCAAATCATTAAATATAATTTTAAAAGCATATAAGTAGCTTTAGAGCCTAAGTACCACTGATTTCCAAAGAACCTCACATTTCTAATACCTAAGCTGTTACAGAAGTAAATCTAGATCAATAAATCAGGCTTTTTTGAAAACATAACCTATTTATTATAACTAACACATTTGTGATTAAATGATTATTCTCTTTTCTTATCCCAAAGTTGTTGCAATACGCAGGCAAAATATAGTCATGTTTCTATACAATACATAGACATTACTGCTTGTTCTGTTAACAAAATAATGTTTATTTTGACAGAAGCTGCTGGGAAACTTGTGAATACCCTAATCTTACTGCCTACCCATTCCTCTGCTAAAGATCTTGATAACTCTGACAACGCACGCAGCTCCAAGGACACTGAGATGTTTTTAAAGATCAGCAAAATCCTTTTCCCTCTGTTTATTCCACTATATATCTATTTATTCTCCTCCATGAGAGGAGGTTTGAGGGGTGTGCTCTGTGCACCTATGGGATGTGGGTGCATTTCAGGTGAAGACTTCTCCATGTCACACTTGTGACTTTGGGGAGGGGTTGGTAAGTTGGACAGCAAGCTCTCTCATGAAGGGCTGATCCTTGTTTCTCTCTGCCTCTCCCTGGGGTCTCTGGGCAGGAGGCAGTGACCAGGCTGAGATCCCCCACCCACGCCAACACCTCAACAGCCTGCTGGGGCACAGAAACACGTGGAGCCACACGCCGGCGTGGGCACAGCACACCCAGACCCTGCTGTGCTGATGGGCACAGCACGTGTCTTGCTCAAACAGTGATGGATCACGAGGGACTAGGGTACATCTCCAACCCCCTCCCAGTGTCTCAGCCCATCCAGGTGACAGCCTCTGTTCCTCTTTAAGGCATGATGCCAAGGAGACAAAATATCATCAAGGCTAATCAAGGCTGTACCACGCATGTACATGTCTCCTGAGAAGGAGAGGGGACCACAGCCTTCATAAAGGTCTCTAAACTGTCTGTTAATGATTCTGCAGTCGCATTATTCCCCATTTCCCCACTAGCACCACTCCATTTACTCTCCCCTCCTCTCCAAGCTAGCTCTTAATCATGAATAACACACTACAAGAATTCCTCAGTTTTCGAAAGCATCTTGTGCTTCCTGCCTAAATGAGCTGCTTTGGCTTCAGCCACAGCAGCTGCGGTTTGCGCTATTCAGCCTTTCAGGATGGTTCGGCTCAGCAAAACCCACTCTGGAAAACAGGGCAAGAGATGTATTCCTCATTTGACAAATGCATGTAAATGAGTAAAAGGAGAGCTGCCCCCCTGCCTCCAAGAAAAGTCATGTGCTCTCAGCAACTCTCTAATGACACACACAAATCTTAATCCAGGGCTAACTGGAATTGAAATAGTTTGCCTTCTGCATTACACCTCACCCCATATGTTTTTACAGTGAATGGGTTTAAAATGTCTATTCATTACGTTGGCATTGTGCTATATGGCCACTGGGCACATGAAGGGTCAAGGCCCCGTGCTGCACAGCACCGATGGTTTCAGTTCCTTTAAGATGCCCAGAGGAAAGCTGATAATCCACAGTCATGCACCACAAGGTCTGTTTTCTGATGACCTCCCCCTTTTACTGTCAGCAGATGGAAGCAGCACAAATTTTGCAGAACCCGGGGGAGGGAGGAAAGGCATTTCACATGACTCCTTTTGCTGCCCCATCAAACACGAGAGGTGTTAGCGACAAGAGACTCTGGAGCTCTACTCATACATTTTGGTGTAGAATTGCAGCAGTTTGGGCACTCATTTTTACTTTACGTAATTTTAAATTATTGCATAATCACATTTTTGGGGGGTTGAGCTACAGTGGACATTCATAGGAGCTGAAGGGTCTCATCCAGCAGAAGAAATGAATAAAAATGCAGAGAAACAGGCAAAACACAGAGGCTCAGCAGTTCCTGGTTGCTTACACCACAGAAGTGCTAATTACAATAATTTGATATTGCCCAGATTGTAGCACTCCATCAAGTTAATGAATTTTAGCATGGTGACAAATTATTTTTGTTTCTAAGTAGGTTGTACAGTATTCTCCTCTCAGTGAAATTATTTTAAATCATTAAAATTTCAATTAAATTTCAGAAAAAAATTTTGCATGTGAAGCATATGAGTATTTTGAGAAAGCTTTCCCAATGTTTCAGCTGTCTATTTAAAAACACATGCAGTTAATATCTGTTAAGCAGTCCTGCCATTCACAGTCACGCCTAAAACATGCAAATCGCATCATTCTTTATACATCTATGCATCATCCATAGCACTAGATTGTGCAAAACACTCTTTTAAGAGTCAAGGAGGTACTCAGATTTGAATGCATCATTTCTGTATTTTAAGAGCATGAAAACATGCTGATGAATGAACAACCCCACAGCTGCAGAAACAAATGGTGTTTTTCCTCCTGGCTGCCTCCACCAGCATCCTCACAGATGACTTACACACCATTTTTTCTGAATTATTGAAACACCCTGCATGTACAGCCATATGCATATTGATGTTCTGCTGTTATCAGATGCTTACACTGCAGAACTTCTAATTACAGAATTGGACACTGGATAGTCTGTCAAATTAATAAATTATAACTCAGTCATTTATGGCACCACAAAGCCCCGTTGTGGTTTTGGGGCTTGTTTTTTTTAATGATTTTGATTCAGAGCATAAGGATGTTAATGACTTCCTCATAGACACATAAGTAATATTACTACAGAAAAAGACTTATGGACAGATATCATAATGTATTCAGGGGCTAATACAAAGAATGCAGCTTCTTTTAGGCATGCATAAAGCATTTGCTCTTTCATATTGTGTCTGTTTCAAGTAGAAATAACCAAAATAAAAGAATAGGAGGCAAATGATTAAATGACTTGCAGGACACAGACCCAAGTCCTTAATTACAAGCAGTTCAATCGAGGTCCATAAGGTGCTGAGCACTTCTTGCAATGGGAGTGAAGGAGAGCTGGAAGACATCCAGCACCTTGCAGGGCTAAACTCTGCTGGATAGTTTCTGCTAAACTCACAGCAGCAACTGGAATAACCTCTGCTGACAGTAAATGATGGTATACCATGGCAGGCCGAGTTGATCCTCGTGAGAAATAAAATTAATGCTTTTCAAATCCTAACCTACATGAAATTCTGCGATTTATGGGGTTTTGGTTTTTGGTTTTTTTTTCAATGTAAACTTATGCAAATTATAAGAATCCTCTCCCTCCTGAGTGCAGGAAAGATTAGATTTTTAATTTCATTAGCTACAGTGGAAAAAATCTAATAAGTGCTTTTTATTAAATTAAGCTTCAAATTAATTACCTTGAAGGAAATAATTGCACCATCACCTCTGTTTTATATTAGCAAATAAGGGAAAGGAAGAAGAAAAAAAAATGCATGTGGCATAATGTGCACAGGATGGATGGATGGATTGGTCTTAAAATTAATGAGCTAGGAGCTAAAATAATTCCCCCCTGTTTCTTATGTGACGATAACAGATCTATGAACGAAAACTCCAAGGACAATTGAACTCCAGGAGGGAGAAGCAATGCCAGCCCTGCAGCCGTCAGTGCCCCATGCTGAAAGGCTAAACGCCTGTCTACGTGTCTAAGACCTGATCCTGAGCAAAAGCTTTTAAATTCTCTGATCCTCGCTCAGGCTTTGTATCTGTCACTTGGAGTAGCAATACTTAGGACAATTGCATCTCTGATGTTTTTACTGAATCAGTTTTCCCATTTGAGTTTGCAATTCTTTGTCCTGAATGTACAGTAAGAACACAGTATATCCAAAAGCACCAGTGTCAAATTCCATGCAATGCTACTGGTTTACTGTTTTATAAATAGAAGTGCACTTAGGACTGTTGTAAATATCATAAACACTTATCTCTACATATAGTTGACAGCCAGGAGAGACAAATTAAGATGGGATATAACACATTAGCTGTAGCCAGATGACCAGACATAACTAAAACCAGAATCATTCAAATATGAGATAATAATGTATGTTTGCAAAGCATGCCTGCTTATCTAAAATATGTTTTATATGCTTTATTGCTGTAGCAGTTAAAGCATTTCTTTAGTGCCTCACAGAGCTGCAATCCCACAGTCGTGGAAGTTGCTGCATCATTCAGCTCTGGTTCCCAGAGCTGCATTCAGAACTGCATTCCCAGACTTCAGCCTTTCATTTAAGCCACTGATGCACTTGCCCCAGACACGCTCCTGGAGCCTCACGGTGATGGAGAAAATACTGGAAAAGTGAATTACTAACAGCCCTGGGCTATTTCTAAAAAAAGACCATTAACATTTTCTGGTATTCTTCTTCTTAATCACCTGTGAAATGTAAATGGAAGATGCAAACATCATCATGCTTGTTAATTCCTGTAGGACAAAATTAGATTTCACTCTACACATTTTAGTTGCAGCATTGTCTATATACTGCAGGATTCCATGTTTAAAAAAAAAAAAAGGAAAAGAAAAACAGTTCAAAAAGGTGTATACAATGTGTTTTTTGCTTCAGTGACTATGACCTTTAAAAATATTCAAGCTGCTGTTTGATTTAACATTTCAACAGCAAATACATTTTAATGCACATAGGACCATTTTCAAAGTTCACAAAACTGTTTGCATAGATGAAAGAAGGAGCTAAAAGACTGTAACAGGAAAAAAAAAAAAAAAAACACAGCTGTAGGTTCCTTCCAGGCGTAGAATAACCTGAAACCAGCACATTTGCTCATACACAGTCTGACACCACACACTTCTGATCACCCGCACCTCCAGACCAGCAGGCTTGGCTCTAGCAGCTTGGTTCAGAGTTCACATAAATCACCAGGAAGCCTTCCACTAATTCAGTGGACTATTTCATCGGATTAAATCCTTCTTGCTTGTTAGACATTTTCCTGCAACTATGTTGCAGAGCAGAATCAGAGATTTTCTAGAAAGGACAGCCCTCTCATGAGGAGAGTATGTGCAGACACCGGAATACAGGAGAGGTTACACCACCACCATCCCCTAGCCCCTGCCCTGATTAGGGATCACTCCAGTTCACTTGTTTTACTGACACATTTAGACATAGCATGACCCCAAAGGCAGATCACACTCCTTTCAGCAGAAGTGTCTGCTGTTTGTCTGCGTGTGTCTTACAGGTATTTTGGCTTCCTTTACTGTTTCTTAGCCAGCATCTCCCATGTGCTGATCTATGGCTTGACTCAGTCACCTGAACATCAGCACCTGGTGCCACCTGAGATGCCTTGGGGAATCCTACCCACAAGCACATGCTGGCTAGTACGACTGATAATCTCTAGGGCATCTCAAATTGCACTAGACACCCTCACTCAGGTAACTAAAATATGTCCGTTGTGTTAGAAGCCTTCCCACTCACCTTCCCGGTGCGTTTGTGACCATATACCTCGATCTTTTATTGTCTCCACACCATCCAAGCCTCAGCCTTCACTCTTGTGCCAGGGGACTGGCAGGGCACTCAGCAGAGTGGGGCCACAGAGACAGCACTGTGAACAAGGGCAGCTCTTGGAGGCTCAATCTTCTCTCTGCTTGGGTTGAGGACAGGAAGCCCATCCTCTTGCCCAGGAGCTCAGCATGGACCCTTTCCCCAGCAGAAGAGCAGTCGCAGTGCTGAGCTCCTGCTGACAGTGTGTGGTCCACGCGCCGAGAAGCCAGAGGGGGATGCGCCAGATGAGGCATTTCTTCCTCCCTGTGGGATACTGTGAATATACACACTCATTCTCTTTATGATGGTCCATTCCTCCTAGCAAGGAGTAGACAGAGGGGGTTTCCTTCCCTGCAGGCAGCAGTATTTTCAAGCCCATTACGTCCAACTGTCATATGCATATTCATCGTACAGCGACTCTACTGCATTTTTTTTTCCTGTTTGTATTTAATTCCCAGCTCACTATTGTCTTTCTGTAGGGCCCATAGGTGACTATTGTAATATAGAGTGCTTTAGAAAAGCACTCAGCACATGAAGTGCTTTTTCTGTTTCCCCCTCCCTTCACCAACATCACTCACCAGTCTGAGGGGCTTTTGCTGATACAAGCAATCATTTATGTCCACTGGAGCTATAGTGGAGGCAAAGCTACCAGCTAAAGCCATCCACTTCATCTTTAGACAAAAAAAAATCTGTGCTTGTACCTTGTTGTGGTTTAACCCCAGCCAGCAACTAAGCCCCACACAGCCACTTGCTCACTCCCCTCCTGTGGGATGGGGGAGAGAATTGGAAGGGTAAAAGTGAGAAAACTCGTGGGTTGAGATAAAGACAGTTTAATAAGTAAAGCAAAAGCCGTGCACACAAGCAAAGCAAAACAAGGAATTCATTCACTACTTCCCATGGGCAGGCAGGTGTTCAGCAATCTCCAGGAAAGCAGGGCTCCATCACGCCTAACGGTTACTTGGGAAGACAAACGCCATCGCTCCGAATGTCCCCCCCTTCCTCCTTTTTCACCCAGCTTTGTATGCTGAGCATGACGTCATATGGTATGGAATAGCCCTTTGGTCAGCTGGGGTCAGCTGTCCCAGCCGTGTCCCCTCCCAACTTCTTGTGCACCCCCAGCCTACTCGCTGGTGGGGTGGGGTGAGAAGCAGAAAAGGCCTTGACTCTGTGTAAGCACTGCTCAGCAGTGACTAAAACACCTCTGTGTTATCAACACTGTTTCCAGCACAAATCCAAAACATAGCCCCATACTAGCTACTATGAAGAAAATCAACTCCATCCCAGCCAAAACCAGCACAGTAGCATTTTTTTAAGGTAGAATTTGCTTTTTTGGGTTTTTTGCCTTTTTTTTTTTTCCTGCCAAGTCTGTGAACACTCAAGCCTTTTTCCCTACGTCTCCCAGTCAGTTCAAGCTCAGGTAGGGCTTGAACTAAGCAGCATGCGATATGCCAGCACCGGCCATGTGTTGATGGCTGCTTCTGCACCTTTGGTGCTGCCAGTGTTGTCACTAGCTTAGTCAGCTCAGGGTCTCTGATGGACCCAGAAGGTACAAATTCCTTTTGGTCTGTCATTAGCAATACCTGAACTGAGGTCTCTTCAGTTAGGAAAAAGCAGCATGGAGGATGCCAACACTGGACATATCAGTGCCTTGGATGGCTGCTTCTGTATCTTTCATGCTGCCAGTGTTGGGATGAGTTCAGATAGCTCAGGGTCTCAGGCAGACCCAGAGGAACAATTTCCTTATGAACTTTTGGTCTGACACTAGCAGTATCTGAATGCCTCAGGCTTCTTCAATGAGAAAAGAAGCACTATGAACAGAAGAGTCTTTACAAAATATTATCAGTTTTGGGCTTTGTTTTTTCCCTTTGCCTAAAATAATGCACATACATTATTGAAAGGTTATGAGACCCCTCCTGTTTATCTCAGCTTTTGAGATAAAAAGCTAGGTGGGTTCTTTCTTTTTTCCTAGGTCTAGTGGCATAATACTGCTTTAATTTCTCCAGATGGGCAACTGCTGTTTTTATGGATGTTGTTTATCTTTTTCTGCTGTTGCATTATTTAAACATTGTGTCACAGACAGTGGTACGCAGGCTAAATATTTTAAAAATCAATAAAACAAAACCCCTTCAAAGTATTACTTGTGTGAGGGGAAGTTTTATCATGACTGTACTGGATTTCACTTCTATAGCGGCCAACCTTACTGATACTCTGTTTATGCTTGTATAGACATTTGCAGCTAAAAGTGAGCTTTAGGAAAAAATACTAACGAAATATTAGCAAGTATACTAGAAATTATTAATCGAATTATTCATCAAATTATTCAGCTCAATTCCCTTTTGAAAATATATTTTGGAAAATTCAGGAGCAACAACACAGCATACGAGGAAAACGAGACTGAGAATCCAACTCATCCTTGAACTGATGCTCCTTTATCCTGCCAACAAGATAAAGGTCTTGAACAAAGGACAAACAGTTCAAGACCAGGTTTCACTGAAGGGTCCAAGAAAGCTTTCCTTGACTTCAATACATGAAACTCTGCCTTTATTGAGGGCAGATTTGAATTACTGCAATCTCTCAAGAGCTACAAAGCAATGAACATATTTGTTTTTAAAGAACATGTTCATGGTTCTTCACAAGGATTGACTCAGTGACCGATGCAGCTACCAATGTTTTTACTTATTCTAGGAAGAAGCTTTCACAGCTAGAAAGAAAGAAAATTAAAAAAAATTCTTTGAGTCTCTGCTTTTATTCTCACAGAAGGGCAGCAAGAGCAAGTGTGCAACTGCTTTCCAACTAAATGCTAACAGGTCAAAGGTAAAACAGCAAAAATAGCTCTCTGGAAAACTGGTTTGAATGTCTATAGTGTTTTTTGCTCCCAGGAATAATTTTGTCACCATGCCATGCCTCATTGGGTTGTGTGGAGGCTTCCTGTCAGTGTCTCTCCAAGATACAGTAATACCGACATAGCGATGGCTCCAGGAGGGAAGCTAAAGGTCTGAACATACAGAGCACTAACAATTCTGGGGGGAAAAAAAACCAAAACATAATTTCTTCAACCTAGGGGTGGTTATACTGCAGTACTCTGTCATAGGATGTTATAACTATAAAGGGTTGGCTTCAAAAGGATGGTGGACAAATTCGTGCAGAACAGATTAAACCTGAAGATTATTAAAGATAGATTTTGGTGTAAATAGAAATAAACCCCCTGCAGAAGTCCCTGAACTTTACTGGATGCTGGTAAAGCACTTCAGGACATTATCAAGGTTACCCTGCCCTTCCCCTGCTCCCTGGCTTTCTGGGGCTGGCTGCTCTTCCTGTGCCAAACAGACTTTAGGCCTCAATGAGCCCAGCCTTCCTCGCAGTCCCGTGCTCTCCCTCACTGCGCTGCTCCTCCAGCCAGCTGGCAATGCGCTGGGAAGCCTGCTCTGATACAGCAACAGCATGATGGGAATAAAACAAGTCACTAAGGGAGCCATAAAATCACATTTTAGTTATTACACCATAACTTCTCCTAGCAGGTCAGTCCTACAACAGATCAAACTTCACTGACAAAAAGCTTTGTTTCCCAGAAATACCCAAATGACAACTCTTGCAACATATTTTTCCAAGTCCTACTGCCAGGAGCCCCTAGATAAATAACACCCCAAGTCATTTGTGGCACAGTCATCTTCCCACAGCTATTTGTCCAAAGAATGGGCTTGAAATATCCACAGAGCTATTCAGTGCTTTGGCAGTAAGTTACAAATATTTATTGATTTAGCCTTCCAACAGACTCAAGTGTTCAGTCTGTTATCTCGCATGAAGGTACATATCCCCTCTTAAGTCCTGCCAGAAAAGTAAAGGATTTCTGCCAAACTTGTTTATTGCTGTTCTCTCTCCCTCATGGCTATCAATACCACAGAGACCTGTACATTGGCCTTCAGCGCAGGGATTGATTTTACCCTCCAGTCTGCTACAAATGTGGTAAGAGTGGCTGGTGCCTTCCTGATGGACCTGCTTTTCCCACAGGGTAGCGCTAAGAACAGAGCACCCTCTTCACCCTAATCCAACTAAATATTTATAACCAATATTCTTCCTGCAAACTGCATACGTACATATTTTTATGTGACAGAAGCAACCATTGCAGGGAGAGGTACAATCCAGCAATGCCACCAGATGATTTCCCATACAATTCATCTTATTAACTCCAGCTTTGTTCAGTGCCAGATGTCCCAATAACAGGACACCATGAGAGCTAGCTTCATAAACACCCGCTGTACTTGATAAAAACCAGACTTAAAGAAGAGATCTCAACAGCGGTATTTCTTTCTCTGTTTAAAAACCGGTCCAAGATGAACAGATAGCCAGAAAATTTCCTTCAAAATGATTACATATTCACTGCTTTGGTTTCACAAGCTCACTGTTCATTGCACCCTGGCAGACACTCTCTGCACAGTGCATGCTTATAAACCTATTATCTAAATCTGACAGTTCAAATTCCCTGAGGTTTTGTCCATGTACGTTTAACATAATGCTTATCAGCCTTAAGTGCCATAGGGATAGGATTTTTAAATTATTCCAAACAGCCCATAACTAAATTGGCCAAATAAATTGCTATCATTTTAGGTTCAATTCATCATACACATCTTATTGGTGCTGTTATCCACAAAAAGGCCCTGAAGATGCTTTGTTTGCTATCCACTTATTAAGTAAAAGAATTGTGATCCAATTGTTACTGTATTTATTTCACCTTACAAAGGATTACCAACCACTGATGCACTATTGAACAGAGAAAGCCGAAATCTCTTTAAATCTCAGTTTCCCTGGTTTTTTTAAGTTTCAGTTTTATTAATATGCTTTCTTTTTGTCTTTGAAATAATTGGTGGTTGCTCAATCACAAACATACCTTTCATCATTTAAAAAGCCCACAAGTCTCGTTATACTCTTTCCTCCCACATCTATGAAGAGTAGCCCAGCAGGCATTCGTTAAACCTCTCCTTTGAAGTGCTATTGTTCTGAAGTCATGGACGTTTCTTCTAACGTGACCTCATGAAAGAGGTGATATGCTTTTCACTCGCTTATTTCCACATAATTTAGAGAGCACGTAAAGCAAGGAAATGAGAAATTATGCCTCTGTAAATTCGAAAAAACACGGGTTTAGATTGTCATCCCACCTGTGACACCAGTTCCCTGCTGCTTCTGCTTGCTCACAGCGCTCTGGGGACCCTGGAGCTCAGCCTCCACACAGAGAAAAGACAATGTCTGCACACACTCTAAGGGAACCTTATTTTATCTACACAGAGACACTGACCCAGAGCAACAGGCAGGCACAGACTGCGCGCAACTAACCCGTATGCTGCTGCCTGGCCCCAGGAATCTACTTGGCTTTAATTGAGAGAAAACACTTCTCCACTCCCCTCCATCACTCCTTTGCCACAGCCTCCCTCTAAACAAGCAACTAAAAAGCATCTAGAGGGACTAACAACATCTTCCAGGACTCACAGGGTTGTGTGCAGAAGCAAACAATGACATGAATAGTTGATGTGGCATGAGATGATACATTGCAAACCCATGCACTTCGTGCATCTAACGCCAGACCTGTGGACACACAGCTGTGTCAGGTGCATCTCCAGGAGAGGTACCACATCCTCCTATTCCACTTTGAAGAGCTGTTGCTCAAACAGGTGGGGATGTGCTCTGCAAATATTTTTGTCACCTTCAGTCATCAGTTCACAGTCATCAAGTCCATATCCACATGTTCCCAGAAAGCTCACCCTTGGCCATGGCTCAACATCTAAAGCACTGCCACGCTATCAGCCACTGCTTTCCACGCTATCAGCCACTGCTTTCTATGCTAGCACAGAAAGAGCTCATACTGTATAAAGAGTATCCCCTAGGCATTTCTGCCACAATAATATAAAATGGTTACAGCTTCCTAGTGTATCTCGTCTCTCCTCTTTTGGAGTTCTGTATTCCTGGATTTTTGCTATGCCTTCATTATTACAGCCTTTATACTGATGTCTCATTTAATTGGTTTTATACCAACAAAATAATTTTGTTGAATTCAGTCCACTTCAGTCTCCATGGTTTTTTCTGCAGTGCTAAATTGTGGCTGACTCTACATATCAAGAACACATTAGCCTTTCATACACAGCAGTGATAGCTACAAACTGAAGCATATCTTCTCTCAGGTATTTGGGGTGGATAAACTATATTAAGGGAAACTTAGAGAACTATGTTTTGGGGAACTGGATTTTGAAGGTGAGTTTGAAGACAAATTAAAACATAGCAAAGGAGTGATAACCCTTGCTATTGCATTAAATAAGCTTTAAATCACATTGGCAAAGTACTGCACAAACCAGAGAGAAAATAAAGGGGTTTTTGCCAAATAATGTTTACAGAGTTAACACGATCCTTCTGTGCAGTTTGAAGTCCATGGTGGTCTTCACGTGCTAGCCTACTTCATTCTGAAATTCAGATCGTACATTATCTTTCAAAATTTACATGGTGGATGTATGTTTAAATTTTCCTTTAAACAGTTCTTTGGGTTTTTTTCTCTCTTCTTCTTTTTTTCCTTTAAATAGAGAAAAAAAAAAAAAAAAGAAATAACTTGTTTGGATAAACCTATTCTTCCAAATTCTCAGATGGTTTATTCATCATTGTTCCTGTATCTTCAGCAGGATTAAATTAAGAAAAAAAAAATTACTTTTTATTCTCTCATTCCACTAAACAGAATACTCGGGAGCTGATGATGTAAAAAGCATGTGCTGGCATCCCTTTTCTGTCTGTATGAGAAAATGAGTAACAAAGAGGTGGTGTTTCAGGAAACCTCTGCCACCCAGCAATTATTTCCAGAGTATACTTGAGATCTAAATGCTTTAGGCTGACTATCATTTACTAATTTTTACTTTAACTAATTCCATAAGAAAAAAGGGTTAAGAGGAACATAATATTTTATGCAAGAAAATTATAGTCTCTTACATTAGAAAGGATTGCTGTTCCTACAAATAATTTATCTGCTTTCTTCTCTGACTTCAGTCAGCCTTCAGAGAACAAAGTTTAAGCTTTAGAGTACTCATTTGTAATAACAAGTGATCTAAAAAAAGAAAAAATGCATAAATACACTTGTTTCAAAAGCACTGGAAACCCAACAAATAACAAATAGCTTGAAATAAATATTTCTCTGTAACACTGGACTGCCCATGATATAGAGCATAAGGAAAAACAATTCTGTGAAGACCTATAGGGAATTGTGGTATGTTTTATGATAAGCATCTAGGTTTGAATAGGCAAATGAATAAATTGAAGAACCAGAACTTTCCTTTCCAGAACAGAAAACCAGGGATGGGTATTGGAGACTAAATAAAAATTATATTGCTCAGACACCATGGAGAGTCATTCATTTCACCTTTGTTATTAGTGATTTTCTATATCACTGAAGAGACATTCAGAGAGAAAATGGCTACAGCCTTAAAAAAAACCAAAACACACAAGTCCCCCAGTAAGCAGATTATACAGCTCATTGTACAGATGCAAATGAAGCCACCACTAAAGATACGTGCAGAGGATTCAATTCTCCTTTTGACCTTAGCTCTTACATGCTGATTGCCTACCTTTGTTCAAATATTTGTTCCTCAGCCAGTAAAAAAACACCTGCTGTTTCCATAGATGTTAATCTTTCTGCAGCCAAACAGGAGCTCTACTCCAACAGCTCTTTCAGAGAATATAAGGATTTAAGATGCTGCAGACACCCATTTTCTTGGGCAGCCAGAGCTTATTCCCTTTCCAAAGCCAAGTGCAGATATACCCCTAGAAGGATGGGATAAACCAGGCACAGCAAAGCCTGCAGAACACTGGCAAAACCCTTATTCCCCTATCTGTACAATTCAGGTCGTAAAATATCATAGAAATTCTGGAATCAAAAATGCAAAAGGCTCCAGGGAGACCTTATTGTCAATGGACATTTTGTGGACATTTGTGGACATTTTACAGACATTTTATAGGGAAGTTCCGTAGACTAAGGGGATGATATCTGTGTATTATATCAAAGGATGGGAAGAGGGGTGGTGGTTAATGAAGATGCATTGGATAGTGTGGGACCTGAGCATGACATTTCCCAGAGAAGTTGTGGATGCCCCATTGCTGGAAGTGTTCAAGGTCAGGTTGGATGGGGCTTTGAGCAACCTGATCTAGTGACAGATGTCCCTGCCACCCATGGCAGGGGGATTGGACTAGATGACCTTTAGAGGTGCCTTCCAACCCAAACCATTCTGTGATTCCCTCTGTTGGCTTTGCTCAGCTCATGAAGATTCACAGCAAAACTCAGGAGCCAAGCATCCAAGTCCATCTGTTAGGACTCAAATCACATTCAGTCAGAGACCACAGAATAAGGGAGAAGCTGCTGTTTTGTAACCTAAAAGGTGAAAAAGCTTGAAGATTTGCAAGAAAGCATATTAAGGATTTCTGTTTATGGATTATTATAATCTTGTAACCACATCGGCTGCAGAGCTGACGTCTCTTCCCACAAAGAGCCAGACAGCTACTGACAGGGAAAAGTGTGCAGTAACTACAATTTATCAGAACAGGTATTTTTCCCTCCTGATACTGAGATCTGTCCCCCTACCAAACTAATTCAACAAATTAACATTTGTCACTGTCCATAACTTCTGGTAATTCATTCTATGCTGTATTTTATACACCTGAAGAAAGAGGCTGAGTAGTAAATGACTGTCTTGAATGTGATCACATTTCTTTTACACCTGCTTCCCAGAACAAGAAAACAACCCACTGCACATACTCAAGTTACAATTATAAATAATAGTGCTCAACATTTAAACCACCAAGGCTCTGCAGCTAATACAGCACATATGGGATGATGGGCCCTATTTCAGGCAAACAAGCAAGATGCTGTTAGTGTGCACAATGCCTAGCAAAAAGGGCAACAGCCCCCATGGGGACAGGGAGAAACTACTGTACTATAAATAACTTGCGAAAGAAGATTTCATTTCACATCTGAACTCAGAACAGATATAAAAACAGCCTATTGTGTCTGGGATTGACATTTTAGATACTGCTTAGGTCAAGAAAATTTTCCTGATCCTCTTCATTTAATGTTGCTCCCCAAGAGTCAAATCCTTCTCCCTATCCAGTGGCCTACACTTTTTCTCCTAATTTCACGTAATTTCTCTCTTGACTGTTTTCCTCCAGTCGAGATATATAAGTGATAGATTGTGACTTATGTAATTACAGCTCAATCTAGCTCAAACTGATGGCATCAGTTAATCACATAACCGCTGCCAACAATAACAGAGAGGAACAAAACCCAGTTCTAAACAGAAAATTAAGTCAAATAAATTAAAGAACAAATAAATGTGATGGATTCACAACCTGCTCGTAGACATTTCATGAGCAAACTTCATCTCAATAAATCTAATAAATTCTGTAGCTATCCACTCAATTCTGCTTCTATCCAAGTGGATGAAATTTTACAGTGAGTTTTAGAGAGACACAATAAAGCACTACATTAAAAATCAAGACAATATTATATCAACTCTTCTGTGTGCAAGAGAGCCATCTCCTATCCAAGTGTTAAGTGGATTAACTTATATTGCCATATAAGATGAAATCAAGTTTGCATGGCTGGATTTAATTTCCATTCTATTTATGGAGAGTTCCCATTAACTCTGAAAAGCATGTAAGCTATTTAGGAACTTAAGTCTAAATGGAAAAATCTGCAAGCCTCAAAATAATGGTTTGACTACTCATTCTGCTTGTGAATACTCACGTTCAAATACCTCATCTGCGTAATTTGAAATATCAATTTGAAACCAGGTATCTCTCTCCAGGTGGGTGTTGTGACCACCAGCCTAGTGTTGTTGGGAAGTTTCTCCATCTGCTTTGCTGGAGCAGCTCCATTTTGTGTAGCTGATTCGCTGAGATAGATATAACTTCTGTCTTCTGTGTCTATAAGAAGTGCTCAGGCTACTTTGTCCCATTCTCTGCCCCAATATTTAACTTTCTTTGTAAGGTAGAGAGTAACTCATCAAGAGACAATCTGTTTCCAGCATCAGCTTCCCTGTCCACTTGGAGCTGGATACAGACTAGAACCATCCAAAGATGCTGACTACGATTTCAGACTGGGAACCCTCCAGCCCCCAGTTCATTCTCTTGGAAAGCCTCACGTTTGCATGATTAGTTCAACAGCTATTAATTATATCCTTTTAAGGTAAGCATACAGGAGAGTTGGTATCATGCTCAGAGTAGTTACCAATACCATAATACCTAAGCAATTTAGTTAAGGTAAACATATCACTAACAGCTCGTCACCTAAACAAGTTTTGTAAAAATACAAAAAAAAAAAAAAATATGCTGCATTAACAATCAGGCCATTAAACTTTGGAAATATTTCAGAGCAATTCAGCTCAGGAAGAAGACTGCAAATCCTCTTAATTAGAGCTTGTTATGTAGCTACACGCATGCAAAAACACTCCCGTATTTCAGGAAAACATGTTAGAAGACTTCTAAGTCTTGCAAGCAAAAGCAGGAGTTAACCTCTTCTTAGCTCCAGAACTAGAGAAAGCAGAAAAGCTTCATCCTCTCTGCTAGCAAAATTAGGAACACATTAAAAAAAAATATTCTACCCTTACATTCAATAATCTTCCAAAGCCTTACAAGCTTTTATAGGATTATACTAGTTATCCTCATCAGGAACACAGATGGTGCTCATGCGCTGCAGTCAAGAATTAGGTTACATTGGTCTGTGTTTTGAGATACCAGCCAGCAAAGGCCAAACAGAAAAACAACTGAAATGGGGGAGGACAGGTAGAACCCAAATACTGTTGCACAGCTTTCATACTGACATGAAATGGGTCAGCGCGGGAAAGGCAGTGACACTGCCATCAAGGACCATCTGATTAATAAGTAAGGTAGCACCGAATTATCTCTGATTGAACGTCTACTTAATGCTACTTCCCCTCATATCTTCATCTTGCTACACACCAAATAAATCATGAGGCCACTGTGAAGGTACTGATGAAACAAGAATACCTGTGTGATGTTAACAGAACATCATAGCACTTACATCAGAAAGAAACTATTCAAAGAAGGCAAACAGCTTTGGGGAAAAAGATTTTGAGACAACAGAAGTGACTTTCCCTATTATCTTCAAGAGAACATTACCATGGGAATGGAGTAATGCAATAGTAAATAATACCTAAGTGACTTATGATGGTTAAGGGAGAAGTGAAGATTGACATACTTGACCACATAGTTCTTCGGATGCAAGAGAAAAAACAAATTCAGGTAACAAACACACAAGAAGTGTATTGTCGTATCGCAGGGCGGTTCATCCTGTGTGACAAACAAGTCAAACCAGCAGACTCAGTCACAAGACAGTTATGAAGTACCACGTTTACAAAAGCTGTTTTGCTCCCCTACAAAAGCAAACAAAAAATAGTTGTGTGCGTAAACAGCTTAATTAAGACATTTTTTAATTTAGATATAATACTGCAGCCTTCCCCAGAAAGCCATGAGTCTGACCCAGCAAAGACAATAGAAACAAAGCATATCAGTTTGGTAATTAAGACTCCAGTTATACACCAGCTCATTAGTTCTGCCTGTGGTCCTCACGCTTAAGATTTTTCTTTGTGTGAGGAGGTATCATCAGCTCCATTACAGATAACACATATACAGCCCATGTCTCATAAACCAGTTCCCTCTAACACAGATGTGAGGTTCCTGTCAGGACATTCTAACACCTCTAATACATCAAGCCTGTGGTGCTCTTAATTTTTCCATTCTGACTCAAGGAAGAAAACAGGCTTTGCAATATTATTAGGACCCACTAGAGACAGAGGTAACAGTGTTTCTAAGTGATTTCTCTCTAAATGACTTTGGGACGTGTCTGGGGGAGAGTTACTCCCACCAAAGGTTAAGTAGCTATAGGAAAATATCAGCACAAGAATAAGTAATAATATCCTTACCATAGCTTCAGTGAATCTGGAAACAAGAACATTTAAAGCCATCAGAGGACTGGGTTTCTGCTCCAATCTCCCAACAGGAAGAGTAGGAGCAAGAAACACAACTGATGCTAAGACAAAGGCAATTACTATTGCAGCCTCTGAAAATGGGGACACGGAACCAACAAGCCAGGCCTTTGCTGATCTTTCCTGAACCTTTCCTATAATCATGAGACAGTGCTCTGCCTCCACAAATAGAAGGATGCACAGCCCTTCAGGGATACTGGTTAAGCTCTAGGAAAAATTCATGGGGAAACAGGAGAGTGGCTTTGCTTCAGAGCCCTCTCCCAGCGCAAACCTTCTCCATTCCCTGCTGCAACATCACCTTGTGCATGGACACTTGCGCTAGCCTGAATCCTCCAGTTCAGGAGGGGCTTCTGCAAAGACCTGTCCAGGGAAAACAGATCACTGAATTAGCCCTTAAAAGGGATGAAATAAAGAATAACTTTCATGCTGCAGGCAATCCACCAGTGCAGCTAAACACAGCAGGTCCCTGACTGGCGCCCAACTCGCACTGCCGTAGTGGTCTGGGGAGCATGGGGTTACTGAGCAATGCCCCACACTGCTCACGGCGTCTGCTAAAAAAGCTGGCCCCTTCTCATGAAAACCTTCTTGTTTAATACAAAGCAGTTATCTCTTGATGCCATACCTCAGAAGGGAGGCTACACAGCAAGTTGGCCGTGGAGCCTGCTCTGTCCACGTGGCATATAACCAACTATTTTCATAACAAATTGCATCAGAGCACAGGTTGCTTTTGTTTAGCCTCTTTGGCTTATTACAAATCCGGTGCTGCAACAGTGGTGATTAAATAGCATTCCCAAGCACTGTTTTAATTAAGCAGTGTCACTAAGTCATTTATGCTAGACAGGAGCTCCTGATAATATTGCAACCTTTATGTTCAACTCCTTTACTGCAAAGTTGTGCTGAGAAAAGCACCATCTGTCTTCTACTTTGGTCACCTCCTTAGTATTTACCAGACACTCATTTTTGTTCTGCAATTTCAAAAATGCTAAGAGAAGGGCATGCATTTTTGCCAAAGTAATGTTTACTATAAGCAAATTCGCAAACATTTAGGGAAGCTTTATGTTTCCCATTGTAAAGGCTTTTCATGTCAATTACTGTATTCAAAATACTATAGCCAAAAGATACTTTAAATGGACAGATGAGTTGCTACCTGGTCTGGCAGCAGAGTTTCTAAAAGCTGAGGAAGGTCAATGAAAACATTAAAGGTTTAACCTTTGGCTACCAGTGGGGAGCCCCTCTGAAAGTAAAACAGAAATTATTAATACATACTGCTTCAGGTATATAAGGCATCAGTTTAACTAGTCGCAGATTGATACCAGGAATTCAATCAGGACATTGGGGCTTAGGAAAGCTGGACTTACTGAAATGGGAATCCAGGCAGAAGTTAGAGGCAGTTAGAGGCTCATTTCCCCCCAGTACCACCTCCCAGTGCCCAAACTTCAGCATCGCATAGACCCGGGTTATTCCCAAGGCCCCTTCAGCTGCATGTCTCCCTGCCGCAACTCTCCAGTTGGGCTATGGAAACACGGCAGCACCCTTTAGTTGCACAGATTCTTTGCTGCCAGGTATCTTTATCTACACAACCCAGTCAGCTTCTCCTGCCCCCATATAGGTGAATGATGTCCTCTCAGGCATGGCGCACACATCAGCCTAATGGTAGAAAGCCACAAGGCTATTATCAGTCCCTTGAGTAAGTCTCAGAAGCGTCATTTGATCAGGTCTGGTTCTATTTCACTCACTCCCCAGGCACTTCAGGTAGGAAATAGCTTGCCTACCACTTCATAAAATGACAAGTTTTATCTGCAATTTTTAACAGCTTCACATAATAGAAAAAATATAATTGAGATTTTTTAAAGTAGCTTTTAAAGGAAGTACAAACAATTCTCACCCCTGGAAAAGCTGCATAAAGCTCTTTAGCCATAACTGCACCAGGAGGAAATATTACCTCTCCTGGCTTGCCTGGTGTTTATGCCTCGGGGGGAGCAGGTTTTCCTGCGGTCATGCTGGAAGAGAGAAAAATGAAGCTGTAGGTCTGCTTACAGGAGAAAACAAGCTGGCAGCAATGAAATACACTCAGCACAAGTCATGCAACCCCTTCTGCTGCTTTGATGGCCTCCCAGAAAAGAGGAGTAAATTTCTTACTGTGGGAACAGTAAGAAATCCTTCACTGCCCTAGGAGTCAGCATTTGTATCAAGACACAGCACAGAAGCAGGGTTAGCTGCATTCAGGAGAACAGTGGAATAACTGCTACATGTGCACTACACTGAAGCCTCAGCGTATATTCTCAAGGAGTTTCGTTGTTGGTTTCTTCTAAGGTAAGCAAGATGGTAGCTGTCTCTCTACAGAGAGGGGGAAAATCCCCATCAATATCAATTCTTTATCAGTATCAATTCTCAATATCAATTCTTGCAAGGCCATACAAGCTGTTGACAGCTTAAGCGCAGCTTGAGAAATCATCCTCCATTTACTGATCTCTTTTGGAATCCATTCACCTGACAAACATCCCCAGTTCAATTACTTCTGTGGAATCCAGATTGGGCACAAAGGAGAAGCAAACAGCTAGAGATGTTGCACCACAGGCGTTTCAAATGAAATACAGCTTAAAACACTGAGCAGAGGGAGGAGTAGATGGTGCAGAACAGTCTATTTTGACAAAGACTAAGATTTAACTGGCTTTTGCATAAGTCATTAGCATCACCTACAAGAGCTGCAATGGAGTTCATTTCAGAGTGTTTCTCCCAAAGTGGTTTACACTTCACTGTTACTGATTTATGGTAAAAAGGGAACTGATAAGGAGAAAAGTTACCTTTGTAAATTTTTTTAATACTTTATTTCAGAATTTTATTTTAAATTGAGAATACATTACCTAATTCTGTCAGGCTATGGAGTCCAAGGCACTCAAATTAATTTTCAAATATCATGCTGCTAATACTGCAGAGCCTGGATCTTGTGAGAAGATTCACTCATCAGCGTGAATACAAAATACTTCTATTACAAGCACTACATGAAAAAGTTCTTCAAGAATATGCTCTTCAGAATCATTTTCCAACATCTGTTTCTCAAGCCATCTTGGGGCAGGAGGTGGAGAGGAATATATTAAAAATCCATTGATTTCAAGTCTTATATTTATTGTGTCTGGTGATCTAGGATTGCTCCATAGTATGAATTGGCTTTTTAACCCAAATTGTGATTTGCCATATCTGCCTACAATGAAAATTTAAACTATGCTAACATGAAGCTGTAGCCTTACAGATATGTTTGCATCCCCATTGCTGTAGAAAAAAACACCTCCATCTCTTCAAAATACAAACTTAGAAACCTACATTTGCATAAACAACATAAAAATTTGCAAGTGACTTTACAAAACAAGGAATGAATGGTCCTTACTTGTCAAAAAAAAAAAAAAAGGAGACAATGGATAGTGATGGCAAATGAAGCAGCACTGAAAAAGGCCCAATAAAGATGACTATAGAGAGAAGTTCTGCTTAATACTTTCAAACAAGCACTTAAAAGAGTTTTTCCCTGTGTTGTGGTTTAGCCCCAGTCAGCCATTAAGCACCACCCAGCCGCTCACTCACCCTCCCCCATGGTGGGATGGGGGAGAGAATCAGAAGAGCAAAAGTAAGAAAACTCGTGGGCTGAGATAAGAACAGTTTAATAATTGGAACAAAATAATAATACGAGTGAGAGAGGAACAAAACCCAGGAAAAAAAAACAGTGATACAACTGCTCAGCATCCGCCGACCAACGCCCAGACGGTCCCAGAGCAGCGATCGCTGCCCCCCGGCCAACTCCCCCCAGTTTCTGTACTGAGCACGACACCATATGGTATGGAATAGCCCTTGGGCCAGTTGGGGTCAGCTGTCCTGGCTGTGCCCCTCCCAGCTTCTCATGCACCCGGCAGAGCATGGGAAGCTGAAAAGTCCTTGACTGGTGCAAACATTACTTAGCAACAACTAAAACATCAGTGTGTTATCAACATTATTCTCATGCTAAAATCCAAAACACAGCACTATAGCAGCTACTAGGAAGAAAATCAACTTTATCCCAGCCAAAACCAGGACACCCTGCATAAAGCATTGAGTAGCTGGAGACTGAAGTTGGATCTGGAAATGGAGTTCATACGCAATTCTGGGGAAATGGAGAACAGTTAATTCAGTATCTACAGGTTAAATAAAAACAGCTGAGAAAAATGGTCTTTAATTATGTGACCAAACAAGCATCAGGTGAAGGAGAAAAAACAGCCTTGCAACACTTCAGAACAAGGAAGAAAGAGGCAGAAAGAAAAGACGGGATGGGGGAAAAAAACATGCCAAACAAAGATTATGTAAAAGAAAGGAAAGCCAGAGAATACCAGAGGTTCATCCCAGTGCAAGAGCTGCAACTGTAGATGACTGAGGACTTTTTTCTCATGCAATGAAGCAGCTAACAGGAAATTCAGACTGTCTGTTGAGAGCAGGGACACAGGATGGAGAACAGGATGAAGAAGATCTCAGAGGATGAGATCCTTCAGGATGAAAAAGATTCAGTGGAATAACCCACTACTTATCCTCCACACTGAGTTGTATCACAAGATTCTCATCAAAATTATCAATTAGTATACTGGATTAGGAAACAAAGACAAAAAAAGGAAGATTCCAGCAATCTTCAACAGAATCCCTTTCATCTCCAGAAAGGGCAAAGAGGCGTGACAGGACAAACAGTCTGTTGTAAAAAAGTTACAGTGCCTAGTCCCTGCAGGACAGTCAAAACCATGAAGAATAGGCTCAGCTTAGCCCCAGGCTAAAGGCTATTCAGGTGAACTAATAAAATCAAGGTAAGGAAACAGAAGCTTCCATAGAAACAAAATCTAGGGAGCTTAACGCATTCTCTTTAGGGGAAGGTTTCATCCCATTCTGGATTTCTTAGAAAAAAAAATCAGCACAATGCATATTAAATCAGGGATAATAAAATGTAGGAAATTAAATGTCTAAATGCAAAAGAAAAGAGGGGGGGGGGGGCGGAAGTGATCTGGACTTAGACCTGCTGGATTAAGAGCAACAGGATAAAAACCTTGACTCTTCCTTTAGAAATAGCGTTTGACAGAATTTGAACTGGAATGTATAAGGAAACCAGGTAAAATGCAACAGGACAGAAGAGGCATAAATAGCCCTTTCTTATCAGAGAAAGATAACTAATTTTTACTAAAACATTTCCCTTATTGTAGGTTTGATCCATCATCTGCTTGACATAGTACCATGATGTATTTAAATTGGGAAGTACTACTGATTCTAAAAGGGATAAGAATATAATACTGAAAGAATTAGATGGCACTAAGAACTGGAATACTAAGAGAGGAGTGACATTCAGAAATACAACAGAAGGTACAATTTGTGCACTTCGCACTAAGAATTTCTCCTATGAGGACTTCACCAATTGAAGACATCCGAGATGGATTTCAGTATCTCACCAGTGGTGTCATGCCCATACATTCAGATAGGGAAGGACCAGCTCAGTTCAAATGCGCTAGCTGGGGAAGTCAAATACAAAGTGATTCTTTGTAAATGCTTTGAGATTAAAATACCCTGTGATCTCCTGGCCAAAAAAAGAAAATGTCGCAACACTGAAAAATCTTGAAAGCAAAATAAAGAACATTTCTAAAGGTTATTTTTCTACTCAGTATTTTATGTCAAAATTATTTCATCTTTTTAACTGATAGCCAAAGTATCTTGCCCCACGTTTGCATGCATCCACAGCCAAACTATTAGCCGTGATCCCCACAGTGGCAGAGTCACAATCTGAAGCTGTATTTTAGCCACCTGAACCTGACAGAATAGGCTGTTTTGCACAGTTCCTTTTCATGGAAGTTATCTAGAGAACTATGACCTTTAAGTCTGCAATTTATCATGTTTTCTTGCTACAAAATAATCTGATACTGTAGCAGTTCTGTGATTTCCAAATCAATAGGTTTTAACTGTCATCACCACAACCAGCTACCCAATTTCTTTGCCCATTTTTTGGCAGAGCTGGATGTGTGCAGTCTTTTTAAAATAGTTTATGACGACACTGAAAAAGTTATTTAAATTTTCAGCTTGACAGTTTTGTCTCTACACAGAATCCAGACAAGGCAAACCAACTGAAGAGCCTTGAAAAAATTATATAATGAATATGCACATAACAGCACCAAAGATGACTCACGAAAAACTTAATTGTTCCCTTCTGCAGATTTAGTTTTCACGCAGAGGGACAAATTGTGCACTTCTGGGAAAATCTGTGAGATTATCAGGTTAAAAAAAAATAATTATTGTCCCACTGCCCACTTTTATATGAAGAGGGATTTTTTCCTTTTTAAGTTTTCCCCCCCAAGAAAAATTATGTTCCCATAGCACAGAAATGTTCTTGGATACAATCAAGTAACAGAAACAAGACGCTCTGCATAACAGTCAGCCATTTGTCAGCTTTTATTATGCTCCTTACTGTACAGTAACTTAGCTTACAAGCAGCAGTAAGGCCAAGGGGCAGGTCATGAAAAATTTTCTTAAATAAAGGATATTAACAGTTTTTAGCACATCATTTGTGTTCAGCAATGTCTGATGCATCTCAGAACTGGATGTACTGATGAAATAAGCATACCCCAAGGTAAGAAGAGTTCCCAGGTAACTCCCTAAATGCTACACCTGACATTTGCAAGCAAGGCTGCTGCTTTCTGTGGTATTTGAATGATGATACCCTTGGCCATTTGAAAATTTCAACAGCAGTTCAGATTTTTTGAATAATCATTTTGGAATCTAAGAGAAAGTGAATATAATCAAGTTAATAACATACCTGATCATCGTGAGAGCACTAGTTCTGTTCTCAACTCTGATGCAGCACATGGCTCTAAAAAGACAACTCAAACTGCTCTGCAGGAGCTGCCAAAGGGAAAAGCAAAAGCTTTTGGATAGAGATGAGTCAACAGGATTCCTTCTGACCCCTTGTCACTTACTGGGCTAAAACTAGCATGTCATATTCACAAAAAAAAATATTGACCCAGCAGGTCTGAGTACTAGAAATTGTTGACAATCTTCATTTGTTCATGCAGGTGCACAAAGACATTCTTGCAATTCCAATGAGATACTGAAGAGAGGTCGATGCAGCATGGTACATCCAGGGCCCAGGCAGGCCAACTCCTGCCCAGCTCTGGTTTGTTTCTAGCAGAGTAGCTCACACTGGCCAAGACCAAGACCTGGCCTCATTTTCATCCAGATGCAGGCCTTAAGAACTCAAATGGCTTGTGGGAGTAATAAACATGCACTAAGCATACGATTAAAGCATTTTCCTGTCTTAGTTCCAGATGTCAGTACTGTTCTTCATCATGTTTCCCCTCCACCTCTCCTGCATTGAATTGTGACAGGTTTAAATTCTTTTCACATTGCTGCACCTTGCAAACTTACTCAAATTTATTTCCCGTTTAGATTTCAGACGGAGTCTTCAAACCAAAGTTTAAAGAAAATCATTTAAGCAGATGTATCATTAAAAGCAAAAGAAACCTCAAATGCAAAACTTTAAAGTCAGCTTATAACGATTTCAAAGACTCAGTTACTTTCATTGTGGGAAAATTAAACTCCATTTATTCTTGGATGCAACATAAGAGTGAAAACAAAAATTAGGAAAATGGAGAAAAATTTCATAAAGAGAAGATTGATTACCCTAATTTGGAGGAGGGTAACTGTATCTCCTCACTTTAGAAGCAACTTAGTCATCTGGTCCATGGCAGCTAATTTCCAGTCATCTCTAAATCTTCATGTCACCAGAGGGAAGGAAGGAAGCTGCTGGCAGACACTACGCTTCCTAACACCGAGCTCTGCCCACGCTGTCGTCACATGGCCCTGAGGCGTCCAATCTGCCACCATGGCATCTGCCTACCTGCCCCATGCCAGATTTGGGGAGAATGAAGCTGAGAAAGTTAAGTAAGCTAATGCAAAGAGATGAATAGTAAAAACAGTGCTCAGTAGCAAAAGCTACAGCTAATTATAACTTGTCAGACAAAAAACAGATGCAGTAGAAAGTTTTATGAATTAGTTGAAATTCAACGAAAGCTTTCGGTCGAGTTTCCTCATTTCAAAGGTTAAAAGCTCCAGGACAGCTCTGCCTCATTTTCTTCTCTCTTGGGACCATGGATCCAAGGCCTTCCAAGCACCTGCAGGTATAGGCCTGCCACGGGATGGGCAATGGAGAACCTACAGCTGGAAACCAGTCTGCAGTTCCCTGCTATGCCAAGATTCCCCAGGACCTCTAGGACACAGTGAGCGCTCCAACTCCTGCAGAAATCTCAGCTCTGGCAACTTCACAGTCCAAATTACTGGCTGCACAGAAAGGTCCTCCATAACACACCTCCCAGTTTCCAGGCTTCTTACTGTACAATTGTTGGCATGAACCCCCTGAGATCACAACCCTTGAGCCACCTGAATGTTACCAACAGGGGCTGGAAGTCTTCATGGCTTTCAGGTTTCACAGGCACCACAGTATCAATACTGCACACTGATATAAGTGAAACTTCACAATCACTTCTTTAAATACCTTCTTCGGTCTCCAACAGATTTCTAACTAAATGGAGGAGAATGCCAGTTATCATGTAGCTTGGAAACAGACCACATACTGAAGAATTAAACTATGCACAGAGTAATACTAGCAAAGCAACAGAGAGGATAATTTATTTGTATAATACATTAACACAATATTTAGATGTTGCAGGACAACCCCTGTAAGCAATTTTGTTTCATGATATGAATAGCTCGGTTATTCCCAGCTCCCCAAAAATAGGAGGGATTGCCATCGGTAGCATACATTGTCTTTACTCATAGAACTCAGACCCAAATCCCCTTACCAAGCAGTGGTTCAGTGTTCCCTTCAGACAAGGAAACAACACAAACTTCTGGTTTTGAAGATGGGGGTATATTCCTTCCCCATTGATGCCCTGTCATGCATGGTTCTTGTGCCCAGCATTACAGCTGTAACCATAGGACCAACCTTTTACAGCATCTTCAAGATAAGTCTTAGGCTATGCTTACACCAGCAAGAAGTGTGACATGAGAATCTGACTTGCAGAGCAAGACATTTGGCACTAAGAATCCACCTTTCACTCTGCATGCATTGCAAAGGGCCATACTTCAAACAAAATCTTACCTGGTCCAGTGGACTGAACACTTGCCAAGTAGCCAAGACACACAGGATGTGTGTGTTTACAAACATCCTGCAGTTTAGCTTTATCAGAGAAGAACCCATTCATGCACTGACACCATCATGTGATGCAAATTGAAGTGTGAAAAGCAGGGAAGACTCAGAGATTTATTTCAAGAGCATTCAACTGACCTAAGATAAAAATGGCAGTGTAGGTGCACCCTTGTTCTCCCAACAGCTGCCCACACCAACAGTATCCCTCATCACTGTGGGAACACGCAGCGCTGAGATAAGATCCATTCAGATAACCCTCACTCCAACTAAAGTCAGTTTAATTCTTTTCAGGCTTCAGCATTTATCCTCATGATACCAACTTCAATATTGTCCTGGTTTCAGCTGGGATAGAGTTAGTTTTCTTCCTAGTAGCTGGTATGTGCTGTGTTTTGGATTTAGTATGAGAATAATGTTGATAACACACTGATGTTTTAGTTGTTGCTAAGTAATGTTTACACTGGTCAAGGACTTCTCAGCTTCTCATGCCCTGCCAGTGAGAAGCTGGGAGGGGGCACAGCCAGGACAGCTGACCCAAACTGGCCAAAGGGCTATTCCATATCATATGATGTCATGCTCAGTATAGAAACTGGGGGAAAGCTGGCTGAGGGGCCACTGCTCAGGAACTGGCTGGGCATCAGTCGACGGCTGGTGAGCAATTGCATTGTGCATCACTTATATTGTATATTCTTCGTTATTACTATTATTATTATCATCATCATCATCATCATCATCATCATTATTTTCCCTTCCTTTTCTCTCCTATTAAACTGTCTTTATCTCAACTCATGAATTTTACTTTTTTTTTCCCCAATTCTCTCCCCCATCCCACTGAGGGGGGGAGTGAGCGAGCAGCTGTGTCGTGTTTAGCTGCCTGCAGGGTTAAACCACAACAGTCTTTTTTGGTGCCCAACGTGGGGCACAAAGGGTTGAGATAATGACTAGTCTGACCAGAGCGTGTTAAAACAAATTTGTTATAAGCGTTCATTATATTAGTTTAGTAGTTGCTGGTCACAATGTTGCTTTATTTGCTCTCAGAGTTCTTGTATTTGTTCTCAGAGTTGTGTTATGTAACACCTTGCTTGCCATATATACTGTTTATCAGTATTTATGTGATGTTTATCACATCTGGGAGGTGGATTAAGGGTATTGCTTTGCTGTACTGTGTAACACTGGCTTATGGTATGATAAAATTATTGGTCATGACACCAATCTGGTATTTGTACTCAGCATTGCCATCACCTCCGTATTTCAGGAGCCATGTATCGGAAGCTATTAATAATTACACTTTTCACTTTTTCTCCTCGGAGAGCCAGCCTATGGGGGAGACACCTTCCTCCATCTTCGCCTTCTCCTTCAGGCTAGTTACAACAGCTCTTGAGAATTCTGAATATCCTTGGGATGTTCAAACCAGCATGTTCCTATTGCTGTGTCTCCTGAATGTGGTTTAAGTCTTGTTTAGGGTTAAACAACTGTTTAAGAATACCACCCAGAGATCTGTCCCCACAACAGGCACTGCGGTTACTCCAACCCCGGCGGCAGGCACTGCAGCTGAACCGGAGAACCAACCCGTGCCCATATCAGTCACCCCTATACACAAAAAGAAAGACACAAGAAAATCAGCTTGTTTATTAAGGGATGAAGATGAACCAGGGCCATCATGAGAACAGGAGGAGGAAAAGGCAGAACCCATAAATGAGATGGTAACCACCCAATTCCTACCCCTGAGTGAGCTGCGAAATATGCGAAAATATTTCAGCCATCGTCCAGGCGAGCACATTGTCACCTGGCTGCTCCGATGCTGGGATAGCGGGGCCAGTAGCCTGGAATTAGAGGGTAGGAAAGCCAAGCAGCTGGGATCCCTTTCTAGGGAAGGGGGCATTGACAAAGCAATTGGAAAAGGGGCACAAGCCCTCAGTCTCTGGAGGCCACTCCTGTCAGGCATGAAGGAAAGGTATCTCTTCAAGGAAGATGTTATATATCGCCCCGGGAAATGGACCGCCACGGAGAGAGGTATCCAGTACCTGAGGGAATTAGCCATGCTGGAGGTGATCTATGGTGACCTGGATAACGAGCAGTTATCCACAGATCCAGATGAAGTCAAGTGCACATGACCCATGTGGTGGAAGTTTGTATGGAGCGCACCATTGTCATATGCCAACTCATTGGCAGTAATGACCTGGAAAGATGGAGAGGGACAAACGGTGGAAGAATTGGCTGGCCAAGTCCGGCAATACGAAGAAAGTCTCTCTTCCTCCCTACAGGCCTGCGTTGGCTGTGGAAAAAACATCCAAAAAACTGTCCCAGGAGTTCCAGCAACTGAAGAAGACAGGTCCTACTCCCCACCTGTACAGACCAGTATCTCAGCTATTAGGAGTCAGCGTTCCTCTGCTCAAGAGAGAGGATACAGAGAGCACACAGCATGGGGCACCCTATTGTTTTACCTGCGTGACCACGGAGAGGACATGAGGAAGTGGGATGGAAAATCTACCTTGACCCTAGAGGTACGGGTATGCGAGTTGCAAGGAAAAACAATCACCAAAGGGGGTTCTTCAGGAAAATTGCTGCTCCAGTTTCCAGTGGACAGTTCCCCAGACAGAGTAGAAGGGCTGATTTTACTTCCAATCTTAATAAAGAGGCATTCGGTTCGCATTTACAAGAAGTGGGTAATGAATACTATGACCAGGACTAGAGGGGCCCTGCCTCCAGCCAGGTGGAGGAAAGGGACAACCAGCTTTACTGGACTGTGTGGATTCGATGGCCTGGCACATCAGACCCACAGGAGTATAAGGCTCTAGGGGACATTGGTGCACAGCCATCAAGCTATATAGAGGCAGAATCCATCTCTATTTCTGGAGTGACAGGGGGATCCCAACAGCTGACTGTACTGGAGGCCAAACTGAGCCTAACTGGGAATGACTGGCAAAAGCACCCCCTTGTGACTGGCCCAGAGGCCCCGTACATCCTTGGCATAGACTACCTCAGGAGAGGGTATTTCAAGGACCCAAAAGGGTACCGGTGGGCCTTTGGTAGAGCTGCCTTGGAGATGGAGGAAATTAAATTAAACAGCTGTCTACCTCACTTGGTCTCTCAGAGGACCCTTCTGTTGTGGGGTTGCTGAGGGTCGAAGAACAACAGGTGCCAATTGCTACTACAACAGTGCACCAATGGCAATATCGCACCAACCAAGACTCCCTGATTCCCATCCATAAACTGATTCGTCGACTGGAGAGCCAAGGAGTGATCAGCAAGACTTGTTCACCTTTTAACAGTCCTATATGGCCAGTGCAAAAGTCTAATGGAGAGTGGAGACTAACAGTAGACTATCATGGCCTGAATGAAGTCATGCCACTGCTGAGTGCTGCCATGCTGGACATGCTGGAACTTCAACACAAACTGGAGTCAAAAGTAGCCAAATGGTATGCCACAACTGATATCACTATTGTGTTTTTCTCAATCCCTTTGGCAGCAGAGTGCAGGCCACAGTTTGCTTTCACTTGGAGGGGCGTTCAGTACACCTGGAATCAACTGCCCCAGGGGTGGAAACACAGCCCCACCATTTGCCACAAACTGATCCAGACAGCACTGGAACAGGATGAGGCTCCAGAACATCTGCAATACATTGATGGCATTATTGTGTGGGGCAATACAGCTGAAGAAATTTTTGAGAAAGGGAAGAAAATAGTCCAAATCCTCCTGAAAGCTGGTTTGGCCATCAAACAAAGTAACGTCAAGGCACCTGCACAGGAGATGCAGTTTTTAGGAATAAAATGGCAAGATGGACATCATCAGATCGCAATGGATGGGATCAACCGGTTGTAAAACCACATCACATAGATGCTCACGTACCCAAGAGTCAGGCCACTGAGGAACATCAAAACAACCAGCAGGTGGATCAGGCTGCTAAGATTGAAGCAGCTCAGGTGGATCTGGACTGGCAACATAAGGGTGAATTATTTATAGCTCAGTGGGCCCATGACACCTCAGGCCACCAAGGAAGAGATGCAACATATAGATGGGCTCATGATCAAAGGGTGGACTTGCCCATGGACACTATTGCACAAGTTATCCAAGAATGTGGAACATGCACTGCAATCAAGCAAGCCAAGCAGTTAAAGCCTCTGTGGTATGGAGGACGATGGCTGAAATATAAATATGGGGAGGCCTGGCAGATCAATTATATCACACTCCCTCAAACCCACCAAGGCAAGTACCATATGCTCACCATGATGGAAGCAGCCACTGGATAGCTGGAAACATATCCCATGTCCCATGCCACTGCCCAGGACACCATGCTGGGCCTTGAAAAGCAAGTCCTGTGGTGACATGGCACCCCAGAAAGAACTGAGTCAGACAAAGGGACTCATTTCCAAAACAACCTCATAGACACCTGGGCCAAAGAGCATGGCACGGAGTGGGTACATCACATTCCCTATCATGCACCAGCCTCCGGGAAAAATGAACAATACAATGGACTGTTAAAGACTACACTGAGAGCAATGGGTGGTGGGACATTCAAACATTGGGATACACATTTAGCAAAGGCCACCTGGTTAGTCAACACTAGGGGATCTGCCAATGGAGTGGGCCCTGCCCAATCAGAACTTTTATGTATTGTGGAGGGGGATGAGGTCCCTGTAGTGCACATAAAAAATATGCTGGGGAAGACAGCCTGGGTTACTCCTGCCTCAGGCAAAGGCAAGCCCATCCATGGGATTGCTTTTGCTCAAGGGCCTGGGTGCACTTGGTGGGTGATGTGAAAGAATGGGGAAGTTCAATGTGTACCTCAAGGGGATTTGATTTTGGGTGAGAATAGCCAATGAACTAAATGGTATGATGTTAATTGCTATATAATACTGTATGTCATCACTTCTATGGTGGCTATATGCCATATCAACAGTATTACAGTAAAAAAATCACCCAGACTAATTGTCCTGGTTTCAGCTGGGATAGAGTTAATTTTCTTCCTAGTAGCTGGTGCAGTGATGTGTTTTGGATTTAGTATGAGAATAATGTTGATAACACTGATGTTTTAGTTGTTGCTAAGCGGTGCTTATACTAGTGAAGGACTTTTCAGCTTCCCATGCTCTGCCAGGTACACAAGAAGCTGGGAGGAAGCACAGCCAGGACAGCTGACCCCAACTGGCCAAAGGGCTATTCCATACCATATGTCATCATGCTCAGTATAGAAACTGGGGGGAGTTAGCTGGGGGTGGCGACCACTGCTCAGGAACTGGGTGGGCATGATTTGGTGGGTGGTGAGCAATTGCATTGTGCATCACTTGTTTTGTATATTCTTTTATCATTATTATTTTGTCTTCCTTTTCTGTCTTATTAAACTGTCTTTATCTCAGTCCACAAATTTTACTTCCCCTCCCCACCCCCAATTCTCTCTCCCCTCCCACTGCGGGGGGAGAGAGGGGGGGGAAGTGAGCAAACAGCTGTGTGGTGTTTAGCAGCCTGCCACGTTAAACCATGACAAATATCAAAGCCTATGCCTCCTATATGCAGAAGTAAGCAATAGTCATTAAACTACACAATCCAATTTTAATTAAGCAGGCCAATAAATCATCAAACTGTCATCCCCTAACTGTCTTTTCTCTCCTTTGCAACAGTGGTCCAATTTTAGTTATATATGATGAAAATCCAGACTGGGTAAGAAAAGTTTTCCCAATTTGTTTTTTTTCACTTGATCACAAAGTACCCTAAGCTTCCTCAGAGACTACTACCAACGAGATTAAGTCATGTTCTCTCATTATTTTTTTTTCATTCTAAAAATGAATCACAAGAATATTAACTGCTTAGTGTTGCAAGTGCCTAGAGCCAACCTCCTGTATATGCAACAAGACTGTTTTCACATGCCAATCCAATATCGTCTTTGATTTATTGATGCTTACATATTTTTTTACAAAACACAGACAGGAGTGATAGCCAAATTATTTGGCTTAATATAAAGGAAATACAATAGATTTTAGAATGACACCAGAACCCTAACATTTACAAGTATTTTCAATAACAAAAACACTCCACCAAATTCCAAGTTCATCAGTTACTGCACATTTGTTATTAAAAAAAACCAACTTGATCTCTGATCTACAGCCTTAACACTGATGTTATACAGCTTGACTAATAATCTTAAGTGTGTCAGTTTTCACTAGAGGAGTGTTCATTTTCTTTTCCTCTTCTCATGTCCAGATTTTTTAATGTAGTTTCTAACAAGAGAAAAGTACCTCACCCCAAAAAACCCCCATACATTTGCTTTTATATACAATTTTAACACTGTTTGGAGACTTGATATACATTTTAGTACTGATAATCAACTTTTCTCAGGCTATTGTGTTTCCTATGGAACACCAAGTAGCTTTATTAATTTGTCTGGAGATATATAGGGACTACTTGCTATTCTTGGAAAGTGACAACACTGATAACCTGCTAAAAGAAGAGAACAATTTTTCTAGGCTAATTAATAACATGGAATGAATATCCTTTAATGACATTCTTTATTATGAGAATAAATACATAAAACAAATGCAATATATTAGCCACATTTCCTCATATACATTCAGAATATAACAAAAAGCTAATAGGCATAATCATCAGAACTAGTTGAACAAACAAATTTTTACTAAGCCATCAACACTAGAGGAAAGCTGGAAAGTTTATGCACTAGTAGCAGGCAAAGAACATGTTATTTCAGTGGTTCCTTAATATTAAAGACAAACATACTGTAGTTATAAGGATGAATTGATGGAATTGTTTAGCTCCGTGCAGTGGCCGTTTGAGGTTGTTCTGACTGCAACTGCTTTCCAAGGTATTCCCTGAAACACAAGAAAAAGTTAGATTGAGAAACATTCTGGAGAGTGGGGAGCAGGATAGTAGTGGGAAGTATGAAGTAGAGAAAGAGGAAAAAGTTTTAAGTTTAGAATTATTCCTTCAAATAATGTCTGTTGTCAGTCAACTGGAGCTACTATAAGAGTACCTAAGCTTTAGGTATCCATCACCTATCACCCTGAAAATAAGGTCAACAAAACTGTCTGGAAAAAGAAAAAGCCCAGTGGTAATATTCAGAAGTCCTGGCAACTGTCACAGAATATGCACGAAGCCCACAGACTTTGCTTGCTGAATATACATATTAGAAGCTGTGGCAAAGTATTTAAAAGGATCTCTTCCCATAACCCAGCTGCATGAGCACAAGTAATACGAATGGACATAATGGCAATTTAACCCACAGGCTAGCAAAATAGACGCTGACTGAAGAACTGTATGTTCAAGTTGGAAGAAAGAAAAGATATTCAAGCCAGGCCCACTGTATACCAACACTTTCTTTAAAGTTTTTTCCTCACCTGTATTTTGAAGTGCACTAATTCATTTATTTTATCCCTGTCCTCTCAACACTGGAACAAATACCCCCTGAATTCTTAGCATTTGCCTTGAGCAACAATATCTAAATTCTATGGAAAAATACTGCACAATTCTTCTGAATGTTCCCCTGTTCACTGTCTCCTGTGAAAGCAGCTCAACACTTCACAGAACCACAAAGAAGCTGAAAGAGATCTTTAGTAATATCTGGGTTGTTGCTTGTTACAGAAAATAAACTTCAATAATTGTACCACTGTATCAGCTGAAAGAGAGGTGTCAGGACCTGTGAAACATAGGCGTTCTTTTTCCATTGCTGATTGTACACTTAGCACCACAGTTTCTCACTACACAGGTATTTCAACCTACACAGGTTAAACATTAGAAGCAGCTCAGAGAAATGATGTTCAGAATTAAGCCTTTTTAAAAAAGCATTTAGAGTATGCACTTTTGCTTTATTTTAAAGAAGAAAAAAGATCAGTTCTTATTGCACATTTCAAAAACTAGTTTTCAGTTTAGTGTCCTGTTGAACAGCTATTCTCTATGCATTAAAATTCCTATCACACAATGAAGTTTTAGCATCACAACTGTACCACCCAACAGCATTTTTCTCAGTTTTAAAGTTAAGTATCTAGAAAAGCAAAACTCTTATAACGTTAACTTCAAACTCCAGTAGCAAATAAAATAACGTAGAATTTGTATGCTGAGCTGTACATTATAATTTAGCACCTTCCTTCACAGCTTTATCAGGTGTTGCTGCAGGATCACAGTATTTTAATGCTTGAGCTGCACTCAATAGATATGACTCTCAATCATAATAGGTAGGTTACCACCCTCAAAGTAGACACTCCTGATAGCAAAAAATGAAGTGAGCTGCTCTCTTGAGGTTTTACAGGGCTCAAAATTGTACCACCAAAATAAACAAAATTTGACAGCCATCCAAAAACACAGCCAGCAACTGTGGAAGGGCTTCCAAACTCACCAAACCTCCTTCTGCTCCCTCAGTGGTTTTTTCCCTTTGTTTCATGCCTATATGCATGTATTGATTCTAGTATTTCTTCTCTGACATCCGGCCTTGAAAGCAACTGACACTTGCTGCATACATGGCTCTGCTCACAGCATCACAAGCCTGCGAAGTTATTTATTCTTAAAGCACACATGAACCATTTTGAATGTGAAATTCCTACACAATTACTTAGAAGCAGGAAAATCAATCCAGCTAACAATCTGTAACAGTACAACTATTGTATAGCTTACACTGGTTCAGATGCATGCTCAAGGCTTACTAAAATCCAACAATAGCGTACTGTATTCAGCAAAAATCTCTGAGAAAGCATAGCAGTGGCGTATTTTGTAGGTATTCAGTGCCTTAACAGACATATTCAACCTCTAAGGACATACAGTAGATAGTACAGTATTTTCCCTACAAAAACTTATTTCAGTCATTCATTTGCAGGTGCGAGGTTTAAGTCCAGGGACAAGGAAAAACTCTTATCCCATTCCCCATACCAAATGAGTATCTGCAGTTACTGCTCTACATTGCCATGCTGCAAACCCAGGTGAAAACTCCATACTGTTCCTGCCCCATCACTGCTTTAGCCACCACCAAGGGCTGCTGAAATGCAAAAACCTTGTCCCGCTTGCTGTTACAAGTACCAGTTAATTTTCTATTTGGTTATCGTTTCCAAATGAGTGTCATTGGTTAACCTAGGACAAGTTCTTCCGTGGTCTATGCTGGATGATGAGAGGGATTGGTAAGAGACCATTAGGAGGTATTTAGACAGCTTCTCAACATGAAGCTTTCATGCGCAGCCTTAGGAGAGCAAACTGACAGGTTATTCTGCCAGGCCTCTGGTCATTTCTCCTTCCCATCTTCCACTAAAACTCAAGCTACCCCAAATAGCTAAAGTAGACCTCTGTTCTCCCTCTGTTAAAATAGATACTAAAGGGACAAGAAGATTCAAGTATATTTTTTACATATTGGTATTTCATCACATCAGGAGGTTAAGCAGCACTGTAAGCTTCAATCTTCACACACAAATTGGACACAGGTGTCCAACACTATGCTATTACAAACCAAGTGTCTAAGATTTTTTTATCCTGCACTGTTACTTAGTTAAATCTTAAGAGGAAAAAATGGGATTTTAGAATTACTGTTTACCCCATGAAATTCAAGTTAACTACAAGAATGCAAGCATTCAACACATTGCACTATAAGAGCATGTAGGATGAAAGAAGAAGGATAGATCTTGTCACTAAGATAACAAATCACTTCACAAAATATTCAAAGCAGCATCTGACAGATTAGAGATGCAGGCTGCAGTGGAAAGTAATGAGGTATTAGACTTGATTTTTAAAATTACAAGCTATAAACCCATGAATTGGACCGCTTCTCCCTATTTTAAACTTACTTTGTTAGTCCTTCCTTCATAACCACAGAAAAAGATCACCTTTACTATAACAAAGGCATTGTGGTTGGTGTTTTGCAAGCACATCAAGTTTCTAAGATGGTTAAACTCGGAAGCAAAAGTATATAACATACGAGTGTGGCCACAGATTCATGCATGTCTGATCAGCTTGTATTATAGACTAAGACAAAACATATCCTGCTAACATTTGACACAGCTAAGCTTTGGGGCCTAAATACCCATTCTCTTTCAATACACAATCTTACAATAATATCATTTTTCCCTTCTAATCAGGCCAAGCAGATCTGCAGGGTGTCACTCAATATGCTACAAGATCTTCTACAAGATGTACAAAATTCAAGTACAAAGGGGCAGGGGGGAGAAAGAGTAAAATACTGTCCTGGCCAACAACAATTTCAGTGACCAATTCTTTCCACTAGAAAGCTGCCTTTTACCTTGACTAGACATTGTATTATTGCATATAATACTTCAGAGGCCAGTCAGAATTAGTAAACATTTTCTCAATACAAATACACCAGCTGTCCTGCCATTATATAAGGCTCATTTTTCATTTAAATCATTTCAGGGCATGAAGGGAAATTAAATTCTATGTAACAGCAGTCCAGTAATATGAAGCATGTTTACATATAATGCTTTATTCCTTAACTACTTTCCAGAAAGGGAAGAAGAGTTACCACATGCTTAATGGTGCTCCCTCAAGTCAATAAGCATCTGGAAAAGTCTGTCCTCTCCCACACAGACAGACTTACAATTAAGCATGTCATTTTGGTATACTGCCCATGCTGGGACTGTAGAGGTGAACTCCATGGATATTTTTAATGTGCCTTGCAATAGTTCCTAGTAGCACTAACTTGGAATCAGCACTAGAAACCATGTAACACAGAACAAGCAGGCAATTTGTCCTCCAGCATTAATAATCAAGATGTAAAGTACCTTGGAAGTTCAAACTTGCAAGTTTAGCTGTTTGGAACAAAAAGTTCCACTTTGACCATTTTCCTCCCACTGGAACAGAAAGGCGTTTATAAAGGTCAGTTTTAGCCCCCTTCTGACTTCCTTCTACATAAAACTATCCTTATTACAAAGCAGATGAAGCTGGTCCAGACAAGCTTGCATTTACAGTCAACGGCATTCAAATGTGAAACAATTGATTCAGTATGAATTTACAAGAGCACAAAATATTACCTCTGCACTGCAGAAAAGAATCAAAACATACAAGCGTAGTACATCACTTTGTAGTTACTCTCTGAAGTCCTCCATTTCTCAACTAAAGCTCAGATCAACAAAACTCAAAATGCCCCATTCTCTTACTTCCTTGGTTATTCAGAAGTCTGATGGTGAGGCGTAAGTAATTTCCATTTGCCAATTAACCTTTTAATTCATATTAGAATAACTGAGATTCCTTACACCTTAACAGTTTCCTCTTTTACAGGCCTAATCTTTAAACACATGTTTTCTGAGGTATCCAAAGTACTTCTTCCAAGAAGAAAAGGAAACTTAGAGGTGAATACATGAATTTGTTGCATCTCAAATCCTTATTCCAATTTGTTGCTTCATTCAGTTTAATTTAATTGGGTTTGTGGGCATGAGAGACACTGACACCCTCAAGCTGAGATATACTTAAGTGTTATGGTAATTGCAACAAATGCTTAAAGGTCATTTAGGAAAAGGCACAAGGAACTCATCCAACACATAAGCCATCAAATTCAGTGAGTACGGAATAAGGAGATAATTGCAAACTCGCACGAGACCCTACCTGAAAGTTTTATACTGATTTTCAAATTGAGCAAAGGACCATTGTCAACAATCTATGACAGACGGGAAAGTTTTAAGGTACATACAACAGATTTCTAGAGGTCATGTGCTAAAAAGAACAAGCCTTACAGTTTAAGAACTACTGATTTTGGTGTTATACTCCAAATTCCAGTGCAGTTAGATTTACCTGTCCTTTAAGGAAAACTGAAAATTCTTTTTGGCAGGCAAGGGAAGAAAAGTAGATGATGCATAGAAGAAAGGAAGGGTGAAATTTTCCTACTCTCTCTTTTCTAGCAACATTTATCTTAAATCTTGCTTAAATCCAATTTATTAAAGAACTATGTTATGCAAAAAATATTTGACAGTCTTGAACATCTGTAATTTCTAGCTTGTTTTGGCAGACTGAGGTTCTTAAGAGGCAGAATGCTTTCCTTTGACAAAGAACAATATAAAAATATTGATTTTATTTTTCCTCTATCTAAACATAAACCTAGAGTCCCATGCTTTTGAAAGTGAAAATGAAAAGATAGTTCTAAAGAAATTCTTCCCCCATGAAAGAGTACAGAAGTGTAATAAAGCTACAATAAAGGGTCTACCACACGACTCAAGCAACTCAAAAGACATTGCCAACATACACTGTTGCAGACAAATCAAAGATACAACAAATAGTTAAACAAACAAGTTCAAAGGACAGGCAGCAGATGGAATAGTCTGAACAGATTTGCCATTTTTACATTGCATTTCTACTTTGGGTCTAATAACCTGGATTTGTTGAGACAGACAGACCGGTTTCAGTCATTTATTGTGGCTTCACAAATAGGTATGCGAGTTACACAACTGATGTATTCCCAGCTCTAAGCAGGCTAAACTGTCCCTTGAAAGCATTGGTCTTGTAAGTGTTACACTGCTGCAAAAGCAACTCCACAGATGTGACAAGCCCTGGAACCTTCTGAGCAGTAGACATGAAGTGGCAACACTAGGACAAGGCTGCAACCATCTCTCAAGTCCCCGTCTAATCCAGTGGGGGACGAAGCTGGCATGGCCACCCCTGAATCCATTCCAGCCATGTACGCCTGCCTTTCTCACACGGCACTCATCCAGGCATTCTGGTGAGACAGTATTTTTTTGTTCATTTAACTCTCAAGTGAATTGTTTTCTGCTAATAAGCTCCCTTGAACCTGGTTACTGCATTGTCACATTAACACTAGTGGTGGCCGTGAGAAAGGCAGGTGGAGCTGGAGAGGGGCCACCACAGATGCATTTGCCTTGCCACAGAGCCACAGCCACAGAAGTCAGTAAAGAAAATTAATAAACCAGGCTCAAATCAAACCTGGAGCTATGTTCATATTTGGTTCCTGAAATATAGTATTAACATGTCATACCACTGGATCAGAAATTATAGCACTGCATATTTTTATATATTATTTTATATATAAAATATATACTAGATTTTAAAAAAATATATATTATATGTTTTATACATTGCATGCACTGCTCTTCACAGAAATAAATAGAAATACTACAGCTATGAAAGTAGTAAACTAAAAAACAAAGAGACATCTTCCTAGAGAGCTGGGCTGGGAAGACTGTCCAAGCTGGAATGCTACCACACAGGAAGACAGAAGAGAACTGCAGTTACTTGTTTGCTGAATACAATGTTTTTCCTTGACTCAGTGGATTAATACAATACAAAGTATTTCAAGGAAAAAAAAAAGGTGTTAAAGATTATAAAATATTTGTCTATTATACCAGTGCAGACCATAAGTAGTGCTGAAGGTAAGCCAGCACAAACAAACAACAAAAAGAAGAAACAAATGTACGCAACAGAGTCAAAGCCACTTTGACCAAACAATTTGGGCCTCCACCACAAGCTGAACTTTTTACAAGTTATCTTATTTTCAGTGGAACCATGGTGATTTTCACCATGTATCTCCTTGACCTATACATGTGGCCTTGGATCTCAAGAGAGAGGAGATATTGCAAAAATCTCTGCAATCCTCAATATTTAGTGTAACAGATTTCACTTAATGCAAACAAGTAGAACAAAAGCAAACTGTTAAGATGAACAGCACCTAGGACATTTTTTCACCTTAATTATTCACAGTAAAGAGACATTCAACATTCTGATGTCCACACTAACAGTAAACAGCCTGAATGGTTGAGCAGAGGGATTATAAACATCATGTGAAAGTTGGTTTGGTTTTTTTTCAAATGGAGCTGAATGCAATAATATTAATAGACAATCTACAGATTATCTCCTGATTACTGAAAACATTATTCATAGCATGGTTTATAGCCCTCCTTATGACACGAAATGCAAAATTAAGGTGTGTCTTCAGACTGAGACACTGCAAAAGCCTCCTTTTCACTCAGCAGTTTCCCTTCAGAGAGGATTTGTCTGTTTTTTGGAAGAGTAATTCTAGACTTCCAGTTTACAACTTTACATACAAGCTATAAAGAAACAGCAGATGAATGAGCTCCTATTACAAGGCTATTACTCAAACATTTTATTAGATGTTCAAATAAAAACTTATGAAATTCAATTCAATATATGCCCTTCTATTAGGAAGACAACGTATAAGTGAAAAATGACTTGTAAGATGCACTATGAGCTAACACTTACACAGAGCCATTCTGTGAATTAAAAAGAACCAACCTGACTAAACCATGCAACTTGGTTTGGAAGTGGTTTTATATTTAACCAGAAAATTTAGTTGTCACAGTGAACAGTAAGCAAAATGCTTTCTACACTTAAGAGCTTTAAGTTTGCACAGAATATTTCATATGACTGACATAGATCACGTTTAACTGAATCTTCCTATCAGGAAATCAAATCTTTAAAGTAACACTAATCAGAAGTGAAACTATCAAAAAGTTACTTCTTTGGTGAGGTGCTTTTTCAACATAGCACATGAAAATGAACAATTTATTTGAAAAAAGAAAATGCAAACTGAGCAGGATGTTCAGTATTTGCAAAATATTTGTTCCATGTTAACAGAATCTCTAGAAATATTAAAGTGTGTTTTACAAACAGTGCAGATCTGACAACAGAAAACACTATCACAGTGTGAAATCCCAGAGAGCATGTGCACGATACAAACCACAGTCCCTACCTGCATGGAATGAAGCTTTACAAGAACACATTTATGTTCAAATAAACAGATGGAGCACTCATACTAGATATCATGTGTGCCTATAACTAATTGGAATTTTGCCTAACTTGTCTCATTCTAGCTAGGAACTGTCCTCTTAAAAATTAATATTAATTTTTATCAGGGACACAATCTATCTTCTCAAACTTTTCAGTTAGTTCACTTCTGTTAACTACTAAAAAGGAATTGTACTGATGACAAAGGCTAGGCTGCCAGTTAACTATCATTACACCTTGCACTTCTCATTACCAAAAGCAAGCAAGGTACAGAGGCTATCTTAGGAGATACATGGGCTTTGGAGAAGTTTATACCAAAGAAGAATAGTGGACAAATGCTGAATATTCCATGCTAACTTTATAGAACAATAGCTTCTAAACATAGCGTACTGCAAATCCTAGGCAGTTTTAGATTTTTTAATGTCTCTCTGCATAACTAGTCATTTTAAAAGATGGAAAGCAAGTAATTTTGTCTGGGATGTGCACTCTGAAAATCATATATGAATCTGTTGCATATTCAAAGCTTATCTGAATTTGCTGCTTCATTCAGTATGCCATTTATTAATTTTACTTCCAATACCATCCTTGATCGTGCATCAATGATGCATCCTAACTCCCATCGTTTAGCATCCTCCAACATTCATACTCTCCGTGCTGGTATCAATCCATTGAGTAGCAGTTTATTCTAAAAGTCTGCCTGTTTAAAGGAGGTTTATAGCTCAGAGCCTGCACAGGTGAAAGGACCCTGGGGAGAAGAGGCATCATACCTGAACCCAGAGGTAACAGAAGCAATCCCTCACTAACAGCAGCTCACTACTAAAGCTACTAAGCAGAAAGGTGGGGCAACATAGCCCAGTAATTTAGTCAATGGAAACAAATGCCAAAAGATGCTACGAGTTCTGCCATTACCCTGGCTCAGACAGAGTAAAAATGAGTTTGCAGTCAGATCCACCATGGTTTCAGTAGCACTTGTGTGAATACCAAAGAACTTTTGATCTACAGAGGTTAAACCACTGCATTTTAATTTACATTTGCATGAACAAAGAGCACACGTGATCCATCTCCGCACATCTCAGCTAGACTGGATGTTGTAACAATTTTCTCTTATTTCTGACCTCTGGTCCCCAACTCCCAACAGCACTGCTACTGACAGAGCAAGAAAAGAGTAATATGCTGCACTTACTACATGAGTCATGAGCAAACTTCCCTGGGCCTAACCCGGCTAGAAGACAAGCAAGTGGTGGAAACTAATGCACTATGTTCTAGATGACCAGTACAGTCATAAATTACACATTAAATGCAGAACATCCACCTAGCTCTTCATCTAGCTTTTATTTTAGTGAAGTAATAGAAGGTTGGAATTAACCCCTTTAGAATGAAGCCAGGACACTACAGGTTCACAAATCTTAAAGACAGAAGATTATTCTCACTGCTCAACTTCAGGCACTGAAGCTGCTCTGCACTGCCCTGAAAAACAACCTGCTTCTCTCCATTGTTCACAGAAGGAACTTGGGCTTCTAACTGTAGGTGCTTTGAGTCACAACGTCCCATCCCTGAAGTTCAGTAAAGGGTTGTGCCGTGAAGCACATGAAAGGCACATGCTTCATCAGTAGAGATTAACATATTGGGTTTCTTTAAAGTGCTGTCAGTTTAGAACTTAATGATTTGATTCTTTTAAAGTCTGCATCGTTAAAAGCATTGCTCCAACCAGCATTAGGTTCCCAAAACCAGTTCCTAATACTAAAATGGTCAAGTTGTGTATTGCCTCTGAACACGAGCAAAGACAAGGAATAAGGAGGTAATGTTTCTCATACATAAAGCACAAATTAAACAGGACACACAAAAAAATCTGCACTATCATTGCCATGCTGAACTCCCCCATCTGCCAATAGCAGGTTTTTACCATCAGCACAGGGTGCCACAACTAATACAGTTAGTTCAAGTGAGATTAAAACACAGGATAAATTACCATTTAAAGACATTTAGTGATGCTAAAAAGATACCTTCGCTCCCTGCTTCATCAAGTGCATGATCATTTAACATGCAAATGTAACTGGAATATTTCACCTGAACTTACCTCATCTGAAAAGCTGACAGTAGTTACTGCTTTTGCCAACCTAGTTTCACCATTAAACAGAATGCCTGACAGTCTAATTTCCCCCATTTATCCCTAACTTAAAAACCCCTAAGGAAAAGCCAGTTGAGCAGCCTGTAATGAACTATTCAAATTACGTTGGAATTAATTGTCTCCAAGTTGAGTTATTAGCAGTCTAATGATACAGCTGTGTTTTAAGCAGAATGCCACTTCAGCTGCCCCATGACACTCCCTCAGTTCAGGTACCAGAAGTTTTCCTTACTCTGCTGCTTCAGGCACAGCACTTGCACCAAGCCTCAATGGGGGTGAGGAAGCCCTTATTTTCCTCATCCTTCTCTCAGTTAGCCTCCAGATCTAGGGAGAGCCTGACTACCTCTGTCATGCATGTGTCACAGACAGTAATGCAGAGTTGTTCCATGCCAATTAAATTCAAGGAAAAAAATAATTGCTTTGAGAAAAATAACTGGAATTCCAACACACATGGAAGCAAGGGGGAAAACAATTATTGTTTCCCCAGCTCTAAAGAGCAAGGTAAGCAAAACCTTGAAGTTGTTGAGTAATCCATCTTATGGCAAAGCAAATCTAAATAAGCAGGCACTTGAACCGCACTGTGCAGCAGTCAGGGGACTCTGCTCTCTCTTCTCCCCACACAAGCTATGAAACAGAGGAGCTCCTGACACACATCAAAAGCCAGATCTATACAAAGACAGATCTAGCTTCCCACATACAAACGATGTGTCATTTCCTTAGCTCAAGCTATCTGATGTCCATTCCAGGTGGAACACTACTTTGGCAAATATGAACCAAGGACAATGTGTCCCAGAGGCTTGTTCCAATACGAATTAAAACAAGAACATATTCCCTATAGAGATGACAATATGAATCTGAAAATAGCACTAACTTAAACAGATCCTTCTTATTGACACCTCTGAAGATCTGAAACTAGATGTAATTGCAATCTCTCTCTCAGTCTTAAGTCTAAAGGTTCACAAATTGTGAAAAGCAGGCACAGAAGTGTTCATGCCATTAAAAAAAGACAAATCTAGAAGACCGCATGTGATATTTTTAAAATTAGTATGCTTAAGCTGAAAATGAGAAAAAGCCAGGTTAGGCATCCAGGAAAACTTTTACTACCAGTGAGGTTTGTGCTGGAGAAAGACCAGAGTTTTATATTTTCATTACCAGATTTTCAAGACATCAGAACACATGTGAAATAAGACCTGTCCCCCCTGTAGAAGGTAAATTCACTAGCTAAGCCTTCCACATTGTAATCTCTATTTAGCTATAGCTGGTTTATAATACTCAGAATGCTTCAAATACATCAGAACAGCATAGTGAGAAAAGAAGTGTATCACCAAACTGAGAAGCAGGGTGGAGTGCAATACACAATACTGCTCCAAAATTAGGTTGCACATGACCACACAGTTATTCTCCATCTCCACACACTCAGAAATTCAATGTTATTTACCAAAGTACTCCTTACAGGTGGAGAATGTTAACTCTGGATTTGTCATAGAAGGCTATTTAAAGGTGTGTTTCTCTGCTATAGAAGGTTCCCACAGTATGAGAGGGAGGAAGCAGGATAAAATGAGTAACATACACGAGAGTTAAAACCCATACTCTTCAGAAAAGGGGAGAAACTAGTTTTGTTTTACAGAAGATACACTGCAGGGAGAGGGGATAGGAGCTTTGTCAGCCTTGCTAGGCTGTCTTCTACAGCAAGTAGGTGACTTAACCTGTCAGAACGTGCTTGATGAACCTTGTTCCCCTACCACTTTCACGCTGTTAGCATCATCACTACTCAGCCTTTTAAAAAGATCACATTGTGTAAGAAGTGAAAAAACGGAAGTTATAGGTACTTCCAAGCACCAAGCTTTTCAGAAATAAAAGGTTAATTCAAAATTAAATTAGTTGTTTGTATCTCAACATCTATGTTCCAGTGTACTCAGATGTAGTTGCATTTTATCTTTCTCTAAGGCAATGCCAAATTGGAAATATGAGCTTTGGTGAAATCATTATTAATAATCAGATTAAGAATTCCTAATTAGTATTTTTAACTCTCCATGCTTTATGCTTAGCATACCTAATTAGTTAGGCAAGTTATACAAAGTTGTTATGTGAACACTGAAGTTTTTCAGAACTTCAGCCCTTCAATACTTCACTATAAAAGGTCCTGTACTCTGTTAGAAAGGCAGCATCACCCACCAGCAAGTTCAGTGGCAGAACACGCCAGGACTTCAGGGTTTTTGGAGCTTTATTACAGCTCACTGTAATAAAGTGAGCTGTAAAAAAAATTTTTACAGCTCACTAGAGAACTAGTGAGAGAACTAGTCAACAAACAATGAAAGAAAAACCTCACTTCAAATGCTATTCTCAGCAATTGATGAAAGAGATACCAGTGAGTGATCTTCAACTTCATCTAACCAACCAGCCCATAAGCTTCTGCTGCTCCAGGAGCTCAAGAAAAATTGTACTTGCACCCCTTAAAATGGCAACAGAAGAATAACAGGGTAGAGTGGGGGAAAGGACTAGAGCAAAGAACAGCAATGCAAAAGAATAGTCAGGCATGCACTTTGCAAAGCAACTGCCAATTAAGTACTTGAAGCATCAACTCTTACAACTACATCGAGCTACTGATTCCTTCAGCTGAGATTAAGTAAGGTTGCTAAAATACCTACAACACATCCTTACCGTTTTGAAGACGGTAGTTTTGCAAGCCTAAATTACAGCTCATATTAAATATTAAGCAGTTCAAATAAGTTAAAATATATTGTTTGAGTGAATTACTCGTGACATTCAATCATGCAAGGTCAAGCTACTCAATTCAACTGCAACAAAAATGTACAGAAAAACTAGCTAAGATCTTACACATCGGCATCATATTGCTCTATCATTTAAGAACTGCAGTCTTACCACATTAAAGTGTTATTCCCCCCTTAAAGAAATGTACTGTCTTGAATCCTCTCTCCACAGCCCAATATTTCTTACTGTTAGTAGTATGTTAAATAATCTTCACATACCAGTTGTGAACCATCAGCTTCTGCACAGCCAGTAGTGCATTATAACGAACTTGTTGGTCTTCATGATGCATGTGGTTCATTACCAGCTGTTTACCACCAAGTTGTTCAATCACTCTGAAAGAGAGGAGGGGAGAAGTTTTTTTGACATTACTTCAGCTTCTGCATAGCTATCCTATCCAACCACTTCCTGTTCAAGGCATTAAGAGGATAAGTCCCATAATATTTATTTTATTAAAAGTATTTATTTCCTAACATATACCTCTTATTTGACATGTTACAAATGCAGATCTGTCATACTACCTACTGATTTTTTTTATTTTTTTAAGAATTCACAACATCAGAAAGTGTTTGTACTGGACTCCTCTGTTTGCTACCCACTACCTACTTCCATAAATTTTGAAATAAACAATCAAGGAAGGAACCCTTTTCAGAGAGGGTTATTTACTTTACCCAGCTTGCTAAAGAACTCAATATTGGCTCGAGAGGGTTGGCAGGGTACAGCACTATCGATTATTATTTAGGAGCAGGTAGTGCCCTCCCCTCCATAAATTGATGATAACCAGGTCACTCTATTCTTGCAAAAAATGAAGCCCAAATCCAGTCCAGCACTGCCTAATCCAGAAAAAAATGCTTGTAATCACACCAACACCTATTAAACCAGCCACTTGGTACTCCTCATAGTGCTTTTTGCCATTCAAACTGTACTAGAACCACAGCTATTCTTGCACAAGATGCAGAACTGGCTGCTAAGTTACCGTTTCCAGAAAAATGGTACGTTTGAGCTGCATCTTTCACTATGAACTTCGCCACAGTAGTCAGCCATAGCTTTTTAATAGCTATACCAAATCCCACACGAAACACTGATGAAACCTTGTATCACGTCATGAATATATGATTTCTTCAAAAAAACTGGAAAGCAACACACTTAAAACCTGAAAAAGTATCACCATCCAGATGACTCTCTACATGCAGCATTTTGGTCTGTCATAACAAAGAAAGTCTGGAAAGAATTTGCAAGGAATATATAAACAGATTACTCACTGACTTGTGTATGGTTTTTTTACATCCGTTCTCTTACAGGTCATTGAACAGTTAAACATTATACCCTGTGAAGAGGCTATTGTTTTCATTACTTCTAACCTGATGCTATCCTGCCATTCTAAGCTTGCATTAGCTGTCCACGTTTATTACTGTTCTTTCCATGGCCAAATTAATGCATTCCTGCTGCACAACACAACACGTTTTTGTAAACTGCAGAACAGTATAAAGACATAGTGTGGCAATGAAAAAGAGAATTTTCCATTTCATTTTATAACTCTGTCAAAACCATCCTGGAGACCACAAGGAATATTATTTCCCAACAGTATAAGGATGTTTCATACAACAGGAATGCATTCAGAAAAGTGCAATTGTTTCAAGCTGGAAAATCCTCACCAAGAATTGAAGTTGTTAGTAATGTACAGATTCAAAAAAACCTTTATGCCTGCCTTAGGCTGCCTCACATTTTTAATCATGAGTTAAATATAAAACCACTGCACACAAAGACAAGATTATGAAACACAAACAGGAATTTTTTCCTCATTACAGGACTGACACTGAATTTTCAGGAACTGAAAAAAGGTAAAAAAGGCATTAAACTCAAAAGCTTCCTTATGCTAGGAGCACACAAGAAACAAAATGAGAAGTTAAAATCCTATAATCACAAACGGAAATAGAGTATTTCAGATGACAGTGCATCACAAATTATGGCTGAGAATATGAAGAGTCAAAGAACAGCGTTACCGTTCTAGCATAACACTGCCTACTGGTACAAATCCCTTCCCAGCCATGTGTTCTAGACCAAAAGGTAAGCAACTGTGAGGAAGATTCACAGTGAATCCCGTTCCTTCAAGTTCCAAACCTGCTCAAAACACTACTTTTAGTTCTGTTTTCCCTCTCCTCAACTTCTGCTTGCTTTACAGCAGTAATAGAGCCCAGTGGGCCAGTTATGGTACACGCGCATCTTCTGCGGGGACTGTTCCCCATAACAACTATGCACTAAGCCAAAACAGTGGCAATTCAAACAAGTTTCTGGATGCTGAAGAGCCAGATTTTAACATGACCCATTTAAAGGGAGAAGGAGGAAACTGAAGATGAAGACAAATGAGAACGGTTTAGACTGTTATAGCACAAAATATTAATATAAAATCTGCACTACATATCTAAAAGCAGACCAAGGTGAAAAAGGGAATACAATTAAGCTGTTTCTGAATCACGAGCTAAAGAAGGGAATGGCTCTAGGTGTCAATCTCTTGTACATGCAAAACGTAAAACCCATGTTCATGGCATTCAGGTGATTCAAAGTGTTGATCTTAGATAGCAGTAACCCTTGGGCCACATGGAAGTTGTACTGGAGGCTGATGTTTAGCCTGCGTTTACTTTCAGTGACAGGAAACACCAATGCCGTACTTTATTTCTGCTGTTACATTGTCAGAAAAGGCATGTTGGTGAGCCCCATTAGAAGGCCACGGTGCTACTGCCTTGACAACTTGGTCCACAATGTGCAATTTTAAATTATTTAAGCTGACAACATTAAGGAACAGCCAAGCAAAAATGTAGTATTTAGTTTAACAAACATTTTCTTTTGTCAGACAAAGGGAAAGGTTAGCCAGAACTGTAACTCTTGTTCTCTGCTGTGCGCAGCAAGTAAACTCAAGAAGTTTTAGGTTCTAATTCGCCTCTGTGAACTTTGAAGGCTGAAGGACAATCCAGTTAAGAGCTGAGGATAAACACTTAAAGGAAACAAAAAGTATTTAAGACATTTGAATTCTCTTATTCTTCTAAACCAACGAATAGCATCCATTCTCAAAGTGAGTCATACAATGAGAGTGTGAAATGCCAACCAGGCGTGGGAACTGTAAATGACTATATATCAAAAAACATCATGGTAAGAAATGGACTATTATGTGGGAACTGAAACATAGTCCTTAGGTATTTTAAGCTTTTAGTCCTAAAATTGCTGAAGTCGTACTTAGTAAGAATACATTGGATTACAAAGGAAATTCTTTAAAAGAAAGAGATTGAGGAATTTTAGCTTGTCCATCAGAACAGAAAGCTAAATAAGCCAAGTCCGTAAGCAGAAAGCAGCTAAAGTATTAGAATTTGATGTAAGAATGTGGGCTAGAAGAGTATCTAGGACACTACTTATTTGCTGATGACCACTCCTCTTAAAGGTTGACGTACTTCTGAATAGGTTTACCAGCCTGGGAGCTGAGCAGAGCTGTGGTCCCACCAGCAGTACATTTTCCCAACTACAGACAGAGATATACAAGTCCTGTTGATCCACTCATCTGACTTCATAGCTTTGGTCCAGCAACTGCATGGCCCTACTAGCCCAAGCATTATGCCACATTTGGGTAGATGTGTGCAACCTGTTTAAAAATTATGGCAGATGCCTAATAAAACGGTTTCAGACAAAGGGCAGCTCAAAGCAGGAACAACCAGTATTAGTCCTTCAGCTTTGCCACCTGCAGGCAGCAGTACAAGTTTCCACCTTACTGGAGGATATCTTGCCTCCCCTCCAAATACCAGTTGTCATAAATGTCTTTTGGAAGACACAGGAGCTAATTAGCAAATACACAGCACTGTTCAGTACAAGTGGTACACACTGAATACCTCTGACCTTTCTTAGCAGACCTAGAAAACAGTTAATTTGTTCCAATAACCTAAAAATATCTTCAGTTCAAGTTGCTTACAAGACTACAAGGGCTGTGAGTCTTTCTAGAGTGAACAAATCTTTCTAGCATATATATGGCATGAAGTTTCAGTCCGTTGTTCGTGATTCTACTACTGTCAAGATAGCAGTTTGCACAAGAAGTGTTAATGAAATTCTCAACAAGCCTAGAAGACCATTCTCATCTTCTCCATTAAACTCTATGCAGAAACCAGAAACAGACCACTTCTTTGCTACAAAAATGAAGTCCCATGTCCCTTTGGGTGACTGATGAGCATGATTCCTGCAAAAACCAACGGCCTCTTTCTGCTTCAGTGGGCTCTTTACCTTACAGATGCAATTATTCAGCAAACGCCTTTGCTCACAGGTTTTCAAAACAAAACAAAGCAAGAAGATACAGCAATGTCTGTCTGTATATTTTGACAGGAATTCAGGTTTACAATAAACATTAACACTTTCATCAAAATGTGTATTTGTATAGCTAAAAGAAAACATGCTAAAACAGAAGAGTGATAACTGGATCTGTGCTAACATAACTGAAATTACAATAGCAATTGTTTGAGAGACAAATCTTGTCTCAGTAGTGTTAAGATTTAGATTTAATCATCACAAAACAGATTTAATCATTGTTGAAATAGCCCATCCCTACTGTAAGTCCAATAATTATAGTCCAATAGTCATAATAGAGGGTAAAAATGCTATGTTGATTAAATTCTTGGTAGCTCGTCTTCTGCTTTAGTCTAAACAACTTATTCAAGACTTCTTTAGACATAGGTTCCCTTCACTGTTAAGAGACACTGAAATATATTAAGTCAGAGATCTAGTTTGTATTTTCTCACCTGATCTAGTTTGTGTTTCCTCACCTTCCCAGTGATTTAAACTTAAGCATAACCTGCAATCCCTATGTAGCATATTTTAATATAAACAAACAAAAGCACCACAGGCAAAGGATATACTCTAGCTAGTCTCTTAAGTAACAACACATTGGCATTTTTCTTACCGTTTCCCACGGGGATAGTGTCGTACATATTCTCCCACATCATGAGCAGCTACAGCCAGCACTTGTGGGTCATCAGAAACCTCCAGAAGTTTTGTCAGGATTCTAGGAAAGGATTTGAAACGATCAAGTCCCAGGTTGTGGGCTGGGTTTTTTTGTGTGTTTTGGGTTTTCTTCACTATTGTTTTTTTAAATCACTGATAACTTAAAATAACAAAGCCTGTAACCATAAAAATGTTTTACAAGTCACCCAAACAGCAAAGCTAGAATAGAACTTTTTCCAAACCTGAAGTTGCACTCAAAACAATGGAGATCCTGCTCTAATTAACAGAATTATTAAAAGGATTTACTAGAGTGAGTTTAGTGAGCTGCATCTACAAATACCTATAATCAAAGTTTACAAAATATCTCCTTTTTTATATATTGGCTTCAAGACCAACAGTTTTGAGTTCAAGATAAGCTGTACTAACCAAACATAAATATTTATAGACTGGGACAGGCGTGGGACACAAACACAAAGCCTACACAAGGCCAACAGATGCTGCTGCTTCTGTTATAGAATAGAGCCCAGTCATGTTTGCATGCTGTTCCCAGCTCCTGCACTCAGGATCCTGTACCATGGATTGAGAAAGCAGTAAGGCCACATTACTTATGACACAGCAAGGGGGGTATGACAAGCCTGCTATCTATCAGACTTTCCCCACCTCTATTCCTGCCCTCACCTTACAACAGTAGCCTTGCTCAATGCAGGACAGAAGGACGAAAAGGGCAGAATTTTATGCAGAACACTTATACAGAGTAATTTAAAAATTAAAAGGCATCCTAGCAGTTGAGAACAAAGCAGTACACAGAGTTCTTCATTCTGTGCAACTGTGAACTTCTCTCAGTTCAAGACCATCAACTTTATCTCAAAACCATCACTCAGTCAGTCAACTGTTGTGGTCTAAAAAGTAGTTCTGTCCTAACTCAGAGACCGAGATGATGAAAGCTATACCTTGTAATTGACTCCAGTTTAATATATTAGTTATTTTGTTAGCATGAACAGAAATACAGAGCTGTAAGAATTAGAAAATAGTTTTTCAACTCTTAATATTGTCTGCCTTTTTGAATTAAGTAGTTTAATCAGTTTTAGTGGAAAACAGCTACCAGTAACACTGTTCTCTAGCCAGTAATGAGGAGGGGGGGAAAAAATGACACAGATATGAAGGTTAGGCACTAATAAGTCTTAAAAGTTAAACACACAGATCACTGGAAAATTATATTCATCTATGCTTAGTGTGATGACAAATGTGTTCTAATCACAGAAAGTTAGTAACAAGTTGAAATAGGTAGGTAGGTTAAAAATTCAACCGGAAAAAAAAGAACATCCTGGTAAAATATTACCACAGCCACTGCCTCCCTAGAGGCCAGAAAGGGACAGATGAAGCACTTTTCATTTTAAAAGAACTCCTAATTTGGACAAGAAGTAGCAGCAGAAACTTGAACCATAATACTAATCAGAAGACACTGAAGATTCATACAATATTGTTGAACAAAATACAAGTCCAGCATCACTTGCTTAAGAAGTCAATAATGGCAGAAGGCAGGAAAAAAAAAAGTAAGTTTAACAGTAAGCTTAAGTACATTAGGGTTAGGAAACAAGTAAGCTGGCAGATAAGGGAAATAAAATTATGTGGCTTAAAGCAAAGAAAGGATTGTCTGTCAAATGCCTACAACACATAAGAGAAGTTCTGAGGTGCAACAATCTCCCCACCACATTGCGGGGGGGGGTGGGGGGGGTGGTTTTTTGTGGGGGTTTGGTTGGGGCGGGCGATTTGGGTTTGTTATTTTGTGTTGGGGGTTTGTTTTTTTTTTGAAGGAACTATTGTAGATCACTGTCTTTGCGGCAGCACAAGCACAATAAATTTACCTAACAGTCCCAGAACCAGGAGAGATTAATACAGCAAAACATTGCAATTGCTACAGGAAATACTAAGCCTCAACATCAACTTCATGTTGCAGTTGGCAGCATCTAAAATTTAAGTCTATAATCCTACATATTTAGTAATATGCCCTCAGGGAAGAATTTATCAGACTTGTTTTGGTAAGGTTTCAGGGCAGACTGAAATGCATATAAAGCTCAGGATCAGCTTGCTCTTGCCATGCCTTCTTAACATCTCACACGCTCCACTTGACCTCCTGATTTCTGTTAGGTATGCCACTTATTAGCAAATACTGAACAGGAAGAACACCATGTATTATCAGTTCATGACAATGCAGTTAAACAACTAAGAGCTCCTACAAACTATTTAAAACCTAGACATCTTTTGAGTACATACTTTCAGAAGCCAGCAAATAAGTCCTTGACTCCAAAAGAAAAGATGAGCTTCAGCTTCGCTTCATCTAACACTCTACGTACACCAAACAGTCCCAAGACAAAATAGACTGCAACGTAATGCAGCAAGTCAGATTTTCCATGGAACACTACCACAACTTTCAGCTCCCAAGTATTCAAGACAGTTCATTACTCAGATGAAGAACACACAACACAGAACTAAGCCTAAGGTATGGTAAAAACATTTTTAATTACATCAATTAGTATAGCTGTTTTTCAAATGAAAGTATGAAAAGTCAATAACACAAATTTGCATGCAAGTTAAGCAAGATGTTCTGACTTGCTTTCATTTTAGACATTAGAAGGTAATGGTTGAAGTGTAAAACCTGTATTAGATACAGGTTCAGTTAAAACACAGAAAAATTAAAGAATTATGTGATTCAAGACTTCAAAACTTACTTGAGTAGTTCGTAATTCTTCTCATTTAGTCTTACAGCATTCTCCCGCCAAAACTTCTCAGACTTGTGTACAGGACTCCACTCCAGTCTTCCTGACTTGAGCTCAGAACTGTACTCATCGAAGGAGCTGCAACACAATAGACCTAAATGAAATATTGGCTAAGCTTCTATGAACAGAGTTTGAACTGCTTGCCCAAGCCTGTCCCTGGCAAGACAAAGCTGGAGCACAACTTGCTATGACACATTCGGAAGTCAGCTCTCTGCAGAGCATGAGAACTGTTCCCTGTTTCAGAGTTCAACAGTTTAAAAATAAAGGCAGGCATGAAAGACAAGAGAAAAATTTGCTCTCAAACATACCCCTCCATCCACCCCAAAACACAATTCCTGAAAGAAAAAAGAAAAAAAAAAAAAGGAAAAACCCAAGCCACACAACCACAGCATTCGGGAATTGAAGTGGCAGTTTTGCCTGTTTTCCAGGTTTTAACTTCCCCAACCAAGGATCCCAATCCTTGCCTTTCATCCAATTAAACCTTTGACATGAACTAACATGAACTACAATATGCCGTTCAATTTATGCACGAGAGAAAGAACTAGATAAACACTAGGAAAAAAATGAGTTAATCTGGACAGCAAAATGTATAATCAGGTAGTCTTCAGCTTAGACTGGAACTCCTATAAGATCCCTCTGAAGTCCTTTAACAATTTATCAATTACAAAGATCACATATCCAAAAGCAAAGATTTATTTTCCATTCAGCCTGTAAACTCTCACTTAGAATAGCAAACTTTTACATACAATCAAGATCTCTGTACGCTTGACCTTATCAGCTAGCATTTACGTATCATAATTCTGTATATTATTTAGCCTTAAAAAAGAAAAGAGTTTTACCAACATTCATATAATTTCATTTTTTTTAAAGTTCATACTGCAAAGCATACCTAAGGTCCTGCACACTCTCACCAAGCTTGTCCAGTAGAAATTTGATATCTTCACTTATGTCTTCATCATCATATTTCTGCTGATCCAAATTCTCTAGCTGCTTTAAAACTTTACACTGAATCATGGCAAGAGCATATTCTTGGCGAGTTTCTCTCTCAGTAGATTTCTCTAACAAATTCTGGGGAAGTAAAAAATTTATTTATTTTGTTTGTTTTAAGAACAGACTACTTTTTTTCAAAGTGGTATTTTTAAGAAATTCTTATTGGCATTTTTTAATTTATTAAGTGACAGAATTGAACACTTCCCAAAATAATCTCTCCAAAGTAGTAAAGTATGAGTCTACCACACAGTGGCTGCTTCACACCTACATTTAGTAGCATAAATTGCCTAGGACTGACCTTACTACACAGGAGGAGTATTCATATCTGTCACTACAGCAGATGAAGAGGAACTTAAAAAAAAAGCTCTGTCTTGCAAGGTAGAAGTAATGCAACCGTATGTGCTGAAAAGCACAACCACCACTGCATTCAAGTTTAGGTCACTTAGACCTTCTTCCTCCTAGATGGTATGCTACCTTCAATACTAGAAAGTATTAATTCACCTGCTTTGATCATTTTCCACATCAAATCAAGCTGACTACAAAAACTATTCAAAGAAAAAGGGCAGGCTTATATCCCAAATCCCAGAGTCTCTGCCATAAACAACTACTTTTATCTGGGATTATAATTTTTAGCTTTCTGTGCAGCAGTAGCATAAAGCAGGAAAGCCTTAAAAAAAAAACAACCCAAAAAAACAACCTGAAGTCATCTTTCCAACTCAAGAGTTACCACCTGGATTAGATCAGCTTCTTTTGAATTTGAGAATATTCTAGCTAGACATTTTTATTCAAACAGAAGCTTGTTGGTAAGACTGGAATTACAAGCACAGAAGGTAATAGTCAAGTTCCAATGTCATTTATTCATTACATTTCTACTCAATTTAATCAGCTTCAAATTATGTTGTTCAATCAGAGCTAGCCACCTGCACTTTGATAAAGCTGAAAACATGAGTTCCATATAAAAGACAAAGTCCTTAACAAACAGAATGTGTTCATATAAATAAACCTTAACATCTACCAGAAATAAGCAATGAAACCATACAGAAAGAATTTGACTGCATCACACTCAGGTCACAGAACCATTACACTTAATGTTTTTAAGATATCAGACATCATATTTAGTTAGCAAGGCAGAACACTGCAAACAAATGTTAAAGCTTGCATACTGAAAATAAGTCACATTGCTGCTTTTAATGGCCACATACAATTAGCTTTGATGTGCAAAAAAGTTTCTATTTCAGTAAGAGAACTGAGAAGTAAAAGGTAATTTACAGAAAGTAATGCTAAATTAGAGTTAAAAGTGCTAACGAGAGCAAGAGAATAAATAATGAATCTTAAAAGACAAAATTCAATAAGTTCAAGGAGCAGGTAGATAAAAGTTCCAAAGAACTGCTAGTTAAGAGAATTATAGGCAGATATGGAAGCTACTCCAAATATTATTACCTATCTCATACCATAGTGAGATATTCAAACTTTGTACAGTGGAATTGAAAGGATATGTTAAGAAAGTACAAACAAGAACACATGACAAAATAGAATGGATCAGTAAACTACTCAGTGATAAAAAAAATCTTAAGGTACAAAATGAGTTACAGGTAGGAAACAGACATAAAAGACAATAGAAGAATGAAAAATGAGGAAAAAACATTTTAATAGGTAAAGAGAGAAAGTAATTGATTCAATGTAGACAGAAGTACCCAATACCTGTTGCTTTATAGAAAAAAAATTACAATTACATAAGTCAGGCAATTAACTTGCCAAAGAGGTGAAGCAGGTCAAATTAGGAGAAATCGAGTCGCAAAGACGACGTACGCAAGTTGTCAAGACTCATGGCATACATTCAGTAACGCACAGGCAGTAGGGATGATTTGGGGAATCATCAAGCCTAGTCCCTTATGCAATTCACCTTTTTTTTTCCCTGTAAACTGATACTGTGGCCTCTCACACAGAAAAAGGGCTATTTTGCCTCTGCTACCTATTTTAATTTTGCTTCAGAACTCACAGCTCTGATGTCTAATCTATTATCTCCTGGCACCAGCTTATAACCTAATTTTCATGCCAACACTAGTCTTTAATGTTGGAGAAAGAAAACAGCTAAGTTAATTTCCCCGAAGCCTGTAACAGAACCATCTTATTCTTTCTTAGCCTTTATTTATTAAAATAACTTGGCTTCATTTTTGCAAAACACACTAACTCTAAGAACTAGCAATTATTTCTCCTAGTTTTTATGAACTCAGAATTGGAAGAAGCTGAATATAAACTGCTGAGGCCCTCAACTTTTTTCCTTTTTTTTCCAAGCTGTCTTGCTATACATCCCTGCTTAATCCTAACATTAAGACCCTAAGGAATACTAGAACATCTACAGAGGTCTACATAGCAAGACTAGCCCCTACTGAATACCTCACGCCACTGACCTCCTTCAACAGGATAAATAGCATATTCTTATGATCTACCTTACCCAGAAATTTTTCAAAGTGGCAGATGCTTTTGGCTAGAGAGACCATCTAAGTCACAGGGTAAGGATCTTCACACAGCTCATTATTGCTGATCAGCAAGTCAGTAAGCAACAATTCCCCTCTCCCCATCCTAATTTGTTTGAAACAGCTACTACTGGAACACAATCAACACCCAGGAAAACAAATCGCTTCCAAGATCTACATCTCCTACTCAGGTACAAGTCCTGTTTTAGAACAGGATTACAAGCTGTTACAGCATTCCTGTATTACATACCAGACACTTGACAAGCATGCACGTAAAACTATGTGCACATGCACAATTAGCATCCATGAACACAAACTGGTACTCTCACAATGAAAATATCAAGCCTCGGTGCTCAGTTATTCCAAATTAGCTTAAATAGGACCAGTGATTTTCAGGTAATGTGGACACAATAAGTCAACTAATCACTCTTACATGGATATTCTCACTCATCTTGACAGAGCCACCAAGAAAAGATTTTTGTATAGTAGATAACAATAATTTCTAAGTCAGCCAGTTGGACAAACATATGCATGTTTAAAATAATATTTTTTAATTAAAGCTTCGTAAGGCAAAATTTATCAGGTATTAGTAACTACAGTGTTTTATACTAGTACCAGTAGAAAAAAGAATCTTGAACTAAAGAAGGGAAATCGCTAGTGCCTGTGTCAACATAGGTTTTTTTAGTCAACCTTATTTTACGACATTGAATAGCAGACATCTATTACTTGTAATGGCATGTCTATTACCTGTAGCAAAACTCAGTTCACCAAAAAAAAAAAAGGGAGAATTAAGCTTTCAATCCAGTTTACTGATACAGTCTAGCAGAAACAGCTGTGCATCAGCAACATTTGAGACCTACTCATTTGAGAGAGAAGCATAGTGCGATGCAGTCAACAGATACTTACCCGAAATGCTGCAAGAATTATTCTAGTTACTTTCTCTTTGACAGATTCCTGAAGAATATCCGACAGCACTGGAACAATATTATACCGACGGAGATATTCACACATTTGAGGGCTAAATGCCAGCAGCCACACACAGAAAATCATCTGATACTGGAGCTGGAAGCCGCATTTGTTGCTCAAAACCCCCATGATACTGAAAAATTAACATAGTATACATTTAATTTTTAAATAATGACTGCACAGATTGCATTGCTCTACCCTGAAACATTAAAAGAAATGGTTAACAGGAACTTATTGGAAAGAGCTGCTGAGGATGAGTATACAACACACACTTCACAGTATCCTGTACCAGTATTTATCATTGTACGAGCAGCTTGTTCAGAAAGCCATCTTTTAAAGATATAGTCATTTCCTTCTTAGCCTTACAGCCATAAAGCAGCTTTTCCCGTGTGAACTGATGTGGTACTGTATCCATCTTCAGGTTCACTGAGACTCTTCTTTGACTGGCATGTTTAGAGCATTATTTGTCATTGTAGGACAAACAGAGAAACACATAGCTACTCCTTCAGAGTTAAGAGAAGGAGTAAACAGAGAGAACAAAATCTACACAAATTGAACTTGTTTCCGTAATTGTATCTCTCCACAGGAGTGTCTGAAATGAGCTGAAGTACTCATTATTTAACAAGTGAGTTCTCAGAAAGCAGCTTATAGATATAACACATCACAGATATACAAAGCACTGCTAGAGAAGAAATAATATCGCAAGATCTCCAAGAAGAAATCATGCAGAAGCTTTAAAAATTTAATAAGCAATTTACAGGTCCACTCCAAAAAAAGCTAACCCAATTAAAAAAAAAAATCTACTTTCAAGATCATTGCTATCAAAATTAAGACAAATTCAAACTTGTTGAAACACAGGCTTATTGTTAAAGCATTACAGTTCATTAAGAAGCTTCCTTGGTGAAAAAGTTTGTTTCAGTAGTGTCATCTTGACACACATGAACATCTTTTGAACTTTCACTTCACTGGCAACTTTGACTTTTCTCCATTTAAGAGTATAACAGTATTTTTTTTCCTCAAAGTGCAAATCGTATAGTCACCATCCCCAATAGAGGCACGTATGGCAGAAAAATTATTTCTAGACAAGCATTTTTTAAATAAGATGAGTGACAACATCCTAGCCTCATGCAGAGCTATTTATGAAGAGAATCTGGATGAAAGAATGACCTACTTGAAGCCGTATGTGGAAAAAAAAAATTTAGCTTAGCTCTAGAACATGTTTCTCCTTTCACTAATATTTTCAGACTGAACAACTCCAAACTGAAAGGCAAGGAAGATTAGCAGAAACTCATTTCATTAGTCCTTCTATTAAATAAAAAACAGAGCATCTTCAGCTGAAGACAAATGGCTCTATTCCCCTTCAGATATTTATTTAAGTAGTTCTTCATGAAGAGTAAAGTAGCATTAAAGCCTCAACATTGGTACCTATATCTGCAAGTTACATTTGTCTATTTGACTGTATTAATGTTTGAAAACAAACAGGTTTTGTACTCAAACAGAGCAGCTGTCTTTTGCAAGAGACTTCTGTTCTGAAAGAGGTCACTGGGGAACATGCTACTGTAAGTGCAAGTATATCTATATAAATTGAAATAAACGCTCACCAATTTACTCCATCTGCTTCTACCCACGCAAAGCGATATTCATTGACCCTGAGCATCAGCTGCAGACATCCAGCAACACATTGTACATACTGGGAACTCTGGGTGAAAAGAAGAGCACATCACTTCTTACAAGAAGAGTTAGGTAATAAGTGCTGAAGTTCAGTTTTCCAAACCAGGCTTTACTGGCATACTTCAACACACATTTCTTCAGTGAGACTTCCGACTTAAACAGGCTCACTCTTATAATGCTTTACATCCCCCTATTAAAAAAAAAATCTCACAAGAAAAAGTGGGAAGCAAAATATAAATGGAGAAGAGTTTTGAATAGGAAAGAAGTGTTATGCAAGTGATACCATTTTACATTACCATAACAGATTTTTATAGCCCATTTGAACATGCTTTCTTTCAGTACCTATGAATGAAGGCTGTCTTCTGTTTGATTACATTGCCACAGCCCTTTCATCCACAGAGTCAATTGTTATTTAATTGAGCAAACTTTGGGAAATAAATCAGCAAACTGGTTACAAGCTTGAGGAAGTTTGCTAGAGGTCATTGTAGAAAAAGGAATCTTGAGCTCAGGTTCTTCCCACTCCCATTCTCCAACTCAAAACAGCAGTGGTGTCATTACAATTGTATATTTACCTACGCATGTGCCACACAGTGAGTACCATGCTTATCATAATGAGATGTATATTTATACAAAAAAATACTATTAGAAAAACAAGTATGCAAAATAATCCTCAAAGTTTAGCTTTGCATTTTAATTTTTCCTTCTTTTCATTAAAAGCTTAGCACAGTATACTGTGCTAAGACAAGAATAATAAAACTAAAACTTTCCCATCAGGAAAACAGTGAGAGATGCACCACTGAATTCTATTTTCATTCAGACTCCTATATGAACAGTCACAAAGACAGAATCATTAAACAGCTTTTCATCTCTAAAAGCATGTATTTGCTGTACAGTAACACATAAGATGGGCTGCAGTTCAAAAACTGGTTTTGGTCATCCCATTGTCCCTCGCACTACAGCAACAGAGAGAACCCAAGGTACAACAAGAGTGGCATTTTTTTCCTCTCTTCTTGCTCAACTTCTGGCATCATCTTCACTAGTAGTCAGATACACTGCTAATAAAATGTTGGGGTTTTTTCCTATATGCCTTTTTCTTTACTAAGTGTCTCGAAAGTCTTGTGGTAGATCACTCAACATAACACAAGGTCAAACCTTTCAAACATTTAATGGAGTAAAGTTAGGCAATCCCAAATGAAGAGAAGAGAGAAGAGACAATAAACAGAATTTAAAATAAAGATTAATTCATTCTGTGTCTCTCATCAGAGATTAAGACCTTTCTGTAAAAAACTGTTTCTGAACATCTAGGCCCAAATCACCATACAGAACATTCATTTTCCTCGGCAGGTATTCACTCACACACACCATGCAAATAAAACCACTATAAACATACAGACAGCCCTCCCACCCCAAATAATGTATTAATTTATCTGCATCACCAACCTGTGTACTACTGAACTTAGAGTTTTCTTTTTAAACGAGTCTGTCATAAAAGTATTCTCTTCCAACACTATTGTAATTGAAATTTCATAATAGATCCCAGCCCTCATTTCCTGTGTAAAATGTTACAACTGCATCTCTAATTTACTCTGAAATGAACTAGTCAGAACCTGCTTGGAAATCCTGCACAAGCTAGATCTGAAATCAGAACACTAACGAAGTCAAGACAGTACTTAGCCAACTTAATTATCCTAGAATGTATTTGCACTGTCAGTTCTGCTGCTTGGCGACCTTGCAGTAGTATGGTACATCCATGCAGTGCTACAGTACAATGAATACAGATTTCTAAGCAAGTTAAAAGAGCTCACAGCTCTGTAACAAGTGGTGTTGCACACTGTAGAACTATTAACTGTTTTAAGGCTCTATGACAGAGGGCTGTCAGCCTAACAAAACCTAACAGTATGGCACATGGAACTGCACAAGAAATACTGAAATACTTCAACTTCTATGCTCAGGCCATAATTTTACTCCCTATCCATGGTTGTGCATAACAGTCTTTCATCTTTTCTATTTTAAATTACCACCTGACCAGGGTTTAAGAGGCTTTTCTCTACAGGAAGCTAACGCTTTAAAGCGATGACTACATTTAGAAGGGAAACAAATTCCCAGTTCATATTTAAGTCTTCTGAAACTGTGAACACTTTTCAGGTTGCAAAAGGAACAAAAGACGAAACCAAATCCTACTCCACATTCAAAAGCTATGATAAACCGCCTTGTTATGCCACAACAAAATAGAAAATCCAGTTATGATGATCACTTGCATTTGCTGTACTGCTGCAGTTCATCTCCAAGCTCAAGAGCCATTATAGCTACATGAAATTCGGAATAAATACCGATGAGAAAAGGACAATTCATCTTCCCCTGAATTCAGGCTATTCACATATGAAAAGCTTACAGCTTTGAAAGCATTCTTGTAATTTCATGCTACAGAGGTTTGAGGGACAATGTTAGAAAAGGCACATCAGATATTGAAGCTAACAAAGTTCTGCACATTACAAGACCCAAAAGCTTCTTAGTCTCAGGTTACAAGTCAGACAGTTCAGGGCTAAACAGACAGTATTGTTCAAATATTAAATTAATTGCATATAATTTTTTTCAAGTTTTAACAAAGAGGATGCTAGATACATCTACAGTTTTAACAATGCAAACCAACTTGTAAAATACATACTTCCACTACCAGCATTTTCTGTGAAACTCGTGTTTTAAAAATACTTTTGTTTCTTGGCGCCACCACCTGGCACTCTGTTGCTGTACAGTTCTGATACCAAGAACTTTCTATTACTGACACCAGAACAGCTCTGCACCTTAATCTGAGGAGTGGATATCACCTGCCCAAAATAGCAAATTGACATATTTCAAAGATATACTCACATCACTTGTGGAGACTGCTCCTGTTTCCACAGAACCCCCTGTACTGCGCAGTTTCTAGCAAAAAAAAAAAGTTTAAAATCAGAGCTGTCCTTCGCCCTTACAGAACAGTTGTTATCAAGTTTCTTTCAACTCTCTCATCACTTTAGTCATAAAAAGAAAAGATTAAGAGTCTATTAGGTACTTTTTCTGCTCAATATATTATGATAATATATTGTAATTGTTTCCCACGCACACCATCATGTCTACAAGAACATGCTTGGAGCTGATCCTGGTATATGAAGATTTAAATTTTTCTTCTCTTTTTTTTTTTTTAAATTTAAGCATGGACTTAATCAAGACTTTTATCCGTCTTTATCTTAGAGTTTGAAAACCATTCTCTTGAACCTTTCAGAAGGAAATTCCAGCTTTAAGATTCTTATTCCAGAGTAAAAATAAAACTCATTTTTAATAAGCCCAGTCTGGAAAACTATGAAAAAATATAACCTTACTAAACCTACTGAATGTTTCTCTTCTCTCCAGAATCCACTTCTGCTACAACAGAATGAAAAATCACTGGGTTTTGATAAGGATTGGAGGGAAAATCTCCAAAAATGAATACAAAGGAGAAGAATTAATCTCTGAAGGAGAAGTCAGCAGTAAACAGTTCATACTGAGCTAATGGCATACAAATACTGCCTAAATAAGTCAGGATTTATTTAGTTTCAAGTGACAGGACTAAAAATAAAAGCTTTGTACTATAGTAAACTGGAAAAAAGTTTGATATTCACTTCCTGCTGCCACGTGATTTTTCTTCCTAGCAAAAAGCTCTGAGAAACAAAACAATACAGGGAGACAAAAACCCCTCATCATATGTTTTCTCAGGTAAAAATAAAAATTTACCAACAGAAAAGGCAAAAAGCCTTATTTTTTTTTTAATTTAAATTTCAAAGACTGGAGTAGAAAATATAAAGTATTCAATTAAAAAGTATGTGTTTGAATAAAGGATATTTAGATTTTAAAGTAACAAAGTAAAATTTCATTTTTAAAAAAAGAAAATAAAAAATAACTCCTGTTTCCACATCTATATATTCACATTCTTGAAAAAAAAAAGTTTTCAAAGTCACTGTAACGTTTGAAGAGAAGTAGCTTTTTACCTGTGAACTGAGCTGAGTTTTAATCCAGTTGAAATAGTAATTTAAGTCACTGCCTTCCATAAGTTCCCTCCCCCACGCAGCCAGTTTGGCAATAATTCTTGCTGCCTGAAAGAGAATGCAATAAGCAGATTTTTCAAATGCAGGAATGTCAGGATTCAGTGAAAAGTCGGATAAGTTCTGGAAACCAAGTTTAAGTAAAAGGTGGCCACTTACAGAAGTCTACCTGTTTTCTATGTAGGGGACCCTTCATGCCTAGTAATTTTGTTTCTTCAGCTTTCTGCTGCTTCTACTTCCTAGTAACTAGTATATTTTCACAGTGTTATCAGATACCTGTCTCTGATGAAGTTCACAAGGCACCAACAAAGAACTCATAAAGGGGGGAGCTATCAGTGGGCTACTGCTGTAGGACACTATTGCGGTCAGATATCCATCAACAGTAAGACTTAAAGGTCTAACACATATATGAGCAGGCTTACGTTAAGCAATTATGGCATATGCCAACACAAATTATTATGAAGTATTGAAGTTTTCTTACTTAAACTGAAGCAGGCCATCTTCAAGAAGGAAGAAGTTTCAACCCCAGAAAAAAGAAGAGCAGAAAACCAAAAGGGAAAGTATAATTTAAGAATGAAGTTGAGGAGTAAAAATGTAGTCAGTTTAAGAATTTTCATGATGTCTATGGCCCAAGAATACATATAACAAGAGTATATTTCTATGTCAGCCTTTCCAAATTATGTTTCAAGTAACTCTACATCGCAGCCTACAGCTTATTTGCAGAAACATTTGAGCCAGCTTATCTATAAAGAGGCAGTCTAACCAAGAAACTGCTGAGGCAGGGGTTGGTTTGCCTGCATACAGCTCTGTGATGCAGCGAGGAGACTATTCCAGGCACCTTTCCACTATACTGCATTCAGATGTGCAGTGCCACCACCACTGATTTCTAGAGGGGTTATGAGTGAGAGTCTGGAACAATGATCTCTACACTGAAATGCGTCAAATCCACTTCTGAATGCAGCCAAATAACCCTAGAAAAATCCCTTCAGCTTTAAAACATGAGATATTAGATCACTAGCTTACCGTGCTCCTGAGTTAAAACTGCTACCTGACCCCAGAATAAGACACCATTCATGCCTAGCAGAATTTGAGCCTGAACACAGAGAACAAGTATTTTTATCTGTCTATGCAGATACAATAATGTGGCAGCAAAAGTCTTCCAGTGTGCATAGTAAGGAGGGAAAAAAAAGGGAAAACAACACAAACCTAAAACTTTGTTTTGAAAACATTCATGTACTCTAAAAAAAAAAATATGGATAAAGAGTTCTAAAAGGCACAATAAGGGAGCAAACTTAGTGTTTTACAGTGGATTCATATTACATGAGGTTCTCTGTGACTTGTAAAGTTACTTGTATATTTTTCCAGTACCTAAAGAAAACAACATCTGAATAACACATTTGTGAGCAGAGAAATACTGGGCATAGAAATTTCCATACTATACAATTGAAAGCCACCATTCTAGGGAGACTTACTAGTTTGCACTGCAAGGGTCTAAAAATTACACTTTACCTGCACACTTGAAAAGTCAATATTGTCCGAGTTTGCTCAGACTGCAGTTTGGCAAGATGGATCTTCAGCAGCAATACTGCCCCCAAAAACCACAACCAAACAAAAAACAAACCCACCAAAAAAAACCCAGAACAACCCACCAACCAAAAAACCCCAACAGCCTCCTCTTTCAGCTGCACCAAGTAACCTGATTCCACAGCCATGCAGTGAAATCAGTCAGATTAAAAAAAAAATAATCAAGCCTGACATTTTTCTTGAAAATAGGCCAGCTCACTGTTCAAGTCACAGCAGCCCCAGACACAGTTGCACTGGCTACACCTAAGGGCAAACAGCATGACTTGCCTGGAATTCCTTGCACCACTACTGCCATCACAGCATAAGGCAGGCCACGTATGTGGTTTTGTAGTTTAAGCCACCGATTTGATTCTACCATACCATGCCAGGATAAACATATGCAGTGAAGAACAATTCATACCCATGTAGTTTTCTCCCTCTTCAAGCCATAATACAAGTTTTATTAGTGGAAACTATGGTCTCCATTAGGAGATTTACAGCATTACAACAGTATTTCCACACACACATACAGAGAAAAAAAACTACTGAGATGAAATGGCCAGTTCTCACCACAGATGACAGAAGAATATTAAGAATTCCAGAAAAGTTACTCTATACACACCAGCAGCACCCAGTGGCTCAAAGCACAGTACATACCATACAACACACATGGCTGAACTGGGCTTGGCTAGGATGGACTTAATTTTCTTCATAGCAGCCCATATGATGCTGTGGTTTAGACTGCTGACCAAAACAGTGTTGATAACATACCAATGTTTTAGCTGTTGCTGAGCAGTGCTTGCACAACATCAAGGACTTCTCTGTTTCTCACTCTACACTTCCAGTGAGTAGGCTGGCGGGGGGAGCCAAGAGGCTGGGAGGGGACACAGCCAGGACAGCTGACCAAAGAGATATACTGGCTGGGCATCAGTCTGCTGGTGTTATGTGATTGGTTTTGCATCACTTTTTTGTTGGATTTGTTTTGGGTTCCACCCCCCTCCCTTTTTTCCCCTCCACTTCTTAAACTGTCTTAATCTTGACCCATGAGTTTTCTCACTTCTGCCCTCCCGATTCTCTCCCCAGTCCCATTGTGGGGGACTGTGCAAGCAACTGGGTGTGAGCTTTCCTGGCAGCCAGGGTCAACACACCACAACAGCAGACATTATTTCTTCCCCAGTATGCTTACAAACCATTTTAAGCAGATTTCAAGCAGCATTGTAGTAATTTGAGCATATGAGAGAATAAGGTTCATCGAGGTAAGGATATTTCCCTTTCACAGGATGAGAACTTAAATTCTAATGTTTGTACATCATGAGGAGCATTGACTGGCAGCTGTGACAAAAGCTGTTTTTCTAGTTATGTCTTACTGTGCTTAATTAATTCTAAAATCCTTGGTTTTATGTGGTCAAGTGAAGCTTGTATTAAGAATGACTCATCTAGACTGCAAGAGGAAAACTTTCCAGTCCAGGCAAGTTTAGCTTCAAACTCCAAAATGTCCTAAAGAAAAATAAAACCAGCATTTTTCTCTACCATCTTCAGAGACAGGTTCATTTAAAACTTACCATATGCACAGTGAAAAGATCTTGTCGATTCAACATTGGCAGAAAATAGGACCATGCAGTGTTTTTACCACGTTTTGCATAATCAAAGAAGATACAAACACGCTGATGATTTTCCTGTAAAAATTGGGAAAGGGAAAAAGATGAGAGACTTGTAAAAGCATTCAACATAAAGCAGTTATTTGTTCCTCATTATGTTGGCATATATTATCAGAGTGTGTCCTGGCTTGTAACACCCCATAGAAATTTTTCAGTTTGACAGTTACTTGTGGATACAGCTCGTTTCAGCCCTCCAACATTAAGGTTAGAGATTTGGGGTGGGGGGAAACAAACTTTGAAACCCTAGTTATATCTCAGTACTCCAACACCTACTTGAGTAAAAATGGATGTATCCTTTTGATCAAGCAAGCAGAATGAGAGAAATGAGAGACTAGCTAAATACTGTCATTTTCCAGAGGAATACTACTCTTCGTCCAATCATTTATGCTTGAATAAAGTCCATACAAAGTTTTCCATGTATTGCTACTTCCACACAAAAGCCTGTTGTTCAACTTGGCTGTGTGCGCTACAAGTGAAACTTCAGGATATAAGCTAGTCCTGCCTCTCCATTCCTCTCAATGGGAAGCACGCTCTTCTCTCCCAGATGAGGCTGCAACTGGTTCAGCTGTTACCTCAGGAAACCTCAGGAGAGGACAAAGTCACCAGAATTCTGTTCTCCAGGGCTTCTAGGCTGAACCACAAGAGACCACAAGTACCTGAACCTGGGTACCATGCACAGTTTCTTCAAGCATTTCACCTAATAACCACCATGAAAAGGAGCTATTATGGTTCTCCTTAAAGCAGACCAGAGAAGAGGCCATGCCAACCTGAATGAGAAAGAGGAGCTCTGCTATTTCCTAATGGTCTAGAATACAGACAGTCTTCCAGAAAATCAAATACCTGTATTCTTGCTTTTCCCCAGCATTTCCATATAATTTCTAGTCTGATGGACAGTAAGCTTTCATTCTAAAGAGATGTCTCCCCATTGAAGTCAAGCTACTACAATGAAGTATACAAATCCTGTCAAGGAAGGCAAAACTGTTTGAAATGCTGTAATTGCGAAACTCGCATGAGAACAGTATTGCGGTCTCCACTATGCAAGGAATTTAATTTTCAAACTCCCCTACCTGAAGTGCTTTCCTCCATCAATTCAGCACCCTATTATTAACTCTATAGACCAAGAATCAGCTAGGCAAGCCTGCTTGTTGGAATACAATCCATTAAGCACAAGATGACCTGAATGTAACCACAATCCAAACGCTGGCTTCTTACTAAGCATCAGAGTTGCAACCAACCCTTCACTGAAAGTATCAAAGTTACTGCACCACACGGGCTGCAAATTGCTGTCCTGATCACTGCCTGGGGAAGGTCAGGTGTCACTAGTTATCTGACAGTCTTAACCCTTACGGTGATTAATGTTCTATATGGCATGTGTCAAAAAGCACTCAAAAACCCTCTGAAAATTTGTTGTTCTAACTATGAAATTAAAAAAAAGTAAGATCCCAGGAGCACAGTGCCTTGGTGGAGAGCCTCTGCTCTGTGAGGGCTAGTTTGATGAAAAATGGCAGTTCGATCAAATAAATTGCTGTTAGCATCTACACTTGTGCTACACAGAGTCTAGCTAAAAAGATCAGAAATAACTAGATCAATGAGTTCAGTTTACAACATAACTAAGAAGGACACAGACAGGTCTGGAAGCAGAAAAGCTGAAATAACTTCAACATGCTGTCAATCAGAAGACTAGTCTGGTTTGCTGTTAAGGTGTGGGGTAAAGACAGGAGGGAAGGAGTGGAGAACTGCCTATGGCCCTGAAATATGTAGTGCTGCACCTTCCTAGGCAGCTACTGACTACACCGATAAAATGGAAATCCTGAAGCTCTCACATCAACCGTTGAATAATTTAGCATCTGTCATTTCTGAAGAAGCATAACAAAGCGCACTTGGGTGGTGCTGCTACCTGCACCAACTACAGTGCCGGTTCTTAAAGATTTCACAAGTAACAGACTGTGCGGGGTCACTAATCCAGAGAAATTGTTCCAAGTATTTAACATATGAATAGAATAAGAAATGTTTCCTTAGGGATTCCAATATGCTAACGCTCTCCACCTTCAGAAATAAGCAGAATAGTGATATTCTTATAAGGCAATTACCACATTAATTTCACTTCTGACAGCCTCCAAAAGAAATCTACTTACAAGTTTGATTATCGTTCTAAGAAAGAACTGCTGGAACAATCCTAGACACCCAGGTAGGCTTTTGGTGTGCTCAAAACACAGCTGATATGATTTTTACAACCTCACAAGAAAAGCACAGAAAGATAATAGAAGAACCACAGACAGACATTACCAACACAGACAAAAGCTGGATACTGTTACCTACAATAGTTTCTAGAAGTTTCAGCTATCAAAGGTAGCCTTCAAATACTATTTGTTTGTCTCATGAAACTGCAGTGAACATCCTTGCTCAAAACAATTTTACTGGAAGAGTCAGTAGCACCACAACAGCCCATGTCCTTGAACAATTTCTCGCTTAAAATCTTTGCATGTACTGAATTAAGACTACTCTGGCAAAGACAGGAGACTTCATATCCACTATTGTGGATTCTTCTGTCCATGCAGTCTGCAGAGACCTTGCACTAAACTCACAGTCACAGAGTCAATGGTCAATATGCTGCTTTCTGACAAGAATCTTACACCTTGAAAATGTGCAACCAAGGGTCCATAAGGCATCACTGACAGCATGTTCTACCATCTGAACATGATCAAAAGAAAACAGAAGTCCTGTTTCAGCCTTGCCTAGCAGAGGCATGGAGGGTTAGGAAGCCCTGGGATGATGCCACGCAGACACCTGCATACAAGCCCTCTTTGCGCGCAGCAAGACATCCCTGAATAATGAAGTCGTACAGAGCACGGCAAAAGCCAGTGCAGCCTTTCAGACACTGAAGCAGAATTTCTAAAGTGAAAAAGGCATCAAATTTCAAACAAAAGCAAATATATACTGTGCACCAACATCTCTATTCTCCTGTATCACTACAAAGGCTGGACAATTTCAAGTCATTATGTTTAACATTAAGAATTCCACATATGCCACTTCTGTGGCAGGGTAAGGTCCTGAATACAGAAATGTCAGTGCATGACCATAAAAAGTCAAGAAAACGTGTTCACCTAGACACATATGATAGAACCAATACGGCAAATAAGAGATTACTCAAAACTACTTTCTGTGACCACCTAGAACTAATGTTCGAGAGTGAGACAGTGAAAGCCTTTACCTGTGTGGTATTAATTCCACAGCACAGGAGATATCTGCTATTGCATATTGTAGCTATAGGCTATGTACTAATGTCAAAGCACATAAGCAAAACAAGACCTACTAACACTCACAAAAGGTTCCAAAGAAGAGCAAATGAAATGATTACTTCTGTAGCCACCAACATGTCCCACACAGAAAACAAGACCCATTCCTCACAAAAGTAGCCATAATAAACAGAGTTCTCACACACTAAGACAAAGTTTGTCATCAAATGCATAAACCAAAACAAGGTACTCCCAACCCAGTGTTCTAATCAAGGAACAACACTGAGGCTCCCTTTTGTCTTCTCTGTTTCTTGGTATTTGTGTCGCACTTTAGAAAAAGTAAATCTAAAGAAAAGAGGAAGAAGATCAGAGTAACAAAGCTGCAGATGGGCATGAGTAAACTGCCGCCGCCACCACCAGCTATTATTCTAGCAGTCAGGGCACTCACTCAGGGCTCTAATGTGCAGAGAGGCACCTGAAAGAACACCATAATTCCCATGTTATATGTATTGTGGAGACGTTCACACTTTTCAACTTGCCTGTTGATGATCCTGAATCCTCAGAGCTGGAATTAGAAATCACATGGTTCGCCTCCTAGGACAATGCCCTAAACCATTAAGTTATCACTAGATACATTTCACGGTAACCTTGCATTAAATGTAACATAAAACAGCAGAAGAGAAACGGTCAAACAGCCAGATATTCTACATGAATACCAGAAGAAAACCTTGCACAACTCAACCCATCTTGTTATATCATCACTCCAACCACTTTCTCTTAGTCTACTAGAGAGCAAAGAAATTGAAAAGCAGGATTATCTGATTCAGTAAAGTCTCCTCTTGACTTGTCCAGGTCAGCACAGCAGTCCTGACACCAAATTTAATAGCCTACTCTTATAAGTCACTGTACCCCATAGCTACAAAGAGCTACATACTTCATTGAATCAAAAATTCCTGTTTTATAATTAAACCATGGTTGAACAACATGAAGTTGAACAACTTCAAGTTACAAGTCATATCCTATCTACACAACAGGAAAGGGATGAGGCCACAAATCATCCCTTAACATCCAAGTTTTGCATCAAACACGGTTGAAAGCCAACAGACAAGCATACACGTATGTTTTATTTCCAGAATATGAACATATATATACAAGACTAAGTTACCCATACAACTTTAGTCCTAACATTTAACTTCTGAAGACAAGATCTGAAAATTTAAAAGAATATTTTTAATACAGTATGACAAACACCTGAAGAGACCTGAATAAGGCTAAGGAAATACTGAAGCACGCATTTAAAGACTTAAAAATAAGACAGGCTATTGACCTACTTGCAGCATATCATCAACCATAGTCAGAATGTACTGAACCGTCTGTTCCTTGGAGATATGAGTCATCAAGTTTATAAATGTTTTAGCACACTAGAAAAATAAGAGACATTAAAATTAATATTAGCAATTATCTTCATTCCTTTTGATAATATAAAACAGGACCTCATTAATTCACAGGTAAGCCTTACACGAGCATTGAGCACCCCAACATCTTACTCAATTGCAATAAGAGACTAATATATTTGACATTATATTACAAAGAAAATTTTCTGTCACATTGACCATTACCTTTTACAAATAGTTTTATGGCTTTCAAATTAAATAACAAGTACTCGCTAGTGAAATTCAGCAAGGTGCTTTGTTGAAAGACTGATTAGAAAAGTCTTCATGAGCATCTTTTTTCATGGCAGCGAGGAGAAGAATCAAGTAAATTGACAAAACAGCAACAAACTTAGACACAGTATAAGAAAGTTTCAGCAACTTGAATGGAGGGAGAGAAGACAGGTCACTCTTACCTGTTCACTTCCTATACCTTGTAGACAAATCTTTGTTCATATTTGAGCTGTTTTCTGCCTCCTGAACAACTCAACTCTACAGTTCTAGGAACAGATATAATAGGCTGGAACAGTCACAACACTACTTTTTACATTTCCTCCTTCCCCTTCACCACATTCAACTAAAACTGAAGGGAAAATGGAACTCTGAACTGCTACACTGCAATTATACAGCAGCATATAATGTTCACCACACATGCTTTTGCCACTATGCAAATTATGGTCCATTACATAGCAGTCACACAATACAATTTGGGGGGGGTGGGGGGGGAACAGAACAGGCTAAAATTGAAGTAGAAAAAAGAGCTGGAAAGTTTTGCGTCTTGACTGCATCTCCTACTCTTCCCCCCTGCCTCACCCAATCCTCTTGATGTCTGACATTGTCTGCTAGAACCTCAGGCTTCAAGGCTGAGATTTTACTGCTTGAAATACCATTAAAGTGTCTTTGGGCATCTTGCCTAGACTCCGTAAGCCAAATGGCATGGGTCACCTATCAATCTTACATCAGCTCTGTCCAATGCAGATGTCCCATATCTTACAGTGCCTAAAATGACACCTGTGTTTAAACAACTGAATCCACCTTAGTAGTCTGTGGGCTCTACTGCTGGAACTACATAATTGTTCAGCTAGCTAAGCAGACGTCTCAGTGGCAGTAGCTCTCATCAATAAACTATAAGGAAAAAAGGTCAAAAAAAAGTGACTCAAGTACAAATGTGCATGATTAAGTAAATTGGAATGAGGAAAGACTAGAGCTAGCTTGTCCCACAACAGAGTCAAAGTCAGATGACATTTAATAATTAATAGGTTTTTAAAAGAAAGTCCAACCTATATCTAGAAAAAAAAAAGAATCATCATAGCAAGTTTTACACTTCTTCCATAACATCTTAACTGTATACAGCCAACAATAAAATAAGAGTTGGTATGAAAATTTCCTTCCATCCTCCTCCCCGAAAGTAAGATTATTAAAAGAAAGGAAAGTTACTTGATTGCCTTCTGTTTGCAACAACTCCTGTTTTTCTTCTGGATTTCTTTTCTGTTCAAATCTTTGAATAAATTCACAGTCTTCACCTGAAATCATCTGCCCTCTGAAAAGCAAAATACAAAACCATAAGCAACACGAACAGTTTACATGGCAAGACTGGGATAGCAGGGGGGCTGCAGGGGCAGCTTCTATGAGAAAGACGGCAGAAACAGCCCCCATGTCAGACAGAGTCAGCGCCAGCCGGCTCCAGGATGGGCCTGCCGCTGGCCAAAGCTGAGCCACTCAATGACAGTGGTAGCACCTCTATGATAACATATTTAAGAAGGGGTAAAAACTGGTGGGCAACAGCAGCCAGGAGAGAGGAGTGAGAATATGCGAGAGAAACACTCTGCAGACACCAAGGTCAGTGAAGAAGGAGGGGGAGGAGGTGCTCCAGGTGCCAGAGCAGAGACTCCCCTGCAGCCCGTGGTGAAGACCATGGTGAGGCAGGCTGTCCCCCTGCAGCCCACAGAGGCAGTTAACGGTTAAGCAGATATCCACCCTGTAACCCATGGAGGATCCCATGCCGGAGCAGGTAGGCATGCCCTAAAGGAAGCTGCAGCCCATGGAACGCCCACACTAGAGCAGGCTCCTGGCAGAAGCTATGACCCCATGGAGAGGAGCCCATGCTGGAGCAGTTTTTCTTGCAGGACCTGTGACCCCATGGGGGGACCTATACTGGAGCAGTCTGTTCCGAAGGACTGTACCCCGTGGGAAAGGACCCACGCTGGTGCAGCTCGTGAAGGACTGTAACCGGTGGGCAGGACCTCATGCTGGAGCAGGGGAAGAGCATGGGAAGGAAGGAGTAGCAGAAACTAAGTGTTATGAACTGACCACAACCCCCATTCCCTGTCCCCCTGCGCCACTCAGGGTGAGGAGGTAGAGAAGTCGGGAGTGAAGTTGAGCCTGGGAAGAAGGGAGGGGTGGGGGGAAAGTGTGTTTAGATTTGTTCTTACTTCTCATTATCCTACTCTGTTTAATTGCCAATAAATTAATTTAATTTCCCCAAGTAGAGTCTGTTTTACCTGTAATGGTAATTGGTGAGTGATTTCCCTGTCCTTATCTCGACCCAAGAACTTCTTGTTGTATTTCCTCCTCCATCAAAAGGACAGGGGAAGAGTAATAGAGCTGCCTGGTGGGCACCTGGCAGCCAGCCAAGGTCAACCCACCAAACCAACCTTATTTTCTTCAATTTGATATCTCAACAGTAGTGCTATATCCCACTGTAGAACGTAAAGAGCTCCTTTCTGCAAAAGGTCTCATGTACAAAGAATTTAAAACTAATGACAGAATAATCTCTCTAAAGCCTTCCCTATGCATCGGCTCTGCTCAACAACATTCTCTAAATAATTCTTAAATTTCCAGAGGCTGAATGCAATGGTCAGTGGAAATAATTGTAAGAATTTAAATACGTACAGCTAGTACATTATGCCAAAATTATAATACATAACATGAATAATAGTCTAATCCAAGCTGAAATAAGTGCTGAAAAATAAAATTAATTGTTATTCTAAGTTTGCCATAAGCACTGAAGAGAATTTTAAGGAGTACAGAGAACTTGGTTCCTAATGTATTTTTAGCTTTCATTAGAGTTCAGCTTTTCCTGGTAGTTTAAAAACTGATATGTGTGCAAGCTCATCCAAACATCCAAGGGGGCTTGATATAGTAAATTGCTGTGGGCACCTATAAGCTAACAGATCTCTACTTGATCTTCTCTTTAACTTAATATTCAAGGGATTTGTGCCATCATCAGTGCTCTATCAGAAAGCTATTGACTCAGCTGAAAAGCTGGCAGGATATTATTGGGTTTTTGTTATAATACAAAACTTACCATCACAAGAAATAACAAAACTTGTCAAAATAGTACAGTCAGGTACTCTTCAGGTAAGAAAACTAGTTTTAAATCAAGTAGTCCTGAAAATATCCAAGACTTTAATAGGTGACTACCTTTACTCGTTAATACCAGGAGTGTTTCAGGAAAGAAGAAAATTGTGCACATCATCATCAACATAAAAGTCACAGGGGATGAAAGTATTAGACATTGCTCTGTTTCAATTATTTCCAAGACTCATCTCCTCTTACATTTCCACTGAGTCAAATGCCTCTTCCACTTTGCAAAGCTATGTAGCATGGATTCTTTTAATCCATCTTTTCCATGTTCCAGGTCAGTTTCCAGATGTTCCATGACTAGAGTTTCAATTAAAATCCTTGCAAACTTACAGGGAATGTTCACTTTTTTTTATAATTGTCTCACCTGGATTCTTGAAATACAGAAATAGAAATAAGACTTACAAATGTGTTCTTGTCTTTCCTCTTACTTAAATGGTTATGTCTTGAGGATGGCGTCATCGCAGAGTCATCTTTTTACCCATTTGCTTTTCCAGCAAAGAACGTAAGTAGTCTAGTACCACGCACACCATTTCTGTATTCTAGCTGCTTTGTAAGAAATACCCTCATATGCACTGAGGAAAGGCAGTTAAGACTTACTAGATGGAAGATTCATAAAGCCAGTGGTAGTCCTCAACTAGTTGCTACTAAAGCTTAACTAATTATAGATGAAAAAGTAATTAGCCAATGATGACCATGCTGCTACCACATGCCTTTTAGATCAACTTGTGTTCTTTCTTGACTATTAAGGATGGATTTGAGTAATTGTTGAAAGATAAGGACAATTCATCCGCCACAAATACTGGACTTAACAACCCATAACTAGAAGCCTCTCATGTTTCAATCAATGCTGGCCAAGACAGCATCCAGAGACTCCTGGATGATATTGATATAGAGTAACCAGATGAGCTGCTTGCTTATAACAGTATTGCCATTAGGAACCACTTCAAAGACTACATAAGGCAAATCCTTAATTTTTAGCTTTAATGCTTGAAAAAGCCTCAGCCCAGGAAGAGAGATGCTTCTTTACAGCCAGGCTATTAGAAGAGGTCTGACAAACGTCAAGGAAAAAAAAGCTTTCAAGCTTTTGCTTTCATCCTACATTAGACCACAGGGAAAAAAAGAAAAAAAAAAAGGTGTGGGGATTGATGTTGCCTTGAGAGTAAAAGAAGTTAGGGTTTACTCTTTATTGCTTTATAAGTGCCATTCAAAAAGACACCTTCCAAACCACACAAAACAGTTCAAGGGATTTGACAGCTTTGTAAACAAGTTGTTAATATATTATCAGGGATCTCATACATCTGACTAATAGTTTTAGTAATTTCAAATGCATTCATTTCCATTCATTTCATTTTAAAATTGAAATAATTGATTATTTAGTAAACCTTAGCAACCCGGGGGGGTGGGGGGGGCGGACACGGCAGGACACCAAAAACAAACCAACCATGAAAAATGCAGAGCAGCCTCAGACAGCTGGTACCAGCTACCATGATGATATTACCACATTTTCCTCATCCCCTCTTAAGAGAGACAGAAATTTCCCAGGACCTTTAGGCAAACAGTGCAAGTAGCCAAAGCTTCCTTCTACCCCTCTTCCTAACAGCCATTTAATTTCTTATTTTCCAGGATGTGTCTACACAGCCTTTTGTCAACAGATCAAAGTCACTCTGACTGAGCTTCAGCTGTCTGGGTATATCAGGTTTAGACCAGGATTCCTGTAACCACGTTTTAAGTCTCTGTGCCTGAGATACTAAGGCCTGCCTTTGAGAGCCTTAGCTACAGGATAGTAAACTGAAGCTGTGTAAGATTTAGAAAGCATGAATTTGTAAGGCCACCATTTTTAAAACCTCTTGGTCTCTCAAGATGATTCAGAAACTTGTGATTTGTTCTTCTATATTATACGTTTCCTCCAGCAGCTCTTGTTCCTTTTTTTGTTTGAATGATTTAACAAAAGTCATTCTGGAGGTTAGGGGGTTTTTTGTTTGTTTTGGTTTTTTTTTTTGTTTTGGTTTGGTTTTTTTAATAATTTGGGGGGGGGGGGGTCTTGTTGCATTTTAAAAAAAAACACCAAAAACTTTTGACTACATCTGAAGCAAATATGAAGCTTATATGAAGCCATCATGTCAAGGCATAATTTCTTTTATCCAGTTATCTACAGTACTTTGCACGTACCTGAAGGACATTAATCTGATCCAACTGCTTAACAGTTTTAACGTTACAAAATTAAAACAGTAAAACAAGCTGGATGTACTCTACAAGATTGGACCAAATTTAACAAAAAAAAATTAAGAACAAAAACAACAAAAAATCACACACACTACAAGTTATGAAACTTCTTTCTTTTAAGACAAGATTTTCTTTTAAAGTCCAAGATATTTAACCCACTTTAGAAGGTTCCCCCACCCCCAGGAAACTAAAATAGGTATTTTAACATGAGAATTCACAAACATATATGTAAAGTACTTGAAGACACATGGGATGCCAAGTACAAATTAGCCATCAGGTATCTCGCCTGATTAAATATGAAGTATTGTCAAATGCTGTACACAGTGCAGTAAGATGCAAGTTAAACTCTGAAACAAGTTCACTTTTCCACAGAACTCATTTACTACCCTTAGAAAGCAAAACCAAACTTGCTTCAAGCAAGCTAACGCACCCTCCAAAGGCATTCTGACACCCTGAGGCAAACACTGAAAGCAACCACGCAGTACGCAACAGCAATGCACTGTACTTTCAACTAGCAGAGGGCATCAACACTTCTAAACTGCTACAGGTCTCAAGATCCAAAGGCAGGAAAGTTTGTATGGAACTAATGGCCTCAACTGCATTTACTTTCCAGAACATAGGTAGACCTACACATCACCTTCCACTGTTCCAAGTTTTGCTACTTTCTTCTCCCTCGGACACAGACCCTAGCTGGAATTCAACACAAGGAAAGTGTAAATTTTAGCATTTAAAAAAAATATATATATCTCTTTTTCCACAGCCTAATTTTGAAGTGAGCAATGAACACAGTGGCAGACCATAATATGTACAGTTGTCATATCTAAATATCTCACTTTTGTGCCAATAGTATACACAGAAAACATCAAAAGTCAGCAGTTGTCTGTTAGCATAGTTTGACATATAGTTTACAGTTATAATCTTCAGAGATGGAATAAATAATATGCCAGTTAATCTTTAGCTTGAACTGGCTCTACAAGAGAAGTCAGGCTACTAGAGTCTGACCAACTATTAGTGAGCCATTTTACTTTTGCACTGAAGAACAGAGAGCAGAAAAGAACTTCAGAAACCTTCCTGTGTGACCCAGACTCCAATGCTGTTGTGATTGATACAATCTTTAAAGCGTCTTTATACACATACAACTGTCACAGCCAGATTTAAAAAAAAAAAAAAAAAAACACAAACCACCAAACACACCTCCATCAGAATTTCTTGTGCAGTTCTTTGAATCCAACTACATAAATACTATCTATAGTTTAAGGAACACAAATTATGTCATGCCTGAGTTGATGTGTTAACTTCAGGAAAACAAAAATCTTTCCTCTAATGTAAAAAAGTCTGAAGACTTGAAGTATGCCTCCATATATTTATATGGAAGCTTACCACACTAAATGCACACACTGCCAGAAGAGGAGCTCAAAAGAAAGCAAGAGAAGTGTCCTTCAAAATCATCAGGACCCCATCTTCCTTCTACTCTACAGACCAGAACAAACCACTCTGACCTGCCTCTAACAGGTGCATCAGAAGCAAGGAGTTTCCACTCATTAATAACATGCTTCGTTCCAGAAATGAGTCAATATAGCGGCACTAACTGACTTTTCAATAAATCCCTTAAAGCACCAGCCTCAAAAGCACCATCACATCCAAACCTGCCTGTTGCAAAAGTGACATGTCCAAAACCAGGTATAATTTTATTTCCTTTTTAGAAGCACCAAAAGTTCTGCTGATATTTTCCAACAACTAATGATAAGCAAAATCCTCAGCCAAGGAACTACAGTTATCTTCACGATGCTCCACAATCCCTCTGGCAGTACTTAAATTCATCCTTGAAACTACCTTAGCCAGACAGCCAGGCTGTTATCAGTAAATATAAGACACAAAGATTACATTTATTTCAGAGCGATAATAAACAGGACACACTGTCATTGACATACAGAGGGCACCAAGCATTGAGCAGTCTCACAACAGGATCACAAACACTCACCAGATGCACTGCACTAGCCCCCAAAACCTGGCTAACCCATCAAAGAGAGGAAATAACTAGTACATTCTTCTTTCATGGATTCCAGAACAAAACAAAATCAAATTCTACATCTAGAATCTGAGAAAGAACCATCAACCCTGCCTCCTGGTCAAAAGAAGTTCCACAGAAGTTTGCTGACAGATAAGTAAACAAAACTCGCCCATCCTTATTCAGCACCAGAGAGAGAGAACCCCAAGAATGAAGGCAAATTATAAATGGCAGACCACAAAGCACAGTCAAGCAATTAATACTACCCATGTATGCAAAATACAACTCCTTGCTAAACAGAACCATCCCCTATACTAACAAAAGCAACAGATGAATCTCACCAGCCTTATAGTCTGAACCACTAGAGAGACAGTGAAAAAGACTACCCCATATTCACTTAGATTGACGGCGTACTCTCACTTTCATCCTGAATAACTGCGAACTAGCTGTTCACTTGCCACTAGGACAGCACAGAAACAGCTGCCCAGGCTTTCCCAGGACACACTTCCTATCAGATGGGTAACAGGGCACACAGTAACAGCAAAAGCCATTTAGGTTGTTTGACAAATACTTGGTAGCTGCCACTGTCAAGTTACCACACCAACCTCGCTCTTTTGCCTGCAAAGCCACTGTAATGTCACACGGCAAACTGAACAAGGAACTGATACATCTGAAAAAATAGCCTAGAAAAAGGAAGTTTCCTCAGCAGATCAGTTCCTTAATCCAGTTTACCATGCAGATATACAATCACAAAGAGAAAAAAAATAACCCAACTGAATGAATGGAATAGGCAAGACTGAGCTACACAGCAGAGGGCAAAGCAGGTAGTAATTAATAAGATTCTACCATGTTAGCATTTCTCAGCTTGCATGTGTACAGTTTTATGACCTTATTTTAATATATATGTCCTGGTTTCAGCTGAGATAGAGTTAATTTTCTTTATACTGGCTGGTATGGGGCTATGTTTTGGATTTGTGCTGAAAACAGTGTTGATAATACAGGGATGTTTTAGTTGTTGCTGCACTAGTCAAGGACTTTTCAGCTTCCCGTGCTCTGCCAGGTGCAGAAGAAGCTGGGAGGGGACACAGCCAGGATAGTTGATCCAAACTGACCAAAGGGCTATTCCATACCACATGATGTCATGCTCAGTATATAAAGCTGGGGAAGAAGGAGGAAGGGGGGGACATTTGGAGTGATGGTGTTTGTCTTCCCAAGTAACCACTACGCGTGATGGAGCCCTGCTTTCCTGGAGATGGCTGAACACCTGCCTGCCCATGGGAAGGAGTGAATGAATTCCTTGCTTCACTTGCGTGTGCGTGGCTTTTGCTTTACCTATTAAACTGTTTTTATCTCAACCCTCGAGTTTTCTTACTTTTGCTCTTCCGATTCTCTCCCCCATCCCACCGGGGGGGAGTGAGCGAGCGGCTGTGTGGTGCTTAGTTGCCAGCTGGGGCTAAACCACAACAATATAGCATATATTTACATATCACAGATATCTGAAAAAAAAAAAACCTATCTTTTGCAAAGTGGTGTAATATTGATAATCACAAAGCCTCATCAGCATGGCTTGTACCTCTAGAATCATCAAGATTTCTGCTACTTCAGTTACAAAGCAACAAACACTGAAGTAATTTGCTATTATACATGGACCCCCTAAGTGACAATAGCAATTTACACTTTGCCAATATTCTTCACAGGTACCTGTCACGAGGAATGCAGGGATGCAAGAATCTCGTATTTCACTTCAGAGTACAAAGGACTAGTAAAAGTCTGTTCCTTCTTCCCGTTCCCTACCTCATCCACAAATCTATTTTCCTCAGCTTGTCCCTATATGCTCTCTGGACAATATTTCTCTTGCTGCTCCCAGTGCCATTATATACCTTCCAAAGTAAACTCTGAGCTTATCTGAAATGGCAGCACAGCTCTCTCCACACTGAAGTATTTGTTCCAGCTTACTCCCTGATTTACTTGTTTCAATTGCTCTCCAGCACTAGTCTTCCTTTAGTTGAGGTTCAGCTTATTTTTCTGGACTACCAGTCCAGTTTTCCTAGTACAACTTGTATTCACACATAAGGCACTTCAGCAATAGAGACAGCATACCCACATATAAGACAACTCTTACTGTAAACTTTTCTGACATCAGTACTCATCCAATAAGGATAAAATTGAGAATGGTGTTTGAATTATAAGGAGAAAAAAAATACAGTTTTACCACACATTTGTGCAAACTTATATTATTTGTTATTGCAGCATTCAGTTCACAGAAGCAGAGTTCCCTTCCTTGTAATAAAATTTTCCCCAACCATTTCCATTTAATGTAGACTTTTCCCAACTATTTTCATAGGACTAAGACAGAATGTTCCTCACTGTAACCTCATGTTCTAATGTAACCCAAAATCCCAAAAAGTCTAATACTTAAAGGGGAAGGAAAGAGAAGAAAAAAAATGTGGAAAGTTTTTACTTACTGGAGATATGACTGCCAGTTTACTTTGTTTGCCCGAACTTCAGCAGCTTTGGCAGCAATGATGTTCGTTGGGACAGCAGCATCTACAGCACCTCGGATATCCATCTTAACTGATAATTAAAATGTACCTAGAAAGGCAAGTCAGATTTGAGACCTCTTATTAAAATATTAAAGAGCAGAGTACCTGCCCAGTATGTTAAAGGAAAAAAAGGAAAATTTGTTTTCAGGTGTCCCATTCCCTAAAACCGCAGTCAGTACTTTCTGAGGAATCAAAGTTTTATACAGCATCTAAAATGTGACTTCCCTGAAACAAACAAAAATAAGCCACACCAACACACTAAAGTGTAACTAATCACAAGTTTGCTAAAATCAAAGATATCTACCATTACTAAATAACTCCCAGTCTTGTAAATTTTCAATCAATCAATTTAAGTTATTTGAATAAAGACTACTTTTATGCAATGCCCAAGTAGCCATATAGATAACAGAAGCTGTCTTCCTTCCAAATCAGGACTGATGATAAGGTTTAGAATTCAGTGCACACTTCCCTCCCCTCCCCATATATTATGATTGGTTTTGTTCAGGTATTTGTCCAAGAGTATTTAGACATTAAAAACACATGAACTACAACTTCAGAAAAGAAACAAGTTATATAAATTAAAAGCCATGTTACATGGACTAACAAGAAAATTCAAATAATCACTGTCAAGAAAGCAAACTGAAAAATAAATACGAACAGAAGCTCTTCATCAGGACACACTACATTGCCATAGACAGTGACCTTCACCACTTCTCCTTTGTCCTTCCTTTATGGTTTAATCTCCACCTGACTTTGATGCCAAAACAAGACATGTGTTTGCAGAGGCTTGAGAGCCAGCTAGAGCAGGAATTCCTTGCAACCTAAACTGCATCAAGCCTCTCCACACAGCCTGTTTCTGGACTTTTTTGGCCCCTTTTACAGAAGCATGCAAGAGCAAACTGGCACATTCTGCCCCATCCCCAACAAATATACTTCGTTTGTATGACTGAATGCAAATACGATTCTAAAAAAGGCAAAAAAAGGAACTACCCTGAACAAATGGAGCAGAACTGTCCTCCCTTGGAAACTGCTTCTGTGAGCAGAAACCCATAAAGACGACACCATTTACTATGTCCTTCAACGACCACTGTAGGTCTCCTAGCTCTTACGTGACCCAGCCAGAGCCATTCAAATACTTCCCGAGCCGCAGAGAAGGGCAGGGTCGGTAACAGCGGTTTCAGGAGCATGCAAGCTATACAGATAAGCCGAAGAAGCCGAGAGGCGCCTGGACAGAGGGGAGGAAAGACACTTGGCCCCTGTCCTGCCACTTCCTGCACAGGCTCCCAGACACGGCCGCCTCCTGAGGGGCCCGGGGAAGCCCAAACCGTCGGGGAAGCCGCGGTGCCAGGCAGAGCCCTTCGCACCGTCCCCGGCCCCACCAGAGCCCCCGCGAGAGGCCGTGCGGCAGCACGCCCCCACCCCCCCCCCACCCCCGTGGAGGGCAGGGCCCGGGGCAGCTCTCACTCACCCCAGGGGCACGCCGGCGGGTGAGGGCCGTGGAGGGAGAGGGCGAGGGCTAGGGCTGCGGCCGCCCCTCAGCAGGCCCGGGGAGCCCGCGCACCCGAAAGCCCCACCGCCGCCCTCCGCAGCGGCCCCACAGCGACCGCAGTCATGTGACGCCGCTCACCTGACCGCGACGGCGGCCGCCGAGGGACAACTCACCCCCAGCGCGCCCCGCCCCCACGCCGAGAGCCGCGAGCCGCGCGGTGGGCGGGGCTCGCGGGCGCCCCCTCCCCCCCGGCGGCCGTTAGAGCGCGCGCTCGGGCAGCTGCGCGGCTGAATAGGGCTGTGGTATGCGTTATTAGTCGTGTGTATGCATGGCTGTACGTATTTAATTGTATATACGTATTTAGAGTACATGTTTATATACACGCACACACATACACAGAGGTGTACGATTTTATGTGGGGACCTAATCCCGTACCGAGAGGGCCGATGGCAGGACGCAGCGCGTCGGTGCCCACCCGTGCTATTTGCTGACAAGAAACGGCCCAGTGTTTCCACAGAGAGAACAGGAGGCTGGCTGGGAAGGGCTGAGGCCTTCCCCTCGGTCCTGCCCCTCAGCGCAAGCTCCTCCGGGCCTCCCAGGGAGGGCCCCGCGGTTCTCCCCTGCGCCGCGCCAGGGCGAGGGGCCACCAAGCGCGGGAGGGAGCCCCGGGACGGGAAGGGAGGGAGATGGCAGGCAATGCCCCTGCCGCTGAAAGGCCTCCTTGGGCTCTGCATTTTTTTTCCAGCACGCAGCATTTTGGTTGACAGCCACCTGAATATGAGCCAGCAGTGTGCCCAGGTGGCCAAGAAAGCCAATGGCATCTTGGCTTGTATCAAAAATAGTGTGTCCAGCAGGACTAGGGAAGTGATTGTGCCCTGTACTCGGTGCTAGTGAGGCCACACCTCGAATACTGTGTTCAGTTTTGGGCCCCTCACTACAAGAGAGACATGGAGGTGCTGGAGTGTGTTCAGAGAAGGGCAACGAAGCTGGTGAAGGGTCTGGAGAACAAGTCTGATGAGGAGCGGCTGAGGGAACTGGGGTTGTTTAGCCTGGAGAAAAGGAGGCTGAGGGGAGACCTTATCGCTCTCTACAACTACCTGAAAGGAGGTTGTAGAGAGGTGGGTGTCGGTCTCTTCTCCCAAGTAACAAGCCATAGGACAAGAGGAAATGGCCTCAAGTTGTGCCGGGGAGGTTTAGATTGGATATTAGGAAAAATGTCTTCACTGAAAGAGTTGTCAAGCGTTGGAACAGGCTGCCCAGGGAAGTGGTTGAGTCACCATCCCTGGAGGTATTTAAAAGATGATTGGATGAGGTGCTTAGGGACATGGTATAGTGGTGGGCTTGGCAGTGTTAGGTTTACGGTTGGACTTGATGATCTTAAAGGTCTTTTCCAACCTGTGCAATTCTGTGATTCTGTGATTTTCTTGCTTTCTGCCTCTCATGCTGCAACGGGGCAAGTTTGCTCTTTCCTACAGCTGGAAAGCGGATAGGTGTTCCCGGGCCCCCTGCTCCTGGCAGTGAGCTCTGCCTGCCTGTGCCACCTTGCACTGCGCTGGGTCCCACAGCCTGCTGTGTCACACCACTCCCTCGCCTCCTGAGCTGCTCCGCTATGTGCGCCGGGGACACAGCGTTTCGTTCTTCCCAAATCGTGTCTCAGTGGGAGATACACCCTGCACAACTTCTTCCTTTTTTAAAAAATGGCCTGTGTATGTTGGGCTTTGTCTCTGTAAGCGAAAGGAGCAGGAAACTTGCCAGAGTAAAAGCCCAAGTGTTTCAGAAACCACAGGCTTAAACTTCCATGTTTCCGAAAAAAGACTTCTCTCTGTCTTCAGTTGCTGAGTGAAGTTTTCCAGTCATACTGTGATGAAGTGCACAGGCATACCACTCCTAGTCAGAAATGATCCTGAAGGGTAATTCTGCTAACACATAAGGAGGAAAGGCAGAGAAAAGAGAAACAGGTCAGAGCGTTGTGTGTGTGAGCAGATCAAGACAGCCAACGTAAGGCTAGCCTAGAGATGTGTACAGTTAACTTTTGATTTTGCTAGGGTCTCTGTATTTTCCATTTAGAGGATACACTGTTCTTTAAATTACACCTGGCCAGTACCTTTATTAGTGCTTTTTAACTCAAGGAGGGTTTTCATTACTGTGCCACTGATTAATTATACTTCCTCCATAAGAATTTTTCCTTTAAAATGGATCTTTCTTCATACCACAATAAAACCGTTGATTTCTTGATAACATGACCACTGAGCCTCAATCCCAGACACAGTCCAAGTAACAGCATTTGCATTTCTTTATGCTTTAGCAGAAGAAAACTCTCTAAGCCGTGTGCACACTCTGTGTCAACTAGTCTGTAACAAACACATCCATTAATGTGATTCTGTGGATTACCGAGCACATGGGGCTTTGAGGTTTAATCTAACATATTTGTGTTCTTGCAGGTCTCTTACATACAGTGATAATAAATGCTTGCACAGCTCCTGATCTCTAGCATAGAAATCTCTACACAATCTTGAATAAAAATCTGTTACTTTGAAAGTTTATTTGAATCTGATTTTTATGTCAGGGCCGAGAGACAGAATTTGTCCTTATTTTAACCAGTTCCTCTTTTATGAGTGTTTGTAACTCCTGTCCCGTGGCATTCTGCATTTCCTGCTTATGCTCTGCCTTTTTATGGCATGTCTCACTCACCGCTCTTGTTTTGAGTCCAGCAGCAGGCACCTGGAATAAACATATTCACCTTTTCCACAGCCATTTCAAACCACATTACCAATGATGATACATATGGCTCTACTCATTTTGTAAAGAAACCAAAGGAGAAAGGGCTTACAAGGTAATCTGAACAAGGGTTGAAGCTTTGTAAATGGGATTTGCAGAATGAAGGCATCAAAGGCCTGTACAGTGATCCTACAAGCTACCATTCAGCCCTTACCTCAGCTGGAGGCACGTCAGGCTTTCCTTCCATGAAACTTCCTCAGTTGTCCACAATGATACTTCTGCCCAAACCCCAAACTGTCCCAGCACTGACAACACTGACGACTTAGTGCCTTCTCTTACCTAAGCCAGGTATGGTATTCTTCCACCTTCACCCTTCCAAGCTCAGTCCAATAGTTGTTCTCAGAGTTTAATTAAACCCATGGAAACTGGATCAGCACTTCTGAATGTGCAGTTCCAGCTGCCAGTTTTAAGACACAAATAGTGTTGTTCCCCAGCATGTGCCCCTATGTCTAGCAAGGTAATGACCTGAATACTTGTGTAGGCATGGAAAGACATTTTTTCTGCTGGGGATCACCTATTTCAAGCAAATCATCCAAAACACTGGATTGCAGTCTACCTTGCACAGCATATTTCTCCCACCCCTTTAGCACAGTTGTGGCTTTACCCAAGTACTCTGGCTGAACCCGAGTACAAGTATACACAGGATTGTGGTTCTCTCACTTCTAGTCCCTGCTTCCAGTATTGTTTCAGTACTTTATAGTAAGCAGAGAAAAATAAATTCATGGTTTCAATTTGGTGCCCAATGTGATCTCTTATTTGAAGCATGCATTAGGTCATCAGTGGTCCTTTTTTTTCATAGCAGGTTATTTTTTTGCCTAATTGCACCACCTGCAAGAGTCTGGCACCATCCATTCAGTCTGGCTAAAAGAAGACAGATTGCTATTTGCAGTTAAAGTTTTGATACTACGGCAACATGGTCATTTTTCTATAGAAAGAACTTTGAAAAGCTGTGATTTGGCACGTTGACTTCATCATAAATGGCAGACTCCGGCTTTACTATTCATTTCACAGGCGGTTGAGAGGCTACAGTAAAAAATATTTTCCTGTAACTTTTCTGTAACCTTGGAGAGAGGCGTAATGGCTGAAAGTATGCATCTACTGAATTAACAGAAAGAGAAAAGCAAAGAGAGGAGAAATCATTGTAATAGTAATTACATTATTTTTTTAACCGGAGTTCCAGGGGGCATTTAAGGAACTACCAAACAGTAAACATGACATCTATGCCAGGCAAGCTAATAGAGTCTCTAGCAGAGGAATCAAATTAGTGAATACAATGTACCATATTAGAGAATGCAAACAATATATTGTTCTTGAATATATCTATATAATAATATACTTAATTTACATATTCTTCTATGCCATGTAAGGGAATAAATGCAAAACATTAACAAAAAGTCACTACAGTTTTGTAAGGGACAGTCATGTCTCACACCTCTGCAGGAGTTCTTCGTGTGTGTGGACAAGGTTGGTACAGGTAGACTCCATCCACTTGGATTTATTTCCAAGAGGCATTCAATGAGATGCATCTGCAGGTGCTCTTTAAAAAAAAAAAACAACTCTTCTGGGTTGAAAGGAAAGGTCTGTGCATTGATTCATAACTCTTGAATGAGAAAAATACAAAAGGAAGGAAGAAGTGATCAGCTTTCACAGTGCAGAAGGGTCTTCAACAGAGTGCAAAACGCATCTGGCTGGAGTCTGTGCTGTTCAGCACACTCAGAAATGTTTGAGAAAGGAGGTAAATCATGTAGTGAAAACTTTGCCAATGATAGTGCTACTCCTTTGACAAGTGCACAGTTAAACTGTGAACCACCTTGCCAGAGGATGGTGGGTATGCTACAGATTTACATGCATTCTTATCCCCCGTCTGTCAAACACCTGGGCACATCTGAAAATTTTCACTCAGTGTGCGTCCCATGAGGCACTCTCTGTGTTAAGGAACTTCATTGCATTGCAAGGGTAGGCTTTGATAAAGAAAAACATTATATAGTCATTACAGGAACCTGTCTCGTGTGCTTATCATCACTATGACAGCAAGAGGCGATCCTCAGCAACCAGTACAAACCCATCCTGTGTCATCAGCTTCAGAGAGCACCTCGTGGTGACTTATTCATGTTGGCTGATTCTCTGAACTGGGTCTTGCTAAAGGTTATGATTGGAAAAGTGCTATGCTCCTATTTTTTGGTAAGCATCTATCCTTTAGGATTCAGGTGCTGCAAAATAATTCTGATTTAGCTAATTTTGGTCACGTCAGTGCTTGTCCATTAACTCCTGGCAGTGCAGCTTCCCTTGAAGTTGCTATATTTAGATGACTTTATTGATGTGTGAAACAGAGAGAGAAAAACGAAAAGCATATCAGCATGCAGGAATAAGTCATCAATTGCCTGGATCACAAAGAATAAAAATGTTCAATAGTTTAATACTAGAAAAATGAATGCACATGAGTCATCCTCACAGTAAGACTACAGACAGCTGGATCGTGACAGTATTTTTCTGTTCTCCTTTCCTTCTTGTAATAAGAACAATGTATCATTGTCTCTCATATATTCTGCAAATTACAGAAGTGTTTTGCACACCTGCCATTTAACCTTTCAACATTTTGTACACCACCTGGGTGTCTCCTGAACGTCTGTACAAGTTTTTAACATGTATAGAAGAAGTGGCTTTGAAAGTTTATCTAAGCAAAACATACTCAGAAGGTCAGGAAAAGCGAACACACTTCTCTAATTCACAAAGTATTATTGACAAATAAAAAATTAAAAATGGCAAAATTTGTAAAAGAGGACATTTTCAAAGTGGTACCTATACACTAGCAAAGCACAGGGACTAGCCTCACCTTTAAGAGCAACCATTCCTAAAATAAGGACTTCGTTTTACCCTAAGGTTATTCATCCAAGGGTTCAGATCAGATCTTCTGAGGGCTCAAGCTTCTACTTTTCCAAGGCTTAAAACCCATCCTCCCCGGGCAAGGAGCAGTATGTACATGGCATGAAAAGGGATGGATGCGAGCTGTAGGTGTGGGCTTCTTAGCATGGCTTCTTTCAGCAGGAAGCCCCTGTGGGTGCTTTGCAGGAGTAGGATGTGTTTCTTCTATCACAGAACTAAGCGCAAGGTGCACTTGGTCAGCAGACCCTAAATTAAACCTGTTACTTTTTGGCAAAGGAGATTCTCTAGCAGGCGAGAGGCAACAGCAGAGAAAAAGAAATAAAAAAGAAATAACTATGATTCAGGTCTGCTTGTGCATTGCGAGAGGGAAACATTAGAGGGAATCTAGCTGGTTTGGTAATGTATGAAACCTGAAGCCTTTTTGAGCATCGGTGGCTAAGTCCATACAACACTAATGTAAAGTAGGAGGGTCTTCGTTTTCTAGATAAACCGAGGCAGAGAAATATGAAGAAACTAGCTCAAGGTCACATGAATGGGGAAAACCAAATAACATGTTGTTGTAAATCTAAAATATTCCTTTCCCCAAAGCACTACTCCACAGTATGGAAGACAATACTGCAAATAAGAAATGAACCTACAATAATCTGTCTCTAACGCAAGGTGAGAAGAAATATATCAGAATGTGCCCATCTTTGCATCTTCCAGCACCTTATCGCATACACTATGTCTTAAGGCCTGAAGAGAAAGACTGCTGGTTGTCTCCTAGAACATATGATTTGCTCTTCTTTTCCACTGGTGGAAATTGTGTGCGTTATCTCTAAATTTCAGAATAAAATAGAGCTAATGATTTAAATACTTGAATATTTTGTATTTTATATGTTTATTTATTTATTTATGATCTTGGATATCTATTTCAACCACAGATAAGAAAAAGACAGTCACTGATTTTCTTAGTCCTGTTGATGCATTTTAGCTAAAAAACTTCACATCTGAGGTGCTCCTGTGGGCTTTTTAGTGGTATGGAACAAAAGAGCACAGTGGCTTTTGAAAAATTTCATTAGACATCTAGATATGTCTTTAGGTGCCCAAATTATCAAATTATTTGATATTGCAAGGAAGTATAAAAATTACTCACATACTGGAGCAAATCCTAATTATTTCTGATGACCCACTGATACACAACTAACTTCTTATCCTGGAGAGAAAATGCTGTGACATTTTTAACTTTTGAATGGACTCAACTTATTTTACAATTCTGGTTTCTCCTTATCTTCATCTCATGGGTTTCCCATTTAATCCATCTCTCCCAGCAGATTTCTTGTTTGCCTCACAGGCATCAGGGAGGACCTGTGGGACAGAGGAATGGGGGACTCGAGATTCTTTCCTCTCCTGTCTAAGGGTGGAGGGTTGTCACGGAAGAGGCTTGTCCTGGTTTTGGCTGGGATAGAGTTAATTTTCTTCCTGGTAGCTGGTAGAGTGCTGTGTTCTGGATTTAGTATGAGAATAATATTGATAGTACACTGATGTTTTAGTTGTTGCTAAGTGGTGTTTACACCAGTCAAGGACTTTTCAGCTTCCCAAGCCCTGCTGCGTGCACAAGAAGCTGGGAGGGGGCACAGCCAGGACAGCTGACCCCAACTGGCCAAAAGGATATGCCATACCATATGACATCATGCTCAGTATAGAAACTGGGGGGAGTCAGCCGGGGAGCTGTGATCGCTGTTTGGGGACGGGCTGGGTGTCGGTCAGTGGGTGGAGAGCAGTTGCACCACTTGGGGTTTTTTTGGTTTTCCCTGGGTTTTGTTCCTCTCTCTCTCTCTCTCTTGTTGTTTTCCTTTTCATTACAATATTATTATTATTATTGTTGTTGTTGTTGTTGTTGTTACTATATTTCAATTATTAAACTGTTTTTATCTCAACCCACGAGTTTTCTTACTTTTGCTCTTCTGATTCTCTCCCCCATCCCACCAGCTGGGGGGAGGCTGAGCGAGTGGCTGGGTGGTGCTTTGTTGCCGACTGAAGCTAAACCACAACAAGGCTTCCTTTCAAGGAAACAGAAGTGACTTTTCAATGTGAGGAGATATGGAGTGCTTCACTGGACATTTTTTGTGAGTAATTATAGCAAGATTGGCCCACTGTGAACAGGATTTTTACTGCTTCATCTGTCTTTGTTTTCTTCTCTTATTTTATCTTCATTTTAGTGTCTGTGTCATGGTGGGAGAACATTATTCTGTGAGTACTTTTTTAAACAAGTAAATCCTGCTTCCTGCAACCAGTATAGACTTACCTGACTTCTAGGTCATAGAACTTGGATCATTTTTCTTTTAAATTAATCAGATCATGGCCTAAAGGATCTGGTAAAGCTAATACACCACAATTTTGCAACCGTCATACCAGGCAATCTTCTGCTTGCTCCACCACCTCTTTGAAATTAAGTTTTGCATGCTCAGTTAGGGAACCACACATATATTATCCTCAATAGGAGTGGTGTTTTCGAAAAAAAATAAACTAACATTTTATTGTAATAAATACATCTTCAATTTTTTTTCCCTGGTAGAATGGAACAATGCTATATTGTGAGAAAATTGGAAGTAAAGTACTGTGCAGAGACAGGAACAGAAAGGCCAGTGCAAAACTGTTTATAGCCTTGAGAAATAAATGCAGCTAGGGTTAAAATAGTAAAATACATTATTTTAGGGAGTAGGAACAAGTGTGTCTGTCTCATGAACATGCATTTCTGTATTGAAAGCTGGAGGCTCTCAGAGTCTCCAGCCCCTCTTTGCAGTCTACAGTATCTCTCCTCTCACCGTCAATCTCTGCTGCTTTGTGCCAACAGCTCTTGTCTGGACAAGGGGGTCTGCACCTGAATGTGTAGGAGTACTCTCCTCTGGGAAATTGCTGCAGTACCAGGTGAAATAAAGCCCACCTCTGGGTTAAAATAATAATAATTTAAAAAAAACAGTAGACCCTCTAAGTTCATGCTCTCTCACAAGAAAAGGCTAGGTCAGAGCAGTAGCTTCTTCAAGGAAAAAGGAAATGCTGGGCTACCCAATGCTGCTGACAGTAAGCCTGCTAGAGGACAGAAAAGAAGGTGGTTACCTAAACCTCAGCAGTAACTCTGCCGAAGTCAGACTTATTACCAGAGCTTATGCAACAGCTTTCTTACTATACAATGACTTCTAGTGCAATTCAGCTTGTCAAGCCAAATGCTGGAAAAAGTGTTCTCTCAGTGTTCTTCATTTTTCTCCTCAGCACTTACTGAGTTTCTCTGAAAAAAGACAGAGATGTGACCAAGGTACCTCTTCTCACAAGAGATGCTATGGGGGCAGATGGCATTATATCTACTTTATATCTACAATGCTGATTTGTCAAAACTTTTGACTCCTGGCAGAAAAAAAATGTTGGTTTAGACATATTTTTCAACTTGGAAAAAGGTGTTGTAAACTTTCAAAATAGATAGAATATCCCATCAGACACTTTTAAAATGGAAGCTCTCTTGGCTCCCCATTTATAGTAACTTCTCATTTGGAAGTTTCAGCTAACTCTAATAAAAATACTAGCTTAAAATATAAAATTATTAAAACTGGAAGTATTTTGAAATGATGAATAAATTACAGATTGATTCTTTTCAGTGCACACTAACATATGTATGAGTTTGACTTTCTGCTGTCTTCAGGATAAGATGTTTTAAAAGGCTCCCAAATGTTTTCCCACACAAGGAACACGATTATTTGCTTAGCTCTCATTGCTAATGACCAGAACTATAAACAATGTTTACATAATTATTTGAATGAAAATTTCACAATAATTTAATATTCCTCCTAATTTTTCTGTATTTCTCCCACCTGTATTTCAAAAAGCACAAAAAATAAATAACGAGTAAATGTTGACAAACAGAAGGCAAAAGCCTGGCAGCCCTCTATAAAGCTAAGAGAAATAATCTATTAATAATCTACCTGGAGTCTTAGTCTTTATATTTAGTTTGCCTCTATCCTCAGACATGGCTGCTGCTCATGTGGTGTTTTCATTGGGGCTGGAAGGATTACCAGCAGACCATCTGTTCAGTCGGTGAGAAAAAACGTGATTGACAGGTGCCACTGACCTAAGACAGACATCTCCATTTGGTGCTGCCTGCAGAGTATAACTACATGCTGAGTTGCTTCTTCCTTCAAGTTGTAAATGAAATACATTCACTCTGCGGAGATAAAATATGTTTCGTGATTGTTTCAGCCTGTTTCTCTGACATGTATTCAACCACTATGTGCCTGTCTTCCTCCTTTCCAACTTAGTAAAACCTACAAAGTCATAAATCTAATCTCTAAGCTGGCACGATACTGAGGGGATAAGGCACCACAGATATCTGAGGGCAGATAATCCTGTTTGTCTCCAGAACTGTGGAGGCTGCAGGAAGAACTGGCAAGCTGCAAGAGGCCCTGACGTTTGCCCATCAGTGTAAGGACGAGCCATCTCTATGTTGTTGTCATTCAGCCCAATGTCTGGGATTTGGTTTTGTTTCATCGTTAAATAAAAGTGGTGCTTTTCCAAGAAAGGTCATTGTAAAATTGGATTCAGGAACAGCCTTTTTATTTCTCGATGTGGAGGCAAGTTTTGCTCTACTTCAGGACTCACAGCTACCATGCAGACAACTGTCAAGCAAAGGAGACCCTCCAAAATGAAGATGAAGAGGATATTAAAGCAGCACAGCGGATTTTCAAGGTAAGACAAAATCCAGGGTTATCCAAATGTCCTAAAGGAGGGGGGAAATGGTGTATCTGGAAAGAAACAGAAAGAAAGCATTAATGTTATACATAACAGCCATAGACTATTTGTCACCAAGATTTCGGTATTCATGTAGTTTTCCTTTATTCCTGAGCCGTATCCTCTGCCCTCTGTTCCTCGGCATGTTGCAACCACAGTGACAAAGGAGGTGGTGATCCGCCTTCCTGTTAAGCGTCTGCTTTCAAACAACATATTAAACACATCCATCTAACTCATAAAAATGATTCATGCTTTGTGGAGCTAATCTGTGGTTAAAAGGGTGAGGGAAAACATGTTGCTTCATGATGTTTAGACACTGCAGAGGTCTGTGTTTTTTACTGATGCTACCTCAGATGATTTTTTAATTGGTAGTTAACAAAATAAGATATCCCAAAGAAATCAAACACAGCATAATACTAAAGTCTATTAGAGTGTTACAGTAAATCCCCTTTAGTGAACCTGTAGAGCTGAACCATTTTCCTTAATTAAAAACAAGTCATGTATGCTTTAGATTTTGTCAAAAGCCTGAAAGCTGCCTGAGGGGTGAACCAACGTTATTTATGGTAAGCAGCACGCTCCTGTGCAGCTCAACAGAGCAAGAGAGACGGGTGCAACAAACTGTATCTTATTAAAACTTTGGTGCAGGAGTGGTGCACCCTGGTACATGGTAGGGAAGAGAATGTGATAGCAAAGTCACACACTCTTGGAACCACAGAGTTTGGATTTTTTTCAGACTAACTTAGCACCAGAGTGGAGAGGGACTATGGCAGCCATCTGAGGTTGTTGGCAGGGTTGGTGAAAGGCAAGATGGGAGAAGAAGCCATTCCCCATTCCACATCTGCCCTACAAACATTCAAGTTAAAGCAAGAGTTGGCTTCTCTGTCCCATCTCCTTAGCCAATGCATGTCTGTTTCCAGGAGGCCATTTCATTTGAATTACGGGAATACACTCATCAGAAATCCTAAATGACTTTCACTGCTTTTGCTGAGAGGAAATACTCAGCCTGCTTTGCCACTATCAGGAAAGTGCTTCTGATAATGAACCAAGTACACTCCTTTCAGAATTTCATGTCATTCTGTCTCTTTATCTGTCCATTTAGCACATGAGCCTGGGGACTTCTTGGCCCTCTTGAAGGCAGAGGGGGTTTTGTCACAGGCACAATGGCTCCTGAATTTAACCCTTGGTAGACATACTTTCTGAAACCCATATACAGAGTTATTCACAGCTCATGTCCCTAGTCGTTTCTCATTTAGCCATGCTATTATTCATCCTGGGTGAATCGTTCTTTTCAGCTTGGTGATCGCTTTTATGGCTGTCACCTGAAACCGTAGTTTGTTGCCAAGTCTCTGAGAACATGATGCGCAGGACTGAGTCAGTGACCTCACAGAGGACAACATATTATTTCTCTGCTGTGTGAAAGGATTTATCTGCAGAGGGACCTAAATGACACTGCAAGGTTCAGGGCCACTTACTGTCCACAGTTCCTTAAACACTGGCGCTTCCCTTCTCCCGCTGGCTATCTGTCCCATTTACTTTGTTCTGTTCTGATGTTTCTAAATGCTGCAGTTCCACCGGTGTGGCTCTCATCTCTGGTAGCAGGGACAGCCTGCAGGGACAGCCCCAGAGATGCTCTGTAACCGCTTCACGAGCTCAGCTGAGGTGAAATTGCTGTCATGTGGAAGCTCTTGCATGAGGCTACATGCTCTGGGGGAACATGTCTCCAGAACTTCATAAACCATATCAGCAAATGATCCTTTCACATGTTACTAGTAGTTAATGAGTCTACAAGGACTGTGTTAATGATAGGAAGTTAGAAAACTTACCCATCTAGAAATGTGTATGGCCCTAAGGCTGGGGAATTAAAATAAACTGCAGGCTTTACTTCATGTAGGAAATAAATACTTTTCTTTTTAACTGATAGAGAACAAAGGCACAGAGGGTTTATATGATTTCCCAGGACTTAGGAAAACTCAACTCGAAGTTTACAAGGTTCAACACCAGTTTGTCACTTACACTCCCAGAATAGACAAGATCACATAAAAACTTTTTCTTCTGGTGACATTGAAGCCTGCAGAAAGTTCAGATTCTTTCTGGTACAATGTTTCTATATGTGACACTGATCGCTATAGACAAGCTATGTCCTTAGACCCATAAACTTGTTTGACTGACAAGGATTTGATCAGACTGATTCTGCAGTCCTCATTAATTCCCATGTTCCCTTCTGCCTTAGGTGAGGTTTTGAATCTGATGCTTCTGAATGTGAGCAGTGGCTGCTTTGAGAGCAAGTTACCATCTAATTCAAAAAAGTTGGAATATTAAATAAATTGGGATTTTAAAAAAACAAAACACAAAAACAAGTCTTTTAACAGAACACTCGAATTAGGTTTATTTATTCTTGAACATGCTTTCAAAGAGAAACTGAATTATAAGCAAAATGTTTTTGAAAAGTGGTAGGCAGAGTTTAAAGTCCTTTTAAATTCTCTTCATGACATTTAAATTAACTCAGTGAGTTGTTTATTTCTAATCTCCATTTGCATTGCTTAAAAAGCCTTTTCCTTTGACATGTTTGCATCTTGATTTATAAAAGTGTTAAAAAGCAAAAGTGAATAAGCTTTTTACAGGTCTCAACACAAAGATGTAAGAACTTACTTAACCCAGAGCTAACACAGACACATTCTCATGTGCTCCCAATGTACTTTTTGCCAGTTAACAAAATAAATACCCCAGAAACATTACACTGCACAGGGAGATAGTGAGAGGTTGCAAATACATCACAGTATTTTCCTAATGACAAAATTTGGCCAAAGTCCCATTACACAGAGCTGATCGCCATCACTTCCTCCGAAGAGGATGAGAATGTTCTCCACAGAGATGCTACATTTTAGTTCATGTCCAGCTTACATCTGGATAGGACCCATTTCAATTCCATAACATAATTATGATTTCTAAACATAAAGGCTCCAGATTTGGTTGGGTTTACATGAATAATACATCTACAGCCAGCAAGTGACTGGGCAAGCGCACGACAGCAGTGCCAGGGCTCTGAGGACACTGATTAGCCTTAGTCCTGAGTAGCCTCACTTGGGGCGTCACACCACACCCGTGGGTCCAGCAGCTCTATTTAAGCTCCGTCCTGGGGGTCTGCTCCCTGCCTGAGCTGAGTGGCAGGAGTGCTGGTCTGCAGCTGAGTGACAGCCTAGCCCCATTTGGTGATGGAGCCACCTGGTTGAGACCTTAACCCGCACCCTGGGCTGACTTCCTGGCTTGATCCTGGCTGTCCCTTGTCAGTGTGGGCTTGCCTGGTGATCGTGGGACTGGATCTTAACCTTGATCTGGGCGGTTGACTTCCACCCTGCAGTGATATTGCCTTATGATCTGGACCTTGCTTGGACCATCTCCATGTCTGTCCTGTTTGCCTTGCTCAAGTGCTGTGACTGGTGAGGCTCCTGTCCTGCTGGCTGTGGGATCCCCTTGGATCCCTGCACCTTCCCTGAGGGAGCAGCCCTGCTCTTGCTGCTCTCTGGCAAGCAGAATCCTTTCCAGACCCTATTGAGATTTGTTTTACCTACAAGGGCTTGCTTTCCTCTGTTCCCCAAGGCATGGAGCAGAGAGAAAAGCATACTGTGAAATGAGGTGTGTGCCAAGAAAAGAGAGCAACTATTAAGCCTCCTTTAACATCAACATGTAGGCTGAGGCCTAAGGAGACCCCAGTTACACCAGCATTGCCTTTCTGCTTGCCCAGTCCTACCCATTTGACTTGTGTAGGAGACGAGGCAGAAACTGAAATGGCCACAAGCATGCTGTCTGGGGGAACAGCCCAAGGGAAGCATGGCATCCTTTTTCCTTCATCTAGCTGATCTCAGCTCTACAGAAATCTTTTGGGTTTGGAGATGTCAAACAGTATTCCATGAACTGCATGTAATGTGGAAGTCACTCATGACCATGCATAGCTCATCTAAATTATTTGGCAACTGCTATGAATCATTTGTTTGATAAAATAAGCATCCATTCACAAACAACTCCAGAAAGGTCAAAAATCTAAAAGATGTTATTTGCAAAGGACAACATGCCAGTTGAATGATTGCGCTGCTTTGCCAAGTACTCTGGTGTCTTCAGGTGATGAGTGCTGTCAGTCATTAATTCCTATTACTGTTAACAGTCCCTCTGAAATCAGATATTGTCTTTATCTTTTATAAGAGTAGGAAAAGTCCTGATATTAGTAAATATACTCACACTCTTCAGTCAATATAATGCCTCCCAAGTACATTTTCATGTCAGGAGTGTTTATTTGGTGAAGTCTGTTTTTCATACTTAGTCACGGTAACATTTATATGTCAAAGCTTGTGATTGTGTCATAGGGTGTTAGGAACAAACTAAGCAGTAACTTATACCAAGAACACATTCTTTCTGTTCTTTTGAACAGGTGTTGTGCTTAGTTAAATAGGCTGAAACATAGTTTAATAGTTACATTTTATCTAATTCTTATGTTTGAGATGGGCAGGGGATGCAAGCTGTATGACTGTGGATTGAATCGCTTGGCAGCTAACATTCTTCATCTTTGCCAAAATAGTTATTCTTATACAGCAAATGTAAAATTTGAGACATGTTTGATGCTCTGTTTTATTCAGGAGCAACGTTTCAAGGGGAGACAGAATTCTGGGAGAGAAATAGGAGTATTACAGGGTATTTAGGACCACCAAATTATGAGCATCTAGTCTTATTGACAACTTCTTTGATAATACAGTATACTTTTAGGTAGGGAAAAGAGTGGGTATTCTGCTGAATAGTTACAGATTAAGATAATGAGGTAAAATCATATGCAGTTGGTTTTAAAGGTAAGCAAAATTATTTCTAGGACAAGCTGGAGAACATTATCTCTCTATGGTCTTCTGTGCTGGTTAATTTTGTTTTCTTGACATGTATCCTTTATAACAAGGGTTTATCTTGTCCCTGAAGTGTTTTTACTGGCTAAGAAAGGGCTACTCCTGCATATTTTTACGGACTGTATCAATCCTAAAGTATCAATCCTTTTGAGACCTTCAATGTCCAGCAAAATACTGGAGCACATCTCGTCAGCAGACCTATTAGGAGGATTAAGGCCTGTCAACCCCCATCCCTGCAAAAGGGGTCAGATAGAAACTGGAAGTAGTTTCTCTTGTTTGCAAGAGAATTCCTCCAAGGTAAAACTTGTTTCATTAATTGCTGCTTTCAGAAGTCACAAAGTACTCCTGGGGCACAGGACGCAGTATTTCAGGGTTACTCCATACCCAGGTCTTTAGCGATTTTTAGGGTCATCTCATCCATGCTGTGAAAAAGACTGTAGTAGTCATTTGGGGGGTTGGAGTCCTCCCTTTCATCTGGTCATCTGAAGTGGGAAATCTGTTAGCTTAACTATAGTACTTGTAACTATGTTATAGATATATAAATCGTCTTTGAATGATTTATGTTCATCAGGGTACGAATCTGCTGGTCAGGTAAAGCTCCTACAGTTTTCTGTATTGGGTGAGGGAAGCAAAACAAACCAATAAGTTGAAAGTAAAAAGTACAGGACTGGAATCCAAAATAAACATTAATAGCTATTAAATAATTATTCTCATCGCTAAAAACAGCACAATCCACAACAGGCCGTGATCAGCCCGGTGACCAGCATCACTGCATGCTGCATTTAGGTGCGCTGGTGTCCCCTAGAGCCCACGTGTCTGAGCTGGGGACTAGGTGTCTGCGTATGTATGAGCAGAACTGAGTACATAGGGATAGGCTTCAAAAAGCCACCATTCTGGTGAGGTGGCCATCAGCAGAAACACCAAATGAGATTAGAGATGGGCCTCTCCTTTCATTTGTGAATCGTGGACCCGGATGCACTCAGAATCACAGAATCGTATAGGTTGGAAAAGACCTTTAAGATCATTGAGTCCAACCGTTAACCTAATACTACCAAGACCACCACTACACCATGTCTCTAAGCACCATGTCTACACATCTTTTAAATACCTCCAGGGATGGTGACTCAACCACTTCCCTGGGCAGCCTGTTCCAATGCTTGACGACCCTTTCCGTGAAGTAAAATTTCCTAATATCCAGTCTAAACCTCCCATAGTGCAACTTGAGGCCATTTCCTCTTGTCCTATGGCTTGTTACTTTGGAGAAGAGACCGACCCCCACCTCTCTACAACCTCCTTTCAGGTAGCTGTAGAGAGTGATAAGGTCTCCCCTCAGCCTCCTTTTCTCCAGGCTAAACAACCCCAGTTCCCTCAGCTGCTCCTCATCAAACTTGTTCTCCAGACCCTTCACCAGCTTCGTTGCCCTTCTCTGGACACGCTCCAGCACCTCAATGTCTCTCTTGTAGTGAGGGGCCCAAAACTGAACACAGTATTCGAGGTGCGGCCTCACCAGTGCTGAGTACAGGGGCACGATCACTTCCCTAGTCCTGCTGGCCACACTATTCCTGATACAAGCCAGGATGCCATTGGCTTTCTTGGCCACCTGGGCACACTGCTGGCTCATATTCAGCCAGCTGTCGACCAACACCCCCAGGTCCTTCTCTGCTGTCCTGACACAGGACAGAGGAGTGCTTTCTCATTTGACAGCCCAGCACTTAGTGCTGTTGCCCAAATTATGGGAGGTCCAGGTTCAAAACCTTCCCCTGAGATGACTTGAAACCACACACACCAGAAGAATAACTGAACTACTTACTGCAATGTCTCTGTGAGAAGGATAGCAGGTGTCCCTTTCTTCCCTTCTGTTGAAAGCATTCTTTGTTGTATAATAATTTAACATTCCTTGTATAGAGGGGGTGGTGATGCTTTACTGTGTTTAAGGCACTTACCATGCAAGGGTCTGAGATTCAATGAGCAACACTTCCATTTTCCTTTTTGACAGGTATTCAGTGAGGCCCAGACCAAAATCCACAGGGAGGTCCCTTGCAGCTAGATTGGAAGGTCGTCCTCCTTCCCCTCCATCTGGTTAGCCGTGTCCAAGCCAGGGAGGGCACTGCTGAAAGCTGAGCCTGAGAGACCACCTCCAGCAGCTAGGCCACCAGCCTGGGAGATCATGCAGATTCAGAGTGGAAGAAGGGTATGAGCCTGTATCTCCTATATCTCCAACAAATATGCTAACAGCAGCATTCAGACATGTAGGTCTGTGGGTGGGGGGCTGGGTGGTATCTCGGGCTGTGGCTCCCAAATGAAGGGTGATGCACGTACACTCCCATAACTTCCTTTGAAAGATGCAGCATAAATGCTGTTTCCTGTGATTGGGAGTTTCCCCTGTCCCCGTGAGGCAGCTCCCCATGCACTGCGTTGGCGTTTTTTGGATGGCATGTTTAGATACCAGCTCTGTCCCCGCAGGATGAGGGAGCAGGCGCTGGTGCCTGACTCAGCTCTTGGGTCCTGCGGGGAGCCGTGGAGGAGCACAGTGTGCTGTGAATGGGGCACCCTTTAGCAGGCCTAGCCCTGAAAGACAGGCAACAAGCCACTGGCTTAGCTAGTATCAGTGGATAGCACTCATTTTCACCACTTGCTTGCTACCCCTGGGCAGCCTTGCAGAGACCTTTCATGTTTGGTTTGGGGTTTTCTTCTCCCCATGTCTCCTCTGAATGTCCTTAGTATACTAGTCTGCTCCAAGCAGCTCAAACCATTAAATAGAACTCCTTTAAAAAATAATATGCTTTAATCTTTAGCGTAATACATGAAGGTAAGAACAGATGAATGTGGCTTATGCAGGAATTATTCTATCAGGCAGAAGAAGTTGGGTTTTTTTACTGTGGGGCTGGTTGAACAGTGGGACAGGTTGCCCAGAGAGGCTGTGAAGTCTCCATCCTCAGAGATATTCAAACCCTGCTCAGCACAGTCCTAGGAAGCCTGAGAGTGGGAGGTTGGACTAAACGATCTGCAGAGGCTCCTTCCAACCTCAGCAATTCTGTGAAACAAAGAGCTCTTCACCATGTCTTTCTTTTTCAACTATTCTGTAATTACATGGCATAATAATATTTTTTTAATTGATAAAAGATTTTTCTTTTGCATCCAGAAACACTGTTCTGAGAATAGCTAGCTGTATTGCTCAGCGTTGTCTATGAGCCAATAATAGCTGCGCAGACAGCAATCAGAGGGCATTCTTTTGTAAAAGGTGTCAAAATAATAATGTACTACACATTAATGGGTGGATTACTTGCATATTAATGGTGTGCAAATTTTCTAGTCCTCAGAGATAATTTGTACTAATTTGCAATCATGTATTTTTCCAATTTAGTGATTTACATATTTTGCCTTTGAAATAGCCCTAAAACTTTCTTTTTAGCTGTGCACCTTTGAAATGGAAAAATGCAGAATCCTGGGCTGATTAGGATATTGCTGTCAGAAAGAATGTAATGAATACAAAAACCAAAAGATAAACTGTTTTTACAGTAGTTCCAGAAATTTTTCAGCAAAACAATCCTAGACTGACCTGCACTACAGAGACTGTTTTCATTAATATAAGATGTTCCACTTCTTTAAGTGGAACAAAATATCATGCTGGTTAATAAATAACCCACTCAGCCTAGATCTAAATCAACTAATTTGAGGTATGGGTAACTTCAGATTTACCAATATATTAGTTTAGAATATCCTTCCACCAGCAAGAATCAACAGTTTAGATAAAGGATACTGGGGACTCTTTCTCCCTGGAAGACCATGGAGACCTTCTTAAAAAGGCAGCTAGTTTGGGTATCTGTGAGTTAGGAGAAATTGACCTTTACTCCTTGATACGTCTCTCACACCCAGACTGATGAAAGTACATGATTTCCAGTAAAATACAAAACTAAAATGACATACAACACCAGCCCCAGAGTGGTAAGACTTAATACAGTTAGTGTTGCTCTGATTTATGGTTTTTCCTAGAGGCCATCATGTGGTAGAGATCACCTGAGTACAGTGTTCCCATCACACCCTGTTTTATTTCAAATACACCTCATGTCCAATTGAAAGAGGAATTGTGGTGTGGGGTTTTTTTAGCTCAGATTTCTCAGGGATTTCTGAGTGCCAGAGGAATCCCTAAATCCCAGAATAAGTCGTGCTCGGATTGCAGATATCAGCCAGTCGACCTAATTAGCAAATCCTTCCAGTGACCAGGAGAATGACATGGGGTGCAGTATCATCAAAGGCAGTTCTGGGTGGGAGCTTGAAAGTGTCATCTGACCTTTGCTGCTAGGATCAACCATCCTCAAGCCCTTCCTGGCATGGGTTTACCTTGCCTGCTCTTTAAAACCTCGCTAACACAGACTCCACAGTCTAGGCAGCCTGCTCCAGTGCTTCACCATCCTACCATTAAAAAAACATATTTAATCTAAATATCCCTGCCTGCAGTTTAAATCCATTAGTCTTCGCTGTATATGTAGTGAGCATGAAGAGTAATTTACTCCTTCCCCTTTCCTATTTGTATACAATGCGTGCTACCTGATACGCATTTCCGATGAGTGATGCAAAGACACAAAAAGTCATGAATCACATACATGCTTTTTCACAGCAATTTCTTTCCACAAAAAATTCAAAGAATCTAGGGGAAAATAAATGTTTCTTTCAAGCCATTTAGAGCTTACTCAGTCCTACATTTTGCTGGCCCCTTCTGTGCAATAACAGGACAGCTTTTTACTCCCATTTATTTGCATCTCTTTATAGTCCAGTCAAAAGAAAGATGCAAAAAGAGATCAGAATATCCTACCACAAGTATCTTCATTTCAAAGCCCAGCTCCAGGTTGCTAGGTGGGAGCTAGGCCCATCCTCCTGAGAGCAGGTCAAAGTCAAAGCCCCACCAAGCCAGGAAATGCAAGGGAGAGACCATCACTCTTCTCCCAGAGGCCACACAGGGAATGAAAGCACCTTGTTTATGTACAATATAAGTAACTATTCGTTTCACCACAAGCATTAAAACTTAACTCTGAGGCAGGCAGAATGTTATTTTTCCATCAGCCACATCCAAAAGGTGTGCTGAAGGGTAACACTTGGGAAATAGCAAGGATCTGTGAGCAGGTGAACTGGTAAAGCCTGGCTCGCAGTGGGTCTGTGCCTGCTTACTGACTGATTTTGATGTCTGAGAAGGCTTGGCCTTTCCCACAGCCTGTCCCTGTGCTGGGCACTGATTCCAATGAAACTCTGAGAAACTTAGATATTGAGATCTTTAAGTTAACAGATCTTCAGCGTACCACGAGATGTGCTTGGAAACAGCTCAGGAGGCTAATTGTCCTCAATATTATACTTTTAGTGTTCTTCTCAAAATAAAGCTAATCTGAAATACCATATCAACTGTTAAAGGTAAGAACAGACTGCAACAAACCAGGAGCTGCCCAGTGATGCCATCCAAGCAGCAGCTGATGATCTTACAAAATGTCACATCCGTTTTCCTGGTTCACTGTTGCAAACACTTAATTATGCTCACAAGAAGGATGAAAATTATTCTCAGGAGTCCAGAGACGTCAGGTGTAGGCTGAGAAATTCATACAGAAAAAAGAGGAAGGGCTCAACTTTGTTTCATTATTCACTCGGTTCCATTTGTGAACACAGCCTAATTTCAGGAAGTAGCTGTCATTTTTCCTGTGACATCTTGTCTGATTTACTTTAAGACTCGATAAAGAAGAAAACAGTTCTTACTGTTCTGTCGACTTCACTGTTTCCTTTGAGGGTAATCAAGTTAAGAGCAAAAACAGTGGATCAGACTTAGACCAAGATAGGATAAAGTATTTCTTCCTGAACTGCATAACGATTGGCATTTATTATGAGAGGTAGGAGGATTATAATATTTTAAAGTATTAATTTTCTTGCATTGCAGTGCTTGATCTTGTAAAATCCGTGGTCTTCTCTTTTTATTACCAAACTGATTTGTTTGAACACAAGCATTCTTCTGGGAGGCATGTCTTTGGGGAAGGGCATCTCCTTTTAGGGATTCCTTGCCAAGCCTGGAGTTTAGTATCCCAAATAAGCTTTAGCACTCACACCCTTTGTGCCTTCTTGGAACTTGTGCTCAGATTTGCACGGGTGCTCAGACTGTGCCAGGGCAGTGGCTGAGGTGCTCCTCTCTGTCCCTTTATCCTGTTTTTTCATTTGCAAATTATTGCTTCATTTACTGATTCACATTACCCAGAATTCTGTATGTCAATAAATGGGACATCTATAACATCTATATTTAATATGGTCTCTAAATAAGAAGGTTAAAGAGTGTTTCTCAGTTTACATCCAGATCTTCCGGATGGTTTGGCATGGAATAGTTGGATAGTTCTCCAGTCAGAAGACTGATAAAGTGAGTCACAGCCTTAAATGCCAGGGACATTTCTTCAAACTAGCATTTCTTTAAGTCCGCCGAAATTTTTGATTCTGAAAGATGGTTGCTATTTTTACGACGGACTAGCCTTCCTCACTGCAGTGTTTATTCTGTTCATACAGACCCTGTGCCGATGAATGCATGCGCTTCATTTAAATGCAAGAATAGCATCTGCTTGAATGATTTACCTGACCAGCAGTGACATACTCAGACTATAAAATTGTTTCAGACTCATAAAAAAGCTGTGCTCTCTCAAGTATCATACTGCATTGTAAGCAGACAGATTTTAAACAGAAAGAAAAGCCAAACTCTACTTGTTTCTTACCAGCCTTTCTAAATCATCAGGAGAAAAAAGTTAAAGGTGTTGCAGCTCAGAGAAGAAAGTATAGGCTATTGCAGGCAGGACACTTTCAGTACCACTTTGTCTTTTCTGTGTTTGGTCAGGAGGTAGGTTTGAAATGAAGTGCAGAAAGGAGACTGGGAGGGACATTTCGTCCGCCCAGGAGGAGGACATGGTCTTTCCAAACAGTAGTGTAACAGAGGGAAGCTGCCACAGGTGTGGTCTGGTAATGAGTTGTTTTGAACAACGATGCATAAAGATGGGATATAAAAGTAGGTTCGTCCAAATTTCTACCCATCTGGACTACTGTTCTCCCCCTCTCAGGACACTTGTAGAACTGCAGCAAAGTGCAGTGTATTTCCAGTTGCAGGGAAACATGACAGATAGCCCAAGGGTGGCCAGAGGAAAAGGTCCAGCCTGCAGAAAGGAGTGTCAGTCTCTCTGAGCATCAGACAGGAGAAACGTGGTTTCATAGGAACACATCAAGTGCCTTCCCTAAAAGCTCAGTAGCTCTGAGCTTTTTTTCTTCTTTTTTTTCTTGAGGTCCTCTGTATCTATAACCTGTAACTTGGTATCTGTGGCGTCAAGGGAGACCTGGAAACTGATACCATTTGTAAGTCTGCTCCTAAACCTAAAGCAAGCATGACATTTAGCCAGTAATTTGTGCTGTCTGCAATCACAGTCTTTCTAATCCAGGCACGCACTCCTATATGGGTAAGGTCACATAAGGCATCTCTGAAAGAAAGATTAGTAAGAGATTCTGCAAGGAAGCCCCAGGCCTTTCCTCTCACTTCCACAGGGGTATCTACATAACAGGGATAACCTGACCTCTCTAAATCAGTATTTGTTCAGTTCCATTGACAACTTAGTACACTGGGGTAGATATCACCTGAATTTTTCCCATTTCCCAAATATGTTCACACCTTCTCCTCACTGTCATTCTTATCAGATCACCTCCTCTTCCTCCCATCGTCCTTCAAAGGTCTTTTTAAGATGCTGGAGAAATACTCCTGGTCACCACTTCAAACTAGTCTGCAGTGAGACAGAGTTTGCTTTTCATGCTAGCATCTATCAACCTAGAAGATTCTCGTTTCTAATACTATTCTTTTTAACCTCATACTCTTTAGCAGTCTCTCGTTGCCTGCTCTTTATTCTTTTGTTCTTATTTTTCAAAGGAATTATTACGCATTTTAGCTCTGATGTCTTTTTGTGTTCTCCACCACATCCTGTGAGTGAGTTATATTTTCTCCCATCAGCTTTTTAACATGGCTGCATAATTCCCCCAATTCCTCCAGATTTTCTAAAGTCCAAAATCTGATCAAAAGTCAATGTCAGAAGTCAGGGTGGCTTCCTCGGGAATCTTGTCAAGCTGGAATATTGCTGTGCAGCCACATTGTGCAACTGGGCTTACGGATACACTTTGAACTACTCTGAAAACTCGACCTGTTCAGGAACATTGGTTCCAAATTGCCCCATTAACCTTCCTTTCTGAATCAGCTCTGGAATATAACTGCAAACTACTTTCTATACCTAAAAATTGCAGTCATGTCAGTTTTGGATTCTTCTTTAATTTAACTATATTTATTACTTACCAAGCACCTGTGTGGTAAGGATCCTGTGTAATAATTAGGTTACGTGTGACGCAGAATATCCGGAATATTCCTGCAGGTCATGGTTGGATGGGTACTTCTTGAGTGACATTGCTACTATGAAGATAGTTTTCCTTTGCTAATCATGAAAAGTGGAAAATATTTGTGTCTCCAGTTTTAGTTCGTTTAATTTCCATTATGGGCAGAGAAGAGGACCCCTAATAGCACAAGGAGAAATAGTGGTTTGGCACTAATCCTCAACTGTTGAGGTTCCCCCTTCAAATTGTAGGTGCACAGTGACACCTTCTGGAAGCTTGTAATGAGCATTACTGAGCACCTTCCTTCCATCATCTGGAAATTCACAGTTTTTATATATAGAAGCTAATCTTTTTCTGGTCAACATTTTGCCCAGACCTTTGGTACAGGTTCTCTGATGTTGTCGGGACATACACTAACAGAATGGTGTCGTGATGGGAGAATTTTTTTTTTTAAATCAACCCAAACCTGTAGGGTTTTTTAATGATTCCAAATAATTCAAAGGTTTATGGAAAAAAAAAAAAGAAAAGAAAAAAAGCATAGAATTAGAGATGTATGTTAACCTCATGATTAAAAAAAATGTAGTTGGAATTACATTTTTAACTATTTATTGACATACATAAGGTGAGAGGGTCAGACAGAATAGAGTGAGGCTTCAATTTGCCAAACATGGCAAATGAAATTAATGACATAGTTTCTTAATGCAGTCGTACTTCAGCAAAGCTTTCATTTCTTGTATGTGTCATATTGCAATTTCTAATTAGACCTTCTTTGCCCAAGCTGCCGGCTTCCTGGGTAGTCTATCAATCTGCCAGAAACTCTGAGTCACCAAGGGTTTTAAGCACATGAGTTGTGCTACAGAACTCCATTTGAGGGCTCACGAACCCCACGGTGCCTGCACGCGTCAGCTGGACTGGGGCCAGAATGGGGAGCAGAGCCATCACTGGGCTGACTCTGACACTCTAAAACCCGCATTCAGTCCTGTTAGGGGAAAACATCTCCTTATTTCTAATATTTAATTCCATCTCAAAGATTCCTTCTCTTTAAGCTTCCTCTTCCTTAGAAGTAACAAAGATGTGATATGTAGGAGTGGAAAAGAAACAGGGTTGTGAGTGGAGACAGTGGAGTAGAGACTGACTGACATAAATACTGAGGTTGAGAGTTTTGGCAGAACGTACATCTGGGATTGACCAACCCTGAGAAAGTACATCACCCTAGAAAATAACCTTACGGTGCTGAAATAATTAGCAAAGTACCAAGCAGAGCCATCAATAGCAAACAATTCTGGCTGCACTGAGCTCTAAGCCAAGTCTAACCATTACAATAACTTTTCAAGCATTAGCCCTAACATAATGCAATCACAGGTTTTAGCATAAGACCTTGAGGAAACTTAATCCTCCAGCAAAAGACTAAGAGAAACCCTATGCTCTACGTATGTCCTACTGAACAGTTACATTTTGACAATGTGAATGACATGGCGTTGGGAGGAACTTCCCAGTGTGACTTTCACACTTGGGCTTACACGAAATAAATTCTACTGGAGAATTAACACATTGTGATTGATGTTTATGAAAAATGAAAAACTAACAAACAGGCGTCCCCACATGTGGGATAGGTTAATGCTCTGTGGACTACTCCACGCAGCTCTGCGGTTAGTTTCACATTTTTGAAGATTCCAGTTTATTCTGCCTCCCTTCAACATTGAACCTACATCTTCTATTTGAAGTCAATTACTAACAGATCCATTAAGAAAAGTTACTTACACCTGTACCTAACAAATGTTGAAAGAATACAAATATTTAAAAGTTCAAGAAAGCTGTTTCCCATAATATCACTGGCATTATGTTCACTTCAAAATGTGGTTACTTAAAGTGCATCTTTTAAATACATATATATATTTACATTTTAAGTTTTTATTAAGTAATAAGATAAAGCAAATACTAGAATACTGCTGATATATTTTAAAAAAATCTAAGCTCAACTAAAGTCCCTGGAAAGTCATTTTATTTCTGAAAACACTTTGTCTCCCAGAAAAGCCTATCAGTCTTCCAAGTGATTTGTAACACATGCATTTTCATGTCAATGAAAAAAGTTAAAAATGGCTTCTTACTTTCTGTTTGAATTGCTCCCTATTTCACTATGAATCAGCTCCATTCAGTGGTCTAGAAACTCTCTATTTAACAATTGAAGTGAGCAGGAAACACTAAAATAGACTAGTACCCATAAGCCGCTATACAAATATGTATGATCTCTCCTTAGGCAAGGAGCAGCAGTTCCAGTGTGAGGCCCAGCAATCTGTCCTAACACCTTAAAGCAAAACAGGCCTCAAAAAAGCTATTATGTGCATTATGTCACCCACTGAAGTGTGATTGCAAGAATGTTAGAATACAATGTTATTAAAATACAGATACATGTTCTATATCGCCTTTCTTATAACCTGTTCTTAACATTTTCAATGAGAACAAATAAAAAAATTACCATACAAGTTTGTATTAATAATAATAGTAACAACAATAACAACAACAGGCTCCTTCATTCCCACAAAAACAAAATGAGGAAAATATATTAACTTGACAGATCTGCAGAAAGAGAGAGGCTGGGGTCTAAGAAACATACAAAGGGACGATATTAAATAGCGAGGGCACCCTCAGATAAAGTCACACCTGTCTGAGGTAGAATAAAAGAAAACTGTTGCATGCTGGATAGACTTCCCTCCTAAAAGTTTCTCAATAGCTTATGTAGACTTAATGTGAAACATTCAGGAAAGTCTAGTAAAGATTTTTTTTTTCTAATGCCTTATATAGTAGTAGCTAATATCAATATTGAAATTGAGTCGTGATTTAATATTTAGCTTGTATGTTACAAACAGAGGTGCCACTATATGGGATTAGGAGGTAATTTTATTAAGTACACAGTTCACATGTAAACACTCCATTTTCCATAACATATTTTTTGGAACAGAACCAAGACCCAGGCCCAATACTCCCATGCCTAACTAGATTGTCAAGATGTTCACATCTTGCTTTCTGTCTGTCATAGTGAAGTTGAATTAACCTGTACAAAGTGGGGCAGCAGTGGGGACTAAGAGTACGGTCATAGACATGCATGTGCAGAGCAAGCTACTCTGACGACTGAGGAAATTTTCTTTCACACATGAGAAATGCATGCTCAGATTCCTTTTAGGCAGAGGAAGGGGTTCAATCTCTGTCTCTCAGCTCTTAAAGTCCCTCAGCTTTAAACCCCATTTCAACGAAGTCCAAGCACTTGTTTATGCAGTTCTGTCTTACGCAGCTAGCCTGCATCCATTACTCAGGGAGAAAGGAGAAGAAGATGCCTATTGTACCAATTTTGAGAGGACTTTAGGCCTCCAAGATGCTCAGCAGTTTCAGGGTTTTGGTGGTTGTGTACATATGCAATGATGCAGATGCATCTGCCTACAGAGCTAGGTAGAGTTGTCTACAAACACCAAGCACTGGAAGACGCTCAGCTTAGGTGGCTTTGTTTATCTAACACCATCCACGCTAGGGAGCATGAGCACCTTCTTTTTATACAATACTATGCACTATCACTATGCATCATTAATGTTGAAAAAAACTAGCTATTTTTAATAAGGTGTTAGTTGATCATGACCCTCCTGAGAGAAATGCAAAGGATGGAGCAAGACCATACCTTCCAAAGGGGTTACACTGTGCCAGCATTTTAAATCTGCACTTGTTCAAGCATTCCTGCTAAGATTTAGAAAGGCACCTGGGACCGTAGTCTAGAGAGGACTTAGGGGAGTCACATCCACTCACTGGTCTGAGAAAGGACTGCCCTTCCTGGCAAGGTGACTAGGAGCTGGATTCAAAGGCCAGCAGTGTTAACAGGTGTTTTGATCTTGTCTTGGGACACACAAGAAAACACCTTGGTACACTTACTGAGTCTTTATTTCCTTTTCTCTGCCAAGGAGTGAGGCAGTCTCATTTAATCCTAATTGTCAAGCCCGCAATACCTCCATAGGTCCTGTCTAGGCCTTGACAATTGTCATTCAGCACAGAAGTGTATTTAACATCCCAGCTGCGTGCTTTGTGCCACGACCAAAAGGGCAGAGATTTGCAGAAGATGTGGCTCCTTGCCACCAGGCAGGAGAAATAGTAAGGGGGGGGAGGGCGGGAAATCAACCTTTCTATTTTTTACACTCTGCTGGGAACATTGTCCAGCTTCCACCCTAGTTCACCTCTCCGAACAGACCTAGGGGAACTCTGCTGCTAAGCAACAGCGAGCTCTCTTTATGTGCAGGAATGGCAGCTTTCCCTGCAGGGCTCAGCTCTAACGAGCACCTTCCCCTGGCACCACCGGCACCACAGCCGCGTTCTGCCATTGCTGCAGCAGCGGCTTTGGCCTTCAAGGGCGGTGCCGGCACCATGGGAAGGGCTTTCTTCACTCTGTGCAGACTTCAGTGCCTCTCTGTCTCTTTGATGTCAAGAGATTGGTTGTAGGCCAGAAATGGGGAAGATGTTTTGGGAAGGGCTGGGCCTTGATGAAAAAACGGAGCCCAGAACAGGAACAGGCAGAAATCACCGCTAGAGAAAAGGGAGGCAGAGCCCGCACGGCAGTGATTTCTGTCTGTTCCTATTCCGGGCTCATGCTCTGGTAGGGTGGCTTCCTCTCTCCGGGACCATGACACTCAGCAAGGAAGGGTAAGATCATGCTGCCCTGCCGCTCGCACACCGGAGCGGGCTCGCTGAGCGGCCCGGCCACCCCGCGGGAGGGGCGGAGGCGGCGGGAGGCGGCGGGAGGCGGCGGGAGGCGGCGGGGCGGCTTCAGGACCCTGGACAGGGCCGGGCGGCGGCGGCCCGGGGCGGGCAGGGGGCTTCGCTCAGCTCCGCTCAGCTCCGCTTCGCGGGGGCCCGCCCGCCGCCGCAGCTCCTCCCGCCGGCTGTGGTTGGCTTTTTGGGTGGGTTTTTCTTTGGGGGGGTGCTCTTTGCGTGTAGGTTCTAAGTGGCCAACCTCGTCCCCGTGCTCCTCTGGCACTACGTCCAGCCCTGAACCCCACGGGGCGCTGGCTCAGTACGAGAAGTCTCCTCCACTCCGCGCCTAACGGGCCGGCTGAGAAAAGTTGAAAACACAGAGCGTGCCTGCGGGGGGATGAGGGGCAGCCCCGAGCACCCAGGGACCGACCGGTGGGGGTTCAAATCTGCCACCCCCCGGGTTAGCACCGCGGTGGAGGGGCTCCGCTCGGGGCTGGGCTGTGCAGGGCGCCCGCCTGCCCGCCCGGTAATGCTTATTTTGTCTCTCTCTCTCTCTCTCTCTCTCCCCCCCCGCCCCGTCCCCCCGCTCCCACACCTCCCCCGCACGCCGCAGCCTCCGAGGCCTGCCGGGCCCCTCGCCCCGCTGTCAGCTCTGCTCTCCAGCCCCTTCCTGCGGCCGCAGCTCCCCGCCCGCCGGCCCAGCCCGCGCTTCGTCTCGGCGGCCCGTCGAGACGCCCCGGGGCCCCGCTTCGGCCCCGCGGGCTTGGCGGTGCTGCTGGCCGGGAGCGGGGCGGCCGCCCGCTGCCCGCTCGCCGCCCTGCTGCGGGGCCGCCGGGCTGAGCCGCCGCCGCCGCCGGCCCCCGCCCCGGCCCCGGCGCCGCCACCGCCGCCCAGCCACCTCCCCCCGGAGCGCCGGAGATGCCCGGCGTGCCACGGAGCCGCGCCGCCGCAGCCCCGCGCTGCCCCCGAGCCGCCCGGCGCTGTGAGTACCGCTCGTGGGGCCGCGCCCGCCCCTTCCTCCTCCTCCTCCTCCTCCTCCTCCTCCTCCCCGCACCGGGGAAGCCGCTGTCCGCCCACGTGCCCCCCGCCGGCACTCGCGTGGGAGTCTCGTCTCGGGGGCGCTGGGTGAGCTCCGCCGGCTGCGAGCCCCGGGCTCCGCGGCAAAGCCCGCCGCTCCCCATCTGCCATCCCCATCGCTCCCCGGCTCCGCTGGCTCCAGCGAGGCGGCTGCTGCGGCCGCCGTGCTCCGCACCCGGTGCGCGGGCGGGAAGGGAGCAGCCCCGACGGCCGGGCTGCCCGCCAGGTCTCCCGGGAACCGGGAGCCCAGCTGCGGGAAGCGGGAACGCGCAGGGCGTTCAGGCACGGGATCAGCCTCGGTTTCACGGGAAGACCGTGTCGCTCTGCCCGGGGACGGCAGTGCCACAAGCCAGCCGCAGCCGTCCCGTTAACCCTTGTCCCGCCGACGGGCGCCCTGCGCCCTCCCGGCAGACGGCGTTTGGGACCGCCCGGGGGGCCGCGGTGGCGGGACGTTGTGGGTGAGATAGTCCCCAAAACGTGGCGGTGTTGCTACGGGCGCTGCTGAGAGATCCGCCCCTGAGAGAGGAGCGGTGTGAGCGCCGAGCCCGGCGGCCCCGGCCCGCCGTCCTGCGCGGGGCCGGGCACACGCCGTCGCCGGGGCCGCGCCTCGCTGCCGCAGCCGGGTAACATCGGCGAAGCAGACCGAGAGAGCCCGGCGGCGGTGAGCTGTGCGCCTCTGGAAGGCAGGAGGCGGCTGGGGGGAGGGAGGGGAGACGTATCCCTGCGGTTACTTAAAATGCAGGCGCGCTCCAGTCCCGCGTTCACAAGCACGGCTCTGCTCAAGGCATCTATGAGCATTAGAGCACCAGCACCGAGCCCCGCGGCGCCGCCGCCGCCTCTTCGAGCCGCTCCCACCCCCTCCCCTGAGCGCACACACGCTCGCTCACACACGCACACTCTCACGCCGGTTCCTCCGGCGCTTCTCCCCCCGGCGCCGGCCCCATGGCTCCCCCCGCACCCTCCCCAGCCCGCCGCCGCCGTGCGGGCGCTGCGGCGGCTGCTCCCGCTGCAAACCGCCCCTGAGCCGCAGCGGCCCCCGGTGCTCCCCTCGCCGGGGGCGGCCCGGCGGCAGCTCGCCCCGTCGTCCCGGGGCCGGGCCGGGGAGCGCGGGCTGCCGGCCTCGCTCCCCCCGGCTGCGGCCACGGCGAGCGAAGCCCACCCGCGTCCGCGGCCGGCATCGTGAGACGAGCCCGCGCGGGCCGGGCGCATGCGCGGGGCTGGCGAGCCGCCGTCCGCGGGCGCCCAGCCCGCCGCTACCGGAGGGGAAGCGGGCGAGGACTCCCGGCGGGGCCCCGCCGCCGACACGGTAAGTACCGCTCGGTCCCGCCCGGCGGCCGCCGGGCACCGCGGCCCCGAGCCTCGGGCAGCCGCGACCCCCGCGCCGCAGCCGGCGCCGCCCCGGGTGCAGCGGGACGGGACGGGACGGGACGGGACGGGCGGCGCTGCCTGCGGCGGCCCCCGCGGCCGGGGCGGGCGAGGAGCCGCGTCCGCCCTCCCCCGCAGGAACCGGAGGGACCCGGCGCAAAAGGCGCTTCCCCCCGTCTCCCGGAAGGCCGGGAGCCGCCGGCCGGGAGCGCCCCGCGCTGGGGCTCGCACCGCCCCGGCCCGTCCCGTCCCTCCCCACGGGCCCCCGGCGCCGCTCCCTCCGGGTCCCCAGCGCAGGGCCCGGGTAGCACCGGGATGCCCCCGGCCCCGGGAGCGAGGGCACGACCCCTCCCCGTAGGCTCGGCCCCGCCGCCGCCGCCGCTCCCCGGGGCGGGATCGCGCCCCGCTCCGCGCCGCCTCCCTCGCCCCAGCGCAGGTAACACCGCGGCTCGGCTCCCGCCGCGCTCCCAGGGGCCCTTCCTTCCTCCTCTGTTCACGAGTGAGGATGAAGACAGGGTGGCATCCATCACCCCCCCGCCCCTCGCGAAGCGAGTCCCGCGGCATCCCTGTTCCCGGGGCCCTGGGCTCCCCTGCGAAGTTAGAGAGATGAGTAGCAACAAGCGAGTGTTTCCATCTAGACTCTTGCGGTATCAGCCTGCCACATCATGCATCCTCGGGTGAGGGAAAGAGCTCTTCCTGAGCTCTGTCATTAGTTAGCGTCAGTAGGTAAGAAAAAGCAGGTAATGAAAATTGGACACAACTGCAGAAAGTGAAATAAGATTATCCTTGTACATGCCGATAAGAATTACAGTAATTTAATACCAATGTAATTTACTTGATGCAACCGTTCCATTGTTTCATTTTTGCTGTTGAAAAATGTAAGATCAAAACTTTTCATACAGTGCCGTCGGTGTGATGTAACGGTGAGGAGTCTCCTTGTACCTCTGTGCCCATTGCACAGACAGAACATCAGCATCAGCTCCAGCACTCCGCCGAGCTATGTATTGTGGGGCCACTTACGCTATCACTGTACTACAGGACCAAAAACCCAGTAATCTCTAGCTCAGCTAAACGAAGCAGCAAAATCACTATCAGCTGGGAGAGCCCTAGTTGTGGTCAGGTTAAAATTAGGAACATCGTGTTAAAATTAGGAGAGTCTTTCTAAACTAAGAGCACGTTCAAACCACCTGAATGTAAAACTAGCACTACATTTTATAAAATGCTCTAAGATGAGAGAACAGTTACTTTATTTCCCCTTTAATTTCTTATCTACCCCCTCATCAATACTTTTTTTGATATCTTTATGCGGGGTCCCAAATAGTTAATCATGGAAGCATCACCTCAGCTGTTAACACACCTCTTCATCCCTTGGAAAGAACAGTGCACATTTTTCAGAGCGAGTAGTGATTTTTGAGGGCTCAGCTTGAAGTACCAGAAAGGAGTTGTCAGAGTATAAGGTTTGTACGTCTCTTGGAGCCCAGGTCACAAGTTGATGAGCCTGAAGCACAGGCAACTACCGGTACGCAGTCACTTATAAAAATTCATCCCCTCTTTTCGTCACTAAAAGTTATGCCAAGGAGGCAGCAGGTCTTGGAAATACTGTGGAGATCTCCTAGCATTCAGAAGCCACAGAGTATTCTTAGCTAGAGGTTCATGACTCTTAACTTTCTGTTTATAGGCATGTTTCAAAATTTGTCATAGGCGGGTGAAGCGAAGAAGTCCAGAGGGTGTCATGACCGAAATGACAGTGTGCTAAGTCAAAGTCTGACCTTATTTCAGCTTTAAATTGACTTCGGTAATACTCCTCCTGGCTGACGCTGCTCCATTTGGCACTCTAGCCGAGCTCGCAAGGCAGAGGGCAGCTACTGCGGTGCCTGCCCTGCCAGAGCAGCCAGATGCCAGCGTAGTACAATCCGAAGTGAATCGCGACAATCGGAATCAATAGGAAACAGTATGTGAATCACTATTTAATGCACTCCAGGGTGAGTCATCCCGATTCAAACCAGCTTTCAGACCAGTACAATGTCAGTCAGCTCCTTGCACCGTTCGATATGAGTCAGATCTCAGCACCGAGTACAATATGAAATGAGTCACTGACTAATACAGCACCATGTGACTCCAATACCCGGTGCGAGTTGTCAGAGCTTCTGTGCGATATGAGTCACTTCATAGTACAGTAAAATGGGCTTTTTGGAGACCATTCATAATTAAGCACGATGCAACCAAGCACTCAGTAGGAGATGATGGGAGTGAGCAGAGCAATCTGCTACATGCACCGGTTTCACTGTTTGCATAGTAAAGAGGTTTGTAAAATATTAGGTTGAATGAAATTTTTTTTAAGTGAGCTGCATAAAAATAACTAGAAGCAATACTTCCTCTGACATTAAAGCTGGCCAAAGCAGGGCTGAAGCAATGGTAGAACTCCCAGCATTGGAGTAGCCTGGAGTTTATTTTGTGTGGTTTTGCTTCTGACAGAGCTGATCAGCCAGTGTGAGCTGACATACATCCAATCCACTGAGGCTGACTCCAGCTGCCACAGAGGACAAGGCAAGTGATGCCCACAGTCCGTGCTGTGCAGAGAAGAAGGGCTTGACACTGATTTAACTTAATTGCAGTTTGCAATGACCTGGTTTGTGAAGGGACTTAGCATGGGATGAATTTATATCCATACTTGCACGCATACTGCTCCGCTGTCATAGCACCCACGTAAACAGCTGGACTGGAACGACAGGTTGTGTTTGTTGCTTTTTCTATGCAACTGGTAAAAAATTCTCTCATGTCTTTCCCATATTACAGGAGAACTAATGACAGAGAGTGACCCTGCTAATTGCGTGGTAGAGTAACGTTTTCAGTGAAGTCTCTTGTGATAAAATCCAAAGTAAATAAATACTTTACAAGTAAATAAATACTTTACAATACTACCAGAGGAGATATAGGGCATCCCTCTTAAAAAAAAGTACACAAAAATCCCACTGAAACCCCAAGTAACTACGTTTGTTAACAAGTCAGATTTTACTCAGAAAAATACTTTAGTGCAGGATGATTATTGTAGACAGTGGGCTGATCTGGTGGACAAATGTGCAGCACTGAATAGCAGAGAAAAAGGAGCAGAAGACATCTAAGCTCTTGGTAGAAAAAGACCTCCGTTACAGGTGACATGATCAAGGCACCATTACCTGTTACTGTGTGGGTGTGATACATTTTCAGCCATTCCTTCTGAAATGTAAAGTAATACTTTAATCTGAATAGATGAACCCAGCTCCTCTGAGCTGCTGCTGCTCCTCCGGAAAAATAAATAAAACAGGTAAAGGCAGTCCAATTTCTGGACATTTTATGTAGAAGCATCCCAGAATTGTTGTTTAAACTCATACAAGGATACTACTTTCTCTTGCAATTTTATCCACTTAGCCCTTGACAGACTGGGGCACAGCAGTGACATAAGACGCTGCTTTATTCTGTGTGGCTGCCAGTCTCCTCTCTGCTAGCCTCTGTCTTACATTTGTAAACTCTCAACCATTTCAGTCACCCCACTACAAGATGCCAAATCTCCAATTATACAAAAAAACTTCTGAAGAGCTCTTGCTCTTAACTCACAAAGTGGGCAATCCGATAACTATACCTAAAGCATGTGCATATGTGTGGGTGAGTTCATTAACATATATTATAATTCTTCTCCATCTAAAATAGTACACTGCTTGATGCAGAAAGCCTGCATGTCAAATTTGTCAATGAAGAGGAAGAAGCACGAGCATCAAGTTCCTGTTCATATTTCAGTTGAGAATAAACTGCCACAGGCTTCAGTGGGAGTACGTTGCAGCCCCAAGTATTTCTAAATTAATCAAAATACGTATTCAGAGACTGCCTTTGAGCTTGACCCCAGTTGCAAGCCTCTTATGACATTAGTAGACAAGGACAGAATCTCTTTCTTCCAGCTCGCTGGTTATCATTACTGGGGGGATCCAAAGGGAGAGCAGCAATTGCGACAGTTACATAACCTCACCTAAAGCTCACCGAAACCAGTAGGTGGTTCTCATTGTTTTAATGGGGTTTGGATCCAACCCAGAGTATTTACTGAAAAGTAACTGGACTAAGATGATCCACATCTGTGCAACTCAGCCCCAGCTGGCTGTCAGCTAGCGTTACAGCACAGGGCTCACAGGCTCTATGGTTACTGCGAAAGCTTCATGCTGTGCCCACGCAAATCAGACCCAAGCACAAGTTAAGGCTTGCACACCTGCCTAATTGTAATGTGTACAAGCGGTACAGATTATGTTTAAGTAATTATGTTTAAGTAATAGAATCTTTGCACTTGGAGCTGAGAAAATGCCATTGTGCTTTAGCAGAAAATGAGGATAAAAGTAGAAAAGCTTTGTCTACAATCTTCTTTTCTATGTATTCTTGTGTTTGTGGGTTTTTTTATTTGGTTGGGGTTTTGTTTTGTTTTTAACTTTGACATTTGTGGCTTAGATATTAAATATTCCTCCTTTGGGAAGGCTATTTTCTTGGTAGCCCACCTTTCTACTGAGAGATTAGCAAATACTATAAATGTTACAATTAAGCCAAATATCATCTGAGGTGCTTTTAACCAGGGAAATAGTTTTCATTCCTGACCTTCACACTCCTTTGCGTTCATAAGGTTACATACAGAAATGCCTCATAATCTGAATGTCAGATGGGCATGCTTTGGAGTGGAAAAGGTAGGACAGACATACTTATTCCAGTACCTCAACATTACTCTTAAGGCATACAGTAGTTTTTCCACTATTGTGAAAAGTAGCTTTTCAGACGCTTGCTTCAATCCCTGTACTTTTTTTAAGTACTTATTAGCATTCAGTAATATGAATATGATTTTATATGAATCATAGATGCTATCTAGCTAGATAAGAAGCAAGAACATGTGCCATTATTTTTCCTCTATTTTTGGTTCATTGCTTTTTAGGGACATTTTTATAATGGACTAAATTTGTTGTTACCATTATATAGAGAAGGACCTCTCTCTCCCTGAGAGATACAGAAACTCTGCATCTAGGCATCTGCATAAATGCTACATTAGATTGACTTGAAACAGTGAACCAGCCAGAGACAAGCTGATGAACCCAACTCCAGTCCCCTTTCTCAATTAAGTATTTGACTAACTGGTGCTCTTCATGCAGGATTTGGACAGTTCTGTGGATCCCTCCAGGCAGGACCCGCTGTGCCTAGACAAGTTCCTTTAGGCTGCAAAATTGATCCAACTCTACATAGATTGCAGGTAGTCAGAGGAGACTTGTAAGTAGCCAGTCACTTGTAAGTAGTCAGAAGAAACTTCCTGCAGATGCAGAAATGATCATGTAGGACAATCTTTTGTACACAGTTTAGGTAGTTAGGAGTTGTTTTGTATATAGCTCAAGATAATCACTAGGGATGAATCATGCGTGTGCTGGAGTGGTCCCAAGGAGCATGGGCCAGCTGGATGCAAGAACTGTGCCATAAAGCACGATTCAGAGAGTCTCATCTGGTCCAGCCAACACCACCACTACAAGGACCTTTGCAACAGAAACTCCTGCTGCCATCTGACCGACTGCCCTGTTCGAGGATTTGATTCCCCACAGTGACTGGATATTAGCAAAATCAGATCCAACTGACTACCCATGGACCAGCAGAATACCACCTTTTAGTCCTTCCCTATCCATATGAACCAGAAAGTCATATTTTTTCAATTAAATTATGGCTACCCAAGCCCTCACCAAGCAGACATAGGTGTCTTTGATAGTGCTGTCATTACTTTGGGCAGTCAAACTGATATGATTGGACACAGAGATGCATTTCATGTTATATCCAGCAATTGGCTAAAATGTACCCAGGCTGGGGTTAAACTGCTGGAGATGGTAGAAGTTAAAGTCCTTTGGTTAAAGGTATCTTACCTCATTCCATCAGCAGTCTAAAAGTACTTTTGGATTTCTTAGAAAACATGTACAAGATAGTGGTCCATCTCCAGTTTTTAAATCCCCTGTGTTTTCTTCTCAAACCCATTTTCAAACAAGGCACATATCTGCTCCAGATGGTGGGGACAGAGAAGGCAGACCCCAATTCTCAAAGTGCGGAGAGCATCCAGCACAGAGGGTTCTCACACAATTTGTTTGTTCTCTTAGCACCTTCTGAGAGGTCTGGAAATCTAAGAAGATAAAGGAGGCACAGGGAGTTTAGAGCAGTGAAATTCCCATTTTGGTGTGAGGGAGATAACCTAGAGAAACAAAATCAATTTTTCATTGGCTTATTCTTCCTGAGCGAGGCAAATTTAGGGTATGGATCTCTCTTGTAGTACAGCAACCTAGTAAGGGAGTTTAAGGTAATAAGGAATTAAACAAGAACAAGAGACCAGGGAGTATCCGAGGTTTTTGAAATCCAGGTGTATTAGGGGATAAATGTGTCACAAACTAAGTTGACGAATCCCTCCATTGGTGCTCAGAGGTAAGTTCTCCTCCTGGACCTTCCTCTCTTACCTTGAAGAAGCAATATAACCTTGCCTGAAGCTTCAAGAGGGAAAGCACCAGAGCTCAGTGTGACTACCCAAGTGACTTAAAAACAAACAAACAAAACCAGAGCAGTAATTTGAGCTTGAACCTGTGGGATGTTGGTCTTCCTGAACTTGCAAGGCCCTCAATAAGAATAGGAGGAGAACAGCATCTCATAGGTCTGAATCTTTAACTATTTGAAGAAATATATCTAAAAATCTAAACATACTTAAACTATCTTGGAAAAAAAATAAACATCCATCTCTAAATTTACTTTATAGTCAAAACAGTAAGAGTTCTCTCAAAGAATAAATACAAAACTATTCAATAAGAGCAGAAATAGAGAACAATAGTTTATGCGCAACGATACACATTCACCCTGTGCATTCTCTTAGTAAGATGGAAAAAGTCACTTTCAGTGACAAGATAAAACTCTCACTGTTTGTAACCATCTGTGTAAACACATTCAGGAAACAGAAGGAGGATTTTTAAACAAAACATTTAGACAAATTTTGAAGAAAGGCATTTCAGACAATTTATAACACCTCTGCTTAGCACCACCTGGTATTAAGTCCAACCCAAGATATGAAGTCACTTTTCTCTGCAGCATAAATACAAGTACCAGATCAGATCCTCCGTTGGTATAAATCTCCTTGTCTTCCCTGGCCATAGTGAAGTGATGTAGTTTTTCAGCAGTTGAAAATCTGACACACATTACATGTAATCAGCATTAATACTTCACAATTGAAAGTATAAAAACTAGGATGGAATTTTCTCTCATCACAACGAGATCTTGATGTTCCAAAGAAAATATCCTCTTTGTTGATGGACATACTTATGTTAGATTGTCCAGGGAAATAAAACAGAAAATACTTGACACTGGCCAGTAAAAAATCCATTTAAAAGCAGATACTAATTGCATGCCATGCAAACTGGAAACCACAGAAAGAACACCTCCATCTTGTTTTTATTTCAGAGTGTCAGTTGACCAAATAAGTGACTGTCCTGGGAGGCTGGTGTGACAACAAGCTGTATTTACCAATTGCCATTTTCAAAGTGCACACCTGGTAATAAGGAACAGAATATTTTGGCTGATGGAAGAACATTTGCACTGATGTTTACAGAAAATGCACCTAGTTTATTCATTTTTTTTCTAACTAACTGCATTATAATATTTCTCTACGAGGAGAAATCTGCCCAGTTCAATCACAGGTTCTTTCCCACTTCAATGCCATATTGACTAAAAAACAGTCTCCTGTCAGATTTGAGTGATCTGCCTGACAGCATCAGGTGTAGGACGATGGCTGTACACCTTGTTTTCCTCAGGGATGCACCCTGTTGTTCTACAGCCAAGTAATAGCTCTGAACTATCCCTCACCCTTGAATGCACTTACTTTTATACACACTTCAGCTCTGAGGGCTCCTCGAGCTGCAAAGTCTCCCAGCCGATTGCTACAACTAATGTTTTCCCTGCCCAGCTCTGCACATGCAGTTCTCTGCAGCATCATACGACTGGTTTAAGAAAACAGATCATTATTTAAGCATCACAGTCAGGTTGTGGGGACAAGTTTAGGCCACTTCTTATGCTGCTTATGAAATGCAGCAACTGGCAGGGGAGCAATACCCATGTGCCTCTTATCCGACTTCCCCACTCCACTGCCTGTGGGTCTGCCAAACGTATTCTCAGCCAGGATAGGGAAAGACAAATATTTAGCTAAACCAACATATGCCATTCCCTTTAACAACTTTAAGGTATGCTATTAGCTCAAAATGCTGTTGATGATTCAGATTTTTCATTACTAAAACAACCTGATCACCCACAGTATCAGTCTAGAAAATAAGGAAAGCCCTCTTGCAAAGTTAGCAGTCACACTTCCACTGGTTTTGATTACAGCTGGTTGAGGCTCTTTGGCCTAATACTGTGGGATAATAAACTTGAAGAGGTCACCAATCACTGGTACCATGTACTATAGCAGTAGGATCCCCAGGTGAATAATTCTTCAACTAATATAATACTGTTAGTCTCATCATTGATGCAAAAAACGCAGGCAGTAGATTTTCTAATTGGTTTTACCACCTACTGCATGAGCCAGTCAGACTACCTGATGTCCAAATTAACAACCATAATATTATATGAACAGAAGACCTTTTTACTGAGAAGTCTAAAAAAAACCCTCTCCTTTTTGCCCTGAGCACCTAAAGTCTATTGAAGGCAAAAAAATAGCCGCCTCCGTTCCCACAGATCCACACATCAGTCAAGTAATTGTTTACATTGTTGCTAATGTGGGTTGTACTGTAAAGAAGCAAGGAATTTTGTAAATTCCTACAAATAATATTCACTGGAGTTGTTGATAAGTCCACTGTCTATTCCTGCACACAGCGCAACTCAAAACTAATTCGAGCAGTTGTCTGGAAAGGCTCGTTACACAGCTAAGGTGGCTGCAGCAAGAAGCAGCAAAGTGTGATGGAGAACTTCGATGACCCATAGTGAAATTTTGGATATGCTAGAGGTAGCAGAAGAACAACTACAGACATAAAATAAGGCTTTCCTCTTTGTGTCCCATTAGTGGCTCTGTCATTAGCTCACTGCATGATCTCGGGCAACTTGCTTCATCTTTATGACTTTTTCCATACACCTTCCAAGGTCATTATATTTCCCTGTGTACAGTCATACTCGGACAGTCTCAATGCTTTTCAAGCTACTTTTCTTTGAAAATGAATCCTTAGATGACTTGCACAAACTCAGTGTCTGTGCCTTTACCTCTATTCCAGACAAGGAGTTTATGGGAGAGCAAAAGCAGCAGACAGGGAGCTCGTGGTAAACTTTTTATATCGCCATGCACAGCTGCAAAATTGCAAAAGCAAAGAAATCTAGAAAGCCAGTGTATATCCATGAATATATATATAAAATTATGACATATCCTTTAGGCAGAGCCTGTCTCACTGTGCATTTAGGCCTCATGTCTGGCATTACACAGTCTCAGGACAATCACGATTGGGACGTACATTTGCAACAAATTGTGCTGCAAACACGAACATTTTAACTTTATTTTGCAATTCTGGTTAGAGGATGAACCACAAAAACCTAGACTTTTAATGTGAGACATCCACTCCTCCTGCAGATTAATCATTCTTATGTGGCCAAAGGGAATTGGTCCAGGTAGAAAGGTATATAGAACCATGTGCTTGACGACAGTTTGGTTTAGAACCAGAGCTGCATTTAAAAAAAAAAAAAAAAAGGCAGAGAAGAATGAAATTAGAAAAACAATGCTGGGATGGATCACTTACTGCTTGTTCTGTGAACCTGGACCGGATATGTTTTTGTCTCATGGGTCTTAATACTATCTGTGCCAAAGGAGTTTCTACAACTTTGTAGTAACTTGCACCACTGCTCAGCTCTGTACCTTGCTATCTTATAAAATCGAGCCTAGATTTTATTTAGCCCAAGCTAACTCATTATTTATCTCTGAAAGAAATAGAGAACAATAGAACTTCATAACCTTTTACTGGCCAGAAGATCAACATGCTTCTCAGTTCCCCTTTCTAGATCAACAACCCAAACTCCTACAATTTTTCTGCATAAACATCTTGTTAGATCCTTAGACAGATGCTCTATCTTTCTTGGAATGTGATACCCATAGTACTTACACAGAGGAGTACCTTACTTCCTGTATCTTACCACAGTATTCTGCTAATACAGTGCTGAAAGTCACACCCTAATTAGTTTGTGACTGACTCCAAACCTCTATTGAATGTACAATATGACTGTCAGTTGCCACAGGAAATACATGCATGACAATCACTAAACAGCTCTGTAATTCAAAAGCTTGGGCTGTCTTTAAGCCAACAGTATATTCCAGTCCTCTTTCTCCTATTTCCCCTTATTCTAATACAGCTCTGCTATCGTGAAAGTGTGCTTTATCTGCTAAAAATAACTTTCAAAATAAATCTTCATCCCATAAATGACGAAAAACGACTTGCTTATTCAATGAGAAAGTTTGTATACATCTGCCAAATAAAAATGAAAATGCATCATTTAATCTGAAAAAATGTGTCTTGAATTTGTGTGTTGCTCAATCCTTCATTTTCCGTAAACTGTGTGAGAAATCATGCAATGATGAACATTCATAAAAACCTATAGTACCAGAAAACTTCTAAGGTGTATGATTCACAAGTGAAATGAAGAACATAATGCTGCTGGGCAGTTTTTGCCATACAGCTACTTACATACTCTTCCCTTGCATTAAAGATGTCAAAGAACAATTCTGAAGAAGAACCTGAAGTGGTAACAGTGGATCCAGAAAGATTTTTTTAATTAAGCCACAGTGGGGTGAGATGGGGAGGATGAGTGTATTCTTCCTATTTCCACCGTCCTTTACCTTTCTCCTTGGAAAAAAACAAATGGGAACCAGCTTTTCCACTCAGACCACCATCGGTTCAGTTGTAATATGGATTAGAGGTATGAATGTATGAACTAGACACATAAAACATCTCAAAAGTAAGACTGGATGGATTAGGCTATATAAACTGCACATATCTAAATCCAAGTTACACTTTTCTAATCAGTAATAACTGTTTACTGTCCAAAGAAGCCTGAAATATTGTTAGATATATTATCATTCCAATAATGCTTTATTTACTATCACTTTCTAAACAACATATGAAGATGGTTTATTTTAAAAAGTATAGGTATCTGGAAGGCAATTAATACTGACGGGTTCGTTCTATTCCTATGAATTTAAAACTCTGAAGGAAAGAGACCTGAATCTACAAAGGTATTCTGCCTTTCACATTTATTCTTCCACATCTTGAAATGAGAAAGGTTGTGGGTTTTTGGAAGCTATGTTCTTTTTCTGATTTTCTATTTCTGGGCATTTAGGTATTGCTTGTCATATTAGGTCTACAGAGTTACAAAATGGGTTATCATTTCTATCTGTACTGTTGTTCTTATATATTATTCCTCCTGCAAAACAGGTGCATCTTCTGCTCAGCATGTCATACATTTTTCTCTTGGGAGAGTGGGTGGTTCTCACAAAAACAAAAACTATTAAGCTCTATAAGAGAGAAACAAATTCAGCAGAAAAAAAATCCAGCACAATTTAATGCTGCACTCTGCTAAAATAATCTTCTTTCTTCTCTTGGCACTTCTGTCAAGTCCGTGACAACGTCTGTGCATTCTCCCCCAAGTTACAACAATAGCATTTCCTAAACCTGGCTAAACATTTTAGAAAGGAAGGCAACTTTTAACCCTCCAGCATTCAGCTCAGATTTTTTTAATTGATAATTTAATATCAGACTTGAAACAAAGAACTCAAAATCTGTAGCAGCTTAATTTTAGTTCCCCTACAATTGCCATGGCCTCAAAAGAAGGTTTAGCAACCTGAAACAACCTACACACAAAGGGATCTCATGACACAGGAGGATGACTAGTTATGTATCCAAAAATCAAATACAATCAAAATGAAGACAGACATACTTATCTTTGTACAAGCTGGCATTTAATCTATTAAACACATCTGTCACTTAGGTATGGCACAACCGTCAGCATAATAGGGACAACATTATTAAGTGCTGTAGAGCAAGTTTAAAGCTCATAGAGAGATAGGTGAGAAAGGGACAGGGACTTCAAGGGCACTTGTCATTTCATTAACACCACTTCTCTGCACAATCTGCAGAATTCAGGCTCCAAAAAGGTTTCCTAGACCAGTGCAAAAACCACACCCAGTGCTTCCACCAAAAATTGTTTCCTGCTGTCTTCAGCTGGGGGAGGCAACCAAAAACCTGCGTGTTAAATCTTAATGCTCTACAATCATGTGTTTTCTCCGTAAGTAATTCTTCATCTTCAAAAGAGGCACTTGATTCCTTCTTGAGAGAAAAACATTTTTAAAAACTGTGGCAGTCAGACCTATAATGGACAGATAAGCATTGGCCCTTTCCCTTCGCTACAGGGCAACCAGCAGGTTTGAGACATCCTCAATACTTGGCAAAGGCCAGATTTTCAAGAGAGCTCAGGTGTCTCACTCAAGCATCACTAAGCCTGTGCATTGGCTAATCAAGAGAACAAGAGAAAGAAAGGAAAGAAAGAAAGAAGGCGGGGGGGAAGAGGCTCCCATCACCTCAATTCTGTAACCTTTTCTTTAGGACTGACCTTGAAGTCAAAACCTCAGGAAACCCTTTTCACCTCCTAGGCTTATATACCACTGTCCTAAGAGCTGCAGCTCTCAGACCCCTCACTTCCACCTTTTGCTCTCTCCATCACCATGCTCTTTGTATTCCCACCCACGTGCAGAATTCATTAGCCACTTGACTGCCATCACAGCACTTAAATCAAATGAGTGAGTTTTCCAAAGGAGTCAACATGTAAGAGCTTCTGTGGGGAAAACCCAAGCATTTAGCTTTTCAGTTCCTTTGGAGCTGTGGCCTTCAGCAGTTCTTGGTAAGAATTTTAAAGCAAATAAAAGGAAAAAAATAAAAAGAGAAATGTTTCTTACTTCCCCCTTCTCTTGCTGTCTTGCAGCCCATGGGATCAGAGCGGATGGAGATGCGCAAACGGCAGATGTCTACGACCCAGGAGACCCCAGGCGCTGCACAGGCTCAGCACAGCACAGGAAACCGAGGGTCCAATGCCTGCTGCTTTTGTTGGTGCTGTTGCTGCAGCTGCTCGTGGTAACCCCTCTCATTCAAGCCTCTGGGGAACAGAATAGCAGGGGAGGGAGGGGGGAGGAGGTAATAGCCAGTGCATAGGACAGCATAATCCAAACAAACCACCTGACTAATTCTGCAAGTCTGGGACTGAGAAAGATGACTGTGCTCTAGTACTAGACACAACCTTCTACTCCAGTTTACTCTTTTTTTGCTGCCATTGAAATAACAGATTTTTTTAAAAAAAATCTCTGTACAGTATCTCTGTTGTACTTCTGTTGTCAATACTGTGTAATGGAAGGTCTGTTTTGTGCAGGACTGGTTCTCCTCAGCCTTGAGCTTCACCAGGGCTTCCAATAAAAACTGAAAGTAATACCAGAACATGTAACAGCTTTAGATTTAGGACTGGGACTTAAAAAGCAGCACAGACTGTGTTAAATGGAGTTAGGAGAAGGTGGAAGAATTTGTAGGTCAGAAAACCAGTAACCAGGTGCCCAGCACTGTTCTTTTGCTTTAAAGGCAGCTGGATCTGTTGTCATTAATTAGTGTTGCCAACTCATGGCACCTGCAATTCATATGAAGTTAATCCTTGGGACCAGAGACTTTAAACATTGTGGGTATTTGCTAAAGATGAGGAGTTAAGGAGAACATAATTCAGAAGAACTCCCATTACAAGGTGTTAAGGAGGAAAATTTATCAGGGAAGCAAAGCAAAAGAGGAAAAGGAATCACTTGATTCCTTAAATTAATTGTGTTCACCTTCTCTCTCTTACCAGCTCCTCCAGATCCAAGTGATTTTATTCAAAACTGAAGTAAAGCTTCCCGTACTCAAAAGTTCAGTATTTGTTTGGGGCCAAGTGTTAATTAATGGGCAAGACCAGAACTTGCACTGAAATAAAAAAAAAAAAAAGAAGTCTTAAACAGCCATAGGAGTTCAACCAAAACACTGACAGCAAGCTGAGTGCTTCTTATAAATGCACTATCTACCACACAAACACTTCAGAGCAAGCAAACCTGGCACTGAGGTGAAGGGAAGAAGTCATAAGTAACCTTACAGCCCAGGCTAGGAATCTATTCCACTATTATTTTTTTTCCAACAGCAGCTGGTAGCTAATGCTTTGGAGAACACCATTAGAAGGCAAGGGAAGAGCAGGCTGATCATTCCTTTCCTATTGGTCCTCAGCTCATGAGAAGCCAAGATACCCAGTTCTGCCCTCTCTAATGCAAATAGTGAATATTCGGCAAGGACAAAAGGCTGCTTGGATTTTTTTTGCGAGATGCCAAGTACTCTGGCTCTCATCCTACCAAGCTTTTCAGCAGGTGCTTAGAGGTAAACTAAGGTAGAGTTTAAAGAGACAGTAAGTACTGTGCCTGTACAGGATCAGAGTTTGCTACCTTGCAGAATGACATCTATGTTAAAGCATCCCATACAAATTCCAGTGTCCTCTGAACAGTTGTCCAGTGCAATCGCAAGTGGCTCAGTCTAGAGCTGCATATTGCACACACATCTTCCAATAAAAGGAAAGAATAAGGCACATTTATCTACTAAGTCAGAGTGCATAAAATTTGCATTTCATCTTCTAAATTGTTGATAAAGTGCTTTTTTGCCATTTTACCTGATATTTTCCAGGATGCTCATTTTCTGTGCACCTCACTATTCAAACAATTCAAAGAAAGCAATTTACTCAATAGGGTGTGTGAAAGTACCCAAATTTCATGATGCTTAAAATTCCTATTTGCATTCCAGAATCATCTGGAAAACCAGTACAGGCTCCAAAACAGAGCAGCTTGTTTTAGCTTTAAAATAATTTCTCATTTTTTTGAGAACAATTGTTTTCTAGTAGCAAGAAATGCAAAACAAACCGTAATTAAGCTATTTATATTCCCTATTCATAGAGCCTTTCCTCAAAATAGCTCAAGTACTTTGAACAGAAAAATTATGAACAGGAATAAAAATAACAGTCTACAGGAGTCACGCAGCTGAGATGCTGAACATCCAATATTCAGCATACTCTTAATAGTAGATTTAGAATGAAGAAATGGTGAAATGAGTCTCTCAGCTGGATGCTCAGAGCCTGGGTTCATTCCTAAAGCCAAAACTCAAGCCTCCAGCCTGTTACTCGTCCAGATCCTGAGAAGATGCAGTATTGCAGTAGTCTCTTTTTTTTTGTTTACCTGTACATTTCTAGGGAAAGAGCCTGCCTGCAAGTCATTTTCTGAGGCATGTCATGTTCTCTTCAGGAAGCTTTTGTTGTTTGTCTTTTTCCCCTTTCGTGCATTATCCTATGAAGATTGTAATCCTTTCTGTTGGATCTGTTGGTTCCCCTCAATCCAAAAATAACTCTGACAAGCATATCCCTTCTTGTCTGTGTGTGAGGAATACATAATATATCACTTTTAATATGAAAAAAAAAAAAAGGCCAGAATCACCAGTAAAAAGGATAGTAAAGGACTGAGACCTATGCACCCCAAAAGAACAGAGAATTAACATTAACTACTTACTTTTTTTTCCTGAAAAGGTGAATTGAAATAGTTCATTGGGTTGAATGTATGGTTCAGATGTTGCAGAAAAATGTTTGCTCTCCAGCTTAGCAACAGGAAAGCTTCCCTACTTCTTCAATGCATGGACTACCTTGGCAAAGAGAAAAGCATCTCTATTCTCTATTGCCAACCTCCAGCCACTCCTCAAGCCTTAAAATGTTTCAATTCTCCATCCTCCAAGAAGGTCTCTGCAGATTATGGACTAACACTGGAAAGAGCAAGAGAAGGAGATAACCAGTAAATAGTAAGGCTGCAAATAAGACAAAGCCATGCGTTTAGAAGGAAGAAAGGAAAGAAAAATCAACTGGTTTAACAAAAAGCCTTGGTAGTGATGAGATTGTTAAGAATTAAGGCAACAAAACTGTTACATTAGGATTAAAGAAAGGTAAGATACAAATGAAGAAATTGAGTTTGATATTTTCCTAGAAGTTATAACAACTGTATTGCTTTACTTCAGCCAGAGGACCCGTTTCATGTAAATTACAGGTTATAATTCACCGGGACCTTTTCCTCTTGACAAATTTTAAGCAGCTTCACAGATTATATGAATGTGTGTGTGTGTATGTGCATGCATTTCTCACTACACTATGATAGCCTATGAATTGGAATGTAGTCCCTATTCCCAAGAAGAAAATATGTATATTCTCAAATTCAGTCTCAAAAGAAAAAGAAACATCTGCAACTACAAAAAGAATTTTTAAAAACTAGTTTAAAAAAAGACAGTTATTTTGATAAAAGCATCAGGAGCTGAGAGCTACTCTTCCAGGGGACATGAACAACTCTCTCTCAGTGATCACTAGTGATGGCAGCAAACATTTATTTTTTCTTTAACCTACAAACAAGCTAATACTCTTTTTCCAGTCAGACATACTCAAAACTATATTCAGCAATGGTATATCTGCTCTTTTTGCTCCAGGCCTCACATTTTGAAGCATACACTGGCACTTTCTTAAAGGTGGAAACAATTACTACACAATCTGGCTATATCTACATCTGAAAGATGCTTACACTTCCAACATCACACACAGAAGTGTCTAGTTTGCTTAAAACTTGTGCTCCATCTTCTGAACTCTGGCTTTCTTGTAACATGGTGTCGCCATTCTAAACCAGAGTCTTGGCCCTCATCGTGCCCTATGGATATAAAAAATAGCCAAGGAGAAAGAAAAAAAAAACCCACACCAAAGAAAAAACAAAACCAAAAATAACCAACCATGAAATCTAACTCACATAAAACCAGTGCATCAAGTCTAACTTAAGTAAAGACATTGCATCAAGCATACACAACATAATAAGCATCAATAGAGAAGAGATTTGGTATGTGATAAAGGGTACTCGTGTATACATATATGTATACATATATCCCATATATATGTATACACCTGTAAGTCCAACTTCCTATATATATGTATACACCTGTGTATACATATATATAGGGAGTTGGACTCAATGATCCTTATGGGTCCCTTCCAGCTCGAGATACTCTATAAATCTAAGATCCCTGTACAGAAAGTCCATGTGATACAATATTTAACAGCATTCAGCTACGTTAAAGTTTGCCAGGTTTATACAACTGTAAAACTAATGTCAGAGTATAACTATGGGTAATGTAGCTACTGTTAGCTTGTCCTTTTAGCGGATTTTTTTTTAATGTTGGAGAAAAAGCATCTGGTGTATGTTCAGCCTTTTCCTTTACAAAGTTGAGTAAAATTTTGTTCACTACCTTGCAGTCTTACTGTTAGAAATCAAGACGAAGAGAGAGCAAGGAGAACATCTCATGAACTCCAAGCAGAGGGTATTCCAAACTGTGAGGAAAGGTATGGTCTTTACTAAGTGTTCTGTCAAGCTAAAATGAAACAAACCCAGCAAACCATACTAAATAATTAAAGTGAATTACCTGAAATATGCAAATAACTATTATTATCTATTTGTCATTTATGCTGAATTTGCAGTCATCTGTCTCTTACCTCCTAAGGAACCAAAGGTCTGACCTATAATCTTTCACCTTATTTATATGCAGCATGTAACCACATCCCCACTTTCACAACATGGCAGATGAAAACCAGCATTGTAAACACAGTCTCCCTTTTTTCTGAAGTGATTTTTAAATACATCCTGTTCCTACCCAGCAACTATGTAATGAAGCTAACAGGCAGTGCTCAGCCTTACAAAAATCATAAATATGAAGAGGAGCTCAGATCTTCCCAAGTGTCAGACAACTGTCTCTTCAGAATTGCTCAAACAGATTGGAGCACCTGTAAAACTGCAATAGACAGGAGGGTATCTTTTATGGTGTTTGACTCATTGCTTCTTTCTATGTATTTTCATTCGATTTTTAACAATGATTCAACAAGGACTATTAGGTATAGAACAAATGCTTAGCTGTTGCAGAGGGACTTCTTTGTTGCAATTACTTTGAGTAGTAAACTGCAATTTCTGCATCAAAGTGCTGGCAATCATCTGCGTCTGAGCTCTTGATAAGCACACTTTCAAAAAGCATCTTATGAATATGTTTACTAGAGTTTGCACTTGGGTAGTTCCAGTGAGGAGTTAGAGCCCCATGAACCTTGTGATGTTGTTCCATGGCTGATGGCAGATGCCTCCTGCCAGCTGCAAACAGCTGGAGTAACAGTCATTCATTTCTCTCTTCTTGTCCTCTCCTTCCTCCTCAAGCCCTGCTCCTACTCTTGAAGAAGTAAATGCCTGGGCTCAATCATTTGACAAGTTGATGCTTACTCCAGCTGGCAGAAATGCTTTTCGTGAATTTCTACGAACAGAATTCAGCGAGGAAAACATGCTTTTCTGGATGGCCTGTGAGGAACTAAAACAAGAATCCAACAAAAGTGTCATTGAAGAAAAAGCAAGACTAATTTACGAAGATTATATTTCTATCCTTTCTCCAAAAGAGGTATATTACTTTCCCCAATACATTATTTGATGTTGCTTTGCACAGTTAGTTCCAACGTGTTTAAAGCTACAACAATACTCAGGGAGAACTTTTTCCCCCCACATTCCACTGCCATCAAGTAGAGATTTCAGGGAAAAAAGCAGACCCATCGTTGAGGTGAGATGGTCAAAACTATTTTCACTGGCTTTAAGAAAGCCCTTCCTATGCTACCCTGGCATGCTGATATGAAGTCTTTAGTTTGAGGCACAAACATACAGATGATCACTTACTCAGATTTAAATTTTATTCACTCAGATTTGACAAACTTAAAATTTATTTGTTGGACAAATCAGGTTTTTTTTCTTTGCACTAGGAAGGGGGTGCATGCATCTCTCCAAAAGCACAGTAACCACAAATAAAGGGTTATTTGCAAAGCACAAATTGCTGAAAGAGTAGCTGACAAAATATGGCATAGAACGAGCACACTGACTTCCTGAAAATTTTCAAAACTTGTCACTTTGCTGTTAGCAAATATGTCAAGTTCCAAAGACACCTAAGCTCCATTCAAATATAATCCTACCAAGTAGGCTGGAATTTTAAACCTTCCAATATCCTTGCAAAACTCAAACTTCATTGTTTGTGGCGCAAGCTGTACTTGCATACTTACAAAAATGCTGTTTACATCTAGTCAGTCTATTCCATGTAATACTAACATCTCTCTACAGACACTAGAGCCTTGCAGAAAAAGATGAAAACGTTACTTGTATGTTGTATGGAATCATTATACAGCCATACCTGTGGTTCGCATCAATTCACCCTGCTTTTTAACAGGAATTTGATTAAGCAACAGCTTCCCAGGTTACAGTTTCCATCTGCGTCATACTGCTTACTCCAAATTCGGTCTCTTTACAACAGCACTAACTCCCAAGGAAACGAACTGTCACAAAAATTACAAATCCTCTCCACTACAGAGCAGGAAGTTGGTCTGGAAATAGTCCGCCAGTATCTCAGGTTTCACTAATAACGGGGCTGCAGGCAGCCTTGTTCAAAGTAAGGTCACCTCAGTGAGAAAATGTCTCTGTCCATACTCAAGAGATTACTACTTCCAAATTTCAACACAGTCATTTTTTGCCTAAGCATATTTAGCAGTTTCTACACTCTTGAAGGACCCCCAGCTGAAATGGTTAAAAAAGACTGCTTTTTCAACCAATAAAACAAACCTAAAAACCCCACATGTACTATTCACCACTATTAATTATATGACTTTCTATTTTAATATGCAGGTCAGTCTGGACTCCAGAGTAAGAGAAGTGATTAACCGAAATATGCTGGAACCCTCACAACACACCTTCGATGACGCACAGCTTCAAATTTATACCTTAATGCACAGAGACTCCTACCCACGGTTTATGAACTCTGCTATTTATAAGGACTTGCTTCGGTCCTTATCTGAAAAATCCATTGAAGCATAGGATTTTTTCTTAAATGTATTTATTTTAAAACAAACGGAACTCTGGGCTACACCAATCCACAGGGAATTTAGAATTAATCAGATATTTACCTGAAAAGAACTCAGGCAAGTTTTACTACAGACTGAATGTTTTAAACCTGCACAAGGCTCTGACACCATCAGCTAACTACAGTTTCTGATCAAATTCAGTGTCACTTTGCAAAAGAAAATTAAGAGAAAATGTTGTTGTTCAAAAAAAATGCAGTATTTTTTCAAACGCAGCACGCAACTCAGATGCAAACCTGTTACAACGTATGTCTGAGGTACAAATGCCAACTGAGCATGAGAACTAAATTTTATTTTTAAGTGGAGTGTTAGAATTTTCTTGAAAGCCAAACCAGTTGTCCCATTCACGCTGTGACCAAAGTAAAAACAGTACTGTCAGAATCTGGGTTACACTAGACTAAGTTTCACATATTGTATGAATCGTACCTGGCACAGGTACACTCCACTTTGTCTTGGTATATTTAATGTGTATACGAAGTGCTAATGGAAATCAGTATGGCAATCTCAAGTTGATGAAAGCTAATGGTTGAAATAATGCTGCCTATAAAAATCTTTTGCTGAAGAATTGTTATTTTACTACTAGAGTATGCTGAAAGCATTTTTAAGTTCATACTGTTGATGTTTATAAAGTTAAATTATTTACTTAAGAGGAAGAAGAGTCTGGGCATTTAAATTCCAAAATAAAGCACAAAAATTCTCACATATTCTTCTCTTCCCTTGGTAGGTAGATGTAAAAACCCTTTCACTATTTGCTCCTGAGAGGATGGCAGTACCAACCATCTTGGTTTTGTACATATTAAATTTTCCCGTTACCTGACAGATCTTGTAAGGTTTCTATTACAGACATGCACACATTTCATTGACAAAAGAAGGAAGCTGGAACTATTCTGTTCTGATACAGCACTATTTCAGAAAAGCAACAAAAGAAAAGCAACAGCTCTAGGCCTAATAAACCACATTCATTTACAGTATCCCCAAAGCATTACACTTGATTTCTGGTCATATCTCAAAATCAGTAATCACAGGAAGTACGAGGAAGAAAGTAAGTTGAATCTGCATAATCTATTTGTAGAACTGTCATTCTAATAACTTCTTTATTTTAAATTACAAGATTCACTATGATTCCACTATATTAAACTTTGGAGTTTTATAGTGGACTTCCATTGAATTGTATTTTTTCCTGCACGTTTATTTAAATGAACCAAATGACATACATAGGTAGGAAAAGTACATATGTGGAACAGAAAGAAAAAAAATACCCCTAGAAGGGAAGAATCAGACAGGCATAGTTCAGTGACATTTACTGTAGCCTTTCTAAAACCTACTCTTTGCCTAATTGCAGCACTATGAGAAGCATAAAGCCTTCTCTGAAAAAAAGGAACTAGGAATAACAAGGCAGAATTTAGGAAATCAATTTAATTGTTTCCTCAATGCACTTGGCAGGAGACCCGTTCTCCCCTTACTGCATTCGCACTATTAAACAGATAATGATGAGATTTTTCAATACACAGCACCACAGGAAAAGACCCGATAAATGGTAAGTTAACAGCAGCTATGGACCAGTTTCCATCATCTCCTTCCATAAACAAAACTATTCAACCTGCCAGCACAAAAAAGTAAACAAAAATGTGCTTTTGCCCTCTGCAGCACAATGCTGGATGACTAAGTTAGGAGGAAGGCCTTCTATATACCACTATTTAAGATATGGTCCAGCTAGTGGTTGTGACTGCTGAACATATCAACATTGGTTATCTCAGCTGAATTTGTAGTAAAAATGCCCAAAGCACTATTGATACAATCTCAGATTACATAAAGTATTGCATGATAGGTAAAAATAACTTAAACAAACAAAGCAAACTAGATGTATCGATAAGGCAGCATTCATGGGGAGCTTGCAGTCAAACTGACGATGCTGTACTTGTTTTAATCAGGGCGTGTAAGAGTGCTCTGAAACTCTACGTTGACAAAGTAAGTTTAATTAGGTCAAATTCAGCTTGCTGGAAAGATCAGATGCACACATCAAAAAAAGTTCAAAGTGTGTCATTTCATGAAATGGAGGATTTCATTTCTTTTAAGTTGTCTCTCTTCCGTGCAAAGATACCTCCATTAAGAGCTGGAAGACAGACCAAACACTCGTACTTTATATCAAACAATATATTCTATTATTCTGCAAGAAAAGGAAAGAAAAAGATGCAATGATATTAGAGGGGAGAGAAAACTGTATTGGTTTGGGCAGTTCTATGGTTACCATCAGATCAATTAAAAGAAGAAAACAATAATTTCTAAGTTTATTGTCCATGTGCCACAACTTCTAAGCAACTAAAATTCTCTAGGCAATTTTCATTTTAATTCTGCATTACAATATGCTGACATTTGCAATGCGCGTCTTTCCTGAAAAATCTTAACAAATTTTAATGCTGTGTTTTAGGTTTAAGCTTACACCCAACACCAATGGCAGAATGCTGGTCCCTAGATACCCTGAGAGTATCTCTTAAAAAACCCAAACAAACAACCCACTCCCCTAAATATCTTGTTATTTTGAGGCTGTTCAATGCTGGATTTAATTGAAGGAAGGGCGGGGGGGGGGGGGGGGGGTAGGAAAACAAAAACCCAGCCGCACAGAAGACACGTTTTTAACTACATTTCATTATTATATACTCACTCACTATGCAGAAACTTTTCTCAGGGCAAAAGTGAGTTACACTGAAAAGGAAAAGTTACTATAGACGAGCTGTTACATGAACAGCAGGAGAAAATCATACTGACACAAGATATTATTTATAATTCATCAAGTAAGAAATTATCACAAAATCAATTTATCCTAGCTTGAAAATAAGCATGGTTGGTTTGTCTTGGCATTTATCTAACTGCAGGATATCATTAAGCTCTAACAACTTTCCAGTCCACTGGTATTCTTTCTTCAATGTCTGCGCTTCAAACCAGTAACTCCCACAGAACATGCATACTGTTAAGGACTGCTCTTATCACTAGCCTGCTAAGCAGTATTAAAATTGCATGGGCTCCTTCAGCCAACATATTGTGCTTTACACTGACCTTTAAATTCCAAAGTCATTAGCACAATACAAACGAAGAAAAAAAAATGTGTATGTATATATATCCTGAAGGGCTCTACTATATAAAGATAGATTAAAATTTATCACACAAACATCACGTACTTAAGCACTTTCTGATTACAAAGGACATCTGAAAAAGAGAAAGTGATGAGAAAGACTATCACAATGTGAAGTTATTTTTAAACAAGTTTGCTCTAAATGGTACTTAAGAACATATGTCTTCTGCCATGAAAGGTATCAGTATCATATCAGTGACATTAATGAGAGATTTTCTATACTAATGTTGTAACTAAATTAATCCCAAACCTTTTAAAATGGTAAAACAATTCAAGATTAGTGATGATCTAGTGAAACAGAAGCTAGTATACAGCTGTACGAAATTGTACTTAAAGAGGTGAAACTCTTCAGGTTTATTTATATGAATGACTACTAATGATTATTTCAAAAGGCATGCATTTGAAAGGTAATACAACTACTTTTTGCAGAAGGAAGACTTCACATTGAAAAATTTAAGTTCCACCTAAGCTGGTATGGGTTGTAAGTTTCAATTTAAAATTCATGTGTGTGACCACAAGTGGAACCCTGAACTCTGGATAAAAACCAGGCACTTTCTTTGCAATGCTTGGAAAGTGCAATAGGGCTTCAAAGTGGAATTCACAAAAGCCAAGATCATTGAGCAGATATTTACCTCCTGCTTAGTTCTAGTCAAAAAGAATAATTCAGTAAAAGATATTTTAAAACCCACACTTTCTCCTGAGCAAGTTAACAGTATTATATATGAGGAAATGCCTTCTAATGAAGGATCCAGAAGCTGTGTTTTCTGAGCAGCAGAAACCTCCAGCCTTCCTTATAGAAGAAAGATGGCATCCTTAAAGATCTACACACACACATACACACTTTAAAAGGAACACGGCCCCCTCTTTTTCTCTACTACTTTAGTATAAAAACTAGCTTAGGTTGTAGGGCAACTGTATTCCAGTCCCTCTTTCATCTGAGAGGATTTAAATGTCCATAAAGGTAATAAACAAACCTGCTATTCTTGGATGGGAGAGATTCATCACCAGTTCTGCCAGCATGTTTCACTGCATAAAATATCTGAATGTACTGGGTCAGTCGTAGGATGACTGCAGCTCAGTAGATGAGCCAGCCAGCTGGGGAAATGAGATACGGTCCCAGCCCCACCTCTACATTCTTCTCCTATACATCCTTCAGACTTTGCATCCTCTCCGATAGAGGAGGGCAATTTCAGACAACTGGGAAAACTGAAGCACCTGTTGAACAGAGATGCATCCAAAGCTCACTGCTTGGCAGTTTTATTTTTGGATCTGGGTAACCAAAATGAAGCATAAGTAGAATTTAGGCAACTATGATCTTTTTTGGATCTAGTTCTCGGAATTCATCTTTCACTGCGGGAAATAAACTGTTCTTTTTACCTCGAGGACAGAAAAGAGAAAGGGTGAAGGCTGTTGCCCAGCCATAAGGTAACATTAGGTGAAACAATGTTTTATTTGAACTCCTACTCAGATACACCTACATCACAGAAAGTGCTATCGCAGTTCTAGTTCTTTTAATAAAGTCCAGATATAATTCCGTAAGTACAGAAAGACAATTAGTATATTTTCTCAAAAGGTACTTCTCCTAAGTGTAACAATCAGGCATAAAGATTAAAGGACATGTAGCGTGAGGAAGGTAACGCAAACCAACCTGTGCCTGCCCTGTACATATGCTGTGAACAGCACTGGAAATTTAGGGCATGCAATTTGCAATCATTTTTAACATAATTTTTTGGACCTGTTCCTTTACAAATGTCTCCAAAAAAGCACTGCAATTGATATTAAAAATCTGTCATTAGTTTGTTGCTGTCTTAAGTTGAAAAAAATCAATTATGCATCTTTAACTCTTAAGAAGCAATTCTGCCAAAGGACCTACACACAGGTTAGAAATAAACCCATTCTGTTAGCAGAAAAAAGAATGTTTTCTGAATTAGGGCATTAATATCAAATAAATTGAGTTAAAGACATTTTTATATAAAGTTATGCAAGAAACTTTAAATGCTGAACAATTTTCTGCCTAAAAAATGTTTGTAACTAAACTTCATCTATTTTAATCATTTTTCCTTTAGCAGAAAAGCAACTTTTCCTTCCTTGCACAAGCTGACTGGAAAAGCTTGCTCTATAAAGTATTTACCAAACACTTGTCTTGCAAAGCTCAAGTGTCATCATACTATTTCCAACTCATTTGTTACAATTCCCACCATCACGCAAAAAATATTCAACATAGAAAATCTTGGTTTTCCTTTACAGTCAAGGAATTTATTCTCCAGGAACTGCACATACTCTTCCCATCTCCCCATGAATTCTTTATACATTGCCAGAATAGACCTCCTCAGTCCCAGGCTTTGATAAATTAAATAATATAAATTTAGGTATAATTAAAGAATTTAATCTCTTCTAAAGATGTTGACATATTTTTCCTTGAAAGCGCATTTGAAAATACTTCTAAACGTGCACTGTTAAAAAGCAGGCTCTAACAAAGCAGTATTTGTATCATTCCACATATGGAATAGACCGTAACTTTAATAATTTATTCTCACCTGCAGGTCTGATTGACATTGGGTACCCTACATCTCAAAACTCAGTTCATGAACAAAATTAATGTCATTTATATGAAGTGAATTTAATATTACCTCCCCAGCCAGTTTATATTGCGATGAACTGGTTAGCTGGTGTTATTAGGACAGCCTACAACACAATGCCTTTGCTTATTTACAAAGTCTAAACCAAACCTGGTTGTCAAGCACATTAAGCAGAACTGAACACTCAAATCAGATTTAACCAACTATTTTAAGACATTCCTAGAAATAATACCTACTGATAGAATGTAAAATACATGCTTTGGGCAATATATTGCATTGATCAAAGCTGGTTACATAAACAAGCTTAACTAACCATTGCAAAAGAGGTCATCATATCCACTAATAAATTTGCAAACCCCATGACCACAAATTTAGTCCTAATTCAGAAACAGTACGTACAAACTAGAGAGTTAACTAAATCACAATTTAGTTAATAACTGAATTTAATGTAATTAGATGAAGTTAAATACCTTTTCTCTTTGCAAAAACTAGTGAACACAGCAGCAAGAAACAAATTCCATTCTTACAACTGAACAAATGTGGAGAGGTAAAATACATATGCGAGGAGTGTGTTTGTTTCAGACCGCAAAAAATACAGTACATTATTCACATAGTTCAAAAAAACCAAGCCAATTGCCAAAATGTTTAATTGGTAAAAGTTTAATGTCAACTTACTTATAAAAATGAAAAAATATTTTAACATTCACCATACAATTGAGCAACCTGGCCCTACTGACTATCAGCTATAGGAAGGCAATTAAGGAAATGATGGTTGTGTCAAAACAAAGGCTAACTTCAGGCATGTATGCAGCTTTAAAACAAAAAAAAAAACCAAACAAAAAAAAACAACAAAAAACCCCCAAAAAACCTCTCATTTGCAGGAAGCTAGATGCTTAGCCTAGTTTTTAAAGCTAATTACAAAATCCTCTTTCATACTGGTCCAGATGTCTTGACAATTTCTTCTTCTAACAGAACTGTCAAAAGAAAAGAATTTTTATGAGATCTTCATACAGCTTATTTCTAAAGCTTTGCAAGAAGAAACACAAACATGACACCATACTTAGGATATGGAAATTACTAGTTAAAGCATTTGCTTATATCATAACCATTCCTTCACTCAACCATCTTTATATGGACACTTTTGTAACCACCACCTTACAGAAGGTTTTAAGGACAAATGAACTTTTCCGGGTACTGCATCAAACAACTTCTAACCTTTATAAATTATTTAGATATCTTGGAGTATAGATTTGAACAATATTCAGTAATAAGATATGTAAAACAGGACGCATAAAAGATTTTTTTTTCATGCAGTAATCTCAACATATGCTGTGCAACATGGTTCTGCAGAGCTGCAGCATTCTTAACACAGAAAAATAATGGAATGACGGTATTATGCTTCATATTGCATGCTATCACATCTTAAGTTGTAAATTTTACAGGCCTTCATTTCAGTGTTTCTCTACTTTATTGGACTACCAGTGTTCCTCAGAAGCTTTTATAATTCCCATTTCCTGAACTTAAAAAAAATTTAAATCAAGTTACCACTGCCTTACACTTATCCTGCCACAGGAATATGGTAACAGTCATCTCTTTTTTTTTATCCCCCCTTCTTTTCAGAGTAGCAAAAAATCCAGAAAAAAAAAAAACAACAAAAGGTCTAAAAAGGCCTATTCCACTCATCGAAGCAGAGATTAAAAATAGTTAGAATATCTTTGGGTGAAGAAAGAGAAAACACAGTGACTAACTTGCCATGACTTTGTATGGCAAAGCAGTATTGTAACTAAATGTCACAAGGACTAAGTCAATGTCCTGACTTCTCTCCCCTTCTACTTGTGCAATCTCACACCTTCAGTCAAAAATACTTTTCTAACCTAAAGCTATTTTGCAATATCAACATGTAATATCATTAACAGGCTAAGAAATAACCAAAAGTAAACAGAAACTCATTTGTCATTTACTGTAAACCGAAATTAAGTACAGAGCCTGGCTGTCTGCTATCAAATATGCAGAGCAGTCTAACAGTCTTACCTTCCATCTGTTTCCACATTCATTACAGACAACAAACGTTGTCATGGGTTCATCAGCACTGCGGGTTTGAACCTTTGGCAAAGGCAAGAGCCAGAGCAGAAAAGGAAAATTAGTATCTTTAACTTTTGTTAGTGTGTGTTCAATGTAAAGGTTTAAAATAAAAGTTTAACATTAAGGAAACACATTTGGATAAAAATACAAGTTAACTTTCCATATCAATTGAAACTGTTTTTTTGTCTAGACTATGAAGCAATCATAAACTTATGTTTTGACAGATTTAGTAGCACTAAAATATCAATTTCAGCATAGAAACTGAGCGCATACTTCTAGGAAAAGATTCTGCAGTAAAACTACATGTTCAGTATATATATATTTACTGTATATATATATATTTACATGTATATATATATTTACATATATATGTAAATATATTTGCATATATATATTTTTTGCATATATATATTTACAGGTTTGCATATATATATTTACAGTATATATATATTTACATGTTCAGTATATATATATTTACATATATTTACTGATGCAAAGGCTTAAAAGTCTCATGACTGAAAAACAGCCTTCTACTTAAAGCATCTGATATACAGTATTAAATTATAAATGCAGCTGATCCTATGATGAAAATTACATGCCCTGAAGCACTGCTAAACAAATTAAAGCACTTCTTGCGCATATTTCCTAATGAAAATATAAAAAGGTTGTAGGAATGATTGTAAATCAGGGTCTAGTGTTAGTCAAATGGTAGATTATATATATATATATATATATATATGTGTGTGTATATACGTGTATGTATTTTATATGTATGTATCATTATTATCTGCTATTTATTCCCTCTGTAAAGAAAAGTTTACACACATTAAAAACAGTAAGTTAGCTCTCCTCCACATAAATCCATATTAATAAGAATTAGCAAAAACTCAGCATTACAAAGAAACTGACGGCTCAGGCTATATAGATACTCAGCTTAGATTTACATAAAATCTTTGGTAAATTAATACAACAAACATTCTTTACGTAGGCACACCTAAGTAGATCCAACTATCTTCACATATTTTGTAATTTGTTAGCATTTTGTTAAAAGTTCATTTTGTAATCAAAACTTTTCTTCTCTGACAATCTTTATATAGGACTTAAGCTTTGAAAAAGGAAAATTAAGAGTCTGAACAACCATGTACCTGGGTGTATGTACAGTTCTTCTTTTTGCACTTGCCACATGTAAACAGATCAGTTTGGGTACCTCCTGTTTTAGCCATCTGGTGCTCTCTGATAGCTTCTTTGGTCAGATTTTTGCGCATTTCTTTCAGCTCATCACTTGCCATTTCCTGTTACGGGCAAAGAGCAGAGAGAGTTTTTGTTTTAAACAAGTTGTTACCACTGTGTGAGTACATACCATTTTTGATTTAGAATCCATGAACAACGACTCTATTGAAGGGCAAAGTAATTCTACACATTTTTAATTTTACAAGACTTAAATTGGGATATTTCACAGCACAGAAGCTACAAAAGGTTAAAAATGTTATTTTTTTTCTACACAGCTGGAAAATAAAAATCAATAGAAGTTACAATATCGAACACCTAGAAACACTTCTATGCAAATACATTTCTGAAGCTCAGAAATGTAATAGTGACAAGGTAGAAGAGTTCTCTTAAAAGTTCTCTAGAGAGGAGGGAAAAGATCATCTCCCTAGGTTAGATCCTTGCATAATTATCTCATTGACCTACAGCAATTATAGGAAAAATTTACGCTATTTTGACTATTTCCATATTTGTACTGAGAAAGACAGTATAGCTATAATTTAGCATATGTTACCAGAAGTCATATGCATTTAGTTTCAAAACACTAACCAAAGAGCTCAGATTCATCGATTTTCTTTTTCCTTTAAAACAGTTCTAGTGTGCAGATCTCCGCAACGTATAGTAGTCAAGTGTGCACAGCAAAAACAAGTTGTTCCATTTTTCTTCAATAAAGTTTTACTTCACATCCCATGTAGGATGTGGAATGCAAATCTTGTATTAATGCCGTTTCCCTTTAGAAGTAATCTTAACACTAATGGGTTTTTTAGCCATTAAAATTTTAATCCAAGATGTTAATTAAAACAAAGAATGGGCACTGGACAACACAAAGCTTATGTGTGTATGTACACATGCACAAACATGTAGAATGAAAAAACTCAAAAATACGCACTGAAGATACAATCTACTTTTCTTTACACATTCCTTTATCAGCCTCTGTTTGCCTTAACCTTTACGTAAAGCTAAAGAAAACAAAACAAAATGAAAACAAAACAAAATTAAACCAAAAAACTTTCCTTTAGAATAAAGCTAATAATAATTTTCATTACTTGATCATAAGTTTAATTTCTTTCAGTATCCAAGATACTCCTTTATGCCTGATTTGGGGGGGGGGGGGGCGGCTAGAATCCACCACATACAAGCAGGACTACAAAACTGAAATCAGATGTTAACCGTGCTTTCGTTTTTCTCTCCCATAAAATCTAATTTTTCATTTGACTTCCTAGATTTACTTTGATTTGTAAAGACAGTGAGCATCTGAACGGGACACATTCAAGTGTCCAAAATGTTCTTTCAATAACATAAATTTAATTTGATTTAAAGGGCAATTCTCCTAGCTTCTTTCCCCTATAATTTCTGGCTTTTCCTATTTATTGTGAAGAGTTTCCTTCAAAATCACTTGAAGTATTGTCAAATTTGAGATAAGCTTTAAATAAACACTGAAAATGCCAACAGGAGAGGGACTGATCTTTAAAACCACAGTGCTATACCTTGCACAGGAGTATAACAACAGAGGTTAGCATTTGAAAGACAAATGGCAAGACAGGCTAACACTTACATATCCAGAAAGGTGAATAGGTAAGCAGCTTGGAGTTGCTAGCCAGACATATTTACATCTTCCTAAACTTAAAAAACTATCACCGATATATCATGTGGCCTTTTAAAAACGGCACAACATACCATGTGTCAGGAAATTTACATGCAACAGCTCACCTGCCTTCTGACTTACAGACAAAATGAAGTATTTAGGAACCATTAACAGACACCACTTTCATTCCCTCTGCCCCAACACAGCCCTATAATTCAGACTGTGCAAGCCACAGTCTTTCAAAAGTGCAGGCAGCTTAAATAAATTATTTTTATAGCTAGGACATAAGTCCAATAGGGAAATAGTTCAAGACCTATGTTTTACTTACCTCTGCTGTCATTTTGGCAAACTTGTCAGGAGGAATGTTCCCACACAACACATTTTTCCTTAGGTTAGGATTCTTTGCATCCTTGAGATTTGCTATTCTACTTCGTACCCTATTTTTGTATTTCATATCGGTGTTTTTTAATTCTTGAAAAATAGGTGCTTCGGATTTAAGGAAGAAAACATTAACAAGTAAAACAGAGCACTATAAAGGATTCATTTTGGGGGGCAACTTTTCTAAAGCAATGTACTTCTCCACTGTTGATCAAGTCCTCCCCCGACCCCAACCAACAGTTACTTTTCTGTTCAACACAGCAGACTTCACATCCTTCTGAAGCCTAATCACAGTTCAGCACATGGTCAGTGAAACGTGAATTTTTGGGTAGTAGGATCTCAACTGAAATTCTGAAAAGTCACCCATACATTTATGTCCAATTCCTTGACCTCATCCTGAGGATTCATTCATTTCTAAACCAAATATTCAAACACTGGCTGCTCACTAACAGAATTTTAAAACAGGTTTGCAAAAGAAACAGGAAATTCCTTAACAGGAATGATGTCTGACTGTAATTACCAAAGGATATCAGCAAGTTAGAATCATGAAGCTTAGACTATTTCTATGCTTAAAAATACCTCCACAAAAAAAAAACCAACCTAAAATAAAAAGAAGGCCAGACCTCTGCTCTGTAACTATTCAAACACTGCTACCAGAACAACCCTTTTGAAAATTCCATTTAAACTTGTAGAAAATGAAATAAAGACATTAGAAAAAGATTAAAACTGTTAACAAGAAAAGATTTAAAAATAACACAGAAGAGCCCAGCATTTTATGTCAGAATGCTTCAGTAAGATATAATATTGCTGCTGCAAGGAAAACATACGAAACTGAAAAAAACCCACACACACTCACCTACACACATTCCTACATGTTTTAAGGCAAATCATTTAGGTTGTGCTGTTTTTTTAAACCCTAGATTTCTGCACTAATGTGTTGAACACAGTCTGCTATTTTTGTTTTAAATGAAATTAAAAAACATTCAATATATAGATGAAGTTAATTAATTTTAACATTATCAACGCTTTAAAAAAATACTCTTGCGTAGACCACGTAGATGTAACACAAAGGATATCTTCTTCAATCTGAGAACCCAGCTCTTCCTCATCAGCACCAATAGCAATGTAATCATCTGAGGAAAACAAATATTAAAATATTAGCAACCTGACAATCTCATCAATGTTCTATACCCCTGAGAGCCCATTCGAAACTCTGAAACTCAGCAAATTATGAACCAACTGCAGTGAATTTTCCTTTTGTATAGGAAAGTTTAATTTACTATATACTTATCCTTTCAAAACTTTGTTAATATACTGGAAGAACAAAAATAAGTGAAATGAAGAGCAACAGAAGTTTAAAAAAAGTAGAACAACCCTAAATCTTTCACAAAACCAAAAAATTCTGACATCTAGTTGCAAACACAAGTAGTAACAAAAAACTTTGCTATACAGAGAAAATTTTAAATATTCTAACAGGCTTGGGAAATAGCCATCTCCACAGCATATCTGTGCGTAGAATAGACTATTATAAAAATAAAATATTTTGTATTGTGTTTCAATTCTTTCAGTCCACACAATACAAGTATAAGCAATTAATGTTTTGCATGCGTGCAAGAGAAAGATTTCACTAGAAACATAGTAATTAAATAACAGAAACAATATTATTAGATATTTTAAAAAATGCAAAGCAGAGATGTGTCATAAAACATGTAAATTAGAAGAAATAAACCATAGCAATCTTGAAGACAATGCAACACTTGACCTAAAATGTCTCAAGATAACTGTTTACTGTTTCTGACCAAAACCCTTACTAATAAAGACAGCTGCCTTTCCAAGATAGCTTAGGACAAATTAGATACGATGTTTTCCTTCTTCTCATTTTAACATGGGTGTACTTCAATGAGTAATCCAAACACGATTTCTCCTTCGATCTCATGCAGAAGGCCATAAAACCCGAAAATAACCTTATTGTTTGAGACTGGCATTCAACCCATGGATGATCAGCTTACATGTGCTGTGGAAAGTAACACAGCAAAAAGAGTTATTGGAAAACTAGCTAAAATTAAGACAACATAGAATTATGAATACTAAGATGCTGTATGCAACTTTCTGGTCACAAATTATTTTAGAAGTCTATGAACTACACATATGCAGAGGATCACAAATTCATGGTCTTTAGTCAACTTTGATTACTGTCTATATCTGAATTTATGTGAATAAAAAGAAAGACTAAAAGAGTGAAGAAGGTAAAAATGGATGACTCAGAAATCTGCTTACACTGCATCAGGTTACACTAAGCTAAGAACAGAGGAAGGAACAGGACCTGGGTCATAAGTCCTGGTAAAAGAGAAGGACCCACAAGGAAAAATTCAGGTCATTGAGGAGTCCAACTTTTAGTTTGCCCCTTATCTAGCATATCATTCAGTTTGTCAGTTTAAAGGCACCCAAGTGTACATGAGAGGACAAAAGAAAAAAACACCAAACCGTCAAGGAATTTACAGATGCCCAAAAGGCATGAAGATAGAGCAATGCAAGACTCTTATTGTGAGTATCCCAATGAAACCTCAAGATTACATCAAAACAGAAAGGCAGCCTTCAAAAACCAAAATCTGAAGGCCCACAGGATCTCTGGTGTAAGAAAGGCAGGCAAATATATAGTGGCACTCTCAGAAATAAGACCAAAAAAATAGCAGCTTCCACAAAAAGATTTAAATGAAGCATTAAGGACGCAATAACCTTCCTGAAAAGATGTTCCATTGTATGCAAGATAGCAGATGAACATAAGCCACAAAATGTCCCATATCATCAGCAACAAAAATGTATTTTAATACATTCCCATGCTGTCAAGGTTACTCATTACTTGCATCTTAGGTGAGCTGGCCTATGGGTATATACACACAAATGGACATAACCAGGGTTTATTCCACCTTACGGGGCAGCAGAAAAATAGAGTGGGAAGGACTGAAATAGAGAAGAAGGAAATAGTTAAACTTGAAAATACAGTCTACAAAGCTCACCTCCTGTTCTGAGAGCTGCAGAGAGCATTTCTCTACATTTCACTCGTACAGAATCCGAAGTGCTTGGAGCCCGGGGAAAAGAAGGGATGAAAGAATTTGAGGGAGCACTACCCTCCTCCTTCCTGCCGCTGGAATTGCTACTTGAACTGCTAAAAGAAAGGCAAAAAGAAAACTAATATTAATGTTTTTCCCCCCCTTTTCAAATAACTTTGTTCCAGGGCAAAACATAGGTCTTTTGCTATATCCATTTGATTGTATTCCAAAAAAAGAACATGGACCACCTTTTTAAAGCTACTTATCGTTCTAGAGGCAATACAATTTTAAAAGTGCCTTTAGAATATTCACCAGGGTATTCCACACAATAGAGACACATTGTATTTCATTCCATTATGTGGCATATAAGTTTTAATTCTCAGTTCTCTACATTAACTTGAAATCTACTTTTCTCCCACAGAACTTTACTTTAAAAAACAGTGAAGATACATCACACTAACATTCAGTCTGCAGTGAATGCATCGCATTCCATCTGCTTACTGTACTGAAGTGCTACCATGGTCACAAACAAACAATTAATGTAGCTTTGCAAACTGTAAACCAAGAAGTTTTCAGCTTGCATCAGGGCAAATGGTTAGAGGTTAAATTTCAATTTGAAAATGGCTGCTGGAAACAGATTCACTGAAACCAGAAATGCATAGAGGAAAACGGGCACACAGATACTATTCTGCAATGTTCTTCAGCTCCTATAGTGTCATTAACATGGGCTCATTTTTCTGATAACATATATTTTGTGTTTACCAAAAGAAGTGCAGAATTAGATTGTTTATTAAACATAAAAGCTAACAGACAAAAGAAGTATTCCAAACCTCCAACATATGCAATTACCACAAAGCTGTGACTGCAAGTTGTTTTACAGTTCTCAAAGCTCAATGCTAGTATTGAGAGAGGAAGGAGGTTTTGACAGATAAGACAGATGGAATAAACAATAACTAGTTTGTCCATACCTTGACCTGTGGCTTTCATCTTTTTTTAATGTCAGCAGCAGCAGGATTTACTTAGCTAACATCACACCATTTCTTGTACAACTCTAAGTATTTCAGAAAAAAATGTGGAAGCAGTCTCTAACATGAGAAATTTGGACCTAATAGTTTAAGGTTAATTTATACTGAGTGAGATTATTTGTATAGTCATGAAGAATTAAGCACCTTTCTTCTCTTGCTTCAGGGCTGTTTTGTGAGGAAGATGCAGGCTCCTTTTTCTTATCTTCAGAATCTTTATCTGTTGAAGGTCCATCTGGAAATACAAAACATGAGAAACTCTCTTTTACCCAGAAATAGTAACCGATTTAAAGCAGTGGTAAAATATCTTCGATGATTTCTCCTGAACCAGTTGGAAATGCTATCAGCTCCCACTCTCTGCTTTGACCTTCTCTTGCAGTACAGCCTTCTACTCCCTAACACCTTCCCCAACCCAGCAAATGGAAAATATGACAACACTTCAGATCCTTCGAGTCAAGTCCAGCATCTGCTTAAACCGGCAGTGAAGACACGATGAAAATGTAGACTTTTATGATTTTTTTTTGCCAACTCTGCTGCATGAGGTAGACAATAACTTCTTAAACTACTGCATCAAGTCTCTGGAGTTTGTCTTCCATGTTTTAAATATAAGCTCCTACTAAATATATGTCATTCTTTTTAATTATATTCACAGGATTTCTACCAAAGGACTGAACCAAACACAACTGTGGTGTGAAAGCTACCATGGTTGCCAAAAAATATAAAGATCATTTTCATATGCTTTTGAAGGAGTTTTCCAGACATGCACACAGTATTTTCTGTGATAGCTCTTAAATTATTTGCCTTACTGTTTAAAAATATTTGATTTTGCCTTTCCCATGCAGGCTATGTTTAATGATGATTTTATAAAGAATAAAGATGAAAGCCTTTATTAAAAAGGGCAATCACGACATTTAACTTTAGCCTAGCAAGAACACATACACCCTTCCACTGTAAAGAGGAATTCAGAGTGGCTAAATTGAGCTTCTGCTTTGATTTGCTCTCTAGAAAGGCTGACTCTCTCCACTGCCTACAGAGAAGAGAAAGCCTAGCACGGTTGGCATCACTCACTGACAGTTAGATTTTGTGAATTCCTCTCTCTAAGCCCTCATAAAGCTGCCATTACTCTTCCAAATCTGTAGACTATATTATTGAGATAAGCATATATTGCAAACTTTAAAAAGAACTAAAAACAGTTCAAGAAAAGGAGGGAAATCTGGTAAGGCTCAGTCTTTCCCACAAAGATGTCCTGAACTAGGTATCTAAATCCTTGTTTAAGCATCTAAAAGTATCCTCATTTCCAGAAGAGCCCCATCCCCACACTTCTCAGGGGAACTTGGTGGTATGGAACAGACAAATTCAGGTCTCTTATTCAAGCACTGAGCTTTTTTTTTTCCCTAGAGAGTAGAAAATTACTGTACTGGCTTATTTTTAATAGGAACAATTTGTATTTAAAGCTACACAGAAAATATATTAAACTGGACAGGATTTTGATCCTTTCCTTAACTTTTGAGTTAAGGCATTTATCAAATCAAACATCACTTTGTTAAAAAAATCATCATCACAAAAGGAGACCACAGAGACAGCCATACTGGATCAGACCAAGCACCCATCTACTATCCTGTCTCCAGCTGTACCTAAAAAGAGATCCCTACAAAACAGTATAGGAACCACACAAGCACACAAAGATACTCTCCAGAGTATTTCCCCAGCCTTCACAAGCTTAAGAGTTTAGTGATTTCCTCACCCACTGTTTGTAAATTTGTATCAATCCTTGATAAATTTCTCCATTAAAGAAAAAAAGGAAAATTAAACACAGTAGATGATGCACTTGAACCCATTGCCTTTAATAAGCTAAAGGTGTTATTCAAAAAATCCTAATAAAGATATCAATTCAACCAAGTATTACTTATAAAAAAGTAATTTCACTAAGAAAGCAAATGAGGCTGTAAAACTGAATGGATCACAGAAGTTCTTTGCTATGACACCTAAAGTGCACAATACTCAGAGAAAGAAAACAAACCCCATTTTTAACATGCATATTCACATGACTACTCTCTATGGCAACAAATGCTTACATGATATATAATTTTAAAAAAATATTCTAAATATGCACGTAATCTCATTTACCCTCATCATTTTTTAAGTGCATGATCATTTTTGTCAGAGGCTTTAAGACAAACTGATAGATCAAAGAGGTATCTTGGGCTACAGCTCAGGTTCTGCAAAGCAGTATAGCTGCCTTAGAGCGGAGCTCTGCTTCAGCCCATTCACCTCTGTATTTTTTTCTGGCACACAAGTTGTCAAATTCAGAGTTGACCTAGGTTATCTCCTGCTTCTTTTGCATCAAATACACTGCTATGGTATAGCTGGCACCTAGTTTTAGTTTATCAAACACTTCCATTTAGCCCAGCACCATTTCATCAGAGGAGGCAGGCACCTGAGCACATCTGCCAATACCCCAATTGCTTCTTTCACTTATGGAGGGCAGGGTATACGTGAGGCATAGGGATAAAGCAAGAGGTAAAAGCACAGCTCTTCCTACACCTGCAGACCAGTCTATGCAAGCATTTCTCAAACCAAGGTCAAACTTCAGCAGCTGAGACAACTAGACCATCTTCAGCAAATGTGTCTTCAAAGCTACAATTTCTTTAATCAGTTAGAGAAGAGTTTATAGACACTTTTGTTTAATCCACTTTCAGAAATCTGAAAATAAAGTTAACAATATTCTCTGTTTGCTCAAAATATTCTCTTAAGTGTTTAAGTCATGCACTCTTATGGATCATAAACTGGAAAGCACCAAGAATAGGACATCCTGTGTCAAGCAGTATTTATTCTTAAACTCACACATTAATAAGGATTTATTTTATTAAAATACTGTATTGATAAAAGAACAGAATGCAATTAACATCCTGCTAGAAAGCATTTCAACTGTCCTCTGGGGAAAGGAAAAAAAAATTATCCTTGAGAAACTACAAGTCCCTACTAATTAAATTAATTTACATTCAGTGGCCAGACTCTAACGCAAAGGAAAAATGACAGCTAATGGGAGTTACAAACAACCACAGAAATTATAACAAAGTAAGATGGAAAAAATGGCCCTTCTGTTAAAGATATTTAAAAATTCCAATGAGCAAGTGATTCACATCCGGAAGTCTATAGAATATCATAAATATTTATATAATACAAATTACAAGTTGCTTTAAAGAGGCACAATTACTTTTTCAACTTCATACAGCTATTAAAACTTACCAAAACTTTTTTCAGAAACAAATTGAAATTGTCATCAATTTTACGACTGAAAATTGAAACTTCACAGTTTTAGCTACTGCAGCTTCAGAAGGCCATAAAAAAAATTTAAGCTTTTTTTTAAAAAATAAGATAGACTAATTGATATTAATACTTCTTTAAAATACAAAGAACAAGCTAGTAACATGAATTGACTATTAGCCACTGGAATAAGACTATCAAATTCTGATTACTGCAGTGTAGTTTCTCTCTGGGATTTACAATTAATTTGAAAGATACTTCTACCTTTTCCAGTGAAATAACCTCTCCAGGGTAAAACATGACATGACAGTGTTCTTTGTTACCAGAACAAAATTTTTAATGTTGTAATACATGGCCAGAGATAACATAATTAATCTGAATCTTCGAAGCCATTAATAGCTTCATCATACATTCTTCTAATTATAATTATATTAGAAGTGAACTCAAGACATTGGCTAGTAACAAGAAAAAAATTAGAAAATAAAAAGACATAATGTTATTAATTTATAAATTTAATTTTAAATTACAAATTTTTTTAAATTAAGAATTTTTCAGTAATGTTAATGAAAGGTGGCTAGTTATTGCCTGGAAGTACATGAGAATTTAATTTAGTAGGTTATCTTATGTTACTGATTCAAATATCACGACCAAAACTTGGAAAGTTTTCTGAGTATTCAGTTTAAATAAGTTAAAGGAAAGAGATATGAGAAACAGGTAACAGCTGGCATAGTCATTAATTTAACAATGACGCTCATATTTAATAATTCTTTTGGCCCCATCTTCCAGTCCCTGATCAAAATAATCTTGAGATGCACAAGCAGTTATGCTTGTCAGCAATTCCTCTGCAAGATGTAGTAAGACATGAAGGTAAGATCAGAAAAGCTTCTTCCGAGTAGTAGCACAGGGAGGAATAATATCTAAAAATCTATAAACAAACAACAAAATCATGAACTGTTTGTCATTTTAAAGACTTTTTTATCATAAGTGACAAAAGAGCATGACACATTAACTTCTTTGCTATACATGTTTTTTCTCCTATACAGTATGATGTAATTTGCATCATGTGTTATTATCTCTCCACTGATAATCCTAACAAATTATAGAACTACTAATTGCACATGGAACAGTTCTGAATATGCATTTGACAGGAGGTAATTTCCACAGCTCATACTTGATATAGAAATGAAACTACTGAAATTATTTTTGCACTTGATTCTACTTAATATCTTGTAAAGACATGTACTTATCGGTAGTAAACAATACTTTTAAACACTATTAGACTGTAATTTAGGAACTTGTTTTGTCAATAACAATTTTTTTGAGCAAAGCCAGTAGGCTACTAGATGTTCTTGAACAATTTTACCTAATGACAGCATTAACATACCTGTAAGATAGTCCTAGACTGTACCAGCTTGCTCCAGTAGAATCAAACTCAGGTTCAAAATAATAAAGGAATGTACGAACAAAGTCATCTTAGTAAAACACTTCTGTGAAGTCTGACTCATGTTACCTTCTCTTGATAACATTAAGCACTTAAACATTATTTTAAAATAAAATTACTCAGGCATGCACTTTTTTGAAATAGGCATTTCAAAATGTTCGTGGCCCCATTTTTAGTTTTTATTACTGGCAATAGATGATCCCACTTGCACTTAATGTTAAGATTATTGTCCAGTCATTCTGCATTTCCAGTTCAGTACATAAACTTACTGGGGTTAAGTTCACTTAGTTAGAGGTCTGGACATTGTTTTTCACTGTATACTCTTAAGAGTTCAGTAAGTAATTACTTGTGACTGAGAAAGTTAAATTCCTTAAAGAATTTGTTGTTGGTTTTTTAATATAAAGGAACACTCCTTATAACATAAATGGGTATGCATAGATTCATTATCTGCATAGCATACTCTATATACTCAGCTACTTGGCAAAACAATCGTTATTTGCAAATCCTGTGTTATAACGGAACAGTATTTTATTCTGAGAGCGCAGTTTGCTTCCTTATGTAAATTGTGACCAACTCGGCTGTGTGGTTTAACGTTCTTACAGCAACATCTGAAAGCGATCTTCCACTGCATCTCACTCAGTGAGTCACTTCAGACGACGCATGCAAGCCCTCTGCTGGGCAGCTTCCGACCCCCCTGAAAAACCATGGGTAACCTGGCATGGCTCTGGTCAAGCTATAAACATCTGGTGAGTCACAACCTTACTTCAATTTCTTCTCATGTTTCCCATGCATTCTTAAAACTTAAGTTCCAATAGCATTCAACTTTGACAGTACATGCAGCCTGAACAGTCAACGATTCTTGCCTAAATTCAAAATGTCATTTATAAAAATAACTCACAAAGACTTCAGATCTCTGAGTACAATGCTTGGTACGATTAACAGCTGTCCGCTTCTGTTGCCATCTTTGATCCATACCATTTTACATGCACTATAAACAGCATAATCGAAACTGATTTCTCAAGCAGCTCAACATATGGTATTTCGTATTCTTCTGTGAAAGTCAAAACTAATGATAAAACAGAATAAGAGTACTTTGTAAGATTCCCACCCATACTTCACACAGCCCAGATACCCTATCTTCCACAGTTATGAGACTTTAAGTTCTAATGAATTACTGAGCAGTGAAATGAGAGGTGAAACATTGGCCCTACTATGCTTTATTATATGGTCTACATTACAAACAAGGAAAATTTAACTACATAAGTTTTGAACAGAAGCAGTGCTGTATTTTCAGGAATAATTTGATTTTATATAGCAAGTACACAACCACAACTGTACTAGACCTGGCACAATAATGTACATGCCATAATATCTGCCCTGTAACAAAAATCAGAGCATGAACAAAGGTCACATACCCACCGCCTCAAGAAGAAAGTATTCAGTTCTGATTAATGGCAAATATTTGCTATTTACTTTCCAGTTCCTCAAATGTTCGACTTCACCTGATGTAAGCAGCCTTCGGTAAAGTCTCCCAACTATCTTAAAACAATCTGAATGTGGCAAGCCATCAAAAGGGGAAGGTCCACCTTTCCCCAGCTGTATGTTACTGCTGCAATCCCTGTGCTGGAAACAGTAACTGCAAACAGGCTGGATCAAGAAACTGATACAGTTGAAATCTAAGCCAGAAGAAATGAACAAAACGATTGGTTTACAACTGGTCAGTTCCCAGCTCTGGCCTCCTGGATAGCCACTTGAGCACTACTGGCAGGAGGGAGCAAGGAGGCACCTGTGCAGAAGGGAAGCCAGGACCACCCCTTTGAGCAGCAGCCTACACCCAGATTGACCTGCCATGACTATCAGGCACCATGGTCTTATTCCAGACTTCTACAGCATGAACACCCTCTGGTCCTCAGGCAGGAATAATACTACCCATGTTTCACAATGTTTGAACACTTAAAGATCAGTCAGCTATAAGTAACAACATATTAAGACAAGTTTGACTGACTTAAGATATTGTGTTAAAAAAATGAGACAGAACACTACTTTTACTGTCTCAACAAATAAATAGCAATTCCTTTGCTCAAAGGACAGCGATACCCAGAAGGGTCAGCCTCCCCCCGCCCCCCAAAAAGCAGTATCCGAAGGCACTCCAAAAGCTGAGAATTTGGGGGGGGAGGGGAGAGGGGAAGGGAGAGAATATTTCCTCTATTTTGCTGCCTAAACTAACTTGCAGTATCAAAAAATTTGAACTTTAAATAAAGAAAAAAAACACCAAACACTTTGCTAGGGACTCTTTTTTTTAACTTAAATTAATAACTTGAGAGCTAGGTCACTCAATCCAGCTGCTGCTTTTAGAAGTCTTTAGAGTGACTCAAGTTAATATGCAAGTCCATTTCTCCACTTAAGTATCTTTCCACTTTTACCCACTGGAGGTAATACTGTTGGACTTCAAGTTCCAAGAGGAAATTTAAACATAAAAAGTACATAATTTCTACTATTTATCAGTGAACTCTAATCAGATCCTTTATAAAGTATGCATTTAATTTATAATAAGTCATTATCACAATTTAAAAAGCATTTTATCAGCATATCTAGTATTATCTAAATTTAATTACTAAAAGTAACCTAATTAGTATTATCTAACTTTCTAAAGGTAGGTTAAAAAAATGTCTGCTGTATAGGCTGTTGCTTCTTACTAGAATATAGAAGTTGAAAGCTGTCACAAATTGTCCATTCCTACATACACATACTGTCAGATGGACACAAAGTCATTTCTACACCATTTACAAGACAGTAATAAAGTATCTGATAAAATACTTCATAATTGATAAAAATGAGTCTGACTTCAAATGGCAGGGGACTCATAACACCCTCTGGTATTTAGGATATTTTTCTAGACAGAATGGTAAATATTTAAATGAGTAGAAAATAATGTAAACTGTTTCCTAGTTCAAAATTTTAACCTTCCTAAATCTTAGTTTACCTAAAATGGGATACAAAGAAATAAAATAGAGTATAGCACAGTGTATGAACAAAAACATTTGGACACAGTTTGAAATCTGAGTGTTTTCAAATACATTAAAATTAAGTACTGCAAAATACCCTCGAATAAAACCCTGCTAACAGAAAGGTTTCATTAACTGCATTCATTACTTTAAGGGAAATTAAACAAAAAAGTATTAACTCACTAATTAGTAAGTATTTTAAAACTATGAAGGTTTTAGAAAGTGCAGGTCTATTTCTCTCTACCTGTGAGTTCTAACAGATTTTTAATGTCATTTTTTTACTGTTTTTTTCTCTTCACAAATCACTTTATAACCAAACTTCAATGCCTCCACACTCTCATATGAGATTTTGCACAAGTTCTTCAGAGTACCTGTTATATTTGACAAAGGAAATAGTCAAGAACAGGTTCGTTAGTGCTTAGTACTGCAGTACAGTCATTCTAGCTCAACAGCAGGCAACGAGACTTCAGAAATAAGTCATGTCACAGAAACTGACTTCCTACTGCTTGCCAGCCACAATACAAATATATTAACTTTTTCTCTGAATACACTTTCACAGCAATGCACTGGCGATAGTCAAAGAGTAAAAAAACAACTACATCAGTGCAGAAAGTTTCAATACTTACACAGGAGCACAAATATATCTACAGCAAGGCAGTGTCAAGGATTTGCACCAAGACTGCATACAGTTATAACATGCAAGAGCAGGGGAAAAAACGTTTGTGTTGCCATACCTAACAGTTTCTTCCAAGACTTGATAAGAGATTTTGCTAAAGATGTAACTTCTTCATCTGTGCTTTGCTTGCGTATCGCATTCACTGACATTCCAATTCTGGTGGACTGCAACAGAAATAAAAATATTATACTATAAAAGATGACACGAAGATAATTTAACAAGTAAACATATATAAAGCTGTACTTTGACATCGTTTTTTAAAAGTATCTTTTTTTCTTTGTTTTTGGTTTTGTAGTTTGTTTTTTTGTTTAAGAATATCAGGATGAAATGCTGCAAGCCTTTACAAAACTTATTTTAACAACACAGACATTTTAAAAAGAAATACAACAGTGTTACCATTTGTTTCCATCACAAAAGTTTGGGGCTGGGGTGGGGAGTGGGGCAGGAGGGTTAAGGGGAGTCTGTCAGAAGATTTTTGCTCCCAAACCGTTTAAAAAAGCTCTGCTGAGCTACTTACCTAAACTAAGTATGACATGCAAAACATCTAACAATGCAGAAATCATATATACATCTTAATGTTATATACATTTTTTAGCAAAGGTTCTAGCCTCAAAACCTTATTTTTCTGTGAAGCAATGACTGTATTTATATTTTGGCATGATCAGAAGCTTGCCAACTGCTTCAGTGACTTCATGCTCTTAGAATTCCCATTTAGTGGCTGTGGAAGAAGCTGTAATATCAGTTGGGAGCGACCACGTTTAGATTCCTACCAATTTTGGCAATACTGAAATTCTTTAAAATCTTAAGCACAGAGGGTTCTGTTTTTAGATTAGAAACAGTAAGACTAGCCTACCTCTCTGAAAAGGCCAAGATAGTGACAGGCTTTAAACCTTTGGCACTACTGCCACCTATAGAGTGAAGAGGAGATTAATCTACAATCCACTCCTTTTAAGACTCAGAAGGTGACATAAATTTAGCTCAACAGCAACAAAAGTTCAATTTTAGAAGACTTCTGACTAATGTGTTAATCTAACAAGAAGAACATTTCCACACTTTTAGTTTCATGAGACGAGAAAAGCATTTAACAATACAAATATGTATTTTATTATCATTTTATATTTTGATTGATGACTAAATTTTTTTAAATTGTTCTTAAGATGCTCAGGTTTGTTGCATTTACTATTTACAGGAATCACTAAATATAAATTATTCTAATTACTTTTGCAGTAGTTCATCATAAATTTCCTTCTCCTTTAAAGGAAAATTTAAGTCTTTGTGGCTCGCTAAAAAAATGGAAGTTATTTGTTCCTTACAACTCCTTACAACCCACACAACACTTTTTGGGGCAGCATAGATGTGCTAAATGACTGGAAATGTACTGAAATATTCAGTAGCTATTTCAGCAAAGGAAACACATCAAATAACCTCAGGTCTGAGCATCAGCTCTAAACACGTATTTTGAATTAAAGAAAACAGATGGTTACTCACCTGTAACTAAAGTGTTTCAAGATGGACTCTGCTCATTCAGACTAACAGTACTGGCCAACTCTCTTGACATGTTAAACACATACTCTGGACATTATGTTCAGACAATAAAGAATAACATGTGCTTGGAACTCCATAAAATACTCATCATACCTGAATGAGAAAAATGTATCTACAAAAAAAAAAAATAACCCTCCACTGATAATTGGGCACAACCATGGCCTACTCTCATCAGCAAAAAGGAAAGACACCAACTTACAGGCTTACTTAGGTAAGTAACACTCAAAAACTCAAGTAAAACTCAAAATTAATTGGATAAATTAATTTCTTCCTCTGATCACACAAGAGAAACAAATTATGGTAACTGTCTAAACTGCCAGCTTTCTTAAGGCAGTACATAAACACAGTTCATTTGTTTGCTTTTATAGAGCACTTGATCTGGCCTCTCCCAAAGAGAGGGGAAGGAATGATCTACCAATTTATTTGCTTGCAAACCGACACAGGTAATCACAAACGATCAGTGTTATATTCTCAAAATGACTGTGCTTTAAAGACAAACGAGCTGTTAGCATTTGAAATTTCCTCAGTCTTTCAGCCTACGGAGCTGTTCTTGTTGAGAGCCATTTTAAGTGGAAAACTCGGGTATTTTTGCCTAGCCCAGTGTAACCTGTTGGAATTGCTTTATCTCTGTGCCAGTTTATAAGTGTGCAGGTATATGAAAACCTTCCTCACCCTGTCCAAAATGCATTTTTAATGGATCATTCTTCCCCACTTCATATTCTAGAGTACTTTTCATCTGCTTTCTGAGAGTAAAGAGGCTCAGAGACAGCATAAGACAGCTGATTTCACCCCTGAAGCTGGTTTCACCACTGAAGCATTCAAGCTGTCGGTGAAGCAGCCGGCAGCTGGTATGAGCAACAGTTAGCATAAGCAACCTATGACTGAACCCAAAACAAAGCATATGGTTGTGGCTACTCTCCTCTAAACCAGACCAAATGAGAAAATGTAAGGAACATAGCTGGGGAAGAGAAGCAACCACTGAAGCAAGCAGAGGTGTTACCAACTTTAAATTGTAAGAGTCTGAGTACAGAGAGTTGGTGAGCACCTGGACCAAACCAGAGCCAAATCAACTCCTGAAGAATAACCACTTCCAGGTTCCCAGGCCTCCCTGGCTCGCCAATGAACTGGCAAGAAGTCATTAACAAAGACTGCACATCACAGCCTAGTTCTGCATACGTGTGTGTGATTTCCAGTAAAACCCGTTTGTTAAAATAAAGACTGCCTGTCTCACTCACTGTTTAGCTGCACACCACCCACAATTAGCAGCAGGGGACATGATGCCTTTAATACTGTGTGGCTGCTAAACAGATTTGCAATTCTGACCACCGGATAAATCACATGTGAGGAAGGTTACTGGCTCCCTGCCTAGCTGAGCAAGGATCAGCTTGCTTACATAAAACTCGTTAGATACGACACAGTCGTATTATTGTCTGTAACGACTTCAGCTTTCTGTGACAAAAATCACGTGAGAAAGACACAAGTACGAGTCCAGACTGCTGATGTGCACCTTCCTATTCCACATACCTGTAAATTGTTCAGAGGACCTCGCCAGCTCAGACTGAAGCAATAGTCACGTTACAGGAAAAATTGTCACTTCTCTTATTACACAGGAATAATGAAACTATCATATCAACTAGCAGTGCTTTTCTCAAGCTGTAGCCAGCTTTCAAAACCACTTAAAACTGGGTGTGGAAATATGCTTTTCACTTGTGTCCTGCATTTCATCAGTTCAAACACATCAATAGATATCTCAGTTTACATAGAGAAAGTCAGTGCTCCCACTTTCTCATGATCATCACCCTTCTTGACATTAGCACATTAATGATCCACTACCAGAGCAATGCGTATGATTAATTTGCATTTCAACTGTTACTCCGAGTCCTCCATGGCTTAAGCAAATTTGGGAGACTAACATAGAAAATTTACGGCAGACTTTACATATTTATAAAACTCTCAACAAAAATAATGAAAATTTGAGTCTAAACATGTTGCTAAATGCAATCTTATGCAGTGGAACTGTTTTTAATACTTAAGAAAAACTTCTTAACTAAGCTACAGTCAACTACCACACAAGAGTATGCTAAAATATCTGATCCCTTTAGACCTACTGTAACTCAAAGAAATCTTCTTTACAAACTCATATACATATACCCACCCCAATACAGATTAAAAACTATCTTTTACTGCAAATATTATTTCACTCTAAAAACAGGTACCTGTCATATGGATGGGAATAAATAAGCTTCTTTCAAGTAGGATAGAAAACTGGACAGAATTAATATGCAACTCTATATAAATTAAGTCAGGGTCCCACAAGTGCCCTAAAAGGCAGACAGTTGAGTTTACTTGTACTTAGCAAGATTAAGAGTCCTCCTCTGTTGATAACATTACTAAGGTTTTCATTGCAACTAAAAAAAGAATAAGTTATCTACTTGTACTTTCTTCAGAACCTCACGGTTCAAGGGTAAAATTGTTCTGCTGTTCTGTGTAAAGCTTCTCCTTCTAGTCTCATTCTTCACACTAAGCAGAACAGGTTTGCATAGCAGCATTTACAGAATTTCCAGAGCATTTGCAGAGAGATTTTTTGTTCCAAAGGCAAAAAACATTATTACATAAATACTTTGTATTAAGACCTGCACAAAGAAACTCAAAAGAATCAGGTTAACAGAGGGTTTTTCTGGGTTTTGTTATTATTTTGTATGGGGCTTGAGGGTTTTTTTCTGTGGGGTTTTGTTTTGGGGTTGTTTTTTTTTAAGGAAGGGGGTTGGACATAGGGGAGAAGGTTGCAGCATCATATCAGCCATGCTCATTCGTGCACGAAGGTGACACTTTCAAATTCCTATTTTCTGTCACAAACAGTATTAGTAATAATGTACTAAGTACCTTCTGCAAATATATAGGATGCATATGTCGAGAATGACATTGCTACTGACACTTAAGATTTGAACTTTATAGCTAGTTCTGTATCTGGGACCATTAACTGTAACTTAGAAAAAGGTTACTTTTCAGTCTCTTCCAATTTAAGTGGCTACCACAGCAAATCAGGTCTTACATTTACCTCAGCGATTTGAAAATTTTCACAGAGATAAGAAATATCAAATTACTTTGGAACAAAAGTTGTTCATTGATGAATTACATGACAAACTCTGAAACTTGACATGCAAATAAAGTTCACTGAGTTACTTTTTTAAAGAATTTGTAAATAACATATAAAATACTATGTTAGAGATGTAGATATAAGCAAATTTAGAGAGAGTATGCATGCAAGTGAAAGAAATTGTACCACACCATCACTCCTGACCAGGGGAGTAAAAGGGGAGTAAGGAGGAGGAGAAGTATAATTACCTTAAGAAATACACTACTTGGAGCTGGGGGGAGGGGGGCACGCAGGAAACGGTCAAATACAATTTGCCTGAAGGTATGAACTATGCTTCTCCTCGCTTACAATCCAAAACCAGAACTAACTACATAAGAAAAGAAGGTATCAGCTGTAATCAGGTGCATTCCCCTTTCAGGAGGAAGGAAACACATCACATTCGTGTTAGTAAGAACCTAAGATTTTATGTAAGGTAATTTTATAAGCAGCTCTTCCCTTTTGTCCATGACAAAATTCACTATTTTCAACTTAAACAGAAAGATAAGCTTTAAGAGCTTGCGACTAGAAGAAAACACTTAAGTGCCCTAAATCAGGGTGAAATAAGACTAGTTACCCTGTAACAACACTGACTCTTCCAAAGAGTTTCTACATAAGAATCTACTTTAATAGTGCAACCTTCTTCCAAATTTGCTGGCTTCACCTTCAACATTATGGAGTTAATATTTGCAACATAACAACAATAAGAAAAATCATACCTGTAACAACTCAAGGGTCATGGGAATATTCTTAAGCTCCTTCAACAAATCAAGAGCTCCAGCCTGCAAAAAAGAAAAAAAGGAAAAAAAAGTCAAATTAGTAGCAATCAGGTACTTTAAATATAATATCAACAACATACTCTTATCTGCTGTCAAGGTCCCAGATTGGATTCAAACCATCAGTTCCCATTTTATTCACAGAACAACTCTAGGACAAGGAATGTTCTGCTTCACAAACTCTCAGCATTAACAGGCCTTAACTCAGAAATCAAAGTATTCACTCAAAGCCTAGAGAAGTTTTATCCCATATAATTCAAATGCCAGTTAAAGTATTCTGTCAATTACTACTTAACCAACACACATCCTCAAGGAAACAGCTTCAAGGGTACTTCACTTAACAGCATCAGACACAAGCCAGACAACAGCAATTCTCAGTTCAGAACAACCTCACCTGTTTTAGCACAAGAACTTGGAGTTGAGAAGCTCTCCATAGTCCGTCAATAATGCATATATACATGCACATATAACTACATACATAAAACACACATAGCCAACATTCTTAGCTGTATTTGCAGTGGTGTTGTAAAGCCAGAAAAGTTTACTGGTTTAAAAACTGTGATCGGATTACACTATTTACACTATTATAAACTAGACACAGCTATAGTTTCCCCCATAGAAAAAGACAACTTTGTGAGTATGCCTACCAACAAAAGCTGAGCATGACTTGCTTTCAAGTCTTATTTTCAACTACTAAATTTAAATATTAATTCAATGAAATACATAGATTAGGCTGCATAGATTACTGCAGACAACACTCTTCAGCCTATACCAGACTGGCCAAGCATTACTAACATGTTCCAAACTAGAAGCCAGAGCCCATCCTAATGTGCTATAACATCTGAGCTAATGCACTTGTTTATTATTCAGCTGTTGTGGGTTTTTCTTTCCTCCTTTTCCCCTGCTGAAACCATAAGGAAAGGTACAAACTAATACAGTGTAAGCAGCAACTTTCTAGATAGATGAGTTAATTTCAGAGATTGTACTGCTAGGCGTTAATAAACTCTATACACAGCTACTCCGACTGACAATTCATTCCTTGGCGATGTCGGCCTTACTTAAAAAAACAACTTTTCATAAATGTGAGCTCCATAATTTACTTTAACCTCTACATCTTTGACGATTTACTGCCTCTAAGTAAAGCTCTGCACCATCCACTTCTTACTGTGCACAGGGGTTGCCAGACTATAGCAACCTCTTAAAGGTTGAGATGACTTTGCTGTTATTCAAGTGCATATGGTTCTGAACCTGTGAGCTATGAACAGCAAGAAGGCAACTGCTTTCGCATGCAAGAGACCACTCTACCCAGGCTAAGCCTACTACCTTCCCACTTTTTTCCTTTTTTTTTTTTTTAATTCATGAGGTTTGGAAATAAACCCCACAAAATTTCCATCTTGCAGATCTTTGGAATTTGATTCCTTTCTCTTTCCTTACCTCTCTCTCAACTTATCCTATTTTGTTTACTTTAATATGCATTTTGCTTGCCTTTATTTTTAAATTCTCCCTGATCAGCTTCTAGTATGAAACCTGTTGCAAGGAAACTCTTGTAATCTCTTACTGCATCTGCAGGTCTTACTATTTAATCGCTAAAGATAGCACATAAAATAACCACCAAGAGGCTGAGAAAGATGAAAGTGGAACTTCTGTGTCACATCCAAGCAGGCACAGCTTTGGACGCTTTCAAATGTCTGCTACAACCTCTGTTTTTTAACGCATCTGAACAGCAAAGCAGCCTCTAAAAACCGAACATTTCACTATGTCCCACCTTACACAAACCCAATTCACTTATAAAACTAAAGTTTTACTGTTGTGCCATCATAGCAAAAAGTCTTATCTAACTTTTATTCATGTTATACAAAACTTCTCCAGTTTTAGCCATAGAATTTTAGCAGCAATGATGCAAGACTGGGAAATGTCATGCTGTTTTCAGGTGCTAAATTGAGTTAGCATACTAAACCATTTCTTTCTCTAAACAGCTGTAAGTGTGGTTTCTTCTGTGCAAACATAGATCCAAGTAAAGCAAGTTAATTATCTTCACTGCTACAAAACAAAATCAAATTCAAGAAAGTTTTCTTAGCCGAAACAAAACGAATGACAAAACTCGATGTGCCATTTTCAAAAATACAATCTGATAACACTTACCTCCAAACCAATTAAGTTACTAGCAAACTGTACACAGTATGTGATTTCAAAATAAACACAGGTTATTCTAGCCTGCAATTTCACCATAACAATGATACTGTAATGTGAAGTAGCACTCTCTTCACTTCATCTTAGAAATACAGTCTAGTCAAAATTTCTTTGCCTCTGTAAAATCCCTTTCCAATTGTATATGTCAAGACAACTTTATTATTCACAGTCTAAACATTTTCCAAAACTAGTAACTTGATACATAGGAGGTTAACAAACCATGCAACAAGTAAAAAAACCCAGGTACTCTCTACACAGATGTTACCTACATTTCATGCTGTTTTCTGTACCAAATTACCAACATTTCTAATGCTCTAATGCTTTCTAAGCCTTCACTCTTCTGTAATCAATTATATTAAGTGTACCAGGAATTAGATGCTTTAAAATTAAATTTAAATTGAGTTTAAACTCACAGCAACTAAACAGTTTTTCATAACCCCTTTTCTTAGCATAAAGTCAAATGCCCTCTTTTCCTCAAAACCAGAGTGGAAGTTGCACAGTAAAATTTGTAATTCCTATTTTTCTAATGTAAGACTTCTCTGTTTAAAAAACCCCAACCATTAAGAACATTATTATAAATCTTCTTTTAAAGGCATTTCTGTAATTTTATAGAAAATGAAAGACAATGCCCCATTCCACTAGGCTGGTTGGCTTCCAGTTTACCTTGTTACTTGAAATAACAGAAGTCAGCTTCATACAGATTTAACAGATTACTCCTCTCAGCTTCTCTCAGTTGATCAGATCATAACACGAGAATGATGTTCTATATTCATATTGTAAAGCTCTGCTTCAGGCGATAGAAAATGGAGTACATTTCTGAAGACAGCAAAGCTATCCAGTTATAATTCCGTTCTACTTAAGGGAGCAAACATTTAATAACATGGCCAATTTTACATTTTCATCTCTAAACCTACTCAGTTGTTCTTGATTTTTTTAATCCATGGGTGCAACCTTATTTTTCATACCTATTAATTACAGCAGCTTAATGAAAGAAAAGTGTACTTACATACAACAAAAGCTGGAAGGAAGGCACTACATGTGTTTTAATCCAATCACAGTTATTCTGAAGGAGGGGTAATATCTATTTCAAACATGCAACCAATATTTGACATAACAGCAGATATATGTATCTCACAGTGTATTAAATACAACATTGCATTTTTGTCCTTCAAAACACAAGAACCGCCTATATCACTTCACTAAGATAGTTATGAAATCTGCGCAGCTACAATTAAATCCTTAGTCAAGGCAAATCACCAAGAGTCTGACTCAGGGAGGGTGTCTGCACAGCCTGCCTTTTCAACTCATTAAAAGAAATGCCAAAATGCACTTTGCCACAAGCCACAGAGTCACTTTTTGTATGAGAGATGAAGCATCTCTTGCCATCTGAGTCTTGACAACTTCAGAATGAAAAGGTATCAAAGCTTTTTTTTTTTCCATTGATGTGTTTCATCAAATAATTCTCAAAGACATACACCAAATACCTGTTCTTATTGAGTAAAAATGGAGAAAGGAATACAAGAGGTTGTCAGGAGCATCATTATCCAGCAGGTACTTATGTAAGAATGCATTTCTCAATTCAGCTTCATCGTTGTGAGACAATGAAGCACCTCTTCATAGAAATGATCTTAATTTTGCTAAAGTTAGCATTTTAACTGCAGGGCAGGATTAGGTAGGAAATCACATTGTGCCATTAAAGAAGAAATACCTTATAAATGACAATGACTAGTAAGAAAAACTGAGAGTCATCTCCTGGGTTAAATACTGATGTACTTCCTCTCCTATCATGCAACTAAGGGTTTTTATCATGGTACAAACACGTGCTTCAGATAAACTGTCAGATCTCCACTATCAGCCACAGAGGCAGCTCAAGCCCTCAGCCTTAGGTTTCTGAGACAGTGTCAAACTAACCACAGAGCTGCTTGTGTGCGGTAACAAGCTGGAATGAACAAGCTCTGTTCCAAGAAAGTACAAAACCACTACTGCTTCTGGTGCTGCCCACGCTCTCGCTCCTGGGATAGGGGTGAAGATGAAGACCCAGCCGCCAGCTCCAGCCACGCACAGCCTGGCCCAGCTGTGCGCACTGCATTTGGCCACATCAGACCCACGCTGACCCCAGCAAAGACACTGCACAACTCCCTAGAGCTTTGAAAGTTAATTAGCTCACATGCACTAGAGTGTGAATACATGTCCCCAGCTGCTGCTAGGAATTACATCCAAACTCCTAAGCCTTCCAGATCACAAATAAATACACTGTCGTCACCAGGAACATCTCCGGTATCGCTGCAGCAATGCTCCTCAGTGTCAACAGTCGTTCCCATACTACCTGGGAGTTGCCATTTTCTTTCTATTGTCAGAAGTTCTTCCAAATAAAATTGAATTAACTGCACTTTATCATTCTCATTGCCACAACAGTGAAATATTTCACAGTTGGTATGTTTTCATCTTTTTGACATCTCATAGGAAAGAACCACTACTCCAATTTTAGAGTCGGGAAAGTGAGACTGAATTCTTTTGTGCTGAAAAAGCACGAGGAATAGAAATAAAGAGAACAAAAAGGAAAAAAATTAATCAAGCAAATAAACATTGTAAAAAATTATTTCTACTAGACGAGGCTCCTGTTTCCATGCTGTACCCTTAGAGGATTCAAATGTATCAGGGCTAAACCATACAATATTACGGAACACCAAGGATTTTGAAACACAACAAAGCATAGCCTGCGTGTACTTGCAATGAATTTGTTTAGATTCTGAACCAAACAAATTTCATTGCTTTAATGCAATCGGTACATTATATAATTAGGAAAATGTTATTTTAAAATGTTATTTATAATTTCCATTATCTTAAACAGCAAAAAAACCCCACACTGCTGCATCTATTAAGACGTCTATAAACTGAAATTCCACACAGCTCAGTTCTGAACTATCACTAATATTGAGCATTTAATGCCCTATCATAACATATAGAAAAATTTTAATTTTATGTACTAAAATAATAGTTTGTAGGAAGAGCAGCAGTCACAAATATACAAGAGAATAACAATATGCCCACCTGATAAAGCAGCAGTAAATGGAGTTGATAGTTTACTTGTATGCTATTTTATGTGTAATCATGATCGGGTACTTGACTGTTGCTGCACACTCTGATTTTACTTATTTTGATGTTTTGTAGGGGTAATATAGATGTTATATGTTATCTGAGTAAGTTCTATATCAAGGGCATACAGGAGAATAACACGTGAACTGAGCTAACAGAATTCTACCCAACTAAATTCTGCCTCCATTCTGAGGCAGAATTACCTGAATTAATAAACACCGTAAAAATTATATTCATACTTTGTTTCAGATTTACAAACAAACAAACAAAGTGGCTCACATGCCCCATCTGCTTCAGAAGTTTGCCCACACAGCTCTGGTCAGCCTGCCGAAGCAGGATTAGGGTTCCTCAATCATACCACGTAAAACTCCAGCTTTCGCGCTTGAAAACAAAAACAACCCACCGAGAGGAGACTACCTCTGCAGGCGTTCTCCTCCAGCTGACCGGGCTTCCCACATCGCTTCACGTACAGCTCTCGACCGAGGCCAACGTTGCGACTGTAATGAATGGGAAGCGGAGGGAAACGCCGTTTGGAGCCAGGCTCGGTGCCCGGGCTGGAACCTCCTCATAGCTCGACGCCGCGCTGGAGCCGGGGGAGGCACCGCTGCCCCCCCCCGCCGCCGGCCGGCCTTGCGGAGGGCGGCCGGGGGCACTCCGCCGGGAGGAGGGCCGGCTGACAGGGCGAGGGCCCCCCCGCAGTACGCGGGCCGCGCCGACCGGCGGCTCCACGTCCTCCCGCGGCGGGGCGGGGGGAGCCGCCGCACCCCCGCCAGCCCCGCGGGGCGGCGAGGAAGGCGCCACGGCCGCCAGGCAGCGGGGGGGAGAGACAAGAGCCGGGAGAAGGGGCCCCGGCCGGGCCCCGGGCGCCGCGCGGCGGGAAGGGGGATGGCCCCGGGCCCGCTGGAAGGAGGGAGCGCGGGGCCGGCCCAGGCTGCGCCGGGGCCCACGGCGGCTCGGCTCGGCTCCGCGCCGCCGAGCCGCGTCCCGTCCCGTCCCGCCCCCGCTCACCGCGTTCTTCTTCTGCACCATCTTGTCCATCTTCTTGGCGATGCGGATGATCTCGTCCTCCGTGGCCATGGCTGCGACGGCCCGAGCGCGGCGCGTAGGAGCCGAAGCCCGGATAGCAGACCCCCCTCCCCTCACCTCCCCTCGGGGCGCGGGAAGCGGCCGGGGCCGCCGCCGAGCTCTGGGGGCAGGAGCGGAGCCAGGCCGCGCCGCCGCGCCCCAACCCAGCAGCCACAGCGGCGGCGCCAGGCAGCACGCGTCGAGCGCCGGCCGCAGGAGCCAGGCAGCGTTGCGGCAGGCCGAGACCATGAGCGCGCCGGCGGGCGGGGGCGGGGCTGCAGGGGCGGCGGGAGCCTGGGGGGGGGGCCGTGGGTGTGTCTCGCCCCCCGAAATGCCCCAAACCTAACAGAAGTACAATTAAACGCTCTGGCCTCTTACAATCCCTCACTCTCTCCGCCTCGCAGCATTGCTGCTAAGGCTGGTCTGCAGGCAGCACGCACTGCCAGCCGCTCAGTGTGCTGTCCTGTTCGTACAACCCATAATACGCTGCAAAACACACCACCAGTAACTCGTTTCCTCTGTTCAAGCTTTTCTTCAGCTGTCAGAAGACTGAGAATTACAGCAGACGCTTGATTTTGTTAGCTTCAAATGGATGGAAAATCCCCTCTTCCCTCTAAGGGAAAAGCTTTTTCTTAAAAGTCTATCCCTAAAGAGCTACTTTTGTATAAAATGGAGTGAGGATTTCAAATTGCAATTTTAGAGGAAGTTTGGGATTTACAAGTTCAGAGTCAGTACAACAGAGTTGGAGATAAACTTTTGCATTGGCCAAGTATCACCCTGTAGCATGCTACAGTGCTTCGAAGTCTTAAAACTAACCTAAATCTTGTGTATGTTCCAGTGGGACGTATCACAGATATAAAGTTTGACAGATTTTTGTTATGTACCATCAATGAAATTCTGTTCACTGAGTTATATGCCTTGTTACCTGTGATTTGTTGTTGAAAAGAACAGCATCATTAAACCCTTTTTGCTGTAAAATAAAAGTGTTTACTTCAAGAAAATGGTAAGCATATCTGAAGGTTACAGAAAGATTGCATGAAGATAATCCCCTACTAAGATGCAGGAGGGTGCTTATACATCCTTCTGGAATCTATTATTAGTAAGCAGTCGAATGCTGTGCATGCCTGAGTTGTAAACTGAGGACTGCAAAATATGTACATTTTGGAGAAGAGGCCTTTTCCTTGAAACGACACTCAAAGAAGCGATTACAGCAAGAACTGCCACTGCACTTGTGTTTCACGTACTTTGCAACAAGACCGTCTTGTGTTTTGAAGCCATATAGAGACAGGTGGTTTTCAGGCACTTCTACATCATGCTCAATACACACAATGGTCACAGCATCTGCCAGCTGAAAGGCCTGCACATAGCAAAGCAGTTAAAATTATTCGGGAGCTAGACAGATCTTCCCACAGGTTAGATCTGGGCCATGAACTGGACAAACAGACAGAAACTTTGTCTGCAGCCTTTTTGTTTGTTCTGCCCAAGGGGGAAAAAAAAAAAACCAAAGGAATGCTTCCTTAAGGAAAAGAATACCTTTTCTTTCAGGAACACATTTTGGGCAAGAAGAAAAAAAAAAAAAAAGCAGTGCTCACCACAGCATTTAAGGGATTGTGCCAGGTCAGGTTTAATTCCATTTTGTCTAGATGCAGTAACCTAGTACCTGTAATAATCAACTCAGGTTAAATAAGATGCTAACCTCAAATGAAATCTATCATCATTTTTCCCACAATCACATCAATGATAAAAGCAGTACACTGCATTAGCAGCTGAGAGCTATTGCTATGCTATATGGTAAACAAGCTTGTTCATGTTCTACAGTAGGTGCAAGTTAGTCAGGGATAACGCTATCAGAAAACTAGAAATCTCAAATCAGTCAGTACAGTTATTTTGAACATATTTAAGTTCTGGAATGAAGTCTTCCAGTATTAATGTCTTTAAAAAATACAATTCAACACCTTCTTCACTGTAAAATGCATGGAAAGAGTTAAAAAATGCAGATGAAATCTGTTAACATCCAAAATGTATCAGGTAAGGAAATTATAATTGTAAATTAGCTATATAGCACTTACAAAAGGCCTGCTGCAGGACAGTAAGGGGAAGGCAGGTCACACTTGTTTAACATCTAAACTAATAAAAGTAGCATCAGAGAAATATTTCAGTAGGGAAATCAAAAGACTAACCAGATGGTAATGCATATCCTTTTTTGCAAATGGATGCATTAAAAGAAAACAAAATACAGCTCACATCATTTGTACTGCATGCTACAGTACCAGAATGATAGTCAATTAACTGAACCAGCACTAACCAGATTCTTTATATTAGCTGCTCTATCATCCTCGGGACAACAATTGTTTATTGCAAAGAAATACACAGCACTCTCCATGGTTGTTTTTTAGCTGGTTCTAAACCAAGCAGCTTTGTACAGCATCAATCTCTTCTGTAACATGCCGTTGTAAGTCCAAAGAAGAGTAGGAGAGGGAAAAAAGACCAAACAGAAGTTAAACTATGCAACCTTTTCCTTTCTGTTTTTCTTTCTCCTAAATAAACCCATTAGGAAGAAGAAATAACACACTATTTGTTGCACTGCGTTCACCTGTTAACAGCATATTCTCACCATTCTTTTGCAACATTTTCTAAAAGGTATCGTATACTTGCTGCTGCAAAGAACCAGCATCTAACTCACTAGAGCCTGTCATCTGCTGGACCACATGACCTTCCACATTACTGGGACTTAACAGGCAGAGATGACTCTCCTAAGCAGATGCACATATGAAATGTTGTAGGTTTTTATTAACTAGTCTCCTTTGTTATGAGACGCCATATGGGGGGTCGGGGGGGCAGGAAACAGTAGCACACATAAAATTTGTAGTGAAAGATCTCTGTACTCCTATCAAAGCACTTAAAATATTCCATTTTCAGGACTAACATTCTGTATGGGAAAAGCACCTCTAATCAAGTGTTAACACAACTACGCAAAACATAAAATTCACAGCATTCCAAAAGGTTTTATGTGACCATGTGTTATATCCATTATGCCTCTCCTCTTTATTTGAGCCTTCAGTGTAACAATGACTTGGGTCTACCAAAACAGAATTCCGATTGGTCTGAATCAGCCAACTGATCCCCAGCCTTTGCAGGGGAAGAAGAGACCATAGATACATGAGGGGAGCTGTAGCAATGGAAGTTCCCATTCCTCTTAATGGCAAGATCTTCCTCAAAAATTTCTGAAACAGTTAACATGCATCTTGATTAGTTGTTTCTGTTGTTCTTCAACAGATAGGGGTTTTTTTATTTCCTCGGACTAGCTCTAGATTATAATGGTACAGCCTGAAGTTAGACCAATTATTTTCAAATTCTGGCATTTGCAGTATGTTAAGTTCATTTTCAAAATGTTTTCACTTCTTTTTTGCAACTGAGGAGCAGTAACTGGAGGTAGTTAAACATGAAAAATAAAAAATATTTAAGAAAATGGGTTTTGGTTGTTGTTTTTTTTTTAAGGTCATATCATTAGACTGTCACTTAGATAAGCCATGTTCTCTGTTCTAGGGCAACCTCTACTTATTTTTTGTACATAGACTGAAAATATTTAAGCTTTTTAAAGATCCCTCAAAATAATTTAAAATACTATGACATAGCTAGCAAATGATTTCAAGTAGAAGCTACTTTAAGAGTTTACTCGTATTCACAACCAGGGAACATTCGAACTCCAATTTTTAGACTCCATCTGCTCCATCTGTTAATGCAGACAAGCAGCCTTTTAAAAAAAGAACCTTGAACGACCCCTGAGGGACGTTTACCTTCTCCACACGGAGAAGCTAAACCTCCCACTTAGATGCCTGAAGCAAGGTTCACTACACCTCAGCAAACTGGCTAGAAGTTTTAAGTTTTACAAGTTTTGCAGAGAAAAAGGAGGCAATGGGTTGCTCTTTTCTGGTATTGGAACTAAGAGAAAACCATTATCTACTGATTTACTTTGTGGATGTCCATTAAATTATACAAGTCCTTTGTTTAAATCAGCTTTAATCAGCTACATCGAAGGCACTTGTTTCACTCAAAGAGAATTAATAAACCTGTTATGCCAAAGGCAAACGGTGGTAACATGAGAGTGGCAAGTAATGAAACAAAAAGAAAAAAAAAAGTAAAAAAACCCTGTTCTGCAGCTATTATTCTTCAAAGAATCCCATTTCCAAGTTAACCAACAGACATTCTGAAAACTTCTTGAGAGTCACCTTCTTCACTTACACCAGTGGTCTCATACTGTATTTGATAAAGTTTAATACAATAGTACATTGTAATTTTTTACTATGCTAATTCTAGGCAATGTTTCTCCTCACAGTTATCTCCTCAGGGATGCCAGGGCTGAAAGTAAATAGAAACTGAAGATGACTCAAAAAGTTTTTCACAAAATATAAGCTGACAAATTACTCTGTATAGTATTGCATCTTTATTGTTACTAGCTATTCTTATATCCTTAAGTTGCTACAATATATTCACATACAGCACTGCATCTGACGTGCATTTCCACACATTCATGAACTGCCTAACTCCGCTCCACACTGACTTTTAGACACCATAGTCTATGGAGACAAGTGGCCTTTTAGTTGCTTAAAACTGCCTGAGGGGGAAGGTCTAGCTTTACTACACGTACACCCCATTCCCTCTCAAGTTTCTTCAGCACCTCTTCCCAGATAATCTTAAATTCTCTCTAGAGTGCCCCAAACTATGTATACCACTGATCAGCCTCAAGTATTACAGTTAACCTAAAGAGCACAACATGTAACCCCTGACCTGAAAACTGCTTCTTTAACAAATACGTTAAGTGGTATGTATGCTATGCCTAATACAACTTCAAAGGCTCGATGACACCGCAGAACCCCCCGAGGAAGGTGCAGCAGTACACAGTGAGAAGACTTTGGCTCTTTAGTGTCCTAGAATAAGGCTACTAAAAAATATTTTGATTTCCTCTACCTTTCAAAATTACTGCAAATTCCAAGAAAACAAGTTAAAATAAAATTAACCCAGAATATGAAAAAAATCAAATCATATTTAGCATTCTCTCAACAAGGTAGCAAAACATAAATTGGTGGGGTTTTTTTTTTTCTTTTCAGTAACTACAAGTCATCGCTCTTTTGTATTATAGCATCATGCATACATTACCACGCAATACATTTGCAAGAAGCCTCTAAAGTGCCTGTTTCACAGCAGATGAAAGCTCGACTTCTTTCAGGTAAGTATGGAAAAAGACTTTAGTAGTTTCCCAAACACTGATTAAAATTTATTTCACAATGATAAAAATTAAAAGATTTTACATTTTCCCTATTACAGAAATAATTTCCGAAGTTAAGATTTCTTATCATAAATAAAATGAGTAAACTAAGTAAATTACATCTTAGATGTTTATATTAAATATAAATGGCTTATACTTCATAACACAAAGAGTACGTGTTCCGTAATTCTTTATAAAATTTCAGATACACAGGCCTTGTATCTATGGCTTCATTAACATCTTACACAGTTTGTTCTCAGTCACATCCATCACACAAATAGCACCTCTACACAAAAGATGCATCCTAACGATTTCAATGAAGTGCAGTATACTCCATTAGAGAGAACATGTTTTAATTAACAGTTCTAATACCAGTTACAGTGTACAGTACTTTTACCAATCTACTGTGTTGTAATTATACAAGATAAAAGGAAGAGACCAAATCATACAGCCCTCACCACAGTACAGACCCCAGTACAGGTTCACTTCAAGAATGGCTGGAAGATTTGGCTTATCATACATAATTCAACATGTTTGTTAAAAAGTGGGCAACATATTCCAACAAGAAGTCAGACTTCTGACTGCACAAAACTGCAGTCAAATTTAAGTACCATTTTGAAATTAAAAACGCATTAAGGAGTTAGATACCCATTGAAACAAACTGATCTGTAAGCAAGGTATTTTCATATCAATACTTTCGTAGGTTTGACAGACATCATCCCCCTTTGGGGGATGTCTAACATTACCAAAAATAAACTTCATTATTGGACAGTTTCAAATTCTAGTTTATGAGGCTAGGACATTCATTTAGAAGGCTGACAGTCCAACTTTGCCATTTTAATAGAATGTTACGAAAACCCCCACACCAGACTGAGCTATCATTCAGCCTAAAAATATATGCAATATGACAACAATCACAGCATCAAATCACTTCAGGTAGTGAAGAAGTTCAGCTACAGGATCATACACACAGCTTTCCAACTAGCTGGGAAGTTACAAAAGACAGGAGCTCAAGATAGACACTGTAATATGGGATGACACAGGATAGGCTTCCTTGAAGTTTTCCCTAGGTTCTGGGCTCTTTAACAACCCCCAACTACAACATACTCATATACCCCTGCAAAAAAAACAACTTGAGGGGAAGAACTCTTCCTAGAATACAGAGATTCAGAATAAGTCACAACATTTACTTACATTTACTTTGGTAACACAGCTCCTTGTAGATAAAGCAAGCAGCAAAACAACAGTATGAAGAAAATCTTGTTACAATAGCTGAATATTTGAACCAAGTTAGCACATAAAGCTTTTCTCTAAAAACATCTGAAAGCGTCATGGAAGTTGAACAGTTGAAGCTGACTTGGATTAAAATGCTTAAGTACTAGAAACTGACCACAAACTGTGAACACAGTTCACCAAACTGAAGAAAGTGTTATGAAGCTAACACAGAATAAAGCTGGGACTGATCTCATTTTAACATCTTAGAAATATCTTTTGAACTCATTCTAACAGAAGAAAGAATATGCGAAATGAGCACACAGTCAATTAGAAGTTGAACAAGACAGCTGAACAGCATTATCAAACAATTTACAAACATAACAAGAAAATAATAAAGGAAAAATTAGAAGCTTGTGCAGAACTTTGGAAACATGCCAATATTCAGGGAATTATTTAGACAACAGGGGAATGAGGATAAATCTAAAAACTAGGAGAAATAACATATAGTTTGCTTACCAAGTTTGCAATTCAGCAGGACTGCAAAATTAGCTAACACATTTTGGGAATGACTCCAAGCTAGGACATACTGTTTTCTCAATAGAACTTTGGCACAACTACAATAAGAATATTATGGCTTTTTCTGTGAACTAAATTAACTGAAAGACAAATTGGCAGATCTATAGAACAGAGCAACTGAGGGAAAAGACTAATTAAACTTCAAAGTTAATAGACATGCCCTCTCAACCACACAGATGGAATATCTAAAAGTGTTTCAATACCATTTAGAAAAAAAATCCTTTTCAATTTTACATATGAAGAGATGTTTAATAACCCAGAGAAACTGGATTAGGAAAGAAAAACAGTTTCCTAAAAATGAAGTGCAACACAGATCAAAAAAAGCACTGAAAACTGAGAACTCACACTACAAGCATAAGTCAGATTTCTGGCAGCAGCCATGTTAAAGAAGGGATATAAAGGCGTAATTCCCCATTTATGCATTTGTACTAGCAGATGCCTTGGACGTAACTCCATATACACTGTAAGAGGACCACTTGATTAAGCTGGGAGAGGAGAAAGTACCTTAAATGCAGGTATGAAGCACAGTGCTGACCCGACAGATGCATCCAAATAGGAATATTCTTTGCTTGCAAACATATTATAGTACAGAACATTGTTATGCAGCATATTATGTAGTAAAAACTGTAGTGTATTTTTTAAACATTCCTCGTGTGTGACAGCCTCTGAACTCTACAGAAGAACAGCTGTTTCCAGAAGTAAATTATGGCTCTTAACTGCAAAAAGCTCTTGAGTGTGCATCAGTTTCTGTAACCCAGTACATTCTAGAATTTTAAGCTTCTGAAAGAAGAGACATTCTGTATCTTGTAGATTTATTTTTTTCCCCACAGTAGGTCTTCATACTCCTAGGCTATACTGATCTAGGGAAATGTAGAATGATGTATATTTGAAAATAAGATTCTTTGTTCTTTTTCAGAAAAAAATCAAGTCTCAACATGCAATAAAAGAGAGTATTAGATGGTATCAACTTAAAGTTTAAGTAAGTTATATCCCAATTGCACTTATATTTCTGTTAAAAAAGAATTCAAATTAGTCACTGTCTGTGTTACAGATAAGACTTCAACAATACACAAAACTACACAGTTGCATTGTTTTCAGTTAGTTACTCCAAAGCAGACAGAAAAATCAAAACTATATGCTGGAATTGCTCACGAGAAATATATCAACATTTCTACACAAATTAAAGTTACAAAGACTAAAGCACAAGATGAATATTCGGTACGAAAACAGGAATTTTTGAATGAAACTTGAATTAATCCTATGCACTTCTTCAGAATTCTGTTCCAAGTCAGCATTTGATGTGAGTTTATAGTAATAAGAAGAAAAAAAAAGAAAAGAAAATAAGTGACAAATGACAGTCTAACAAGGAATGAGTCCCTTTAGAATTTCCACAATATCTATCTATATGGAAACAGTTAAAAATTGAGGTGGTTTAAATATAAGAAATACCTAGCCATTCTAGAACAACCCTCCTTATCTGGAGTAACAATTAACATTTAGTATTTAAAACTTTGTCCTTGGTAACATATATTCTACCATCATATGCCCACTATGTTACATGTTGTGTACTTTATGCATCCATTACATAAAGGAAATGTTTTAATAAGTTTTCAATGAGTATTAAGAACAAATCATGTCTCAAATATAACTAAACTGGTCACATTTATGTTGCTCACTTAAATTTTGTTTTTAATTACTTGTACAAGTAGCTTAAAATTTTGCAATCAAAAAAAAAAAATCAGACTTCTTGAAACAGTATGCTCAGGTTACATTCTGTCATTGCGACCTAGCTGTCTCATTCATATAGTCCCACCAGTGGATAATTAATAGTAAAAAGATTATAATTTCTTGTACATGTGTATTATTTAATCCTCATCCTAAGTAGAAATTTGCAACACAGTAGTAACACTGCAGGTATAGAAGTAATGCTTCCTATCAGGCATACAAAAAGATTAACACTCTACCACAGTTGATGCTGGTGTATTTATATAGAAGGCTTCTCACATATCATTTCAGTCTACAGGAGGTAGATGTTTGTCTATGAACTGTTTTACATCCATCATCTCCTGTTTAAAGAAAAAAGTATATATTAGCTGAAGTTCCCTACTAATATATATTCAGCTACACTAAATCATGTTTCAATATTTCAGTTATAATGAGCAGCTGGGCTACAAATATTGTGTAATTAGTTACTTGATAAAATCATACCACTTTGCACACAAGTCAAGGCTGATAACTCTTCAAGGCACTATGCACTCAGAAGAGGCTAAAATACAAGAAAAAGAGCAAAGACTACTTCCTGTCTCTCTCTGTGAAGTTGAGCTGGCAAGCTACATATTAATCATCAAGTGATTGAGATCAAGAACAGCACAAGGCTGAGCATGGATAGGATTTGAACATAGCTAAGGCCATAGCTCCATGTATACTTTAAACTTTTGCAAGTTAGCAGCAGTGAAAATCCAGCAGCTCCTCCTCCTAACCATTCAGTTTCACCTTCATGATGCTTCCTTCCTTAAGGAAAAGCAATACAGCGAACTACACTGGGAAACCAATCCATGTTACAAATAATTTTAATTTTTTTTTTAAGTCAATGTTGTAAGAAAGAGCACACTATTAATATATTTGCGTGACAACTCAATGCTATTACTGCTTAAATGCAATACAACTCTGTAAATGTCCAAAAGAGGTTGTCCAAGGGTACAGTTCCCACAAGATGCAGCAATCCAGATTAACAAAGTCACTGCTGCTGACAAATGGCAGACTTGTTCCTTGCCTCCTCTTCTGTTTCTTGCTCCCACCATTTACTTTGTATGAGTTCCGATGCTTCAACTCACTACAGCTGCAAAAACTGAAGCCAGCAGCTTTTGCCATTTTAGCAAGTTCAAATGGTTCAAAGAAGTTTCTGATCAGCTCCAGAGCTGGTGCAAGAAGGAAGAGAGGGCCCACAAGGTCATGAGCAGAGGGAACTAGTCCACTCCTTTCTGGCAGCAGCAAGCCAATACAGCAGCTCAGCTGCCTGTTGAGCCAGAACCATAAATACAGGTTCTGAGGCTGCCTCTTCCATAGCATCAATGCTCCCTCTCCTTTTCTTTGATGTCTCCATCCATAGAACTAACAAGATTCTTCTCTCCAAAATACCAAGTTGGATTTATGCTGTGAGAATCTGCCTTCCAATTCAGTGATTTTTTTTTTTAGTAAGCAAACAGTAAAAATTGGGGGGGGGGGGGGGGCAGCGGGAAGAGTATTTTATAGACCAACTAGCCTAGTCCCAAAAATACAATCTTATGAGGAAGTTCCCACTAGTCACATAAACTTCTGCCTTGGATGCTTTTTCAGCCAGGCATTCAGTTATTCACTAAAATAAGTCAGTAGCCTCAAGCACTTATTAAAAAAAAACAAACAAAAAAACAAACCCCACCCCACCCCCCCATATTTGTTTTGAGGGAAAAAAATTAACCATACCCAACTAAAACATTGTATATTAAGAAAATTACCTCAATACATGAGCTATGCATCATGCCAGCGTAAGTCCTGAAGGTTACGTTAGCTGGATTTATCATACTCTTTAGCTTCTCAACAGTGAGAGAACCGAACATTAAAGGAACCAATGGGTCACAGTCCCCATGGCACTGAAGAACAGCAATCTCCTTGTTGACACCACTGATAGGGCCCTGTTAGGGATAGAATTAGAGGGAAGAAGAGAAGAAAGAGACAGTAAGTGGAGGTAAGGCTAACATCTTTGAGATAAAATAACCCCATGCACTATGCCCTGTGGCATGACAAATAAGTTGAATTCTGAAGGAAAACAACACAACGTATAGTCTGCAAGTTCCTTGTGAAGTAAGCTCTGAGCCTGACAACACATTAAGTTCAAAAATCTGCAAATAAAATTTTGGCGCTAATTTCAGAACAGAAGAATATGATTTCTGGCCAAGTAAAAAACCTGATACTTTGTTTAAATACCTAGTCTCTAATAAGATAGTTCCTTGCAGATGGAATAAATGGCAAACAGAAAATTCATCTTCAAGGAAAATTTCTGTATCCTTTAAGTTTCCTAGGAATGTCATTTTAAGCAGAGATAGCTACTGAGTATTCCCTCATTTTCCCTACTTGCCAAACTCTAAAACTCCAGGGCCCTATTTTAAAAACTTCTGAGTTATCAAACAACTGTCAATATGGAGTAACAACGATGGCCACTAATTCCTGCACAAGATACAATCTTCAGATATACTCACTCCCCAAGTGCAAATTAGCTTAGGAAAGAAACATAAATACCTGAGGAAAAGAAGCCCGTAGAGGAAGCCAACAGCTGAGGGCTACAACACCTGCTAACTTTTGTTGTGTAGTAAGAGCTGTATACAATGATAAAGCACCTCCCTAAGATAGAGAGATATAAGTATTAGAATGGTGATGGTAATGTTCCTTTTAATGCTTGTTTCAAGATCTCTGGTTTCTCCTTTAAAGGTCTTTTTCTATTCCCATCTATTCTTCCTTAGAACCAACACCAAAACCAGTATTCCTGTATAACATTTATTTTGCTTTTTGCCCCCCTCCAAGTCCATGTGATCAATTCAGATGTAAAACAGCAAATTTACCGTAACTAACAGCTGGAAAAAAAAACCCAACAAAACATGAAATAAAGCACTATCACTCATGACAGTATTATCACTACTTTAGTATTTTAATTTATTTGCACGCAGACTGGGGAGTTGGTGTACGGACCAATTAATCTATTAACCTACCTACCACAAACACCTTACAAGTATGAAGGGAAGAATTTCCCAAATAAATCCAGACCATCAATTATCTACCAAATTAAATTAAAAATACTAGCAAGACGTTCAAGCAAAGCTACATAAGTTATGTGCACAAAGACTTTAAATAGACTATTAATTTTAGTACCTTTTTTCCACATGCCTGTTCATTTTCCAGTGAACAGTAATTATTTGCATAAAACTTCATTTTTTAAGGCAAAGGAAAACTGACACCTTCAAATTTTAGAAGCACCTAACATCAGCTCTTTTCAATTCAAGTGTCTGGATTTCCCATGTTAGGAAAGCTAGGTTATTTCCCTAGAAAAAGACACAGTTCTTTCCAACCATACCTTACCTGAGAAAAGCCTCCCAGAACAATTCTATTAGAAGGAATTCCATTTTTTACTTCTTGATCTATCAGTGCTTTAACTGCAACATAAATGAAGGCCAGTAGTTAAAAACCACTCCACTCTGTAGAAAGTCTAGAAGAGGAAAGAGATCTTCTCCCTGATGTCAACAGAAAGCTAGTGAAAGAAAAATCTAGTCTGCTATACATTTAAAAGTATGAAAAGATCTAGAGCATGATCAGAAATTCCAGTGCCACTGTACCATTTCCAAAGAGCAAAACATGCAAGTAAGTCTTGCAAAAGCCCCACTGCCAGGAAGATGGTATCCTCTTCTGGTATCCTTCACCAGCATCACAAGTGAATGCTCATACAGCTCTCACCTGCTGTGCTACCCAAAAACTCTTTAAAAAAAAAAAAGTACACTTGTTCCCACGTACATTTCATATTTGAGAGTATGAAGTGTTTGTACTGGTGAATTACTCTACCTACTCATGAAGTTAAAAAAAAAAACAAAAAACAAACCACCAAAAAAACCCCCCAAAACACCACAACAAAACAAACTATGCACTTCGCTAAACTTTGATCAGCAATAATACAATATATACATATTACTTTCCCTAACAATTTTGTCTTTGGAAAATCTGTTTCAGACTGATAATTCATTGTTAAGAATTCATTTTAAGCCATAAAATAATTAATTTTAAGCTATTCATTTTAAGCCATAAAAAGTATTCCTAAGCATACCATTCTCTGCTGCCTGCTTGATCCCAACTTCATCTTCCTGTGAATCTGGAGAAAGTCCAATGATATCAAACCTTACAAAAATATCAACAAGAGAATTACTCATTACAGCATCAATTCCACTTTCTTAAAACACAAATAATAAAATTGGGATATTTTCCAGATAAAAATGTTAGCTGACATATTAAGTTAGGACCAACCACCCGTAGTTACAAGAAATAGTGGACAATCTGTGAATGTGGCTAAAAGGCTAGATCTAGCCAACAAAGCTTTTCTGAGTTTTGCTATCTTCTGTAATTTAGTGCAGATTAAGCAGCTCAGTTTTGATATTTGCTGCAAAAATATCAGCAGGAATTTCAATTTATCAGTTGCATTTACAAAATTAAAATACTGTTTGAAGACCTATAGGAAAAACAAACACAAGTTACTTGAGAAAAAAAAATGAAAAGGACTGGTTTAAGACCATTGAAATCTACCATCTTTTTCTTGCCTTCTATTCAGAATGGATGTTTTAAAGAATAGTTTCTATATATTTTACTGCCCACCAAATATTACTCACTAGTAGCAATAATGCTTCCACTGCAAGTCTCTACTACTACTGACTATGAATTCATACACCATACAGACTACAGACTATACTTGTAAAATAAAGTGGTTTTTTATTTTTTAAGACACACAGATTAGTCCTGAGGAATAACCATTACCATAGATACACAAGGAATTAGACCGTACTCGTGAGAGCACTTTTATAAGAACAGAACTAAAACAAAAAGCTTTTTATACTTACATCTGATTAAAACTAGCCATTCAGGTTGTTCACCATTTTTAATTAAGAACAGTGAGTTCAAAACCCTAGATATCTTTTTGATTAGAATCATCTGCAATTGAACAAATACTTACCATGATGGCATAGCCATGTTCATGTTCAAAGAAACTGGCATAACTGGCCTAGAAATGAGAATGAACAACACTGACATGATACATACTGAAATTTAATAATGCAGATGCAGTTATGTCATTAAATTACATATCCCTAAGTCTGTCTTACTTTTAAACCATAATTAACATTAACTACTTTGTAGCATCTCTGCAAGAAATCTCTCTTGAAACCTGGCAGCACAAACACATTTAATATTCAGAGCTGAATTACCACTCTCTATGGAGAGCAAAAACAACATTAATGGGCTGCTTTATATAAATATATGTGTGTGCATATATAGCATATACATATGAGCTATATATATAGATAACACACACATGTACCTCATCTAGTTATTTCTAAGTAACAGTTAATTTATCACAGTTCCATACACATGCTCAGTGGATGAAGGCACCTTACACAGCAGCATCAGCAAACCTAAGGAAGCGGCCAAACGCAGCACAGTGGCGGATACGAGTCTGGCCACACATGCTTCTCTCAACAGCAGAAGCTGCTTAAGCAGTGCCTGCCTTCACTGCAGGACTCATTCCCACCCTTATGCTGCTGTGTGGCATCTTTTCAGACATACCAAGACAACTTCAATGGACCATGCCATGGATCAAATCTGGCTATAGTTTTAATCTACTGAAATTGATGAACATAAGTTCTGCAGAGGAAGACTGAAAGAAGGCAAAGGGCAAACAAAAAGAACAGCAGATACTGCTAAGCTCTTTTTGAATGACTCAGCAAAGCGTGGCCATGTGGTAAAACAAATACATAAATCACAGCCCAGTAATCAGTAATACACCAAAACGTTGCTTACTTATCTCCCTATCCTCCCTGCTCCACGTCTCCCAAGACTGCTGGAGCAAAAGACAATCTGAATTTTGTGTTAAAATAAATTAAGATTAAACTTAATTAGTTTTTCTATCATTAAGTAAATACTAGATAGATCTTAATGCTTTATTTACTGACTCCTGATCCTGCTCAGAAGTATTTCACTTCTCAGATTGCACAAAGACAGCTCAAATTGCATTATTTGCTGAAAATATGAATATCCTGTGAATCTTTGAAACTTTCTGTAGGTAACAGGGAAATTTCGTGTACTATACATGCACCTGAGTTTAAGAAGTACATGCACCTAATACAATGTCTATTTAATGGTCAGTAAAATAAAAAAAAATATTCCTTATTAAGACTGGCTTTTAACAAATGACTGTTGGGAGAAAAAAAAGCAACAAACAACTCAGTCCAGTGAAAACAAAGTCAAAACAATCTAACTTTGCACATAAAACTTTCCAAATATGCTTTCAGTCTGAATTAGTAACAAAAGCAAAATATGAATAAAAATGCAGTTTTGCCATAGAGTAAACCACACAGCAGTTCCTAAAAATAACAAAATATTTAATAGCATCAAAATTATTTTAGAGTGGTTTTTTATACAAAAACAAAATGCAGAGACATCCAAATCCCATCTGATTTCATCATCTGTGCAAGTGTCTCAGTAAGTAAAAATGTAAAACAAGAAAAGTTACAAACTTACGCATGTGGGCAAATGTATTTTACATGGGGGCTTTTGATACCTGCAAGTGCTTCTGACCATCCATGCCTGTTAACAAAAAATACATTAAATCACATTTACATTTTGGCTTAGCTCTTATTTCTACGTTGGTGCAAGAGCACAGAGCAAGTATGAAATATGCCAAATTAGATCAATATAAACACTTTTCTAGAAAATTTTTACATCAACTGCAGTATGCTATGAATATAATACTAAACTTAAAAGGTTTGTTCTGCCTCTGAATATTTGTTGCATACATACAGCCAGGGACACTTCATCTAATTTGACTATCATCGTTCTGGCACAGCTGCAGAAATACCACTTTGGCTCTAGGCAATGCTTGCTCTGTATCTGGCTGGGTTTATTAACTTGGGTGCTACACCATTTGAACACAGGCATCCTGCTTCCAGGCAGCTCTAGCCCAGAGGCTGCTTTGCTGCTCCTGCAGAGTTAAGGCAGCTTCTTTCACAGCCAGCTTTGCTTTTTCTGAACCAAATTTCTTGATGTGGGAGAGTAGCGAACTGACATCTAAGCTAACTCCACATGGAGCCAACCTAATTAATCAGACCTATTAACTTTGGCTCAGCTTGAATGCTCTCAGATTCGGGCAGTCCTGAACAACACTCCAGATTGCAAGCAGTTTTTTAATCTCAAGCACGTGCTGTACGAATGCACAGAACACTGTGAGATGTGCACAGCAGATGAGTTATCAAGCTTCCTATAAACCAGAAAACTAGAAAGCGTAATTTAAATAAACAGCTCCGAGAGACTCACTCCAGGGCTCATCAAGACATGAACCAAGCTGGACCCAAATCTGAACCTGTGCAAAACCACTGCCTGTGCCTGCACTTTGCTTTCCAGAACACTCAATAGTACCTGCATTTCCTGATTTTTCTCATGATTCAGTATTCCTAACTCACCCACTAAACTAGATACTGGAAAGTTGATTCTAAGCAGAAAACACTTGTAACAAATTAATCAGTGACACAGCTGAACTAATCAGACCAACAGCAGACAAGCCATAAAAGCATGTTTGGTTTAGTTTTAATTTTAATATCATCCTGAGAAGTTAATGTACGCTACCTAAAGTTAAAGACATTTCAAATACACAGACAGCACACACATTTGAAACACGGGCTGTGTATCTCAGCCTACTTCCTACCAATACTTTTATACACAACATTAACAAACTGTGGGTGATATTACTTGCATAATATTTGCAGTATCACAGAAGGCCAAATAAGAATCTAAAGGAGACTGAGACTGAGAAAAACTAGTTAGGTAAGGATTTGGGGACTTTTTTTAGCCAACTGTAAAGATTAATTTGACAAATTTGGAAAGCAATACTGTATACACATTTACGCAGACTCTTCAGAACAATCCTATACGTTGTACCTTTTGTTCAGATTTTGACAAGTATGTACCAATCGTTAAGTGCCATTTATATAGGAGCTAAGAGAGAAAAAGAACATAACCTCCGTTAGACACTTCTCAGAGTAAGAAAAATACAGTTGGTAAACTGAAGTGAGCAATTTAAAAATTCATGTGAAGTAGAACAGGTCAGTTTAAACTGAGGGAAATTATAAAATTTTTAATTAGTTCTCTTCAGACAATTCTTTTTGGGTCACTACTATGGCTTTTTTGGAAAAAAAATGGCAGTATGTCAAAGGCATTTTTAGCTAATCTGATCTGCAGTGGACTAGAGGAACAAATACAGCTAAATCACCATATTTCCACAGACGTGTTAGGACTTGTTAATGCCTGCATTCCAGTATGCTCAGTGCATTTGCAAGCTTGAGGCTGCGCGTTAGCTTTGTCACCAAAATGGAAATACCACATTTGTATAACAAATACAATTTATGTTAAAGAGCAAATCTCTGTGTTTTTTTCCCCTTGCTAAAACCAACATCAACTCTAGTTGCAAGGACTCAGTTTCCAAAGACTCAAAAGATTCTGCAATCGCTTGCTGAACATTTGGTGCCAAGATGCAGGAAGCACTGCTGCCTCAGCTGTGTCCTACCAGCAGAAAGGAAGAGGGATAATGCAAACAAGGTGGTGTGTCAGCACAACAAATGAGAGCAAACATCTCCACTTGTACAATACTGCCAAGTGCATGGACTTCACTCTTTTTAACTTGTTAAGTGTCCAGGTTACACAAGTTTCAATTTATTTTTTTTTTAGTTCTTCAGAAAAAGTTTTTTTCTTAAACATTTCAAGTTTCAACCTAGAAGCAACATTCAAGTTCCAGGTAACAAAAATGGAGTTAAAAAAATACTGTGTAATTTTGCCCATAAGGGAGCACAATAGACAAAGCATTCATGCTACTTATTTTCAGTATCTAAGTGTCAATTCCATTAAAGTCTTCTACCAAAAAAAGGTTTAAACACACTCCTAACTTGTTAATTCAATGGCTTTAACGAATGTATGCTTATATCTGGGCACACGCAAGCTTCAAATGGAAACATTACATCACACCTAGGACACCTCCCAGAAATTCGCTACTCTTTCCATTTCTACTCAAACAGAAATAACAGGAACAAGGCAAACAGGGTATTTCACCGCTCATTTGGGGTCTTTTTCCTGGAGTCTAAGACCACATTTCAGATAGAGGAATCTGTAGACATTAGGTGACTACTTAGGAGTTTGCTTAGATAAATCAAGTAAGCCTGGATTTTAACATAAGTGAGACATACTGAAGAAGAAACCATGGTCTAACTACACCTACTAGCAAACCAACAACCCACAAGTCTGGGAAAAAAGAGAACTCTAAATTTAGAGAAGCACAGGAATAACCAGGAACCCACTCTCAGGAAAGCAGAAGATCAGAAACCCACAGACTTAATTTTCCACCACGTTTGACTCAAGAACAAAAGAGGGATCACATTCAGACCAAATTAGGTAAGTGACTGAAAAGAGAGAAGAAAAAGCTTTTGAGGACTTATGCTGGGAAATTTTAAATAAATAGTTGTCATCATCATTCCAGCATACATTGAGTTGCATCTGTTGTTAGCCACTGCAGTCAAGTAAGGGCAAAATAAGAAGCTTAAGTAACTTTTAACTGTTCACGTCTTTAAAACATGCAGCCTTATATTTGAAACTATAATAACTATTAAGTATGCAACAGATCAGAACACACACCCGGTATCTCCCAATCCATGAAGAAAAATGACCTAAGGGGAAAAAAAAAAACATAGTGGTGTAAGATCACTAAACTGTAAACGCACCTAACCCACGAACTACAGACGCCCACGCAAGATCACACACAGTTCGGAGCACGATACGACTTCATCGGAAGAAGCCTCTGCCTCGTTCACTTCCCAGCCTAGTCCTCCCCGCCCCCGCCTCCCCGCCGCCATCAGCGGGCGCACCCCACCCTCGGCCGGCACACGGCGCCGCGGGGCCCCCGCCGGGCGCGGAGGGCGGCGCGGCCCCCGCTGACACCAATGACCTTCCCCTGCCCGGCACCGACTCCAGCCGCGAAGGGAGCGGGATCCCGGTGCCGAGCCCGGCCCGGCTCTGGCAGGAAAGTAACGGGACAGACCTGTCAACCTGCCCGGGCCGGGCCGGGCCGGGCCGCCATACCCCCTCACACGAGGCAGGCACCCACCCGGCGGCAGCGTGGGTCGCACCCGCCCTCAGCCTGGCCGGGCCGGGCCAGGCCGGGCCGGGCCTGACCGCGGCGTCGCCCCCAGGCCGCAGGACCCCGGCGGCCGCCCCCCGCCCGGGGCTGAGGCCGCAGCGGAGAACAAAGCGGGGTGGGGGCCACCCCCCGCCAGGGCGGACCCCGGACCGCCGGCGCCTCCCCGCGGCTCGCCCCCCGCCCGCACTCACGGCAGCCGTCGCCTTCCTGGCGGCCGGGACGATGGCGGGGAGCGGCGCCGACATGTTGTTGCCGCACATACACCGGGCTGCGAGGCGGCCAGCGGGACACCGGCCAGCAGCGGGGAGGCGGGACGGGCGCCGGGCCAGGAGGGCGGGGGAAGGGGGGCGGGCGGCGGGGTGGGAGGGGCGCGGGTGGGCGGGCGGCAGCCGGGGGCGCTGCGGCAGCCGGGGGCGGGGGAGCGAGGAGCGCGGGAGCGGGCCCACCGCCCACAGCCCCGCGCCCCGCCCCGCCCGCGCACCGGGGCGCGCCGCCGCCCCGCTCGCGGGCAGCCTCCCCCGCCCTCGCCGGGGCCATCCCCGCACCCGATTGGCTGTCGCCGGGGCGGCGGGAGAGGCGGCCCCCGGGGCGCGAGGTGGGGGCGGGCCCGGAGGCGGGCGCGCGGCTGAGGGGAGGCGCTGCCGCCTGCGCGTCCGGCAGCGAGCCTGGCCGCGGGCGGGCGGCTCTGAGGTAAAAGATGAACGTGGCCTCCGCGGAGCCGGAGCAGCGACCCTTGATTCCCCCTTCGGCCTTGTACGTGCCTTCCCGGGCCGGCCTGCTGCCTGTGAGGGGCGCAGGCGGCGTGAACTGCGGCCTGGGCAGGCGTGTGGGCGCTGCAGACCTCTAGGGTGTACGGCGGGAGCTAACGTCTGTTAGGGATACCCCTCAGGGGAAGCCCGGCTGAAGCCTGGTGTATTGGGAAGTGACAAGTCTGCATACAGTGATTAAAAGTCAGGCTCTGCGAAGTTGCTTCTGTCTTTGGGTTTCCAGTGCTTTCAAAGAGTTTGAACTGTCTTTCGTCGTTAAAAGTGCCTTTCAAATAGCCAGGTATAACTGCCAGGTGATACTGCACTTTTATAGTATAATTTGTATGTGTCTGTGGTTTGAGTGTTTCCAGTAAAAATAATTTTTATGCTGTATTATGAGGCTTAGGGAAAAAGGGAGATTACAGTATTCTTAAATAGGTAAATATAAAATAGTAAGCCATGGGAAACAGGAAAACCAGCAAACAGCGTTGTTAGACAGAACTCATTTGTCCTCGTCAGATTAGATGCCTTCATCACCAAATTAAATCTCTTGGCTTACAGCCAAAGAGTCAATGATTCTTATTCATCTTGAAATGTATTGGGCTATTCAGGCAGTCTGCATTGAAATTACTGGACCACTCCAGTCCATTCCAAATACTTAGACCAACTCTGAATAAGTATGGCAAACACATTTCTATCAAAATGAAATACTTTGTTCTTTGTCTTCTATTCCATACGTCTTTGTAAGATATTTCTTCCCAGAAAGTCAATCTACTCATTGTATTTGCCGGGTGGTATCTGCCTAACATGGATGCTTTTCTGGCAGCTCAAACAGCAGCTGAATGCTCGCTAATACTTCTTTCACATCCTTCCCACTGGCATGTTCCATACCAGGCAAGGATGTTTTTTTCACAAAGCTTTTGTTCAACAACGTTAATATTTTTATCAGCATGGCTGCATAAAATATATTGGAGAAGCCTTTGTGCCAACTGTGTAACATTAAACATGCAGCCTCTTTTGCCATGATTGTTAGGCTGCTTTGATACATAGTATTTATGCCAGGGTATCCCTGTTACTGTCAAAATTGGTTTATTTTCACAGGTAGCTTTTAGTGGTTTTATCTCTACTTTAGTGTGTGTTCTTGCCTCATGTATTGTACCCAATTCAAATCTGTTAAGAAAATACAGCTTATGCATAAAAGATTCCTAAAAGATTAGGAGCTTCACGTTATGTCAGGTGCTTATCGAGTATGCTGAACCTGACTCTTGCTGTAGAGCATCCTTTTGGGGCATGAACAAAATTCTGCCTTCCCTTTCTACCATGCTATTTGCCACGTAAATGTAACTTTTGTGAGGTGGCCTGCTGATGAGCCTCCAGCCTCAGAGATCAGTAGTCTACTCATAATTAGACCAAGCTTTCAATCTTTTAATCAGTATAGCTGGAATGATCTTACCTGAATTCTTGGTTGCTGCTAGCGTGGCTCAGGGTCAAACGCCATGCTGGAGAAACGCCAGCTCTGTGTGGGTTGGACATTCCTGAGTCACACAGTAGCGGGCATGGGGCAGTCTGCCTGTTACAGACAAATGTTCAAGGAACCGAGCTTCTGAAACCCTGAAGGAATTGCTGAAAACATCTGAATTATGAACCTTTCAAAGACTTGTAAGTTGGCAGTCTCTCTACAGTGTGATATCTATCATGAGAGTCATACTTTTCTACTGAATTTCAAGGTTCTGCTTAAGTCATAAGAGCTTGACAAGGCAAAGCATGCTCTAAATGATGTGTTTTTCCCTATCCTAGTGGCTGAAATGGACTTAGGTAAGATGATTGTCCATACCAGCATTTCATGTGTATTGTTACATTGTAATTTTTCTTTTTTTTTTTTAAGGGGGTGAGAACCTGTACAGATTTCATACTGAAACTCATTCATTTCTGCAATGTGATTTCCATTTCACCCTTATTTATTCTCAGAACAGGCAGAGCTGTTGCGTGACCTTTTCTCCACGGTGTAACCTGAAGCAGACATTCAACATGGAAGAAGGTTTTGGTCAAACAGAAGTTTCAGGACTGGAAGCAGGATATTACACTGAGAAGTACTGGGTGACTTTCATGAGGGGAACCGGCCTTTCTGCTCCATAACTTCTCAGTGGCAGCTTCCCTAATTCAGTTCTTCACTCAGGTAAGCCTACAGCCCGCACCCCCTGCGCCAGAGGGTAACTGACTTCCCACCAGACCCATACACCGATTGGAACTGCTGTATGACTTTCCAGTAGGTCCACTTTTTAGATTAAAATAATAAAAGTGATCAAGTAGGTCCACTTTTTAGATTAAAATAATAAAAGTGATCAAGTACTGCAGCAGTACAAGGGAAGTCTCTACTAATAATGCACATATCCAGTAAGCATCCGCCTTTACACTTGTTGGATTGACACAGGGTGCTGCACTTTTAGTTGATCGGCGTTTCGTGTGCCGTCAGTCAGTTGGTCGTTTTTAGGTGCAGCCTGATGGTTTTAAAGGCTTGGCTTTAAAATACTCGGCTGAGATCTGTGTGAATAATAGAAAGGTAGACACTGGACAGCGAAATGTAGTTTGGGACCTACGTCTAACCCATCGGTCTCTTCGCTAAAAGGCGATGAAGAGAACGGATCCACGTTAACGTTTAACCCTCCGCAGCTTCCCCGTTCCCCCGGCACAGCGCGCACACGGCAGCCAGCCGGCCGCGGCCCGAGGAAACAGCCCGGCTCGATCCCGCTCAGCCGCCGGCCCCGAGGGCGCTTCCGCCGGAGGCGGCACGGCGGCACCGCTCTCCTCGGCTGCCCCGCCGGGGCACGGCACGCCGTGCCTCTCCCCGCTCTGCGCTTCGGGCGCCTGTGAATCACCGGGCGCCGTTCACCGCCCGGGGCCGGGCCCCGGCCCCCACCCGCCCGCCGTTCCGCAGCGCGGCTGAAACCGCGGGGCCAACCCCCTCCTCCGCCCGCGCCCCGCCCTGCCCTGCCGGCGGGGGGGGGGCTGCGCGACACTGTTGGGAAAGCGCGGGAGGGGCGGTTTACGGTTCTGCCGTAAAGCAGCTCGCCCGGGCGAGCGTTGCTGCTGCCCTTGGGAGGTGAGCGGACATGAGCGGGAATGGCGGGACCAAGGCCCTGGAGCTGCTGCGGTCGCTGCCCAGGGTCAGTCTGGCCAACTTAAGGCCCAGCCCAGGCTCCAAAAAGCGGGTGAGTGCATGCAGCTTGTCGGGTGGGTCGCGGGCATGCTTTCCCTCCGGCGGCAGGACTCCGCCTCGGCAGCGGGCACGCCCGGCCGCGGTGGCGTTTGCCTCGAAGGCTGTCAGAAAGCCTTTGGGAGGCTGCGGCAGGCCCGGGAGAGCGGCCTGGCCAGAATAGGCGTGGGAGGGCAGGAGAGCGGGTGGCAGTGTTGTGTGTGTTGGTCCTGTTCTTGCCCTTTGCATGTTCTGTAGCCGGTGTGTGTGGCTGTCCCCACAGAGAACTGGCTGATGAGTGGCCCTAGCTAAACCTCAGGGCAATAGTTGGGGGATGGGCGGAAACAGTAAAAAAGTATGGAATACTAAGTGTTTATGGGATGGGGTAATACATTTGAAAAGGGAAGGTTAAAAGGCTTAAAAAGAAAAGGAACATGATGCCAGCTAGGATTTCTTGTTACTATTGATTTCTGAAAAATGAAACTAAATGCTCTCTTCCCTGTCCCCTTATAAAGTGATAGAGAAGTAAAGAAAAGAAACCAGGAAGAAACCCACCTGGTTTGGGGGAAATATCAGTGAATAGGGGGATGAGGTTCAATGGCTAAAGTCATAAGATCAGAAGACTGACAGGGAGTACCACGCAGCACTGCCCTGTCAGTGCTCAAGGCTCCCTAGCGATGTCTACAGAGCTGGTGAATGCTGCATAGTTGTAACTCCTTAGACCTATGACAAGACAAGAGAATGGAAGTTCTTCCCCCCTGCAACTCTTGGGGTTCCCCTGTCAAGTTACTTCATTTGGAGCTGTGAACACCCAACTTGGCCAGGGTCAAGCGGAGCTGAAAGCAGCCCTGTACATAGCTGGAGTAGTGATTCTTAAGGTTTTTCAAACTAATCCAGGCTCCCAAATAGTATTTTCAGGCTTAGCATCCAGAGGTTGTGAGATCGTCTGAATTTGAGGTTTACTAGAACTGATGCTTTCCTACCAGTCTTTGGTCTCAGGACTTTTTGTTTTTCAAGGTAGCTGTTGGGTTTAGGAAAACACTTTTTTTTTTTTTACCTTGAAAGTAGAGATTTTTGTATCCCTACTAGGCCTTTAGCAAGTAACTTGCAACTCCATACAGGAAATGAGCATTTTTTTCCCCATGTTACTGCTGACTGTTTGCCTTCAGTTAGAGTTTGTACAAGTGACCTCAGCTCTGTTTCTCTGGTATTTTTCTTTTGGTGTCTGACTACCTTATTCTGTGATCACTGAAGTTCTCAAATAAGCAGATTGAAGAGCATTTGACTTCACAAACAGAAGTTGCTGCAAAAGAAAAGTTTTGATTGGCTCTTCTGACAGTCTAAAATCTGGTCAATGTACTGATTACATTCAGTTTGTGACCAGATAATTGTCCGTGTATTAACTACAGTTACCGTGTAATCTGGTGTGTGTACGGGCAACTGCCAGAAAGGGTGGGCCAGCTGTGTCCTCTCTTTGCCTCCAGGTGCTCATACCCGCTGTATATTTTGTACTGCTGCTAAAGGTTGGGCAGTGAGCCAGAGTGGGGAACTAAAACAGCTGAAAACGAGTTAGACAAAAATTAGTTTTCATCTAGTTTAATTCCTTGACCTGTCCAGTGCAGAGCCACACAACTGTTTGTGTCAGCGCAAGAGGCGCTGTGAGTAAAGAAGCATAGCGTGTGGGCTGGGGACGAGTCAGCTTCCTTTGGTGGCAGGCATAGTCTAGTCTAGCATAAAACTGGACCTGAACTCTATTTAGTATTAATACAGGTAAGCTGTGCATCTTAGGTCAGATGATATTTCAAATATATTAATGCATTTTTTTCTGATGTATGTCCCTACTGACTTTTCTACTAATATTTCAGTGCACATTAAGTGCTCCATAACTTTGGAAAACTTAGAGACACAATAGAGAGCATAAAACATAAAATTTTATGTCTTTGCGATGTCAGTCTAATAATCAAGTACTGTGATGTAATGAGCAGTTTTCAGACCTGAGTTTTACTCAATATTCTGTGCTGCAGTCTAACTGCATATAGTGATTTGTAGGGTTAGGGGTACTTGAAGTTTGGCTATCTGAATGTTGAACACAAAAAATGAGAAATTGAAGAGGCTTACTGTAGTCTCTTTAATAATGAATTATTTACATTATTATTGATCCAACAGTGCCTATGCTGTGACTTAGACAAAGTTAGCTTCTAAGCAGTACAAATACTGTTTAAAATGTGTTGCTGTACATGTCTCAGCCTGACTGATCGACATTGAGGAATACAATGGAAAATAGCAAATGTGTGAATTGTGTTGTGCAGATATGAGGCTAGTTAGCAACATGACATTGCTCCTTCCACATGCATTCACTCTCCAGTGAATGTTGACTTAAATGGGAAAAACTTTGTAAGATCAAATGGATCCATCAAAGCCATGCACGGATGTGATCGTGCCTCTTGGAGCTGAACGGTGAACTCTACCCTGTGCAGCATGGCAGTGAGATTCTGAAGCATGTGGCTCTGTCTTATTCCTGACAAAGCATGAAAAAAATCAAAGTGAGCCTTAGTGCTGCGAATTCTTCAGTATATGACTTAAATGAAGGCACCTTACACAGAAAACTTTATTAGTTACGTCGGAGTGAGCTGGCACCACTTCATTTAATAGCAGTCACTCCCAGCTGCTCATTTCCACCCTTGTTTACTGCCTGTTTTGTAGTCCTAGAAATATTTGCGTACCCATGAATTGTACTGAATGGTGCAACTGACCTGGATTTTAAATTAAAAAAAAAAAAAAAAGGTTTTACCTTTGCTTATCTCTTTGATCCTGTTCACCATTTAGCTGTGCAAGTGCTTCCTGCTGGCACAAATAGGAGGTGACTACAAGGTTGCTGAACTGCTACTTATGGCTGCAATGTTAATTTAAAGTGCTCAGAAAACTAACAGCTTAGTATCACAGTCTTAATTTTAAAAATATTAAGGGTTTAAAATACAATCTTGTCTTTTGATTTGTAGTCCGTAGAAATTGCAACAGTTGCAGACTCTTTAGAAAGTCTGAGTCCATGGAAAGAATAATATGCATGCATAGCATGTATAGTCTGTTCCCCTGCCTCTTGAAGTAGAATTGATTTTTTTTTTTTAATTTATTTTTTCATTGTCAGTGTTCAGAAACTTCTGAGCACTGAGCAACTTTCTCATGAAATAGGAGGAAATATCAATAGTTAATTCGGGAAAATTCTCTAACTTAGAGAGTGCAGGGTGTAAGAGGTAGGATTAAATACTAGTATTCCTTTTATCGCAATACGTGTTCCTATGAATTTTCAGGCTATTTGTGGTGCCTGCCTAGAGCTGTGCTCTGCAAAAATCACCTTAACTGCTTTTCTGACTATTTTTCCCCTTAGAAAAGAGCTATCTCTTAATTTTTCCTCAAGAATCAGCGTTTTTGCGCAGTTGTTTATATCTCTGAAATCTTATGTTTTGTAGATACTTATCTCCAAAGTAGTTGACTAAATGTATCATTGATTGTTTTCAAGGAGAGAAGACGTGGCCGTGGAAAATATGGAGGTAGGAAGTGTGGTCGAGGTCACAAAGGAGAAAGACAAAGAGGAAATCGCCCCCGATTAGGCTTTGAGGGTGGTCAAACTCCATTTTACTTGGCCATACCAAAATATGGGTTTAATGAGGGACATAGGTAAGTTTTGTTCACACTTACTCAGAAATTAATCATTGTCTGCTTTTCTTGATCTTTCTCCTGAAGCCAGAATCTAATATGCCAAAGCAGGCCTAACTGAAAACGAGACATTCCTCTCAGATCATTAGCTTCCTTACCAGCAGAATCTCCCATTTCTTGTGAGATTGTTTTTTGAATGAATTCATTTATTTTCTGTTGTTTTACAGCTCTGCTTATTTGCCCTCTTCTTTGCATAATCCCTCGTATGTAGCAGGTTACCCTTCCTTTTACAGCCGACTGCATTTCTCCTCTCGGACCACTCCTCCATACATGCTTGTATCTGCGCAGCAGATATTGAATTGACGGGGAACACTCCCGTTGGCTCGAGTGAGAATGTTAGGCATGGAAGTGTAATCCACAGCCTTGCTTTGTTATTTCTCTTTGCTTTACTCACCTGAAGCTCTGATCTTCTGCTAGCCAAACAGTTCTGCTTCTCTTCATGACTCTACTTTTTTAGCCCTGCAACACTGCAGTCTTTGTGTGTCTGCACTCCATCTGTTCCACCTGGGATCTTAACAAGCTCTTTAATATCAAATCTATTGGATGAAGCCATTAAGTCATCTTTCACAATTGTTGTCCTCAGACATTCTGCCTTGTTAGACACTTCTGTCCCCTTTTCACATTGTGCTTGTTTGTGCCATGTCCTTCTTTCAGCTTTTCAGTGTTTAAAATGATTCTTCTAACCAGTCACTGTTCTTAGCTGGAGATCTCTATGCCAGTGTTTTATTAATTTCCTTCACAATATTGACAGTTACAAAATTTTTGTTTGGTTGGTTTTTGTTGTTGTTTAAAGCTGGTTTTGTTTCCGAAGATGGCATGTATATTACCTTGGTCACTAACCATTTTGTTGCTTCTAGGTACGTCATGAAAGCATTGTATGGATACAGAAGTTGTTATAGGCAGTAGTAACAAAAACGTGCCACACCTAGCAGACAGTTCAAGAATGAAAGGACTTAGGTGAATTTATTTGTGAATTGTTAAACTTAGTTTGATTTTTTTTTTGTTTCATTTGCTGTTATAACTTCATCAAATAGCTGTGCATTTTTAAATTTCCATTCTTTATGCACGCAGTATAACTTACAGACCTGTCCTGATTATCAAAGGTTTTCTCTGTCAGTCTTATTACTTTCAAAGTGTGATTCAAACTACATTTCCAAGTACTGTAATTTCCTCCTGTTTGCTTAACTTATAATAAGAGTAAATGAGAAGCACTTTTGATAGCTGAAGACACAGTGTAGATCCACAGTCCCACAAAGGAAATGCTGTGGAATGCAGGCACTGAGGTTCTTGTGTTAACAGTGGTCACGAGTTTATGAATAACCAACAGCAAAAATCCAAGTTTCTGCAGTGACAAAAAATTAATAGGGTCTTGCTGTTGTTAACCGCATCTGACAGCATGTGGAAACAAAAAAAGTACTCTGTAATTTCTTTTCAATGTTGCTGGCAAAATTTCAATGCCAGGCTATTGTAAATGTTTCTCTAGTGAACGTTGTAAGTGCACTTGAGAGAGACTATCATGGCAGGATGGGAGCATGCTGAACAATGTCTCTGCCTGTTTATCTTCACCTCACTCTTCTTTCTGTCTGCAGTGGTGTTCCTCTACTTCTTGAACTTTTGCTCTGTTAGGAACTGACAGTGCAAATTCTGTTGCTTGTCCTGTCTTACTTAGCTTGCCAATAACAAAGATAAGCTTCTCAGTTTTTCTGCTGCCGCTCACAGGTTTCCAATATCAGTGGTTAAACTGATTGTATGAGAAAGTTTTGAGCATCAGCATAAATGGTATGCAGTAGGCGTAGGCACTGGGATCGGGAAAACTATTCTAAGGATTGGTTTGTATAGCAAAGTTAGAACTTCATAAAATGCAAAAGTGGATTCTGCTGAAGCTGATGGTTATTGACAAAATATTCCTATTTCCTTTGGGGATATGGTTAATGCATATTTTCTCAATATTTCTCTCCCTTGGTGGTATTTTGAGTAAGATTCCATTCAATACTGGTAACGGACTAAAAAATCCTGATGAATATAGGCAAGCTATGCAGTAGCACATACAGGGTTTGGCTGATAGTCTTTGACTAAATTTGTGTGGGGGGGAGGATATATTTGGTTTTGACTGTGTATTTTTTTGGTCATATTTCCTGAATGTATCAGTGAAGCTACCAAACTGGATTCACTTTGAAGATGGTAGTTATTTAGAATCTTGTTGGCTTACCAAGAAATGCTGCCACTTTAATTTCTTCATCTTTTTTACTTCCTTAAACCAGTCAGCAGGTAGGGAGGTATTCTGGAATAAACTGAGCTCAGCAACAGCAAAATTATTAATATCATATTGGAGGTGGGGGAGTGTGAGCAAACCTGAAGGCATAATGGAGTCTTGGGCTGTAACTAGGGCTTGCATTTGCATTAAATTAAACTTAAAATTTTGGCTTATGGATGGGTGCGTTTTAAACATTTACTTGGTAGTTTTAGGAGTAGGTAGAAAATGGAATACAGTGTGATGTATCTCAGTTGACCAGTTCCTATTAAAGCTTCAATTTTGTAAATTTCTCATTGTTTTGTTTGGTTTTTTTTGTTTTCCTCTCCCCAGCCGCAGACGTCAGTATCAACCACTCAGTCTTCAGAGGCTGCAGTACCTGATTGATTTGGGTAGAGTTGACCCCACGCAACCAATTGACTTAACACAGCTTACTAATGCCAGAGGTGTAACAGTGCAACCTCTCAAAAGGGATTACGGTGTCCAGCTGGTGGAGGAGGTATGCATACAAGACACTTATTACTTCAGGCAGTATAAAGCCTTGGGTTTTCAGTTTTTCCATACCAGGCTGTCAGATTGTCCTTCCCATGTTTTGGAAGCATCTTTGCTTTTCTAGACTAGTTTGCTGTGGAATTTTTATGATGATAAATCCACTGGGGGGCACTGTGTGTTAGCAAAAAACCCCAGGATGATGTTTTAAGATCTGAGAGACTACAAAAATAACAGTTAAGGAGCACATAAGAGGTTGAACTGGTATTTTAATACAGAGACTAGAATGTACTGAAATAAATGTATGAATATTTTGGACAGGCAAACTTTTTTCATTCAATCCAGGTGACTTGACTGAGCAATTTAGTTACCAGTCTTGGTGCAGGGAACAGACAAATCATCATATTTTGCAGGATTTAATGTTTCTTACAACTTTGTAGAGAAGAATAAATGTATGTCCTAAAATACTCATTTTAATGTTACTCTAATATGTGTTGAAATTTACAGGGTGCTGATATCTTTTCAGCAAAAGTAAATATTGAAGTGCAGAGGGCATCTGAATTGGCAATTGCAACCATAGAAAAAAATGGAGGTGTTGTAACAACATCATTCTACGATCCAAGGAGTTTGGGTAAGAATTTATTTCAGTTTCTGACCTTCCCCCCCCCCCAAATGTATGAAGATTAAATGATCCAAATCAAAGTTTCAAACATAGTTCTTAGTGGAGAATCATCAACTTCTATTCTAAAAGCTTCAACAACACATTGTTATACAAATGTTGAACTGTAATGCATCGTCAGTTTTGCTTTTTTAACCGTTCATCTGTTTAGCCCTACCAGTGGTATAGTCACTTACCAATCAGCCAGTCAAAGAAATCCAAGTAGCTTTGTAAATAAAGGAGCTAATAAAAGCTTGTTTCTTTGAATTTTTGTCTTCTTTCTCATGTGTTTAACCCTAAGAAAATTCAGGAAAAAAATAGATTTAAAAACCACTCTGGATGTTTATATTTTTAATTTAGAATACTTTTCCAGTTAAAGTGAGGAAATAACTAAGTTACAGAAGCTCAGAATCGTTCCAGTCAAAATGGCTATTGTTTTCAGAACACTTTCACTGAAGAATGAGGCCTTGCTTTGCTTGAGGCTGCATCCTGCCTAATGTTCATTCATGCAGTTTTTATTGACAATAATGGAGCTTTCATGTGTGAATGAGGAACAAGAGGAATAACATATTTTGCACACTAAAAATGCTACCCTGGAGTGATAAAAGTTCTTTTTTTTTTTTTTTTCCAATCTAGAAAATAATAAAAATATTAAGGTTAAGAGGATCTGGAATGTAATTTGCCAAATTCTGTAAAAGTTGAGGAGGCGAGGATAGTCTCACAAATGACTAAATAAGTGCACATGCCATTGATTCTTTATTTAAAATACTTCTAGAAACACTAAATTTGACATTTGTTGGTACGCTGTGTAAATAGCCATGCAAATGCATTGCTTCTAACCTGGAAGTCAATCCTTTAAATAAATGGCATTTTCTAGCTTAGTTATTGTGTCTTTCCAAAGTAGGCATTCTAAATGTATTAGAAGTAATGAGTCATACAGATTGTCACTATAAATATCAGTTAAAACAGAGTTGTTTGTTTGGTTAAGTGAAACTTGTTAAATACTATCTTATTCTGAACAAGAATATTCTTAAGATTTGTTTTCTTGCTTGATACTTTTTAATTAATAAGAGTTTAGTAAATTATTTAGCACAAAATAATAAATAAGAAGGTGTCATTTAAGGTCTTTAAATATGTATTATGAAGCATAGTATCTAATTTTCTCTCATGTTTGCCCACAGAAATTTTATGTAAGCCAGTAGTATTTTTTCTGCGTGGCCAGCCTATTCCAAAGCGAATGCTTCCGCCTGAAGATCTGGTCCGTTACTACACAGATGCTAGGAATCGTGGGTACCTGGCAGATCCATCTAAGGTTGCAGAAGCCAGGCTTGAACTTGCCAAGAAATATGGTTATGTCTTACCAGACATAACTAAGGATGAACTCTTCAAAATGTTAAGCACACGCAAGGATCCTAGACAGATATTTTTTGGTCTTGCTCCAGGATGGATCGTAAACATGGCAGACAAGAAAATTCTAAAACCAACTGATGAGAGGCTGTTAAAATACTATAGCTCATGAATTCAGGACTGGAGACAACTGCAGGTGTACAGGAAACATCTGGGTATGAAATAATGGATACAAAGTGGTGTTTGTTTTTTTTTTTTTTAAGACTCCTGTTATACTAGACAAAACATAAGTTTTTGTTTATGTAATCTTCTGTTGTAGCGCTCAACTTTTTCGTTGTCATAATACAGTGTATGAAAAGTCTTAACATTTGGAAACAGTGTAGAGTCTGATATAAAGTGTGTGTTCGGACACTTTCTCTTGTGATGCTTTGCCAGTTATTTTTTCAGACAAAATGTTTTGATGTTGCTGTTATTTCAGAGGATGATTCCAAAGAGTAACTTGACCTAATAATTAGTTTATATTTTTTCCCTCTCAATTTAAAATCAGAAACATGGCTGTACAAAACTAATATTAGTTTTACAATCATGTTATGTAGCATTATATTTTATGTTTTAGAAAATGATATCTTGAATACCTCCAAGAGGCAGACTATCTATTTTTTGATGGGGAAAATTAAAAACAACCAGAAATAACAAAGTACAGAATAATTAACCTCTTCAATTCCATAGCAATGTTTTGGATTTTGCTACTGCCATCAATAGTACTAGAACTTAAGAGGTCTTGATTTTTGTCTTGTTCCTTCAGATGGAATTGAGAAAGACAGGGTGTGCAGTTTAAAATAACTTTCTATCTAAATTTAAAAAAAAACCCAAACTGTCTTAAATCAATGGCTTTTTAAATTCTGTTTGAATAATAAACTTGTCCAGACACAAATGTAGTCTTTAATAAAAATGCGTAGCAGAATCCAGAGCCAATGAATATGAGACAGTGAGAGTAAATTGTGAAGGATGGGGAAGTGATGGACAAAGTACACAATTAGGATTCAGTTTTCAGCTTGATCACAGATTGCATATGTGACAGTGGACAAATGAATGTAGATGTTGTGAAAAGTTATGAACAAATTATTTTTATGGGAAACGGTATTTTAATCACACCAACTTGATACAATATTGAAAAATATTTTCCAACAAATATTTGTTTTTCAATCTCTCCAGAATACTGTACTATGCAAGAATATTCCAGGTTTCATACGGAAGCTTAGGATTGGGCATTTTGGATGATGAACCAAGCAGTTAATTGAAAGATGAGAGAGGAGACTAAGTTAATCTATCAGAACTTGATCTGACTTCTCAGAAGTTAATGAGATGCTTCATAATTCCGTGAACTTTAATAGAAGATGAATTTGGCTTTAAAATAGGGATAATTTGGTTATTAGGAAACAGTCCGGAAGACCAGAACATAAGAATGAGTCTTGCTTTCCAATTTTCATGTGCCTTTGGAAATGCTACTTACAGTTTCCTGTAGCTGCCAAACCATCCCATCTCCTAGGGAAAGCCCTCTGAGTGCCAGAATCTCCTGTATAACACCTGTATTTCACTTGTTTGCCTCAAGGGGCGGGGAGGGGAAGAAAAACCCCACATTTTTAAAAATCTTCTTTTTCTTTCAGAGAATAACAAGAAGCGGATGAATTTTTTTGCTGGTGTTTGTCAACCAACCCATATTTTTGCTTCAGTCAACAAACTGCCTTGTCAATTAATATAAGCATCTGTAATCACAAAACAAATAAAATAAATCTTCTATTTTCATGCTGATTAAATAATCTGAAATCCAGAGATTAACCATGGAAAGTTACTAATTTTTGACAGCTCACTCTTCAGCTTCTATTGTCTGTTGTTAATGTGTGTTGGATGCTATCAGTAATGGTCATTCTCCTGATTGGTGGTTTAACTATAGGAAACATAGCAAAACAACACCAATATAAAATTGGATTGTGAATAGCGGGAATTTGTTCTTAGTGGCATTAACATTCATATTTTGTAAGGTGCACAACACTTTTTTTGGCACATTAAGAATAATACCGTGTGCCAAAAAAAGTATAGCTAGTGTTAACTTGACTGTGAAGTAAATAACTTTCTCACTTTAGATGTATCCTGTTCTGCATCCTGATGATTGTTGGTTTGGAAACTTAAATGACAAGCAATATTTTTTTTTACTTTTTTTTTTTCTTTTTGTTATTACAATACTACTGCCTGTATTTGGGAAGGAGTTGGAGGCGGGGGAAGAGTATTTATTGCCTTCCCTTATTTGTGCCATAATGTTTCTGTTTTTATGAATCAATTCACAATTGTATTTTGTGGAGGTGGTGGTACTCAACAGGAAAGCTACTTAACTGGAAGCGAAGAAGGAAGTTAGTCATATTAGTGAAGACCAGAAGACAAAAGTGTTTATGTATCATTGTGTATTTTTGGGAGGAGAAGAGGGGGGAAGGCAACTTTGTTTCCACTCCTGCTCTTTGTATTAAAATGAACAAATTACTCTCAGCAATTTTTTTTTCCTAAATCAATTTCTTTGATATACACGCGCATGCACGCGCTAGTTTCTGTAGGCTTCTAAATGGTTTTCAGGTGAAAGGGTAACTTGGATAAAATGATAACAGTGAAAGAAAGAATGAAAACAGGAAACAGATGTCTGGTGACGTTGAGGGATTGGATAGCACTTATTCAGTGGACGACGTCTTAGTCACAAGGCAGCTGTATCCTGACTCTGATACTACAACGCTACAAATACCTTGGAGCCAAAACAGCCACGTTCCACAAAATCCGGTCATTCTACTTTATAAAGGTGATCTTTTATCATCTTATAATTGGAGAGGGCAAAAAGGGCTGTATGTGGCTTTATTTAAAATATGCAATGCTTGTCTCTTTCTTTTTTTTTCCCCTCTCCTGTTTACAGTAGCTAGTATTTTATAATGGTTGCTCTGATTTTTATTTACTAGTGAAAAAAGTGACAAGGCTATAGAGGATTTCCTGTTCATTTTATCTCGTCAGGAACACAAGTCTCCTGGCAACCGAATACAGAATTATCAAAAGCACAAGTAAGTTATTGACAAGGTTTCTAATAAATCTGCAATAAACAGCCTCCCAATGGACTGTTGTTTATATGAGGGTCAGGCTCACTGATGCAAGACTTCAAGCCAGCACTAGCATCTAGGGCCATTCTCTTTACTTAGGAATTTGTACCATGTTTTCATGTTCGTCAGATAAATGATTGCCTTGGATATCCTGTTTTGATAGGGGTTTTTCATATGCAACAATGTATTACACAGCAAGGAGCACCCAATCGGCTGTAACCGGAAAAGCATGATCAAGTAGCTGAGGAAAAGAAATGTTATTTGTGCCATAAAAATTGACATGGCTTTCAGTATTTTATCAACAACATCATACTTTTGAATGGTTCCTTGATAAAACTGATTACATATGTGAGACTGAAATAAAAATAAAGGTCTCTGAATAAGTACATACTTTGTTATATCATACCTTGATAATTAGAAATCACTTATTTCTTATGAGATAGACTCTACTAACAGCAGCCAGTCAATACTATACTTACAGGTGGCTCACTGCAGACTCAAAGCAAGTTAAAATAAATGCATTTTCCCTTTTACTTATATGTGTAACAAAGACATTCTGGCTTTTCTTTCATTATACTTCATAGTATAGTAGTTGTGTTTAACAACCAGAAGCTGACTGTACCTTTCACTGATTTCCAAAAAGTAATAAATGAATAAATCGGTGGCCCTGATCTGAATCTTTGCTGGCAGTGTGCCAACATTGTTTTGACATACAAGCATAATTGATGTTAGTGCTCCAGGAAGTAATATAAAAGTGATCAATTATGAAGATAGCTTCCCATTGCTATTTTATTATTTTCTATTTTATTGCTAAAATTTAAAATGCTAATGCAAAGTTAATTTTGCACTGTTGAACATTTACAAGCTCTGTTAAAATTTGTCTCTAATTTGAAATTGTTGCACAAATTTTGTATTTTAAATATTTAAACATTACATTTACATATATCTAAAATAAGAAAGATGCTGTGTCTGTCCAAAATGGCCAGTTTAATATTCCATATGCAGATTTCTTAAAATTTCTTGATCGGTGATCAGATGGGAATAGTTTTACATAACTTGCAGTGTGTACTTCAGTTTACTGTGTTATGGTTTAGTCTATGAAAAGATGTAGGTAGAAGTCCTAGTGTGACAGAATTCTTACCCATTAGAAAAAAATTATGAACTTTTTAAGGTCTTTCGTCTCCTAGCCCAGGTGGCCTATCTTGGTCTTTTGTAGCAGGAATATATGGCATTGTCTAAAGAATTATTGGTTTCTCAGTGGAAGCAAACTGTCCTCAGATCTGTTTTGTCTCCTTTGGTTAATATTCCTTCTGTTGCATCTGCATCTTCCCGAGGTCTCTTCTCACTTCTCTCGTTGTAGTGGTGGGAACTACAGGGCTCGATCATTCTCACAGTGTCATCCTGTCTGGCCCACTCTGGGTTTGAAAATCTGGTTGTTTTATGTGCCTCTGGAGCAGGAAAAGTGTTGATCATTCCTGCATCTGTTTATACGAGGGCGTTTTTCGTGGCTTGAGTTTCCTGGACTGGTGTTGCTTTTGTTGTTAAAAATGTCAACAGCAATGCTGTTTACTTGTTAAGCTTGTAGATTCCAAGACACACGCTGACTGAGTTGGAGGGGCCTTTGAGCAATGGATTCGGAGTTTATTCAGAGTCAAGGAACGCTCCTAGAAGGGTGTCTGTGCACTTAACTTAGAATTACACACACTAGATACAAGTCTTAATAGATAGGCAATTTTGCGTTCAATGCATCAATGCCCAAATCAGTCTCTCCTTGCACTTTTGGAAACCCAGCGTCTGTAAGGTTCATTCTAGTTTCATGATAGGATTGTCCTGTCTGCTCTCTAATCTATAAATAAGGGCAAGTTAGTCTGAAAGTCTGCCATTTCTTGATAATTATTTTTTTATTGTTGTTCCTTGTGCAGGTAATGACAGCTAGAGGTTTGTGTACATAGAGCAGTCTATGAAAAATAAGTTGATATGTAAATTTACAATAAACTAGTGGTTATGGATTTTTTTTTTTGTGGTGCTAGTGTAGTTTGCCTTGCTCCCAGTGTGGAGTACCTTAAATTAAGACAATAAATTCACTCTTAATATCTGACAAGGGAGGTGCTTTCTTTACTTTGTTGCATGTAGCTGTGGTTCAGAGCTTCAACAGTTGGAATCCCAAGTTCCCTATAAATTTAGTATAGTGAGATACTGTCTTAATTTCAAAATTAATGCAAGTCTAAATTTACATTGCTCACATGTAGATAATTGTTTAAGCTCACTTCATAGTCAGTAGAAATCTGATTGACAGAGTCAATGGAGCCTGGAGAATCACTGCGTTTAGCCTGAAGCAGACATCTGAGCAGCTAAATTGCACTCTAGGCTTCACTGACTGTGACAGTAGTTTTAACATACAGTGCAGCTGTATACACGTAAAACATAAGTATCTGGAACTGAATTGCACTCTGTGCTTTCAGTGACCCAAGATGCTTGAAGTTAATGGGGAGATCTTGTGGATCACAAGCCACCAGGGTGGATTGCCTAGCTCAGCATTTGGAACTTCTGAAGTTTGATGTACGGGGTTGTGTTCGTCTTTGGAAATAAGCGTGCTAATTTAATAAAAAACAAGTCAGAGGACATCTTGGTGCTACAAGAGGTGAAATGCTGGCAATTAGATGATCTGCGTTATGTTACAGCTATTGGAGAGCACAGCTTTTCCAGGATACAGAGATTGGTGGCATCCTCACCTAGAAGCCTCTGACTCTTCCAAGGGGGATGACTCCCAGTTCACAGCTCTGCACTGGTATTGCCATTCAAAATTTGTCTACCTACCTTCTTTGGCCCTTGTGTAATACATTGCTGATGTTTGTGCTAACTCGAATGTATGCATTTCCTCTGCAAGCACAGCAGGGAAATTAAAGTTGCCTGAACTTGCAAATGAGAAAAAATGGGAGAGGAGGATAGTGTCCCTCTGAGGTGTCTCCTTCAGCAAGTGGTGCTTGTAATGGTCAGAGAAGGTGACTGAGATACTTAAACACAGATGTTGTCTCACTGCTCTCTGAGAACATGCAGTCCAGTGTGTCTCTTAGGGTCCCCCCCTACAACTGCTGTGGTGAATTGTGGTGTGTGTATAAAAGACAGATTCGGGACTGAATCTTCTACAGATTTTGACTTGCCATTTCTCCTGTTTTCAGTGACTTCTGGGTCCTTGAAACCTCAGACGTGTTTGTTTTTTAGTGCATAGGCAATCATTTATCCCTTTTTTTTCTGTTTTGTTTTTGGTTTTTTTTTTTTTTGGCAAAGCAATTGCACTAGTCACCCCAGCAGGCAGTCTGGGCATGGGCCATGTACTAGGCTTGAGACTGTTCCAGTCAAAATATTATTCTACTGGTTTTATGTTGGGCTTGGCTGGCTTGACGTTGATGCTGCCCTGACTTCTAGGACTTGTGAAATGTCTGGGCTAATTATGACTTTGTTGTTGGGTTGTTGGTGTTATTGGAAGTCTCCAGCCCTTCTAGGTTCATCATTAAAGACAGGTGTTTACCGTGGAATGATCATTAAATGAATTACCATAGAGAGGACGTGAACATGTTGCAAAATTCTACCTGGGTCAGTTTTTCTGCACTCATTTGTATGTATCTGAGGGAATCGAAGCACTGGGGTGCTATGATTTTGTCCTTATTTATTGTGGAAAAGCTTATCTGTTCATTAAGAGAACCTAAGAAGAAAATGGAGGGTAAAAAGCTGCCAAGTCATTTTTGCTGCATCTTGTGAAGAGTGCATGTTTTCCCAGTTCGAACTGTTGCTCTCAGCTGAGCTGGATGGTTTTGCTTGCAGTGTATTAGGAAACTGCCATGGCAGCAGACCACTATGGGCAATGACATGCAGCTATGGTACTGTAGTTGGCCCTAGCGAAAGGAAAGATAACCTGTGCAGACTTGGGAACATGAGAACCAAGGTATGAAAGTCTCCATCTGAAGAGATTCCAAAATCAGGAACGTATGAGTATTCTGCAAACACCACTGAAACTCTGCTGCATGTTTAATTACTCATTGTTTTTGCTGACTGTACTGTTACAAACTGTAAGTATTCAAGAAATTATTTAAAGAATACATTTTAGGTTTTCTTTGTTGTCCTTAGAGTTTTCAGCCCTGCAGGGATCTTGTTTCCAAGCATTGTTCCTGTATCCAGCAAGGCTAGAAGCAAATTTAAGAAGTGGGAGCCAGCATTTTCATGTGATGGCATTATTCCAGGAACTGGTACTTTAGGTTAAACAGTAAATATTGTGAGGCTTGCAAAACAGTTACTGATTCATTGCTTATACCCTGCTGACTTATTCATTGTTTGAGAGCATAACTCCTCTGCTGCCTCTGCAGTTGACCTCCAGTCACATCTCCTTGGCATGAAAGAAACATGCTGTTGTTTCCAGCATCCAAACCTGCGGGTAACAAATATTATATTACCAGGTACATAAGCATCCCACACAAACAACATCCTCCTCTGCTCCTTTCCCCAAATTACAAGACTGCTATGATCATTTGTAGTGCTGGGAGTTGCGTCTGCTCACTGGGGTAGGGAGAAGGTCCAGTGTCCTTCTGATACAGGCAAGACTGACACCTAGTGACCAGACACATTTATTCCTATGGGAATTCACTGAAGTCTGGTTCAGTGACTACTCACTCTTTTCTAAGTCTGGAAGGCTTAAACTTCAAAGTGAATAGTTCGTTTATTTCATCATCACTTTTGGCCTTTGTTTTCAGTGTTTCTAGTGTAGTCTTCTAAAGATGAAGTTAAGGTAGCTTGAAGGCTTGTTCAAGCTTAATATTGGAGCCATGAAGGTTTTGCATGTCGTCTCCTGGGAGCTGTGCATTGTAGCTGCTGTGAGCAAACTGAGATGGCTGATAGCAATCAGCGGTAAGTTCAGAATATGGTCCTTTTATGGTTTTTCCTTAATAAAATCATGGCTGACCTTGCTGTGTGGATTCTCTTTGCTCATCCTGTTTTAAAGAATCCAAAATCAAACATAATGGGGTATTCTCTGAGTTGCAGAATTTTCTGTCTACTGATGTCTGCTGACCAGGGGTAGCATCTTACAATGACGCTGCTACCTGGAAAGCACTATCTGCTCCATCACCATTGCAGATCCTCCTGGAAATACTTTGCCTTCTGTGCCTTAGTGAACTGCGTATTAAAGAGGAAGAGTAAAACCTAGCTAAAAGACTTCCAGGATGCTTCTGATTTTTCTTTGGTTATCTAGGTTAATATTTCAAGAGTATAACATACTGCTGAGAATTGTGTGTGACCTTTACTAAAAGGAGTAGCCATATAAATTTGGGCAAACAGCCCCCGCAATGTGAACCAAAGCAGTCTTCTCCTTGTAAGAATAATCACTGACTCCAAAAGTAGACTGCAGAGGTTCTCAGTGTTCCCCACATTAAAGGGTTTCACATGAAACCCTATGCTGAAGCCCTAAAGAAGCCTTCTTGGAGCAGTCCTTGGGACTGGAGGAATTTTTTGTCTTTGAAATGTCTTTTGTCATTTAAATGTTTCTTGAAATATTGGAAATAAACATTTTGGTTGATTCAGCATGACTCTTTGCTACTAGCACTGTGTTTGGCTACACAAAAGAGTCAGAGCTCAATGTTTTTCTGTGGCTGAAAGGAAACTTCGATTCTTCCTGAATGAAATAACTAGGAACTTGCACAAGCCCTGTGTTGTTGAACGGAAAAGGCAGGCTTTTTTTCCTTCAGATAATCTTTTATATCTGACTCAGAACTTTACATGTAGCTCAGGTTTTGTATCTGTGGCATGTTTCTCATTAGCCCATGAAAAAATAAAGGTTCTGTATTTCAAAATCTGCTGATTTTTCATTTGCTGTTAGGATGTGCCTCTGGAGAGAGGGCTAACAACTTCCCGAGGCAAAAATCTCCATCAAAGGCAGCAGATTCCAGTCTCTAAGCAATACGAGCCTCCAAATAGCCAGTGTCTTTCCATAAGTCTGGGATTCAGGTGCTCTGACACTGTTGTCTGTGATCATTTTTTTACTCGGAGTAGTCCCCATCATCGTGGCGTATTTTTTTTCCATCATCACAGCTTTCACAGTTTTGTGCAGAGCTGCAAGGGCACCACCAAGCCTCACCACCCCTGCCTGACCCACCAGCCCGTGTCCTGTTCCCATCCCCAGGTAGATGCCCGATGCCTGGGGCTGGGGCTGCCCTGGTGCCCCCGGCTGACAGGACAGGCTGCCAGCCCCTGCCCTCCTGCCCCCTCACGGTGCTGTGACACTGGCAATTGGAATAGCAAAACTGTCCAAACATACACATACACCACAATTCTTGTTCACCGTCTGAAAAACTGATGGTGCGATTTGGTGAGTGTCTCAAAAGTGCCGCCCAGTAACGTTTGCCTGAAGGGAAAGCTGCGTTTTCTCAGTCGCGTTTGCAGCCGTCCTTGGTGTCTCTCCAGAAGGAGCTCACAAACAAGGTTAAAGGGTAACTAATTTGCATAGTCAATTTGAATAATTATTTTAAAAGTTCACAAAAACTGACTTCTAAACTTAAAGATATTTTCATTCACACTGAAAAGCTAATGATCAGTTACGAACAAGAGTCACAGAGCAGGTAAATGTGACTTTGACCAGGTATAAGTAATAAAGAGACTTCAAATTCTTCATTTTGAAAGCTAAATATTGGGGACCCTGAAGGCCTACAATGTGATCTTTGAGTTTATAAGGAATGCAGTATATAATGATTCCCCTTCTTTTCTCTCTCTCTTTTTTTTTTTTTTTTGATAGTGGGAGTTTTGTTGATCGGTCAGTCTAAGCCAATTGTTTTCATTATTTCAGACCACAAGTGCGGGATTCCTGCCTTTGTTCAACGTAGTGCTGTGGGGAAAAATAAAGCTCTCCAGTATCAAAGGAACTTCTTGTGCCTTCGGGGAATAAAGCAGGGCATCTATTATGGCTCTGTCTTCGTGGACAGGCAGACGTCACTTCTGGAAAACCTACTCGGAGCCTCAGGTAACCTGCGTAGTCTTTGCCAGTCCTGTGCTGCTCTACTTACACTGGTAGCAGTAGTACCCAGGTAGCAGGTGCCCTAGGGTAGAGCTACGTCCATACATCTGCTCCAAAATAATGCGTGGTATGGAGCTCCAGCAGCACAGATATGGGAACGCATGCAGGCACAGCCAGGGGAAATCACTCAGACCAACCCCCGGTGCTCAAAACTCCCCCTGAAACCTCCCTCGCATGGTGGCTGCACTCCTCCAGCAATGTCCCAGCCTGGACGTGATGGCACATGGAGAGAGCCCTGTGACCCAGGCAGGTGCTGCCATGTCCTCCTCTCCAGTGCCGTGGCATGGATGGGGAGCAGCTTGCGTACCCCCCTGCCCCGGATTACTGGGTTGAACTGCTTTGCAGCTGGGTTGGGAGCCAAAGGGGTGAGCTGCCTCCTGGTCTAGCAAGGGGTTTTGAAGGAGTTTTTTCTCCTCTGACAGAGCTCACCTGCAAGGCCTCAACTATCAGCTGCCACCTGGTAATGCGGGAAGAATTATATTTCCTTTCTTCAAATAATGGCAAACCCAGCCAGGACAGTCTCAGGCCTAACTCTGCCTGCTCATATGACCAACTACCATCATACCAAAAAAGAGACCGATCTTTTAGACTCACGTGCCTTTGTCAGAACTATGCATGTGGTTTTGTAGGAACCAACAAGTAAGGCATGCAGCTCTGCGGCTTTTCTTCTGATTTTACTGTATCCAAAATCACAAGAGCTTTAGTGATACTTCTGACTATCCAAGGAGCTGGGCCACTTATACATATACTTCCTCTTTATATTACAAGCTCTTCTACCAATTCACTTGGATTTTACCTGTATTTTATTCATAATGCAACTGGATTCATCATACACTTGCAAATATGAAGTACAAAGACATTTCCTAATTTCAGTCACAGCCAAAGTTAAAGTTAAATGAAAGTTAAAGCTAAATGTATCTGCTTGATCTTAGTTCTTCTCATGACTTAAGATGTCTCCCCACTACACACTCACTTGAAGTTTACACAGCTGTGTTCTAAAAATACCAATTGATGAAACCTTAGATAGAAGATTTTACACTGTTGAGATTGTTTGTTTGTTGTTTTTTTTACAGAAAATCACCAGGAAATGCATGATTCTACCCTGAAACACTCTTTTTGTATCTCTATCCACTAATATTCTTTATCAGAAGAAGTCAACTGTTTGTGATTATTTCTGTTTATGGTGTTATTGACTCCTTTTTGAAACAGGAATTTTTGAAAATTGCTAATTCCACTTTCCTATAAAAGCTTATCGACTAGCCCAAATAAAGACATCATGGTGAAGTATAGGCTCGTGCATTAAGCTATACAGTACAGTGTCATTTGAATAATGATGGATCTTTTGTGCTCACTGGGGAATAACTGAATTTCTTTTTGTACGTTTGAGCAATTTGTTCAAATGATTAACATGAACAGAAAGCGCTTACCAAAAGGAAGAGGTCAAAGGGAGAATATAAAGGTCTCATATGAATGAAAAAGTTATTATGACATGGAACAAACTTTAAAGGCCATTTAGTTTTTCTGGGATTCAAATGTTTTCTCTCTTCTCTTTGCCCATTTCAACCTCTTCTGTGCCATCCTTCCTAGGACGCTGAAGGCTCTGACCACGTGAAAGACATGTCTGAGGGTCCCACAGGACAACAGGTCATCCTGACTCACGGCACGTTTCTGTTCTGAGTAACCTCTCTGTACTAATTTGTTTGGATCAATTAGATTACATATCTTCTTTGGTTTTTTTCACATCCAACATGAAAACAAATCTACACCAATGTCCCTTATTTACTATGAAAATACTGTAGTTTGTTACCCCTTGACTGATAATAAAAATCCAATCAGCAAGCTACTCCCTGGCTATTAATTTGTTTCAGTAAAAAGCATAGTGCACATAAACTGCTGATTTTGTCAAACTGCAGCCTGGCGGCCAAAAATACACCATCCCTCTATATAATCTTTACAGAGTTTTCAGGTAAAACTTTGACCTGGATGCATCATAGTCTATAGTATTTCTGGAAGGCTGGTAGTAGTTGTCCATTGGTCACAAAGTTTGGGAGGCAGAGAGCGAGCAAGAGCTGGTGATAACAGCGTAGCCGCTTCTTCCACAGGTAGCAGAGCTCTCAGCTGCAGGCCTACCCGGAAAGGAAAGGAAAGGAAATATGCTTCGGTAGCTAACACTAATGCCAGCTGACATTCCTAGAATGTGATGGCTTCTTATCATAACCTCATACAGCCAGAAGCTGATTCCCTTAATCAGGTTCAGGGAATGCTACAGTCCAGTTTTCCTGTGGTTTACTCTGATTTCCTAAGGAAAGACGTGTTGTGTGACAGCACACGCTTGCCTGTCTGCCTACCCGTTTGGCTCCCTCGCCATTTATTTTGAAATGTTTTGAACAGTTTCAGCCCTGCTTGATGGAGGAGTGGAAGTGTCCAAGAGAGAAAGGTCCCACAAGCCCCGTGAAGACAAGCAGCCGGACTGGGAGAGGAGGCTCACGTGTCCCCATTGAAAGATGGGCTTAAATGTGAATTCTCATTAGACACCAGCAAACTTAGCTCCAAGGCTTCAGCTAGAGAAGCCAGGCTTCAGCAAGGGTGCTGCTCATAAGCCATGCGTGAGGGCCCGTGTCTCCTGCTCCTGGCGCTGTTTGAAAGATGCACCCAAAGGTACTGACTGGAGAGGGAAACAATGAAATCGAATCCACAAAATATCCTGTCAAAAATAAAATAGAAACACTTTTCCCCAAAATATTTTTCAGTCGCAGCAGTCTTAATACTGCTTGTAACAGTAGTAAGAACAACCCTTTCAGCTGTGGTGTGATTTATACAAAGTTGGCAGCCCTTTAATGTTAGAGAAATTATAAGTATAACCTTCTGCTTTCACATCAACAGGTGTAAAACTTTCAAAACTATTCCAAGTTCATTTACTACAAACTCAGCTAGTAAGTTGAATTTTTACATGCTGCTTTGTTCCAGTTTCGTCTCCACTTTCTGCATTTTTTTTTCACTTGCCACTCATAAACAAGGGAGACAGATTTTGTTGATCGGTGTCAGAAACAGATAGATGTAAAGCACAAACAGTACAGAGAATAAAATATGTTGGAAGCTGCTATTAGCCTAGGAGAAGATCTTCATTAAAAAGATAATTTCCTAATTTTTTGTGAGATGAACATTCCCCGCTTTTCCTAATTTGGTCTTGGTGGTCACCTAATTTGACTTGGTGGTGACTTTTATCGGTTACCCAGACTAAAAAAAGAATAATGTTTTGTGTAAACTTATTTTGCAGATGCGGACCATTTTCAAATTGCCAAAAAAAAAAAGGTGTCTTTCTTTTTTTGCTACTAGTTTTTCTTTGGGAGAGGAACCAGCTCCTTTTCTGCCCTGGCTGGAGCTGGGAGAATGCACCTGCCTGCGTGACTCAGCGGGAAACAAGGAGGTAACGCAGCTATGCATGGGGCCAGCAGGGCCAAAGTGTGTTTTGCTGCTCAAGAAAGAGGCTGGCTGGTACTTCCCGGCATCTCCCAAGGGAATGCAGCCACCAGAATATGCTTATTGCTAAAACAACAGCACTGACGAGGTGGAGCAGCCGGCTGCCCTGCCAGGGCCGGGGACAGAGTGGGCTGCCTCCTGCAGCCGCAAAGCCGAGGGTGGTGAACGGCCAGGGGTCCCCAGCCTCGGGCTGTGTTTTTCAGCCCTGTGGGGTTTGTGTCGTCGGTGAATAAGGTGGTTGATATGTGTCTTTCTTTCTGACACTGCTCAACAAAATCCATCTCTCTTGTTCAGGAGTGGCAAGTGAAAAAAAATGCAGAGCGTAAGTGGAGACAGGTACAAAGCTGGAACAAAGCAGTGTGCAAAAATTCAACTTATGGAACTGAATTTGCATGAAATACACTTGGAATAGTTTTGCCAGTCGCGGTGGTCATCTGCAGAGCTTTGCGAGTAGGGCAGCATCGGTCGCTATCAGCAGGAAGATGCATACGGAGTTATACAGAGGGAGGTACACCCGTCACCCCCTACCACCTGACAAAAAATGAGAATTAAGGCTGAAGTGTGGGGAGGATTGCTTTGGGGTTGGTTTTTTTCCCCAAATGAACGTGGAAAAACCTGGAAGACCGACAGCATGTAGTGGCCACTGGGGGGAGATCTTACCCCGAGCCGGGGCGCGTACCGCTCCCGAGCGCCGGGGCGAGCTGCTGAGCTCCAGTTCTGGGTCAGGCGTTGAGCTTACAAGTCCCTACATTGGGGAGAAAAGCCTCAGGGGGGTTCTGAAGCAGGGATACTTCAAAATGTGCTTTACACCAAAACAGAGTGCTGTTTAAAACGACGGGAAATGTCCCCAGACGTCTTTTTGTAATGAATTGGTCATGAAAGCTTTTAACGCTTTCAGTCACGCATGGAGATTAATGAGGCAACAACTTTGGGGGGGAAAGAAAGGAGAGTCTTGAAGGATAATGGTTAATAAATGGGAAAGCCGCTGCTCTATTACCTTTACATTTCCTGGTGTTAAAAACTGCAATCTTTGAGGATATCTGTAAGTCAGAAATGGTAAGATGAATACTCTCGTTACACTGAAATAATGAAGTGGTGGTGAACCCTTTAAGACTGTCAGGAGAAGAAGTACTAACAAAACAATAAGCAAAGGCCTCTTGTAAAGATACTTTTTCTTTCTCTCAATAGATTTAAATGGTGATGGAAAATATTCATTAAACATAATATGTTTGGGGGTTGGATTAGGTGACCTTTAAAGGTCCCTCCCACCCAAACCATTCTGTGATTCTGTGATTCTATGTTTGGACCCGTTTTTAAGGGGTTTAGAATTACATTATACTACATCGCTACAAACAGCCCCACTGAGCTGCTTACAAAGTTACTGTTTACTGGGAGTAAACTTATTCCTTTAGCACTCTGCTTACAAATTAAAGAACTGAAGGTATGCTGAGATTTAGTCTTCCAGGTGGGAAAGCAGCACCAAGCAGTCAAATACTGGAACAAGCAGCCTTGGGAAATCAGACACAATACAAATGCACAGCATTTTCGTGTTCATTTCTATAACCAAAATGTTATGGGAAACCAATTTTGTGATGTGCAGTCCATGTTCGTATCACGGCAAGAGGCACTGGAAGTGTCCTATGGAAAGGGAAAAAGGTATCTGTTCTCCTTTTCACACTAAAATCAAGCAATGTACCATTCTGTGGACCCAAGCACAAAGTGGCCAATTCCAGGATCCTCTATATCACAAAAAATTAGAGCAGTATATGTATGGATTATAGCTGTGTCATCTCCTGGTTGTCAATAGGCAATGTTAAGCTAAGACATAAAGCAACCTATCTTGCTTTTACCATTAGTGAGTCATCTAATTCTTCTTCACCTCGCATTCAGGAAAGATGTGAATGTATAGTGAAGTAGGATCTTCAGACTTCCTCAAGCTTAGGAAATCTTTTGCATAGTATTGCAACATAAGTGTATTAGAGAAGGACTGTCTTGTTTTTAGCTCTGCCAAGGACAAGATTTTGTTTTGGGTTTTGGCAATCTAGTGGCTCCATAAACTCTGCTGCTTTCCTGAAGTCCACTACTGTCAGATACCTTGTTAGATGGGAAATACAGTGCTGGCTCTGGGAAGTTTTCCACTTTCTTCCAGAGAGCACAGCAAGGGCTTCAAAACTGGTTGTCCTCAATTCCTCTGGTTACAGCCCTGAGGAAATAAGACAAATGTGAAGGAGAAAAACAACCTATGTAAGATCAGACAACAATCACCGTTGTCTTCCCTTCATGCCCCAACACAATGTTACATCTCCTGTGACATTACAGACCTCTCACAAAAGAGGTCTTCCACCCACAACAAAATCAGATTAAGTTTACTAACTTCAAAAATGTTCAAAAGCAAGAGCCATTTGGTTTGTCTTCAATCTTTCTCCATACGTGCACCAAGTGTAGTAGGTGCAGTGATCAATAGGATCATATAGTTTGTTCTGCTCCTTTTTGATGGAAATAGTCATTTGTCAAAGTCAAAGGATTAATTTTCTCTTATGATGTACCCATGGAGTGATGAGCCCAGCTCGAACCCGGGACCTCTTTCCTACACATTAACTGGATGAAAGCCTTTTCCCTAAGTTTATCTTGAATTTTCAGTGGAATTTTTGTGATTAAATTTTGCTAGTACAAGCAGGGAATCAGTATCAATAGGTTTCCTCTCCTGCATGACATGAGGAACAGACTCCTTAAACTTTCTGTCATCTGCAAAGGCAAAAATCACCGAAAGGTTTGTTGACTGCTTGCACCTTATGAATTGCACTGAGCTTCAGGAGACAAGAAGACATCTTGGAGCATTCTGGAATAAGGTGAACTAAACTGCTTAAGGAGCCCCTTTGACCTCTGTGCCTCTTAATTCTGAAACTCAAATGCATAACTAAGGTTGGATGATGTTATTTCTTATGGATGATAGTTCTAATTTACACAACACAGTCATGAGCAACATCAGCTAGAAACTGATGTCATTCAGCACACTCAGAAGATCAGATTCTGCTCAGCTTAAATCCAGCCTTGCATGCTAAAGTCAAAGAGGAAGGAGAGTGTCCACCTTGCAGAGCCTTTTCCATTCTTATTTATTTTACGTGTCTGTGGAAGAGAAGAGAAAGGTCTCCTGGCACGTAGAAATGTATAAACCCTCTCTCCAACATGGCGGAACTGGAGAGCCATAGGAAATATAATGTACTCTGCCTTTATGTGACGAGTGATGTATGAGATTTTTGCAGTAGAGTTCAATAAATGCAATTTATTGTTTTGTAAGGTAGATGTGATTCTTGAAGTTTCTGTCATCATCTCTTTGAAAAGATCAATCAGAATAAAATGATAAGCAGACTAATAAAGGACTTCTCAAGCTCTCCCACTACCTGATGTATTTTTTATAGTTTTGAGGTAAAACTATGGATCAGCACATGAGGCGTGGCCCAGGTTCGAAGAGGAGTTCCCAGATACCAGTGAAGCTGGTCCATGAACTAAGCTGAGATCTTACTGTTCAATTGCTCTGTTCAAGTGCGGACAAGAAAATAAAATCCTATTTGTTTCAGAGCTGTCCTCGGCGTTTCCACAGGTTTTGCGATACTGCACAATGGATGGAGACTCAGAACAAAAGCACAAGGGCAGGTTCAGCTACTTCTGAATTTAAGCCTTCCTCTATGCAGAGTCTCTTGTAATATAAAGAAAATCCCTGCTGAGGCAATCTTCTACTTATTTAATTCAGGATCACATGAACTGGCAGAGAACGTCCTAAGCTTTGTTCCTAGCTCCCAGTTTGACAAGCTGTCCAGAGTCAGAATAACCCTGGCCTCATACTTCTTCCTAGAGTCTCCTGCTGAGTGTAAAATATGGCTGTCTTGCAGTTTGAATAAGGCTTTTAATGTGCCATGGGATGTCACGGTCCACAGAAATGGAATACAGTGTTCTGCTTGCTGAGAAACAGAAAAAAAGCTAACCAAACTGGTTTCTTCCTCCTGAGTACATAGTGACTGACTGGAAATTCAGTCACTGAGACTAAAAATATCGGCCTCGATCACAAAAAAAAAAAAAAAGAAGTATTTGACAAATGGATTTAGTCTTCCCTCAGCACAAACATCTATTTGCCACTAGAAGTTTGGTGAGTACACTGAGGCTAAGTAATGTGGTCTCATCTCCCAGTGCATCATTAACAGACTGTGGGGTAGGGCGGATGTTATTTCTTTGAATTAAGCCCTCCAAGAGGGAATGGCCAGAGCTCTCACAGAAATCATGCTGTTTTAAAGGTTGTAGATGGCTGGGGGAAAAAGAAAAGTTTATCTGAGAATATAAGGAGAACCAACTCTTAAAAGCCGGGCTTTGTTCCTCCCCACTGCTATGCTTAAAGGAGCTGAAGTGCTGTCCCCCTGGTCCTCACACCTCTGCGTACGGGCACAGGCTGCTCTGACCAGGCTCGTTAGTCATTTCTGTGGTGGTGCAAATGTGAAAGAATACAGGAGCACTTCAGAAACAACAAACAAGGAGTGCTGCATCAAGCATCTCCAGTGTTGCTGAGTATTCCTACAGGTTTCTTACTGCCTTTTGCCTCTTTCCTCTTCCTGACGCGGTGCTATCGGTTGCAGAGCAAGGCGAGATGTGAGACAGATCTGTTCTGTCCAGCCCTGAGGAAGACTCACCTGTGGAAGTGGCCACTAGCTGATGATGACATTTCAGAAGCAAAATAAATCAGCCTTGCTTTGGGTGGAATTTTGTCCAGTGGACAGGAAACCTGCTCAGAAAGCGCATGGTGAAGGCCATGGCTGCAGGCTTTGTGCTGGAGTGCTGGAGTATGTGGAGGAGTTGGTGAGACAGCTTAAAGATACCTTCTGGAAATCTTTGCTCTCTCTCACTGCCTCTACCAAGGAAGAACCTGGCACAGCCCTGATTCTGAGGATAATATTGCTTTTCAGCACTTTTTTACTACCAAGCCAACCCTGAGCTGTATTTTCTTCCAAGCTTTACAGCATGCTTTTTTACCCTGTTGGACTCAACTAAGGCTAGTCTCCATTTTAATAGATGTATTTTCCACAGGAAATTAATGTATTGTTTCCCCAAAGCTATTTCGGTCTGTAAACTTCACTGCAGTCTGCCCAGTTGCACGTTATTTCAGCCAGCCAAACAAATCTAGTGCCCCCAACAGTCCTCTTAGTAGTTTCAGCCAAGGGAATTGTGTCAGGCTCAGATTTACTACTTGGATCCTCCAAATGACAGTCCCCTGCAAGAGATCTGGCAGCTGAATATCCCTGTGGTTTTTCCCAAGGAAACCTCCTTACAGAGAGAGTACAGTGTTTTCCTAATTGTTATATCAGTTCTCTGACTGTATGTGTATCATGATAGCTATAAAGACCAGGACATATGGTATATATGGACTGTATGTGTATCATGGTACCTATAGATACCAGGATATTTGGTATATACGCACTGCATGTGTATCATGGAACGTATAGATACCAGCATAGTGGTATGTTGACTGTGGATTTGTATATTTTTAAAAGTCTTTTCAGTCAAAACAGTTGGGGTTTTTTTAATTAGCATGGGTAGTTTGAATTCTTCCTTTTCTCAGGAGGTATTAATAAAATGGCAGCAGGGGCGCAGCTTCACTTTTAAGGTGACAAACGCTTGCAAATGACAACGATCCCTTCCCTGAGCCATTCTCTCTCGAGATGACAAGTAGCTGGCGGCTGTCAGGTCTGTGTAGGAAATCTCCACAGCGGCGCTGAGAATGTTTATTGTAGGGAGAGAACTTTTGCCCTGTGAAGTCACCTCCTACTAGTCACCAGTAGGTTTCTGATATTCTATCACAGGAAATTCCTGGTGGACCACAAAAGCAATCCCCTGAGTCCAGCTGCTGGGGGGGAGAAGCGGTGCGCCGCACCGCCGGGTTGAGCCTCGGCCTCCAGTGTGGGGCAGAGCACCTGTGCCCTGCAAAATGCAAACTCTGTGCTCCTCAAACAATGTTAAAATGAACTATACAGGGGGGCAAAGGTCAAGTGAACCATTATTGTGCTGCATTTTATGCAAACAAAAAAAATGTATTAGAGGATGTGCTTTGTATTGTAACAAGGTACTGTAAGATTATATTTAGGCTTCATGTCTTTGAAGCCCTTGGTAACACAACTGTATAATCACAGCTCTTGATGTTAATGAGGAAGTTATATTATAAGGTACTCCATCTAACTGGGAACAGTGTAGGAAGAATTAATAACCTTTAGGAGAGCATATAAAACCAGCTATCAAGACCTCGGAAGCTAGCTGTGTCAGGTGAACATATACACATTTCTGCAAAGGAGAAAGAAGAAAGATAGCAATTGGCAATTACTTTTCTCACCTTTGAATGCAAAGGCCTTGCTTGTCAGACGCCAGTTCTTTTTCTTGTACACCTTGGAGGGGACAGCCCTCATTAACACTCCATTTTCCTCTGCTTTTCTGCCAGTTTCAGGTATTCAATCACAGTAGCTACCTCAGTAAGCGAGCAAGACTGGATGAAGCTTTATCTGCGTGAGTTAGTGTACATCAGGGAAACAGCCTTGGAAAGACGAGCACCATGTATGTGGTTGGATGCTATAGGGCTGTGTGTCCTTTAACTAAAAGGCATCAAACTCTTCCTTTCTTTTAAAGATAGGGATGCTGTGGAAGCAAAAGACTGACCCTTGCTAAAAATAGATGACATGCTTCCAGAGATCTGCTATTAGCTCCTAACCAAAGGCTGATTTCATCCATCTGCAGCCTCAGGATGCGTAAGTCCTGTGACGAGGGCACTCTCTGGGGCTTGTAGGATTCTGATGCTGCACTCCTTGTTTGCTGCTCCTGAAGTGCTCCTCTGTTCATTGACTTTTGCAGCACCACGCCATCGCTGACTAGCCTCGTCAGAGCAACCTGAGCCAGTGCGTGTAGGTGCGAGCAGCAAGGAGCCAGCACTTTAGGCATCAGCTCCTTTAACCAGAGCAGTGCAGTGGAACAAAATTATGCTTTAAGAGGTTGTGTGTTTTGGGGCTTTGGTGGTGGTGGGGTTTTTTGAGTGGGTTTCATGAGTGTGGCTATCTCTTCCTTTTTTTGCAAAGAATATTTTGAGGAGGGGAAAACTAGTTGTGGCTGATCATAAGCTCTGTGGTAGCCTGCAGCAGCTGCACCAGGTTCTTGCAATCCCAGAGTGTGTAGTCTTTAGACCTAGGAGAAAGGCATTACAAAGATGTTCTCCAAAGGTGCCCATGTGGCTTAGAAGCATATGCACCCTTTTTTAAAGTGACTTACTGAGAAGAGGTGGGCTGGGTAGGGCCTGTAGAGAAGTCAGATGGGCATTTTTGAAAACTGTACCCCTTATTTTAAAAGAAAGGAAAACGTGAGGCAATCGCAGCTGATTCAGCATCCGGCAGTCTCAGCCAAGTCATATTTTACCTCTTCCCTTCCCTCCCCGCACAAAACTTCCAGGAAAACCTGCAAAGAAAAGGCATATGTGGGTAGGAGGAGACCTGCTTTTAATTTCTGTACCTCCTATTCAACACAATGCCACACAATGCACAGGATGCGAGTATCCCAAGGCACCTTATACAATACAAGTAACAAAAGCACACACACATGCACAAGAAAGGGGGGAGCAGCGAGCATGACATGGTTATAAAACAAAATGCAGGTAAAGCTGTCTGAAAAATGTCTGTAAAGGGGACTCATGAAAAAAATCATATTTAGAAAGGAGAAGGGGGCGGAGCTGAAGAAATATTCAGGTGATCACAAAAATTTGATTTCCATTTCAGAACAGGATTTACCTGGTTTTCTCTGTCATGTTGAATGTAGTGGGCAGATCTTCATTATCAACAGAGGAGGAGTCTGGTGCAATGTGTCCTCAGTGCAACGTCCACTGATGCTCCTATGATACTATCCCTAGAGCAATCTGGAGCCAGCACTGAGTCATATAATGGCTGTAATGATAACAAGGAGCAACTGCTGTGGTTAAAAGCATATCATGGCTATTCCTTGTTTCCCCTTCTTTTGGCTGTGGAGAGGAGAGTGTGTGTAGGAGCTGCTCACTCCCACAGAGGACAGGACCAAAACCACTATTCTGATGAAGCGGTGCAAAGTATTTGGAGAAAAACCCAGCATTAAGGCTACTATCAGCACTAAATGCGTGCATCAGAGCCTGATCAAAGAAATCTAAGTTTTCTTCAACCCTGTTGCTGATGCATTGCTCTACATTTCCATTAGAAATACAGTGCTGCGAGTGAAGCACCCGGGGCCTTGCATGACCTGGTCCTGCTTGCAGGCTCATGCACAAGTTACTGGTAAATGAGCTCACAAAATCTGCCAAAAACCCCATGCCTTGAGAGGTTTGCAGCAAGAACGTATTCTGTGCTTTTGAACAGGAATAAAAGCAAACCACTTTAAATAAAAAGTGAGAGACAAGATCTTTACATACTTTCTTTATTAAAAGGACCATTTTTTTTAATGTAGAGGGCTTCATACGTAGATAGGAAACACTAGATGATTTTTAGTCACAACAATGTTAGCTGGAGCATCAAAATCAAATGTGAACATACGGAGGCAGAAAGGAGAAACTGCAGGAAATTTAAGTGGGATATAGCCATGAGTTGCTTCTCCCTATGGAATGTGGTCACTGGAGTAACTTATTACACATTACTTCTGTGTTTAAGAAAAAATGAAGTTGGCACTTTTGTATTACATTTGCATGTTGATGGACAGTTGCTATCAGTATAGTGTAATTATAGTGGGCAAACAGGATCATTTTCAACATCTTAGCTCCCTAATTCTGAATACAAAAAAATGAGCAATGAAAAATCCTCCCTTAATAGAGGTTCGGTTACCACATCAAATCCATGCTTGGTGTAATGTTACTGGTAAATTCACTAGGAAGGAGAAAGAACAACAAAAATATCAGAGAAGTCTTTTTTTCATTATACACTGAGACAAGGCAGAGATTTTGTGTAACGACTCTTAAAATCATGACCAGTGGAACCAGATGGCCCAGACCCATCAGCAGTCATGGCATGGCACCTGTGCCTTCGGTGGTTGTAGAGCTGCAATTGCTGTGCTACTTAAAGCTACATGAAAGCTTTCTGTAAAGGACATGTGCTTACTATATAATATTGTATAACTACTCCCTACATTGCACTCTGTGTTTTTATTTTGTTTTTCTAAAAAAAAAAAAAAAAGAGGAACAAAGAAAGAAAGGGTTGTATTAGCAGTGTGTGGTGGTAACTTTTACAGTAAGAAGATATTAGGGGTTTTGGAAGGTATGTATAAAAATGATTTTGTATTAGGTAAGTAAACATTACTTAAATAATTAGTTTATCTTTTGTGTGTGTTTGTGCGTTGTAACCAAAGTTTTGTGTTTTAATGAGAGATTGGATAAATAAGTAGCCCCTCCTTCAGCAGGGTCCAGCCCAACTCCCCAGCGAGCTCCTCACCTACGGCTTGTGTCCCGTTCCCACGCAGCTCTGCAAAACCTGGCTTTGGCTGGTACCTTGTAATCCTGGTCAGCTCAGGAAAAGGAGTCATTTGTTGCCTGGACATTGGTCTGAGTGGTAAAAGTGACCAAAAGTGAATCAGTAGGTTAGTTCCAGTAAGTGATTTCATTTTTCTTGTGTTTAAAAAATTTTACTTGGCTAAATGCCAGTGATTTGCGTAGAAAGACGCTGAACACAAATGATGCCTGCTCTGTGAAAGTTAGCCTATACCATGTACAAATACCTTTTCAGCATGTTCTAGTTATCTACAAGTGCACTTACAAATCTATCTTTTTATAGTAAAATAGCTCCTCAAACCTATCCCATGGATACTCTGCATATAGTTTTCTTGCAGAAGATAGAGCTTTTATCTGTGTGTGAAATGTGTTGATATTTATCCAGTTATCCAGAATCCAAATTCCTGTGTGGACAAGTGGTTAGATGCAGAGTTAATTTTTGGAGGGCCTTGGCTCTCGAGTGGGGATTGACTAGACTGAATGAAAACTTATATTTGCTTACCACTAAGCTTTTCTGCAGTTTAAAATTATTCCTGTTCTGCAATGATGAAATCAAGACCTTGTGGGGGGATAGGAGTTGTTGGTTTTTGTGTACGTAAAATCAGAAAGACTGAACCACCACAAAGTAGCCCTGAGACATGCGGCCAGGAATGTAAGGAATATTCCAAGAGTCTGGCCTGATCAACAGAGTTTTGGCTGCTCTGTAGAGAAGCTGTGCCTCTCACTCATGGGCTGTGATACCGGTAAACTACTTGCAGCAAAAATGTACTGTGTTGAGCAAGTAATCCTGTTATTTTCCATAGATTGACTTCTGAATGGCAATATAGCCTTATTCTGCAGAGAGTGCAAGCTAAATTGGATCTGCTATCCTGTAATTCCAAATTTCCTCCATCAGATTCTGGGCAAAAAAAAGGAACAAGCTATAAAAAGCTGAATAAAATATCTAAACCCCACATAATGAAAAGCTGACACATTTAATTAATCTTGAGAAGAGAAAGGGTTTTCTATTGGGGTGATCTGCATAGAAAGGAGGAAGCTTTATGTGAGCAAAGGTACAAGGAGAAGCTTGCTTAGATCTTTGGAGTGTCATAAAGCATAACCCAATCATGGGTGACTACTTCACACCATGAAACAGGTCTGACATCCCAGTGTTTCTCTGGCGCACTCAGAGCTCTGATGCTCTCCCTGATTAGATACAGCCTCATAACCCAGGTGGACAATAATCACCAATATTGACAATCTCAGCCTGGCAAGGCAGGGGGAAATCGGTCCAAACCCCAAGCCCTAATTTTGCAGTTAAGACTTCTCACTCATTTCATTATGCTCCAGAACCACAAATGCAAACATCTCAATTTTTGTGGGTTGTTAATAAACAGAACCTGAACTGAAGATCAGAGCCACCTCCTTCCCCTCCTCTTCTTGTCTGCACTGGGTTCCACCAAAATCTCACCTAACAGTGACAACAGTAATAACAGCGCTATTTGTTTTCAACTATCTCTAATAATGTCTTCAGATTAGAAATACAACTTTGGCAGCTTCTGACCCATGTTCAGTTTTGACTTATATTTGTATTTCCAACTAATCACCTACAAAAAACCCCAAACCAAAAAACCCCCAAACTCTTCTATCTCTACCCCACCACTGCACTACAAACATGTCAGACAAGATTACATGTTCTTCTAAAGCTGCTGGTAAAGCAGCAGGTGGACTTGTGCTTAGGAACAACACACAACACAACAGACTTTTGTGCTTGTGGTGGTTGCCACTAAGGGGAATGAGCAGGTGACCGTATTACTGACTCCTGCATCTTCCAGGAGTAAAATTTATTTCAATAGCTATGCTGTGAATTTGAATCCCCCTCCCCGGTCTTGAATAATTAATCTTGGGAAGGTGGGATAAGAAGACCCAAGTATGTCTCTTAACTGCAGGTGGTGAGCATGGGCCACTCTGTTTTTAATACGGGTTTTGGGCAGGAAGCTTCATATCCAATGGACATTCTCATATTTATGTCATTAGAAAAAAATCACAGTATCTGTCTACAAGTGTTTGAACAAGACTTGTACGTTATTGTCTCAGTTATAAAGTGACTCAGTGCAACAGGAATGCCAGCTATGAGGAGAGGAATTCTTTACATCCCACCCAAGGGAGTAAGAGGGAATCTCTGGCACATCCCTGAGCACAGTCCAACGGTGAGACAGCTTCCAGCTGTTGGACACTGCACGACTTAAAAGTGAACTACAAAGTGGGGGGGAGCGTGTGTGTTTTGCTTTGACTGTGCTGTAGTGCACAAAGGAGAGCTAGTTTTCCTCCTGATTTTTTTGCTCTCTGCTTGTGTTTCTTTTGTTTGTTTTTTAACAGAAATTTGGGGTTTGCTTGTCCCTGGAAGATTCTGTGACTAAGCTGAAATAATAATAATTTCACAGGAGTGAAAGCTGAGAAATAAAATGGAAAGGATTTAGTGGTGGACTTGCTAGTGTTAGGTTAATGGTTGGACTCGACGATCTTAAGGGTCTTTTCCAACTTAAATGATTCTATGATTTCTGCAACTGGGACAGTGTCAACATTCCTCAAAAGGTACAGCAGATAACCCAGCCATCTCTGCCATCACTAACATCGCACTGACAGTTGAATACTAAATTTCTTGGCCATGTACCTGTAGGGTGCTGGGGTGGCCAGTTCTGCGTACCGACAGCCTTTAAGTACCCTGTGCTGGATCTGTAAGGCATTTTTTATTCATGCATCCAGGTGCTGGACAAAAGAGATGAGTTCTTTGGGGAGCTTTATAAGGATCTACTTCCACCTTCAAAACTCTTATAGTCAGGTGTACTTGATTTTTCCCTCCCTGCCACTTGCCCTGCACTAAAAATGCTGCATTGCATTTAGGGAAGCCATAGAGACCACTACATGCAGAGTAGGTCTTCTGCATTGAGCCTGCCACCGCAATGCTTTACTTTTCTGTGAGGCAGATCACCACTTTGTGGGGGTTAGGCATCATCTCCCATTCCCTCTGTATTTATCCAGCCCCAGAAGAAGGATGGCCCCAAGCACGATGTCCAGCTGCAGGTCCTCACTAAAGAAATAGAAGCAGGGAGCGTTGGCATCAGTAGTGCCCCCGCTAACCGCAGGTGTGCTGAGCATAGGGCTGCGTGAGCAGGCCCATCACAAGGGCTGTGGAGGCAGCTGGCTGAAAGGTGCAATGCACTCCCACCCCATAACAGCTGCCCCCCAGCCCAGGTGGACCACGGCTGGAGCGTGCAGCTGTAGGCACCCAGCCACATTCTCTTCTTGTTGGCTCTTTGTGGAGATGCCAATGGCTTTGTCTGTTCCCAGGGTCCCAGGCTGTCTCCATGAGAAGGACAAGTGGACATGGGTGGTCTGGGGAGCAGCAGCCACCATCTCCAGATTGGCAGGGGGAAGAAAGCCTGGACAGGTGACATTGGAGAGGGACCTCTCCCAGTGTTTTCTTTCCTGCAGGGAGGGATTTAAAAGGTTAGCTGGATAGAACTGTGTGTGCCAGAGCAGCAGGAGTGAGCGGTCCTGTTGTGGGTACTGGACACCTTCACGTGAAGAGCAAAGTCCTTGGACAGACCCTGGGGCAGCTGATACTGGTGCATTACAGCCTGGAGTAGGCACCAGAGCCTATAGCACCAAGCAGGGTGGCAAAGTGTCAGTGTTGAGGTAGTGACATGGATTCGGCTCGTATGTGGGTTTCGGAGCCAGGCTCAGTGCACGTGCCAGCGGGGATGTCTTCTGACAGCTCTCTGTTCCTCTTTTAGGGCTGTCACTATTGCTTCACCCCTTGAATTACACACCACGTGCTCAGGGCAGGGGTGAAGCCTTTGCTCTTTGCAGTATTACCTGGCAAGGTGGTGGAAGGCAAGACAGCAATATACAAGCATAGATTTGAAAGGGACTTCTTAGGCCTTCATTTCACGTCCCTGATCTCCCAGGTATCCGTGTTGTAAAACGCGTTTCCAGCTGATGTTCAGTTTCTCTGGGGGGAACATTTAAGCCGTAATGAAAACAGAGACATTTTGGTGATCTGCTTTCTACACCAAAGAGGAGAGATAAGAAGATGATGCAAGTTCACTTTAAAGAAAAAAACCATTAAGAGGGTTAATCAATCTTTGTAGCCTTAGAAGTGATTATTAGACATAATCCATTATTTTCTGTTTCTGTGTCATTAACTGTAGGTCACAGCGGTACCCTTAAGGATAAATCTGGCCAGAAAACCCTGAAAAGCAGCTTGCAGCAGGGAAGGCAAATTTAGGAATCCATGGGTAAGCAGTGGCTGAGATGGCTCAACAATTTAATGAGCAGGGATTGATTAATACTTCTTTCTAATGCTACCTGTATGAAAGAAATAGGCCTTTGCCATTTAATTTGGTGGCCATTCACTTGCCATTAGTTTAATAGTGAATTTAAGCTTTCCCACTTCACAGGCACTGACTTTATTTTCTGTTATTTGTCTGTGGGGTTTGCTGTTTTGTGTACCTCCAGGTATAATGCATCGTATCTGAATTATTTTCTTAAAGAGTGCTTTGGGGAAACTTACAGATCACCTGGAGGGTGAGGTCTATTGTAGATCCCCAGACTTTAAAAATCCTTGTATTCAACCACTGGTTGAGCTTTCAGTGAGATTTTTCAGAGTTTTAGCCATGAGAATTTTCAGAGTTTTAACCCTGTTCTTTCTGAAGCTATTTGTTAACCTCATCTACCTGAAGTGAGCTGATTTACAATCTTGATTGCTCTGTGCATCTTCTTATCCTGGTTTTTCTCTTTCTAATTTAATGGCTCATGTAATGTAAAGCCCTGAATACCAAGTGTCTCATTAATAGATTTTTTTTTCCTTCCTGTACCTTGTCTTGAGGTTAGATCTGGTAACTGTGGATGGTTACCTCTAATGAATAAATTGGCAGTCCATAGTATCGGTTGCCAGATTCAGCTGACAATATATCTGTATTTTTTTAAGATGTTAATCAGTTGTATGGTCACTAATGACATTTGTGACTAAAAAGGTTAGGGCTAGAGTGATGAGATCAAGGACAAACTTCCTAGTATGCACTTCCTAGTGTCATGTTGTTTTTCAGTGCTCAAACTTATCATTAGCAGTACCAAACCCTTTATTTCTTCCAGTACAGCATTATGCAGTTGAATAAGTGTATTAAGGGAGTAAAGCAACAGAATTCACTAATTTAATAAAAATTATTTATTAACAATTCAAATTCAATTTATTAGCAAATCAAAAAGAAGCTAGTGAATGGATGGGTGTCTGCCCTGCATGGTGGGGAAAAACTCACGTCCCCAGAATGATGTTAATTTATTGAAATCCAAAATATATCACTCTGCCATAACCCTTTGAATTCAATTCAGTGGTTTCTGTCTTTATTTAGTTTGCAGCCATATTACCTCATCCCAAGCTGGCACGGTTGGGCCACCTGGGAATGCACGGGCGCTTCGGGAAGCGTTGGTGATTCAGCGCGGTAGGTGGCACGCTGCCCCGAGTCACCACGGAGAAGTCCTTCACCACTGCATGATGGGCACCGTCCGCTGAAGGAGGCTTCTTTCAGACGAGGTATAAAACTGATCCTTGGAAACTCCAGGGTGTTTCTCACCAGAGAGAAAAAAAAGTTCTACCTAATCAGTATTCCTATGTATATTTCAGCATTTTTCTTGAACTGCTGAAATATATTCCAGCGTGCTGTTCAGTACCTTTCCTGTTCTAGCTTGAGTTAGAGGCATTTGTGAAGGGTGAAGTGATTCACAAATGTGTAACACTCCTGCAGGTGCATTTACTTGCAAAGCATTTGAGGGTTTAGCACTATTCCAGTAAGTATCGTTTAAGTTGTAAGGATATACAGGGTAAAAAACTTTGTCTTCCTCTATAAGGAAAAGTGATTGAGTTAGGTTTAACTAATATACTAATAAAATCCAGCCAAAATTCCTCTCTTTTAATCAAGGCAATACCCAAGGGCTCAGATTTTAAAATGTGGTTCCTAACTGGGCTGCTGTGAACAAAAGCCATAAATAGGGGCTCCTTTTTGTGTGTATTCAGTAGTGAGTGTGTGCCAAAAATGTGAATGTCCACAGCATATCTCAAAGTAACCGTCACAGCTTACTCCCCAGTTAGCTTTTGCAAATGCTGTGGTTGCTTTGGTAGCGTTCTTTGCTTGCTTCCCTCGCAAACGCTTTGGTTTCTTGACACTCTCTGCCAAGGGAAGAAGGACATCTCTGGTCCAGCCCCAGCCCCATGGGGCTCCTACTGCACCTTTCTGTCCTCCATCCCCCATGGGCTAGCTGGTGTAGAGCATGGTGGCCGCAGGGAAGACGTGGGCAGGGGGTCAGAGGCAGCCCAGAGGAGAGGCAGCCCCTACAGCCCCCCAAATCCTTCCCTTCTCTGGGGAGTGCTGCCAGCGGGAGCTGGAGAGATGAGACGGGCAGGAGAGGGCAGCTGGGGGAACGGCTTAAGTTATTTGGCCACGCTGGCTTGGCTCCCTCTCCATTGCTGACTCTATATGTGAGCTTGGAAAAACTTCTGCGTGGTGGTAGGCACAGAAACATGGAGGGGTGGAGGAGCTGTCTACAGGGGCAGCCTCTGTAGGAGGGAGCAGTACTCTGCGTGAGTCAACAGAGAAAAGGAGGAAGGTCCTGTCCCCTATGTAATGTGTGCATTTCTCAGGATGTTTCTGAAGTGTACACATCTGAAAAGTGGTATGTTGCAGCTCAAAAGCTAGAATAGAGATTAAAAATTAGATGTGAAATAAAATCAAATTTAATGCATGGCAAAGGAGTTGGTGGGTTTTATTTAAGTCTTTGAAGGGCCATCAGTTCTGCTGTGCAAATAAAATGAGCCAAGAGATATAAAATACCTAAAGCGGCAGAATCTGTGTGATCATATATTTGAGACAGATTATTCTCTCTTTTATCGGGACTCTGTTTATCTGGGCCTGATGACTCCAGTGGAAATAGTCCTCTGGACATCAATCCAAAGTGAAAGAGAGTTGGTTCTGCAGCCTCTGTGCCGCTGATAGATAGGAGCACGGCTTCTGAACTGTAGTCTGGCAGTCGTATTGTGGATAATACACCTTTAACCCTACCTCCGCAGAAGGGGTTTGCATTATTCATTATTACTTGTCTCTATCCAGTTCAAGTTCATGGTGATAAATCTAGCTTATAAGGCACTTACAAAGATGGGTGTGGTGTGCTGATAGCATTCATGATTAAGTGCTTTCCTGTGTCAAATATAGCCTGTAATATACTACAAACAGGCAGTCGATTTTTATACAAACTGATCTGGCTGCTATCAGACTCTGACATTTTATACTAATACTTAAAATAAATCTAGAAACAGGAAAGAAAGTACAGAATTATTGTTTTAAGCTAACTGTGAGGGCTTATCTTCAAAGTGGCAGAGTTTCTATTGTATTTAAAGAAACTGGTCAGTATACTGGTGTAAAGGTTAGAAGTACGCATGAAGCTGGAGTTAAGTTCCAGCCTCAGTTTTCACTTTTGATATAGAGCCTCTAAGATGCTTTTTGTTCTAACATGAAGACTTAAAAATACTTTTGCTTTATTTTATTTTTTTCCAGGCTTGCCAACTTTGCGTTAAAACCTGCTCCTATTCAAATCACTGGGAGTTTTGCCATGCATTGCAAAAGGACTGGAATGTGGCAGCATGCACTAAATTCTGTGTGATTTGCTGGACACTGGAGTCTACTTAGGCAAGACCTAGGAACATGTAAGCTAACATTAGCAGTCTTTTCTTCCCATGTCTTATCGCATGTAATGTTTGCATGTCTGTTTGAGTTCCCAGTTGTAAAAGCCAAGAAAATGCTAAGAGTTTGATCCCCTTGAAAATGAAGAAGACAACTTTCTGTCTGAAAGGGCTCGCTTTGACGTATTTCAGAGGGTAGGCACTTGAGCATGAGAAAATAGCGTAAGGGCTAGTGAGGAACTGAACCCAAAATCAAGCTGAAAACAAAACTGATTGATTAGAAAATATTTTAATGAATTTCATAAAATGGTCATCTGCTGAACAGAGGACTCATTTCCTAATCACCTTTGAGATTTTGACCAGCTTGAGGCTACTTCCACTGCCAGGTAAGGCTGTTTCCACGAACCTGCCTGAGACTCAGCTTGTCAGCCATCCGTGTGATACATGCCCATGTTCACACTGGGTGTAGGCTTGGTTTCAGCCGTGGTGTGCGAAGGGGAAAGGCGGATCACACTTGCACAGTGATGTGATCTGAGCTTCCTTTCCCACAGTCTGGACAGATCAGGTGTGATATTACAGTCCCCAGAAGATATCTTAAGTCTGGCTCATCATAAGCACAATATGGTTGTTCAGAGTTTGAGTTCCACCTGGACTAAAAGGCTGAATGAGGACCAGGATGATGGATTTTCCCATTGCAAGCCTGTTCTCAGGCCTGCTGATAATTTTATAGTGTTGATGTTTCTCTTGATTTTTTTTTCCTACAAGCAAAAATGACTAGTGGCATGTCAATGTCAAATTCTGAATATAAGGAATTGTGAGACTTCAACACAAAAGGACATTTCTACGATGGAGAGATAAAAGTGAGGCGCTTCTTCAAAATTTGAAAATTTGGGGACTTGTAACAGTGGAGTGACAGACTTTTAATGAAACATGCATAATCCTAAAACGTCTATTGAATTTATTAGTCATAGCCTTTTCTTGTCACTGTTGCCATAGGTTGTTACTCTTCTCATAGGCCCCAACCCTATGAAACATGAGCAGGGAATAATTTAAACCCAAGAGAAGCCATGTTACTAGAACTACTTGCATGTACAAGGTTGCTCAAGGTTTATGTGTCCTTACTTACAGCAAGAAAATCCAAGCCAATACTTTTTGCTAAGAAAAGACAGCTTTATTAGTCTGTTGGTCAGGTATTATCAGATAAGAATATTTTTTGTCTCCAACTGACTAGTCTGAAAATCAAACTCAATTTTTTTTTTTTTAAATCAGTGTAAAATATTTTGGTTCAATACAGGTAAGGGGGGGGCGGTGTCGAGTGAGTGGCTGATAGTGGGGTAAAACTTTTCTAAGGAATGTATCAGAACTTCTTTTTTATTACTAATTACAGTATACATTCCCCCAGTTTAATTACCCAACATGAAAAATGTTGTCATGCCAGCCTATTACTTTCTGAAGTCATCTGAATAATTAGATGTATGGCTTTTAATTTAGATGTATGGCTATTTATCTTAAGTAGAATAATTTTTAGCTAAAAGAAAGAGAAGAGGATATTTCTAGTCCAAGTCCATTTGTTTCTTCTTGCTGACTGGTGTTCTAATTCAGGTTAGGAATAAGAATTTGTGTGTAATTGGTACATTTTACTTGTGCAACACTTCTGCCATCAAAGGTAAAAATGAATTCCCAAGAACTGAAAATTATATTTTAAAAAATTTAAACTATTGCAAAAAATCACACTCCTGTTTTTGGAGTGTAGAAGTTTGCTGAGTCCTTTTAACAGGCTGGGTTTAATGCACTGTGATGGCAAGGGGTGAGGCAAAATTGAAGGAAAAAATGCCTGACTGACAGCACTCCACCCAGATAAGGCCACTGCTTAGAGAAACTTGGGAATGGCTCAATGCAAGCGCTGTGCCAGGAACACATGCTCTGCTGCATCCAGGAGTGATTTTCAATCATCCAGCCCTTAAGAGGTCAGTGGTAGCAACAGCCTGCAGGCTTGTTCCCTCCTCTCTACACAGGAAAGACTCATGCCACTCCTGAATCTGATTTAGGTCCTTTTCCTTGCAACCTCTACCTTATTTATAGAATCACAGAATAATTTAGATTGGAAAGGACCTCTAGAGGTCATCTAGTCCAACCCTCTGCTCCAGGCAGGGCTGACTTAAAAGCCAGATGAGGTTGTTCATGGCCTTGTCTAGTCAAGTTTTGAAAGTATCTGAGGGTGGAGATTCCTCAACTTCTCTGGCTGGGTTTAACCACTCTTACCTGAATTTTTTTTCTTCTTATACTTGCTGAGCATTTCCCTGGATGCAGCTTGTGGCCATTGCCTCTTGTCCTTTCCTCTGAGGGAAGCCTGGCTCCATCTTGTCTGTAGCACCCCTTTAAACAGTTGAAGATCACAATCAGGTCCCCTTCCACTCCCAGCCTTTTCTGCTCCAGGCTGGGTAAACCCCGTTTCCTCAGCCCCCCCCTTGAATGTCATACCCCACAGCCTTGGTGGCCCTCCATTGGACTTGCTCTAGATACGTTAGTGCCTTTTACTGGGAAATCCAAAAGTGGGCATGACAGAGTACTCCAAATGTGGCCTCACAAGTGCCAACTGGAAGGGACCAGCCACTTTCCCCAAGCTGCTGTCTGCTCTTGCTAGTGCAGCCTGGCATGTGCTTAGCTTTTATTGCCTCAAGGGCGCACTGCTGACTCATGTTCAACAAATTCTCCACTCCAGGTCCTGCTCTGCAGAGCTGCAGTCCCTCCCCAGTCAGTCTCCAGCTTGCAGTGTTGCAGGGGCTTCTTCTGAATTTTACGAAGTTTCTGTCAGCCAGAAAGTACAGTGCATCAGCAAATCCATCATCCCTTCCTCCAGAGGAAGGTCTTTCCTATGTGTCTGTCTTTGAGTTTTAACTTTCTGACTTTTGCCAGAAGACCAGGGACAAGAAACTAGCCTGCATCCCATAACTTTGGCTTTCTAACAGCTCTGCACCACAGAACCTCTGTGCTTTATAATCAACCTGCATATGAGTGGTTAGTCTCAGAGAGGATTTATCTGGTGCTTCACAGATGAGGCTAGGTCTAACTCCTTCAGAAGAGCATACTATTCTGCATTAGGCCAAAAAGGACCAGAGAGAATTGTAAGTGGTTGTCCCACTGGGCAAAATGAAGAAAATACCAGTGAGTAGAAAGGACATAACCCTCATTAAAATGAAGGACATAACCCTAATTTTCAGGCCTCTGGAGAAAGTATTTAATAATTGGGGAAAATTTACAGAAGAAATACAAGAAAAAATACAAGGAATATCATACAAGAGATGTCATGCAAGAATTGTCATACAAGAAATTAGCATACAAGAAATTGTCACCATAAGGGATGAGTTAGTTCATCCTAACCTTTCTGGTGTCATCCCATGGAAATTTGTCATAAACAGGACCCTATTTTGGCTCTTGAAAGTGAGAAAGGGTGTAATAATAGCTCTTTCTCCTGCTATTGGAAAACAAGAGCAATTTCTGGACATATGCTCATGAGAAATTAGGAAACATTCATTGTCTGGAAGTATTTTCTTTTAAGCACAGGTGGCAGAAAAAAACAGAAGTCTGAATTTTGTACTGAATGCCGTGTCTCCTTTTCTGTTCATGATAGCATTCAATGCTAGAGTCTATTGAGAAGGCAGGACTACGAGGAAAACCAGGACGTTTACACTTCACCTGATGGAAGTTCTTTGAGGCTTCTCCCTGGAGAATAGAGAGTGGTTGGCCACAGGTTGTGTATCAAACAGCTGAATACACAGACCATGGTCTCTGAAAACCTTAGGACCTTAGGACCTTAGGACCTTAGTTTAGGTCCTAAACTTTTAAGCAAATCTTGTATAATTTGTGGAAAACTCTTAGCTTTTCACTTGAAATGCTGAAATGTCCCTTGCTGTCTGTTTACATGTGACCTATGTATATTTTGCTATGCTATTGCTATGCAGTACTCTCAAAAATGTGTGAAAATATTTGAGATTTTTTTAAAAGACTTTTTAAAAGGCCATATCATCAGCTGTTGTGCCAGCAATATATGATTAATATCCTAATTAGAAAAGGCCTGATATTCTTATTAAAATCTATGAGAGTTCTGCTGTTGAATTCAGCTGGGACAGATTCAGTGCCTAAATCACAACTAAACTTCTGCAAGGTCAAATATGAGAGGTGAGCAGAGATGAAATGGTTCCCTCCATCGTAATTATATCAATGACTGTGTGTTTGTCCTGCAGAACGGGAATACCTTTGAGCGGGAGATGAACATGGGAAGTGTGCCAAATCCTGATGTCCTTTGTTCATGGCACTGTGAGGAGGAAATTAGGGAAACCGTCAGTGTCTGAGTCATGGCAGACCACCAGTGGCATCAAGTTTGGAGTGAAGAGAAAAATGTAGCTACAAAAGGCAGTAAAGAGAAATCATGGCCAAAGGCATTGATGGGGCTGGCTTCAAGGGCCAGACTCAGAGGTGACAGACTGATCTAATTTCGACAAAAACAACACATCTGGATTAAAAAAAAAAAAGAAACTTATGTGAGGAAAAAAAAAGATAGCTCAAAGTGTCTGAAGGGCCTTTGCTAGACGTCCTCAGCAGTGCAGTTCTCACTGTTCTGGATCACTTCTTTACTGTTTATCTTGAGTAAAGCCCTTTGTAATTAAGTTAATACTGATTTAATCATGACAATCATAGCTGGTAGATATCCAAGAAAATGATAAAAAAAATTAAGCAGTGTACAGATTGCATCTATGACAAGAGATTGAAGAATAAAAGAATACTGCAGGGCCAGGTCATGCTGCAGTTTTCCTATTGTACCTGCTGTTAAAAACAAAACCAAACACACTAGAAAGCTAGAGCTGCTTCTTCTGCAAGTATTTAATCATGATTTGTGTAATAAACTTGGACTAGTTTGTTAACACAATCCCATGTAGTGGTGAGGATTTGACAGCCACATTATTACATTGCAACTTGGCTTAAAGGTGGTGGGAGACACACTCATTGTGTTTTAAGTCATTTGTGTTCATTAGCAAGCGCAAGGTAATCAAAGCCATGTTTGCCTTCTCCTGCTAAGCGAGGCTGTAGCTCTCTCACCTGGACTCAGCATCGTTCAGATATGCAGCAAGGTTGTCCCATCTGACACCTCATCTCCTAGAGAAATGAGTTGGGATCATGAGGCATTAGGCACAGCTCCACTATTTCTTCAAGTTTTTTAATTACCTGGAGAGCTGTCTGCCCAACAGCAGCAGTGGATTGGCGGAGTCTTGGGGGCAGGTGGTGGAGCCACTACCTGCAGTGCCAGTACAATACTTCATCAGGCTTAGGTCTCCATCCTTAGACTAGAGCTTGCTTAGATAAGGTAGCCAGCGTTAGCAGAGGAAAACCCTTTAGCATGATTCATGTGTTACCTGAAACAATGTCACAGCACCATTTCAGATTAGAAAATGTAATTACCCTGATCAGTTGTTTGCAAAGAAATTGTTTGAAGCTTTCCAAGGACATTGTTTGCAGTCAGGGCAGTATCACTTCCATTGTGTGTTTTGTGTACTGGCCTGATAGATAATGATGGGAGCTCCCAGAAAATGACCCTCTCTCAGAGCATCAAAGTTTAAAAAGTGTTTGTAACCCAGCTGTAGAATCTCATGCAAGATGCGAAATGTAACAGCCTTTAAATCCACAACTATTAAGTTCATTATGTTTTAATTTGAAAATTGGACGCTCAGCTTTTCAAGGATTTATGGCCTTATCCTGCACATACTGAAGTCAATGGGAGTTTTGTCCTTGGCTTCATTTGGAACAGGATTAAGTTTTTGTGATGTAATGTTTGATCTCCAAGCAATGAATTCAAGAAATAACTAGATCTGAGTAGTTATCAAGATCACTCACAGCTAATCAGATAAAAACCCTACAATTTTGAGGGAAAGAAGGAGAGTGCCAGAAATTCAGGGCCACTGAATGCCATGGGAAGACATATTGGAGAGCATTTCTCTGTTGACAAAATTTAAATCACAGTCAGAACCGTTCTAAGCTAGCCCAAGCCTGAAAAACCTTGGCTGACTTGCAGAACTGAGCAGCTCTGAAGGAATGCCATTTCATTTTAAATTGCAGTTCAAAACTGACGCTGAACTTAAATGTTACATTGCCCTGGGGTCAGTTTAAGAGTCAGATCTCTCACTAGTTATAATCTGGAAGTAAAATCTGGTCAGAAACATTTGAGTACTGGGCATTGCTATATTTCAACACAGACAGGTTCAGACTTTTTTCTTTTTTTCCTTCTTCACGCTAATGTATGACTGCTGGGAGTGGAGAAAGGGGGAACTGGCAGTAGCCAGTATATTGATTTTCTGGAATGGGAAATTTTTCTAGAAGGAAAGAGCTTTGCAAATTAATTAGCTTAACACGGTGACAAGAGCACTAGAATACACAGGGGAAGAAAACATCCTTAACCTTAATTGTGCTTTAATAGGGCTGATTTCACAGCTGATGTGACCACATACTACACCTACTTCTAGTGCTTTACAGACATGCCTTTTAAACTTCATTGTATCCTTATGTAGACAGACCCTCACTCCCCTTAGTCTCTAAAGATGCTTGAAAATGGCAAGTCTGGCACTTGCAGGAATTTGTGATATTTAATTCACTGGTTTTCAGCTGTTATAGAGGAGCTTCAGGCATGTGTAAAATGTACAGATTTTGATTAAAAGGATGCCTTTATTATGGAGGATATGCTGAATGCAGCATACGCTGCTCAGAAACCCAGCTGAGCTCAGTTAGCTCAAACTGCCAGCAAGCTGATTTGCTGTCCAGTGACAAAACTGGATTGTAACATTTCATCTCGTTGTGGTGCTGGTGGCTAATTGCATGCCCTGCATTGGTGTCATGCTGGCACAAAGCTGGAGCAGAGATTCACATTTGCAAAATCTGGGATACAAACCTGAAAATAACCAGCCTGGGAGGCAAGCCCAGGGAAATCTTTCTGCCAAACTTGCTGTATGGCATTTATTAGCTATTACTTTTCAATGGCAGGGGTGGGGCATTTATAGTAATCTTTCACCCTTCTTTGCCAGCAAAAGGAGCAGTCGTTTTAGTTGTCTCTGAAACCCACCAGATTGCCTCTACCTGTGCAGAGGTTTAGAGAGCTGCCAGAGCCATGAAAGCATCCCCCCGTCATCTCGAAGCAGTGGTTTCAAAGATCTCCTCCCCCTTCACCCCCCCTTCACTCCACCTTCCTCCTCCTCCAACCTGCCCCCAAGGGATCCCTTGCTGGAGGCTGTGCCAGAAGAAAAATGCAGATCCTTATTTTAATCAACCTTAATGGCTGGGAGGGCTGTTGACACCCCCCCACCACCACCACCTGTGTCAGAGATCTGCCCCATGAACATATCTCATGTTGGAATTGTTGAGAATTAAACGTTTGCTGCAATTCATTACACTGGTTTTACAAACCCAGAGCTAGGTCTCACCTTCTCCGCAGTAGAGGTGTGGAGATCTCTCACCTGGCACTTCTGCACCACCATGCCGCTCTGATGTGGATTCTGTCATCAGTCTTCCACTCATTTTTGGTAATCAAATTACAGCGTTTTCACATACTTTAGTTGTCAGCAAGGAAGTGGTACTTGTCTCCCTGTGCCCGTGACAGCATTGCATAAAGCCACTTCCTACATACAGTATAATGAACCGGAATCTCTCCTCCTATAGAAGGCCATATCCTCCCTCCAGTTGCATGCACAGAGCCGGGACATGTACATGCATGTTAATCCATGGCCTTACACAGTGCTATTTCTCCTGGTCTCCGTCTGAAGTAGCCATCCAGGTGGAATAATTCGTAAAATCCAGATTTCTTTTTTCACATGTGCAGTAGCTTTCCAGCATCCCAAAAAGGAGATTTCTTTGGAACGGGACAGAATAAAATTCTTAAAGAGTCAAAGCCATTGATCTGAGCTATTTCTCCCATTCACAGAATAGCGTAGACACAGCCAATAGATGCACATACAGGTATGAGTATAGCAAGAATATCCAAGTGTTTGCAGCACTGGAAGACACTGAAAATGTGAAGGGGTCTGAAAAACTGGTATTTAATGCACTGATCTTTGGAGCCTTCACAATGAGGCATTGTTAGATATAGGATCTGCTAAACAATGAGTCCTTGATAGGACATAATACCTATTCAGAAGCTCAGCTTTGCACACTTGCTCTTAAAACATCCTTAGCTCAACTTAAATTTACCTTTGTTGCACACAATGCACATGTGACAGACGGTTGCATTCATTCATCTACTTTATTTAGATCTCTGACAGGCTTACCTACTGTCTGCCGTAAAGCTGAGGTTGTTATGGGTTCTTGAATCAACGCTATTGATAGCCAGTAGCTTTGGAAATTGTCATTGTCAGATGCTTCAGGTGACACTGAAATAACGTTGAGGTAAAGTTGAAACCTGGAGCTCTGTGAGCATAACCTGGTTTTGCCTAGTTGCCTTTTGTGCATACCTTATATGCCCTGCTTGGACAGTTTCTCCTTTTGAATAAGAAATGCAGTTTACAGCACATACTGTACTTTGTCTACCAGCCATTAAAGATCCAAAAGTATTGTTTGTTGTTAGCAATCAGTTGAGCACCTCCTATTACTGCAGGCTGACAGCCAAGCTGGCAGGTCTGGAAAAGGGATGAGAATCCAGGACGCACTATCCTGACTGTACGTAATGTACTCTGCCCGTCAAGCAGAGGCTTTCCACAGCGAGCATCTGCGGTGGGCATTCCTCTAGTACGATGGCAAACGGCAGTGACGAAAAATAGCAAAGGTTTTCACCAGAAACACTTTGTTCTGCTTTGGTTTCTTAACCTGGAACTGCCTTGTAAACAAAGTTGCTGCTTTTATAAGCTTGCCTGCTCTTTCAAATTTTGCCAGTGCCTCCTACAAACACCTGAACAAAACCGATCATTTGAAAATATGTAACTTTTTGAAATGTCATACATTGAAAAATTGAAACTTCAGGGCTCCAAACCCTATAGAAATGTGCTTCTCGTTTGTTCAGCTGATTTTAGAAGATTTGTTAACTATTTCCAAAATCTAAAGAAAATTTGAAAATAGGAGTGGTTTTCATATAAAATGTGTATGTAAATTGTAGCTGTTTACAGCAGTTTCTGGACACTCATTCAACTGTGAAAATATTTCCTGGCTGGAGGAAGTGTTGAGATGCTGCCGTTCCAAAGACCAAATCCATAGTGTGGCCAGACAGTCCTTTACAGTAGTTAAGGGTTTATTTAGAGGTAAACACTACTTAGCTCATCTGATACAAATTCTTCCCAGGGGCTAAGCGGCTCATGATTCAGATTTCTGTCTGCCACAGTGAAGTGCAATGCTAATGGGGGAAAGGGGGAGGAGAAGAAAGGAAGGACTGCTAAGTGAACAAGCTCATGCTTGTCCTTTGGACAAGCCTGTTCTTGCTAGCCTAAGAAGGCAGTTTGCTCAGTACTTGAAGCAGGAATGCCAGGCTAACCTTTCAAGGAGGGGGACTTATGCAGCAGGAGAAGTAATTGGCAGCGTGATGGGCCAAGTAACCATCAGAATGATCTAAAAAGCCCTTCAGCGTGACCATGATTTTGATCAAGCGCCAGGGTGAGGAGGAAGTAGTGCATTTGCATATGTGCCTCGTTTAACAGTTAACAGAATAGATGGAAATTAAAAGTAGAAGCTGTGGAATCTCCTGGAAACAAATTTGCTACCTTTAAACCATAAGGAAATAAAAATGAGAATCTTAGCTCAAAATCTGAGCTGAAGAGATCTCACTCACGGTTCTTGGGAGCCCGTTCGTTGCTCGCATTCACCACTAATTTAGGGGCCGTGGTCGAGAGATGGACTGGCCCAAGTTTTACAGCTATTTCTAGGCCTTTGATAACTCTCACTTATCCCTCCCCTCCTACAGTGCTTCAAAATGACATTGGGTATTTATGTTTATGAGAGTGAAAAATATAGGCCAGCCTTTTAAATGGCCATCGTTTTCTATTACCAGGCAGCCGGATTATCTGTGATTGAAGAGGGCGAAAGTCATTGGCATGTAAATAAGGTGCTTGGCGAGGTGGCAGACACAGGGACTGTGGATTGGCAAGCACAGCCACCAAGGCGGGGAGCCAGTGCCGGACACTGTGACTCATCGGCTTTGCTTGGAAGGCTCAAAGTCCCACTAAAAAGAGCTTGTTTCTCTCTGGTCTCTGGCCATCTCTTTTTCAAAGTCTGTGATATTATTCTTGAAAATTAAGACATCTTTTCTGTTAAATACTTATGTATCTTACACATCATTCTTATAGATCTGTAGGAAGAATACAATCTCATCTAGCTAAGGATGAGACCAAATGTTTATGTCTGTTTAGTTTTAGAGAAGTAGCTAGCTGCATTAGAATTTGCCTTTCTATTGCTTTGTTTACACAGTGTTTTCAGACCTGGTTTCCTAAAGGTGAAGGGAGGGAGTCACCGAGGTTTTGAGCACAAATCTCAGCCACCCTCCGCGCTGGGCTTTACCAGCTCTATGTTGCACCTTCTAACAGGGAGGCCTTTATTATCACCACACCCATCTTTGCTTTCCTGCCTCCTGGTGCAAATGGGGACAGAGGGACCCAGAACTCACTATCCCCAGGTTTTACAATACTTTCACCCTGCACTGGATATTAAAGGTAACTGGAAAAAGTCTGACTTATCAGAGCACAAGCCCACCTAACCAACAACTTATCAGATATCTGCCTTGTAAAAGAATCACTTGGTAGTACTGAGGAATATTTCCTCAGAATATTTCCACTGGAGATACATATTTCACACACTTTATGACTCATTGCTTTTCAGCTGCCTTATTTGAGTACAGGTAGTGGAAATGAAACCTTAAGTGTTTTGAATCATTTCTTCACCAAAACTGCAAAAGCTTTGGGAGTTCCTTGGTTGAAAAGTTTGATATAGGTGTCTGTTATTTGTTAGGGCTAGTTAAATAATATTCTCATACACTGAAGTAAACAGTATTGGCTGATTCATGGCTATAATAACCCCTGCAATTCACCTGAGCACCTCACAGTCTTCTGTTAATTCTTTCACACCATCCTTAGAAAATAAAGGTGGTTATCCTGTATCATTTAAGAGAGCTGCTGTGCACATGCAGCATAGGGAAACCTGCCCAAGGTCACACAAGATGACTGTGGTGGATCAGAAACCTCAGAGTCGGTCACTTGTGTTCTAGATTAGTCCCCTGAACCATAGAAATGCAGACTTTCCAGACGGGGATCTCACTTTTTTTCTATAGCTTGTATCCCCTCCTCACTTTCCAACTGTCCTCCCTGCATATCTGTGTGGCTGCTTGTGGCTCCTGTTCCATCACCTCCAGCCTCCCTCGTACCCAGCACTCTCTTCCACTGCCAAAAAAATCCTTGTGCCTCCAGCGGTAGCAACTTTGTGCCTTTTTCCCAAAGCTCCACATTGCAGCTTGGCAGGGACACACACATTTAACTGCTAACTGGTTCTCTGTGTCCCTGGGGGCCAGGTCAGCTCGGTGGACCCAGCTTTGCCTGCCTGCCTGTCTCCCTGGGTACCTGCAGCCACTGCAGCACCAGGGCTGCCAGGGTTTGCTCCCGGCTCCCCCAGTCACTGGCCCCCTTGCTTATGCCAAAAATCTTACAAGGAGTCACCCTTCCCACAGCAGCATGACCTGAGAGGATGCAGCTTGACATCCTGACTGTGTCACCCTGCCTGGCCAGCCTGAGCATCCCCTGGGCAAACTGCTGGCCCCATGGGACTGGGACAGCTGCTGCCCTGCAGTTTTTTGACCCCAAGATAGGAGAAGTGGGGAAAGAGAAGAGAGAGGCAAAGGGAGGCGCAAGCCAGCTGCTGCCAAACATGTGTAGTGAACATGCTCTGGCCTAACTCATCCCCTACTCCACCATGCACACGGCATCGATGTTGTGTGATGGGAATGCTGCAGATCTGGTGGAGAGGAGGGGGCCAGAGGGGAGGGGAAAAGAAAGAGGAAAATAAGAGTGAAAATGAGGGAGAGGCAAAGTCAAGGTGGAAATGTTGTTTTTCTGTTGCAGTCCATGGTCTGATTCAGGCCTCCTCATGAGAAACCATATCCCACTTTAAGAACTGCTTCTGCATGGGGGAATGGCTTAAAGAGCAAGACTGGCACCATGAGGATAAGGGGCAGAGCAGGCAGAGGTGACAGGCTTATTGTTAGTGCTGTGATCACTGTAGTATGGGCAAGGCCAGCATTTTGTCTGGGGAAGGTGTTTTCCTTCAGGGTAGGGGGCAAAGAAGAGCTGGCTTTATTGCTGGATCTTGCAAAGCCTGCAGAGTTAGGGGTAGGGTTAGAGACAGCAGTCTGAATTACTCCGTAGTTAGTTCTGTGACTGCTAGAAATCTCTATGTTGCAATTAAAACTAAAGTATTGAAGTGAGGAGTAGGGCCCAGGACACTACAGCTAAGATAATAAGTCTAGAGATAGTTTTTTTGCTGGATCCTATAAAAGCTGCAGGGTTTCTAATGGCAAGTTCAGACAGTGACTTTTGGAAATGTATTTGGGTCATTAGGCAAAACTGCTGCCTCCAGCCCCAACAGTAAACGTATTCTGGGTAGTTTTATAATTGTATATAACTATTTTGTCATAGTCATAAAAAACAGAAACTTAATCCATCTTTACCTTTAGTCACTGCTTTGAGGTGATCATAGCCCTCAATCTGTCCCTGTAGGATCCTGCAAGCTCCTTAGCTTTTTAGTTCCTACTGTTCTAAATTCAGAGTCCATCTCCAATGCTAAGCTTAACTTAGGCTTGTGACATGGTCGACAGACTCCCCATTAACAAACTTGAAGCCCTTTGCTACTGCCTCCAGCCTTTGCTGGGCTTTGCACGCCGCCTTCTGCTCCAGCCAGTTCTAGCCCCACTCTTATAGCCCATTAAGCCCAACCCTGTCAGTGCTGGTTGTTTCAACACCAGTCTGCATCTTATCCACTTCAGGCATCTCTCTTGGAGCCTGCCCTCACCATACACCTCCAGGTATTGTAAAATTCAGGGATAAAGCCATCTTTTCATCTCACGTTGTGCCCAACCAGAACAAAAGCCCAACTCTAACTGTAGGGTAAGGTACAGCACAGCAGACTCATATTTCTGCCAGAACTCAGCAGAAGTCATTCACCCTTTTTGGCTTAAGTCTTCATCCTACTACTGTAGGTTTGCACGTCCAGTAATAAAATCAGCTCTGTCCTGGACACAAACTCTAACCCCAAGATGAGACTGTAGCCCGGTTATGTTTATAAGGATGATGGCAGGAGTTAGCAGAGCTGTATGCTTTGAAGTATGCTTTTTGTATCATTGTTTATGCTGCGAGCTACACAGGGTCACTCAGCTATGATGAAGCCTTAGCCCTGAGCCTCACAAAGGTGAAGACGGTTCACTGCTGGATCCCAGAAGCCCTGCAGGGCTAGGATGAAGGTTCAGTCTGACAGGTGAGAATATTTTAAGGCAAGTTCTAAAATATCTTTGGTTCAAGCTAGGGCTGGGTAAAGTTTCTCACAACTCAGTATGGAAGATGTGTGTTTGTGCTAGGTCCTGCTAGAGTCACAGCTCTTCTGGGTACTGACAGAGGAAGATTTCTTGTTGTGGGTAGAAGCCCGTGGGCTACCATTAAATTATGGTTAAAGTGTCTGTAAAAGAAGAATGAAGAATTGAGGTTGTTATTGGATGCTGTGTCGTTGGTCTTGTTGGGAGAACTGGTGTGAACAATGAATTGAAGAATTTTGTGACAGCCAAGAGTTACGTGGGCTTTGGGTTGGGTTTGGGCTTAGATTTAGGATAACTCCAACAGAGGTAGCTTTATAGTTAGATAGATAAAGCTCTTAGAGATAAAGTGAAGACCAGAACCATTAACATATTTAAAGAACAAATACGTGCTATTTTTATTTCTGCTGTAGGAAGGATTTCTGGGCTGCAATGAGGCTATTCTGGGGATTAGGGCAAGGATTCTGGGCAGCCAGAGCTAGATGTATTTCTGAATCATTCAAATCATTGCAAGGATGTGGGCTTTTGCTAGTCATGAGAAAAGTCTTCCAATTAGTGCTGGGGCATGTACGAGTCAATGGGATAAGGTTCAAGGTTAGTGTATTCCTAAACACAGCTTTATTCTCCCTCCATTTGCCTGTGGACAGCAGCACATGCGCTTCCTGTTTGTGACTTTTCTAAAAATGAGTCCAAATGGGAACAGTTCTGGTCTGAAGGGTCTTCAGGTTTTGAGAAAACTGGGGTCTCTCTTTGAACTATGTGGTTCTGCTCCCGTTCATCTGGAATTTGGAAATGTTAAATGTTGAGTGGGAAAATATCTAGAATGCAGTGCCCTGCTTAAATGCTTGTTTTTGATTTTTCGAGTAAGCATTGCAGCAGAGCTGTAGCTGTCTTTCCTGGTGCCTGTTTAATCCTTGCTTATTTTGTTAGAAAACAGCTTAATTGCCCAGGGTGAAGAGTTAAAGTTTATTTTTATGCCGCTCTGTTTTTAGCTGCAGATTGACATAACTGACTAGTAGTGGAAGCCCCTTTGTATGAAACATCCCTTATCGTATTTGTCCCTTGAGCATATTGTGTGCCAAATTATCATTCCTAATAGGCTGGTTGACTTTCTGGACAGAGGAAACATCTTGATAAGTTTGCTAAATATGTTGTGTCAGAGAAAGTGTATCGTGGATCTTTTATCATCTGCATAAGGACAAACTCGGTTCAGCTCTGAAGTGCCAAATTCCCTAAGCTCACCTGTTGAGCAGCATGTTATTCACAGCATCTGATTATCCAACTGTGTACACTTGGCTGCCATTTTTTTCAGAGACACTTACGCAGTGGCGTTTTGCAATGACGTCAATTCTTTTCCTGTCTGACCTAGAAGACTACAGTGACTCAATGTTGGCTAGGCAGCCTTAAAGATTAAATCGAGGACACTAGCTTAATTACTTTAACAGTCCCTTTAAAGGATTTCCCAAGAATGAGAATCATGACAAATTGTAGCTTAGGGGATTTTAGTAATTCCTGAAACTGAAGCTAATGATGCAACCCAAGATATGCTCTGCATTCCTGTTGATACACTGCAGGTTTCTTAAAAGAATAATCGGCATTGTGAAGACTTTTGTGCTACAAATCCTAAATGCACTTGGACCCTGATTCTGATGCACGAATTTGTGTGATGAGTCCTATTAGTCCAACTGGAATACCTTACCCAAGTAAGAGTTGCAGGATTTGGCCATAGTGGAGTATCTGCAAAATATATTCAAAAGTTTCTTATATCTAGTTATAGTAACTTGTGAAAAATTAAAAATAATTATCACTGTTAAATGTTCAAACCTTTCATCTAAAACTGTCTTCAGATTTTATTTTCATCTGCAGAACTTTGCCATGCAATTTGGAGAAGCTGTACTTGCGGTTGTTACTAAAGTGAGTGCCTCTGCTTATCCCTTTGCTAATAAGCACAACAAACTAGATTCTGATTTCTGCTACTTCTGCATAAATGTGAAGTAAAGCCAGTGACTTTCACCCTATTGCTCAAGCAGTACTGTAGTGGTTTTTCAAATATGCTTAACTTTGCGTTTACTATATCTGTGCAGAAATACTGTGGGTTTTTTAGATTTTTCACACTAAGACATTCTATATTGGTGGTTTAGAATGGTATCAAGAAATGGTATCAAGAAATAGAGTGAAACTTTTGCCTCAGTTACAGTGGTTTATTTCCAAAATAACTTTAGTACAGTTAGTGAATTTACTCTAAATTTATACTGGAGAAAATAAGAGAGATTATTAGCAACCTATTTGTCATTATGATTGGAAAAAAGAATACATCACAAACTTGATATTTGCTAGTTCTGCATGGGTTCTCACTATTTACAGCTCGCTCCAGCTTACATCAGATCTGGAAAGCTGGAGAGAAAGGAGGCTGAGTAAGTCTGAGGAAATTTTGGGGACTTCTATGTAATGCTTAAGACTTGCTCATCACCTCAGAAAAGCCTTCTCCCTCTGTTGTGTAGCTCTCCTAACCACAGCTCAATTTTCCTTCCTGTAGACTGTAGAACTGTTGGGGGAAAAAAGCTAAGGTAATTTCCCTAAAAATATTTTACTGAAGGTAAATTAGGATTGAGAATGATTAATGGTGATCAAAACATCGTATTGCTTGTAAGACTACTGCAGGTAGTAAGTCCTCAAATCCAGGGAACTCAGGGTACAACGCACTGACAGGAGATTGCAAATGCTTGAAGCTGAGGTACCAGGATTCAGATGCACAAGGAGGAAAAAAAAATCTTTGAAAGTTTTTTAGATTTCTGTGCTTAGTTTTAAACTAAAACTTTGAAGGTGTTTGGCTTTTTATTTAATGGTAGTATTATCTGTGCTATTTAAAGCATAGCTTCCTAAGACACATAGCAACAAACCGAAAGCAGGACACTGGGTGGGAATGCCTGGCCATCAGCTGCGTGGCATGTCCATAAAAAGGCAAAGGAAAACCAGTAGTTCAGTATCATCGGTTTAACGTGCCTTTTTTCCCTCTCTTTTGTTAAATGTAAAGGATGCAATATTGAATTTATGATAACCAATCAGATACTGAAATGATTTACAATGGTTATAAAACCTAGATATGCATATTTTAGCTTGGTATCAATCTACCTCTCAAAACTATCTGAAGAAGAGATACCTTTCACAATGTGTTAGCTTAAAAAGTAGCCCCCCAAACCTGTAAAGAGAACAGCCTCTCTCCCTGGTCTGGGGTCCTCTGGCTTGACCAGGTCTTTTAAGAATATCCTCAAAAAACTCTAGAGTACTATGAAATACCCAGCCTATATACCTTTGATAAGAGCAACAAGAAATGCAAAAAGAACTGTTTGCTCTAGGGGAGAGGCTGAGCTGGATGATCTGAAGAGTTTTATAGCCAGCCGTGTGTACGGCGCATCCTGAATTCCACAGTAGCCCCATTTAGCAAGGCTGAAGATTGCTTCTTTCCCAGCGCTGAAAGCTTACTCCTGCTGCCGCAGCTTCTCTCATCCAGAGCAACCATGTTCAGCCCCCTCGGTAACATTTTGAGAAAGTATACTATTAAAACAATATGGTGATCTCGTTAATTCCATTATATCCAGGCATCTTGGACTTTTTATTGTTTTTTTAATTAAATACTTATTTTGAAATAAATAAGTATGTGACGGTATAAAACAAGTGCTGAGCTTGGGTTTAACCTGCTTGTGTTCAAAGCGATAGGGGGAAAAAATTTTCAAAGATGCTGTCCTGAGACTCAAAGGAGTTGCCTTGGACTTCTGTGGGAACAGACGTAGAGGAAAAGAGCACTTTTGAATAGTTTAGTATCTCAGGAGCACACTAAAGTATAAAAACTAGCTTTGAGGAAATTGCTATGTCCTGAAACGCAGTCATTATTTCTAAGTAAGTAACATGAAAGAGTCACAAGGAGCTGGCTGAGCACTAAGTCATGAAGGTAGTGTGCACGTGTCATCTTGGGGAAAAACAGATCCTGTCTGAAAAGATCTTTACTTTTCTTTCTGACTTGTCATACAGATGTGAGGTATTAACAGAGTAATCAAAAGGGACTTAAATCAGGAATAAACTGATATATGACTCGTCATGAAATATTCCTATCTTCACAGCTATTGTGCTCTTTATCTAATTTCCCTAGCTATCTGATCAGAGCTGTTTATTTCACTGTTGAATTATTGCTGAAGTCTGAGAGGGTGCTGCTTTAAACAATGGAGCTAGTCAGCAGTGTTAGCAATTCATTTCCATAGTATCTAGCCCTGTATGGGTCTGCAAAGACTGGATTTGCCCTTGGATCTTTCCCTCATACCAGGTAGCTTCTGTAGATATGACCAGAACAGCACCAGAGTTTAACGACGGCAAGACACGTACTGCAGTAGGCTTTTTGTGATGAGTACGCTTGATATTGCTTTGGGATATGTATTTGCTACTGGTGATTGGTGACTGTTAAATTTGAACTATAAGGCTGCTTGGGTCCCAAGGAATAAATAAGAAACTTCCAACATCAGATTGCCTCATGTGATTTTCTAGGCATTTTATTGAATAGTTATCTCCGGATTTAAGCAGCAGGGAGTTGACAATAGGGAGTTCTTGTCTGAAGCATCTTTTGTTACCAAGTTGGCTTCCCTAACTCCATCTCCAAAGCCTGTATTTACTAGATGTGCTAAAGCTGTATTGCCACAGTGAGCGTGGAAGGGAGGGACAGACGGACCTCCCCTGTATAGACATGACTAAGCAATGTTGCTCTCACCTGGTTTAAATCCTGGACTGTCTTGAGGGTTAGGAAATTATTGGGAACATAATTGTATTTCCACTTGCAACTTGTTACCCTGTTACACCTGAATCAGGAAACAGCCATTTTATACATGGGCCTCCTCATTCACGATAAGGAATATGTCCATGCTGTAATTACATGCATGATGGCAACACTACTCAAGCTGCAAGGGACACCAGAAAGAAACTGTGCCACATAGTGAAGCAGCGACCCAGCCTTCGCTGTGAGCCATCCACCATGAACCTGCATCCAGCCTGAGCCGAAACCCAGGCCACCGGGGTGAGACTGCTGTTGGCCGGACAGCACAGCACGTGCTAGCGCAACGTGCTCATGTCTGATGGAGGGGCACCTGCATGCAAAGGGCATGGAGAGCTATGACAGGGCTGACGCTGCATCTGCTTTTTTTGCCTGACTGCAGTATTACACAACATGGTGCTCAGGCTATTTTTTCAAAACGTGGCAGGTCTGGACAATATTTCTAGTAATAACTGGTTGGTGCCCCATCATTACCATTCTGAAAAAATACAGGCACTACCAGTATGTGATCTGAGGCTTTAACCTGCTGCAGATGAGGCACCTAGCAGATGGCACCAAGGATATTCCAGGTTTTTTTCAGTGCTGATCAGCCAAGCCAGGAGATACTGTCTGCCAGCAGTTTTCTAGTTTTCTGTGAGTTTGAAACCAGCTGTAACAGAGTAGCAGACCCTCACAAAGTGTGTGTAAGTGTGAAGGGGTACATGGTACTGCTGGTTTTATACCTTATTTTATCAAAGGCAAGCCCACTGAGGTTTTCATAAGAACATTAGAATGCAGATGGGCCAAGGCTATTGCTGAATACGCAGTTGCTGCATTACAGTAAAGCAAGTGTCAGCTGCAACCAACATCTGGAAACACATTACAGGAAAGCTGTTGGCCTTAGGTTGCATTCCTGGGGTGCAGAGCAGGCTCTCAAACTGCTGTCCCCAGTGAAGGGGTGTATGATACCGGCAGAGAGGCTTTCAGGAGCAGCAAACAAGCTCCTGGAGGGTGGCAAGCTCTGCCAACAAGCTCAGCTCCCTGCCTGCGGTGCCTGGGGAGACCCACTGGGACCTCGTCCGTTTGTTGTTTTATCTCTGTTGATCTGCCACCAAAGCTGGGCTGGGAGGTACCGTTTCTTGGCTATTCTTAGGGATTTTGACACCTGCTATAATTATCCGAGCGGTCATTTGCGGGGGGCCCAAATGCTGTGTCTTTGCACATTGCTCTGGCAGGCAGTTTCGGCTTCTTCCCTGCACACGTCCATACCTAGTGAAAATAGAGGCGAATTTCCATGAATGCCAATGAGGCTGCATCCTAGTTAAGCTGGGACTGGTTCTGACGCTAATTCTTTCTTGAGGAAACTGTCAGTGATAATCAGTGCTGATCTGTAATCACCCTCAAGCCCTACCCTGTGCTGTGCCCACACCTTCTTTGGGTTTGGACAAAAATAAGGCTTTAAATACTATCAGTAAAGGAGGTTTAACTGGATTTACTTTGCAGATGGAGAGCTCTAATTTGGTTTATGATGGCTTGATTTGAAAGTCTGACTCCTCAAAGGAGCCAAAATTCCCAAAGTTTTCTGTCAAGGAGATTTCAAAGGTGCCTGAACTAAAACAAAACAGGTAGCTCCTGGCTCCTGTTCGTGTGGATGCAGAGTTATTCCTACCGTGAGCTCAGGGCCACACTACCTATAAAATGACATCTTTGGGAATTACCAAATAATATCACTTGTTTTTCATCCTGAACATTATACAGTACAAATAGGAAATAAAGTATTGTTATTGGCAGTGAGAGACGACAAACCTTGGTTTTTTGCTTGTACACAAATTGTTTCCATGTTTCATTAGCTTCTGGAGGTATTCTGTTTCTTTCCTCTCCTTGGGGACAAAAAGAGGAACTCGAACACAGAGTGTAACCCCTTCCATACCATCCTCTCACTGACTGCAGATCCTGTCAGAAATTTAAAAAACTATCACAACTGATCTGACTGTTGCTTTACTTTATATTCATGCAGGATTTAGGAAAACATCAGGCAGGATGGAGATAATTACAAGTGAATAATTGCAAAGAATAGAAAGGGATAGATGGGTAATTACAGAGCTTCTCTTAGGGACAATATTACTTGTCATTAAATTTGATGGACTGATTTTCTTTAGGATAAACAGGCAAATGTGCCTTCCTAAACACTTAAAGTTACTTCCTAAGAAACATACATTTTGTTTAGGTATAATTAACCCTTCCTGAAAGGAATAAAATGCTGGTAGGAGTAAAATCCTTGACTGAATTGCTGAGAGTTACATGTGGATTACAGAAAGTCAATCACATAAATTTTCAATCTCCTTGTTCAAGACAGGACAAAATTGAACTGATTTATTATTTTAATTTCATAGAAGTGTGTTAATTTCCTTGTATTTCAGTAATATTACTTGTTTTGTGATGATTCCTAAGATGGGCTCTTGCATCTGAGCAGTCACAAGCATTTGAGGAGTCTGAACCCAGATGCAGAGAAGTATTTTAATTTGGCTCCTTTGGGACTGAAACCAAACCCAAGCATTTCCCTGAACTTTAAAGAAATCTACTTTCAAGACTGGATGTGACCCCAAATACTGCAGTTCCAGCAGAGGTGGGCACAACGTAACAGCAGAGGAATATAAAACATCCAAGGTGCTTACACTTGTGATCCAGTCAATTCTCTGCTTTTGAAAGTGATAAAAATCCCATACTGGGCAATTAGAGAGGAGTACCTGACCCCAGGGGAAGCTTTGCTTGGTTTGCTAAAAATGATGGCTTGGCCTGTGCTTTAAAACCAGGCTCCTCGCTGCATCGCTGCTGGGGTTTCCCTGCGCTGGGGCGCAGGACATGGGGTGCATACCCTGTCAGCCAGGCTGCGGGCCCTGCTGCTGCTCCTCGAGGGGCTGGGGACTGGCTTGGAGTAGTCTGGGACACCCCACATTTGAGGGCCTGTGGATCACTGTGGATCAGGACCATGAGTAGGTCATTTGAATAGTGATGCCTTAAAGCATGAAGACTTTCATGTTTTCTTGATGCTAAAATTATTATGGTGGATACCCCCATCCACATAAATGTCCAGTGCTTGTAAATCCTGGTAATAGGAAAAGACAGCATCCCAGAACTGTCGTTTACAATAATAACCGAAGAGGTTAAAAAAAGAAAAAGACAAGTTAAAAATGAAACAAGATAAAAATATACTGTAGGGCAAATCTGTTGCCGTGTTGCTGCTGGGTGATGGAGTTTCCATCGACATTCCCTTGGCAGTGCTGACTTGTGAATAACGTACACATCCCCAGTGCTTGGCAACACCAGTGCAAGGGTATGCGTATGTGCGTGCACCGCCCCACACCACTGCAGTCTGTGCGCAGAGATAATTTTTTCCCCCTTCAGGGTCGCAAAGAGCAACTGTACAAAAGACTTTTTTTAATAGAATATGTTCTTATCTTTCGTAAAACATGGACCCACCCGACACTTGGACTGGTCTGTGGGCCCCACCCTTGCCCTTTTGTTTGGAGCCTGGGATCATACGATGAACTGGGTTAGTACGTTACTGTTTATGTTCTTCAAACCTCATCTATTTTGTTTTACAAGAATACACCACGCTGCTGTGGACTTACTTGTGCCATGGTAGGGAGTATTAGTGGGTAGCAGGGAGTGGGGTCCAGAAAGGGGAAGGAGGATGTGACACATTTGTCATGATCTGCTGATGTTTCCAGGCTTGGGGTTGGTGACAGCATGATGCTGGTGCTTTAAAAATTAAAGGGCTGGAGCCTGAGCTCACAGTTCTAAAAATCAGGAGCAATTGCACTGAAATCAGTGGCTTCTCCAAAGTGCAAAAATCATGTACCTGAAATCAGAATCTTGCCTTTGAACTCCCAGGTTTTCAGAGAGTCTTACTGTGTTAGAATCAGGTGGTTTATGACATTTTGGCAGGCACCCGGGGCATGCAAAGCGGGTGTCCTTGGCCTGCTTCTGATGTTTCCTGGTTTGACCCATTCACTTCACCAGACTGATGCCCAGTTTGCAGTGATGCTACCGAGGTGTTTCTGGTGCCCGAGGCCCGACGTTGAAGCTCTAACACAGACTCTGGAGTTTGTGTGTTATTGATCGTGTTCTGGTATTTGCCACTAAGCACTTTTCCCACAGGACAATGGACTACTAAATCAATACGGTCAGACTCGGTGCCAGACACATGGAGGCTGATGGTAGGGGCTCCGTGGAGCCAGTCGTCACGGAGGAAGGCTCAGGAGGAACCATGTCTCCAGAGATATAACCCCGTCTGTCACAGAGGACAAATGAGCCAGCCCTACCACTCCGAAGGAGAAGGGCTTTGTCCTCTGGTGCAGACAACAGAGGAAGGTAATGAGGTAAGTAATGGCCTTTCTCACCCTGTGGCCTCTTCTGGGTGGCTTGCAGTGAAGGGGAGCTAGGAAGGAAAGGCTTTTGCCTGGCTCTGAGAGCAGGGTCCAGCATTACGCCTGACATTTCTGCGTGAGGGTGCAAAAGTTACAGCAGTTCCCCAGGCATGCAAAAGGTGAGGGCCAGATCACACAGGAAAGTAAGCTTTTGAGTTAGCACCGATGTTCGCTTTGGGCTGGTTTTGTCTGCTGGTTTGTGAGTCTTCTTCTCTTCTGTGGTTTCCATCCAAATCACGTTTCACACAATGTCACAGCAGGGTGTGTTGACAGGGCCGGCAGCTTGGCATGAAAAGCCTCCTTACCTTTTGCCACCCCTTTCCTACCACTCAGCCATGACACTGACCATCATGTCAGCTTTTCTGAGGATGTACAGGACCCCGGGTGGGTGGCTTTTAGTAAGGTGGGGCACCCAGAAACTATTGGCCTGACTGCAGAGCCAGGAGGCAAATAGTGGTTGATGGGGGAACCTGAAATCTCAGCCTCTTCACTCCATGGTACAGGACCAGAAAGCCTTGGAACAGTGGTTTTGGAGTCAGGGTTTTTGGAGGTGCCTCTAGCACAAATGAGCCGGAGGTGCTGCTCAGACCTTGGAAGCACAGAGTCCTCCACTGCAGGATGTTGGAGCTAGACCCAAGGACCCAAGAGAGCACTAGTGTCCCTGGCCCTAAATTAGTTTGTAGAAGTGGCTGGAGAGTTCCACTGGGTGCCTGACTTGAGTTTGGTGAATGATTCTGAAGTCAAAACAATACACGTGAAGCATTTTATGCTCTACAAATTCTAGCACTGACGCACACAGAAAACCACTTTATACTGTTTTGCCAGATACTGGGCAGCATGGGTGATACTAGATAGTCCTGCAAAATCCTAAATCCTAAACTTGATCAATTCCTATGTTTTGCCAAAATTATTAGATTAGTTTAGAAAATAGCAAGATAAAGTACATTGAAAACAGACATCACTAAGACTTGCTTGCAACATATCTGGTCCTACCATAAAAGGATTTGTAGAGTAAAATGAAATTACTTACCAGAAAGGTATAAAACTGTAAACCAAGTATTACTATGTCAGTCCTGTGGTCACCTGTTTCAGAGGGCATCTTTTCATCTTTTCAACATTTGTTCCAGTCGAGACCACACTTGATTTTGGTCTGGCAGGATAGCCATGGTAACAGTGTGCTTCCAGGTATTCATCTGGGTGGGGTGAAGAGTTGGACACCTTCCAAAATTCTGCTCCATGCTTTATTAACACCCTGAAACCCGACTTGCAAGTGCTACAAAATGGGGGAAAGGGGGGGGGGGGGGAGAAAAGCTGCAGTATTTGAATCTTTACCATAATAAAATTCCAAGTGAGGTTTCTAGATCTTGTGTAAACCCAGCCTGCATATAATCTTATGACTTAAAAGTTTGCTGCAGTGCAAGTGAATATGGCTCATGGAAGAGGACGTGATGTTTGCGGAGTACAGACTTTGGGAGGCTTCTGACATGAGTAAAATAGAAGGTGATGGAGCGAACACAACCTTGAGAATGCAGAGCCTTCCATACACTCTTCTCAGTTTATTTATTTATTTATCCTCTTTTGATTCTTTCATGTTACCATACAGGAATCTTCTACATCTGATCATTGTATTGGAGGTACAGTCCCTGCATCCTAGTATGTCTACACTCGATGGGAATGTGCAAAAAGCACGCTGTGACTGGAGCAGAGACTGGGATTTAATTTACTAAGGGCAAATTCCTCTTTATATCTCCTATTCACCTATTCTTTCTTGCAATAAATGGCAGTGAGAAACAGGAAGCATGCCAAAAAAGAAACCATCCATTTAGAAAAGCACCAGCTATTTTCAGAGCTGAAGTATCAAAAGCCAAACTCTGCTTATTTAGCATCATGTGGGCCAGTGAAACTGTTCTTAAACAGTGTTGGGGAAGCAGTGTAAAAAAACCCAACACCCTAGATACTGTCCACTCACCAGAACAGATGTACTTAAGAGGGATGATAGTTACTGCTGTCTTGGTTGACACATTAGGGATTACACTGGATATTTCAAGTACGAGTTCTAGAGCTTGAACTAAAGATGAAAGGCTTATATATCATATACTGCAACAAGTGCATACCCCTGGCGCTGCACACATCAACTTATCTACAATTCCTGTTTCTTGCAAAGTGCCCAGGTAGCTTCTTTCCCATTGTGAGGAACTGGGCTTGTTGGATGACCTGACAAGAAACAAACCTGGCGCATTGGATCACAGAGCAGAAGAGAGGGAAATGTAAATGGGTAAAATTCATGGGTTTTTGTAAGTAGGTGTGGGGCAGATTTCGACTGGTCTGCTGTTAGTATGTTATAAATGCACTTCCCAATTTAGGACCTGTCCAAATACTCTGAAGAGTAATTTAATTTTTTAAGAACTTTACCACAATGACTTCTTTCCTTCATAGGCAGATTCGTGTGTGTCAAAGCACTCAGAAACAAGAGTGGGAGGAAGAAGGTTCAAACTGGCTCATGGGCAGCACAGATATGTCATACCTAAAAAAAAAATTGCTTCTGTGATTTCCTTTCTTAAATTTCTATTCATGTTTTCATAACGCTGTATGAATTTACATGTGGAATGTATTTTAAAAAGGAAAAAAAAAAGGAAGGCAGAGTATTTTTATGGGTAAAATGTCTAGTTGAAGACACTGCAATGCTTGTCTCACAGAGCTGACCTTGTTGGCCACATTAACCCTGTTCTGCTACAAGGCCATGAATGGTTTGTGTCTATTAATGGTCACATACTGAGTTCTCGTTTATGTTTTGTCACTAAAGAATTTGTAAGCAAACTGTAGTGGTTCAGAAACTGCTTCAGAGGCGGCTTAGCTGTTTGGGCAGTGACGATCGTCCCAGTAGATGGGGAGGGTAGTCCCATCTGCCAGGAGCACGAGTCAGAAAGAACCAGGAGAAAGATGGGGGTGAGATTTCAGGGGAGCAGAGCTAGGTAGATACCAGTGCTCCACAGATAACACCTTCTGGCAAGTTGCTCACAGATACGGGTACATGATTGAAAGTGAATGAGTTAACGCATTTAAAGTAGTCACCATCCCTTAGCAGGAAGTTATTATCCTTCAGCTGAGGAACAGTAGCTGTGTGTGTTCTGCTCTATTGTGGTGTTAAGGACAATGGGTTAGTTTAAATCATCTTAAAGCGTGCTATTTTAATAACTTGCTTCTGTAGGAGCAAGCCCAGATTTTGCATCAGTTTTTCAAGGAAATATAAACTATTATAAAGTTTTACTGGGCCTTTTCTGAGAGATGTCCCACTGATTCTCATAGGCACCTTGGCTGGTTGGTCTTGTTTGGAGGACTAAGCCCCAAATTTGAGGCTTTCAAATGCAGGATGTTTTGAATTAACCTCATAGGCCTAGCTAGACAGATTTTTTTCTTTTAATGGGACTTCTTATTCTTGCATGACTCTAATGTAGTTGAAGTGATTTCATAAGAATTTAGCAAAAATGTAAATGAAGTTCACTTTTGAATAGAATGAAAAAACTGCCATGAAAATGGTAATGCTTTCTAGTGAGAAGCATATGAAAACAGGGATTTAGAATAGGAAGTTTTGCAGAATTATCATTAACTGTAGCAATCAGTGTAACTCTTTGTAGTATGAATGAACCATTTATTTTTCCACATTCTGAGTTTTTGTAGTTTTAAAATGAGGAGGTTTTTCTTTATCCCTCATTAATTAATTAATTTGCCTGTGGCAAATCATATTCCAACTTCTTTGCTCATCCATTGACCTATACAATGACCTGGTGTTTGGATTTTCCATCTCCTAATCATGAATTGAATGGCGTTTTAATAAGCATATAACCCAGGAAGCCTAACTATATAATCAAAACAGTCTTTTCCAGGACTGCCCTACTGAATCTATCATCTGTAGGTATGAAGGGAAGAGAAACAATGTCCTTATAGTGCAAAAAAAGACCATGAGACCTCCAAATGAATCATATCCATTCATCCATCTAATGGGTATACTTCTGTTTGTGTTGTCCACAGAGAGACAGATTATAAACATCTCACAGACTGCAGCAGATGAAGGTTAGATGAATCTGTTCTCTGTGGCTCCTGCTGAGAATTATAGAATAAAAGTTTTATGTGAAAATAAAGAAAAGGCACTTTTTCTGGGTAGAAATGAGATCTTGTTTGCGCACATAGATTTCTCTTCAGAGAAATCCCCGAATGATGATTTCTACAAGTCTTTCTCAACTATCGATCCCTGCTTCCAATTTTGGGAAGCAGGATCTCTGCTTCCAATTTTGGGATCTCTGCTTCCAATTTTGGGAGGTGGAATAAGACAGCATATTGAATAAGCCAGCAGATAACATTTGCAAGATAGAGCTGTACAAAACATTAAGGCCAGTTCTGTAATATGGGACAGAATTTTAGAATTTGATCTTCCCCTCTTAAAATGAAGAGCGTGATAGTTGAGAAAGACTGGTAGAAATCATCATTTGGGGAGACCCACTTGCGTGACAGGTCAGGCATGAGTTTATTAGTCTTTAACAGATGACAGGATGAGTCATATAACTCCCGTAAAAAGGATAGCACAGGACTGAACGACACCATTCTTTTACTTTCCAGTAAATCAACTACAAGCTGTGCTATGTCTGTCTCAGTTACTGCCATGCCTGATGACTTCTATATTGCTGCCTTCTCTCTGTTCTTGGTGTGACATTGAGCTTTGAGTAAAAGAGATGTGCTGACCTTTGGAAGGAGCCTTTCTCCCATCCTGCCTTCAATCTTTCCCTTCCTTGCTGAGACGAGGGAGGGCGAGGGTGGTAGTAGTTCCCTCCAGTCTGCAGCTGGAGGAGCAGCACGTTTCCAGTATCAGTCCCATACAAGTATTGTTATTTTTCCTGTCATGTTTGTTGGGGTACAGCTTTTCGTTTATTTTTCTTGCAGAAAGGCAGGAAAGCCAATCTGGAAAAAATACCGCTCACATGTCATCAGTAATTACTTGGCCGTTGTGCCAGGCATTGGCTTGCTGACAGTTTCAAGGCGGAGAGTGGGTGAGACCCAGCTGTAGCCAACAAGAAGAAAGAGATCTTAATCTGACTTGGGCTTCACTCACCCTCCCTTCTTTTCCCCTCCATCTTTCTCCTCCTTGGGGAGCCACAGCTATTACTTCACACAATGAGCTCTCCCCATTCTTCACAGGACTGCCAGTCCCTGGCCTGTGCAGCTTTCTGTCCACTTTCTTCCACTCGTTAAGTGTAACATCTAAGGAAACAACTTACCCTTAGGAGGGAAATGCCTTCTGGGAATGGAGGCCTTGCCCCACCTCCAGGAAAAAAGATAAGTAGTTTAATCTATAGAGCGTGTGACAGCAACAACAAGTCTTACGATTCTGTAGATGGTTTTCAACATCTATTTTTAAATTTGGGCAGTTTCTGAAATGAAATCTGTAATTTACTTGATATCTTAAAATTCATTTAGGTCATCACCTGGAAGGGGTGAATAGTGTTCATACAACAACTCAATATGCCAACCTCGAATAAGATATTATTGGATACAGAAATTAAGAATACCTAATATTGCTCAGGTGGGAGATGTGGGGGATGGGAGGGGTAATGTGATGTATGGAGAGTCAGCAGACAGGACTCTTCTCTCCCTGACAGCATTGCAGAAATGCCTGAACCAAGGTTTGCGAAAGGATTACATGATGTGTGAAAAGAGGCTCACTGTGGGTACAGGACAGGCCTGTGAACTGACCTTGTGCTACTGGCTCAGGTAATTAGTGGCTCTCAACATAGCCAGGCTGAGAGATTTTTGAGATTTTCAATAATTTTTTATATGGTCAACCTCATTCAGAGTTAAGCCAGGATCCTAGTGCCTTTAGCTGTAGTGTTGGTTGACTGCCACATTCTTCTTTGCTGTGGCTCTTAAGTTGTTACACTGTGCTGCTGAATGCTGCTTACACAAAGTGAAAATGTAGGTCCTGGGGTAATCCTGCATGTGGTAGAAACTAATGTCATACCCATGGTCTCAGAAATCTGACAGAGGCAGAAAAACCAACACAGTCAGTGCATATAAGCAGTGAGTACGGTCTGTAAGGCTGCAAATTCATACTCTTTCCCTTCTCCTCAGCTGATCATCCAGCAAACCTATTCCAGAAAGCTGTACGATACACTAAGAGAAGCAGCCCCCCACCCCCCCAAGACCCTTACAAGTGCAGGCTAAGACCTGAGCCTGGGAGAAATTTTTATTAATCTTTCCCTTCCTTGCCTCGGTTGGCACAGCTGTGAGAAGATACACTGATGTACTGCTGAATGGCTGTTCCCGTCCTTTTCCTCATCTTCACTCAAATCCTTCACTCCCAGAGACTTCTGCACAGCAGAAATCTTCTCTCACTACCCAAAATTGATGACAAAATCCCTACTGGCTATTACAGAGCATGTTCTCAGAGAAGAAGGTACCAAAAAGAGTTTGACAAGAGCCTGATTTTAACACACAGGTTGTATCTTCACTTCTTCAGTCAGCTGGATGACATCTTGCTTATTGGACTCCTCCTGCAAATTAAGAGGTTATCTTCAAACCGTGTCCTCTGAAATCTGTTCCTGCATTGACATTTTTCTCTTCGTTGCACACAGAGATTTGCCTGAAATTCATGGTTTATTGATGGGAGGTTTGTTGATGTTGTTATTGTTTTCAGTTTAAAAAAGAATAATTTCTGTTTTGAGGAAAAAACTCTAAATAATTCAGGTGAATTTACAAGGAGATTTGACAACACCTGACAGCATCAGTTCATTGGTGCTTTTTTACGTGACAGAAATGAGAGCATATTTCTTTGTAGTATGTGCTGAAAACCCAGCTCAGACTGAGAAACCTTTTTCTCCCTGACTACACCACCACCAAACTGTCTAGCACTTGCCAACATGGATCTAGGTTGGATTAATCAGCTTAAAGAGCAAGAGTGCAATAGGAAGATACTCTCCACTCTGTGCAAGCTATGTCTGGGTTCAGCAAAGAAGAGATCTGGGAAGCCAACTTGGTTAACCTGTGAATTAAGTCTGTGTAGACATAATCAATAAAGCTAAGAGTTAGGTACTTCATTATTGATCAGCAGTGCTTTGATTTAAGAATCCGATATTAACCAGTGATAAAACATGCTTCCCTGTTTGCCTGGGTTTTTAAAATGTACCTTTTCAAAAAACTGATGAAATACTTTTTGTGGGTGACCAGATCTTCATGTGCTCTGCGCAGTGTTATGCTTTAGTCATGTAGGAAAAATCACAAGGCTGAGTGAATATTAACATGGGAAAAAACTTTTAGGCTTGCAGAAAGGGAAGTGTAAATTTGCAACTGGTACTTAGCAGTGAGGGGGACCCAGTAAATCTCTGTTAGCTTTTAGGCAAGTGATATAGCGGATAATGTAGATCTGTTGCTATCAAACTGCTATCAGTATCATGTCGGTACCTATCTGTCTCAGTATTTATAACCTGCTAACAACAGGGAAGTGATGTGGTCTAATGACCTGAGGACAGGACTAGGAGCCAAGAGGAAGTGGGGAAAGGAAGCTGCACAGAAGAACAGCTTCTCTGAACAGGATGTCTGGTCCTGCTGGAGCCCAAATTTTGTCATATTTTCCTTTGGATTTCAGTACATCTTGGAGGGTCATTCTCCTGATTCATTAGGCATGTTTACAAACTAGAAGATTACACGGCTGACCACGGTATTAATTGGTCAAAACTGCACTTTGGCTGGTCACTTCATCATGGGCACCTGGCATAATGCTAAGTGTAGTTGCCTCCCTTGGCAGAGCATTCAGTCATGTCACAAAGTAACTTTCATTGCAACTCTTCAAAGTCCTATTTTAGCAAGACAGCTTTCCAGTGTGCATATGGAAACCTTCTGGTCCACCTCAGATTATCCTGAGAGATTCAGTGGGATCTCTGAAAGTGAAAACTCGAATGTTTTCCTCTTGTCTGTCATTTTCCTGAAAGTTTCCGAGAAGTATGGGTTCTGGGGACAGGGGACTTAGCTGTATCGGAATTAGTAAAACCAATTTCCATTGAAACCCTCTCTTTCTCTACAGGTTTTGTTCAAATAAGTAGAAAGTCAAAGCCACCTCCTTTATATACTTTGGAAAAAGCTGTATAGCTAGAACAAGCTCTAGGTAAAGACAAGGCTGGCAACTGCTAAGGCAAAGAGTGACCATATATGCAGTGTTTTCTTTGCTTGTACTGGACCTGTAGAAGTCCAAACTGGAAGCAGTTGCTGCTCCTCTACCCAAGAGAGGGTTTCATGTCCACAGGGCAATGGCAGCAAAGAAGGCCCCTTGCAGAAGCAGAACGGCTAGCTGAAATCTTCAGGGGTCCTCTTGCTTCTTCTAGATGTGACCCTTCCCCTTTTCCTGCTCCCTATAACAGGAATGGTCATGGCTTTGCCTTCTATTTCAGAGCAGCAAAATTTGATGATTCAGAGAAATACTGAGTTGGCTCTGTATACCTACACCTAGTGTGAGAGAAACTACTTTTTACTGCTGTTTAGTGATGACAGCACTTACAAACATGCTACATGAGTCACGGGATGTGTGGAAGATGATCCCAGCCCCAGTGAATGCATGCATCTCTCATAATTATGAACTTGACAGGCAAAGCTGGAGAAATTAAACAAGTTCCTGCTGAGGATTATTATATTATATCCACTCACAGGAGGGGGGGTTTGGGCCCACTGGCTTTAATTAAGTTATTGCCAGCGTACAGTGGTACAAATGGCAGAAGAAACAGCCTCAGGAGAAAGAGAGTCAAGCAGTGGGGATGAGGGTGTGGTATGGGAATAGGATTCGGCTTGGCCGTCCTAGTGTTTGGGTTGTTTGATGAGTTTCTGTCCTCAGTATCCACAGAACTTTAATGAAGCAATGTTGTAAAAAAGTTCCTTTGGCCAGGGTTTGTGTCAGGTAAGGGTGAAACTGGACAAAGAGATTGTGGAAGGTCATTCCTATCTGCTAGAAAGAGCAGCATGGAAGAAGGTGCGGATATGTTTGTGAGATAAGAACGAGAAAGGAGTATTATGTGAAGGACGATTGATGTCACAATGAAAACATTTGCAGTGATGTTGTTAACAGATGTAGGAAAATGTGAATAATTTTTTTTATTGTTCTTTAATTTAAATTCCTGTTGTTTTTTTACAGTGCCAATAATTTCTTAGCCTTCCTTGTCCTTATACTATGTGGGATTCTCACAGAAGAGATGCTTTGCGCTACATCTCACTTTTATGCTGCGAAACCTATGTTACACACTGGAATGTGTTGCTGGCAGCTTGCCAGGCATGGATAGAAGGAGGCAAAGAAACCCTTTCTGGAGGGGTGAGGGTTAGGACAAGGACTGGGGTGGTAAGCATGGGCATGGAACATTCTTTGCTACAATTTTTTAAGAGTTTGTAAACAAAATGGGGTTCCTAATTAAAGCAACCACTAAACCGTTTAACTTGCATAACTAGAACTGACTCAATAGATTAGCCCAGGTCTCACTGACCCTGGCAGAGTGACAGGGCTTGTATTTTGTGTGGATGAAATGTTCAATAATTTCTCCAGAGCATTATGTGCAAATAGGCTTTTCTTTAACAGCAGGCATGCATGTCTTCTCCTTCCACCTTCCTGCTTATTTTATCAGTCAGCAGATCTTAGCTAGACAATGTGAGAAATCATTACTTTCTCTTTATCTTTTTGTTCCTATATGTCAAAAAAAGGATCGGACATTTATACAAAAAATATGATCATGTTTCTCTAGAAGGGATGCAAACCTTGCCATATACTACCTCTAATTTAGGGATTTAAGTGGCAACTCTTTCTGATGTATACACTGTGAGCAATTGGGGTTTCTTTCACTATTATTTAAAGCATCTGGTGCTCACTCCTTTCCAGAGGCAGGATTCTGGGTGGATCCATGCCCATGTCCTATGTGGCATGTTTGAAAGACATTTCAGCCCCTAGTAGTCTGAATTAAATATCAGTAGCTTCAAAACCTAGAAAGGGCAAGCAAAAAGTCTCAACAAATAACCACCATGTTGCTGTTGAGCTTGGCAACCCATCTTTATCCTTTGTGTTTTCTGGACTTTAGTAATAGTACGTGGAGCTCACATAGCATTTCCATGCAAGCGCCTCAAAAGCACATTGCAAGCACTGCATTGAGCACCTTTAGAACAGAAATCATTTCTATGTACTTTCTTCATTGATGGAGATCCAGAGACCCTATGGAAGTTCTCCAAAGCACAACATGTTCCATTTAAGGTCTTAATTCCCTTAGCCCTGTGACTATGCTGGTATGAGTAGGGAAAGGATGAATGAAAGGTCAGAAAGAAAAGGAGAGGACAGAAACATAAGGACAAGCTTTTACTTACTTCACTAACAAGTGAAGATAAAAGATGGAAGAAAAGGAGAGTGACATCAATTAAGGGAACTGATGGACTACTTGTAATAGGAAGCAACTAATGATATTTTGGGTTGTTGATTCGTTGTGTTTTTATCTGTTATCTTTCTAATGTGAATGCCTAGGTTCTCTCTGTTTCACGGAAGAATTGAATGCCAGATACTTCAGGTACACATGTGCTAAACTTCAAGCCTGTGAGACTGGTCTCACTGAAATCAATAGAATTCCTTGTGGTGTTTAAGATTAAGCATGAGTGCATCCTCTTTTGAGGGTAGTGTAGAAGGGACAGCTGGCTGATGGATATCACATTTTTCTTATATGTCTAAGACTCGTGGTTTAAATTGAGAGGAAGGAAGATTCACTGACTGAAGAATCTCCTATTCAGTCCTCATGACCTAACATGAGAAATGCCCTACAGGGTCAGAGCATGGTCTGTGTCCACAGTCTGTCTCCAATGGGACAACAGGAGATGCTGTTTGGAGAAAGGCCTGCAAGCCCAGCCACGCTCTGTGGTGCTTTCCCCTTATACTTCCCAACAACCACGGTTGTTGCATGAAGGATGTCTGGGGACATGTCCCTGTCTGTTCCCTTCAGAACCTGTTCATGGAGCTGTTTCCTGTGAATTTGTCTAACCCTTTTTTGAACCTGCTGCCACTGTCTGCCTCCACTGCCTCCCATGGCAGCAAATTCCCAAAGTTTACTACCTGCTGGGCAAAGAAATATTTTACCTCTTTTAAACCCATTTTCTAATAGTTTCAGTAAGTTTCCTCTCATTCTGCTACTGCAGAACTGATGATTAACAATTTCACCTTCGTCACATGAACCTTATCCACTGTCTTCACGAAGATCTCGATCACATCTCCCTCAACCTTCTCCTCTCCAGCCTGAAGAGATGCAATCTATTAGGCTTAGTCTCCAGATGAATTTCATAACAGTCTAGCAAATGGATATTAATAATTATTATGGCAGTGAAGGCATTGCTTAAATGTCTGTGACCCAAGCCTGCAGTCCCTCTTCCTCTGAAGGTAAGAGGACTGTCTGGGGCAATTGGTTTCTGCTAGGGTTCACAGTAGGAACCAGTTCCTAAAGAGAAATTATTTTCATAGTTGTTCTTTACTGGTTTTTGCAGGTAGAGCACAGTCAGTGCAAAGACAGTGCTTGTCGGTGCTTCAGGCATGACTTCACATTAAAATAAAATCACTTTGAAATTCTAGTTAAGGAATTAGATAGTTCAAAAGGAGGTAATAAAGATTTCATGCCAAACCCATAGCTGATATCACAAAGCACAGCTCTTGTCCTAGTTTCTCCAGTTTACAATAGTTGCAGGCCTTCAATACATTTGTCAGGTAGCACTGTGTTTATATGGAGTTATAAGGCTATCATTACATAGCTTATGCTCTCAGCTAGGCTAAACTACAGATCAACCAGAGAATAATTTACTGACATTAAGGCTAGTGGTGTCTTGTGTTTTGATCATACATTAAAGTTCTGTTAGGTCTCAACTTAAGAAACAGATTTCTCTACTCTCTTTCTCTTCAACTGCAGGCCTCTCAAATGGTCCTGTTTTCTGCAAACAAGACAAAACAAGGAAATGAGCTATCATCCCTGCCTTTCAATGAAGCACGTCCGCTGTCCTCTTGACAGGTAAATCTTGTGAATGTGTTCACCAGGGCTGTGATGTTATTGTTTCACATTCCTCCTGTAACAGCATGTGATCACAAGTGAATCTGAGATACTTCGGAGCAGTACAATAAAGACCCTGTTTGTTTGCTGCTGTACTGTCAGAGAGAATATTTTAGCACCTGATAGCACTGCATAGATTAGGCTTGAGAGGATGTCCATTCCTAACCAAAACAATAGTAATCTACATCTTTTCTATTGATGGCTTCTCCTTGCACTCGGTACCTGATTCACTTCTAATCAAGAAGGCATTGTATTGGTGCTGCATGTATAACCAGGATGGTGAGTGGATTGTGGATTAGCTTTGCTTTCATCTCCTACACTTTTTAGAGGACTAGCAAGCTAAATTAGGGTGAGGATGCATACTCAAGGCTTTGAAGTACTTGTTAGTAAACAGAATTTTGATGTATCAGTCCCTCACCAGAAAATGTTATGCCTTTCCTTAATGTATCTCCTGAACGAAATCTATTGCTTTTTATTAACTAGGTATTTCTTGAGATATGGCAAAAAGTAATTTATTTCAAAGAAAGAAGAATTATCGATGTTATATGCATGCAGAGACAAATGAGCTCTCTGAAATGTCACCTGGAAAATGTTTTTCAACTGTGAAATGTATCTAGTGCCTTTTTTAAAAAATGAAACTATAATTCATTTCTACGGTTTATTTCTTAAAAACATAAATACGTCCATAACAGTGGCTGTTCTAGGTCAGACCAAGGTCTGCTTAGCACAGTATCTCGTTTCTGGCAGTGGCCAAGAGCAGATGCCTAAGGGGAACTATAAGAACAGGGCAAGCATATATCTTATTTTCCTGAATGCTCTCCCAGCCTTCAAACATCTGAAGCTCTGGGATTTCCTGAGCTAGACATGGTTTCTGTGTAGGTAGTAACCCTTTATGAATTTCTCTTCTGGCTTTCTCAGGCTCCCCTTGAACTTGCGTAAGTGGCTTCCATCCAGAAAATCTTTGCAATTTCAACATATTTGAAGAGTTAATTGGCTCAAAAATTTGTCTGCTTTTCCCCCAGTTATATCAGATGGCTTAATAAAATATAAGGTTATTAAATCTCTGTGCATACCTTGTCTGTCTCATAGCTTTACTGCTGTGATGACAGCATTGCCACTACAAATTAGACTATATACTGAAATGTCTTTCCTAATGGTATTTAAAGCTGTTCATACTATCTATTTAATAGCTGGAAGAACATTCACACTATCCAGTTTTAGGCATCTAATTAAGGTTTCTTGCTTGCCAGCTAATCTCCTTAGACTTGCTTTATATTCAGGGAGAGAGGTTCTGATACAGAATTATGTAAATTAGAAATGTAATGCAGTGAATTGTCCTCTGGAGAAGCCAGTCTACTTCTGCAAAGGGAATTTATGGAGAGTAGTCGAAGGACTTCAGGTTGCTTGGTGTGAATACTTGCACACATGACAACAAGATACAACGGCTTGACTAAAAATGAACTATGTATTTTCCAACTGTAAATGGAGAGACAATTTTAGATAAGCAGAAGAGTCTAAACAGAGTACACCAAGATTAATATTATTGTGCTTATAAAACATAAAATGAAATTTCTGCAGAACTCAAGAGATCAAAATCTTGTCTCGATAACTGTTGTTTAGGGCTATTACATAAAATAACACAGGGAAAAGTAAAAAAAAAAAAAATATATTTATAAAGAATCATATATTTTCACTATCTTCCTTACAGCATTCACAGACTAAGGAGGTAAGAGGAAAAGTTTATAGAGGGAATATTTTTTATTAGGACAACTAAAGAAATTGAAAAAAACAGGCAATCTTTCAGACACAAAAAACTTCCAAGAGATATCCCTTATATGCCTGGTATCTTGTTTGGTTTCTGGCTATATTAATTGGTCTGTTTATTGGCCAATTTTTAGTAGGGACACTATTTAGCCCTACAGAGTTGTATGCTACTGTTTCCATTTCTCCAGCCCTTTTCTCTCTCACCTGCCTGTTTTCTACTTACCATGCCATCTCCCTAATGCCTAGCCTTTGTCTTGGGCTGGACCCTGAAAAAGGCCCTAAGACTGTGTTGTAAGGGAAAAAGGAAATCTACTTCATCAGAAACTTCTGAAGCTTAATAGTCTTTCTATGTCCAGAGATAATTTGTGTCTCATGCTGAGACTAAGGTAGGTGTCTAAATTGGGGTAGTGAATCTCCTCTTTGCTACAAAGAAACTTGGAGTAGATAACTATCTGTAGATGACTAAATTTTGATGAGATGAATCTCAGTCACCCTTTAAGAGCAGGAACCTGTCCTCAGTGGCCCTAGGGGTCCGTAGTAGCCCTATGTTTCTTTGTTCCTTAGTAAAAAATTATGAATCTAAATGACTATTTATCCCAAGCAGAATTAGGTATCCAAACCTGGACTTTGAAGTTTTATGGTAAATGTTGAAAATTAATCCATTAAGAAAAATAAGTAATTTTTCTTTAGATAAAATTGGTTTTTTGATAAATAGAAGTTAGGGGTACTTGACAAAACTGCCTAGTCCTTTTAGAGCATATTTGAATATAGTTTCACAATTAGTGGTAGTATCAAAAAGATAAATTAATTTGGTGCTGTTAAAACTGTGTCCTTCTGGGGCAATCATATACCAACATTCTGTTTTAACAGAAATAGTAAGAAATATCTGCATGTGCTAGCAAGACTTTTTGAGAAAACAGCTGCAGGGAATAGATGCCAATAAATCTTGTTCAAAACAGCGTGGAGATTTCTAATTGTTATTTAGATTCTGTTCTTAGTTCCTGTCTGATTAACTGATGAAATTAAACATCTATGCAATGGGGACGAGCCTTTCTTCTTAATTTATAAAGACCATAATTTTGAAATTAAAAACCTGAAAGTTTGGCAATTAGATAATCTTTTAGAAGTGGACATCTGCTCTTCAGAGGTAATATTCACACACCTTTTTAAAGAAAACTAGTGTCTGTATAGGTATTTTAAGCAGAATTTGAAACTCTAGGGTTTGAAAAGGCAACCAAAGTCATGGATATATTACCAGAAATTATATTCCATTTTCAGTTCATCTTAGGGGAGAGTTTTTGATGCCACTTATTCCTTAGTTGTTCGTCCTCTTTCTCTAAATGCAGTAATGATTTGAGTTCGGGGATGCTGAAGGATACTACTTTTGTAGGACAGACCTGCTAGTCCGGGACGTGTATTATTAATCCCAAATTTCAAGATAGGAACTTCTGGTGATGGTGAATAAACTGTGAATTTAATACCAAATGTCCAGTCATACTTGCATTCAAACTAATGTGTTGCTCTCAGCTCGGACAATGGAATATTTTTCCTCAAAAGACTTAAATTTCATTAATAATTTTTGATATATTCTGATAGTAACATTTTTACTCAAGGAAGCTGTACACTGATGAGTATTGCTACCACTGTTAACACAGGAAGAATTCCTCAGGAGGTTAAAGATATAAATTTGTATAAAGACAGTGAACTTGATTGGGCACCTTCTGAGCCTTTTGGTTTTAAAACTGAAATGCAGAACTCCACACTTCAGGTCAGACTTGTTGCTAAAGCATTAATATCACAAGTTTTACACTCTTTTGGAAGCACAAGTTCATTTTCCTGTTATGCTGTGGCTGAATTGCCACCCGAGTCAGGAAAGAAATTATCTCTAGGATGGAAATACAGCTGAAGTCGTTGATAATCAAGATGTTCAGCTGTTTGACTGTGGCTGGCAGCCAAGGACTAAAGACCTCTGCAGAAAAAAAAAAAAAAGTTGGCAAACTTACATAGCTAGAGATAAGAAAGAAGGTCTAAAGACCTTATAATATGCTAAGATTTGACTATTTTTTACAGAATATACTGTCCACAATTTCCTTCCATAGACTGTAAGGCTTTTTGTGAGGTGGAGGCCAGAACCGGTTTCTTTAGGAGCTATTCACACAATCTATTTTCAAGCACCTGCTCTGAATGGCCCTCAGAAGGAATTTATTATATAGGGAGCCTAGGGAGGCTGTCATCAACAACCTAATTCAACACCTGAAGTAGGTTACATATACATATATAGGTCCCTGTAAATTGGGGCTGGCCTGCAGGCCTTACTATAAAACATATTATAGTAAGAAACATATCTGGCCTGGAGCAAAAATTCTGATTTTGTGCAAGACAGGAAACTTGGACATTTCTTATTACATTTTGAGAAAAAAAACAAGTATTATTCAAGTTCTTATTTTTATTTGTATTGTGTAACATTATTAAAATAAAATATAAAACTACTTGATGAAGTATCTGAACAGAAAGTCATAAAAGTTCTCATGAGATCGAAGTACATCACTTTTTAAAAATACAGTATTGACATTCTTGTGAAATGCTTTAGTATCCATAAATCTGTATATTCTGGCACAAGTGATAGAAAATTTCTAAACAACTGTTGATAAAAGTTACTGGCACATATCATTTTTACTGAACCACAGAACACAGCATAATTCATTAAAAAGTGTCAGTCATTCTTTATAGATAAATTAAATAATGTAGATAGTGTGACAATTAAATGAACAGCAAGTCCTAGGGGCTTGAAAGATATCTGAACTCTGCTGCCTCCAAACAGAAGGCAACTTTATGCTGAAAGCAATTAGGAAGGGACTTTCCCTTGTGTATATTATTCTATAACTGCATCTTTCAGGGTTTCTTAAACTGTCTGTTCAAACCATAATACCTGCCTTTTATGAGTACTACTATGCTGGGTTAGGTAGACTATTGATTTGATTCAGTTTGTCCCTACTGCAAATTAACAAATGCATTCTGTGATGCATTATCCAACTTGCTTTTGTTATACTTTGCATATTAGGAAAATATGGAGGAGCTAGTTCTTTTACTTTCCTTAATGAAATCCTCTTACACCAGACATAAGAGCCACTGAAATACAACATGCTCATCTTATCAACTGTTCATGTAGCATTTTAAAATAGTATTGTCAATCTTACACCTTCATATTTTTGGTGAGGTGACCATCCTTCATACGGCAAAACCCCACATATATGGGTTTTAAGACACTGTAAAATACGTTCCTTCAGAGGAAATAAATAAAATCCTTGTCAACCTTACCTGAGAGTCATCTAAAATAAATTGTAGGAGGCCAGGTATTTATTGTCCTCATGACTTGCAGTCAAACAAACTGAAGTGATTTTACCACATTCTTATGATTTTAATGTTTGATCTTGATTTTTTTTAAGCAAAGTTTCTGGTATGCCCCTTAGTTTTGTCTGAGAGAGAATAGTGTGACCGGACTCTTTCATTGCACTACTCTTAACAATTTCACAACTTCTGTGTTGAAACAATTTCACACCGAAAAACTAAGTCAGAACTAGAGCTTGGCTGACTAAGACATTGACATAGATATTCCAGTGAACCAAGCTGAAGAATTCATGGCCCTATATTACCCATTCTGACTCTTTGTGGCAGGTTACCATTTCCACAGTGTTAAATGGGATATATATGTGTATCATACCTACTACAGTACAAAATCAGCCAATTTTGTTTAAAACCATATTTGCCAACAGTGTAGGCTGGATCCTCTATTGAAATACCTGAGGCATCCACATATATTCTGTTTCACTGATCTGATAACACCACTCTGGCACAAAGGCACAGCCAGACAGCAATAGTATCTTGTATCAACAGTAACTTTTATTAAGCGCCAATGTGTTAGTGCTATGAGAGCAGCAGAATTGGTTGCTGATGTTTGAAATGCAGCCTTCAGGTATCAAGTAATAGCATCCATCTGATTACAACTGCTCCTGCAACAAAGTTTGTCTAATGAAAGTCATACAGTTTAGTCACCCTGGTTACAGTTTCTGGACTGAGATTTTTCTGTTGTTCTAACAGCTGGGTTTACACTGATGATATCCAGAAAAAAGTAGGTGAAGAAATCCTATCTGGGAGCACTGTTAGGAGAGAGGAAATAAGACAGTCCTATGATATTTGTGCATTTTAGTGGTATATTCACAAAATTCCTGATTTTGGACAGTTCAGCTCATAAGTAGAACCTTAAAAATTATACACATTTTAGCAAAGAAAAAATTAAGGAAGTCCCAGGAAAGGTTTCCCAGAAGAGCCATGGGGGCTGGAGCCCTTACCCCCACTGGCACCGCTTACTGCAGGATGTGGCACTGGTCCTGTGAGTCGGGAGTGGCTGCAGGACTGTGCAAACCCATCACCACTGCAGCCTCTGCCACCCTGAAGAACCTCACAGCTGCCTAAATATAGCTTATCTGCTCTTAATGATGTGAAAGCATTAGCTTTCAGTTATCTTTTTTTTAATAGAGCATATTAAAATGTGTTTTTTAATGTGTTTTTTATGAAGGAAATGTTTTTCTCCATCTATTTTAGCCCAAACTTCAATATAATGTTTCTATTCAATGCTTTCAAATGAATAAAAATGTGTTAGTAGAAGAAACCTTTATGTTTAATGGCAGGGGGTAAGAAAAGGAGAGGGTGGAAATCAATCTTTCCTGAAAACATAATACAGCAATAAAGGATACCCACTCTTGAGCACTGTTGGCTGCTTTATGATTTTTTTCTCAGTTCAAACAAAGCTGTATTCAAAACAAGGATAAACATATCAATGCTAATTTTATATAAGACTCTTCCTTGTATAGTGATTTCACCTATTCTATTCATATAGCAAAGAGCAGGATTTCTTTGATCTCTTCCTGCCATCTATGTTTTGCCATTTATGCTACTACTTAATGTCTTTTGTTCTGGTATATATTTGCTAAAAGTGATAGATCATTCTGTTTATAATCTACATAACTGTCTATATTTCTGCCAGATGTCAGCTACTGTTCTTTCCTGTTAAAGTTCTCAGGAATATATCACGGTAAATAACTCAGTACCAAACAACAAAAAAGGGATGATGTCTTAGGTTCCCGTGCGAAAATCTCAGTATGAATGGTGAATATTTAAGCTTCACTCGCAATTATGTACTAGGAAAATAACAAAAAGAAGGTGACTTCCATGGGGTAGGATTTCTCCCAAGATGGTCACACTGGTATGATTAGGTAGATTAGTTGGTTTTTTATAGTCAGGATCATGAGATGTGGCCCATATGCCTGTCTGTTATTGCTGGTTGGAGTGAGGGATGATACTTCCATGACTGGTTTACTTGCCGACTTGCTTAGACATCCCAGGAGGGTGTGACTGACAGCTGCTTTTCTGCCAAAAGATTTCAGCTGGAGCATTCATCAGTCTTCTACACTCAGTGCTATGTTATAGTATGCAAATCTCTATTTTTGTCTTATCAAGCATAGGAAAGGCAGTAAACTGCCTTTCTTTTTCTTGGGATGAAACTAGGGGACAAATGACAAAAAGATATCTGTGACTTCGTCAAAAGGATCAGAGGAACTTTTCCAAATTAAACTGTCCTCTGCTCATTTAGTCTAACATTTGTTACTGTTTATCACAATATCATTCCTTTATTTTCAGCTTTTTATGAAAAAAAAAAAAGGAAAAAGAATCCCTTTTTCTATTACCAGTCCACCCAAATCACAGAAATGGTGGCCCATTTCAGATGGGCAGTGATTCTATGTATCATACCCACTCATGGACATGACACCATCAAACATCGTCTGTGTTCAACATTTGGCTAAAATTCAGTCTGCTTAGAACATGAATCTCTTGCAGAATGTTGTGGCCTGTTTTTTCCAAGTGTTTGTGACTGTGATCTGTACCAGCTGTTTACTGACTTCTAATTGAAATTTTAAGGTGTTAAGTTGAACAGCCTCACCTGGCCTACCTGCCTAAAAGTCCTCCAGAGATATAAATTACCACAGGTTAGTTCAATGGGGGATCCTGTACTATTGGAAAGGGAGCAGTTACCATTGTCTTTTCTGTAAGAACCTCTCAGCTTAATGTGTCTTACCTCCCATGGTTTATAATATTGAAATATGATGGTCTTTGGTATGTTGTGAAAACAGTGTTTTTAAAGAGGTGTCAAAAATGTGAGTTCAGGCTGCAGAGAGGAGGAATAGTCATGGGGAATAGGCTGGGACAATTTGGTGACTCTGCCAGTGTACAGTTTCTTCTCTTCTTTTCAAAAAGTAAGGTAGTCCAGGCATCCTTGCAGAAAGTTAGAGTGGTTTCTCATTAGGCACCTCACACTCCACAGTGCAACCTTGGTCTTCATTTGAATGGGGAGGGCAGGTAACATAGCTGACAATAGAATGATTCCTAACTACTTCATTTTCACTTCCTCATGGAAAGTTTGTGAATGCTATTATTTAGTGTGTTACTACAGTTAATTTCCAGTATATCAACATCCTTGCACTTTTCTCAAGCACTGAATTTCACTTCACTTCAAAACACAAAGCAATTTGATGACAAAGGCATTTAAGAACAGATTAAGGAGCCCTTTTGCTTAGAAGTAGCCAGCAGGCACAGGAGATGGTGTTACTGCCTCCGGTAGTGCACAGTGGGATGAAGAAATGCCTGGAGGAATTCTGTGGCTTCAGATCATTATCTGCTAAGTCTCCTGAAAGCTCCTTAAAATTCCAAACCAAATTCTAATGGCAAACAACATACCCACTAAATCTTTCACCATACAGTTTTATACCCCTCGTTCAGTCACTCCAGTCTTCAAGCAGAAGGAAAGGGTAATCTTCTGCAGTAAACTAGAGGAGAGTAGAAGCCACTCTGGGAATGGAAGGTCATTCAGCATTTCATACTTTCTGGATAGACTCAGATTTATGGGCTGTAGTAGACTTAGCTTTGGTGGATTAACACCGACAGAGGTTAGCACCTGTGGCAGGGTAGCTGAAGGGATGTGTGCCCGCACCTCAGCATTTCTAATTCACAGTACAGTACAGTGGTGCGCATCAGCCTTCTCAGCTGTTTCAGATAAGATTCTATAAATTGGAATTGCTAAAGGGTGGGTACATGGTCTGGGGATAGTAATCTCTAGCAGGCAGACAGGAGAGGCAAACTGTTGTCATATCTTAAATTGCACTGCAGCACCTCTGACAGAGGCTTTAACAGGGGAATTACAATGCTTAATCCTGCTGTTCAGATTTTTAAAAATTACATTTTAGCTGCGATTTCTTCTCATTCTGTAAGTGAAGTAAGGCATATTTTTCAAACCATTTCTGTAACAGCACACAAGAGGGAGCAGGTAAATGTTGTACCGGGTCTGAAAACATTTTTTACAAAAGAATTTCAATAGCTATGATTCAAAACATGAAAATCAGCTTTTGTTTGACTTTTAGAAGATGACAGACAAGAATGAGAACATCAGGGAAGAACCCATAGTATTTAGTCATTAGACTAAAGAATTTATGCAATGAAACCTATTTTGCACTTTTCCATTTGCTTAAACTTCTTTTCTAAAATATTTCTAAAGTATCCTCCAAATAGTTAGCATAGTATCTTTTTTACAAGAAGGTCACCTCATTTGTCCTCCAGCTTGGTTGGTCACTTGAACTTCATTTCAATGTACCATTTAATCAGGTATACTCTGTATTATGGCACATGTTCTAGAGTCCTGTTGCTGGATGTAATCTTACGAAAAATGTCTTTCAGCTGTCTACTTGGAAAGGAAATAGGATGTGTTTGTGGACAAGACTGAGAAGAACTGTATCTACATGGCAAATCAGACATAGATTTGCACAGTATGTCTCTGTCTGTAGCCTAGGACTCTGCTACCTGTACACAGAGAAAAGTACCTGTAGAGGGCAGGTAAAGCAGTCAGATTTAATTTAAGGAAAGAAAACTTAAGCTAAACTTGATGCCTTTGAACATACCACTTACTGTGAACAAAATGTCGTTCTTTTCATTATATATTAGCATTAACTTTATATAGCTGCTACATACACGGAGAGAGTTGTATGTATCACAAATGATAGCTGGCAGAGCTTTTTGAAAGCCTTGTTAGCTCTGACTGGCAGGATTTGTGGGTACACTTTCAGTTCATTTATTTTGGCCCACTTTTAAACTGTACTTTGATGTTCAAGTCAGTGTAAAAATTCATTTTGAGCTTTAGGTGGACAAAGCCAGTTTTGCATCAGTTCCGCCTTAATAAAAATCTTTAAATTGTGCCAGAAATTGTCCTAGTTTTGCTCAAAACCTGATGTAAAATTGGGACAGATTTTGTCAGGCTCCACTAACTCTCCCATTATGGAAGTGCCACACAATAATGTTGCACAAGTTTGTTGTTAATGGCAGCGACAAAGAATTACTTTTAGACAAGTGTCATGCCATGAACCAAATACTTCTCTGTTACTTCTGTGCAAACACGGTTAAGGTAATGGAATCACCTGATTATAAAACATGTAGAATTTAGCTCTATATGTTCTCCTCCCTAGAGTGTTTAGCAACCTAAAAAGTATTTTATAAGTTAAAGCTACCTCCCAGACTGGTTCTTTTGCCCCAGCGGTACTTATTCAACCCAGGAGAGGTCTCACTGACCTTGGCAGCTCAGGTAGGTAATATATTTTTACAAAAGTGAACTTCTTTTCACCTTTCTCCAGCAGGAATAAGCTTTGACTCTTAAAAGGGATGAAATTATACAGTGTTTGAGATGCATTTTCAGTCTTCTTGAGTACTGAATTTTGCTTTACATTCCTATTGAACTGGTCAAGACTTCTTCTGACGAAACACATTTTTGTTTTCTAACTGAACAGAGGAAGGATTCAAAGGCAAAGTGTTTCAGCCTGAGAAGGGACTTAGAAAGGAATTTATCTTTCATGTTTTGACCAGGCATGTGGACAAACACATTCACGAACATTAAGAAATGCCCAGGCCTCTTCCTCCACAGGAAAGTTCAAGTTTTGCCAGTTTTAGTTTTATCATAAGTTCAGTTTTTGCACAGACCAAACCCATTATTTAAGGTGCTACCACAGTATTCATAGTTCTTGCTGAATGGAGGTCTATTCACTTCACATTTCTTTTTCAGATAGCAGTTTTCCTGTTTTGGGTACCTCCTTCATAATATAACTATTATTTGGAGGAAAATCTCTCCATCGTCTTGAATTTTGAGGTTTCTGATCTGGGTTCACCTTCTGAAAGTCAGGTGCTCCTTCAAACAAAGCAGTTATTGGTGGTCTGGTGCGTTCAAAACACAAGTCAGGATCTCCCACCTCCCAGGTCAAGAAAATGGATTTGAATTAATGAAACTTCAGAAATAACAAATTGTCGAGTTTCTTTTAATAAGGCTTCTGAGCTGTTCAAATTCATATTTTTGTTCTACTCAGCAACTACAAGTTTTGAAAACTTTTAAAAAATAGTGATGTCTGAGATTTGGGAGCTGGGGCTTTAAAAATGCATCAAATGTTGAATGTTGGCTACACTCCTGAAATAAAAGTCATTTAAATTGCCTCTAATCTCTTTCTGATAACTCAAAACCCGATAACTAAAATTATTTCCTTTGTCCACCTTTTTGCTGTTCCAGTTTAATATTTCAATGATGGATATGAATTATAAAAGCAGTCTTCATGTACCTCTTTTTTTTAATATTTGCTTATTTATATTGCTGAGTGGCTCTAAGGTAGTAAGACCTATATAAACATAATAAAAGAGCCTCTGTCTTAGGGAATGCAGTGTCGAGATATGGGAGACAAGGCAAATAAGCAATTATGTTTTGTATGGTCAGTCATAGTTTTGGTACATCACCAATAGTTATTGTTGGATGGCCACACTTCACAGGCATCACAGCAGGGATGATACCTCCTTTACCTGCACCAGTGCATTCCAGCTTCACACTTCCTGCCTCTCTGTTACTTGTCTCAATGATGCCTTGTGTTTGTCATTTTGCTCCAATCCTTACAACTCTCTTTATTTTCAAATTAAATTTCCCCAAATACTTCTCCAAGTTGTTTCTCAAATTTAATGCTCTCAATGAAATCTTGGTGAAAATACCAATAAGCAGCTGTTCTCAAAAAAAAGACCCCAAAACCTACTAAAACCAAGCATATGCAACAAAATAATCTTCTCCTTCTGTATGCTGACTTGTGTTCTCTGCTTTGTTCAGTTGTAACCTCCTCAGAAAAAGCTGTTTCCCTTCCCCTGCATTAGACTGCTTTGAAAACGAGATTGACAGTGAACAAACAATCCAACAGTCTATGATAATACTGCTGGATTTAATGGAAGAAGCAAATTGCCCAAAGTGTGCAGCCTCCTCAAGAAGGTTGAGACTCTGCATGGTCTTATAGAAAAGTTCAAATGTTTCCGTATTTCCTTTTAATGAATCTCTTACTCATGGAATGGCTTCGTTTGAGTTGCTCTAAAAGAGGCCCCAGAAAACAGGAAACTAATTATAGTCCTATGGTTGGAAAAAAATTTAAAAAAAATTAAAAAATTAAGGAGTCAAGCTGGATTTATGTTCTTTGCTTTTCTCTTCTCTGCTGACACTGCTTTTCCTATAGAAAAAGACTTGTAATAACCAGTCTACAGCTCTCACTTTTGCTGTAGATTGGATAAGCTTCTTGGTTGTTATTCCATAACTTACAGGAGTGCAGCTGAGCAATCCCACCAGTTAAATGGGAATGAGTTCCTCTGCACCTAGTTGGGCCCAGATCCCAAAGCATGTGCACAAGTTTACTATTGTGAGTAATTGTATTTTTAGACAGTTTTTTGGAGCTGGTACTATTTTTGATATCCTGCTTTCATTAAAGTCAGCGGGCACTGGATTACATCTTTTATGTTTTAGACGGCCTCGTACAATAGTAAATTGTTTGGCTTCCATTTAACTATATATAAAACAGTAGCAACAAAATTGAAGTCTCTCTGTGCCTGAAAGTCATAGCACCACTGGGATGTGGCCATATATTTTTACATTAACTGACTTTAAGGATGCATAGTTAAATCTAGAGCTAGTGGGGAATATTTGGACCGAACACTTTTTTTTCTAAATGCTGATTTTTAAAATCAGAGGAACATACAAAATCCTATGAAATTCACAGTGGGACCAAGAAAGACACTAGCCCACTCTAGGCTACTTGGTATCCCCTGAAAAAGACAGTAAGAAGAATAAATGAGATCTAGGACAAATCTTAGCACTGTCTGATTCAGCATCATGATTACTGGCTCTGGTCTGGATCTGTCCTCTCCTTCATGGCTGTCCTACCAGGTATCAACTATTCTAAGATGGTCTCTTTCAGCATCAGTTGTTTTTTAGAGATAATATCTCAAAACTACCAAAAGTCAGACTGCCAGGTTCTTTCCACCCCTCTCCCCTCCCCAATATAGGTGAACAGCAGAGCAAGAACTTCTTCCTCAGTAGGTAAAATAGCGAGTGAATGAACACCCTAGCAGGCAAGTGGCTCTCCTGCTGTTTGTGTCTCATTTTCAAAGGAAAAATGTAAAATGTCTTTATTTCATCACAGGATGGAACATGAAGAAAATGTAAATCCCCTCATTTCATGGGATGGGAAAACCACTTGTCAGCCCAGTTTAGCTGGACTCCCTAACCTACTTTGAAAATCTTTGGTGGTGCAATACAGAGCAATAACCCTGGACTTTTCACTGTATCTGGCTCTTTTACAAGCCAAACTTTGTAAGAGCTTTCCCTTTCTCCTTAACTTGCTTTCTGACCTTTTCCCCATAGGGCAGTATATTGGGAAGCAGGTGATGTTTGGAAACATACCAGTGCAAACTAAACCACTTGGATTCAGCTCTGGCATGATGGATCAAAACCAGTATTAAAGCCATTTCCTTTGGTGTGCCCAGGGTCAAACTGAATTGCTATAAACAAACTGGTCTGCATCCCAGAAGAAATGTTTATGCGAAATAGTACTTTCCCTGTTGCCTTCCCCTCCTTCCTTCTTCCCCTTACAAAGCTGCTAGAAGCAAAAGGCAAACGCAGCAAACAAGGGTTTATTTTTTTCCCCAGTAAGTTTAAAGGGACAGTAGCTGGGATTTTGCACTTGTAGCTGTTTATCTTTGGAAAATAGCACAGTTGTTACATAGCCTAAATACAAGAGGCTCTGCTGCTCCCTTTGCTGTTCAGTCCTCTCTCAGGCCTGATAGTGCTTCCTTCCTGACCTCTCATGGCTTCCTGCCTCTAGCCTTATCGCGGCAAAAAACTTGACACTGTACTGGCTGTGCCACTTGGAATGCATTTAAATTCTGTAAATGGAAATATCCTTACATTTACAAACAACAATCATCTGCAGATCACTCAGTAATTTCCTAGCAATACTTATTTTTTCTTTTAGATACGTTATTTGAAATAGATAAAAGAAGAAAAAAAAAAAGAAAAAGGGAAAAGAAAACTCTCCTTTTTCCTTTTAGGTTCACTTTTCTGCAATCTGAGAATCCATCTCTCAGGATGCTGAAATCAACACGGCAATAACTTTAACAGCCCTGTGTCAGTTTAGATCCATTGAGGAATATGTCTCCTTGACCTAAACACTTTAAAAGGAGAATATTGCAGAAGTTCAATAGGTAAAAGAAATGAAGGTGGTGCATCAAAATCCACTGTAATTGCACCCCCAGTGCAGCAACAGAATTCTCCACTTACAAAACTGTTTTTCCCTGATGCTTTCATAGGAACTAAAAAGTGCAATACCATGAGCCTTTTTACCTCATATGACTGTAGGGATGTCAAAAGAATTATTCTACTGACTTAAGTTGACCAGACCCAGCTGTGCAGACTTGAATAATTATTTTCAATTAAAACACTGGTTTTGCTAAAAAGAATAGTGTAGTCCACCTCGTATGCTGCCCAATTAGCCTCAAAGCCATGTGGAACAAGTTAGCAACATCTTAAGTGTAAGAATAATATATTGTTCATCTACACTTAAGGAGAAAAATGTTTTTTACACAACTTCTCATGCATATAGAGACAATTTTATCATCACATTTTAGGGTCAGAGGAGACTATTAATGATCATTAATCCAAACTCTGGCATTCACAAAACCTTAAACATCACCAGCTTTCAATTTGATCACAGTCATAAAGAATTCAGAATATCACCATGTCACGTACTCCAATGGGTAAATTAGGGAAGCTTTCCAACTATGTTGTTCCATCAGTTTCCAATCATTGGAACACCTTGTGGTTTTCCTGGTACACTGAAGCACTGTCTACTAGCAAAAGTGTATTCCTTTTGTACATATTTGTAGCCAAAATACTTCACTGTCTTTTGGAAAAACTCAATATATTCTTTTTTAGTCCCTTTCTCCAAGGCCTAGTTTCCAACCTCAAATTACTCCTGTACTTTTAAAAATTATGTCCAAATCTTTAATGTATTTTTCTGAGGTGTAATCATCAGAACTGAACATAATATTTGAATAATTACTTCCTTAATACCATATACAGAAGTGATATTACCACTTTATTCTTACTTAATAGTCCCTGCATATTTGTGGATTTCTGTGTTGTCTTGGAAGCTTATATTTCAGATAAAGTAGCATCAATTTTAAGATCCTAAAGGGGGAATTAATATTCAATAAAATTTAGATCTGTAGTATTATTTTGTTAATTTAATCTAGGATTTGCAATGTCAAAGGACTAATTTCTATGTTTATCTGTACTAGGAAAAAATTGGATTGACTCCACTAAAGTCAAATGTGTTCATCTACAAATGAAAGAAGAATTTGTTCAATTAAAACTCTGCATCAACTTCTCTAAGACCATCTAATTAAATGAACGTAAATTTTAGGGGCATCTTAGAATTTATCAACATTATTTTGAATTAAAAGATAGTTAGATTTAACTGGGTTTAGAAAATTGATTGTCTTGACATCACTCTCCAGTAAAAGAATCAGAAAATACTTAAAGGATGGTAGCATAGTTAATCAAATAATTATTTTAAAATTAACTGAATTCTTAAAATTAATTTTTCATTGAATCAATTTGATTATTTGGAAAATAAGTCTTGTCAGATATTTGATAACTTTCTGTTGAGCTACGGATTTGCTGGATAAAAAATCTTATTTTTATATTACATGTACCTCATACCATCCCACATAGCGTTCTGGGTTTTTTTTAATTATCCTTATACAAATTCTCTATAGCGCATATTCAGCTGAATAATATTAGTTAATTAAGAGATTTCAGTAAATTATTCTACATTGGAATCCTCCTCCTATCACATAATTTTTTGGTCTTGGTAATTTTGAATGCTTAAGTTTGGTCATGTTGATTTTAATAAAAACTGTATGTCTGCATACACACACACATGTATGAACATGTATGTAAATGTGATTATATCCCTCTCTGCCTTCTTTTTCCATATCGCTTTCTGATAGTATTAGATAACAAATATCTCTAGGGAAGAACTGTATTTTCCCACATTTGTAAAGGTGCTATGAGACTTGTGGACGCTATTGAAATACAAATATTATATGGTAATAAGAGACAATGAGTGGATTTATTTCACAGCCTAAGCACGGGTGCAATCTACCAATGTATGTGATAAAGCAGATTGAACTGGCACCTCAACCTCCCTTCAGCTGGCAAAAGAAAGAATTCCTGAGTGGGAGTTCCCCAACCAATCTTTCCTTAGCAGAAAAAGATAACAACACTTTAGAGTCATAACCTCATCCAGTTTAGGCATAGCCTCCTTCCTGATTAGTCAGCTGGAATATTGTAATCACTGATGTCATGGTAATGATGAGAGAAGAGCATCTGTATTAAAATACATAGATGAAGGGTCAATCCAGAGACTGGATTCTTGAAAATCAAATTCTTCTTTGAACAATATTGATTTTTTTCAATGAATTTTGCAAGTAAACTACTGAGATCTTTAAAAAAAGGAATGTGCCTCACATATCAAAGAAAAATGGTATTGAGTGGCTTAAAATCTTCCATGCTCTCTTAAGTAAGCCTATCTCTAAAATGTCAAAGCTTGAAGTTCTCCAGGAACTCTTGCATCAGCTTGAGGGATAAGGTTAGAAAGAACAAGCACCATTTAAATGGAATCCCATTTATTTCCACACTTGGTAAGCATAATTCCTAAGTGATCCTTATTAATGCCACACATACTTGCTGACCAAAGTTTCTGGATTTTGATTTCAGTAATATAACATGAATGTGTTGCAAGGGTTGATCCAAAAAGGAGAGGGAGATAAGATTATAATCTTTTAAAACAATCTAAAGAGTAATACAAAATGTATGCACTGTCTGCTCAGACTAGGTATTGAACATATCTGTCCCATCACTGTGCCCTGCTCTAGTTTCCAGTTGTGACTTTTAGCTGTGTAGTTGTATTGTGACCTCTGGATCCCAAGGTTGGATACAGTATGAGAAGAAAGACTGTATGCTTGGTCCTCCTCCCGGTTTGTGCCAGATGAATGGATAGAAAGGGATGAAAAATGAGGAATTTAAGTCTACCCATGCACTGGCCAAGGAAGATGAACTTGCATCTGCACAAATACATTGTTCTCCACAAAAAAACATTTCAACATAAGCTTAAATTAGAATTTTATGGCCTTTGTATTTTGCATGCTATGCCCCTGAAAGTCATGCACAGCTTTCAATGATTAGTATAAATGAGTCTTTTCGATACAGGCAATTTGTTTAATTAACAAAAGGTCACCATACTCTTCAGAGGTTATGCTGACAAAAGAACCATGCAGTTAGATTCTCCATTCTTATCCATCCAGCTGGTTATATAGTACCCAGCACTAAAGTATCTGATAGCTGCATAGTCATTCCTGGATTTTATTTTCATTATGTTCTCATGAGACAGGGAAATAATCTCTATTTTAGAGTAAACAGACAACGATTCACTGACTTTCTATTGAAGGTTAGTACAATGAAGTGTCATGTTTGATAAGGCAGTATTATGAGAGATTTTGAACCTAAACCACATTATGAACCATGGTAGTTGCTGAGAATTAGACTACTTTACATATATTGCTATATGGGAGTGCTTTTAAAAAATCTGGCTCCTGTTACAGGTACTGAAGAATTCTGAAATTTGATAAATTTATCCTGTAATCTATGCTAGTATGGTATCTGCTAAAGGAAGAGTCTTTCTTGTAAGACCCTTCTTCCAAAGCAAGAATAATGGTTATAATTAAATGACTGGTTTTGTACACGTCTGTGTATTAACTCATTAGACACAATAGAATCCTATAAAACAAGGTAATTATCACATTTGCAAAAGCTAGATAGGGCAAAAGGATTTTGAACTGCTCTAAAGAGAGCAATTCAGGTGATGGTAGCTATTCAGGATAGTTTATGTCATAGGGAATAGGACTGGAATTAATGTGGACTTTTATCATGTCTTACTGTACTTCCCTCCAAATACTTATTAGTAGTCTTATTCTGTGCCAGAATTCCTTGAGTTTATTAATATTTCCTACACATTGTGTTTGTTTCTGTTTTTTAAAGTTATTGCCAGATTATAGCCTGTCTGTGCCTGATAGTGGTTGTGTTTGTATATGAACACAGGGTCATCTGATAACAAATTGTAGCACTGCGCGATAAGCAATGTTTAAAATGGGTACAAGCCAGAAACCTATGGCTCCCAGTATACTTTTAGAAAGTCCCATCAACAAAAGAAAGAGTTCAAGGTATTTCGGAAAAGGTCATTGATTACAACCAACTTCATGATCGTTCTGGATGTGTTCCTTCCTGCAGAGACATAATTACATTTGTTTTACAGTAGAACTTATTTTCAGCTTTGGGCAAGGACAATTGCTTTCAAACATGATTTTGACTCACATGTACCAGTTTAAGTAAGCTGTTAACTCTGAGTTAGTGGAGTAACAGTAATGGCCGTGAGATCTTGTTTGGACCTCTCAAATTGAAATTTATAGCGTAGCGTTGTGAGTAGCTGAAAAGCAGTTACCTTGCAGAATGCTGACCTTGGTTTCTTCCAGGAACTATTTATTATACTTAGAGTATCTTCCAACACAGGGACTTTTCCCTGTCTTTTATTGCAGAAGTTCATGCATCTGTGTCATTTCCCTTTTTTACTTTCAGCTGAAGTACAGCATTTTCTGTGAAAATCACTACAGTTGTAATCCAAGTCAGCTTGTGATATCTTTGGGATTCTATGAGAATTGGATAGCTTCTTTCCTCTGCCTTCTTTTGAACTGAGTTACACATACCGGTGATAAATATTTTGAACCTAACTCACAGAGGCATATGTTGTCATATTTCCCAGGTATTACAAGTTTGTACGAAAGACATATGTTTTTCTTAAGTGTGTCGAAAATGTGCATTTATCTGTAAGGCTGTGGTCTTAACAGCAGGTAGTGGGTGCCTCAGGCTTCTACTATTTAGGGTTACGTTTGTGGTTAATCTGTCATTAGCATGATATCATGACTGTTGTCCTAGATAGGAGTGGAAGTACTTTCCAGTGTGAACTGGAGTATTACAAACAACATTTCAGATGCTTTCAGAGACTTTATGCTCACCGTAAGCCTTCCTTACATTAGGTAAGTCTTCATCTACCCTGTTACAGTGCCTGTGCATAGCCTACGAGGATTGAGGCAAAGAATGTTCACTCAATATTTCATCTGCCCCAATTCCTCTTCATTAATTGAAGACCTCAGTGTTTTGTTTTCTTAATTCTTTTTTTTTTTTTACCTTGTATATTCGAAGTCAATCTGTTTATTAGCAACTTTACTACTCCACTGTTTGAAAGAAGGTGACCAATGTTTTTGATAGTCAGTGGGGAAATCCTGTCATGCTATGGAAAGTTAGCTCATCCAGAAAGAGGATATGTTATAACACAGAATTCTTTGCTTTTAAAACAACAACAGTTTCTGCAGGTACAAGTGTTTTCATCTTCCTTTTATTTAAATTTTACTATGACTATAGGAATAAAAGAATTGTGATTTTATTGGGTTTCTGAATTCCCTAAAGCATGTATGAAACCTGGGTAGAGTCTTTAATAAGATTCCGTTTATTTAAATAACTCACAGCCACCAAATCTCTTTCAGTTTTTTTTTAGAAAATTATACTTCTTTCAAGACATTGGGATGGCAAGACTGCCAACAGATTCTTGTCTGACACTGTGCTGTATTTCACTGTTTGGAGATAGACCCTGCCCTGTCCTGAGTGCCATGCAGTGTCACAAAAACTCCGATACTTTTTTTCCTGCTCCAGCTGAGTGATGACCAAAGGAATTGCCTGAATCAGAAGAAATACAGGGAGCACAATAGATATGTTCTTTCCACAACGCAACTGGAAAGAAGGGGGAAAATGCCGGTAGAGGCAATGCCTGCACCTATGCCTACACCTATGTCTACAGTGGCGAGCAGACCTGGCCTCTGGTCTGAAGGAAATATTCTGTCCTCCTTACAAAGAAAAGCAAATTTCACCCTCCCAAAACAACCAGGAAGATCTACGTGTACAGCATAATTCAGGGTCTATTAGAGTCAAGGGGAAGACTCACACTATCTTCAGGACAATAATAATACACAATCTACTTTGAAATAATTAAGCCACTAGTATTGAACGTTCATTTTTTTAACATTTAACTTGTGCATTTTGTTTATATGTTTCAGTGTTAAATTACTCCATATCAGGACCAGTTGCTACAGTTTCCTCTGCAAACTCCTTTTTTTCTTCATTTCTTTCAAAATAATGTGCCATCCTTCCAACATAAACACTGAGGGGAAATAGATGAGTGGGTACGTAATCACAAAACTATCTCAGGCAGCAGGCTTCTGAAATGTGTTAAAATCCCAGTCACAAAAAGCTTTTGCTCCTGCCAGTGTCTGATGAATATCCTTGCCATTTATGCTCTCTCCTGGCCACTTCCCTTGGAATACTTGAAATATAATGAGCTTTTTTCAACATAGTTTCCTATAAAACAGCTGCAGTCAATGTGCAATTGTCCAAAAATAAGGTAATACATTACACATAATGTCCAAAAGGATTTATGCTATGTTGTGCCTTTGTTAACTGAAAGCCAAGTGTGAAATAAAATAAACTTTATATCCTATCTTTTTTTTTAATTGTAGGGAAAATCTCAGGAATTTCTGGTTTTTCGTCCACTGAAATATTTACGACAAAAAAAAGGGCGCTGGGTGCCAAGGCTTTAAGTACCTATCTTAATGTGATTTTTTTCTAACAAAATTGAATTAGAAACATCCCACAAGATCAATTTTGTCTTCAAATAGTAAATTTGGAGGAATGTGTGCCAAAGGGGTCAAATCCCAGATTTAAGTGCAGAACTCAGGCACCTTCGACCCTTCCTGTGTATTAGTGTTCATTTTACTTCATATGACAGCATCACTTTTAATCAGACTGCTCGTTTTAATGCACTGGATAGAGAAGGGAACCATTCCTGCTCTGCTCAGTGATCTGGCAGCCGCTGCTTGCAAGCAGCAGCTGGGCCTCTGGCAATGGATGGCAGCATGCAGCCCTATCCTCTCAGATTTTATTTACTCACAAAGAGGTGATATGGTCTGGTTTTTAATGGTCAAGACGCCCAGGGTGAGCAAGCGCAGTCACTTAGTCCTGCCTGCTTTCAGTTTGGGTTGTATTTCGGAGCAGGCAGCAGGCGGCAGGGCCCAGTCGATGCCTAGAAGTGCCTCAGCTGGCATGGCTGGTCCCTCATTCCACCCTCCGCACCCACTGGTGGCTGGGCCACTGAGAGGCTCCTCTGAGTAACAGTTCTCTGAAAAGGTCTGTGTTGGGGGAAAAAGAGGCAAATAAAATGGAGGACAAAGATTGATCCCAAAAGGAAGCAATGGTGGGGCACTGCAGAGATGAGAGCCTTGATGCTGGCTGGGAGGTGAGAGGAGAGACTGGCCCTTGGCACCTGCGTGCTGACAGGAAAGATTCAGTTGCTTTCCCCAAGATGGAAGCTTTTTGCATATTTGTGTTGTTTTTCTGGATTTGAACGGAGTTTGTTCAGGAACAACAAGACTATAAACCTGATTAAGCCAGTGAGGCCAGTCGTGTAGCTGGTGCCTGTGGAAAAGAGTGGGGGAAGACCTCTGTGGAAGCTTCCAGAAGGAGGTGCGCCAGGAGGGTGAGTCTGACCTGGCCATTCAGCCGTGCCCCTTTCTGCCCTCCACAGAGAAAATGCCATTTCTAGGGAAGAGAGGAATTTGCTTATAGTCTCTTCTGTTGTAGCTGGGGAGAGGGGAAAAATAATTTCACCTTTCATGTAGCCAGACACAGGCTGTCTTTCCAAGGGTGCCATGAAATTCTCTTATAGCAGCACATCCAGCTGCTCTCCACAGGGCCTTGGTAACAAGAAAGAAGCAAGGCCAAATCCGCTAAAGCAGGCTTCTAAGCTGCTGAAAATTGGTGTTAAGTGGTTTCCATATCATTTTAGCAATATAACTATGGTTGTAAAAACATTCTTGTATAAACAGTGTGCCATAAGCATTTGGTAAAAAAACGTGGTTATTGGATATGATCTATTAAGAAACATCTGTTGCTGATGTTTTAAATCCTGTTGGTATGTATGAATTGGTGTCAGATTGGCCTCTTTATGGTGCAGATAAATGCTCTAAAAGACACCAGAACTTTGGGTAACTTCATACATGTTCTACTTCTGCTGTCAGGAAAACTTGAAGAACAGTTTTTATAAAAAAGACAGTTTCATAGCCTAAATTTTCTCATAGGTTATAAAGCTATAAAGTATGATAATCTAGTTTGAACACCTATAAAACACATTGTGGGTTTTGCTGATTTGTTGTTTTTTTTTAATTACAATGTACTTCTAGATAAAAATACTCATGAAAAATTAAATCTGTAATTTATGTGCTAACAAAGGATTAAAAGAAATTAACAGGATGGCAAAATTGCACAAAAAATATTTAGAAGATGCAAACTATGCAGGACCATCTGATTGTTTCCTTCCACTCTCCTCTGTCGCATTCTCCTTCCCACTGCAAACTCCTTCCTCCTCCTGACTTTTATGTTGTCTTTGCAGTTGACCCATAAAAATATTGAGCCAAGAAAAACCTCTGGATTTCTTTCTTTCAGAAGCTGAAATTGTAGTCCCTGGAACAGCTTTCACTTTCTCAAGATACATATAGATACTCTTTAATTTTTCTTATTATACCCTTTAACTTTTTATAAGATTTCAAATTACCATTTGCCGTAGTTTCACAACTGGTTTGTGACACACATATCTCTCTACTTTTAATGTATATCAAAGGGAGTACTGTAAGGCTACAACCTAATACGTTCCTTGAATTTCTTCTCGGAAAGGCTTTTATCTCTGTCATTTGTAGCACGTACGCTTTGTAAATAAACTGGAGTTTTCACTTCCCTGCTTTGTTATTGAAAGCTATGATTTGGAACTGGAGCCATTCTGTCCCTCTGTAAAAAGACACTTGTTTATGTGTTGTCTAGAATATTGGGACCTGCTTGCCAGAGGATGTACAGTAGATGTGTCATCTCAGCACAGCATATTTTGTCTGCCCTTGCCCTGTTTTAAACAGTTGGGTTGAGAAATATTTTTTTCCCACAGCAGGTTTCTGCTAGCAAAGAAAGGTAGCATGACTTTATGCTGCTACTCCGATCCACTGCAATAAACTTTTTGGTTTCAGTTCTGGATTTTCTCTGTAAAACTTATAGCCTCATTTAGCATTTTGTCTTCCAAGACTAAAGTTATTATCCAGCTGAAATTTCTGCTTATAAAGTTCATTTGATCCAAATTCTGTAATATATGGTTTATTAAAAATGTGTAACATCTTACTAGTTACTGGAAGCTAATAATAGCTTGGAAGTACTTTGTTTTGGTGGGAACATCAGTTGCTTATCCAAAGGTGGCATTTTAGTCCTGCAGGAATATGACCACTATCTCCTTCCTGCTTGGGGCTGCTTATGATTTTGGGTCTGTTAATGAAATGCTGTGATAACACAGACCTTTCCTCTGAAACACATTGCTAAAGTAACACAATAAGTAAGAGAGAGCTATTTCAGGTGTAATAATTGTGTTTAATTTACCCTCTTCTATAGGCCTGACATTCATAGCATAATTAAGGTGAAAATGAAGGTTAGGAATCTTCCTCTGCTCAGCTCAGGCCTCATGTGGGCCTCAGTCTGAACCTCTAGAGAACCAGCTTCAGCAATGCAGTACACAAGTCTTCAGAAGAAGGGCTCCTAGAAAATGGCATACTACCAGCATGGTAATTGCACTGATGCAGATTCTGTATTAGATACCACATGTTCTTCATGGCACATAAGAATCTGAACTTTGAAAACAACTGTGTATTTTCTGTAAACAGTGAAAAACATATAGAGGGATTTAAAATTAAAGATATATTTCATCTATCCCAAATATTCTTCAGTAGAATTTGCAGGACAACTGAAAAATTGTATTTTGCAGTACAAGTCAAAACATCTGTGAATCTTCGTATCTTTAGAAGTGATGAGCAAAGCAGCTACAACATAGGATTCACACAAGAGTCCCGGGTGAAAACAAAAGATTAATTTAAGAAGTGTCTTGCTATAAAATGGTTATGACCTACTAAACTGTAAATTTTTTGGAATAAAAATTCTTTATTTTGTATTTGTACTAGTTCTCTCACTTGGCCTCTCACGAGGTCTACTAAGTGCTGCTACCTTATGACTAGAGATATTTACTTAATAAAATCCCTGTATGATTTCACTGTTTTTCACATTTTTTCTACCTTACTGGAAAGTGATTTTGACATTAATGTGTTTGTTTTTCCTTCAGCAGAAGGAAAAACACCTTGTAAGAGCTTTGTTTTCTCTTTAAAAATACATATATAAAACCAAGAAGTTTTTATGACAATTACAAATAACTATATTTCACTAAAATCACTCAGGTTCAGTTGACCTGTCATTTAAAAAGCACTGCTTTCATTTTGACGTAATTTTGAAACTGGGTCTTGTGCCATGAATCTTGTGCCATGAATCTCTTGTGCCATGAGGAGGAGGCATATTTTAAAGTGACAGGTATAATTTCCAAACACAGCCTCATTGTTCTAAATTAAATAATTATCTGAGGACGTAACCTAGCACTCTTTAATGTGATCTTGCTTGATAAACTCTCTCAAGCTGTAAAGTCAACACCTAAGGAAAGTCCTTTTCTTAGAGCCTTAAAATGTGTTTCACCTGGAATAGGTATTGAGGAACACATTGTAAAACAAAAGAAGACTAATTCTAACATTTCCTCAGAAAGACTGTGCCGGTAGCATTCCAAAACCAGAAGTGAAGGAGGGTTTGCTTTTCTGTAGTTGAGAGGCAAATAGTCATAAGAGAAGTGATGGCTTGCTTTTCATGGGTCCTTTTGTGGGCACCTTTGGTTAGCTCCTCATATGAGGAGCCTCTAAGATTATTTGTTCAGATAAGTGATTTTCATGATACAAAACCAGATATTTTACTCTAATATATTCATCTTTCTATTTTTACTGCTTGAAAAATAAAGTGTAGTCCCTGTATTTCTAAATCAGTTTTCCTGTATTTCTTTTATGAAACACTGATTACTGTGACAACTCCAGTCATGGCTGCTGTTGTGATTAGGCAGGACACTGGTGGTCCTTAGCCAGTTTTGTAGAGCTAGGAGGGCTTTTCTTTGCAGAGCAGATTTGCTGTCTCTTAAAGTACCCTCATAATTTTGCTAGAAGTTAATTCCGAGGATATCAGTTCAATTTGCTGTTTATCGAGATTTGACCTGATAATGCTTAGCAGGAAAAAAAGCCACAGAAAAAGGAAGAAATTTGTCATTATGAGAGTTTTTTCTAAATGGGAGCAGGTCTAATTGCTTTCAGAGAACCTTGGTATATTGTAAAGTTTCCTCATTTGCACTGGGTAGGGCAATGCATCCTGTCCTACAGCAGGTAGTTTTGCATACAGCTAGGTTAGGAGATTCTTTAATATTTTTATTTGCCTGACTTCTTTAAATTAACCTGGGAAACCATGTAAACAGTATAAAAATAAGCACCTCCTTCGAGTTGATTACAAAAAGGGATGCTTGCAATGTCAACCCCCACAAAATTCAGTGTGAATTTGTTAAGTCCCTACCTTATCTACTTTGCTTTCTTAACGTTCATTATGTTTGTGACTGGTCTGAAAAGGGAGTGTTAATAGCTGAAGCACTACTTGAAAACAGTGTCCAGTGTTGCTAAGCAAGAAAAGAGACTTGTCTTCTAATCCTAAAGGTGTGGGTCTGGAAAAGAACAGGCTCATCCTTAGCTAAACGATATGTGCAACAGAAAGTAGACATAATTAATTTCCTGTGGTGTGTTAATGTCACAAAAGAGAGTAAATGGTAAGGCTTGTATTTTCTAGCCATAAAGAATAGACTTATATTGCCAATCTGCAGCAACCAGTGTATGTAGTGAACTGTTGTATTTGCACATATAAGATACCCTCCAAATGGGTGACAGAGTTCTAGCCCAATCTCTTATCTTCAAACCCATCCAAAGAAGAAGAATAAATCAGTCTCACTTTTTTTTCAGTGCCTAAAGGACTTAACTTATGTATCTAGATTTTTAGCATAGATTCTCGATGGCACATAATACTACACTTCAGATTGTTAGTGTTGTGAAAAATGCTATTAAACATTTTGACCTGTATTAGTTTTTATCGGTTTAAATCCCTATTTTTCTCTCGCTTAATTAAAAAAGAGGGCTTCCACAGGTCTTGTATAACCCCATGTACAACTGAGAAAAAGTATCTATTTACAGTGGAGTTATATGACAAGGAACTAGTTTCAGCAGTCATTGATTCTGAGATACTTATGTTGAAGCAAGGAAGTCCCCACAAGAGTATATCTTCACCGAGTATTATCCCATTTGCTTCCATCATTGTATCTGCATCTGTACAGAACTTTAGGGTAGGCAGTCTGTGCTATTCAGTTTAGCCTGCTTGAAATGGGAGTAACCTACAGTGATGAAAAAGAAAACAAACAAAAAACCACTGTTTTTTTCCCTGTCAAAATCAAAAAACCTTATGCTGCTCTGCTGATGGCTAAAAGCTGCAGCATTAAAAAAAATCCAAATAGGATTAGGTCTTTATCATTCCAGTGAACAGCAGCTGATTGTTTCACTGAGAGCCCAGACTGCTGACAGAAACTTGTGATCATTAGACATAACCTGCCAAAACTGGCTTTTTACTAAAGCAAGGTCAGAAGACTCTAGAAAGTAAATAAATTATTTTTGTGAAGTCTGACTAAACAGTACGGCCTGTGGAGCTATTTAATTGTTTTTTGTTGGGTTTTTTTTTTAGAGTAATGCTTGTGGTTTCACATAATGTAAACTCCAAGTCCCATTGACTTTCAGTGAAATTTGAATTTCGTAGAATAGAATAGAATCATAGAATCATAGAATTGTTTAGGTTGGAAAAGACCTTTAAGATCATCGAGTCCAACCATTAACCTAGCACTGCCCAGTCCACCACTAAATCATGTCCCTAAAAGCCACATCTACACATCTTTTAAATACCTCCAGGGATGGTGACTCAACCACTTCCCTGGGCAACCTGTTCCAAAGCTTGACAACCCTTTTGGTGAATAAATTTTTCCTAATATCCAATCTAAACCTCCCCTGGCGCAACTTGAGGCCATTTCCTCTTGTCCTATCACTAGTTACCTGGAAGAAGAGACTGATACCCACCTTGCTACAACCTCCTTTCAGGTAGTTGTAGAGAGCGATAAGGTCTCCCTTGAGCCTTCTTTTATCTAGGCTAAACAACCCCAGTTCCCTCAGCTGCTCCTCATAAGACTTCTGCTCTAGACCCTTCACCAGCTTCATTGCCCTTCTTTGGACACGCTCCAGCACCTCAATGTCTTTCTTGTAGTGAGGGGCCCAAAACTGAACACAGTATTCGAGGTGTGGCCTCACCAGTGCCAAGTACAGGGGCACGATCACTTCCCTAATCCTGCTGGCCACACTATTTCTGATACAAGGCAGGGTGCTATTGGCCTTCTTGGCCACCTGGGCACACTGCTGGCTCATATTCAGCCGGCTGTCGACCACCCCCCCCAGGTCCTTTTCTGCCAGGCAGCTTTCCAGCCACTTTTCCCCAAGCCTGTAGCACTGCATGGGGTTATTGTGACCCAAGTGCAGGACCTGGCACTTAGCCTTGTTGAACCTCATACAATTGGCCTCGGCCCATTGATCCAGCATGTCCAGATCCCTCTGTAGACCCTTCCTACCCTTTAGCAGATCGATGCTCGCGCCCAACTTGGTGTCGTCTGCAAACTTACTGAGGGTCAATGCCTAGGACATGGCTGAAAATGGAAGGCAGGTTAAGAAATAACCCAGGTAGTTTTGAAAGTAAGATCACCCAAAGTTTCAAAAGTGAAATTCCTGTATGTTTCCCATTGTCAGTGTTGTCTGGGACTCAAGAATTAGATTCTGACACCAGAGTACCAGCCAGTCAGTGTCAAAGTATCTGTAAAGCAATTCAATTATTAGTTGATCATGGAATCACTGAGAAGCTTTTTCTTCATGTAACACAGGACCTTTTTCTTCATGTAACACGGTTGTGTTGCTCTGATTTTTTGAATGCATGTTGCTCATGGGTTTTTTTAATATTGGAAAGCGCTTTGTGTGACTTCAGGTTAATTATAAAAAAGAAAATACTGCATCACAAATAAAAAAAAGTGCAGCATTCTCCTTATGGTTTTATAGTAAACAGGAAGCTAGTGTGGTATGGATTTCTTCATGCCTGCAGCTCCAAAGTGGAAAACCCTACAACCTCTTTTAGGAAGGGTTGTAGTTAAGATGCTTTTTCAAATCGGCAGTTACTGAAAATTTGCTGCATTTTGTTTTTTAAACTGCTATTCTTTCTGCATTTGGCTCAGGACCGAAGGTATTCTAAGTCTTTAGAAAGTCTTTTAGAAGTTCTGCTTAATTTGAGAAGCTTTTTCTTGATCAAGCAAGCAGAATCAATATATGAGATGTTTCTAAGATCCTGGAATGTAACTTTAAGAAATTACAACAGTTACAAATCATGAGCCAAATCCCTGCCTTACACAAAATGTACCAGTGATAAATGAAGGTCTTACTGACCTAATAAAACGCTACAGATTGATATTCCTTTTGTTGAGCAGCCTGTAATTTCATTAATTTTATTGACAGTAATTATAACAAGTTGAATTTATGGTAGCCATAAAGAAAAGTTAGTCAACCACATGAAAATGTCAGCATGCTCACTTTGGTATGAGCAGGCTGATGATTTTTTTTTTGGGGTGGTGGCTGCTGATCTGTTGTCTTCTTCCTGCAGTTGTGTTTGATGGCATTTTATAAAGGCTAGGGAATGGTGCTTTCAGTGTCCCTCTCACAGTTCTGTTTGTAAAATTGAAAATAGGTTCTTGTAGCCTTGTGACTTTGGACCTGTGGTCTCATTTTTTCTTAAAATTTTTGAGACAGTAGCTGACAGAACTGTGTGACACATCAAGCTATCTATTCTGCTGGATGCAAAAGCTGAGACTGTAAGAACTAAACTTTGAGTGAGGATTTTCAGTTCTTCTTTCTGTATGTATTAAAGTAAGAATGTAATGAAATCATGCATTTTTTTAGCCAGGCAAATTGCCAGTTCACTGATTTCTTGGAGATTTGCCTGTGCTGGGAATACAAGACCAGGCCTGCTTACATTAAACATGTGCCAAAATTTCTGTATATACCTCTGCAAAAATTAGCACAGGTTGCCACTGTTGGAGGATTGTACAAACAAGTAGGGGTAATTCTACTCTAAGTATCCTTGCCTAGACAGAGCAGCACCTCTTCTAAAGAATACCTGTGAATATGAAAATAGCATATAGGACCATGCGCCTACTTCTTCAAACGAGCATCTTTTCTAAATAAACATGACCTTGTTTAGCATAAACTGGGAGGGGAGTGTGTGTTCTCTAGGCTGGAATTAAGAAATTAGAGTTTTGTGCCTCTTAACTAGAAATTCACTGGCGATAACAAATACAAAAATTAAAAAAAAAAATCATAAATTTTCCGGTAGAAGATTGCCTTTGTACTAGAGATGCTACTGGGTAGTAAAATATTTTCAAATTTCACCAGACCTCAGAGGCAAAACTGTAATGAGCATGTCCTGAAAAAAATGTAGGCAGATACATGAAAGTTTGAAATAAACTCCAGCAGGTTAATGAAGTCAATAAAACATTTTTGTTGAGAAGATTTTAAAATAAAATTTCTATGAGAAAAATACTTTTAAGAATAAAATATTTACAGTGACATATCTTAAATATAGAAAAATAAGCATGATTACCTACTACAGATATGTCATGGAGCTGGTTGTGCTAATGCTCAGTTACAGGATAAGAGACATGAGAATGATGATAAGAGAGTATGAATAAGTTCAAATTTTGGGAAACTTAAAAATCACAAAAACTTAGTTCAATTTCCAGACTTTTACCTCCAGTACAAAACAAGTCTTTCTTGCTAATTAAGTTGGACAAATTCAGTCATTTCTTCTGTCATTAAAGCTTCCATAGTGTAGCACATCTTGCTATTTCAATGTAAATATTGGAGAGGCACAAGAAGTCTCCAAGCTTACAGCTGAATTTTAGCGTATGAGATAATTTGCAAGAGTCTCTTTCCTGGGAAGACTTTTGGAATTGGATACAATCTAGCATATTGCACCAGAAATGCTTTTTAATAGTTTACACATATGCCATAAAGATATATAAGCCATAAATTAAAATCCAAGGGGCAAATCACCCAAAGACCACTCTTTGTTATGATGGTAAAAGTTATAAATCCCAGAGTCCTGGCTTCCAGGCTGTTACTGATTTTGAAGCCTCAATTGAAATTGCCTGTCCCTGTGCTCTTTTTCTGAGTGGAAACTGTCCCTAAAGCTGCCTGATCAGCAGCACAGAAGAAGATATTGTTCTTACCTTCCTAACAGATGACAAAGTGAACCTGGCAGTGGTTGAGCTGTTTTTCTCTGTCCTATGCTCCTAGCTGGGAGGACTGTGCTCTAGAGGAGAATGTGGGCAAAACTATGGAGGTTATACTTGGGTCTTTCTGAAAGGACTTCTATTTTAACTTGGTGAACAAAAAAAACCCAACAGGTTTTATGTCTCATTGCAGTAGCCATTCTCTTCCAGCTTCACCTCTCCAGGTATGTATATATTAATGGTTCCGCTGAAATACACCAGCCTTGCACCTTCCTTGGTGCAGCAGTACTGAGGGTTGCAACAGAAGAATTAGTAGTATAGGCAAGTGCCATTTTAGTAACTGTTGTTTTCTAAGCTTGGTATTATCAAATCTTAACAAGACTTTCCTAAAGCATGTAATTCTAAATGCGAATGTTGTGAAAAAAGAAAAAGTTACGCCTGGAATCTTGTATATTTAGTGTGCAAGAAGAGTAAATTGGCACTGCCACATTATAGGTGCTGTTTAGAGCAATAGAAAACTTGGAGTAGTGCCTCTCAAAAGATTTCAGTTAATCCTGCATTACTTTATTTCCTTACATTGTAATGCTGCAATGTCTCTCAGCAACTATGTGAGTCAGCCTCCCCCTCGCCTGATTTTGTTGTACAGATAAGGTATTTGAAAGCTGCTTACTATTCAGTAGAAAGCAAGTGCATGTAGTATGGCTCCTATAGCTAGATACACAATGGATATAAAAATATATAGTGTACATAGAATGAAATCCTCATCTATTACAAATTTGATATCGTTTATTTCAGTTTACACTAAGCAAGGATATGGTCTGTATACAGGGTTGTCTTGAATCATAGGAATAATGTTGAAAAGCAGAAAATATGCATCCTCTAAGTGATCATTTTTGCCTTTAGAGACACAAATACTTTTCTCCTCACCTAAACCATCATTCAAATTTGCATTCTTTGCATTCTGCTTCATTTGAAAAGAAAGCTTATTTCCCTTGTTTCACTTACTTTGTTATGCTTTTGTGCTATTCTTTTGATTTTTATTAAATAGGACAATTTTCCACTAGAAAATATCATCCTTCCCAAATGTGGTAGGGGTGAATTTTTTTATAGATATTCTTTTACAAATTTAGCTTGTCCTCTGTATTAGTGAATCAGCACAATTGCATCTTTCATTGTACTGTGGGTTCCTTTTTCCAGGTACAGACTTCCTGGGAAGCATAGTCACCCTGCAAGCCCCACTCCATGCTCTGGCATTCAGAATTCACCTGTTCCTTGAGCAGCAGCATCTTCTCTGGGACTGCTCAGTTCCAGGTATCTGTCACAGGGACCCAAAGATGACCAAGCGCAAGGCAGAACTGTATGTTTTTCCACTCTGCCATCTTACTACAAACCAGCTCTTTTTCAGTTTCTTCCCCTCATCTCCTCTCTTACATGTGCTCAAAAAGCAAGAGAAAGGCAGTGTCATGGTCTGAGACTCCAGGATGGCTTTTGCCCGCTATTCAGTCACCTCAAGGCTATGCCTTTTCTTAAGTATCTTTGATCTTGTGCAGCTGTAAGATTGCTGATACTTTGTTTTTATTTCTGAGGAATAAGATGTTGAGTTTTGAACAAAGATTTTCAAAAACATCTGCATTTTCAATATGGGCTGCAGTATTAAGAGAAAAAATTACCCTGCAGGTCACATCTTTGAATGGGCAGAGAACCTGTAATTTTATTTTTCTGCTGGAATTTTCTTCTGGAATTTCCTTCTTGGATCACATCACAGTGATCACACTGGAATTGATCACACTTTGCACCTTCTCAGGCCCCAGCCCAGGTGCCCATACCTTCCACTTTAAGATCTTCTTAATGTTACCATAGTTAAATAGTTTGGATGGAAATTTTCCTCTGAGTTTCTGGCTCATGGTGGGTTTTTTTTGGTGGATTTGTTTTTGTTTTGTTTTGTTTTAATTTAATCAGAATGTTCTGAAGATGAGATTTGGAAAAACACATTATTTAGTCATGTGGTAGTGTTTTGGTGTTTAATTAATACTAAATTGCAATAATCTAGCAGCTATGTTATTTGGCACAGGGACTTGAAATTTCAGTTGTTCGGAGGGAAGCAGGGAATTACCATGGCTCTATACCTCTTACAATTTTCATGAGAAAAAAATAAGGAACTTTAGATGCTTATAGTTTTCACTAAATTTTAAGCTAACATGTAGTCAGTCTGCCAGTAGTCAGTGCCACAAAATACAGTAGCAGAGGTTAAGGAAGGCCTTTTCTGCAACTAGTCCTGAGCTACATAATTTGGACAGAGACAGTTCTCATGTTTTTCTTCTCCTTCTGGCATCCTGGAGAAAGGAAGGCAAATTAAAATGCAAAGAGTTGGAAAAAAAAGAGATGGCATAGGATGAGGGAGACCCTAATGTTGGGGGAGAGACAAAGGAGAGTTATAAAAAGAGTAAGAGAATAAGAAATGTATGAAATTATTTAGGAGTAGAAAGGGAATTTGTAGGAATTGTATGCTGTGTAAGTGAAAAGTCTTAAGAGTAATCAGAAAACTCTGCAGTTGCTACAGCATACCACTTTCCAGAGCCTGGAAATAAATCCAGTGTTGTCAAGGTTCCGCATTCTGTCCACATATGGAATGTCAATCAGTTTTCCATTCATCCTGCTGTCCTTGCTCCCATCATAACAGTCCACAAGAGGGCTTAATAGCTTGGGCTTACTGCTGGTGTTGCTGAACCTACTAGCGGGCAGTTGTGGAAGAGGCAGTAGTACTATAGAAAAATCTGGGGCAGAGATCACTACCAAAGTGTGTAGGGATGGGCGAGGTGGCAGCAGAAAGACTAGGGGGATGGAGGAGCAGAGAAGAGTGCTGACAAGAGGAGGCAATCCAGGGAAACCTTGGGAACATGCAAAAGAAGATACAGTTGTGACACTGATGTCCAGCTACAAACAGTTTGAGAAATATTAAAAAAAAAATCACTTGATAAACTGCCTCTTGTTTGTAATCACAAAACATATTGAAGCTTTGGCTCCCTAGCTTTGCTCTGATCCCATTCTGTCATGTGCTCTACAGGTTTTTTGTTCCTGATGAAGTGCCATGTGATCTTTGTTACTTGCAGATCTGAATATTGACTTCTGCTCTGTAGCATGTTACTTCCTGACAGTCTTGAAGCCACCAACCACTGCAAGACATTGATCACAAAATTCCTCACCAACCACTTTGGTCTAAAATTATCGCTCAAGCTGTCATACCTGAACCCTGTAATGCTCTAACTGAGACTCATATGGGTGAAAGGGCAGAGATGAAAGAATTCCAACTGCTTATTGTTCTAATCCTTCTTGAGCTCATGATAAACATTTATTTTTACACCTGTTCTCTTATGTGACTATGGCTTCTTTTTATTAAAGAACCTTCCTTCTTTCACCATTCCAGCCCTCATCTTTTGGAAAACTACTTATTTTGCTGAGGATTTTTTGTTTTCTTTCTTCATGTTTTGGCAAGCTGCTCTTAATAGATGCTGTACAAGACAGAACAGAATCTGGCTCTCACATTCTTTTGAATTCTATAAAAATAGAGTCTGCATCATCATCAGGGCTGTGCAATGCATTGTAATAAAATGGCTTTTTGGAATTGCTCCAGTAGAGGTCCAAAATTTGCTAAAAACTACAAGGGTTTCACTGAAGTTTCACAAACCTGGGCTGTCTTTGCACTTAGCCTGGGCTAGGTTGTCTTTTTCATCAATCTATGAAAATCTTCATAAATATGTAGATGAAATAGAGTGGGCAAGGAAAAAGATAATATTTTCTGACCTCCCTCTGATAGTTCAGTTTCCTTTAACTTTTATTTCAAATCAAAACTAATAGTTTTAAAACATTGATATTAAGATATTTAGCAATGGATCCTTGGTGAAAAGTAGTTTATGAGTAGATCAATATGAAACTGCAGCCCAAAGTGCTTTCTGCAGGAGGCTGCAGAAAAACAGGCAATTAATAACGGTAATGCATTAAGTCTTAGTTAAGGAATTTGCAAGACCTGGGTTTAATTTTTTTTAATCTCAGATTAGTTAGATAGGTTCTTGACTCTACAAAGCCCATATTTTACTTTAAGTTCTTGTACAGAGCTACTTCTCTTCAGCAAAGTATTTCTTACTATTTGAGTCACGTATAATTTACTGAAACACAAGTTATTCTGCATTTGTTCGGCATGGATTATAGAACTGTAAGGCAGACCAGGAACCTGAGCTCCATTAGAGAAAACATTGCCACTATTGTTTAAATAGGATTCTTCCTGGACAGAAAAATACGTGCACATGGTAAAATGCTGTATTCAGGCATTTCATTAAATTTGACTGCTTTTTAATCTGTTCAGTGCCTAAGCTTATAGTGCCCCTTGCTGCCTAATTCCTCTGACTCCTACCACTAATAGTAGTATGTGTGCAACCCTCATGTTTGCCCTTGGATTGCAGGCTGAATTTTAGAGTTGGCACATGGTTTTGAGATCAACAATTGCATAGATATTTCTCATCTTCCATCATGTAGTTTCTGTCGTGTCTGCATAAAATGGTAAAAGGGATCAGGAAGAAACACAGAGAGAAGGCCCAACGAGATACCTTTAGGACCAGTGAGCCCACAAGGCTACACTGTGGGCAGCCACCGCTGTAGTCTCTGCTTTCACAATGCAGATCGAAGTGTGATAAAGTGTGTAGGTCACGGTCACGAGTACCTGAGTGATGACTGTTGCATGAAGGTTGATGTTCTCTGCTAGCAGCCACTGTTTGTTTTTCACTGTTGACACAGAGCTGAGATGTTGTGTCTTGTTACCAGCTCTACAGGGAAGGTGCCACTACCTTACTCTGTGCATGCAAACATTTACTGGATCTTTGGACAACCAGTTGGATCAGTCCAAATGAGACAATCAGATAAGTGCATACAGCGGGGCTACTACAGGGTCATGTCTAGGCTGCTACCAGGTTTTCTATATTGTCACTGCATAGAAACAATAGGTGTGACAAGGAAGAGGTTAACCCTTTGGGACTTAATCTGTACTACAACTTTTAGAGGAATCAAGAGAAACCTGTATATTAGTTTCCTATTCTCAATTGTTCAAAAATAAGCAATGGCTTTTTTGTATTAATTGAGCAATCATCTCCAAAACCAAGACTTTTAAGATGTGTCAAGTTGACGTCCAGAATTACTCATCACTCTTTTTGATCTTTTATGTTGATACATCACTCTCTAAGTATTTTGAATATGTTGATACATACAACAAAATAATTTATTTTAAATTTTACTTATTTTATAATGAGTCACTTTTTGATGTTCATATTGGTTTGGTTGAGAAAAGTGAGACAGTTCCATTGCTATTCTATTCTTCTAGAATATATCTAAACTGTTTTAATCAAACCAAGCCTTAAATAAATTGTTATTTTCTTTTCCTTTGAAGGCTTTCCTTCAAAGGCTTTCCTTCTGAATCTAGTGTGACTTAAAAAATATGATGTGATACTAAAGTATGCTTCTCACTTTCTTGATTACAGAGCAGCTTGCAAATGCAAATCCTAGAGGTTCAAAATTCAAAAGACAAGTACAAATATTTTTTAAACATTAAATTTAAAGTTATTGTCACTGTTTATTTTTGAGATCTGTCTCAAAATGTGAACCGTTATTAAACTCAGCCATAAGGGTTTTAATTTGGGGACTTTTGCTGCTTCACAATATATGGATTATACCTCTCATGGACAAGGTCTTACTCTACACAGCCCTTCTGTAGATCCAGATTAAGTATAGTGCGTTAAATATAAGACCACCTTTGCATATGCTGTTTAGGAACTGAAGGCTTGCTGCTGTGGTGATTTTACTTGATAAACACATAAAAATAATGTTGCAAAAATAAAATGAACTCCAGTTATGTTGCTAGCCAGAATTATTGCTGTATCAAATATTACTGCTATACCAATGAAATTGGTATTATTTTATAATAATAGGTTCTATAAAATATTTTTATAAAATAAGTAAGGCAAGGTAATTCACCTGTTGGCATACTTGTTATTTTATGATAAAATTAAGTTATGAAGTACTGCATGCTGTTTGAGAATTTATTTAATGCTAACTGATGTAAAAACAGGAATAGATTTATTTAATGCTGATATAGAAATCTATTCCTAGTCTTACACTAGTTTCCATCAACCTTAATAAATATCTGATATTTTTGAAAAGGCAAATATTGGCATTCTCACTAATTAGCTGTACCTACTGTTGTTCCATTTGCTGCCTTTTCAACAGAATGCTTAAGGAGATCCTTAAATCCAGCATGATGAGCATTTATGTGTATGTGTAAATGTATGTTTAGAAGGCATATGAGGGATGCTCTTAGGGAAGCTGCTGGATTGTAAAATGTTGCTTCTCTGAAACAAGGGTAGCAGATGCTGGCTGTGCTATATTTTATTTTATTTGTTGGCTGGTGGGTTTTTTTCACATAGATTTTGTAAAGGGAAAGCTTTTATTCAACTTTGAATATCTTTGATTTACCATTACTGAAACACGTAATTTAAAAATATACTCAGCACAATACTTGCAGTGGGACTTGCATGGTTTTTTCAGAGAATCTAACACCATCAGAGCAAATGGTGGGTGGGAACACACTGATGCCACATCCTTGAACTCCTTTGTGTGTTAAGAACAATGTCTCTTTTAAACAGAACATATATCTTAAATAAACCTGGTAGAATTAAAGGGGATAAAAATTAAAAAGATTGGAGAACTCGTCTGTTGAACTTTTATTCTGTTTGATGGGTGGCAGTAACAGTAATTTGGCACTATTTAAAAAGTGAGAGGAATGTAATGTGCATTTTGGGGTAGCAAAGTATGACTTTTCCCAATAATCCTGTCATCAGCTCATTTATTGCTTGTGACTTTAAATAGTTCCCTGAGAGCCCAGTGTGAATACCACTACCAGAGTGAAGTGGAAAAAAAAAAAAAGAGGGGACTCGTAAAGAAGAAGTCATGAAGTCTGGAGCTCTCGCCAGATTTCCTCTGCAAGGTGAGGTGTGGCCCGGGCTGTGCGCGGAGCTGCCGGAGGGCCAGCCGCCCTCCCCGCAGAGCCCAGGGCCCGGCCTGGCTGGGGGCCAGGCAGCCAGACGCCAGGCTCTGGGCTCCCAGCGCTGGGAGAGGCCGCTCAGCCTGCTTATACAATGGTATTATCTCAGGCCAACCACCGCTGCAGAAACTCTCCATGCTTCCTGTCCTTATAGCAGCAGCACAAACGGTCCGCTTTCCAACTGCTTGCTGACACACTCACCAGCACTTGGTCGCCAGACTAGCTGTATAAATGTCTAAAGCTACTTCTTTCCTGGGATTTACAGACACTGCATGCAGTAATGTATTGTATTTTTAGTGTCTTCTGTCATGATCGACAAGATCATGAGTCACGTAGGGAAAGAGAATAAGCTTCTATTTCAGGTTCTATAACACCAGCAGAGTCTTACAGTAAAAAGAATATAAATTCTTTAATAATCTAACACTTCGTTGCAATAAATGTCAATTTTAATTATGTCTAAAGGGAGCAGGATATTTAAAATCAATTCTTCTGTTCTTTGGCTTCATTTTAATTATTGTAAGTATTTGGGAAGTTATGAAGAATCATTTAATGTGAACTATCTTATGGGTAGGAAAGGTAGGAAACCTACTAGAAAAGAACTTTTATTTTACACCGCATCTTCTTAAAAAAAAATGAGAACAAGTCTGATATTGTCTGTCGTGCATGTTTCTGACTCCGTTTTGTCTCTTGCTCTTGAGGTATGTTATGTGCCCGTTGGTGATGAGGAGTAATATGGTGTCAATTTCTGTAAGATGTTAATGAAATATTAACAACTGACTTATGAATATTTAATAAACATTCCCATTAATTTTAATTTAGAAAATGTAATAGCTGTTTAATATAGATGTATTTTAAAGACACGGTTGATTTAGAAAATCTACTTTATGTTTGAGAGAGAGATATATATATGTGTATTTGTGGTATGATGGGCCAGATTCTCACCTTCATTTGAACTACATATGTGTCTGTTAGAGTATCTTCCTGGTGGAGTGGGGGAATAGGATCTATCAACAGTAGTTAAAAGTAGTTAAAAAGCTTAACTTTTTACTTTGATTTCTGTGCAGTAACCAAATCTCATTGCAGGAAGAAGGAAATATCTTTCATGCTTACTAGTGCTTAGTCTTAAATATTCCCTTACATAAGTAAGTAAGGGAATGTTCATTATGTTTAGTGAAGTGTGGAGAGAGGGGATAATTCAGGTCTTATGAAGTGCAAAATTTTTATTAAGACAGTAGCTGTAGTTTTGGTAAGGTCTATAATGCCAATGTTGGGGCTCATGCAACATGAGCTGTTAAAAAGATAACAGCCACAAGTTTTAAACTGTTTGCTTTTTTTCAGAAAAAAGTCCATTACAATCATCATTCATACCAGTCAAGGCAGTGCAATCACCATAACGTGACATGGTTTTGTCTACATAATTTGACTCAGATGGCATTAGTTGGAGGACAGTTTTGTGTTAACACAGGAATGTTTACCAGATGACACCAAGCACCTCAATTTGACATACCAAAGGAACAGAAATAAATTTTTCATGTAGGTGTTTCTGTATACACTGCTTAATGTCCATTAGATTTTTTAAAAAAATTCTTCCGTACTTTTCTTTGCATTTTTTATCTTAAAGTGAATAACTGACTGACTGACTTATATCTCAGGGACATTTTAATAGAATTTCAGGTGTAGAAGGTTTCCTGATAATCAGGAAAACATTGAGTATTTGCCATATAGTTATAATTTGATCACTGTCTAAATCCATAGCTCCCTTTATAGAAAGGAAGGTTGCAGTGCTTTTTCTGTGATCCATGGATATGACAACCCCTCCCAGTGCTGATGCTTGTAAATAAAAATATAGGATGCAGATAATGAAATCAGCTACATAGATGTACAGTAAAACCAGTGCACATAGAGTTAAAGCAAGACCTAGAAAATGGAAGTCCTGCTCGTTCTAAATTGATAATGAAGGTCCTGTGGTGTTTTATCAGAGTTAGTTCAATGTGACTTACCATACAGTCCTTGCTCATCACTTTTATGAATGGGTTTTTACTAATTTCTCTACTGTCCCATAGTAGTTTATCAGATTTCAATGAATTTTTTTAGATTTTAAAAAGGTATTTTGCCTTAAATTTTCTGCAATCCTGTTGGCTGAATTGCTTAGAATGAATAAAGTACAGAAAAGTAGTTTCTTAGCTGGATACATCTTAGTTTTGCAATTGCCTTGATGTAGAAATGAAGACCCTAATTTAATAACAGGTGTCTTCACATGTTTTGCTGGTTTACTTAAAACTCATTCCTGCAGTTGGATCTGTACATGTCACCCTATCATCTGTACAAATCTAACTGTACTTTTAGAATCATGTGCATGCCAGTAAGATCAGATCATTCAGCTTGCTATAAGTTAATTTTACTAATAAAAGGGGAAAAAAACCCACCATCATTTTCACACAAAAAGTTTATCAGGAAGTTGTTTCACACATGATGACTGGTGGAAGTGTAGTTTCTGCACTGTTATTTCTCCATCAGACTACTTAGTCCCCCATTCTGAAGTGCCAATTTGAATGTTAATTTTTCTGTAGGTTTCATTACAAAATGGGAAGTGTTTAGAACTATCTGTATGTTGGATATAAGCAAATATTTTCGGCAAAGAATTTGTCCATACAAAAATTCCATGTATTTCTATTTGTTTTCTGAAAAGTGTCTAAAATAAAATTTGAAAGTTGACTGGAAAACCATTCATAAAATCACATCCATGGCTGCTTCCAGTTCACCAGGTAACACACATTTGTATGACTCTTTCCCTAGTTATAATCTTTAAAAATGTGTAATATAAAGGATCCTCAGACAACGATATTAATGTCACTTTGAAGTGGAGAAGTAGTTAATGAACATAAGAGCTCTTATGTTTTTGTTTCTGTACCTGTACTTTAAACACGTAAGTGATGGTAGTTAGTTTAATGACTGTATGTCTATCTGTCTAAAAAGATAATCTCAGGAATGGATGGGTATTTAGTATGTTCATAGATTTATAGGTTTCCTGTCATAGTAGGGACCTCACAAGTTGGTCTGTTGGCCAGCTTCATGCAGACGTGTCTGTAGCATTCACATGTGCAAGACTGGTGATGGTGAAGTAGCTTAGCTCTTTGCTGAAGCGTGCTAACTGCCAAGTCTGCTCAGATGAGTGAGAAACTACGGCCATCACTTTCTAGCTTCACTGTCTCAATGAAAGACAGATCTTATCTCATGGGAAGCCATGAGCATTTCTCAGGAGACAAGTTAGACCTAGACTTTATACATCAGTAAAGCATTTTGGCATAATTTTGTTTTGATTTTTTTTTCAGTCTGAAGACTTATAACGCTTCTTTTCTTAAATTAAGACTTAAAGAGAGCTTTTTCACTGATCTATGAAATTCTTCCCTCTTTAATTTCTGTCAGTGTACTTAGCAGTTATGTGTACATAAGCCCAAACTGTAGTTCTCTATATCTTTCTTGTCTTACTGCTTGGTCATATGCATGACATTCTGTAAGATTAAGTACATATATGACTGACATCCCTATTAGGATGTATGTCAAAATCAAACCATATTTACAAGGTCTATAGAGGAATACTTGTGTAGCATAAAAAGGAATTGGTACTTATCATCTGAATAATTAATCTACATTGATCAGATTACAGAAACATGAATAAATTTAATTAAGGGCGACAAGTTTCCTTTTGTTCCTTCTGTAGGGTCTATTTTAATATGCGAATTGTATTTGTGACTACCTCCCTTTCTTATGCCTATATATGCCTTTAGTTCTTTCTGAAGATTGTGTGTTTGTTCATTTAAATGTACTGAAGCTTATTTTCATGTTGCCAGTTTGGGAACTGGTAACACAAGATTTAGCCACTGCTTACCTGGAAGCTTAGTTAGACTTAGCAGCTGATGTTGAACTTTGTGTTATCGGGCTGTACTGATACCTGGCTTAGGCTGTTTTAAACTGTCTCTTGTCTGTCAACACAAGCTAGAGTTACATTTTGGATTGCAGTGCAGATATATGCTGTGACTCCCTTTATCCCTGTATAATATTTACATACAATGTTTTCTAAATATCAGTCCATTTTTAGCTATTGGTTTAAATATTTAGCTAGAAATAAAGGGGAATCAGATCCGTTAGAACTAACAGCTCCATATGATATGCTAGAGCTGATCTGAGGCCTTTCAGCTGTGTATGCAAACTCATTTTTGCAGCTCTGGATGAACAGACTTGGGGGGAAAAAAGGAAGGGGGAGAAAAGGATTAGGAGGCATCAGTGAAGACTTGGAAGCTCTAGACTGGGAAAATCAGAGTTCCAGATGGGAAGGGTAAGGTATCAGCTGATATTTCGGAGAATGAGGATGAAGCAGTGTGTGGGAAAGTGGGTTCCAGAGGGCCATGGAATCTTTGGGGAGACTACAGACAGGTGTAGGATTCTCCTGGTTTCATTCTGCTGAGATACAGGATCTTTACTTTTTCTAGCACTTCCTGACCTTTCCTTCCAGTCTTGTATTTGCCCTGACTTCCTAGGATGCTGGGAAGGAAGGGAGAAAATGAATTCTTACTGTGAGGAAAAAGGGGATTTGGTAACACCAGGGGCAGAAGGATGGGAAAGATGGAAGCATGGACTGCAGACACCTGTAAAGCCTCTTCTCTGTCTTGCTTACAGCAGCAGACAGCAAAAGAAAGCAGTAGGTGTTTGATTGTGGAAACCATCTCTTTTGGAACAGGTGAAATATTGCAACCCTGCTGCACAGGCAGCATGAAGTTGTCCCTGGTTCAGGTAGTGGCCTCTGTTGTAGCTATATTTGCAAGTACTTCAATAAATTGAGGTCACAGCATTCTGAAATGAGGATTTCTTTTACTCATACAAGTCCATGTTCATTGTGGTTCCCAGCTGCTCTACTAATATTTTTGAATTGTTACTTATATCTGCATAGCACACACTTTAATAACTATTATAAAAGTGATCAGACTTTGTATCCCACCCTCGCATTGTCCTTGGTACAACTGCATACAGTGTTGTGCTGTACGTTCTCACAAAGTCTTCCACAGATGTGTTGAAATCATTGCTCATTAGGATCATAACTTCTGGTTTTAAAGGAAAAGCTTGTATTATGCTGCTTGAGTTAAAGATCCTCCTTTGGAATAGAATATCTTTCTAAGGGGGAAATAATAATTTCTACCGAATTTGTGTGATGGTCAAAATCTTTATAGACCTGAGTATTACTCACCTGTAAAGTCAAGTCAGGAAGGGGTGAGACTCATTACATTACTATTTTCAGTCAGTTAAGAGTTGAAAGATTTTAAGAGGAAATTCTAGGAATTATTTTTTTTAAGTTTTGGTTTGGATTTTTTTTTTAGTATAATAAAACAAAAGAATGGTTATACAGTTCTTAGGAGATTGTGTAATTACAGACAATTTAGGCTGGCAATTCCATGGGTGGTTTGACATTCATTAGTGAGGCCTCCTGCTTTGGTGTTACCTCCCATACCCAGGTCAAGGACAAGTGCAAAAGACAGTCTTCATGTGGCTGATGAAGTCACTTTCAGATGGTTCCTGCTGCTTAACCAGTGTCTGTATCACTAAGTTATTATTATAAACACATCACTATAAATTAAGATAAGAAAGAATGAGGGAATAAAAGGAAGAGGAAATGACTGAGACCTCATATTTCTGAAAAGGATCTAATAAAACAATTCTCTATGTATGACGATGGAATACTTGAAACTACTTTAAAATCCCTACTCCACATTTATCTCTAGTGAAAATCTAAGTCAGTAGTGTCACGTTATATGCGAACTTGACCACTAGCCTTAAACAAATCCATTCCATACCTCCACCCTTTCCTCTTAAATGTCCCTCCTTAAAATACACTTCTTGCAAAAGGCTCATAATGTCTGGTTGCCATGAAGAGGTTTGTTTGCCAGTTTAATAGTTGATCACCTAAATGCAGTATATGATAAGTTTAAAAATAAACCAACATAACACTTAGACATTGACTATAATATTTAATAATTTCAGGTGAACTTCCCAGTAAACATATGTTGATTTTATGCCTTTCTTCTTTGCCTGTGCATGTAAATACAATGTGTATTACAAAGTTATTCATAGATGAACACTTAGATGATAAGTTTTTGGGGCCAGCAGTCTTGTTTTCATACAGTACAGCTTTATGAAGCACTAAATTGAAATTAATATTAATTGAAATTATTTGAAAGAATGGTAAAAAGCTGTTTAAAAACTATACAAAAACTTTAACTACAAATAGGGGTTTTTTTTCTCACAAGTTTGGGAATTTTTATTTGTTTGTTAAAACCTCAGAGCTTTTTGCATAACGTCCCAGATGGGAGTGAAGGAGCAGCTTGAAATCTTAGGCATCTCAAGAGAGTCAGCTAAATGTGATACATTTGGGTACAACTGTCCTGTGCCCATTCAAAAGACAGAATTGAGGTCCTTTTGTGAAGGAACAGAGAACTGATTTATCTGTCTAATGTTGTCCAGATAACATTAAAGCAAGGGTAGCTGGGTTATATGCATGGGATTATATTGCTGAAATACAACATGCTGGGAATTATTCATGTTAAGGGTAGATAGATAATTTAGTATATTTGAAGGTCTGGGAGAAGTTGTGGATACCCTATTGCTGGAAGTGTTCAAGGTCAGGTTTGATGGGGCTTTGAGCAACTTGATCTAGTGAAAGCTGTCCCTGCCCATGACGGGGGGGTTGACTAGATGACCTTTAAAGTTCCCTTCCAACCCAAACCACTCTATGATTCTATGATACACATGGACTTCCTAGTATTTCCTAAATATGACTCCAAGCTGTCAGATCCATGATCTAGATGTTTGACAAACATGTTACTTAGCAAGGTACTAAAGGAAAATTAATCATCTCTTTTACTCTGTCTGAATGTATTCTGTCATTTTAAAAATAACCTTGCAATTGTAATTGGTAAGCATAGATTTTGAATTATTAAAGCTAGATTTTGTCTGTCTAGGTCTATAAACCTGTAGAAGCTCAAGCTACTAGCTGTTGTGATTGCAAGTTGATACTGTTGTCTACATATTGTAGCAATTGCCATTTTTAAAGTGATTGTTTTAGACACTCTTTGTTTTGTGACAGAAAACATTTAACAAACAATTGCAGAAAGTCAAAAGATAACTCAAAACATGACTGCATATTTGGATAGAAAAATATGTATTTGGAACTATGATGTACAAGGATTAATACCTCAGTCAGAGATGGAGAAGCGCTATGTGTTTTAGATGATTGTAAATCTATGTTTTTGTTGGATGATGAACACAGAATTTTGGTCCAAATAGATACAGAGGTAAGTCCAGATAATGCAATTGCACTGGGTATGCTCTTCATATCTTCTGTCTTCCAGATATTTTCAGAACTTGAAATGGAGAGCAGATTAGAGAGGAAAGGAAAGAAAGTTCAGAGTTAAGGCTTCTAGGCCTCTGTTTTACATACAAAACAGAACATCTTAAATATTTTATTCCATTTCTGTGGAAAAAATATCTAAAAAGAGGGATATGTGTCATATCAGAGAGACATTTTATTCTTCTAGACGTTACCACTTTCCACCTTTGTAAAATTTGTCAGATCTTGTACACCTTTAGTTGGGTTTTTAGTCATTATAAGATAGTATTTTTGAATCGGTATCACTAAGTGTTGCACTTCTGTAGTAGTTTTAATGGAAGTAAACTACAAATTATTACATTAAAATTCAGTCTGTTACGTACCTTAAGAGTTTTAGAAGCCTTATAAACATGCTCAACTGCAACTTTAAATTAGTAACACCATTTGTATGTTTAACCAGATACATTTACAGGTTTGTTGTGTAGGTTGTAACTGAAACCCAGAAGCCTGTGTTTGGATAATACCTATTATGGAATTGGTATCATACACTTTATTTTTTAAAATCAAGAAAATAATCAGAAGTTCAAAAGAATGAGTGTAAAACAGAACAATCTGGTAGAATTAAATGTATTAATCTTTTTTTAAAGATCTAGATGGAAAAATAACTTTTGCATAGTAATGGGCAATGCCTCTTATTTCATGCACAATATTATAGACCCTTAAAATCTGGAGGGAGAACAACATTTTAATAAAGATTTTGCTATTAATAGTAAGTTTATCTCTTCTTACATTTCGGCTTTAAATAAGAATGTAGTAATAGGAAGCAATGAAAAACCCAACCAGCCTCTTTGAAGAGCTTGTAGAATTGAGGTGATGATGAGGCTCAGACAGATAAGAGAATTGAGTGCAAGAAAGAGACAGAGATGGACAAATGCCAAGATAAAGAAACCGGTAACATTATACACAGATAATATATCTTTTTTTTTTTTATAGACCTACACTTATTCACCTTGGGATACTCCCAATTATTTTTAGGGACCTTAGTCATTTCCTAGATGACAGATTAGAGATGTTACATTGTAAAGTCCTTGTGATTAGTGAAAGAAAGTTATGGAAAACCCCTGTGTCCTTCTGCTTTCTTTAATCTCCTAGAATATAACTGTGATGTCTCCAGACTTCTAGTCTGAGGCCAAGAATTGTCCAGCATTTGGAATCTAATTAAATAGTTTTGTCCATCCAAGGAGTCATAGTTAAAGCATTAAAGATCTTGCATTAAAATATAATTTGGAAAAGGTCATGCAGATGCTGTTTGCCATTCTCAGTAAGCAAGGTTATTGGATGTTTCAAATTTCAGCTTTAAACCAGAAATTGTAATAGCTGAACTCAAGCAAAATAATGTCATCACTAAGAATATGCTACTGTAGCAGCACCTTTATCTTTCATCTTGTTGTTTACAGCTAGATTAAAAAATGCAATTTCACTTTGTAATCAGATTACACTGTCTACACCTCAATTTCTTTGCTGGAGCTCAATGAAGTTTAACAAAGGAGTTGAAATCACTTTGTTTGTATTTGGGAAGTAGATGTCTGTAAAAATATTAGTAATAATCCAAAAGTGAAGTATTTTATTGAATACATATTCAGTTTTGATACAATTATTTTGGAAGGAGAGTAGTGCTAATTAAGGAACGTCTACTGGAAACATCAGTACGTTCTCAAAACAAAATCTCAGTCTGAATACAAACTTTGCAGTTTAGACTTTTTATACGGAAACTCAGATGCCTGCAGCATTGAACTGTCTGGCTTATTTTCAGTAGCATTCATGCAAGCAACTCAATCAGCTTTTCAGAAGGATTTTTCTCAGTATCTCAAAGCAACCTTCAGCACACCTATCCTGCATAGATCAGATGCTGTTATTTTATGTGGTTTGTAAAGTGCTAGGCATTTTACAGAAACTTACAGAGCTGGCAGTCTCACTTACTTCAGATGTGACAAAAAAGAAGGCAGTAACAAAAGATGTTATGGGGAAGAAAGACAGGGGATGTGATTATAAGCTGTAGTAATGCAGGAAAGCTTGATTTTGGCACTGAAGTAATCAAAATGCAAATCAAAACTCATATCTGCATGAAGATAAACTGATTTTTAAATTAAAAAGCATTTTAAGATTTAGATGAAGTCACGCTGAGTCTTTTTTTTTTTTAATAAAAATCCTCATTTAGCTTTTTAATTGATTACTCTCCTGTATGCAAAATGGCAGTTTAAAAAAAAAAAATCAAAAAGCTGCTTGACGAATGGAAGTTACGTACGTTCTTTGTGAAATAACAGTCTATTAAGGGTGGTGAGGAACAGAAACACGTAATACAAGAAGGGAAAAGCAGCTACTTCTACTTCACCCTCCCAGTAGCCTGCTATAATTTATCACATATGAAGCAGATCTTGCAGGATCTTTCTGCTCAGGAGTCACATTGCCATTGTGAGGGTTATTTTCAATTCCTGGTGGAATTTCTTGTAAGGGCTCTTCCCCAAGGAAGGCTTTGGTTCTCCCCTGTGAACGGATAGTTGAAATAGAAGTTTGCCCACTCACTATGCAAAACAAAAAAAATTTTACCTGCATCAAAAATGATGCAGATAAAAGATACTAATATTTTATTCTTTTAGTGTTTATAGATGGCCTTTCTTTCATATGAGACAATGAAAACTGACAAATTAATTTGTATTTTTCTGTTCCACGTTCCTGTCAAGATATTGCATACTGTCAGAATACTGCAGGCACTTCAGGGGAATGAGGTTTTTTTACTTATTCAGAAAGAAGTAAAAAAAGTTTTTCTTGTTTTTTTGTGAAAACTCACTTTTACAGCATGTACTTTTTAGGCTAGACTTGTGGTCTGTTAAAGGTTAAGAAAAATACAGTTCCTAAAAGTATTATTTTTCCCTTTTATGGATGAGCACCAGGCTTTAAGACATCAGTGTAAATAGAGTTTCCTGTTCCAGGGAAGTTTGGCTACTGCAGGAGCCCAAAGGTCCTTTGGGAAAAGCTTGATAGGAACTATGAGTTGAATGTGACCTGAGGCTCCAGGAACCAAAGAGCCAGAACTGGGGGAAACACATTTCACAGCCCTTTTGTGCAATCTTAAGTCCCATAAGCACTTCTGGGAAAGTAAGCCCTTCATCATACACACAATATTTATTGCTAAAGGAGAAGTCATGCTAATGGCTTTCAGAAATCATTCTGTTATCTGTAGATCTGTGACTTCTTTCCTTGAAGCTTGCTGTAACTTCAAAAAGATCTGCAGATTTGCAGAAATGCTGAGCAGGAATAGGAATGCTAAACACTTCTCCGTGGCGGGTAGGCATCATGCAGGATCCAGTCCAAAATGCAGTTTTGCATTCAACATATTTAGGAATTTTCTGAGCAAAGTATACTTGAATTACTACATGAATTCTGTTCCATTGCAATGTTAATTTATCAGAACTGTGTGTTTATTTATTTAGAAGTCAGTTGTCCTTTGCTCACCCTCTCCCATATGCAGCTGGGCAAAATTTGTGCATGTGAAGAAGGAAGGAGGAAAGCAAGCTGGGTGGGTGAGATGACTTACTGTGATGCAGAGCAGCAACCACATATTTATGTTAATGAGGTTGCTTGTGTGAATATTACTTGACTGCATTTTTTTCTTCATCTGACCAAGTTTTAATTGGACCTCTGCCACAGATTTTCCAATGTGACATGAAGTGAATCATCTAACCTCGAACGCTGTTCTATATCATTTTAAAAGGAGTAATAATACTTAGTGTATCTTTTTTTTTTTTTTTTTTACCAGATGTGTTTTGGTAAAGAAAGGCATTATGCCCTGTCTCTGAAAGTACTGCTGTAATGCAAATAATTGGAGAACAACACTCAATTGTTTATTTAATGTTTCCATTTGCTTTCATATTTCCATTTGCTTTTCACTTAGCATTATCAAAAATAACAGTTTAAAAAAATGAATTAACATTGTTGAAAAACTCAAAGGAAGTATATTTTGAAAAAATAAAGCAGGCAATAAATTACATTAATTGTAGGGATTAGAATAAAATAATGCATTCCTCCTTTTCTTCATAACTATTCTTTCTTTGTGTTGCAAGAAGTTGTCCTTTGGAAGTCTGGAGAATAGCCTTCATAACTAGAAATTAACTCTGTTAGATTACCTCAATTTGATAATACTGAAATTAAACAAGCATCCTTTTTAATGACTTAAACTTTAAAAAATAATGTTCTCTCTCATTCTCCAAATTTCAGGTATGCTAGGCAGTTTCTCTATAAGGGTTATTCATGTGAAGCAAAACATTGGGCGTGTGCTTTCTGAAGACCTCTGTAAATCAACAAAGCTATACATAGCACAGTCTGATGTAGTTACCAGCTGATATTTCTGCAAAGACACTCCAAATGAGAGAGGAAATTCCAAACTTCCTTATTATTCCAACATGCTGAGCTTGCTAGTCAATAAAAGTTTTCCAAGTTTGATTTAGTGTATTGGTGGCATTTGGCTGGTTCCAGTGGCAGGTATCCTTTGTTTCCTACCTTTCATTAGCTATGAACTTTTCATTAGTGTTGCATTTCTGAAGCACTCCATTTTTACTATATGAGATATAGAAATCAAGCTATTTCCATTTAAGTATCCCAACTACATCCCCTTTTGACTAGCTGGTAGTAAAAAGCAGTATTACCATGAATAGGTTCACAGAGTGTGCCACTTTTGTGTATGGAATTTGGAGAGCTCTGCTTTCAGGATCTTGTTTTATAAAAGGATATGGCCTGTAGAAGCGGGAATTGAGCCTAAATATTGCACAGCTTTGGATTTCTCTTTTCAAGCTTTGGTACCATTCACGTTGTAATAAGTCAGTCAGCTTCTGCAAACCCAAGCAACCCAACCTGAATAATAATAATAATAATAATAATAAAAATTTAAAAAAGGAAACAAAACAGGTTGATAGGAGAGAGATGTGGTTAGTAAATAAACATGCTTTACACTATAGTGGAAAAACTGTGATGTTGGAATGACAGTGAATAAAACAAAACCAAAATCAGAATAGTCATGTTAGTGACTGGAATGGGCATATGTTTAAATATATGATCATTGGCTAGAATGGGCATGTATTTAAACAAAATCAGAAATGGATCATCCTATTTCTAATATACAAGAAGAACAGAATTGTGGAAAAATGCTAAATAGTCCACGTAGACCTGATTAGGATGTCATAGGAAAGCATCAGCCAGAGACTGATTAATAAACAGTGGAACAGACACCCAAAGAAACATATCTTGTGAAAGGCTGTCTCTTACCTGGAAGGAGGATGCTTGCTCTAATTTTAGTATTCAGCTCCCATCTCTACTCCCTAGGGTGCAATTTTCAGTTCTGTGCTGGGGCAGGTTATCAGCCCATTGCCAGCTATATAACTGTCAGCCAAGCAGATGTAACTTTTTGCATCCTTTTTTTTTTTCTACTTAATAGATGTGGCTTCATTTTAAAAGGTACTTTGCTTTATTAGTGCATAAATGTGTTAACATCACCTTGAAGTCAAATTAAGAAGTTGAGATGACAGGGTTAGGATATATGAGAAGATGTGGAAAGGTATTGACAGAATTGTCCTTTCAAAAGTGCAGAGACAGTTTAATTTTTCAGACATGAAAACATCCTAGAATTGTTGTGGGGGTAAAAATTAAAGGTTCTGTAAGTTAGCTGTTAGATTCTTTTTGTTAACTTATCATGAGAATCTACATATGACAGTTCGTTTTCATTTCCTTTTATTTTGTTCCTTCTCAGATAAACAAGCAAAACATTCCTTTTCAATTTTGTAAGGCAGATGAGCAGTTAGTACCTTTGTGGTATGTTTTGCTGTTATTGATATAGGTGCTCCAAAATAAACAGCTAATTTCTGAAGTTGGAAGTTTTTCAGGATTCTTTGTATGCATTGCAATCCTGGATAAAGGCATGTTTGGCTAAATCTGCTTATCTTTTACACAGATAGTCTGGTTGGAATTGCTGTACAGCATTGTTGCCAGGTATTTCTCAAATAAGAATCCACATATATTGTTCATAAACTCTTTGGATTAAAATTCAGTGATCTCTCTCCTAAAGAGCCTTGGAACAAGTTTTTTATCAGAAAATCATACCAAACAATAAAGCTTGTTAAGAGTTCAAAAAGGCAGCTTTTGAACATGGGGGTCCAATTTAAAGGATGATTTTCATAACAATGTATGTGTTAGAGTATAATATTTATTGAAGCTGGGCTGAAAGACTTCTGTGAAGAGTCTTGACTTGTCAGGTTTCATGATGCTTGTAGAAAATATATAGTGTTTGCATAACTATGCAATTTCTACTACTTAAAAGGAATTTTCAAGGAACTTCCCTTTTATTAATACCCATGAGAAAATAAATCCTTTGGATTTTTGCTGTTTCATTTTCACACTATTTTTTATAAGTCTGTTACCAAACACTACATTGTCCTTGGTCATAGACACAGCGTCTCCAGGGAAGGGGTGTTTGAGCATGACAGACTATAGAATAAAACTCTCTCTCTGTACCCTACTCCAGGCCACCATGGTACTCCAAGTCCTACAACTTGAGAGAAATTATCCATGCCCTTTAAGAATTACCACCATCTATTATTCTTCTACATTTCATCATCTGGGATACAGAGCTCCCTTTACTCCTTCAGAGATGCAGTATGTGTTTCCTTATTCCCATACTGGTACAAAATAAACAAAATTCCAGAAATGTACTGTTTCAATGTCAATTCCATGTCTATCTGTTTCAGTAATAACTGTTGTGTATTTCACATATTCTTCCCAGTTAAACTCATCACTGACTTGATTCCAAACACCTGAGGGCAGTAGGCTGAAATAGAATTACAAACATAAAGTCATAGGATTCTGCTGAAGCCATGTTTTTATGTGGGATTTGGCATTAGTCTCTTTAACAAGTGGAAAAAGCAGTGGTTGAATCTGTGAATGCCCATGCCTAAGTATAGCAGTGAGTTATTAAAACTGTGACTATTAACAGAACTTATTAAAAAAATTACTGTATTCACTAGTTCTTGGAATCATTCTTGGTGTGCTCCAAGAGAGAAGAAAACCCACAAGTCTTTTTTTTTTAAGAGAACTAAAAATTCTCACTAGAAGTTTCTATACAGTAAATCAAGTTGATACCCTTTCTAAATAGTCGACAACATCCTGAATGCCAATATATTCTTCCACTGTATTTATTCCTATGTACCCATCTTCTGAAAAATATATGACTTTTGCTAATTTACAGTTACATCTTCACAGGCCACTTTTTTTTCTTTGACTCTTCTAATTATGGGAAGCATGAGAAAGCTGACCTTCCCTTTCCTCACCCTCTTCATTGTACATCAGAAGCCAGCATTCTTGTCTGCTGGAGTTCAGACAATGTCAAAGGGGAGGGGGGAGAAAAAAAAGAAAAAGAAAAACAATAACTGGGGCTGTCTGCCCATCCTTCCACTGTGTGACCAGGGTGGGTTTGAGATTTAGCATTTTTCATGGGATAGGATTGTACCAAGACTTAACAAATTAAAAAATAGTGTTTAGAAACCTCAGTAAAGGGAGTGATTTTGGGGGGAGACTTTTAGAAACACATCTCAGTTATGGATTACTGTACACAGACCTGGTACCAATTAAATAAATCTTTTTGTTTAAAGTACAGATATGAATGCAAACCAAGCTTTAGCTACTAATACTTAGATTCACAAGCACAGTTTTAGGTTCCTACTTTAAAAGGTTGGCCAGTAAATCTGGGCATATTGTTCAGTGCTGTGAATTTCTCATGCATAGAGTTTCTGCAATGTAATTTACTTTATTAGATGAAGGTCTATATTTAATGTCTGTTGCTGTTCATCTTGGAAAAAGAGATGCACTACTTGAGTAGAAAACTGGTATTCATTTCCCAAAATTCTTAATAAAATGAAAAATAGTTTTACTGTTATTCTGCCATTTGATGATAATTGGATTTTTGGGGGGAGGTGTGTCTGTGACTCAGTATGATTCCATCTTTTCACTACTTTGCTGGGAAATTTTTTTAAATGTTTTAAAATGTGTGTCTAAAATGGTAGTTATACATTAAGGTATAAGGTAACTTCAAAGATAACTTTAAGAAAGAAATACAGGTTTAAATTTTCTTTATCTCTGTCACAAAGTTTATTTGTTGATTCTGAAGGAATTAAATTGATAAATGCAGTGCTCAGGTAGCACCCTGTGACATTTTAACCTGGGTTCAAAGCTTCTCTTGTAGTTCAGCTCCCTCAGAGAACCTTTGATGTTCTTACATTCATTCACCCCTCATTTGCTATTGTCTTAAGTATTTACCTTCTGGAGTTTATTTAGGAAAGGTATTCTAGAATGTAGCATAGTATCTTAAAACAGAACCATGGTAGGATAGAGATGCGTACAGGCATGTTAATCACCTGTGATCTGTCGTGTACTTAGATATAAATTGCAAGGTCAATACTAAACTTATATGATTCTGGGTTATTAAAAAGTGAGGAAGAAACTGTATGCTTCCTTGAAAGATATCTCTGTCATTTTCTTTTTGTAATGATTTTCAAACTTGAGTATTTATTTCAATTTTTTTAACTCCAACATTTGAGTTAGAAATAATTCCTTAAAACTGGCTTGAAAAATAAGCTGTTCAACATACAGTTACTTTTTGTATCCCTTATGATTTTCAATATTAGTTTTTCACAGCTTTCTGTGAGCAATTAGTAATATGTGTGTGCAGAAGATTTGTTCTGTCCTGTTCACTGGCAATATTAAATAGCTCATGAGGAATCTGATATCTAAAACAACTGGAACACCTGCCTTCTCTTCATCACAAGGCTGACCAATGGGACTAATGTACTTTATGCATGAGGTTGGAAATTAAACTGTGAAGAATTACTACAATCTGAGTGCGCAATATGAAATCAGAATTGCATAGTCATAACTTTTTCTCGAGGGGAATACTGCTGAGAGATTATTTGTTTGCATACTTCCTGGGTATAAGATTTATTTATTTAATTTTATTTTAGAAATGCTTTTTTTAATTCCATGCAAGAAACATTAAAGTCAGCTTGGTGAATTCAGTTTTTGTTTCAGGGATCTACAGAGGGGGATTATTAAATATTGTTGAGGGCCGAGTGTAACACAGGACATGATTTGTTTTCTCTGCAGTTTCTGAATAGCAATTCCTAAATTAATAAAGCTGTACTATGAAATTGAAATGGTAAAACAAGGATTTAAGTATGGAATGAAGAAAAATCAGCAAGTTAGTTTTAAAGTCAAAGCTAAATATTAGCATAATTTTTCATTAGAGTTTAGAAAACTAAGGATAGAAGGAGCTTCAGGGGCTGACTAGTCTGCCCTCTCATAGGTTGCCCAGAGAGGTTGTGGAGTCTCCATCCATGGAGATATTCAAAAGCCTTTTGGACATGGTCCTGGGAAACTGGCTCTACGTGGCCCTGCTTGAGCAGGAGGGTTGGACCAGATGCCCTCCAGAGATCCTGTCCAGCCTCAACCGTTCTGTGATTCTGTGACCTGATGCAAGATCAGCTGTAGGTGTGCCATTCTTAACAGGTGTTTGTTAGCCTGTTTTTAAAATATATTTGTTCTCTATTTATAAAAACTGGAGGGTTTTGTATTCTCCATAGGCAACATATTCCAACACTTCACTGTCTTCACCTTCTTTAGACTATTTTTCTTATCATTAAAGCTAAATTTTCCTTAATGCAGTTAAAGTATGTCAGGATTTTCTGTCCTAGCCTCTGTGGATATTAATCTATACTGCACCAAACATCTAGGAATGTGAAGACTGTTATTTTGTCTCCTCTTCCCTGAGGAGAAGGGAAACATTGCTTCACAGGCTGCAGACAACCTACATATCTACATAGCCGAGTGTGATAGGTTTTTTCTCTTCTTTTCCTCTCAGCAGCATGACATTGTTGACTGGTGTTTAAACTGTCATCTACAATTACGCCCTAAATCCTTTTCTTCAGTACTGCTTCTTGCTTTTAAGTTCCTCATCTTTAACACAGATGATTCCTACCTCACTAAAATACCTTGCATTTGTCCATATTGAATTTTATCCTGTTATGTTTAGGCCACTTCTGTAATTTTCAAGATAATTTTAATTAGAGTCTTGTTCTTGAAACTCCCTGATGCCCCTCCTCACCTACTGGAAGTTTGTGAGTTTAATAAATGTATGCCCTCTTCTATCAGTCAGCTTGGTTTAAAGTTTATTTTTACTGCTGGTTGATCCATATAAAACTCCAGTCTGTTTGTTCTTCCATTTTGATAGTAAACCATTGATAAACAATCTCTGATTTTCATTTTACAAAGAAAATACTTATGAAAAAATTACTGTGGAAATTATTCTCTATGTAAGTTTTACTACAAGGAAAAAAGGTATCTGTGAAACTTAGTGCAAGCAACATGTGTATCTCTAATGACTATTTATAGAGGATCTTATCCTGAAGGATTCAAAACTTCTATGCAAATTATATATAAGGGAATCCTTATCACAAAAATATAGTTGTTGCCTGGAGGAGGTATAGCTGTAGTTTAATAATTCACAAGTGGCACTACCCAGAGTTTAAAAATGCAAAATAAAAAAATACAGCATTTTTTTCTGGGGAGTTCTTCCTATATATCTTTAATAAACTATCTCAAATTCCTAACCTAAGAGCCTGAAATTAGGCAGTATGAAATCACTGTGTAAACAAAACTATAGGGAGTCAAAAAAAATTATCCAAATTGGAATTTGACCTATACTTAGTCAGCAGTATCAATACCTTTATTTTTATAAAAAGGTAAAAATCTTTTCTTATCAAATGGCAAAGATTTTTTGTATTATCCAGATTTGAGTGCTTAGATGTATAAATTAATTTTTCAATATTTCTTAATTTGTTTTTCCTAATAGTTTTGTATCTTGTATATTTTGGCATCAAATATAAATTATAAAAGGAATAATTATGTCTAATTCATTGACTTATTTATTAGTAGAGTAACTATAAAAAGACAGTTGTCTATTCATTATTTGCTAGTTTGCTTTTCTTGTAGTCAGAGGTGTTGGTACTCATTTAAAATCAAACTTCAGCTTGCCATTGCACTTTTTGTAGTGAAAATAATGAAAAAAATCAGGTACACTAGCATTGATTATGTTGTCATGTGTACTATACAGTAAGTGCTGATTTATATACAAATGTAGCCATTTTTGTTCTATCTGTATGATTTGCCACTTTACAGTTTTCTAGGATCAATATGGAAAAAGGTAATTAAGCTTAGAAGAAAGGAGAGTTAAGCTGCAGTTCCAGAATAGCTCACAGAATGCACAGTAGAAGCGAAGGTTTGAATTTGACTTGGGTTCCTCACTACTAATTTTCTTTTGGACCACTGATTTACCCTTTTCCCAATTGACTGTAACCAGTCTGTTATTGCTAATCCCTGACTAGTCATCCTACCAAAGGCAAATCCGCTAAAGGGTCCTAATGATGCTTTGGTTCCCCCAGAGGTTTAGCAGGGACATGGGAGAAAGGGAGTCTGAGACCAGTATCTTTAGGTTCAGCACGGAACTGCACTTAAAACTGGAGAGAGGAAAGGAAGAGGCACATGATCCACGGCCTTTTTCTGCTGTGCTGCAACTTTAGACAGGTTAGTTAGAACATCTGTTTGTCCTGAGTTCCCAAAGGTCCAGAACAGCGTTAGTAATATTAACATATCGTTGTAAAGCATTTATTGGATGAAAAATAACATATAAATGCCCTTTGTAGTGAAATGGTATTAAAAAGCTGGGTTTGGAAAAAGTATGAATTCTTTTTTTGGGAATGTCCTCAATTACAAGGTAAGAGCAGTAGGTAGAGGCCTGATAAACACGACGACTTTTAGTTGGTCATCTGATGTTGCAGTCACATAGGAACTCTGAAGGAGTGCTATATCCCCTTACTGTCTTGCTTTAGTTCTTGATACAATGGCTGTTCAAAATAATGTCCAGTTTAGCTTGTGACAAAGGGGTGAAACTGCGGCTACTTCTGTGATCTTGATTGACTGTCTCAGTTCTCACCTTCAGAGTCTTCTGAAATGGTAGTTCTCAGCTTCTTCCTTCCTGGACCACTCTTCTGTTTAGACATGCAGTTATTCCATGGAACTTGGGTCTGGTCAGAGCTCCTCCTCTTAGATTTACCCAAAAAGGTGGTTAAACACTTCGGATTGAGAAGTTTGGGTTTTTAATAATTTGTTGCTGTGGAATTTATGCAATTGATTTTTAATTGTTTACTTTCTGGAAAATTGGTGTAATACTATTAACAGTGCATCCAGCCCTTCTTCTAAGATTCAAGGTGCTTAGGCAATTTTTAATTATTTTTAACAGAGCAGTGGATAATAATTGGTTCTTGAAATAAAACTTTCCCTAGTGAATGTATCATGCTTGTAAAGTAACTAGCATAGATTTATTGATTCTGGCTAGAAATTTAAAACATAACCTTCAACGTTTTATGATCTTCCCAGTGATATGTCCAAATTGCTTCTGGTGCTATGTATTGTATTTAATTCACATTATTATTTAAATTCTTTCTGTAAAAATATACTTAACTAGGTTATTTACTAAGATATATCACTGACATTTACAGAACTGAAAAAGTAATTTATTCACAATAGTTGCTATAAAATTCTGTCATACAAATATGTCTTCCTACTCACCTCTTATTTCAGTATTGCAGGATAGATTTTGACCTACACCTATATAAACAATGCCTGTAACATACGGCTATTCTGTGGATGAAATCACATTAAGTATATGTGAACCTATAAACGATTCTTATGTTGATAAAGATGAAGAATAATCTGTGCTTTGTAAAAGCAGCCAATAATCAGCAGTCTGTGTCCCTAATCTTTATAATAATGTTTTTTTTAATCCTAAGTATGTATCTTAGGCAATTATATACTTCAGTATTACATGTTATTTAAAGTGTTTGTAAGCAGTGCCATTGTGGCTGTCTAATCACTCGCAGCTGCAACCACTATTAATTTTTAAATGTAGTACTATAAGAAGAAATGTGTTGTATACCTCTTCTCTTCACTATGGTTTTAATCCAATAAACTCAACCTCTGCAAGTACGCATATAGCAAGCTGGGAAAGTATTTCTGTAAGGGCTGTGCAAGTCATCTGCTTCTGTTTGGGACAGCATCTGAACACATATCAGAATCCACTAGTTTTCAAATACAGATTTCTTAAATTCCTACTTTATTGAAAATCTCTAGCAAAAGAAAAAATAACTTTGAGTAATTTTTTTCTTTGAATAAGAAAATGATAATGCATGTTTATTAACCACTTGCAGGTAACTATGAGCAGCAGTGGTTGCTTTTGTTTAAGGAAATTTTGAAACATGAAATTTGAAATTTCAGGCTAAGCCAATGACATAAAAGGCTGTGGTTTATAAGCACATGCATAAAATCAATAACCATACTATCAAATGTTCTGTAACTTAACTGTTTAGTGGAAAAAATACCTATTAAGTAGTTCACCATTTTGTGTGCTTAACAGTAAGAGCTCTCTTGAGACATAAACATAAACCCTGTGTGTGCATCTGTCAAAGGGATTCCCCAGATTCCATACTCATGCCTGTATGTAATTTAGTAACTCAATAACTTTATCTTATCTTCTTGTTTCAATTTCAGATGAATTTGGTGCTCCTGTAAAGTGAAGTTCTGATAGGCTAGTGTGTAGCCAGTGCTGTGTGAAGATTCAGTATCTAGTTAGGGAAAATTGACGGACCAGCGAGTCTCCATTAATATGGAACCCTTCCAAAGACAGGTGATATATCCAGCCTTAGTTCTGTAATCACATATTTAAATAAAAATGAGTTGACTGTATTTCAGAATGTTTCTGAAGTGACAGGCTGCAAAGAAAATCCCAAGAATTAGTTTGAAATCATTCATACAACTATTAATTGCCAACTTATGTACAACTATTACTTACCCTGATCAAATCTTTGTTGCTTGGATTTTGCTATTGAATTAGTCTGACAAGTGGCAAAAAATGTGTGACTGCACTGTTGCAGACCTGAAAAGGAGATTTAAAAATCCCCCCCAACAAAAACTGATTGTACTGATAGATTTGCTTTTTATGGAAAGGAGATAATGAATGCGGCTTGATTTTTACCTGTCAGTAGTTCAGGTCTGTGCTGTGGCATCTACTGACTGCTGTCTAGGAGTATCTGCAAAAAGTAAAAATGCTGAGGAAATGTATTAATCGGTAATTAAAAAACAAGCATGTGAAGAACAAAGAAGACACTAAAAGCAAAGGTAGTAACTTAATAATATGTCATGATATTGAAGGAAAAAAAGGGACAGATACCAGGAGATATGCAACTGTAAGTAATCTTTTAGTGCCAGAAACATGTTTGCTGATGTAACTACATCTTCACTAGCAAGGTTTTCCTGTTTAGATAGGCAGCAGGGTAGTTTTACTGCTAAATGGATCTTGTGTTTAGCTGGCCTAAGATTAAAAAAAAACAACAACAACAACAACAAAAACCCCCAAACCAACCAAACAAAAAAAACCCAAAACAACTTTTGCAGCTCTGTCAGGTTCTGAAAGCTGCCAAAAAACCTCTGTATTACACCCTGTTCCAAACATTGATCATGCACACACAATCTGGCCCTGAAAGGAGCTGCAGGTCCTTCCTGAACAGGACATGTTCTAGTATCAGCCATGAGCTCAGACTTTTTTCTGTGCTTAGTTGCAATGCAAGTTAGATTACTAAAGTTTTTCAGTTGGACTTTAGAGAATATATAAGAATTACTAATACATTAGAAGGCTGGTTCTTCCCCTTGAGGAAAGATAAAGTGAGAAGAGTCTTTCTTTGAAAAGTTTTTATTCTTCTGTTGAAAAAGTAATACTTTTCTTGCAAGAACCTAGCTTAAAGTATTCAATGGCAATATATCACAAATATAGTCTAACAAACAGTAACGAGAAGGCTACCTAGGACAATATAAAATGTTTACATCTGTTAGTGACATGCTGCAGATATATTACTGGTTTCCTTCAGAAATGTTCCATTTGAAAGGTATATGTAGCATGTACTTCATTAAAGTACCTTTTGTGCTGCAGTATTAATCAAGTATTAATCAAGCAGCTACAGAATCCTTTACAGCTCTGTACTTTCCTGTTCACGGTATGTCTGTGCGGTTCCCTTAGCTGGCAGCTGCTCCTCCCAGCAGCTGTAGAGTTCTTAGAGGGGTAGTCCTGAGGACCCAGCAGGTATCAGGTTGGCTGTACGACACATGTTGGCTTTTGGGGAAAATGGGCTCCCTCTGGTGAGTGGTCGAGTGGTTGTCAACCGAACTACCTAGGTGTTTTGGCTTGTCTTAGTTCAGATTTTATTTTTAAGGGGACTATCACAGCACTTGAGCACCCACGTGCACTGGCATATAAAGTGTTGCTAGCAACTGTCAACACTCGTTGTCTTTATTTCCTGAAATGGCATAGGTCTTGCAATAGTAAGTCTTGCAATTTTTCGCTAACTGGGAGGGAAGGCTAGGAGAGTGACTGCTGGAAAGCGATGCCTATGGAAAGTTACGTATTAAAGTTGTGTAACATAATTTTGGTGTGCTTCAGTTGTAACTCTGGCCTTAGTAAATCACCAGTGTAGTTGGTTAATATTTCTTAGGCATTTTTCAGTTTATCCTGTGCTGAGTGATTTATTACCTTTACTTCTTGCAGGATGCTGGTCTGAACCAAAAAAGCACAAATATGCTTTGCTTTTGTAGCAAGTATATTTATACACATATAAACCCAGAAACTAAAGCTCTGTAGTCATCCACCTTGCTTCAGTAATTCAAACCTCTCCAGGCTTTAATGGTAGAAGGCAGTCAACATGGTACATCTAGGTACTACATAAACTGCCTCCTAAAGAAGATTTGACTGAATTTTTAAAAGCTGAAAAGGTCATTAAATTTATCATTGAAGCAAGGTTTCTAAATTGAATGTTCTCACGACATTTACATCTAGAGCCCTGTTAAACAGGCATCCTATCTTAATGGAACTGGTAAACTGGAGATAGCTGGGTAGAAATCGCCTTAGATCTTGCAGGTTGTTTGCAGTAGGAGTGAGGATCTCTAGTTCTTGATCTAGCTACATGGTAGTTTATTTAAATTCCTGGGTCTTTTTTTTTTTTAAAGTTTTCAGTTCTGTGTGATAACTGCTCTCTCATCCTTTCAGTAAATACCCTTCAAAGGGTGTTGTGAAGATAAAAAGGTGATGTTAAGGGGACAAAGGAGGAGGAAAGGGGACTTTCGGTTCTTAGGTTTTAGTCAAACAGAAATAGGCCAGGCAAGTGAAATAGGTGTGACTGCTGAATCGCAGGCTAGATAATTCTAAACATATTAAAAAAAAAAAAAAAAGCTCAATTTAGCTGGGAGGTTTTTGCCGCTTAGTTGTCTTTTTTATTTAAAGTTGCTAGCCGTGTCAGGCATGATCCCATGAGGGGCTGAGTTCCCTTCTCTCTTACTGTTCAGTGGAAGTCAAAGGTGTTCAGAACATTGAATACTAATGGATTCTAGGCAGAGAAATTGTAGGCTTCATTGTGCCCTGTAAAGCAAGCAGATGTCTGCCACTGAAAGTGCTGCAAGTTTGGTAAATAGTGTTAGAAACATGATCAGGTTGACTGCTTTGGATTTGGAAGACGTGCAGGTATCTTTTTCTTATCATCTATGACTTCATATGATGTTTCAATGGAACTGTATTGGTATCTTAATTCATATTAAAATATTAAAATAATATTAAAATAATATTAAAATAATTAATATTAAAATTAAAATCTGCTTTGTGTATTAAGAGTAGTCAAGGAACATAAATATCAGAAAACCGAACACTTGTGGCTATCAAGGAGTGAAACCAAATTCATTTTCTGAACTTTCTAACTGCCCAATTTTTTTCTTTTTGTAGTTTATTTATCTAGATAAATGTCAGATGTCAAAAGTTGTAGTGCACTTAATCACTGAATGTAATTGCAAAGATACAACGAAAATCCAGAGCATTTCCACTGGGCAAATTTTAAAATTACAACCTTAAAAAAATTGATATTTTGATTTGCAAAAACAGCATCAAATTTTGTATTCATATGTCTTGGTTATAAAGAATGCCCTTTTCGGTCATGTAAGAACAGATATTTTTTAACAGCATTACCACTGCATCCAATATCAGGGAAGGAAAGGACAGCAGTGACTTTTTTCTGAAAAATAAATGTATCGAATTATCCACCTTGGAGAACGTTTTATTGAACTTCAGTGTTGTTGAGGGTTTAAATCCATTCTTAATTTCTGTCTGATCTTACTTGTTCATCACTGCTGATTAATCAGAACTGCAGATGGCAAGCTGTTGATGTTTGGATTTAGTCACTATCATTTAATAGTTTTGTTAGTATCACTAACATACTTCTGCTAAACTGCTAGGATAGGATTATTTCCATATGCTAAAATCCCAGATCATCTCTTCTGTGACTGTAAGAAATCGGTATGACGGAACAGTCACTGCCCAGCTCCAGGCCCAGCTACTGTCTCATTTGTATCATGTAACAATTTTATTCTGGCTAAAGACAAAGAACTTTACACTTTGAAATTACTGTAAAATATTGCTGCCTACTAAAGAAAGCAATATATAAATATACATTACAAGACCACAGTAGCATAATATATGGTAGCGTAGCCCACCTTCTAGAGAATATCTTATTACATTCATTCTTCTGGCCTTAATAAGGAAACTCTGGGAGGTGAGCGATGCCAAAGAAGAAATTTATTTCACTCCTGTGTAACTGGGATCAGCTTTTTAATCATACAGTTATATGACTTGCATCTAGCATGTCAGAATAAATCTTACATTAGTACAAGTTTGCAGTAGCTCCGCTGACATAAAACCAGCATAAATACAGAGGCTAGGCCAAATTGTTTAGTTCAGTTCAAATCACGGATCTTTTGGAGTGGGTCCAGCATTGTATAAAGCATTCTTTTTTTCTATGACTTGTATGTACTTAAGTATGAAAACTAGCAGGATTTCTGTTCTTGGAAATTCAAGTGTAGGGGGGTTCTACCTGGCCCCGCTGTTGTACTACTTCATGGTCCTGTGCAACTCATTTTCAAACCGAAGGGCACCGAAACCGTAGTGAAGCTGGGAACTCCTTAAGTGATCAAACTGTTGTCCATTTATTTTACAGAGAAAACCGCAACAGGTCTGTGATCTTAGTCTCACGAATTAATCTTTGTATTAAAGGAGTACTTACATTTATGAATATAATGGGTGATGAGCCTTGGATCTCTATGACGGGTTTTTTTGAGGAAGGTGCCATTTCTAGGCTTCCTTTCAATGTCATTTAAACGGAGTAGCATTTGCCATTGACTGTATTGGAATTTGTTTGGGTCCACGTATTATCTGTCTGGAATAGGTATCACAGACGTACCCAGCACTCGTGTCAGTTAAACATGTCATTTCCCGTTGATTCCCATACATTTGATTTATGTCTTCAGAGGGGGGTAGGGAAGGCGTTACAGCCACGTTAAAGCCAAGCCCAAGCAGTCCTGTCGGCGGCAGAGTTAACTCCTTCCTAGGAGAAGGCGCGGTGGAGGCTCTCCCCTGCACCTCAGGTCCTCCAGAGAGGGCTGCAGGAAAGCGGGCCGCCCCCCGGGGGACCAGCGGGAGCGCCGGGGCAGGGGCCGAGCGGACAGCTTGAGGGGCAGGGCGCGGGGAGACGGCGGGCCGGGGCGGGGGCCGCGCTGCCTCCTCCCGGCAATGCCCCGCGCCCTGCCCGGCCCCGCGCCCGCCGGCCGCGGCGCAGGGAGCCCACGCGTGTCCGCCGGGAGGCGAAAGCGCTCTTACCTCGGAGTGGGAGTCGCGCACGTCCCTCTCCCCCCGCCGGACGCCCATCAGTCCTAAAATGCGGGGACCCCGTTGCTTAACACTCCCCAAAGCAGCCGCGCGCAGATGCGGGCAGCTTACTGTGCGGGACCGTGCCGGTCCCCCAGCCTATTGCCTGTCCCCCGCGGCTGCCAAGCCCGGGGCGATGGTCCGTGCTTCCACCGAGGCGGCTCCGCTCTGGGTGCTGCGTGCCGCTATGGGCAGCGAGCTTTTTGCGCGTTTGGGTGTTTGTGTGTGCTTTTGCTAGAAAGGAATTTGCAGATTAAACTGACGCAGGGGAAGCGGTAGCTTTTTAAATGTTGGGGACTATTACTTTGTTGTAAAGTAGTTACCGTTGCGTCGGTAGGGACATTTTTCATCTTTTGGTTTTTGATATTTTTCCTTTCGATAGTGGGTCATTCCCGACCAGGGCCTCTCTGATCCACGCACTTTGCTACCGCAAAGTCCCGAAAAGTCGTAACTGGGGGAGATTTCTTGCACTACGCCGCGTTGTCGGGCTGGGCTGTATTCATTTAGTGGGTTTGAACTGCTTTAAAGAGGCAAAGCGTGTTGCCTTTAAATACACGTTAAAAAAAAAGGCTCTTGTCTTGAGAAACTGCTCGATTTGCAGGAAACCCTCCGGATGTTTGCTGCTTTTCATGTGGCATTTGTGGTCGGCTCTGATAACGCTGGGAGCACCACTTCCAACACCGCATTCGGTAATGGACCTGAAATAGAAACACATCTCTCGCCGGAGGATCCCCGCTCCGCGCCCCCGCGCTGTGTACCGGCGGGTTTAAAAGGTCAATAAATCAGAAGGATGAACTCTTGGCGGCATTGTTAGGTTGGGAAAGTTAACGAATGACCCCAGGAGTCGTGCGACCACGAAGGTTTCGGGAGGACCAGAAGAAGATCTTTACTGAGCGCTTCAGGGAAGCGAGGTAGAAGCAGAGAGCGCAACTTGAGTCAGAATCAGAGCTGTGCGGTGTGCTTTAAAGTTACAGTTCAAAAATACCTAAACAGCCAAAACAGAAAGCGAGAAAAGCGGTGAGATAATCTAGTTATGACACCAGGGGCACTGAAAGGGTCACAAACTGCCAACATTTTCTGTACAAACCAGGGTGCTTTTACTTTCTCGGCTTAGATTCAAAACACACCTTTCTTTCTTTGATCCCAGATCAATGAGCTGTAGAAACAGTTTGCACAAATCTCCCAAACAAAGTCAGCGGCGGTTTGCTTAGTTTATTACCTCATGTTCATTATATAGAAAAACATTTTCTTTTCTGCTGGAAGTGACAGCCCCAAAGTTGCCGCCAAGTGTATTTGTACGCGGTCCCTCTACTCGCTGAACTTTTTCATTGCAAGCTCTTGCAGGATTTGTTCCCTTGGCTCACGAAAATGTTTCCGCTAAATAGAGTAAAAGGGACGGTCTGGCGTTTTAACAAGATCAGCTCGTAAAAAAGGTAATGCTCTCTTCTGCGCGTTCAACTCCTAGGCGGTCAGTTTTGTCCGAGTCAGTAAGACGGCGTGAGCTGGGGACTGACCTGGAAGTCACTGGCAGCGCACCGACCTCGGCAGGGCAGCGCAGTGCTGCCTTCTTGGGTTTTGTTTTGCTTGGAAGTTATCTTGCTTTCTGCCCTCAGCTGAGTATTCTGTTCTCTGCGGGGAAAAATACGCACACTTTCCTCCCGCATGAGTTTGTTTCAGACACGATTCGGATTCTGTTTAATTCCGAGTTTTCTCTGGGTGTCAGCCATGCTTCGGTGCGTCCCCTGTCCTCGGGCAGCTGGCCTGGGATTAGGTCCTAGCACGTCGTGTCGGGAGGTGTCACAACCTCAGCCATAAAACTAAAGTCGCTGGCACACCAGCCTTAAAAATGTACGCCCTAAGGTAGTGTCCCAAAGGCGTTGGACTGAAAACGATTGAAAAAGCACCTAATTCCTAACGAGCGTTCCTGGTTATTATCGCCGGTTCTGTGATGACGGTCGGCTTTGCAACCGGAGCGCGTCCCCATGAACTTCTTTTACAATCAATTTCAAGGGCATTATACTTTTGCAAGAACGGTCTTATTATATACTAGTATGAGATCAGTTTACACATACATATGTGTAGGATCATTGTTTTCGCCTCCGCTGCCTTTTTCGGCATCTGCTGTAAGGAAGAAGGGCAGAGCTGTTGGAATCGCTGCCTCTCGTTGTGCTGGACTCCGCGCGTGTTTGAACGGGGAAAAAACCACCTACAACCTTCTCTTTGCTTGTTTTTAGGCAGCTACTGTTGGTTTGCTTGGTTTTAGGCAGTCTTTTGGCAATGGTTTCCCCTCCTGGTAACAGGGATAAATAGAGGATACCGTTAGTCTGGAAATATATCGTTTGTTTATAACCTCCAACAAACAGAGGGGAGCAGAAAGCCCGAATGCAGAGGTGCCTGGAGAGCTACCCTCCCCGGCCTTAGCCCTGGGCAGCCACCGTTCGCCACTGCGTTTTTCTTTTTGGAATATCTGCTGGCTGTCAAGTGTAAAGGAGCAGGTTTCACGTTGCACGAAACAGGAAATTCAATGTTAGAATAAGTTAATGGTGATGCTGGCTTCATTCATTTAATTTCAGCGAGAATTCTTACAATACTGGTTTATTTGATCGAACTGGCTACCCAAACAAAGGTGTCCTTAACCAAATAAACCTCTTTGATCTTCAGTTTAAAGCTCAGCGGTTTCTCAAATAAGCATTGATGCATTTAATAGCACCACATAACAATGCAAATATTAATCCGAGCGCCCGTGAAAACGTTGTATTTTACGTTAGTTTGTACGCCAAAGAAGAACATAAATGGTAGGGAGATAGAATTTGTGTTTATTCTGAAGCGACGGACTTTTTACAAACATCCGCTTGTATTTACGGTTTATTTATTCGGGCAAATCAGAGAAATCCTGAACAAGGCAATGCAACAAGCAATACGGACTGCAAAGCTCAACTTAAATACTACGTCAACTTACGCTACATACAATAAATATTTGCGCTTTTGGCAGACACTGAATAACTTTATTACGAAGCATGAAAAACGGGGATAGGATATATTTCATAGGCTTTGCTGTGGATTCAGTATCCTACTGCCCCACGCAGCTTCCATCGTTCATGGGCTTATGAGGTAAAATACGCTCAGGTGGCACTAGAAGGCAGGAAGCTGAAGTGTGAGGAACAGATGATGACTTGGCTTATTCTTCCCAAGTGACTCTCCAAGTCTGCCTACAAAAAGAGCCCTTTGTGTCCCTCCCGGTGTGACGGGGCATCTAGGTACGGTGGGAAATAATCTGTCCCTTCCATCTCTTTCGTGTCTCCTCTGCTTGAGGTTGTCCATTTCTGCCCGGGCCGGTGACGGGTGGGTATTTGCCTGATGACAGGACGGCAGCGCACAGCCTCGGTGGGCCGGTCTCTGCCGCCATTGCGGGGAGCAGGGCTGAAGTCCGAGGGACGCCTACGAACGCGCTGTTGGTTCCCCCGAACGACCCCCCCCAGTCCCACGGGGGCGGGGGCAGCGCTGCCCGCGCCGAGCGCCGCGACCTGCCCAGGTGCCGGGCCGGGCCGGGCCGTGCCGGGAGGAGCCCCGGGGCCGCCCCGCGCCGCAGCGGGAGCCGCCGCCGCCGTCCCGCGGCGCGCCCGCCCCCGCGGCCCCATTGGCCGCGCCGCAGCTCAAATAGGGCCGGGCGCCGGCAGCCGCCAGCAGCGAGCGGGGCCCGAGAGCCGAGCCCGTGCCGCGGCCCCGCCGGAGCGCTCGGCCTTGGCGGCGGCGGCGGCGCGTCCCGAGATGAGCAGCCCCGATGCGGGCTACGCCAGCAGCGACGACCAGGCGCAGGGGCGGTGCTCGCTGCCCACCATGATGCCGGCCGTGGGCCCCTGCCCGTGGGCAGAGTCGCTGAGCCCGCTGGGCAAGGCGAAGGCGAAGGGCGAGGCGGCGCCGTCGTCGGGGGCGGCGGGCGGCCGGAGCAAGAGCGAGGCGCGGATCCGGCGGCCCATGAACGCCTTCATGGTGTGGGCGAAGGACGAGCGCAAGCGGCTGGCGCAGCAGAACCCGGACCTGCACAACGCCGAGCTCAGCAAGATGCTGGGTGAGCGCGGCGGGTCCCGGCGGGCGAGGGGTGCGGGCGGGTCCGTGGGAGCGAGGAGCGCGGGCGAGCCTGGGGGTCCGGGCGGGGGGCGGGTGGGCGGGTGCGAGGGCGAGAAGCCCGCACCCGGGCAGGTCTGGGGGTCCGGGCTGCGGGCGGGGTCCCGGGGTCCGGCGTGCGCCAGCGTGCCGGGGGGCCGGCGGTGCCGGCGGGCGGGCCCGAGGGCGAGGAGCCCGCGGCCGGGCGGGGCTCGGGGGCCGGTCTGCGGGCGGCGGCGCTGTCGGAGCCGCGCGTCGGTGCCCGGCGGTGGGCGGCCGGTCTGACGGTGCTCGTGGGCGCAGGTAAATCGTGGAAGGCGCTGTCGCTGGCGGAGAAGCGTCCGTTCGTGGAGGAGGCGGAGCGGCTGCGGGTGCAGCACATGCAGGACCACCCCAACTACAAGTACCGGCCGCGGCGGCGGAAGCAGGTGAAGCGCCTGAAGCGGGTGGAGAGTGGCTTCCTGCAGCACGGCCTGGCGGAGGCGGCGGGGCCCGGGCTGGGCGGCGAGGCCGGCGGCGGCAGGATGTGCGTGGAGGGCCTGGGCCTGCCCTACGCCGAGCAGGGCTACGCGGCGGCGGCGGCGGGCGCGGGCCACTACCGGGACTGTCCGCCGCTGGGCGCCGCCTTCGACGGCTACAGCCTGCCGACGCCGGACCCGTCGCCGCTGGACGCGGCGGAGAGCGAGGCGCCCTTCTTCGCGGCGGGGCTGCAGGAGGAGTGCGCGCTGGTGCCCTACGGCTACGCGCCGCACCCGGCGGCCGAGTACCCGCCGGCGGCGGCCGAGAGCCCGGCGGGCGCGGCGCTGCGCCGGCACCTGCCGCCCGGCGAGGCGCTGGGGCCGGGGCCGGGCGGCTCGCTGCAGGGGCTGCTGGGCTGCCCGGCGCCGCTGCACGCCTACTACGGGCAGGCGTGCCAGCCGCCGGGCGCGGGGCGCGGCCCGCTGCCGCCGCCGCTGCCGCCGGGGGCGGTGGGGCAGCCGTCGCCGCCGCCCGAGGCGGCGCCGTGCCGGGAGCAGCTGGAGCACTTGCCGCAGGAGGAGCTGCTGGGCGAGGTGGACCGCACCGAGTTCGAGCAGTACCTGCGCTTCGCCTGCAAGCCCGAGCTGGGGCTGCCCTTCGCGGGCCACGACGCCGCCGGGCTGCCGGCGCCCGAGGGCGCGGGGCCCATCTCCGCGGCCGTGTCGGACGCCAGCAGCGCCGTCTACTACTGCGGCTACCCCGACGTGTGAGGGACTGGCTCGGGGGCACGCCACGGACTGGCAGGGAGGCGCCCGGCCCCGCTCCTATTTATGTAATTTATTTGAATCTTGAGAACTGACAGGGTATCTGTGACCTGCTCGAGGTTTAAAAAGCAATGTGCTGTCTCGCTGTCCAGGTGGTGCAGGTCTTACCATCACTGTCCGACAGTGACATGTAAAACTGTTCCTGCTGTGGAATCGTTATACTAGTTACAGACGTGGAATACAGTTTCTGAGATCTTGTTAGAGATCCATACGCTTTTTTAATGTTGTACAGAGTGCTGGTTTTTATATGTTGGGTTTGTACAGAATAATTTTGCACTTTTACAAATAAAGGGAGAATAATAAAACTGGTTGCTGATATCTCCTCAAAGAGATGTTATCGTTCCTTGTAATCGATTATTATTGCTTTTTAAACTACTCTTACTAATTTCCTTTGCACTAAGTGTTAGGTCCTGTCACCTTTTCTGTAGACATAGTCTTCTTCTGTCTCTCTTGCTGAAATTATAAACAAAATTCAGAAACTGTCTACTCCACGTTGTTCTTTAAAATTTTTTTTTTAACTTTATTGGTGGTTTCTTAGACGGTTGATTAATATGAGTGAATTAAAAAAAAGGTGACCTATTTTATGTTTGAAGTGTAAAAAGACTGTAAGAAAGCTCTTACTGAAGTAGGTTAGGGTTTGGGTCTGTTTTTAATGTAATCGTGGACACATTGGATGCCATTAAGAACAGCGCCTTGCTGACCTGGCTGGATAAGTGCTAGTTAAAGCACCGCCCTGGAGAGAAAGTCTTTCCTGTCCCAGGAGCTGCCCTTGCTGTGCCAGGGAAGGGGGTGGCAGCAGGGGATACCAGATCTCTGCTGCAGAGAAGGAGAGCAGTAAATCAGGGTTCAAAGTAGGTGAAAAATTGTGACATGAGCCTCTAAAGGGGGAGGCTGGCCAGGAGCAGCCTGCTTGGGCACCCAGCCATGGCAGCACTTTCAACCCTACGTCAAAGAGTCTAACCTTTTCTTTGCCAAAGAGGTTCCTTATACTATGTCATCATGACTATAGATAGAAATATCTTTGTGATTGATAAATATGTGCTCTGCAGTTAAACTTCCGTGGAAAAAAGGCAGACTTGTCCACTGATTAACCTGTCTTCCATCAGGACGGGAAATTAAATTGGGTGCATTTTCAAATTACATTTAAAGAGGCTTATGTTTGTACCGGTGAAAGATAAAAGAGCATACACAGGCCCAGATGCAAGCTGCCTCGGTCAATGAGTTCCAAGCATAGCCTCGTTGGCAAAAATTGACTATGTAATTGCATACTGTTGCTGTGTCTTGAATTAAAATGCATTCACACCCGTAGTATTCTGTAAAATAATCTACCCTCTAGTTTCTTAACCTTCCCATTTTACTTTTCAAACAGTCTTCAGTTCTCTGAGGTATACCTGAAGTACCCACCCTGCCACTCTCTTCACTCCTTTTCTGCATGTACATGAGAAAAATGATATATTCCTGAATGAGGTGGTACCTCAGGCCAAGAACACTAGCTGCCATCTTGATGTTTTAATTTGGAAAAATTTATAACATGTTCCTAAGCATAGACACGTAAACCCAGTAAAGAAATACACATGAGAAATTATGGTTTTGTATTGGTTGAGTTTTCCTTTCATTATACGGTTTTAACCTACAGGATTAAATTAAATTCATTTTGCCCTTTTCGCACACGTTCACAGCTTTCTGGAGGAAAATCAGTTTGGTTGTTTTTGGAAATAAATCATTATTATGCTTTTGATAAGTTTGGCCACCATTTCTTGTCATTTTTCACTTAGGTGCAGGTTTTGCTCCCCTCCTCTCTCCTTCACCCCAACTTGTCGGACAGATGAAGGCTGAAGCAAACTTGAAGCTGTAAGTGGGTTCATGATGAAGGTGAAAAGCTTCTACTTATTTTTTTATAATAATACTGGAAGTGATTGACAATAAATTGTAGTAAATAAATATATAGGTTTTGGAAAAGGGTTGACCAGCATAGCAGTCCTGGATGCCAAACAGCGTGTGGTGATGATGTATAGGCAGATCTTACAACAACCCTTTGCATAGAGCTTTTGCAGACTCAGATCTAAGGAGCATTATTTCCCTGTATGTATCCAGAGGTGTAGCTTCCCCCCCCGCCTATGAGAAGAACTGTCTGAATCTTCTTTAACATGTCTAAAATGTGGCAGGTTTATGTACTGCCAATATACTTAGAGCAAAATTTTCTGAAGCTCCGTCCAAGCCCTATGTTCCATAGAGCACGTCTTGAGTTTCTGATTCTAAATGATATACAGTCAAATCTGTCCTGGAGGCCTTTTGAAAATGTTAAACCTTCCTCACATCCCATGAGTGCCCATGACAACTGGGTATTAAAAGAAGGATCCAAAACTGATGAATTATCTTCCACAAGTATTTTCCATGACACGGTTCTGGTGGTCAGGCGGTGGAAGCGGTTGCTACCTTCCTCGGGAGGCTGTGGAGAAGGCTGCAGGTATGTGCCACAGATTGAGGTGCTTCATGGCCTGCTGTACTCGGGGTCTGCCACTGCCACCCCATTCCTGGCACTGCACCCAGGGCAATTTGCTCCCTGGAAACCGCATCTGCTCTTCCCTTAGTGGTTCTGGTTTGCTCCTCACTTCACCAAAAAGCAGGGTGACAGCTTTAAACAGTTCTCTAACCTTGCCAAAACAGCCGCTCTCCAGTGAAACAATGGCATTAGCTGGGCAGCGCTGTCAGGCCCCTTCCCACAGGGACGGTGAGTGCCCTGCGTAGCTCACTCAGGCCACTTGTGCCCAAAAGGAATTCAGCTCTTCTTTCTTTGTCCCTTTCTTACCAATTTGTCGTGTTTCAAGAGGTCTGTAGTCGGATCTCGATTTTCCCTAACACAGCCAAGCTCCTTATGTGGGTGTCACACTGCAATCGGAGGAGGTGTGGGGTTTTTTTTTTTTTGTGTGTGTGCGTGTGTGTGCGCTCTCTATTCCTTAGGTGAATCAGGAGAAAAGTAAGTAGGCCCAGTCTGAGAGAAAGAGGTTCAGGCAAAGGTGCTGAATTAAAACCAGCTCAAGGTTTGTCTATACAGGACAGGTGGTGGGGAAAAGTCAGGAACGGAGAATAAAAACACACTTGCTAGTGGAGAGTAGCTGGGACTGGAAATGTCAGGAAGCAGTGGTCTTGTGCTCTGAAAAAGCAACCTTAACTTAGGGGATTTCTGTCTGTTTCTGGTAGCTGCATGCTTTTCAAACTAGAAAGAGAGTAATCCGTAGAAGACGTTAGCAGCAATACTGCTGCAGAATTTCTCCCTGTAGACAAGTTTTATTTATTTACGTGGCCACCCTACCCTTGTTTTGGAATAAATACCTCTGTTTACCTTGCCTGTGAAGGACATACAAAAATCCTGCTCTTAGCACGCCCACGCGGGAAGGTGTGCTGAAAACCACAGCCAGCCGCGCAGTAGTGGGTAATGACACCGGTGCGAACAGCACGGGGACACCTACCGCAGGCGACAGCGACAGGTCGTTTGCAACCTTGTGACAAGCCTAAATGAAAGCAGCACCGTGCCGAAGCGGCCGGGCGGGCCGAAGGGGGCTGCGTAGGGTCCCCGGCGTTACAAAAAGCGACGGATTACTGTCCTTCCCCTCCCGGGACCCCCCGCTCCTGTCCCCCGTGGCTCTGCCTGCAGCTCGGCGGGATCCGCTGTTCGCAGCCCGGGGTGAGAGCCGGCTGTGTGGCCGGGGCCTCACCGTTGTGAGCCTCCGCAGCCCTCCGAGTTTTGCTTTCCCTTGGGACCCGCTGCCAAATTCGGTTGCAATTGCCCAACGATTCGAACAGGACAGAAAAACAGTGCGAACATCTCCTCGGGTTCTTTACTTAGACATTAGTGTGCATCAGGGCCTGACAGTGGCTAACTGTCTCTGTATTGCTGCACCGAGGAGCTCGGGTTATGGACAGGTCTGTAAATTCTGTAAATACTTGCACACCCACATATGCTTAACGTTAGACAGAGAATGAATGTGTTGACTAATTAAACGCCTGCAAGATCAGAGCTCAATCGCCCTGCTTCAGCTTCCTGTCTGTAAAAAGAGGACAGTGTCTTTCCCCTTCTGGGTGTTTGAACAGAGGCTCTTAAACACGGCGACTGTCTCTGCACCTACCACACTGTGCACCGACCAGTCAAGGCTTCTCGCAGACTGCTGCTTTTTGATACTTTAAGGGTACGTATTTCACCCTGAATGATTGACTCGGGAGCTCGCAGGAGGTCCGTGGCATAAAGAGATTTCAACCAAAATATGAATCCTGGCCCGGAGCAAGAGCAGCTATGTAATTTTCCTTGCTCCTGTTGTGGCAGCCGAGTGACCTCTCTCCAGTTTGGGTGCTGCTGAATCTATCCTCGGTTTTATTCATTGGGCTGGGAAAAAACCCGCAAAGCCCACACCTTCTGAAGAAAAAAAAAAAAAAGAAAATGGTTGTCAGCGGGGAATAAGCAGTTTCTACCCTGTAAAACGACGGGTTATGAAGGCGCCGGCGCTCGTGTAGGAAAAGGGTAGGTTACTTGTTCCCTCTGCCTGCTCTAAGGGCGGTGCAGAGCTCGCCGGCCCCCGCTGCTGTCCGCACCGATGATCTGTTCTCACTCCGGATTGCCGTGTCCCCTAGGCGCTTGTGGCGTCCCAAGACGGAAGACCGGGTGGAATTACGTGTTTGCAACATATTACATCTGAACCTCGTTTCAAAGCCACGCTTGCTTTGAGGAGTATGTGATTTATTTGCCGCCTCTCCTAATGTCCTTTCTTTACGCTGCTGAACCTCTATTTCTGGCGCTCGAAAATCGTTAATACTCAGGGGAGCTGCTGACGGCGATGATGATCAGCAGAGCGGCTTTATGCGACAAGCCCAATAAACTCTCGCTGTCAGGTTTTCGCGTGTTGTGAATGAATTGCGTGGTGTGACCTTCTACGTGTTGCGAACGAATCGCGTGACGTGACCGCAGCCCGCCGGACGGTGCTTTGACCCGCCCAGCTATGATTTGGCCCGGCTGACCCATTCCGTGTCTGCCGCAGAAGACCCGCAGCACGCTCGTGAGATTGCGTGTCTCCCGCCCACGTACTCGCCACCCGTCTCTCCAGCACGCTCCGGAGGGGGACAGCGGGCGCCGATTGCCAGGCTGACCGGGCTGGTGCGGAAGGCGCAGCCCACGGGTGGAGGATCCACGGGGCGACCCGCCGCCGCCAGCGCTCGCCCGGCGGCCTCCTGGCGGCACAGCCCCGCGGTGGCCTCTCCGTCCCGCTGCCAAACAGCACCGACGGCGGCTGCCGTGGCGGGCACGAAGGGGGGACATGAGAGGACGGGGCCGCCGCGCAGGTGGCCGAGAAGAGCGGCGGTGCGGCTTCAGGCTCGAAGACAGCCTGAAGGCAGCCTGAAGTCCTGTCGAAGGCAGCCCGCTAAAAACGACGTGGAGCTGGAAGACAGGTCCTGTCGTCCCGTCCCGTCGTTGTCGTCGTCGTCCCCCCGCGCCTCGTCCTGGAGGCTGTCAAATTTTTCCCTAAAAATCGAACCCCAGTTACAGCAGGGAACGGGGCGGCTGCGTATTTCTATACTGGGGAAACTTAAAATAGGTATCTAAAGAATTTTGTGTGTGTCAAGAACGAGAGCGGAGAAGCTATTCTTTCCTGCAGTTTAGGAGGTTTTAGTATAAACATATTCAGCTAATTCCTGTCTGAACGGATTTCTGTCGAACTTAAGTTGACATCATTATCGTCGTTATCTTTAAATGCTTTTTTTCGTCATTATCTTTAACGCTTGATCGTTCCTCGAGTATGTATTCCGCCCCCCGGCCCCTTCCCAGCCGGCAGGCGTTCATACTCGCTTTTCCAGGCTCCCAGTTCCACACTTCAGGTGGAAGACGCAGGACTAAATAACTCCTGGAGTTCTTTGTTAAGGACGAACACAAAAGGATTTAGTCTCGACTTCAAGCGAAACACGAACACAGAGGTGCCGGGCAAGAAATTGTAAAATGCCTTACAAAATGCCTGTGTCGGTCGGTGGAGAGAAGAGGGGGGGTTCCCCGAGGGCAGCGAGCTGCCGGGGGTGCTCCCACCCCCGCTCCCCGCCCGGGAGTCACCGCACCGCCCCGGCAGGAGCACCGCCCGCCCAGCCCCGCCGCGCAGCCGGCACCGAGGGGCTGACACGGAAAGGCGCGCCTTGCTGGAAAAAAAGGCGTTATCCTCAGCGGGCGGCAAACTCCATTAACGAGGGCAGGACTTATTCCATATTTTGTCCCCCCCTGTAACTGCACAGCCTTTTTATTTGAATACGAAGCTGTAATTTCGTGTATAAAGGCACGGATGTTTCGGCTTGTACAGTTACGCTGCGTACCAAAAGGGTCCAACAAACACGCTCCAGGTCATGCCAAGGTTGCAGATGGCTCGGCTGCTCGTTCACGGGCAAACTTGTTATGCCCTCACCCTGCAGGGAATACGGCACTAATACAATACCTTCCGTGGTACGTGACGAAAAGTAGGGTTATTGGTACGACTGACAATACGATCAAATACTAGAAAGCTTAAAAAAGAAGAATTTTTGCAGCTGATGAACATGTCCCATTTCTCAGGACCACGCTCACAATGACGGCAGTCGGACAGTCATAAAAATAGTTCGCAAAAAACCCCAAAAGGCCTTTTTAGGAAAAACAAACTGTTGTCTTCACAGCCTTTCTAAACGTTCCGATGAACTTCCGAGGGTCGGCTTAACTTTGAACACGCCGGGATTTAATGACACCAACTTGCCAGGGACGCAAAGCACAGGGCGACAGGCACGGGAGGGTCCCGCCGAGCAGCGACGGTGGCAGCCAGGTGGGAAGACATCTCTGCCTGGGCGCGGTGCTACGCCGCCGGGGCTGCGGGCGCGGGTGCACCGAGGCATCTCCGCGCCGTGACCACGGGACAGCCGGTTGTGGGGGAGTGGGAGCCGCGAGGGCCCCGCGACCTGCCCAGGTGCCGGGCCGGGCCGGGCCGTGCCGGGAGGAGCCCCGGGGCCGCCCCGCGCCGCAGCGGGAGCCGCCGCCGCCGTCCCGCGGCGCGCCCGCCCCCGCGGCCCCATTGGCCGCGCCGCAGCTCAAATAGGGCCGGGCGCCGGCAGCCGCCAGCAGCGAGCGGGGCCCGAGAGCCGAGCCCGTGCCGCGGCCCCGCCGGAGCGCTCGGCCTTGGCGGCGGCGGCGGCGCGTCCCGAGATGAGCAGCCCCGATGCGGGCTACGCCAGCAGCGACGACCAGGCGCAGGGGCGGTGCTCGCTGCCCACCATGATGCCGGCCGTGGGCCCCTGCCCGTGGGCAGAGTCGCTGAGCCCGCTGGGCAAGGCGAAGGCGAAGGGCGAGGCGGCGCCGTCGTCGGGGGCGGCGGGCGGCCGGAGCAAGAGCGAGGCGCGGATCCGGCGGCCCATGAACGCCTTCATGGTGTGGGCGAAGGACGAGCGCAAGCGGCTGGCGCAGCAGAACCCGGACCTGCACAACGCCGAGCTCAGCAAGATGCTGGGTGAGCGCGGCGGGTCCCGGCGGGCGAGGGGTGCGGGCGGGTCCGTGGGAGCGAGGAGCGCGGGCGAGCCTGGGGGTCCGGGCTGCGGGCGGGGGCCGGGGGGCGGGTGGGCGGGTGCGAGGGCGAGGAGCCCGCACCCGGGCAGGTCTGGGGGTCCGGGCTGCGGGCGGGGTCCCGGGGACCCGGGGACCGGCGTGCGCCAGCGTGCCGGGGGGCCGGCGGTGCCGGCGGGCGGGCCCGAGGGCGAGGAGCCCGCGGCCGGGCGGGGCTCGGGGGCCGGTCTGCGGGCGGCGGCGCTGTCGGAGCCGCGCGTCGGTGCCCGGCGGTGGGCGGCCGGTCTGACGGTGCTCGTGGGCGCAGGTAAATCGTGGAAGGCGCTGTCGCTGGCGGAGAAGCGTCCGTTCGTGGAGGAGGCGGAGCGGCTGCGGGTGCAGCACATGCAGGACCACCCCAACTACAAGTACCGGCCGCGGCGGCGGAAGCAGGTGAAGCGCCTGAAGCGGGTGGAGAGCGGCTTCCTGCAGCACGGCCTGGCGGAGGCGGCGGGGCCCGGGCTGGGCGGCGAGGCCGGCGGCGGCAGGATGTGCGTGGAGGGCCTGGGCCTGCCCTACGCCGAGCAGGGCTACGCGGCGGCGGCGGCGGGCGCGGGCCACTACCGGGACTGTCCGCCGCTGGGCGCCGCCTTCGACGGCTACAGCCTGCCGACGCCGGACCCGTCGCCGCTGGACGCGGCGGAGAGCGAGGCGCCCTTCTTCGCGGCGGGGCTGCAGGAGGAGTGCGCGCTGGTGCCCTACGGCTACGCGCCGCACCCGGCGGCCGAGTACCCGCCGGCGGCGGCCGAGAGCCCGGCGGGCGCGGCGCTGCGCCGGCACCTGCCGCCCGGCGAGGCGCTGGGGCCGGGGCCGGGCGGCTCGCTGCAGGGGCTGCTGGGCTGCCCGGCGCCGCTGCACGCCTACTACGGGCAGGCGTGCCAGCCGCCGGGCGCGGGGCGCGGCCCGCTGCCGCCGCCGCTGCCGCCGGGGGCGGTGGGGCAGCCGTCGCCGCCGCCCGAGGCGGCGCCGTGCCGGGAGCAGCTGGAGCACTTGCCGCAGGAGGAGCTGCTGGGCGAGGTGGACCGCACCGAGTTCGAGCAGTACCTGCGCTTCGCCTGCAAGCCCGAGCTGGGGCTGCCCTTCGCGGGCCACGACGCCGCCGGGCTGCCGGCGCCCGAGGGCGCGGGGCCCATCTCCGCGGCCGTGTCGGACGCCAGCAGCGCCGTCTACTACTGCGGCTACCCCGACGTGTGAGGGACTGGCTCGGGGGCACGCCACGGACTGGCAGGGAGGCGCCCGGCCCCGCTCCTATTTATGTAATTTATTTGAATCTTATCGGAGAGTTTCGCAACCTCCCTCTGGGCGGAAGTATGCCACTGTCGTGCAGGTTAAAGGCATGGTTCAAACTGTTTTTCGACTGGTGTGCCGGCACGTTTACATCTTTTTTACGTCCATGCCCCAAACTACTGTTACTCTTGCAACATCAGCACCGTTACTCGTTTGCCCGGAACGCGTTTTTATTAGCTGTTTTTAACTCTACTTTATTTATCCTTTTTTTTTTGTACTTCAGGAAAATAAATTTATGTACAGCTGTTTCTGTCATTCTTCTTGGCCGTATGGCCCTTCAGGGATACTAATCTAAAGTTAAATCAGTCATGCCCTAAGGTGGAGTAAAGTGAATGCAGATACTGTGTGACACTTTATTTCACCATGACAATGGCTCTAAAACGGTCTCCAGCACCAAAGAAGTTTGTTCCCAGGTGTGGCTGTATTCCTGTTACATAGCTGAATGGCCTGACCTGTGCTGCTGTCTGTCTCCTGGAGTACAGAACATGTGACTGTACTTTACTGCGTTTTCTGTAGGTTTTTTCTGGTTTATAAGTGCCAACTGGAATTTGCAATTGCCATTAACGCATTGGGAAAAGCCTCCTCCCCGAAACTATTCTCTCTATAACAGAAGAAGCTAGGTAAGTTTGAGATGCTAATTTTAAAGTGTGCCTGGAAGCCCATTGGATTTGGATACTTGTGGATGTGAAGGTGATTTTGCTTTACGTAGTGATTTCTGTTTGAACCAAATGATTTGCAAATAGCATTGGTACTGTATTTACAAATTCTTTTACTTTCTGCCACCTACCTTCGAGTAGGTTTAGGCCATTTTGTGTCATGGGGTTCAGGCTGATATCAGTAAGCAGAAAAAAAATAGCCCAAATGCTTATCTCAATTGCTCTCAATCAACTGCCAGTATCAATTAGCCATTAAAACAGGAGTTTTTTTTAGCATATTCAGCTGTGCTGCTCTGTGACATTTCTGCCAGTGCAAGAGTACAACTACATCTCATTCTCATCATAACACTGTCAGGTAAGCATAAAGCTAACAACTAAATGGAAAGCCTGAGATTACTTTAGTAGCAGGGATTGCTATCTGTACCCCATTCAACATCATCTAAGTATAATACTCGGGCATTTGGGCTGTTTACCAGAGGTGGGCACTAATTTAGGAACAGGAGCATAATTTAACTGCTGTATTGGTTCAAGCATAAGACAAATATTTTTCAAAAAATCCTACGTAGGGATAATCTAATTTGTCCTATATTCACAGGCTACACTGAGCACTTTCTCAGTTAGTAGTGTGGTTAACATCTTCCCTTGTGTGCTGTGGATACCAAGCTGGTTTGTGTGGCTCCCTGTTGGGTGGCTGGGGCCTGCCTGTGCAGCGCCTGCTTTGACACTGATGTCAAGTGTGGGTGGTGCGGACTGAAGTACGATTCCTCGCCCCCATTCATTCTTGGTTTCCTGGAGCTGCTGCATGAGGAGTTTATGGGCTGGTAAGTGTTGCACATGTCAGTCTCTGGTGGTTCTGGCTGTCCTGATCAACTCAGGTTATCAGAGCACATTTCTGGAACTCTTAAAGGGACTGTGTTTTCTTCTGTCATAATAAATCAAGGGTCAGCCCTTGCCACCAGTATGGTAAGCTGGAAATCAGGGTGTGGATGCTCTTAAATATTTTAATCATATATAAAAAATAATTTTATAATATTTTATTACTTTATTTATTCCTTAGAGCTGTTCTACAGAGGACACATTGCTTTGATTAGTTTCCATATTAATATAATGAGAACGATATTGTTCCCTTTGCAGATATTCTTAAAATGATTTATTTACTGGAAATCGTAATCTTTCTTAAATGAATATGGATTTTCAGACAAGGGAAATACGTTAACTGTTTTAGCAACCAATACATTTATGGCTGTATGTGGAATGATTACTACATTAATGTAAATTGATATATAGATTTTAAGTTCTGGGTTACAGATTGCAGTATGAAGTGGAGAAGCCTAGGATAGTTAGTGGAGCAAAACCAATTTAGCTATGGCAGCATAGTCCTAAATAACGGCTAATTTATACTTCTTGTCAGGTAAATTATGAATAAGCACCTTGGTTTACCCCAATGAATTTAAAATGTATTTAATTTTATACATAATTAATACATAATTAATGATTGTGTAGAGACAGGGAATTTCTCACTGGGTGTCTTACTGTCCATGGAAGACCTTGCAACTGAAAAGCAAGTAGTACATTGTAGCTTACTCTCATTATTTCTTTTATCTTTTGTATTTTTTGAGATTAAATGTAGTTTTAAGGTGTCTGTCTTAGATTTAATTAAAACATGAATATAACTTGCATATATCTCTACAATTTGAAAGTGTCACAGCTCTTAGAATATTAATGACATAAGTTTCAAACTTTTGAGAGAGAAACTGAAACCCCCAAAGGTTATGGTATATGTCACCTGACACAGATCAAACTGAAACACTAATCATGATCTCTTGAATCCTTTAGTAAAAAGTCTCAAAATGAAGAGCACCAGGAAAAATACAGAACATTTTAATGCACGTGTAGAAATGCCATTTGAGATACCAATACATTTAAAACACCGATTGTCCTGAAACTTGATGCAGTCTCCAGGAATTTCACAATGAAATAAATTTTAAGTTTGTTTCCAGCTGTTTTCAGACTATTTCAGAACACTTGTTATAGGAATGTATTTCACCTATAGTGAAATAGTAATGACCAAGTAAGAATGTTTGAGCTGCTGAGGCTCTTTCATTATGGATACCTCAATATTATTAACTAATTAATTCATATATCATAGCTGTACTGTGATACAAAATAATTCCATGTACCTGACATTGAAAAATGCTGAAGTAAGGTTTTAGAAACAAAGTTCTTCATTAAAATCAAGTTGTACCATGTAGTTGTTTAAAGTAGCATCTTCTAGCATCTTTCTGCATTTTTTATAAGCAACAGTTCAGAGAAAATAAATTTCCATCCTTTTTCTTATCGGAGAGAAAACTGATTTCATGGAGTATTCCATGGAGTTATCAGGGGAATATAGTTATTGTTCACATTGAGAGTGGCTGCTCCATTTACCCATAGAGAATATATTTAGGTACCAGCGAGTCTTGGGTTCTTTCCAAGGCATTGTGGAATTACTTTACGGTGTCTGATTTACTTTAAAGCTCCTTGTTATTGCCATTTAGAAACAAAATTTATCCTGCACACATCCTGTTTAAAACAAAAATTTGTGCCCTGTTGAACAAAGATAAAGAATATTAGAATATGTTTTTTGTGGATAAAGGTTGTGTTCAAATTAACTGGAAAGATAAACCAATATTTGTGAATTCATGGACTTGGATTGATTGATACAATACAAATTCTGGTTTCAAATGCACAGATTAGTATTATGTACTGGAGAACAGTCTAAGGTATAGTCAGGTTATGTAGTCTTGATTTTGTTTTAAGCTTTGATTATTTTAATGAAAAGTGTCACTTCTGTAAGTTACTGTGAGCAAGACTACATATATTTCCTTGATTACGTGCGTATTCTTTCAAGATGTCAATGTATGATCACTTTGCTTATTTGAAATCAACACTGAAAACAGTGAGTGGTTTCCATGAGCAAAGTGAAGCAGATTTGGCATCAGATGAATGCAATATGTATCCATTTTTCATACTTTTGAATTGGGTATGAAGTCTGAAAGTGTAATATTACAAAAATACTCACTAATGTTGATGTAAGAACCTTGATTCACAATGTCCTGGGCTTGCTTTAAAAAGAATGGACTTAGTTCACCATTGATTTGGAATTACAGGTTAAACCTGTAGAGAGCTATTTAATGCATGGAAAACTTGCTAGAATTTGTCAAGGTACAAGTGCTATCAATTCTGTTCTCAGCTGAAATTTCCTGTGTTATTTCACTACAAATATTCTTGGAAAGCAGAATGAGAAACCCACATGCAAAGCTGAGGCAAAAAAGAGAAGGCCTGTTATGCTATTCCTGAATAGGTCAGGGCAATGTCTCGGGGAATAACCCACTGTTTTACACCTACTCATATGTAGACTGGAAATGCTCACAGGAGATACGAAAAATAGCAAGGCTGGTATTTTGTTGCTGTAAGTTGAAGTGCCTGAAAAAGATCTTCTACTCCTTCATCCTAGCATCCTGCAAGGAGTCTCAGAGACAGATGTGTTTCATCCAGGTGAGAAGAGTCTGATTTCCAATTACCGCACCTAAAGCATTCCTTACTAACTTCCCAGCAAGTGTAGCATCACCTATGCTCTGTGTCATTAGTGTGGGGGATAGCTTCCTCAGTCCAGATGGGTTCATTGTACTGAGTGGGTTGGCATATTTATGTAAGTAAGCTTATGTGGTCGCGTATAGTCTGTTCCATGGTCATTTACAGTGTGTTCTGGTTGGAAGATGTAGAGAAATAGGCTTTGTCTTTCAAAACTCACAAAAATTTCATCCAGATGAATTTAATCTCAGGACAGACAATTTTCCAAACAGCCTGTCACTCAGTGAAACACTTCCTTTAGAGATTTGAGAGCCTTGAGAAGATGGAAAGTAAAAGATGTAAAAAATTTGCATTGAGGAGACCAAGCTCAGAGCACCACTGCTAAAAAAGGAAAACACTCGGTTTGAAAATCCTGTGTCAGAGCTGTGTCACCTTAAGTGACAAAGCTGAGGTTGTAGTTCCACAAACTTTTTTATGGTGACGAAACCAATAACACTGATCCAAGTTAAATTATTAGCTTTTTGGGTTTAGTCCAGTTTTGCTCTGAGAGTAGTGTTCATGAAACTGTAGCTGGAGCAACTTGTCTGCTTTGAGTTTATATCAGCACTGGGAGCTTTGTTTGTGGCTCGTGGTAGACGTGTAAGCACCTAATGCTTCAGGTGGCATCTGAGTTGTAGCTTTCAGCACGTCATTGTTGACTAAACTGTCAGAGAAGCAGCTAAGTGCCATTGAGGGTTTGGATCTACGCAGCACTTCCCTCTGTTTATAATTCCAGTATAGCAAAACCGCAGCACTTTATAACTTTTTCTAGGTCAACAATTGCTGTTATTAATTTGGCTTCGAAGTTTGCTCCTCTTAAATATGTAGAGCAGAGTTCACAACTCATCTATCGTATCTTTTTCTTAACAAGAAAAAATCAAATATGCACAATGGAGCCTGAATAACTGCTTTCCCTCAATAAGCTTCACGCTGAGAATGTAGTTAAGTTGATGCAAACAGCCATGCTGCCTGCCTTCAGGGGAAGTCTCTCCAGGGAACATGACCACTAGATGGCTGGGAGAGGATAAATAACACTTGGTAATGATTTGTACTAGCATAATCTTAATTTCTATACTTTAGGAAAAAAGTTGCAATGTGTTGTATGTAATCTATGTTTAGAGGCAGAGAGCGAATTACTTGCTTGTATTTATAGATAATTCTCTAGTTTTAGCAGAATTTGAAAAATTCAATGTGTCCGACAGCTGAAACTCTTTAGGGGTAAATTGGACATGTATATTCTTGCATTCCTAACAACCTTAATGCTTCTGCCAGTCAGGATGAGCTATTTGGATTGGTAAACTAATTCAGAATGACTACTTATTGCTATCAAAATATACGTCCTGTTAATAGTTCAGTCGATATGGGCTTACTGCTGTAGAGAAGCCACCCACTGCAGTGACACAACGTAGCCTGTTCAGACTTGTTCTGTTGCCTGACAGCCTTGACATAATTGTGCTATTTCCTCTATTTGTGTCACAGTCCCTGGCTACAACATACATCCTTGGGCAAGAATTTTCATTTTACTGTTCCCAAATGGCCTTCATACAATTTGCTGTGCGCGCATGACCTGGGTATTGCAGAAATAACTGCACAAATCCTAAACTTTAGCAGGGAAGCTAGCTGCCCTTTGTAACCCAGAATCAATTTGTTTATTGTACGTTAGTTTGGATTTATGTAATACCATAGCTTTTCACTTTACACAACACTATAATACTACTGCTAAGAATTTATTTTAGATAGGAAAAGTACTGGCTGCTTTTAGTCTCCTTCGGTTGTGATCTGCTGATGGCAAGTGTGGCTGGCAGTGCATCTAAGATTAGAATTTTCCCTTAAGTGAAATATTAGAAATTCCCGGGATTCCTTCTGCAGCGTAACGTACGCTGTTCCTCACCTCTGCAGCCTGGCAACTAAGCAGTCTCCTCTTCCTCAGGGAAAGATTTGATACCTTCACTGCTCTGTTTCCTGCATTACTCACTATTCCATTCAACACCTTCAGAAAATATTGCCAGTTGCTCTTCGTAGTAGCAAGCTATCTGCCTTTTGTTTTGGTTTTCAACTATCGTAACAAGATCATTGCTCATCTCTGTAACAGTGGTGCTGCCATTAATGACGCTCCTTCTTGCATTAAGAGTCTGAAACATGATGTTGATGGTCTGTAACCACAATAAATACATTTTCATGAGGTTGTTAGAGAACCTTTTTCACTTACCAGATCTTTTTCTGTCAATGTAAACATTTTTGTATTTTACTGAAGTCAGAGATCTGAAAGAAAAGCCAACAGACTTTTCATTATTGTCTCCTATCACATGTGAAAAGTATTCCTGTTTCATGGAGAGAAGCTTAACAAACTAACTTTATAGATGAATACATATTGTGGTATGTACTAGTCTTTTCAGATGCTTTTCAGGCTTTTGGCCTAATCAAGAATGTTACAATATTCTATTCACTTTTATTCATGGTTTAGAAAATCTTTACCTCTACTAAGGACAAAATAACTGAACATCTCAAAAAAGGAACAGAATTTTTAAACATTTGGTAGCTAGGTGACAGTAAGATTGCCTTTAACTTTGTCTTTGACTTTACATCAGCAATAAGGCCATAGCATATCCCCGAGTTTTGGAAAAGTTTGTAATCATTCTTGTATGCTATGTTCTCATCTGCAGCCTGAGAAATATTCTCTCAAGATTTTCAATATATTCTTCATAAATGGATTTTGTGACCCAAATACCTTCCAAATAATGCTATACTTGCCTAAACTTCAGGGTCTGATGCCATTTGAGACATCCTAAGACAATAACACAAGACTGGCAGATATGACATAGGACCTGTTGAAGACCTGCATCCTTGTGGAGCAGCACCTTGGTAGAGAGCAGGGTCCTGGTTGGAATATGCGATTGCTCATACAGTGTAAGTAGCTCCTTCTGGAGCTGAATTTATCATAGACCTAAAGTGTCCCTGAGTGGATACCTGGGAGTGAATCTCAGTGTCTGAGCTAGATAAAAACCCATTTCTGATGCTACCTCTTCAGCTGTCTCGTGTTACGTGAAATTACTCCAGTTTCTAAATCGTGTGGAAGTACTCCAAGCTTCCCTTTGTGTCAAGTGATGAATAACAATAACAGTGCTGTGATGTCTTATATAAACAAACCATGTTAACTTGACTCTTCATAATTCCTAAATTAGAACTACAGTAATATCCAGGAATTACAGATATTTTCCAGTATCTGTAACCTCCCTAAGTTATCATGGTTTACTTTAAAGCAAGAGAAACCAACCGATTTCCCAAGTTTACCTCCATTATCCTTGATAACAGGAAGGTAAACAGTGTCAGTTTAACTATGACTGTCACAGCTTGGAAAGCTCATTTGTCAAACAAGTCTTCCCTCCTCTTACAGCATGAACAAGGAGACCATCCTCTGAAACACTGCACTGTATTTATAGCATCTTAAATACAAAGCACTAAGGAAGGACAACTAATGGAAAAAATAACAGTAGTCAAGAACTGAGGGGAAAGATTATTCAAGTGGGAAGGTAATTGGCTTTTGTCTGCTCTAGGCCTTTAAATCAGTAGTTTTATACTGTTAGGTGTAGTAAAATTTTCAAAAGTGATAGTTATGCAATCCCAATTTTCTAAAAATAATGGTGTTGGAACTGGTGGAAACCGATGGTGGAAAATCTAAAAATTGGAGATAACTTAGTAAGAGTAGTCATGACATTCTACTTCACAATCCTCAGGAAGATTCCCTGGAATGAAAAAGGACAAACAGTATTTTTCTTAAGGAAAGCCTGACCTGGAGGGTTGCAAATCATTTGGCCTAACTTTGATAACCAGAAAGATATTAAAACAAACAATTAACACTACATTTCAAGTAGTGAGAGGATAAAGAAACTAAAAGAAAGCAAACATATTTTTTTCAAGAACAAATTTTGTCATTTCAACATGATTTCCTATGTTAGCAGAGTAAGCGGTTGAGTGTTTTAGGGAGAAGCAGTAGATATAGCTTGATGATAGAACTTTTGATGTTGTTACATGTTACTTTCTCTTAAATTGAGGAGATGTGGTCCAGATTAAATCACAGCTAAGAATAGTTATCAGTGCCTTCACTTATAAATTGAAAAGTTATTTTAGATTGAATCCTTGTACATCCTTTATTTTGTACTTCCAGTAATGAGTCAGATGAATATAGAATATACTTAACAAAACTTCTGGATTTTATCGACCTGGGAAGGGCTCCAAGCATTATAAAGGATAAAACTAGAAGTTAAAATTATCCTGGTAATTTGGAGAAATAGCCTGAGATCAACAAGAATAAATTCAATTAAAAAAAGCACAATTAATAAATGTGCAAATATAAAGAAAAGAATAACTGACTTTATGAATGCTCTTAAAAAAGAGAAGGGGGAGAATCTTAAGGCAACAGCAGCATGTGAACCAAGCCACTTACCTAACAGAATACTGGGGGTTATGAATGATTCAGAAGAGTTTGAGCAGTTACTGTGCCTTAGTGGGGAGCTACTGCACCTCAGCTGAGACATAACTGACTGTAGTTACATTCCTAGTCCCCTGCAGTGTAAAATAAAATACATTACCTTAATCTCTTTCTTTTCTCATCGCATTCCTAATGACCTGGGTCAACAAAGCTGCTGTGAAGAAAAGCAGAGGTCATCTTGGCAAGCATGAAGAAGAACATGTGTGACACCCAAAAGTTAATTATTACACTATACGAAGTAGCTGCTATGAGACCTCAGGTGAGTACTGCAGCTATGTTTGCACACCACACTTGAAGAAAGACAGAGATAAGCTAGGGGTGGGGGCGGAGGTTTGAAAACATGATTTGTGAGTAGAGATTGAAGGCTCAATGTCTACTCGCAAGTGAAAGGATGGTGATCAGCTGTTCTCCTTGGCCACAAGGCAAAATGATTTATCTCAATTTCTTTCCCCCCAACATAAATAAAGTACCATTAAAAAGCACTTTAGTAGTGTTTTCAATGCAAATGGAATTGTACTAGATGTAAGCAATTGCTTTCACGGTATAAAATATGGTAAGTGTGAACAAACTATTTCAGAGATTGTCATAACATGCATTTTGATATTTTCTTTTATCAACAAAACAGCATGAAGTTCTCAAAATGTGTTAACAGGGTATGACAGTAGAGCTGCTCTCTCGTTTCTTGAGTTGGATCCCAGCAGTGAGGGAATGGTTAGCAACAGACTGTGCAGGAAAGGAATGGAACTAGGTGCAGCACCTAAACACTGTAGGGAGTTCCTATCCCTTGGCTCCTCACAGGTATTGCCCTCACCCAGCAGTATGGCAAATGACTCCACCACCTCCTTTTTCACTTCCTCCTCTGAATTAATCCCAGGTGCTCAGCCCCCTCACACATCTTCCACATTTCATCCATCAGTAACCTTCAGTAACCTCACACACTCTTCCCCATCCTGAGAACATCCGTACAGGAGTAGGCACCTACCCTTGGTAGTGGTAGTGAATGTACTGTGTCGTTCATGATGTGATGTGTAATTTTATGGAAATTAGTTTATTAAATAGTTCACATAGTATTTCACAGGGAGCGCCACATGCTGCTGAATCACCGTCATCTGTTCCTGCAACATACACTCTATGTGACTCCATTTTATAATGGTATTTTCATTTTTATTAATATTTTTATATTAATATTTTCATTAATGTGAAGGCTCATACATTCAGGGCCACACCTTGTCCTTAGAGTGTGCCTGAACTCACCAGTCTCTGTAACATGTGGTCAGAAAGCTAGGGTCATTTACTACATGGTTGTTTCTGCAAATTTAAAGTGAAATTTTTTCTAAAGCAAAGATCAGACTCTGAATTTACATTTGATCTTGTACAACAAGTGGGAAATTGTCCGAACAAAATTGGCTTGGATTTTATATTTTACTCATATAATGTGACTAATCGTTTTAAGATTATCGTCTGCATTGTGGTAGAGGACAACCAGATGACAGACCCACACTAGATACTGTATAATCAAACACAATATAAAGGTCCCCCTACCTCAGAAAGATTGCAATTAAGAGACCAGCCATGGCAGGTGACTGGAATAAGCCTGTAGATGAAAGGAAGAGGTTTAAGTGAAGGGAGAATAATACTCAATTCATACCTAGTTAAGAGGAATTATGATATTTGGAAACATTTAGGGAGCAAAACTAAGTATCACAAAACTGCAGTTTTCTGCGTGCATTACAGTAGAAAGGAGTGTGTACGTATGTGTATAAAAATATAAAAACCCCCCACCTTTCATATTTTTTTCCACTGCAGCCTACCTGGAAAATTTATTGGATAATTATTTTCTATGATGTAGTGCCTATTAAATGAAGTACTTGGTACCTCTGTTAGCTGTCAGTCTCTTGTAGAGAGTTCCTTAATAGCAAAGTGCTAGCTGTTGAACAGAGAAGGGCATGCCCTTAGAATCATAGAATTGTTTGGGTTGGAAAAGACCTTTAAGATCATCGAGCCCAACTGTTAACCTAGCACTGCCAAGCCCACCACTAAATCATGTCCCTAAGAGCCACATCTACACATCTTTTAAATTCCTGCAGGGATGGTGGCTCAACCACTTCACTGGGCAGCCTGTTCCAGTGCTTGACAACCCTTTTGGTGAATAAATTTTTCCTAATATCCAATCTAAACCTCCCCTGGTGCAACCTGAGGCCATTTCCTCTTGTCCTGTGGCTTGTTACTTTGGAGAAGAGACCGACCCCCACCTTGCTACAGCCTCCTTTCAGGTAGTTGTAGAGAGCAATAAGGTCTCCCCTGAGCCTCCGCTTCTCCAGGCTAAACAACCCCAGTTCCCTCAGCTGCCCCTCATAAGACTTCTGCTCTAGACCCTTCACCAGCTTCGTTGCCCTTCTCTGCACACGCTCCAGCACCTCAATGTCTCTCTTGTAGTGAGGGGCCCAAAACTGGACACAGTATTTGAGGTGTGGCCTCACCAGTGGCAACTACAGGGGTACAATGGCTTGCCTAGTCCTCTGGCCACAGTATTTCTTGTGGTTATAGGACCACTGCAGTAACCGTTCTTTATAAAGAAAAATAATTAGTGAATTGCAGGGAAAAATATGATGGTCCTAGAACTGTTTTCTACTGCTGATAAAACCTGCCCATTGTGGATGTTTTTCTTGACTGTACCCCCATGTGTCTGTGAATTTTTCCATAGTCATGCCTAGTGAATAGATTGAGAAACAGAGGTGGCTTACAGTAAATCATTCAATTTAGTATATATTAGAGCCAGAGACGCTGACCTTGTCTGATACACTCTAGCCATGAATCATAATTATTGCTGTAGGTGAATGTTCAGGCAGCAGTTAGTGGAAATCAAATGGCTGTGTAGTATTTTGTGACATGAGAAATGGAACATAGAAAAGCTGGACTTGGACTGTGCCAACTCTTCCCAGTTCCTCAAGGTGATTGTATTGCTATGAACACAGCTAATCCTAAAAGCATACACACACCTGATAACCTACATGCACCTCAGACTAGGAAAGAGGATCTCACTTAATTGGTGAGAAAATAGAAGAAAATGTTGTTGGCTTGCCTCAAGATTTACTGGTTGTTTTCACAACTAAAAGCTTTATAATTGTTGATTTTAACCTTTCACATGGACAGGTTATCATGTTATGTTCCTAGTTGCCAACTTTACTTAAATACATTGCAGTAGGGAGCAAATCTCTAAATCAAACATGGTAGTTGATTCATATTAGAGAAAACAACAATATAACCAAGTATCTGACATAGCCAGTTGCAATGGAATATTTAAATCTGGAGGCAGTGTAAATCAGGAGTACATTTTCTTAAGAGTAATCCAAACGATTTAGATTGAATTAATTTACTTGTTTTCATCATAAATGCATTTGCAGAAAAGGTGATGATATCATGTAAAGTTTTACTTAATGCAGATTTCTTTAGTTGGAAACCTGACTTTATAATACTTGACTCCTTTTTTCATTTACAAAATAAAGCTGTTTTCTGATTTTTTTTCTTGATTGCTTGATTTTTTTAAAAACAACATTAGGGTATTTTCTGAAAATTGAATTTTTAATTTTTTTTTCATAATTCATGAATAACAGACTTGATTCTTCCTACTAGAAAGATTCACTGAAAACTAACCTTCAAGTTAAAGCTTATTAATAAGAAAATAAAGTTCCTATTAATTTTAAAATACTCTTAGCTGCATTTATGCATATATATGTGGAAATTATTTTGTCTGATTCATTTTTCTCAAAAATGAATAGTTGGTATCCTGAAAGTAAGGCATTAAATTGATACAAATAGGCTAACAACTGCTAGTCAGTTTTGAAAGCTTTGGTCTATGTATAACTGTTCTCACACAGATACACATCATTACAATATCTTATCTTTAAAGAGCTTTATAATGCTTGTGGGAGTGTAACTCTGAATTTAACAAAATCAGTTTTGTATTGTTTGACATACAGTAAATGCAAATGCTTGTCTTGTAGTATGCCTTCATTTGTTTTCTTTTATCTGTACAGCCAACTTTCTGTAATGTTTTTCATTTGGAGAGTGGCCACCTATGGTGGCTGTTTATCCTGATGTGTATGCCCATGGGTAGGCAGCTTCAGTCCGTAATCCAAACAGAAATTTTCATTTAAACAAACCCAAGTCTGCTGATCCTATCTCAGCAGGTGTAAATTAAGAAACTTGTGGAGTTGATGATAGCTTAGGGGCTCACAATCTCCAGAGCTAAAATACTTGGCAAGATTGTATTAAGGGACTATTCTAATTAACAAAGGACATACTAATCCAAAACAAGGGTGTAATTGCTGACAAATTATATTTAACTGGTTTAAAAACATGTTTCAAGATTACATTTATAACATATAAAATAGGATGCCGCAAATACAGCAAGTAGAAAATCTAGAATCACTGCAGAACCTTTTAATTAGTAGAACTGTTACTTTTACCTTAAAGAAGAGATGAGGAAGTTTGTGCAGAAAATCAGTATAGGGCCACTGGGAGGAGGGACAGTCAAAAAGCCTATCAGTTCAGCAGTTATGGATCAAGTATCATGATTCTGAATTTCATAAATTTGTCTTCCAACTCTGCCAGACATCCTATTCTTGTATTCAGAAACCCCCCAAGTTAAAAGCAGAAGTTAACTTAGTGTTGAAAAACTATTGACTAAGAAGATGCATTTTCAGAATGCTGCGGCATTTTTCAGGTAGGCGAAATATTTAATTTGGTGTTATTAGCAGAAGTCCAAAATGAAAAGTTAAATAGTGTAATCCTTCTAAGAATAAAAGATACTTCCTTGAGAAACTGCTAACAGGTGGAATAGTGTAGAAAAATGCGGTAGGGAAAACATTTTTTTGTTTGTTTCATTCTTGATATCTTTTCTCTGTACATGCAGATTTTGGCAGATTTTGGAACTGTGGGCTATAAACCATAAAAAAGCTGAAGTCAGTCTAGCTATGTTTATTTTACATGTCTGAGAGGACAGAAATTGCCAGGAACAGAAGGCCAGGAATTTTCTTAAAATGTACATACTATCTCATTTTTCTGTGCTTTGTCTGCAGTGTGTATCCTTTTTAGCAAAATAGTTTATATATTGTAGATAATAAATGGAAACACTGTAATGCAGCTGAACAGTTATTTTGTGTAGTGGCAATTATTTTTACTGACACAGATACTTCCATCCCATTTGCAGACATACACATAAACACAGACATATATATTTTCTTTCTATGCTTTGCAAGCCCCTTCCCCAAATCCTAGATTGGTGTCTGCCTTTAATATGGTAAGACTAGGAAACAGTATTACTGTGTTCAAAATGGGAAGTTTTTCAGTAAGTTAACTACCCTGGGTTGTATCTTTTGCAGCATTTCTTCCTTCAGGTTTGAGTTCAGCACGGTTGTTAAGCAAGTTAAAGCCTGCTGCTTGTCTTTAAAGCATTGCCTTCAGGAGGAATTTTTCTGTGAAGACTTGCTAACTGATGCCTTCAAAGTCAAATTGGGCCCCCGAATATATAATGGAAGGAGAACCTGCAATATAAGGGAACCTTCAACATAATGGAAGGCTGATGTGAAAGAGAAGGAGCAAATGTGCCATTGGAGCATATTTAGGTATTCCATACTGTTCTGATGGGTTGTGGGGAAACCCCACGCTCCTTATTGAATGGGTGTTTGAGGCCATGGATGCAGCAGATTTGCAAGTGTTGAGCTGAGTAGCTCATGCATCGTAAGTCCAAAGTAGGACTGGCTGCTGCTCCACATCTTTTTGTTAAAGTTGGGAGCAAGAGAAGGTTTCCACTGCATAATTTGTGTGATACATTGCACATTGTGGAGCTCAGTAGAAATCCCGTTCCTGATTACTGCCTAAATGAACTAGCTCAGGGAGTTAAGTACAATCTTGTGACAGTTGCTCCATGTGGACTAATGTAACCCATTTCTCTCTGCTGCTGTTCTTGACTCAAGATAGCTGCTACAGACTTAGGTCCCGTATCTGCACACTATCTTGTCTGCACAAGGACGAGCTATGCTTTGCTTTCAGAATCACTCTATCTTAGCAGGATATAAGGAGCGTGGTACTACAGACCATGTGTCTCCTGGAGACGGCTGATGTGCTATGGAAAGGGAGGAGTCAAAGGCCTTCCGTTTATGGCTACTTTGGTGACAATGCTGCCATGCACTGCATTCACATTGAGTCAGATGGCAATGGACAAAACTAATAGTTAACAAGTTCTTAGGGATTAAAAAGTGATACTTAATAGAATAATAATTTCATTCAATTATGTTATTAATAATAATAGAATGAGGGGAGATTGGCATCACTTGCTGACTTTATGTAAATATGTTTTTTAAAAGCATGTTGAAAACATAGAAGCACAAGTGGGTGTTTGCAGGGCTGGGGCGGGAGCCTGAACAAACCCGTATTCTTCATTTCCTGGCATAACTTCTTGGGAAAAGATCTGTGGGAAACGGGGAATTTGCTGCCCATCTTTATCTGGAGGGGGGAGAACTGTTCTGCAATAAAGTTTTTCTGATCAATGTTTGCCTATTCTGTTACAGAGCTGTTTTTTTAATAGTGTTAATAAAACAAGGTACAGCGAGAAAATACTCAGATTCCTTGCAATTTAATTTAGCACAAAATGTCAGAAAAGTTTAGGTTTCAGGCTTCTGCTAGGCCACCTGTCTTGGTTTCCTAGCCTTCTGGCCTCTGTCTGCCCCGTAGATGACAGATTAGCTGTGAACATCCTCTATAGAAGGAAACAGTGTTCTATAAAATTCACACCAGGGTTTCCAATTTAGTATCAGAGTCAGGACATCCTAAAATAAAATTTGTTTAAAAAATAGGTCGGGGGGGGGGGGGGTGTCAGGGTTAAAAGCAGACAATCTACTGATGTCAGTTTATTCTGTGAGAAAACACGCATGGAAAAGGGGTTTAGTGTCTTGTTCAGGTGCAGTAGTTTTTTGCTGATGGGGAGTAAAGCAAAGCAAAACAATAATAGCATGTTCCGTGAATCGAGTGTGATAAAGAAGAGTTCCTATATAGCAAAACAGGAAGTTTAAAAAAGACCAAACAATTGATCTTTGAGGACAGGAACGGTATTTTAATTTTAACCTTTTTGTTTTGGCTTTAATTTAGAATTTATGGTGTGATGCAAGTCATTGCCAGTAAATAGCATTTTAATGCATTCAGTGCACACATGCTGATACATTAAGAGATATGAAAATATTTTAGATATTTAATTTTCTTTCTGCAAATGAAATACTGAGAGTTTTAGCTACCTGAGGTGTGTAAATTAACATGTTTATCTGCTTACACTACTCATTATCTTCCCAATATGTTTTTTCTAGGAGTCGTACAGCACAACCTTTATCTAAGGTTTCTCAAGAATTTTATTCTAAGGACTTTTTTCCCTTCCTATGTTAAAATGTATCTTTTGGAAGTATTATTTTCCAGATCTTGTCTAGGGTTGAGGATGGTTTGTTTTGGAAGTCTAAGCAAAAACAATCAACTGTCTGTCATTGTTAGTAGTCTTTGGTCAAAAATTGTCAGAGACCTTATCTAGGCATTTGCATCTTGAATCCATTTATTTTTACAGATATTATTACCATTTGTCTATTTTAATAAAATAGGTCAACTTTATGTAATTGATAATTGGATATAATACAATGTGATACTGTTAATCTAATCGTAATTTTAAAACTGTCCTGTAGTGAACATTATACTAACACAGAATTGAATAATACATTATACAATGTATTCATGTTTTATATAAGTGCACCAATTTTTTGTTTATATTTCTTCAATGTTCAGAATAAGCTTACAGTCTTAGATATTTACTATTCAATATGGAAAAAAATGGTTTTAACTAACAGGTAAGTACTGTCATTTTTAACATTTATGTTCTATCTCTTCTGAATTTTTGGCTTTGATTTCTAGCCATCGGGTCTTGCTGTATCTTCGCTGCTAGCCTGAAAAATGTTGTAGTGCCAGTGTTTTCCATCTGGGTACTTAAAGAATGTGATCAAATCATTGCTTCAGCTTTTCTCTGTTAAGCTGAAAAGATTGAGTCTCTGGAGTCCTGCACCATCAAACCTCTGAATCATTCCTGTATTCGTCTTTGATGTCATTGTAGCTGATCAATGTTCTTTTCAACATATTAACTTGAAAACAGGTTATGCTTTTCTAAAAGAAGATGCAACAATGCCAAACACAGAGATAATGGAACTTCTGTGCTCCTATTTTCTGCTCCTGCTTCATATTCCTCTTTTTAAACATCCCAGAATCACAGTAGCCCCTCTGGGCACAGAATTCTCTAAAAATCCATGTCCATTTGATGATCCTTTTCAGTGTTTCTGATTACCAGAGAAGAAGTCATTGTCTTTGTTCCTATGCATGACTTTACATTTGCTTATCTTAAAATGCATTGGGATTGCTTGTGTCCACGTTACCATGTGATCTTGATTGCTCTGTATCAGTGAACTCTACCCTTTCTGTTATTTGCCTTTTCTCTAGCCTTCACGTCTTCTGTAATGACTTTTTTTTCTTCCAGAAGTGTTAAGTTGGAGGAGATAAGAACTGATCCTATAGAATTCCATTAAAAACACAGCTTATGTCCAGATACTGTGTGGCTATGTTAGTCCAGTGCTGAGCAGTATCCTGCTTATAAGCACGTGCCACCGCTTTTGGATGGGAATTACACAGCCAGCCTGGCCTTTGGCTGGCCAGTGCAGAATATGGGTGGAGCAGGTATGAAAGTGCCTTCATTTGATGATCTGAATATGTTGCACTGACTCTATTTGTTATTATCAGCCAGACTTGTAATGCCATCAAAACATCTATCAAACCAGTTGCTATGATCTAATGTAAACACACATAAATTAGCATGTAATTGCCATTCTTATTGACTGAGTCCTGCTGCAGGCACTGTTTTATTTTATCCAGGATTTTTAAGAGCTAGGCAGGCCCTATAGTATTGAAGTTATCCCAGTTATGTTTGTTAATAGTGACACAGACTGGTTTTCTTTCAGTGTCCTGAATCTTTCGCGGCATTCTCTGACCTGAAAATTGTGAAGCATTCTTCCGAGTTCCCCTGCCACTTGTTTTTCTAACTCACAGTCCCAACCTGTCGATCAAAAAATATCAACTTTAGTAAGTTTTTTATAGAAGCCTTCTTCATTACCACTGAAATAAAATAGAATTTCATTGACCTTATGGTATGACTGCATCTGATTATCCATGCATAAAACAGGTTAGTGAACTATTCATTGTACATTTCTGCTGTGTCCACATTATCACCGAGGATTTATAGTAATACCATTACATTGCCTTTATTCTTAGTTTACCTAAAAATAATTCTCAATCTTTTCTCATCACAGGTCTTTTATTGTTGGTTTTTATGATTGTCATTAATTTTCTTCTATGTAATTTTATTTACCTTCAAAATTATTTGTCTCTCACATTGTGGCTTCTTGAGCAACTGGCTCATTTCCAAATTAGTGCACTTTAAAAAAAAATATTTCCTTGCAACTAGTTTCACTAAACTATGTTTAGCTTTGTGAAACTGCCCTTTAAAGTAGCTGATACATAAATGCATCTCTATACGCATGTGCATGCACATGTGCACATATATATGCAGATGACCATTTTGTGGTGCCTTTGGCAACATAAAATATGAGGTCTCCAGCCAGCTTCATCTGTACCTTTTGTTTGGTCTTTAATTTCTGAACATAAATTTCATAACACTGAGCCCTGTTTATATTTGTTATTGCTAAGGGCAGTATAATGAGTATAATTTTTCTATGCCAAAAATTCTCAAACTTTTGTTATCAAGATCTAGAAACTACAAAGCCCATATTACGGCTCAGTTCTGATTATTGGTAATGCCTGCTAATCCCATTTAAGATCTCTGAACACTCCCACAAGATTTTGTAACCCATCTTTTCCCAACTTTAGTTGCAATTTCACAACCTTCCCCCCTCTTGATGATGTCTAGGTTTTAGAGGAGAGTGGATAACCCCAAAGGAGACCTGCAGCCTGTCCGTTTGCATCCTTGATTTGCTCAAGGCTTGGGCAATACCTCATGGAAGAATGCTGCTGGGAGTCTCAAAGGAAGCTACATAATAAAAAAAAAATAGTTGAGCTTTGAAAGAACTAAGTGAACTTTAGTAAAGATCATGTTCCTGTTTCTTTGAATCAGTAGCAAACGAGTACCTGTAGTTTGGTACAGAGCTGTACACTGCTGAAAAGCTTTTTCGTGTCTTCTTGAGATACAGGTTCAGCAACATGTAGTGTTGCCCCCCGCGCCCAGTCACAGCAGTATCGCTCATCTCCCCGGGATTCCTTTCTGGGTGGATCCGGGAGTAAAAAGCTCTCGGTGCTCAGCCTGGCATCCAGTCTGAATCTGCTTGAGGACACGGGGATCTGACCATTGCTGAGCTGGTTTAGGATCACAGAATACATGATATTCTGATTTAGCCAACCACCTGAGCTAGGCAAAGAAGACAAAGAAGGAAATCCCTCACTTGCTTTATTAGGGCAGTTATCAATCCAGAACAGCCCAAAAGGCACAAGACCTGTAGTATTTCCATTTCAAGTAATGCAAGTCCTTTGTAAAAGCACAAATACAGACCTTGTGGGAACAGTTTATTAAAAGAGGAATACTGGAAAAGTAGAACAGGTCTCCTTAACAACAAATGCTTGACCTCTTTGTATCCTTTTAATCAGGTGGTTGCATTTTCACCTTTATTTATTTACTTAATGCACTTAGACAAGAACAAGGGAACCTTGATGTTGCCTTTTTTTGGTTTGTTTTTTTTTTTTTTGGTCATTGTGTAGCTCACAGATATTTGTTGCATCTGTTTCCTGTTACGGAAGCTTAGTGCTGCCTTTTGTCCAGCAGGTGGAAGACTTGCTGCAGTATGTGTAGCTCAGCAGCCACTCTACATATAAACATTTTTAAAAGGATCCAGGGGGCTTAAGCCATTATGGCAAGCAGATATTATTAAATAGGCACTTTTTAATTAATATGTTGTTTGCAATGACTTTGTTAGCCAAGGGAATATAATGGTAGAGTAAAAAGGAAGGCAATCTCTGCACTAAAAAATTTAAAACCTGAATTCAGTAACTGAACACGGGAGATGCCACTAGGGTAAATCCCAGCACTATAAATAGCTGTACAAGGCCTGCTGGGTTTTGTTCTATATTTGTACTATCATCACAGCTGTAGAAAGTAACTCCTTTTGAGTTCAGGGAACACACTTTCCCAAAGGACTGTATTTGGGAGATTTAGAAAGACTTTCTTAAAGTTCAGTGGGACAGTAGTATTAGTATTAAAGTTTAGCCTTTTTCGTCAGGGAAAATATATTTGAAAACGTTAGAGATATCTCAGTCAGGGTCAAGTAGAGAAGGCTGTAGGACTTACTGTGACTTACATGCAACTGAGCAGACAAGACCGTGACTATTACCTGTGACTATTACCCAACCTGTTGTGACATGTTGCTTATCTTAGAAATGCTCTAGAATGCATCTAGAGATGTCTGATACAGGCAGAAAGAGAAGTTAATAGTTGCTTTTAATAAATCATTGGTCTGTGTGAAGAAATGTATTTGTATGAAGCAGTTAAGGGTTACTTTAAATAATTTGTAGTATATATTGTACATATTAAAGTGAATTAATGTATGAAGAGGTGAAATAAGATCTGAAGCGATTTTTTTGGCTATGCACCTGTTAAACACATTTATGTGATTGGTATGAACTAAAGGAAAAGACTGTAAAGGGATGTTTTATGGATAAAGTGATGTTAAAACTCTGTGTTCTAGGTATACAGCTATTTTGATGAATTAAGCCTTAGCAGTTATACAAACAGGTTAGTCTTTGCCATATGTAACCAGTGCAAAAATGAAATTTAGTACATTTCTGCACTGAGGGAAAGAAACACTTGTCAGTGTTAGTGTCCTGCGTCTTCGAAGAGCATGAACAGGTCGATTAATGTAATCCTGGGACAGCCACACAGTCTTCTTTTCAACCTTCACACTGCCACTGTAGGACTTAAGAGTTCTTTGTCCTCCTGCCTCCATCAGTCTGCTATTTCTAAACACAGTTGATATTTTTTTTTAATCCCACAACCCTAAATACCTGCTCACTTCATGCCTCTGCCTGTTGAAAAGCAGATCTTTCTTGCTATCTTTCACCTGCCATTGGAGTCAAGCATCAGGCTTGGTCATCTCAGGGAAGCCCTTGGTGTTGTGCAGAATACTGGAATAAGAACCAAGAATTAATGCAGTTAATGGACTTAATAATATATGTATACTTTGGAGTACCAGGAATATGCTACAAGTTGTGATCTTTGGTTTCGGAGCTCAATGCCTTTCAGTATTTCAATGACTCAATGACTTAAAACTAATAATTAGAGACAGCAACATCTTTTTCATGTGACGGGGTACGGTTATTTGGGAGATGAGGATGGTTGGGCTGATTTCAAGTGGACTAACAAATACTACAGAAGAACAGGATTTGGGGTAATGAAGACATGGTAAGTCTTTTGAAAGGCCCTTTTTGAGAAAGGGGGAGACAAAGATGCTGTATTTCTGTTAGACTGGTGAGCTTGGCTGAAATTGCAGGACTAGGTCTGGCAAAGGGTAGGGTGTGAAATTCTGTCATGACTCAAGCAAATACACTTGTTTGCCAAGCCTGACTGTTTTTATCAAAGGTCTGCAGACATTACCCCTGAGGAAATTCAGAAGTAAGATTAATGAGTTTCCTTAGGGAATGTCATGGCTGCAAGCTAGATGGTTTTTCAGCTTACTCTAGTTGTATAGAAGTCTGATCTAACTGTTCAGTGGTTGTGGACCTAAAACTATTATCGCTGTTTGCTTGCCAAAAAAATCAGATTTTGATCCTTTCGATTTTGCTGTGCTGGGGCAGCAAAAATGGTGAAACTGTGAGTAATAGGAAAAGCAGCATGTTAAGAGTAGACTACTAAAGAGATGCTCCTAGTACTTATTACAATTCATGATGTAAATGTTGGGTCTGTGGTAAATACATCATGTTCTTCAGTCAGGTGAATTACTGCTTATTTTTAAACATTGTCTCTGTTTGACTTGAAAAGCTTGTTCGTTCTTAGTAGCTGTTTGCAATGTGATGATGTGCTATGGCTGAGCAAGCTGTTGTGCTTGGGCAGGCCCACTGCCAGCAGGGTCTCATAGCTGTGAGACTGAGCGCACAAGAAGGCTGAGCAGCGCACGTAGGATTGAGTAGTGCCTCTGCTAGTATTGTGGCAAAGAGGGAGAATTTAAAAGGCCTAATGGAAGCCATTAATGGAAGAAACTTTCTGCTTGCTACATCTGATGGAAAGCTATTCAAATGTGGTTTAGGCGATTTATAACATGTTTGTATGTAGACAGAAGTGTGCAACCATTGCAGATAACTGTATTAAGTGATATAAATGCTTTTTGTCTTTTAATAACAAAATAATGGGAAACGTATCTATTTCATTTAACTTCATTGCAGCTGAACTGTTCTGTGAGGTGGAAAACACTGTATAGGCAAAACCCAAAGCCTTTGTAGTACTTGCTTGTGGAAGTTTTGTGGACTAATCTACAGCTATGGAAGATGATCTTTGTTTCAGAGAAAAAGGTTTCTCTTCAGTGGCAGCGAGCTAGGATCCCAGCTCTGCCCTTTCTTAGATGAATAAGCCTAGTCTTGTGCCAGACATGAGAATCGCTTAGTGGGATTCTAGAGTGGGAACATATTTTTTCCTTTACTTGTCTTGGCATAAAGCTCTAAGGATGCATGACTGATATCTGTGATACAGATTTCAGCTAAAGAGGAAGAAGAAAGCATTCAGATCGGCATTTTTGTCCAACTACATATTTTCTCTGAAGCAAGAGTGATTTATGAAGTAGAAGCACTTATTCTGACAACAGGGAGGTCCCGCCCTTAAAACAGTGGTAATAGTGTGTTGTTCTTCTTACAGTTAAGAGGAATGCTTTCTCTGTGCCTGCTCTGTGCTCTGGCCATTGGTTGGATAGAAGGGTGGCATTGACAGAGCTGTAAGGAATTTTGTGTTGTTTTAAGCCCTGGGTTGCCCTGTGGCACCGAGTCAAGTATCCTGATGGAGCTTAGTGTCTTCCGGACTATTTGACCTGTTTTAAAAGTTGAGGTGGGAGGATAAACCCCCCCTAAGTTAGGGTAGGGAGCAGCAGAGTGTTTGGAAGCAGTTTTTTCTGAATTCTGTGTCCCGCCTTCTCTCTTCACTGCACTTCAGCTACTCCAGTATACTCTGCTGCTTATATCATCAATATATCATCAATAAAATGAGAGAAAAGGAACATTTGGGATTCATTGTTTCAATATGTGTTGCTTATGCTAGTTTTGCCACTGTGCATGCACCTTCAACTGCAAGTTTCATATGGCATCTTATTGATCCCACTACTTACTCAGAAAAAGGTGATATCTAGGATCTTTACTACTTTTACTACTATCTAGGATCTTACTCCTACTACTGAGCATAGAACCTCAGCATATTATAGGGGTGATGCTAATGTTAATTTTAAAGTCTTTATAAATGTGCACATAACTTTGTAGTGACAAAGGAGAGACATTCTGAAGCCATATAAAACATGTCTGGTTTTATGCAACTTGAAATCATGAATCTAAATATTTTTGATTTGGGTGTAAACCTCTTTTAGAAGCAGATTTCTCACACAGTTCTGGAAGTCTGTGCCGTATGGGCCTGTCTTAATTTTTCTCTTCTTTATACTTTCATTGTGGTGTAGCAGAACCTTCAGAGCATAATTAACACATTTATTTTTAGTAGCGTACTTCTACAGGACTGTAGAAACAGTCTGTCTTGTATAGCTGCCTACATTGCAGAGTGAGCCAGAAAACTTTTTAAATAAACAAAAAAACAACTGTACCGTTTAGCAGAATATACGTAAAGATTAACTATCATTGTAATCAAATAGCCTTCCTTCTCATGTTACTCTGCCATCATCTTTCTCACATTTGAAATACTAGCAGTGACAGAGATTTGAGATATAAGCATTTGACAGGCGATAATGTCGCTGTGCTTGTGTACTTCAGTGTTTGCTTTTATGGGAATTGCACAAATGAGACTATTATGCCATTCATTGATTTTAAGTAGATAAATAGTGCCATAGCTATCTCAGTAGATTGAAGAGGTTGTCTGTTTAATTGCTTATGAATGTCAGCGTGTGGCACGGGCTGGTTGCTCTCTGGGGCCAGGGCATCTGGAGCCGCGGGGTGTCCCCAGGCTGTCCCCATCCCACCACCATGGCCAGGAGCCTGGCAGCCGGGGGCACTGGGGCAGCCCCAGCCCCGGGCACCTTCCTGGGGAGCGGATGGGCTGAGGTCGGGCAGGGCAGGGCTATGGGGAACTGGAGACTGTCCCTGCTGCAGTGTTGCTGGGGTGACACTGGGCTGTGTTGCTGTGTTGCTGGGCTGACAGCCTCAGGGGGCTGAGATGGGGTCCTGGGACCTGGGCAGGGTGGGGGTCCTGGGTGAAGCTGGTCAGGGCCAGTGAGCCCTCTTAGTGCCATCAGAGCCCCAACATTGAATGGCTTGGCAATACCTGATTCTTCATATTTTTTAAGTTTCATGCTGTTGTAGTTCTCAGGATAGACCTTGTCAAAAAGAGATGGGAAGAATTAGATTTAGAAATCAGCTTCAAAACCATCTGGCAGTTTTGGAATATAGAAAAACACAGAGCAGCTCACTACATTTTTGGTAAAAAACACAGGTTTTTCTGGAGGAAAACAGCTGCTGTATGAGACTTGCACCCTGATTGCAAGAGATAATTTGAAAGGTGTTAAAAGTGCCACTGACTTTGTTATCTTCTGTCATTTTATAATTCAGTCCTGCAAACAGGTATGACTTCATATGGTATTTACTAGAGTGCAGGGTATTAACGGGATGACTTGATACATCAGTTGCTAACTGAGAAGTGTTTGAGGGCTGAAACCTAGCAGGGGGAAGAGAATCTCCATTTATGTATGTACATCGTTGATGTTGTGGTTTAGCCCCAGTCGGCCATTAAGCACCACCCAGCCGCTTGCTCACCCTCCCCCACCGGTGGGATGGGGGAGAGACTCGGAAGAGCAAAAGTAAGAAAACTCATGGGTTGAGATAAGAACAGTTTAATAACTGGAAAAAAAAATGTAATGAGAACGAAAACAACAAGAGAGCGAGAGAGGAACAAAACCCAGGAAAAAAAAAACCAGTGATACAACCGCTCACCACCCACTGACTGACCCCCAGCCAGTCCTCGAGCAGTGATCACTACCCCCTGGCAAACTCCCCCCAGTTTCTATACTGAGCATGATGCCATATGGTATAGAATAGCCCTTGGGCCAGTTGGGGTCAGCTGTCCTGGCTGTGCCCCTCCCAGTTTCTTGTGCACTTGGCAGAGCATGGGAAGCTGAAAAGTCCTTGACCAGTGTAAACACCACTTAGCAACAACTAAAACATCAGCCTGTTATCAGTATTATTCTCATACTAAAATCTAAAACACAGCACTGTACCAGCTACTAGGAAGAAAATTAAGTCTATCCCAGCCAAAACCAGGACACCTGAGTTTTTAACTGTTAAACTGGTGCAACTGTGCTTGAAAATCTTCTCTTTGCTTGAAATTAATAAATACAAAACCAGTGAATTTGTTTCTAATATCAGTTGACTCTAATTCGAGGCAGCAGACATTAATGCTTTAAGAATACCTTTTGCAAGGCCTAACTAGAAGTTCACAGAAAAATATCTGAAGGAATATTTTGTTAAAGAATTTTGATTAATTGAAATAGAAACATTCTCTAAAACAATGGAATTTCAATGGAAGTCTGGCAAAAAGTATTTGTGTCCAAGTGCTTGTCCCATATCTCTTTAGAAATTTTGAGCCCAACTCCTGATGCCACCACATTACTCAGGGTTTGCACACACTCTGCCCTCTCTCATTAAAAGGAAATGTGCACTCTACAGTTCCTCTCTATTCTTATTTGGCTAAGTATGAGTTGTCTCTTGGCATAGTAAATTGACCTGATGCATCAGTAGACTTATCCAAATAACTCCTCTTTTACCTTAACACCACATTTTACTTATTTTATTCTATAATTATTTTACTTTCGATCCTATTTTTTCATTACATTGTGTTGATGTTTACCTCATTGCATCAATAGTGAAGATAATAGGAAAGAGTCATTTGTTTTCTGGCAACACGGAATGTTTTCTTCCTTTTTTTCCTTTCAAATATTTATGTTTTATTTCTATTTTGTTTTGTTATGACTTTTTCTAAAGATGACTTTAAGATGTGTTTGCTATGTGATAAGCCCATATAGGGAGGCCACAAGAGATATTCCTAGAAACAAATCATGCCACCACACTGTGCTATATGACACAGGTTGCATTGCAAAGATTGCTGCTGCTTTGAGTTTTTACTGGAAACAAGCTTTGATGGGGTGGTCAGTGCATGTACTTCGTTATAGGTGCTGCACATAGACTTTTCTTTGGGAATGGATTCCTACGTAGTGGTAGACCTCTCCAGACTTCACTTTTGTTAGGGCATGTATGTTACATTGTACATCAGTCAGTGTCAACAGACCGAGGAGGACCTCAAGGGGTTCTGCAGTTTCCTCTCATGAATGCAGGGTCATTTCTGGCAGAGTTCATCTGACTTGCAGGTAGAATACTGTGTCCATTTTTGGGACCCCAATACAAGAAAGACAACAATAAACTGGTGTGTGCTCAGTGGAGGGCCACTAAGGTGGCCAGGGGGCCAGTTTCATGTGACTTCATTGGGGCAGCGTGTTTAAGGAGGAAGGGTCTGAATGCTGAGTTTTCTATAGCATAGCACAAACGCACAGCCCTCCAACAGAGCAAAGAGACTTATTGCCGACTACATGAACCATGAGATTCTGCCCTTACTGTAGCTCTGGGACTCAGGTATGTGAAACTGCACTTTAAATTTAGGATAAGACTTGCCCCAGTGAAGATTACCATCCTCCTCCCACCCACTGGTGAGCGCTCTGAAGGACCATTTCCATTACTGGACTCTAAGACCATTAAGGGATTTTTCCATTTTCGGTATTGTTATAGCTGGTGTAAAAGGTAGAAGTTAGATGTGCCTTGATGCCACGGGAGGTGAAAAGCTCTCTTTCACCTCCGGGTGGCACTGCTTAAAGATGCCTCTGTTTTCTTTAAGGCTCTTTGTAGAAACTGTCTATCATGCGTTTCGCAACTACAGTGGTGTGCATCATCATGCACAACAGATAAACTGGTAAGTAAGGAAAGTAGAGCCTTCTTGTGAAAGCTTCTGATCACAAACCACAGATACAGAGCTCCAGGATTTTGTCACTTTGTGTCCATTTTCCCCATCCCACAATTTCAGTTTGCTGTTTTTCTGAACACATGTTATTAGTATTCTTATTGTTTTTCTGTATGCTACTTGATAAAGATTTTCCTACAGTTTTCACATGCACTACTTATATGAAGTTGTGCTTACCTGGTGATAAATGGTAGAGGGGGAATCAGAAAAGGAAATACCACTTGGACCCTTTAGCTATCCCAGAGAGATACTGTGAGATAAGTTCTTACATATATCAAATATTATTTCCTTCCACTAGCAGGAAAAGTTCAGAGTTGCCATCTCCAAGCTTTAAAGTTACAATTCAGCATCTGAAAATCATGATATTAAAAATAAGGATTTCTGGTTTTAAATTTATTTGCATCTGGGTTGTGAGTTGTCAAGGCACTTCCAGATTAGTCTCTTCAGAACTGTCTTCGTGACAAAGATAAGTGGAGATGTAGTCATTCTTAATGAAGCTGAGACTCTCACTTATTGTCAGATTTTATGGAAGGCACCACAGTCTATGAAAGTCACAAGAAAACTGAGACAAGTGGTGGTGTTGCCTAGACACAGGCTGTACACACGCTGTCTCCTGTTACACCTTGCCTTCCATAATCCCATCTCCACAGCAGGTCCTCTCTTTAAACAGAAGAAAAGTTTGGGGCAGATGCAGAGTTATGGTGTTACCTAGATTCTGCAGTCATTTACTTAGGTTGGGTAGAGGCTACTTTATTCCTGCATTTGAAATAGTCTGTTACTGATCCATTGATGGAATGCAGAGGTAGGATGCGGGAGGAGATCTGAAGAGGATCAGATACACAGTGGGGGAAGGAGGAATCCTTGCTCTATTTAAAAATAAAATCTTATGAGCAGAGCCTGCTAGCTATCATCCTACTTATTTATTTTAATGGTAGATCACTGCTAATTTTGGAACTCTTTTAAAAAGTATTTCATATAGTTTTAATTTATTTTCTGCTTCTCTGAATTTTTCCTTGTCTTCTGGTGCTGGGAAGAAGATCTGCAAAGAATATTGAAAAGAGAAGAAAAAATACCTCAGGATTTGGCCAGGATATAAGCTTTGGTATTTTGCTCTTCAAAACCAGTTTCTATTTCAGACAAGAAGTTGTTCATCTACACACTGAAATATGAATGTATTATGTGGTGTATTTTAGGCATTATATTATGCCCTGATTCACCAGAGCATTCCTCTGTTTTCATGTAACTGCAGCAGTTTAAATGAAACAATATTCTAAACTACAGTGCTTCTCAGTAAGGTTCTCAGTAGTACCTTATTGCATCTGTCATGTAATTAAAAATTAGTAATAGAACATAGCTTTTTATTACATAATTTGATAATTTGCAGAGATAGTTTGGCCTGGGTGTAGGATTTGGAACTGTTCCTAAACTCTCCTAAATCTGGTCTTGGATTTCCATGGTTCCTGAACCTTCCGCAAGTCATATATTCTTGAAACAGCAAAGCCCTTTACCTGATATCTAATTTAAGCAAATAAATTGGTACCATCGTGGTCAGGGGAATACAACGTTTCTCTCACTCACTGTATCCTCAAATACTTTGCCTCTCTGGTGCGTTAATCTCTGCCTTTTTCCACCTTTAATACATCTAACACAATTTATCTTAAAATGCTATAAAGTTTCATTAACTAGGGTTTGTGCAATGCTTTGCATGCTGTCTTTGCTAGTGTAATTGATCTATCTCATTAATAAGTAACATCCGATTCTAAGAGCTGTCAAACTCTTTATGATACCCATAAACTGTTATGTGAGTATTGGAGGTGTAGAATAAGATCTTAAATAAACTATGTTTTTAAAAGCTTAAATCAAATATTTCTCTACAGTGTTGAACTGTATTGCGAAAGAAAATGCTTGTAAAAGGGAAAGTTTACAGTACAGAAGACACATGTTACAGAATAGCAGTCATTTACATGCCACTCAAAGATTAACAACTGAAACTATGATAACGGAGCAATCAGTCTGTTGCTTAAACGTTTGATCATGTGTTTGCTGTTGCTATAGGTACTATAGAAAATAATACTAAACTAACATCAACATTTGCTTTCAGCTAGGGCAATAGCGTCTGGAACACACTGTAGCTGGAATATGTGTGAGTGGAAAGAAGCAGTATCCATCACTTAAATGCCATCTATGTAACTTTGATTTTTCTCTCACATATTATAGCACTTCAAAGACCTTGGCGGCTATTAAGTTGCTTTCCAGAGGGTCAGGTAATACCTCTTTCACTTTTTTCCTGATGATTCTTTCTATAGAGTAATAGTATATCAGGATGAATTCATATTCTGATTACACTGCAGCATATTATATTTGTGGGATTTTTTTTGGAAGAGTTTGGGCCAAAAATATTTGTTTGTAACATTTTGATAAATGTTAAATTTGTTGATGTATTCATTGTTCTACCTGACATTTTCTCTGTCAGCCTTAGGAAACATGTGTACCAATATTTTTAAATTTGGCTAGGGAAGTTTATCACATTACTTCATATCTGCTTTTATTACTGGTTAATTCCATCTCCACAGGATTAGAGGCCTTGCAACTTTCTTTGACTTCAGTGACAGCCTCTTTTTTAAAAAAAAGACTATTTTTATTTAGATGCTTAACCTTAAGTGCCTATAGTTGAAAAATTTTGTGTTAGTGATTATGAATACACCTTCAAAATAGATCAGATTAAGAGATGTCACTTTAAAAAGTCATAGGGCATGCTTGGGAGTAGCACATTCTGTTAGAGCATAAAATTGAGGAAAATATATGAATGAGAAAGAACAGTTTCATATTTTCCTTTGTAACTGTCAGCTGCAGTCCTACCTACTCTTCCTTTGCATTTTTAATCAAGATAAAATACTTTGCCCTTGTGAAAACTATTTTTTCAGAGTTAGCAATTTTACCACTTGTACAGTTCAAATGAAATTAAAAGACTTTAATTTGCAGAAGATTTTATTTAAAATTTTAGAAAAATCCTGTAAACCACATTGGGATATAGACAAACCAAAACCACTGACTGGCTTATGTGACCTATCTTGTAAATTTTCTCCCATGTTTTACTGAGTTAATGAAAAAGATATTTTCTTATACTTATGGTGCCAGCAGTGAACCCAAGCACAGTAATTGTCTATTTTGTTCTCTTTTTTTCTGCAACATAGTGCTATTGGCTCTTGGCTGAATGTGGGATGTACATTACCAAGCAGTGGTAGTTATCTGTCAGTGCTGTTATGTATAATAACAACACTATAATACTTATAGTATTATAAATTCAGGTTCATGGATTTTTCCAGCCTGGCAAAATATATTAAGAGTATTCCGTTCAAAATCCATGAGAACAACACTAGGGTATTGTTGAGTGGCCAGATACATCTTGAAAAACAGACACCAAAGCCTCTTCTCTCTTTCTGGAAAAAAACCCTGGCTGGAAGATTTGCAGCAAAATGCTCCATCTCTGTGTGTCCTAAACTCTAATTCTGGGAGATTGCACCTGTGGCTATGCATCTCCTCTAGGAAAAGGAGTGACAAAATACACAAGCTGTGGCTCTGTGTGATTAGTGGAGGAAAAACCTTGAAGCTTGTGATGCCACATATTTGCTTTAGAAACTTCTCAGCTCAGACATTATGATTAGCACGCTGTGTTAGCTGGCCTTTACCACTGATTTCCAGTGGTCTGCTAGAGGTATTCTGTACTGGGCAGCAGCAGTTATATTCTTTCCATTGGCATTTATTCATATTGATTTTTAAATGGCACAATTCTTGGTTTACCAACTGTTCACAGCTTTCACACAGCACATGATGACACACCATCCTTGTCTATGCAGGAAAACCGTAATGTTATAAACAGTATAAAGAGTAACATAAAACTGCAGTTGTATGTATTTGTGTACAGCAAAGCCTACATACTACCAATGAAATCAGGGTCTTACTGTGCTGGGCACTGTATGAACAACTTGTTGAACATGGTTTCTGTCCCAGAACCCACAGTCTAAATATGGAGAGGCAAAGTGTGATGAAGGGATAGAAGCTTTTTATCTGCCATACCCTCTAGATCCTACTTTTCAGTCTAAGTGACATGGTTTAGAAACATTACAACTTACAGAACCATAAGGATTAAGGTCACAAAGGAGATCATCTAATTGGGTAGGTGGAACCTCTTCAGGCAGCTTCTCTATTTTTATTTTACAGTACATGAAACCAGTTTACCTTAAATCAGTAGGGTATCAACTTATGGCTAATACATACAGTGGTTTTGTAAGATGAAAGACATGTTTGATTGAAGGAGTTGCTCTTGTGTAAAGAAATCAATTTCGTTGATTTTAATATGGCTAAATTGTTCCAATAAGTTCTTGTATGCAAGTCTACAAAGTACTGGGCTGGAAAAACCATGCCTTTCCTTACATTTGGACTTGTGTTCTGATCACTCTTATGTAGAGATACTTGTGTTTTCTTATCCCCATTGCCAGAGAACAAAGACGAAAGAGCATGTTTGGATGACATGATCATTGAACTCTCTTTTGGAGCCAGTAAATTAAAATGGCAACCAATACACAAATTATCTTAACTTTTTATGTTGTTTTTGAGTGACAGAGACCTGATTTGAGGTTTGTTTGAGAGTCAAACTCAAATTTATTTTTTAGAAAATATGAAATTATTTGTGCCAAGTAGGACAAAATCCAGCAAGAAAAGCCATGAATCACTCCAGAATAGTCAGTGGTGAATGTATTTTACTGGGATGTGGGATGGTGTGGACCTGCCTTATTGCATAAGTGAACTCAGCAGTACATTCTTTTTGATTTTGCTCCTGCTATGCTATGCAGACATAGATTTGGAGCTGACATACGTCTCAAAGCTGAGTGTGTAAACACAGCAAATTTATGTTTGCCTTTAAAGACAAATGCAACAAACAATTCTGGAGATGCCGAATTCTCCCATGAGGTTCCTAGATATGTAGCTTGGGACTGCAGACACGGTGGCTAGGTGGATTTAACTCTTACTGATATGCTTAAGAGGAAAATATGTTTTACTTGATTGTGCCTAGGGATGATTGCTAACAGTAAGGGGAATGACATAGCTATATGCATGTTTATAGTGATGAAGTTATCTTAACTAACCTAATGGTAGCAAAACACACAATCTCAACTTTTGTTATCTTATTTCCTATGATATAAAAAATTTTATTTGCACATCAAAAAGCAAATGGCTTATTTGTACAGTTATAACCCTTTAAAAAATATCTTAATGAGCCCCTCCTTGTTGAAGTGAATGTTCAATGCATTTACTCTTTGTGCCATGGCAATACATGCTTTCTGTTTCTTTGTATGTATTCTACTGCCTTGGTATCACTTGTGTCAGCAGAACATGCAAAATAAATAGTATCCTTAGAAACTGTAAACTAAACATGGGAACACAATTGGTGCCATATAGCTTGTGATTGCATTTTGTGTTCTGAAATGTCATAAAGATCACCTGGGAATGACTTGTCAAGTCATAGTTGTACAATATTCAGTGACACAAATTGCCATCCATGAGATTTTACCTGAATGATTAAATAGCACAGAAGAAGTGTTTGTTGTTGTGCTAGGAACCAATTATGTTATAACAATAGAACTATGACTAAAAATAGATCATATAAGAACTGTAAGATTGGGCTCTGATTTCTTGTTTTCATCATGAAATACTTCAAATGAGTAAATAGTTGTAGAATTTCATTCTCTTTCTATCTAACATGCACATTCTGTGTGGACAGTTCAAACAGATAACTCAAAACAAACCAGGCAAAACTTGAGGACACATGGAAGAAATACCTTCTGAAGGTTTAAAAGCAGTTGGTAAAATAGAACATATTTCCCACGAAACTGAAGGTGTGCACTGCAGCTTTATTGTAGACACTTAAATTAGAGTATATCTGTCCTGGTTTTGGCTGGGATAGAGTTAATTTTCTTCCTAGTAGCTGGTATAGTGCTGTGTTTTGGATTTAGTATGAGAATAATGTTGATAACACACTGATGTTTTAGTTGTTGTTAAGGAGTGCTTACACTACTCAAGGGCTTTTCCGCTTCTCATGCCCTAGCAACTGAGAAGGCTGGAAATGCACAAGAAGCTGGGAGGGGGCACAGCCAGGACAGCTGACCCCAACTTGCCAAAGGGCTATTCCATGCCATATGATGACATGCTCAGTATATAAACTAGGGAAACCTGTCCGGGGGGCTGCTGCTCGGGGACGGGCTGGGCATCAGTCAGAGAGTGGTGAGCAATTGCATAGTGCATTACTTGCTTTGTATATTATTATTATTATTATTATTATTATTATTAAACTGTTCTTATCTCAACCCATCTGTTTTCTCACTTTTACTCTTCTGATTCTCTCCCCCATCCCACCGGCGTGGAGTAAGCAAGCAGCTGTGTGGTGCTCAGTCACCAGCTGGGGTTAAATCACGACAATAGCATTATTAAAAATTTTATCCTCATAATTCCCTTCTCTGTGTCTGTCCTGCTCTACTGAATTGTGCTGGTCATAATCCTCCAGATTTCATGAAAATTATAAATTTAGTGGTGTATTTCAGGAATTATTTTCTGGTCCATTTAATGTGTACATTCTTCACTGTATTGGAGAGTAATAGGTGGTCCGTGCAATGCTTCAATCTAACTTCAGCTGTCTTGTGCTGGTTTAGTAGAGGGAAAGGGATGACCAAAAGGAATAAGAGAGAAAAGTCAAATCAAATAAAATGAAGTCAATCAGGAATGATGAGAATTAATCACTGTTTTCCATAACTAGGCCAATGTAGTTTTCAGGCAGTAAATTTGAAAGAAAAAGGTTGTTTTTTCCCATAAAACTTGAAATTGTGAAAATCTTTGCCATAAGCTGTCATGGATGCTCAAAAGTATAAACAGACAAAGGAAGGACTAAGGAAAAGCCAATGGAGAATATATTCATCAGCAGCTGTTGAACTTTATGGTCTGTAAGCAACCTCAGAGTCAGGATGCCACTCAAGTCGTGGAATTTGGCAAGTTTGATGGGCCAGAGAAAGTATCTGTAGATGCTATGTTTATGGCTTCTTCCCTAAGACTCTGCGGTGGCCATGGTCAGAGATTCTGGCTAAGCTGATGTTTGGTCTGGCTTAGCCCCAGAGTTCTTAAGTTCAAAGAATTTTTCTTCACAAAGATGAGAACCTTGCTTTTGCCATCCTGGTATAGGAGGATAGTAGCACATAAAACGGGTATTGTAGCTGTGAAGATCCAACTCAGTCATGGTATTTTATCACGGTGACTTAAAGCAACCTCTCTTTCCTCCGCCCCTCAGTTTTGTTGCTGACAGATGACCCAACAGGATTGTTTTATTCTATCCACATACCCAACAACTCTGCTGCTGAAGGATTTCTGAAGACTATATGTCAAGGTAGAGCTGTCTAAGAGATACCTTCTACCACAAATTGTTAGGGCGAGCTCTTTGAAATGTAACACGTTAGCAGCAGCCTTTCAGAGTAACGCTCCATGAAAGCAGCACTTTCCACATAATTTCTGTTCTGTATGTGCCTCCTCTGCCCATTTGCCAAAGCACACTGTGTTTCATGTCATCATCGCTCATTGTGATACATTTCTTCAGTAGGTTGTAGGTACTTCAGTGTTGGGCTTTATCTTTTTAAATGCCACAAAGATGTCATTAATATCTTCTGTGCTTCAATAACAACATAGTTATCAGGACTATAAAAATTAATGGGAAACGATCTAACTGAAAAGACCAAAGACAATGCAATAACGTAAGAAAATATTTTCCTCTCACAATTTCTTTACCTACCACTTGCAGCTGAAAACAGCAAGTCTCTGATACAGAGTTTTTTCCCAGTGATTTACATTTGCCAAGCAGTAAAAATGTTATACTTTTTCTAACTGAATATGCAGGCCTACTCATCTTAAAAATAGTTCAGCTTTGAGTTTGTCTTTTTGTTCCTTTGACAGTTCTGTCTTACAAAGCAGTATTCTTCCCAATGCAAAGATGCTTTGGTCCCATTCTAAATGAGTATCTACTGTGCGTCTTTTGTTAGTCTCTTCAGTCAGCAGGTGTCCTGTTGTTGCATAGTGATCTAGGTCCCCAAATTCATAGAGCACACTGACAAATTCAGAACAAAACTTGTGTTTTGTTCTAGTAGAAGAGCCAGTGTAATGTGTTCAACATTATATTTGCACTTTATTCTGAAATATATTTTGACCTCAGGTCTCTGCAGGAAGGTGCTGAGGGCTTTATTCAAACTATATACTTCACTGTTCAAATCGGGTACCTAAATTTATTTTAAATCTCAAAATTTAGAGGAAGAAAAGGTTGAAGCAAGAACTAAGAGCTAAAAAAAGATAAACTTACAAAGCTTTAGAAATGAAATGTATTTTCTCATTCTGATCAGCTTATTATTTTCTAAATTCTCATTCTGATCTGCAATTATTTTCTACAGAATAGTTTTATCAGCCTCTCATAATCCCCCAAACAGGGGATTATCTAGTGCATTGTAAACTTTTAGATAAATGCATTTTATAATTTTTGCATTGTTTAAGATATTGCACTTTCAGAACACCACTCCACATACTACTTTAGTAAATAGAATAAACTAACTGTGTTATTTTCTCCCACTTAACAACTTCACTTGTCCAGTTTAAGAAACTTGCTTAATCAGTTTGTTACATATAGTTAGTCCGATCAGAAATCTAGATATTTCTCCTTAGTTTTGTGTTTTTGAATTATATTGGTGCTGGTTGTTTACCATTTACATAATTTTAATTTTGAATTCTGAAAAAGTTTATGAATTTGCATTTTGGTATTTTAATGAAAATATTTAAGAAAAACATTTAAGAAAAAAATATTTAAGAACTTAATTTATTTCTTAAAACTGTTAAAAATGTTCTAAATTTTTACTTTTGAAATTTTTCTGCAATTAGAAATCATGCAAATACCGCTATGGATAAACAGATGGAAGGCATGTTTTACAGGAAGCCTGAACAGAGTAACAGCTGGAAAAGTTTGGGCAGGGGAGAATGTTGTAAGGCCACAGTTGAGAGCTGCTACATTAGACAACTCATGCTAATGTTTGGTAGTAGCTGAAGGTGTTCCACATTGCACATGGTCTGCCTGCCTAAACTTTAGGCTTTGATCTTGTTAATCCCTTAAGCGTTTGCCTCTCTTTAATTTTGACTTCAGGTGGACCAGGGTACAAACATAAAGCTACCAGATATTTAAGTACCTTATTCCACTGGGTCTTTCTGTCAGATAAATTTATAATGTATTATAATAGAAGTTGAACTATTCAGATAGTAGGAGCTCTTATATCAACATTGGGCGTAGTTCCACCTGTTTCGGTCATTTACAGCTCTACATTTATTACCATGTTGGCCCAGAAGATTGAATAGAATTAGTTTGTGGATAAAACCCTAGGTAACTGAAGCTGAAGCAGAGCAAGATGGACGTGGTACTGATGAGCAGGAGATACTGAGAAGCTCTTGCCCATGATGCAGTCTTCTTTGGGTGGAAGGTACACATTCATAACCTACCCTTTAACTCTGTAGTTGAGGACTTCTCTTGTATTACTTGCTGATTCTAGATTCCTTCTGTCTTGGTGGACTGTGGCCTGAATGTTGGTCTGTCTGTAGGCATGTGGATAAACCTAGACATCATTGCTTAGCAAAGTGGCATGGAGTCCCTTGGAGACATCCCCAGCAGCACCAGGTATTGTGAACCTACCAGCTTGCCTTCTGCTGGCTTCCCATAGAATTTTGAATCAGGTTATCTAAAAGACACTTGACGGCCTGGACTTAGACCATCTTAAATATAGTTTAAAGCAATAACATCCTTCATCTGGAAAAAGGAACTCTCTAAAAAAAGACTGGAATTGTGCTGGAAATAACATTCTTTTAGACTTAGCTCAAATATGTGAATAGAACAGCTTCCACCTTTCTCACTTTCCATCTTCTGAGGACAAGGTTTCAGTAGAAAAGGCACAGTTCTTAATGAGAAGAAAGCTTGTTTTTCCAATCCAGAATTTACTGACAATTTGTAGTGTTGTATATAAAAAAAGCCTGTTTTAAAGCTTGCCATAAAGCAAGAGCCTGCATTGTGCATATTTCTGCCTTTGGGAAGAGGAAAACAGCATGTGACACAGGAAAATCAAAGTATTCATTGCAATACTGGGGAATGTGCATACGCTATAGTGACAAGTGCAGTTTCATACCTTTGATATAATGGACAAATATTCATATAACAATTACATTTTGGACTGAAGGAAATTCAAGTGATTTTGATCAGTCTTGACTATCTTACTCAGACACAGCAAATTCCAGTTTTTGTAATAACTGGGTTAAAACTTAATGGAAAGTTTTTGTCTGTGTAATTTTTTTGCACCTAAAATGACTGTTAGTGTTGCACTTCTGTAGACATCCCAGAACATTAGATTTACTTTATTCCATCCTTCTCTTGATGAATGAGAAATGCAAAGTGTATTTCCAGCTTCACTTTTAGGTAGACATAAGGTTTTGCTTGAAGTAAGTCTTATCTACTAATAGGTGAACTTTAGACAAACCAAAATACATTTTGTGGTTTAGGTTGTGACAAACCGTTGGCCTCTCTACCATGGCAAAATTGAAAGAAATAAGCCTGTGACCATTTCATAACAAGGGAGGGTGCCCACGAAGCCAGATGGCTTACCCATGTTCAGATAAATCAGTCATCAGGTTTTTTTGAAGCAACATGACACAGCTTATTTAATGCATACTCTTTGCTTTCCAATTAGTCTTTCCAAAACTAACAGAACTAGGATTTGAATTGCTGTGAGAAAATTGTGTGAGAGTTGCCTGCACACTGTTTAATAATGGCATCAAAATAACAACAAGGGTAGGGGAAAAATAATTAACTAATTTATTCGGATTCAGACACAGCTTTTGTGGTCGTGGGTTTGCTGCTGTTCTCAAACTGAGCTCTGTGGTCCTTAATTTCCAACAGCTATCATACAAACTCATATCTCATGACAAAGCCTATCCTTGTATTTCTTTTGTAGGGTTAAAGATTGTGAGTGAGTGCATGTTAGATATCTAATGCTCTTAATTTATGATTTTGTGTGCTAAAAGGCCCAGACAATAAAACTCAAAACGAATGCTGCCACCATTTGTACCTTAGTTTACTTGCTGTGAGGTTATGGATTACAAAAAATTTTAGAAAGGATTATCTGGACTTCTGGAAATGGGCTAGTCATTAAACAAGTTTCTTTCTCTTATATGCCAATGTCCGTGTTAAAAAATCTTTGATTTCAAACCTGCTGTCCAGTGTCAGCCTGTGAAAAGATGTTGTTGATAGGTAACTCCAGCGGCAATGGAGAGGAAGAATCCCTCCTCCTCGTATTCCTAAGGCAGCTCTTGCTCTTTGGCTGTTTCTGTGGCCCTGACACCTTGACCCTCATCTGATACATTTGCACCAGAAAAGGACATGTGAAAATGTGATTCCACCTGTAGACTGTTACATGGATGCAGATGAACAAGTGAATGCCTTAAAGCAGAGCTCTCTGCTGTGCTGGTGTGATTACTTCTATTTTTTTTTTCCCCTCCTAGGTACTTTTTGCAATAAGATTGTACCAGTTGGCTTGCCAAGAACTTTTCTTTTCTGTAGCCTAAGGGGGTAAAAGCCCTGGGAACAAAGTTTACTCTGCTGTAGTAGATATTTTGTATGTGAAATTTATATTTCCAAATCTAAATGTAGGAGGAAAAAAGTAAAAGAAAAAACAATTCCCAGTACAAGAAAGACATGGATGTCCTGGAGTGAGTCCAGCAAAGGGTCACTAAGATGATTAAGGGATTGGAGCATGTGACATGCAAAGAGAGGCTGAGAGATCTGGGGTTGTTTAGCCTTGAGAAGAGAAAAGTCAGGGGGATTTTGTCAGTGCGTATAAATAGCTGATGGGAGGGGAGTGAAGAAGATGGAGCCAGACTCTTCTCAGTGGTATCTAGTGAAATAAGAGGCAATGGCCACAACTTGAAATACAGGAAATTCCCCTGGAACATAAGAAAAAAATTTTTTACTGTGAGGGTGGTGAAACACTGGCACAGGTTGCTCAGAGATTGTGGTGTCTTATCTTTGGAAATATTCAAAAGCTGTCTAGACATGGTTCCAGGCAACCTGTGCTGGCTGACCCTGCTCTGAGCAGTGGGTTGGACTAGGTGATCTCCAGAAGCATTTTCCAATGTCAGCTGCTCTGTGATTCCAAGCCAAAACCCTTACAAACTATGTCTTAACAGTCTGTTTATAATGATCTGAAGGAACACTAATATCTGCTTGTTCGTATGTCTCGAGAGGCACTTGTAACAAATAAATTAATGTTTAATGGAGAGACAATTTAGTCTGGATATTAAAGGACTAACTGGTACTTGCTTTCTTTATTGTAAAAGAGGACAATATTCTTTATTCCATATGTATAATTCAGTGCATTTGACCGTATCCTCTAACCTCATTATTCATCTATTTTGGAGTAATGAAAGACTATAACTGCCTTTAAAATGCAAGAATTTGCATAGCATTCATTGTGGTTGAGAAAGAGATCTGCACTGGGACCTTGGGTGCTAGAGAACTGGAATATTTCCAGAAACTTGTGGGATCCGTGCTTGTGCTATGATGTTCACATGTAGAATCATAAATATATTTGCAGCTTTACAACATGAGTGTCTAAAGTCATCATCTAAAGTTTAACTATCAACTTAACCTGAACACATGCAAAAAGTGTATTTTTCTTCCTTTTTTGCCTGGCTCAAAAACCACTATGCTCATTCATGTGAAATAAGTTAGTAGTTGCTTGCATTTATATGTAGTTAAAGAATAATGCTACCAGTCACTTCTGAAAATTGAGCTGCAGTTCTAGGTTTGTATCACACAAGTATTAACTCTCTTGAAGCTAACATTCCTTTACAGATTGAGTCAAAGTGAAAACCATATGAAAAGTGATGAAGTCTGCAAGTGAATACACTGGGAAGTGATTTATCTCAGCAGGGAGGGAGCTAATCTTTTTCCAGTTTTTGTCTGGAAATTGATGGGTTTGTTTCATAGATAAGGCTCTGGCATCAAAGGCAAACTGAAATCAGGAGCTACAAAAGGCTTATGGGTGGGGACAATATTAGTCAGCACTAGCACAGGAGAAACTTTTGTCATCAGTTATAAATATCTTTCTTGATGAAGTTAAGTGATATGAATAATTTTATGTGACATTTCAAAAGTACCCCTTTACAGCTGTTCTGTCGGTCTGGTATTAAAAATATGAGCAAATATATAATCACAAATGACTGTGAAATAAGACTTATCAGATTTATGTGTTTTGAGGTGTGTCTTTGCCAGGCTTTGTGGGGGCTGAGATAGAAAATATGCCTGAGCATCGCACAACCTAGAACATTTTGCAATAGAATGTATCCCAGAAATATTACAAACTTTATGCTTTAACAAGTCAATCTCTTCTTAGATGTTAACAGAGTGCTCTTGGAAGCATTAGACCAAATTCACCGTTGGTATAATTTAGTTTACTCAAATCTCTCCTTTTTATAAAGAAACAGCAGAAGATTGGAGGAGAAACCAAATGGACTTCTTTTCCTAATACAGATTTTGCATCAGCATTTCTTTTTGCTGAAATGAATTCACATTAGATTTGCCTCCCTAGAATGGACAGGGTTGCTCCCTCATGTCACAGATCTCTTAGGTGTCTTTTCTGTCCCTATGAGGTAACTTGTTTTAATATAACCCTTTCTTTTGTGAATAATTAGTTATGCTATGGGAGTTTCTACTTTAGGATACTAATAACGAGACAAAAGCCCAGGAAATGCAATGCTACTACTTCATCATAAACTTTGGTAAAAAGATTTTTTCTCTGTATTTGTCCATTGACCTCACACTAGGATTCTGATCTGAGTGGAATTTATTGTTTTTATTGCGCATGTTCTCAGAGCAAATGTAGTGGCTAAATTTGATTCTTAGATGGATACATATTTGTTATGCAGTGACTTCATGTGAACTTAAACTCAATTTTCTCTAAATAGAAAAAGTTGCCTTTTGTAATTGAAATGTATTGGCTAATTACTGATATTGTGAAGAGGAAAAGATTGAAGCAGTGATTTGACATGTACTTCGTTTGCATAAAAGAGACATTACTGTTTGCCAGCATAAAAATATTAATCTGTCTTTTAGCAATGTGCAGTAAGCATTTTGTAAAAGTACTTTTAATACTGAGTAATGTTTGTTGGCTTTCTTTTGAGCATCTCTGTTACTATAAGTATGCACTTTTAAAGTAATATTTTTGTTTTTCATGCATCAGTAATATTGAATTGCTTGTAGACATTGAGTGAATGGCATGGTTATAATATCACAGAAAGATCCACTTGATCTTCTGCTGGCATGATTTGCTACAAGTCCCTGGGCATTAGGATAGTAATGCCAACCTATGTCAACTGGCATGTGGCACTCTCCCAGTTGCTCAATTGTTATATTCTAGTTTTAGATGTTATGAAAAACAGCATTTACTTTTTAAGCTGTGATCATAACGCTGATTGTCCTGTTAAATTCTAAACATGGCCTTTTCCATCATGCATGCATTTCAGGGGTTTTTTCTCATTTTCAGTGAAGCCAGAGTTAAAATCTCAAAAGAGGGAAAAAAGGAAATTGGGAACCAACCAAGAAGAAAAAGCTCTGATCAGTTTGAAATATTTCATTTAAATGATTTGATATGTTATTTTGATTGTGAATTTTCTTATTTTACCATTTTAAACATATGGTAAGTTTCTAAAAGAAAAGTGTCTTCAAGCCAAAGAACTGAAATTTCATTTAGAGAATATCAGAATATTTGACAGCTTCTTTTTTTTTTTGAACATTTCAAGTCCTGAAATTTACTGAACAGTGCATTTCCTCTGAACGGTTTCACTTTAGACAACTTTGAGCTCCAATTATGTGGCCTAAGGTTATAAACCCTTTGCCACACTATTAGCTCCATTTACTTGAATAGGATTACTTGGCCGAAGGACAGAGTTTGCTGACCTGTTGTCTGAAATCCACCAGTATCAAGGGAAATATTGCTATGACTGAAGACTTACTATTATAAGAGTGAGGATTTTAGCTCTGAAGCCTTTGAAGACAACTAAAGCAAAAAGTATTTTCAGCCTCATTTGTCTCTTATCTACATCTGCCTCTAGCAGGCATTGTGTTTAAAAAAGGAATATTTATGAGGCAGTAATTCTCATGAAACACCTTGATTTTCAGCTAGATGAATTGCACAAGCGAGGAGCTGCAGTTTCTGAATTCAGGGATCTGTGTTTCTCCTGGGGAGCTGCAGTGGGTTAGCCTTGGCTAAGGGCCAAACGTCCACCCAGCCGCTCACCCACTCCCCTCCTCAGTGGGGCAGGGGGAGAAAATAGGATGAGAAAGCTCATGGGTTGAGATAAAGTCAGAGAAATTGCATACCTATTACTCTTATGGGTAAACCAGTCCTGACTTGGGGAAAATGAATTTAATTTATTGCCAATGAAAATAGATTCAGGTAGCAAGACACAAAGAAACAGTAAAACAACACCTTTCCTTTCCCTCTTCCAGGCCCAACTTCACTCCAGACTCCTCCACCCACCCCCCGAGCAGAGGAGGGAGGGATGGGGGGGTACAGTCAGCCCATAACAGATCCTCTCAGCCTGTCCTTCCATCTGATACTTTTCCTCTGCTCCATTGTGGGTCCTTCCACGAGCTGCAGTCCTACAGGAAAAAAACCTGCTCTGGCATGAGGTCTCCCCAGGTCACAGTTCAGATCTGTGCTCCAGTGTGGGCTCTTCCAGGGGCTGCAGGGGAAAGTCTGCTCCAGCACCTAGAGCTTCTCCTCCCCTCCTTCTTCTCTCACCTTGGTGCTCATACTGTTGTTTCTCACTCCCCCCCCCCCCCCTTTTTTTTTTTTTCCTTCCTTCCCTGCCTGTTGAGCATCTTTGCCCTTTCTTAAATATGTTATCACAGATGTGCCACACGTGGCTGATGGGCTCATCTGTGTCCTGTGGTGATTCTGTTGGTGCTGGCTGGAATCAAGTGCGTCCTGCACAGGGCAGCCTCAGCCTCCTCCCGCTCCTCCCTGTATCCCTCCTGCTACCAAAACCTTGACACCAACACCCAGTGCATGAGCTTGTCTGTCTGCAACCCCAACAATAGTGCTTTTAAAAATAAATCAGGGAATATACCTTTTTTATATGCCATAAAAGATAGCGTAGTCTAAGGCTATTGTGGAAATAACAAATCTTTGAACTTGACAGCGTATAAAAGCTCTTCCGTTAGCTAATAACATTTATTTATTTATTCATTTATTTATTTATTTATTTATTCTGAGTGTATATATATGTGTATAAACAGTTAAAATAATAGCTTTTATTATTAACTATTAAACATGCTTTTTGAGAGCAGAAGATCAATTATGAGTCATCATTATCCCTTCCACGATCCCATTCTCCAACTTTGAGATTTACACTTCTGTTCTCACTTGAAGTGATCAGTAAAACATTTATATCATGATATGTCTTACATATTTGCGTAGTGTATGTAATGTGATTGGGAGCACATGCAACACAGAATGAAACTGAATTATTGAAAATAGATAAAAGAGAAATCAAAATGAATCAATTCAACAAAGCTCTGATGTATTTAAAATTAAGAAAATGCACAACTACACTGGGGAAGGGTAAATAATAGTGGTAAAATTTCAAGCAGAATTATAGAAATTAAGGGCCAGAGCACACTGATAAAAGAGAAGACTAGGAAAGTTTTAAAATTAAACCGTGACTCTACTTGAAAAATGTGGAAAAAAAAAATTCTCCCTTTTTTTCTTCCAAAGACATATCCAAAATTTCTCATTTGATCTTCAAAGTTTATAAATATTGATCCAAAAATAGGCTGACCTTGCAGACCCTCAATTTTCAGAAAGCATACGCTAAGTAAGAGGAATAAACCTCTTTCTTACCCTCCTGGGATCTGGCTAGCATACAAATATACCATCGCTACAGGTATTTCTGACTACTGCATGTAGCATGCAGATCTACATTTGTGCAGACATTTATGCTAAACCTATGTGTAATTGTTCTGAATAAGGAAAGACTTATGCACATATTTAATTAATTTACTAAATTGATAGTATGGCGTCTTCATTTCCTTAATGTAAGTTTCATGGTGTTGCAATATGATCTAAATTTAGTTATTGCTAGGATATTCAGCACAAACGAATATACATCTATCTGTTGGTGAATATACTTCCCTCTTTCAATAGATATACTACTTCTGTCTCTCTCTCTTGATATATATGTGTATATATTTATAAAAAAGATTAAATTGTATAAAGTAAAATAAACTTAAATGGTTTATGATACAGCAGATTGTGAGAATGCAGGAGAATGACTGTGCGTTATTTTAAAACCAGTATACAGGTAATGTTTGGAAAGGCAACAAAGAGAAACTTCAGATGACTATGAGAAGGACTTTGTAGCTGAGCTGCATTCACAACAGCTTGCTCTCCCAGAGAAAAGGAGCAATCCATCACGAGGTTCACCTGAAAACAGTCTAAACAAAATTATCTGGATTCTGCTGTGAGGAATAATTGTTATGTGACTAAAAGGTGCATCAGTCTCAGGAATAACGCTTTACACTTCCAACTTGCAGGAATACACTTCCCACTGTACTTTTTTATGCCAGGATGTGCGCGCATGTGTGTGTGGAGGGAGCTGGGGTACAATTCTTGTTTAGCACATTAGTTTGCCAAGCTGGTAGAAATGGTTCTCACAAATAAAAACCAGCCTATTTTGTATCAGCTCCTTTTGCAGGGTACAAACATGTTGCTATTAATTAGTACTCCCTTGTCTTATCTTCTTGTCTCTGCAGCTATTTTAAGTTACATCTTGGTAGGGAGCTTTTTTTCAGTTGCAAACAAGTGTGTTATTATTTATTGCAGTATAAACAAATCCAGATATGTTAGAAATTATCTCTCAATTTAGATTTTTACTTTGAGAACAGTCTATGAAAACTTGTAATTTAAGGAGTATCAATGGTAATAAAAAGAAAGAAATATCTAAATGAAAATTTGCTTTTTAGCCCTGAAATGAGGCCACACAAAAATTACTTTTCACCCCCATTCCCTACAGTGTTTCTGAAGGGAGACGAAAGTTAAGGATTAGTATCCAGAAAACATTCTGAACAAAACCTATTACATTTTATTTTTCTCTGTAGTTCAAAAAGGCAAAAGAATAACTCAGTTCAGTTTGAGGTTATATATCTTACAAAAATGATGCAATGACTACAATATCCTCTGGTATCATCATAAGTGGATGTACGACGTGGCATAACACATACTGTGTTTTTCAAGGAGCAAGTCTAATTCCCAAAAGCAAAAATAAACCTAAAATAGCATTAAACCAGTAAGACAGTCTAATTGCTTAGAGACAGTTTGCGTGACCGGATTATAGTATGTCACTTCTTTTTAGATCAGTCTCTTCTAAGTAAACAGACATCCTTCAGCATCTGAGTATTTCCCTGTGGCAGTCTGCTAAGAAAAACATGAGAGGAGATCTATCCGACATCACTCTTTCCGCTAGCTGTTCCCCGTGATTTATTTGAAGTCCCAAGGATTGTTTATCTGCCGAGATAGAGCAGCAGAGCCCGCGCGCCTGCCCGCTTGCTCCGTGCAGTGGGTCTATTGTTCTGTCATGGCTCCTGAGAGATTGCCATGGATTGACCTTGGCTGGTGACCTTATCAGAGGTGATTTTGCAAATACTGTTTTATTTCAGTAACATTCAAATAACGTTTTGCAAGTTGATTTTTTCTTAACACACTCAAAGTGAAAGCCACGAGGATTACGATTCCAAGTAGAGGTTGTTCCGAAGGGGGTTTTGTATTTCTGCATTATTTTTTTCATTCTCTAAGGCCTTGTGTTGTCTTCTGTGTCTCTGAAGACAAAGATGGCTGTGCCTGCAAAAAGAGGGAGTTGACTGCTGCTCTTCAGAAGAAAAGTGTAACTATATAAATGTGCCTTTAGAGTCTTATGGAAGCATGGCCAATATTGATTATAAATCATACCTTCTTTGTCAGTATAATACAAATCTGTATGTCATCATTGTCACAAGGTTCCAAGGTGTTCAAATGAATATATCTCTCCAATTTAGCATCCCTTTAGAAAATGTTAGATCTATATAAGAATACTACTTTCCTTCATTATGGTCTGAAAATCCGAGCATTTTTTCTTAATTAGTGCTTGAAATTGTCAAGAAGTTAAGCGACAATAACACAAAAAATTAACTCATTAAAATTGTCATTTTTTAATTAGAATATCAGTTGAAAATAGGTATTGTTCAATATTCAGTATAGTGAAGATAGGAGCATGAATACATTTCACACAATAGCACAATATAACGCAGCTGTATCCTGAAGGGGAGTGGAGCATCTGAGCATACCTCCTTCCCAGATGCAGTCACATTCCCCAGGCACTTTACAGCAAGTATAAGCTAGGTGCTTGGTACAGGTGTTGCTGATGCAGCGTGGCAGTCCTCCTCATCCAGAAAGTAAAGCAGAAAGAGTAGAAATACATTTGGGTAAAATTCCCAGGTCTGCTCATGCTGTATTAGGCAAGAGGAAAGAGGAGCGTGAGTGGTTGGCTACAAAGCTGAAGTGAGGTGAATAGAATGTGCAAAAGCAGAAAGACAGTATATATTTTCAAAATCTAAAATAAGTAAAAGTACAAATTTAAACACTTCAATATTATGGAAAACAATAACTTTTCAGTTGGTTCAAAATTAGTTGTATTTTTTTCTTTTCAGTTTATGAATTTCTGAGGTTTTGACTCCCTGACAAAATTTATAAAGGGAAAATGTCAAAAACTAACAGTTGATGGGACAGAAAAGGAGTTTTTTGTTTGTCTCAAGTGAAGGGTAATAGTAGTAAGAAGGAGGAAGCTTGGAAATGCATCGACTTCCTGCTTGCAGCAGAAGCAGAAATGTTATAAAACTGTATTGACAGCCAGGCCTTTCCATCATTGACCTCTCCTTAGTCTTTAATGGTAGGTGATGTGTTGTCTTCTAAGTTAACTCATCTGCTCTTTCTTGGCTTTGTGATGTTATTTCACTGGAGAATGACCACAAGGATCACTCTGGGGATCAGTCTGATCAAGTGGGGAAATAAACAGATCCTTTCCATTACAAATTATATGTACTGGATTTTATCTGTGTCAAGCACAAAGTAAATTATTTGACCAAAGGAACTTAAGAGATAGAAAAAATATTAGTGGGTCACTTATTCTACAGTTTTGCCAATGTATGCTTTCCTTTTTTAAAGAAATTAAAATTTTAATACCTTATCTAGTCTAATTTCAGTGCCTTGCATAATGAAAGTTTAAAGTACTCATTTTTTTACTGATAGAACTGCTTGAAGACGGCAGCCATACTTTTTACCATTCTGTCTGTGGTCATGTATTTAACTCATGGATTTCCTACTTACAAATATTTTTATTGCTTTTGGTAATTTAATTATAACTTGATTAAAAATTAATAGCATCAATAAAAATATTTTTATTAAATAAAAATAAATACATCATCTTACTATTGAAAGTTTAATTAAAATGAAGTAGTAACATTTTGTTTATGTATAATTTTTAATCAATATTACTGTGTGTAGAAAAATTTATGTTGACAACATCTGAGGCTTCATTTAGATAGGGGAAAAGATTGATAGATGGAAATTTGGTGATAATAACACCTAATATGGTTCGATTAGTTTTGAAGGAGGTGGACGTTGTCTTTCTATTTTTTGTTGAGCATATGTCCAAAAATCTTTGTCCCTCTAATGTCACTTTTTAGCACTATTTGAGATGAGAAACTGTCACTATGCCAAAAATACAATGCAGAAATACAGGCTGGATGTCCTCATTAAAAAAAAACATTCATATATCTAATTGGCTCAAAATTCAATATATGTATAAAGTCAGTCCTTTGGTAAAATACTGGCCCTGCATGTGAGGGAGTTTAGACGAATGTACTTCCAAATCAAAATAAAATGGAAGGGAAACAACAAGTCTGGGAATATACAATCAAGACACTGGAAAATGGCAATTTAATCCAAAGGATATAAAAGTAACTGAAGATATCTGAGTAGAGTTTGTGTGTGTGAGGGGGTGTGTGTGTGTGTGTGTGCGTGCGTGTGTGTGTCTGTGTATCTATATATACACTTAGACAGAAACATGCATATGTAGAAATATCTACTTATAACATTTGTATCTAAGTGTAAAGGAGAATAAATGCAGAAGGGGGAAAACCAAGTATCCTGGAGGGCTACAGTAATAGAAGTGGTGACCGTCTTCAGGTTCAAGGCTCAGTGTGGGAATCCTGGGTTGATTTTAGGAACATGCATTCAGCTCCATTTTTTACATCTAGTACTGCAAGTATGACAGTCAAATATAATTCAGCAGTACCTGAATTTTCTCAGATCTTCTTGCTTGCACCTACCGTTAACACAACTGAGTAAGCTAGACTTGCACTGGGGATTCAGGCACAGTGGTACAACACTGGAGGTGGTCGGCTTGTTTCCTCTGGGCATCCTCAGGTTTGAGTTAGGTATTTAGGCTCTGTAATCCTGGGCAGATGCAGGGCCTTTAGATTGGGGCCCATATTTGATACTATTTCCTTGTCTGTCAAAGAAATGGGTATCTAAACCCAAGCTTAAAGTTAGGTGTGTCTCACCACTGGGCATTTGTAGCTTTGAAGTCTGTTGTGGAATTAGAAGTTGTACGCAGATTAGTCTTTTCTTACTCAAAACCCAGATAGGAGGAGGAGCATTGAGCTAGTTCACTGTCTTGAAAGCTAAGATATCTTGAGTTAAATCCTTGCTCTAAATCAGACAGTGAACTGGACCTCTGGAGTGGTAAGAGAGCTCTTTAACTACTAGCGAGAGGAATGGAGGACAGCAACAGCTTGCTGCCTGGGCTGTAGGAGGAGACGGTCAGGTTTCTTCAGGCAAGATGGGCAAAGCAGTGATGAGCTGTGCATTGCACCAACGCTAAGACATTAAGCAGCTTAGTGTTGTCAGAGCTGGAATGGTTGTACATGTGCCCAGCAGCAAAGCTGTACTGTTAGCAATTTAGGAGCCTCAGGAGCCTGGGCACCTACAGGAGTAGGCAGCAGATCAGAGCAAGTGTTTGAAGATGTAAATTTTGATCAAAGACTTTAAAGTGTTTGTAGGAGGCAAAGCTGTATAATATGTCTAAGCCTTGTCTTTTTCCGTTCTTGGCCTCAATTTATGAACTCACTCTCTCTAAAAACAGCCTCTGAACTCCATCAAGGAAATAACACCAGACCCCAGCAAAGGATTTTACGATGTCCCCCAGGAGGAACCAAAAGATCAGTCCCTCATAGTAATTTATGCTGCTGGAGCTTCATGAGGTTTCTTTAGCTTATGCTTCACAATGTTTCTATGAAATAGGAAAGTTGGCAAGGTCATTGCACAGAATTTCAGATAGACAAACTGAGGCCCATGGGGTTAAATTTCAAGGTAAGCTGATAACAGCTGGCCAGGGAACTCACGTGCTGCCTGCTTAATATTTTTCTTTGACCATGCTCTTTGTGAGAGGCAAAGAATTATAGTTAGAAATTAACAGATTGGTAAGAAGTACAAGGAAGTTAAAAGAGTATAAAAAAAGAATGTGTGACAACCCTAGCTGTCTTAATGAGTGAAATTTTCAGTAAAACATTAAGGTCCACGTAGGAGTTTTCTAACCAATACAGGAAGAAGTCAATCTTTAATAAGCTGACAGCACCAATTAGATCTGCAGTTAGTTGTAACATAACTGTTTTTTACAAATCATTGTGTATTAAGGTCAGTACAGGTGGCTGCATTATTAATTTGGTGAAAGAGCTGGGAGAGTCATGAAGGCCAATATTCAAGGGAGAAAAGAAATTTTTGAAATGTTGGAGAAGAAACCTAGGGACAGGGAAAAGTTTCTAGTCACTCTTTTTCCAGTTTAAAGAATTTGAGATGCTCTGTAAGCATTCACATATCACTGCAGTGAATTACATAGATGTAATACAAACAAAGCAAAATGTGGTAGTCTAGGATGGCTCTTTTTTCAGTTGCCCACACTCAGAAAAAATGAAAATATGGCTGACCCTTCCCTTCAGCTAGTATATCTTACAGAATGAGGGTAAGCGTAGATGGTTAAATACACCTGAGAAAAGAAAATAAGGAAAACTAAGCTGAGAATGATTATGCATTTAACTCTGAGACAAGCCGTACACTCCAGACTGATTCTAACCTACTTAAAGATGATGGGTCAATTTGTACTTCTGCCAGGCCAGAAATTTCCCATAGGAAGCTATCTTCTGAACACGAACTGGCATTCAGGTTTGAGTTAAATTTAGTGGTGGTCAAAAACCAGAACAACTCAAACAGGAGTTTTGCAGTCTATCTAACCATCCAGGCAGAGCTCTCTTCCAAAAGCAGGGCTCTGGTTTTGTTTCGTTTTCCTCCCCAGAGGCATACTTTTTCTTTTTCTTTTTCTTATTCTGCATCCCCAGCTGTGGGTTATCAAATCTATGTTGGAGAATTTAATGAATAAAAGTCTGTGGGGATTAACTTGATAAGAAGTTCATGTATATCAAACACTAAAATGCTGTTGTAATGCAATGGGTCAAAATCTTATCAGTAGTAACATATTAATAGTGGCACATTTTTTGGAAGGCTTTACTGGAAAGGATGTAAACAGCCTGGGCACACTGAAGGGAACTTGACCCAGGCCCCTGCTTCTAATGTGATAATTTCCTTTTTAGCTTGATAGCAGTTTCCTAGTTCCATACCTTACTGAGCAGTCCAATTAAAAAAAAAGCAGAGGTATAAGAGGTTGAAGGGACTTGGAAATATAAGGCACATTATCAGCATTTTCTTGGGGCATGAGGTCAACAGTAATAGTTTAACTGGTGTAGCAACTGCCCATTTTAAAGAAGTGACTCACACTTGAATGATAAAAATACTCAAGTGTTAACTGCTCTTCCATATGGCTCAGACTTAAACAAAGAGTGTCATTCAAGGGCCATAGGATTGCCAGGCAGGGAGGGCCACATGGCACACAGTTCTGACCCTGCTCTGTCTCAGGATAATGCTGCAGAAAAGGCTGCTTATGTTTCTCAACCTGGGATGCTGGTTATCTGCTAAGGAAAAAAGAATATATCAGCAAACATGATAAAGTAATTGCTAAACATATTTTTTCTTTCTTGGGCATCAGTTTCCTGGATGTGATGCTGATCTTGAGAAACACTGAAGACTCGTAGTGTTGGGTTATATTTAGGTGCTTGTAGCATTTAATCAGTTCAGTTCCTAAAGTGAAGTCCATAGAAAAGGAGGAGTAATTAAGCAAAATCAGAGAGTAATGATAAAAATATTTTTAGAATTATTTTGATGCTATACTTTTCTGGGCTGATACAAAGAATTTTGTAGTCAGTTAGAAACTTTCTCTTGACTTTGAAAACTTCCACTTGAGCTTTGGTTCAGCCCAGGGACTGCAGGCCAAGTATTTGCTTAGGGTGTGCTTGACCTAGGCCTTTTGCTGCATGGAATGGTGTTGCAGGCTAACTGCAGGCACTGGACTTTCAACTGGCCATCTCTATGCCGCTGTCTTCCTAGAGGACACCCTTTGGAATTGAAAGGAAAACTGCCACTGATGCCTGTGGTCTTTAGAGTAGATCCTTTGTACTTATCTGTCACTGTGTTCACAAAGAGCCAAATGTGAGCTTTTCTCTTTTCTCTTGATTTCAGTGAGAGACAACAACTGAAGTTAGTGACTGCCTCACAGTGATATGGCCATAATTTCAGTTATTTACCAGTCAATAACCCTTACAAGAAATAGGACCAAGAGGAATAACAAGTACAGGTTAAATGTAATGTTTAGTATCAGAACTGAGAACTGAAGATGTTCTGAAGATAAACGGGCATGTAATTTAAAAGTGAGAATGACAGCAACCCAGAAAATTGTAATCCTGCTTGCAGTTACAATTTTAATTACTGATATGTTTTCTCAGGTGGCCTGATTTTGCCTTCTTAAATTTTCTGGACTAATGTTATATTCCCCAATTTTTCTTTGCAAATGGTTTATGTAATAAGAACAACTGCTCTCCAAATATTAAGGCTAAATTCTTATCACATCATTTTAGTAGTTCCATGGATGTCAGTCAAGCTGCCCACATGAATGGATGAAAAGTGTTTTTGTGTTGATATTGATTGCCATAGGACTGTGATAATTTTTTGTGGCTTGTTAGGTTTCAGTCTGAATTAAACATAATTTTTATTGATGCTATTTTTACTATAAAGTTGGTGACTTCTTGTATCTTTTCAGAATATATGTAGTGTTTGTAGTACAAGAAGGAACGCAGTGGAGCTTTTAAGTTACATATGTCTGGACAGAAGCTTTGTAAGCCTTTTGAAGTCTTAGAGAATTAAGGGGCATTCACACCATCAAATGGTGACACTTGTTTATCATCTTCACCAGGACCCAGAAGTATTATCTCTTGGGTCTCAAATTATAGTGGTACACTGAAGCTACTGATGGATTAGCTGGTTATCGAAAGTGTCTTTGCATGCACTGGAAAGCTCTTGAGGGTAGCAATGATATTTTAAATCCTGCACTTGAAAGAAAACCAACTCTATAAAAATTCCTGTATAAGTGGTTAAGTTATAAGACATCAGAATAACACAAAGAATTTGCACTTGTTCATCTTCTGAACAAGTGTAAACAACAGAATACTGACTGGAATATAAGCAGTATATTAGCTAAAACAGATTAAGGACCTAATTAATTACATTAATATATTATTTAAGAAAGCAATGTTTATAGCAAAATATCTGTGGAAGATTATCATTTAATGTTTGTGTCTATGCATCTTATGAAAGTGGAACTGAAGCAGTATTTTAAAACTTCTATAAACGTTGAATTCTCTACTAAGGAAAATAGTTAAAAACTCATGACATGCAGTGGTAGTGTCTACTGAGCAGTGTTTTTGTAAGTGTTCTACACCGCTAGTTTTGAGAGCTTGCTGTAATCCTGATTAAGCAAAGAAGCTCCAAATCAGATTATACATCTGATAGCAATTAGATGGAACAGTTACCATCCGGGGACATAGTATTTCCACTGGAAAAAGAAGAAAACCCACATTCTGTGGTAAAATTAAGCTACAGTTAGATGTAATCCTCCTGTTTCTTTATAAACTATATTCACACACATTTATAATCATTGCATTGCCCTTTTTCCAACGTGTTGAAATGAAGAATGCCTCATGGATGACAAAACTCCTTCAGACTGTCATGTTTTATTGAGTGTTGTGAAAGAAACTGTGGAACTACTTTCATTGTGATATCTGAATAGAGAATATATGGGAGAATCTTTAGCACAAAGAGGATCATCTTGACCAAATGGTCGAACAGAAGCAAGAATTAATGCCAGGAGATAGTTAATAAATAGTCTCAGAAGGTGAGTGGTAGAAGCTCCATTTTAATATATTTAAAATTTATATCACTGAAGAATTTAGTTTGGAGGATAACCCTCCACTGATAAGAAGATAGATTAGATGACCTACGTTCCCCACTCACATTTTTATTTTATGTGGTTCTGTGAGTCTCTTGAGTAATCTAAGTAAACAGAACATTATATAGATGAAATATTTAAAAGGGAAATACAGATTAAAAATAATATAAGAGGACTTGCTGAATGAGATGTTAGACACTCTGCTCTGAACAATGGCTACCTGAGGTGAACCTGGTCTGGTGATTAACGTTAGCTGAGATTAAGCAAATGGATTATGATGTTTTTTCTAGCTGAGCGCACTTGGAATAAGACGAAGGATGTTCATTTCATACGGCATAGACAATCACATGTACAATTTATAAATCTCTGAAAACAAGCTAACTACTCTTTTATTTACATAGGATGTGACTGTGGGTGAGTATGATGAAATTATATGCAATACTTACCAGCTGTATGGCATTAGACATATTCTTATATATTTAGAGCAAAGTGTTCCGCTTAGTGTCTTTATAAAATTTAGCAGCTTTGTGGATAAACTTTGAATGAGTGGTTTTGTTTATGAGAATATAGGCAAAGTGATTCAATTCTGAATTCTGTTTGATTTTATTGCAGAATAAAATTCTTAACATTATAATGGCCAAAATATCTTAATAGACATTCTGTATCATGTAATATCAGCTATTTCTTAATTTTAGAATAAAATCATTTAAGTATGAAAATCGATACTATGTTTAAGATGAAATGAAGCTATTACAGTGTGATCACCTGTAGTATGAAATAGTAACTCCTACAATATGTTGATTATTCGTTTGGTGAAATGTTTGCTATTTGTAAGATGCAATTATAAGGTATCTGAAAGATGCATAAGCAATTTCCACTATTAAAACTAATACTAGAAAGTATTCATACATGGTGTGCTATGCAACCATCAGTTCTTTCATACATGGTGTGCTATGCAACTATCAATTCTCTGTCAAAACCATCTGTTTTATCATTCATTTTATGTTTTGCTAAGGAAAACTTCTTTCTCTCAGTTACTCTTGTGAATTCAAATTATTTCATGTTTATAATGAAAATTGTCTTTTTTCTTTATATGTGTATTCTCTCTTTGTTTGTTCTGGATTTCATTACTTCCACAGTGTCAAGACTCAGTCTAATATAATTATCTTTATGTAAAATGTATTGTATTTCTCTTCCAAATGTTGATGCTTACATAACTGAATGTTTTACGCAAGTACAAATACCCAGAACAACTTCTGAGAGGCTAATACAAAAGCAATTATTATCAGTAGTCTCATGAGAAAATACACCTATTTTATCTCTTGTAAGAGTGAATAATCATACAGTTAGATGAAATTCCACTCCATTTTCATAAAGGGTGAGAAGTTGTAGTACAGAGTAGCTGAGGACCTATGTCTGTTCATTTCTGTCTCTGGCCATTATTGATGATGACTTAACAGTTTTCTCCCTTTCCCCAGAGATCCTGGACTGGAGTCTATTAATGAGCCTAAGTCTTCTTGGCCAGTTAAATGGAGTAACGCAACATTCAGTTCTCTCAAGAACTTTACTACTGTCATTGCTGCTTTCATTGGAGTAGAACATTTGCTCTGCAAAGAGAGTAGGAAAGTTTGTGTTGCAGCTAGCAATAAAAATGCCCTTATGGATTTCCTCTAGGAATATCAGTATAAATGGAATGACGCATGAAGCATAAAATGGCTGGTTCAAATTGCGTCCCTTGTCTTAATTTACCTGTCAACCTCTCAGTTTAGAAGAGTAATGAAAATTTAGGCAGCTAATGAATAGATGTGTCAAAAAAGATGAGCAACTATAGCTCTCAGTGATTTCAGTTGAAGTGGAGCTCCTCCCTACCACAGAAAGTAAGCCATTTCACTAGCTATCATGGACCAGGTTGTATAAGTTGCTGAAGCCAAGCTTGAAAATTTCTTCCTGCATATTCCTTAATTAAATACTTACAGGTTTTTTTTTTAATTTAAAAAATTTTTTTTTTTTTAAATTTTAAATGGAATTGTGATTACCTAAATCAATCTTTGTGTACATCATTCTAGTGCAGACCCGTTTGGTTATTTTTCAGTTTTAGCACTTAGAATGAGTACAATTTACAGCATAAATAATGTATTAAAAGGAGACATTTCTTCCTGTGCTCTGATCCTTGTTCAAAATAACAAACATTTAAGAAGTTATTAACTCTTAGTGAAGGCAAAACACCCAAGCTGAAAACAGTCCATTATTGGAAAAAGCTGTAAGAACACAGTAAGATAAAATCTTGACAAATCTGACTTTATTTGAACCTTGACTGTCTTGAAAAATAGCAACATTTTCTTATCAGTTTCAGAACTGATGTATGTAGTAGCAAAATAGTCAAAATATTGTTTTCCATAGCTTCATTAAGAAAAATATGTAGTAGACAGAAGCGATTGTTCCATTAGTCAATATGGCAGCTACATCAAGGTGACATTGTAAAAGAATTTAATTTATATTATTTGGATGACAAACATATTCCCTGAGACTACCATATAGATTTTCAGTAAAACTCTACTAAAACTGCTTCCTTGAGGCTGATTAGCTGACTAGCTATTTCTACCCCGTGTTCCAGTCAAAGCAAGCCAATCATTAAGATAAAGAGATTTTATTCATTTAAAGGGTTGTCATTACAGTATCTGTATGTAGATTGGATTCAAATGGAAAGATTGTAGTGAGAGTGCTCTATTTGCAAGCATGAAGAGTATTGATATAGTTGTCAGAAATAACCTGTTGTTTAAAAGACCAGTATTTAAACGTTTCAATTTAAAGGCTACTTCTACCAAAGAATACCTGACATTTTTGTGTCTTTATAAAGGATTTAAAGACTTTTCTCTAACTAAAAAAAGTCTTATTGGATCAGTAGTTTTTCCCTCAGTATAAATGCAAATATTGTAGTGGTTTATGTATCATGAAATATAAAACTTACAATAGAAAAGCAAACGATCTGTCAATTTATGATGCAATTTAACTCTAAAACATGTTTTGGGCCTTATTCTGGTATAGTTTACAGTGTAGTAAATCAGGAGCCTTTTCTCTGATTCCAATGGATTTTCCCTGGTATAAAACTAGTATATGAGATCAGAAGGAATTGTGTTGTCTTTCAGTTTTGTTATTTTGGACTGAATATGGCTCATGCCTAGGCACAAATTGCTCCCTCCTAATAAGGATTTTGCTAATATCTTAAACATGAAATGTTGTCATTATCTTCATCCTCAAGAAAGAAAACATCTAATTATCATTCTGGAGTGACAAAGTACCTTCTAAGGAAAGGTCTCTTGTACCAAAATGAGAAGAGATTTGCAATTACATTGGAGAGTTTTGGGAATATTTGCAAGTAGAGCTATGCTAACTTAATCTCATAGTACTGGAGTCTTTGTGGAATTTAGAGATAACAGCTTGGATCCATTTAAATCCAATGATTTTTGGCACAACTTGCTGCTGTTAGTTTCTTATAAATTCTCTTTCTGCACCTTTCAAAATGAAGACCATATTATTATTAGTCATGAGAAAAGTTTTACATCCAACTCCTCTTTCTTCCAGATTGCTGTCAAAATGAGTGAAACACCTTCATCTAGTTACTCGGTGAATCAGCCAAACTCCTCCGAGAGTGAACAGAGTTTATCCACGCGCCATTTCAATGTTACTGAACCTGTTGTGGCAAAACGGATCTGTTTCTATAAAAGTGGAGATCCTCAGTTTAATGGGATCAAAATGGTCGTTAATAACCGGTCTTACAAAACATTTGATGCCTTGCTGGATAGTTTATCCAAACGGGTCCCATTACCTTTTGGAGTAAGGAATATTAGTACACCAAAAGGGAGACACAGCATCACCAATTTGGAGGATCTTGAAGATGGAAAATCTTATATTTGCTCCCATCAGAGGAAAATGAAGCCCATCAACCTGGAACAGGCTAGCAAAAAGCCACTGCCCTGGCAGATCAGTAGGCCTGTCAGCGCTCGTCGTCGAGCTGTGCAATTAACAAGGGAGAATGAAGATGGATTTGGCCATCGAGAAAGCAAAATAACAACTCCCAAAAAGATGCTTGTTTTCAAAAATGGGGATGTAAGACTCAGGCGCACCATAGTTCTGGGAAAGAAAAATACGCAAACCTTTGAGGCCTTTCTGGATTATATGAGTGAGTTAATGCAATATCCAGTTGTGAAACTATATACCACTGATGGCAGAAAGGTGAGGATAAAGATGAGTAGTAACAATTTTTCTATGATTGCTTCTAGATTATTTTTAATTAAAAAGGTGATTTTGTCAGTTATAAGCTTGGGACACTGGCCTGGTGTAAGATCTGATGTGCTGAACTTCAGCTGTTTCCTTTCTATGCCTTTTCCCCTTCAGAAAGGCTACTAGCTTGGAGGAGATACACTGGAATGTTGCAATCAGAGAGAAGCAAGTGAGGACATTTTACTTTAAGTCATCATGAAGAAACACTTTTCTTTTTCCTACTCAGGCCTCTTTCAGGCATGCTCTCAATTCTATATTTTTACCCATTTACACAGAAACTTCCTTTAGTCTTAATGCTATTTATCTGTGATTTTTAATGTTTTAAAAATACAATAAGTAGCATCTAATAGCCACACATATTTTATCATTACACAAATGCAGAGTCATTTGCCATTAATGACTTGGAACTATGACACCTGATTGTCTATTATAGTTTTCAAACCATGGACCAGGTTCTGTACCTCTAAACCCAGATGATGCATCACTAATAATTCTGATTTTCATCTCACATGCTGTTTTATATGATTTTGTCTCACTTAGCGTTTTATCTGTGTGCTGTTTAACCACAGAAAAGCACTTGTGATTATACCTACTAGGTATCTAGAAAGACAATTGCATGCAGCACTCCAAGAGTTCAAGGGAAATCTTGTGTTTACCGTCCATTTGGTGAAATTCTGTATTAGGTTGGGAAACTGTCCATATCACATATAAGTCAGTGAAGTGCAGTTTGTAAGCCTTATCTTGCAATATATTTTGGAACTTAAATTCAAAACTGTTAGACAAGGCTCTGAGCACCTTGCCCAGTCAGACCTGCTCTGAGGAGAGGGTTAGACTACATGACCTTCAGAGATCTTTTCCAACGTATATTGTTCCATGATTCTGTCCTATTCCTCTGTGGCAGTACAGGTCAAGTACTTGTGGTGTATTCTGAATTTCCCCTTTCTTCCTCCAAATATGTGTTCCTATGTATACCTACCTCCAAATGCATATTCTTATTTCATGGCTATGACTGTCAATCACTGTGCAACGATGAAACAAAATTACATATGCAAACACTTAAATTATAAGAAAATTTTTATCTGGATCCAAGTTGCTTCTTGAAGTCTTTTTCTAATATATTTATATAACAAGACATACCCTCACAGAGATAGGAATTGCCTTATAGGAATTGAAAAATTAATTCTGTGCTGTGATACATATTTAATAGCCTGCTGCAAACTGATGTAGAAACTAAGAAGTGAAGATATTAAAGTATGAAAGGAATAAATCTCTTACATTATTTTTTGTGGTTACTAAGACAGAGAATTTAATGTTACTTTTTTTTCCAGGTTCCTAATCTTCAGGCCCTGATACTGTGCTCTGGAGCTGTAGTTGCAGCCGGGAGAGAGCCTTTTAAACCAAGCAATTATGATTCTCTTGGGTATTCACGGCCTGCTAAATTGCTTGGAATTGCAAATCGTGTGTTCCCAAAAGCAAATGCCAAGTCAGAAAGTGAAAATAGTAAGTTCTTTGAATTAATTTGTATTTTATTAATTGGTTTATCTCTCTCAGCATAAGACATAAACCATGACAATCTTACTAGGATCAAGGATATTCAAAAAGGCCAGGTGAAACTGTTTATATCTTCTCTGACTACTCTATAAGCATAAGAAAGATCAAAGTGTTAATGTTCTTTTTACAATTTAAGTTTCTGCTAAGTACTCAGCTACTATGCATATTTTCTTTCAAACAGACTTATTTAGAACATGGATGCAAATCTGTAAGAATATTTTATTTTAATGCACTTGATTGTCATTGTTATTAATTTTTTGGTGTCACAGTTAATAACGGCACCGGTAAAGCAGAAACCACAGGCTACTTCAGGCTCTTAACTGACCGAATTTCTTGAGCAAACCTTTTGTGCAGTTTTCAGAACTTACCTTATCAAGTGGAGGTTTGACTTGTCATTGTCATAACTTTCACTTTTTCCCACATCCCATGCTCCACATAAACAGGAAAAACACTATAGCACCCATCCACTCACAAATTCATCATGTTTTTGAAGCTGCTTTTGTCTAAACAGAATGTCATTGTTTCCTATATCATCATGGCTGTAATATCTGTTTTTTGGATAAGTTTGGGAAAAGATACACGAATATGTACTTTCCCTTTGATTACTCATGGAGCTGTGCCACTGACACTGTCAGCAAGAGTGTGAAGTGGCCAGTGGATCATCAAGAACATGAGGAGCTGTTGGAGAGAAGCCAGGCTAGCTGAACAGCCTGAGATGGAGGGGAACAAAATGCTGCAGTACCAGAGCTTTAGGTTATGTGGGAATCCTCAGCGTTAGAGCACTCTGTAGGGCAGAGGTACTGTCTAGGGGGAAACTTGTTTAATCCAGAGGTAACTAGTACTCTTGGTACAGCGGCATGCTGTGCTGGAGAGCCCAGGGAACACTAATTTTTTCTGTACTGAGACTTTCCACGCTAATCTTGACTGTGTCATGGAGCACATTGATACATAAGACACTTGGCTTCCATTTACTTGAAGGAGTTTCTTCCACATCCCTCGCAGCTTATTATGTCCCCACCAAACTATTCATTTTCGTTTTTCTCAACCTTCATGTTCTTTGACTTCCACAGCTTGAGAGCTGTTTGCAGAGCGTAACTAATGAGTCAAGAGAGAATGAATAGGAACATTTTGAGAATGAAGGTTCTGCAGAAACAAAAAAACCTACCCAAATTTTGCTTTGAGACAGAGATTGAGCCTTGCAATGATAGAAAATGTGACTAGCTGAGAATCTGATAAGCTCACTCTTCCAATCCTCAGTTAATGGCAATTACAGAAAGAGAGAGAAAAAAATAAGCCTCTTTTTGTCTTTAACCTGAGAAATTCAACAGTATCCTGTGTAGGAGACATTGTTGACTATGTGAGAGCCTGAAAAACCAAATTTCAGGGACTCTGTTCCAATTCAATTTCCTGAGAGAGAGAAGGTGAGATTTTTACTTTGGGAAGCATAAGGTCTGGTCTGTGTTAGAGGAGTTAGCACAAACTTTTATTTCTGATTCAGTTCATGGTAAAGCATATGGCTGGGAAACTGCCTGAAATTATAGACACGTATCTATAATAGTAATATGTTAACTGTGAAAGTCTTGATATGAGACCATTTGTGACTCACTTGAGCAAAAAAAAAAGCTTAAATTCAAGCAATGTAGGTAAGTTAATATTACATGTGTTAAAATACCTTTCTGCAAGTGAAACCTTTCTATTAAGTGGTGGCTCCTATATATTTAGGTATCAGTAGTAGTTGTGGATGTCTTTGTGTGGGTGTACATGCACTGTTTCCCTTGCACATGCAGAACTTTTTGGAAGACAGCAAAACTTTATTTTTATCTCACCTTCTTTTATCTCTCACCTCTTCAGTGACAACTGCTAGAGAGAGATGAGATATAATTTTTTAAAAAGCCAAGTTATTACAGAGTAATCAAAACATACTTTGGGAACATTTAATGTGTATGTAAACACATATTGGGCCATACTCAAAATTAATTGAAGTCTGGAAGTATTCTCATTGGCTTTACTGAGTTTTGCGCCATCATCTACAGTACTGTAGCATAAAATGTATCTCAGAATGTTATGATTTAAATTCAGATTTCATAAGAATTTCAAGTGCTTCAGTGTTTACTTCTCTATAGAAGGTCAGTTCAGGGGATTGGATTTGAAGCCTTTATTCATGTATCAGTGACACTACTCACAGTAATTACTCATATGCTGTAGATTGTGGGATTAAGCCCAGGGAGATATATGTTCATCTTGACTGACACATTTTAGCACTAACTGTAAGAACTAATAGGAAATGATATTTTGATAATCGCTAAGGCATGAAGAAGAAGTAAAGTTGGTAGCTTGAAGCCCAAAAAAGTGAGGGCCTGTGTATCCCTTGAAAGGTTCAAGGCAACCTCAGCTCCCAGCTAAGTATAAAATGAGAACATTCAGTACTTTTTTAGACTTTGGAGCTTCAAATAAGACTATAGCTCTGGCCTTAGAAAGAAACTATTGCAAAATAAAATTAAGTGGAAAAGCAGTAAAATGCTTGATTCTTTATTAAATATTGGTTATCTTTCTCTCTCTAGCAACTTCTTAAAATGAACAGCAAGATTAGCCATGTTTTTCTCTTTACTTGCTAATACTCTGGTAAAATAAACACACTTCATCAGCTTCTTTTGTACTAATTTTTCTCCTTTCTTCTTTTCTCTTCCTTTGCTGCCTGTCTGCTGTCTCACCACCTGGATCCTTATGCGTGATATTTGTCTGCTCTACTTTCCACCTACTGAATGAATTTGGGTTCTTTCAATGTAATTATTGGTAGCGGGAGCTGAAATAGGCTCTAGCTCAAGATCTCAGATATTGTCAGTTTCTTCTGATAAAGGGTCCAGCAATGATAATAACTCAAATGATAACAACTCAGATGCTTCCTATGTTCCTGACAGTCATAATGGTACAGGAGGAAATCAGTCAGTTACTGGTGAAGACTTATCTGTGGCACAGTATGAAGATGACATTGAGAAATCTGTTCACCTTAATCAAGATGGCAGTATCACAGTGGAAATGAAAGTTCGATTCAAAATTAAAGAGGAAGAAACCATTAAATGGACAACCACTGTAAGTCGTGCTGGCCTTTCTGATGACAAAAAGACCACCATTTGCAATTCTGCAATGCGTGCCGAAGACTGCTTATCCGATGTAAATGTATCAGAAGGTATAAAACCAAAAGATGCTCCATTTTTGAAGAGCTACAGTAAAGAAGAGGGAGACTCCTTACAGCAATTCAATGCAGAAGTGTCAGACAAAGAATCGGAGTCTGATTTAAAAACTGCTGGTTGTGATATCTGTAAAAAGAACAATTCTGCAGATCTAAATGTAAGCAATATACCTGAGGATAATATCAGGCCTCGCTTTTATAGGCCTCCCACCCCTGGGCCAAGGCGTGTTAGACAAAAGAAAGCAGTAGTTGAAAGGGTCACCTTGGTATCTGAGAAAGAGGTTCAGGAGAAGACAATAGGACAGTTTTCCTACAGTGAGGAAATACAGAACGGAGAAAATAAATCTGAGTATTGCATGGTAGCTCATTCAAGCAGAAAAAAATCAAATGTCAGTAATCCAAAGTTTAGTGAGAAGAGTGACAATGATTTATTAAAGCTTTCTTCAGAGAATATAAAAGAAGAAATGCTTTTTAAAGTAAGCCACAAAAATAATAATTTAATAGAAACCACAAATAGGAAAACATTAGAAGTACCTGACAAGGATGAATTGGTACGGAATATATTAGAGAAATCACTTGTGGAACAAGGTACGTATAATAGTTTAGTATCAACCTGCAAAGCTAACATCAGTGGTTTCATACCATCATCAAAAATTTACCAGGCAGCTAGGCCAGGTTCAGCAGACCACATCCATGAATCATGTGATATTAAACAAATAAAAAGATCACTGAGTTCTTTCATTAGATATTCAGAACTATGTCAGTCAAAAGAAGAAACAAAATGCAAAGCTGCTGATTTATTACTTATTTCTCAAGATTCAGTGCATTCAGCCTGTCCTGGACATAGCCACATGAAGATGATGGTACCTCCATGTAGTAAACCTCCTACTGAGAAAATAAATCCAACAACTGGATTCTTTCCTACTGTTACTGAAAGTGAGAATCAAATCAGTGTCAGGACTGAATCTGTGATGGCAACACATCTCATTGATGACAGCCAATCTGCATCTTCCCTCACCAAAAAGAAGAAGAAGAGAAAATCGTCTAACTTTCTAGAGCAAGGTACATATGAGAATCAAAAAGATAAAGAAATTTCAGGGATAATTAAAAGTGAGGGAATGCATATCACAAGCAAAACCACACAGGATTCCACAACAGAGGCTGTGGATAACTATTCTGAAATGCCTCAGAAAAAAGGAATGGATTTTTTTGTAAAAAACAATGATGGGTCTGTCAATTCAGACAAAAGCATATGTCCTGAAGATGAGTCCTATCACCAGGATTCAGTGGAACAAAATGGGTTATCATCTAATAAAAAACCAAGAGGTAATAACAACAAGTTGGCCAAAGTAAAATTGAAGTCAGGAAAAAAAAATAGCATCGTTTCATCTGCAAAGAGTGAAGATGGTCTGATGACAGTTGATTCAAACAATGAATCTGAACACAGTCAGGATACACAGAGTACTGAGAAAGAAGGCATGCATCTCACAACCAATTCTTTCGAACAGACACCTAACTCATCAGTGATTTCAAAGCCATTGTCAGAAGTGCCAAAGAATCTTAACTTTGAAAAAGGTACGGGAAAGAATATTTTGGAAAATTTGTCATCAAAGAAAGAGAAAAAGCAAAAGGGGACGAAGAAAAATCTAAGTAAAGGTGCAAATAAATTAAATATGTCAGAGAAAGCCATTACACTAGAGGCTCTAAAACAGGAGGATTTTCAAGAGGAGACTGTTGAGCATTCACTTGAAAACTATGTTCAAACTTGGCTGAAAAACTTGTTACCAAATTCTGTCTTACCCCCTATAAATAAAAAAGAAGGAAATGTAGAGAATAGCAATGTTTGCCATTTTCCTGAAGAAAATACTGATGCTTCTATAGATAAAGAAACAAGATTTATCACAAATAAAGTACATGTGACTGGAAAAAACAATCTGGTTGAACATAATCTAACCAAAAAACCATTAAAGCCTATTTGTGAGTTGGGAACTTCAGAAGAATCAGCCAAAGATTCAGGTGAAAAACAAACTGACTCTTTGATTCATGCTAGTACAACTATAGTAGAAGAAGCCAAGTATTCACTAAAGTCAGAATTTCATCATGATGGTAAGCTACACTTGTTTCATGAAACACATGACAATGATAAAAAGATGTCAGAAGTTGATAGTCAAGATACCAACCTATGTCAAAGAAAAAAATCTGAGGTTGCTGTTCAAGTTGATTGTGCAATTGTCAATGAGAAAATAGGAATTGATGTTCAGAATAATTGCATGCCTAGCATGTTGCTGCATGAACTACAATCAACTTTGCTTGGTCTCCAGAAAGAACATAGTGGATGTAGAGGAAAAGCTTGCAGTCTTTCAGATCTTTCTCCTTCAGCTTTTGGTTCTTCCTCCAATGTTCTCCTAGCTTGGCTACTTGTACTGAATCTGAGAGAGAGTTTGATTGGGACAATAAAAGATGATGTGCAAAAAACTACCTGTAGCTGTTCTGAAATATTTACACAGTTACAATTTCTGAAACAAACTACAGTCATAGAAAAAGTTGATGAACTGAAGGCTGCCTTCTCACATTTTCAACAAGCAACAGAAAATAACTTATTACACTTTGAGAGGGAACTCAAAAAGCAGGACTCCACACATTGCCATGAGAATATGCCCATATCTGAAATTCATAATGGTATATGTTTGCATGAAAATGAAAAATCAGTTCAGCCTTGTATTCCAAAGGACAGTGTAAATTCTGAAGAAGCTCTAAAATTGACTGGTGAATTAGAAAGCTGTTTTGATATACAGAAAGATCTTTGTAGAGAAACAGAGACTTTAGACTTGAGTGCTCCCAAAACACAGCTAGATGGTCAATATGCCAATACTAATTCAAACACCTGTAGTCTTGCATCAGCTATAGAGCCACCTGAAGGAAATGAAGAAATGCCTGATAGCCTAAATAAAAAATCTCAAGACAGAAACACTGATACATCATTCACTAATGAAGAGTCAGAAACTTCAGTAGAACCTAACTCGACAGTTCATAGTGTAACTTCTAATGATAAAAATTGTATTTTAGATCAGGATACTTCTGAGTTAGAAGGTGAAAAAGATATTATACATGTTACTACTGATAAAAGTGAAGATGAGAAAGTTGATCCAAAGTCAGCAGGTAATGACAAAAACCCAAATAACCAACTTAAACTAGTTGCTGAAACCTCTGTAGAATATAATAATGAGGATTATTCTGTACAGGAAGACAAGGAAGATGCAGAAACGTGTGAGGAAACCTCTGAGAGGTTATCTACAGTGTCTCCATTATCATTTTGTTATGAATCAAAGCAAATTACAGAATGTGATATGAGCGAAGGAGAACAGAAATTGCAAGTAGAAGAACTGGAGAATAAAATGTGTTCAGACACTTCTCAATTAAAAAAATGCTTAAGAAGTCCTGCTACTTCAGACTGGTCAGATTACAGACCAGATACTGAAGAGAGTGATTACAACTTTAGAGCATCCAGTGATTTGACCAATGAAAGCGGGGAGGAAGCAGTACTTGAAAAACATTATAATACTGGCTATGTAAAAAGAACTATTGAACGACTTTATGGCAAGACAGAAGCTTCATTTAAGCCTGACTTTCACAAAGGATTTCCTTATATATCAAAAGTATTTCAAAAGGATACTGAAGAATTCCACTCCGCAGTGGTGGAAAAAACTATTTATTTTTCTCAAGAACCTAGGTCTTGTTCTGCAGAGAAATTGTCACATTCTTCACTACCATCACAAGAATTTCCAGTAAACATAAACAAAGACAACACTATATTGAGAAGACAAAATAATTTTTTACGAACAGCACAACCTACTCTCAACAGAGAAGAGACAAGTTATACTAATGACCATTCAGGGGAATCTCCAAAGCAACATTGTCAACCTAGCATACGAGCTAATGATGATGAAGGAATATTGATAGATAAAGGCAAATGGCTTCTCAAAGAAAATCATTTGATAAGAAGATCACCACCTGAACGGGTTGGAATGTATGGTAATTTGGATACAACATCAACAGACACAGTCCTTGATACTAACAGTGATGATGTTCCATACTCACACTTTGGCAACCTGAATCAGTACCCAGTCCTCAATGAAATCTCTTCTTCAGAACTTGAAGACATGGCTAAACCCTCTGAAAATTTTTGCAACTACTTCAATATACCTCATAATAGTGATTCAGACCCCTTTCAGGATGACTTAAGTACAAAAAGCAAACCTAGCCGCAATGGTAAGATCACTTCCCTTCCTGCAGCAAACAAAGAAAAGATCAAACCATCAGTCATGGTAGGTTCTACTTCCACACATCTTTCCACACAGGCTGATACCAATTTTCCAACCTTTACATCTGTAGAATTTAGATTGCCTGATAACAAGGTGCATCCATTGGAACAACCTTTAAATGATGAACCCATACAGTCTCAGCCAACTGATGCTAGTAATGCTAACAGAAGTGCTCTTCAGGAAGAAGATTCTCTGGATAAACTCCATGCTATATGTGGCCAACATTGTCCAATACTGATGGTGACAGTAACGCCAGTTAATGAGGAACAGAGAGGATATGCCTACCAAAAGGCATCTGATATTGAGAACCAGCTGGGTCCATGTTTGTTGGCCAAAAAGAGTGAACATTTACAATGGTCAGGTGAAGATTTAATAACAGATGAAAATAATCATGTGACTCTGAAGAATAACTGTATCAATAAGATTGCCAATAGTATTTTTAATAGGTTTTATGCTAATAACACCTTAGATTTTATTAGTAACTTTGGAATACTTGCATTTTCAACTCTGAAAGACACAAGCAGTTTAGGGAAGTTACGTGTTATAGAGGAGATGAATGTAAAACCTATGGAAGTCAGCAACTGTCAAAATAACGTAACCAAACACATACCCAGTGATCTTGTGATAGGCACAAATACTGAGCTACCCAATAGAAAGCCAAAAATATGCCAAACCCTAAGAATAAGCCTAATTCATATTGTCGGAGAAAAATTTTCTCCCACGTTGGCAGACCCAGCAGAAACCTGTCATCCTGAAACATTTCTGAAGTGTGACACTTCTTTAAATAACATTGAACATAATGCCTCTGAAAATCTGAAAAATGAAAATGCCTTTCCTACAGAAGAAGAAGAAGTTTGCTTTTGTACAATGGACAATAGAAACAGCAAAGATGAGAAAGACTTGTAGTAGAGATCTTGGAATTTCTATAACATTAGATTAGTGAAAACATCTTCAGAAAAAAAAATCACAAAAGAAACTGCTGAATGCCACACCCAATAAAACTCCCAATGTGAATACAGCCCAGACCTAGATAAATATAAATCACAATTGTATAACATTGCTGAAATACAGATAATTACTTAGATTTTTTTGGGAACCAACATAGGAAGAAAAGCTGTTCTTCTAAGACAGTTATTTCTTGGTTATAAAACAGTTTTTCTCTGAAATTTTATCTGTTCAGAGATATTCAGTTATATACCAACCATCTCATCTCTGGAGAAACAACTACTACTTGTTAGAACAGAGAACTGAAATTTGAAATACCTGCCCAAGTTCTAAGATAAGATTCCTATATTTCATGACATTTGAGAAAGGGTTTGAGAATTGTCTTTTGGTAGAAATGCTTTTTCCAGAACGAAATCAACTCATATGTTTAATTTGAAATGAAAAGTAGGAAATACTATTCAAATGCTGTAATACAATGAAAAGTAGGAAACAGAAGTCATGTTAATTTTATATAGATTAACATCAAATTGCTATTTCAGTTTTTAAAGGCCAACTTCAGAATATTTATGTGAGTAAAGAGATCTTTCAGTCTCTGTATAGGATCATCCAGACCCTGAACGAAGTTTGCCTCTTTTACCTAGAGGATACTAGAAATTGTATTCTAGTATGTAGGATACTAGAAAGTGTATTTATTGCTGCTGGGATTCCACAGGAACTGAGAACGGAGACTGTGCGTCAACAGACTTCCTGACTGCCCTTGCCGTATTCCCTTCTGAGGCAGCACCGCTTACTCTTAAAATTGTTCTACATACACTACAAGTTTTAGTTGTGTGTTCTTCTTTAACCTCTGTACTTTAAAGGTGGTCCATGTCTTTGTTTGTTTGTTTGTTTGTTTTGTTTTGTTTGTAAATATGTTGTATTATGAGAATCCAAGGCATATATAATATGTTTCAAGATCTTTCAATCTGTTATTAGAATTATTTTGGATACTTGTTCACAGAATTTTTTAATATTATGTGTGTGTAGTAGGCACTTATATATGGTTTACAATTTTCAGTAAATGACTTTAAATATAAAATTGGAAAATATTTAATGTATATTGTGAGTAGGCAGAGTATTTAAATTTTTTTGTTAGATTTTAATCCCTAACACTGCATAGTACCTTGCTTCAATGTCAATGAAGTCAGAGATATACCTGAAGAAGGAAGGTGTTATTTTTCAGTTAAAGAATGAGACTTTGACCATTCTGTACTCTTGGAGGCTGTGTCTAGACTAACTGGCGTGTACATGCTGCAATAAGCCCTGGATCATGATCCTTTGGTTATCCAGTCTGAGGACCTAATTAAAGGCAGACACAAATCCCTCTTGGCCCAGAGGCTTTGATTGTCTCCCTGTGGGACAGAAGGCACATGGAGGGGAAGTAGAAGTTGGATCTGGAGCAAAAGGGGTTTGCAGTACAGGTAGAAAACCTAGAAGCACTCTTCAATTCTTTTTAGGAGCCCAGTGACAGATATATGTCCCCATTAATAACTGATACATTTCTGTTGTTTGAAGCAGTGTATTCTATGTAATAAACTAATATTACAACCCTAAAGCAACATATATCGTCTAATATATTTCACACCGAAGAGCTGTGTGTTATTTCCTATGCCGGCATTGTTTCTGATGTTCTTCCCTCCATCTACACATTTTTTGGGGTCCTCCTTCACATGTTTTAGAACTGCTCCGAGTGAAGAGTCTCAATGGTATCTTTTCATGCTTTTACATGACTATACAGAAATAAAAGCTATGTTTGGAAAATGAAGCTTGAAATTACTAGAATACAACTAAAAGCCATATAGCATTCTGAGTACCAGGCTTCTATGCTGTAAATAATGTCTATATGTTAGATAGGCAAATTAACAGCTATATATATGTATATATGTCTCCATCACTTGCAGTCTTTCTGCTGGATTCACAGCACCCTGAGCTGCATTCACAGCACCTTAACTTTTTCAGATCAAGGTTCAAGAACCTTTAATCTGATGCTTATTATAGGGTTACTGAGCGAACTAAGCACTCAAAAGGTGAGATGTGAGGTACTGCCTGAGGTTACAATTAGCAGAGACCACAGCAAGTGGTGAAATGATTGTTATATTAACTAACTGAAAGACTTGCTTCTGATTTCAGTATGTTAACTGAAAGAGAAGGAATAAAATGGTCACCTCAGAGCAGGACAAAAGGTTGACAGTGAGATGTGCCATACTGTCATAGGGTTTATATACTCATTAATGGTTCAGGAGAGATATAGAATATTAAGTGGCTGAGATAGATACGCAGATGAAATAAAATTGCTTTCATTAGGTAAGGTTGGAGAAGGCTGAAGAGAGAACTTCACAATGCTGTGACTAGAGCAACGTACTGATTGACAGAGGGAAAAACACCATGAGGAGGAATATGAGCTACTTTATATAAGTAGCTTAATTCTGCAAATTAACTGCAAAAGGCATAAAGTCTTTCTGAATAAGTCAGGATAAAATATACTTGGAAGTGACAAGTGTATTAAATAATGTGTAAAGAACAGGATAGAAGACAATTTAGCAAGCATTCAAGGGCTTTATATAGATTATGCCATTCTTCTAGAAGGAATTCAGTTTTTGTCTTGCCATCATTAAAAAAGAAATGGCCAACATGACATATAGATCACAGTCCCAGGAAGTTTCAGTTTATCTATCTAGTTTAGCCCCTGCTAGAAATAAACCACACAATTAGGTAAGTAATACAATTTAATTATTAAATCTCATTTCAAAACTTGTTATCTGTAGTCATTACAGCTTCCACTGGAGGGATGTTCTAGAGCTTGAGTCGTTCTTCTAATGTCTGTCTTAACTGTTTTGTAATTTCTGTCCTAAGCCTAGTCATGGTTAATTTATAGACATGTGTCCCAAAGCCACCATTCTCATTTACTTAGATATGTCTTTTTCCTCCTTGGTATCTATCAACAAAATCAGACATTCTCTCAACTTTTTCTCCTACATAAACATTTTCTCCATTTCCTCTAATCATCATGGTTGTCTTTCTCAGGACCTTTTCTAGTTTCAATAAATCTTTTTTTGAATATGGTTACAAGAACTTTATGCAGTATTTAAAAGATTGTCTCTCTGAACTCTGGGACACTGACAGTAAAATTTCTCTACTTAGAAATCTCTCTCCTGGTGCATCTTACAGTCATACTGATGACTCACTCCTTCTCTTTTTTAAGTGATAAATTCCTGGTTCATAGCATTAAGTTTTGGTAGTATTTTTAAAATGCACTTCCTTGCACTTTATGCTGTTACATATTATCTCTTTTCTATTACTCTGGATTTTCTGATCTTCTTATACTCTGACAATTCTTAGCGACTGTGTTACAGAAATTACCTATTTGATGCAGTATATTGATGAAAATATGAAATCCAGATAAATTCCAACACTGATTCCTGAGAAACTTATTAGTATCCCTATAAATTAATACTTCTCATTTCTGCACAAATGTATAATTTCCCATTTAGCTAGTTATTTTATTTCTCTACAGTCTTGTACTAATCCACTTCTCCATTTTAGCTACTAATTTCTCATATAATGCTTGGATAGATTAGAGCTACTGTAATTTCCTTGACTACAAAGACGAATTCTCATCATCATGGAGGAGAATGGGTACTTGAACAATGCAAGTCTGGATACCTTGTGTCATATATCTGCAGTAAACTGATGCTGGTAATCTTTTTTCTGTTTAGCTGTATATATCTGGGGATAACTGTCCATTCATTTAAAATTTGTTCAAAAACATTACATAGTATTGCTTTGGTGTAAGAGACATGGGTTTTAGTCTCTCAGTGCACTCTTCATCCCATACTGATTTTCCATTTTAAATTTCCCACTCCATAGCCAATTCTTGTCAACAGTGCTGACATTTCCCAACCACTGTATGTCACCATTCTTATTAAAAAAAAAAAAAAAAAAAAGTGGTAATTTTCACTTTATTGTAAAGGCATATTTAGTTTGTGTTCTCAAATTCAGGACAAAGTGTACATAGTCCTTCTTTGCTTATTCTCTTTTAATGTGTATGGTTAAATAACCTTTTTACTAGTTTGTTTTATTCTCCTTTGCTATACCTTGCTTTTCAGTTCAATTGACTTCGTTAACCTCTTCCTTTAGTTTTAAAAATGTGTTACTTTTAAATCAAAGAGGCATTCTGGACTAATTTTACCGTGAACCAATATAAATAATGAGGGATTTAAAAAATATTAATCATGCAAAAATCTTGTTCAATAACAGTCAAGACTAGCATTTCATCTAAATACGGTATTTTCTGTTTTTTTTCTTTTTTTCTTTCAGCAATATCTCACAATTAAATTTTCAAGCAGATGTCATTGCCAGCACATGACAGGCTTATACACAAAACAGTTACATAGTAGAGAATTTATTTGGTATCTTTACTACCCTTGACCTGAAAAAAATGGTCAAACAGATCTTCTACTGACTTTGCAGTGAATATTCATATATGGGTAGAGGTGAAGACTGGAAACTATTAATTGGAAAGGCTCCAAGAGACTGAACACAGTGTATTGGAGAAGAATCCATTGCACACTGTCATCTATAGTAATCACTACTATTTCTAGTTGTCCTGGTTTCGTCTGGGACAGAGTTAATTTTCTTCCTAGTAGCTGGTATAGTGCTGTGTTTTGGATTTAGTGTGAGAATAATATTGATAACACACTGCTGTTTTAGTTGTTGCTAAGCGGTGCTTATACTAGTCAAGGACTTTTCAGCTTCCCATGCTCTGCTGGGTGCACAAGAAGCTGGGAGGGGGCACAGCTGGGACAGCTGACCCCAACTGGCCAAAGGGCTATTCCATACCATATAGCGTCATGCTCAGTATAGAAACTGGGGGGAGTCAGCCAGGGAGCAGCAATTGGCCGGGGGCAGCGATCACTGCTTGGGGACGGGCTGGGCATCAGTCAGTGGTGAGCAATTACATTGTGCATCACTTGTTTTGTACATACTTTTATCATTATATTTTTTTTCTTCCTCTGCTGTCCTATTAAACTGTCTTTATCTCAACCCATGGGTTTTACTTTCTTTTTTTTCTGATTTTCTCCCCCATCCCACCAGGGGCCGGGGGGAGGGTGAGTGAGCAGCTGTGTGGTGCTTAGTTGCAGATTGGGTTTATACCACAACACTAGTGTGATATATAGAAAGCTGGATGACATGGTTTTGCATATCTGAAAGTGTATATAACATAAAAACTAATGAGAAATGACTGAATTCTCAGAAGTGTTAGGCTCCTCAATTTGAGTGTAGAGAAGCAATATCTCGTAATACTGGTTTTCATTTCTGAAATGCATAAGGCATATTTCTCTTCTAAGGAAGTCAGAAGAAAACAAGACCATTTAATTGTTTAATTTATCAGTGTTAAACAAGTTACTTGACTTTTATAGCACTGATGCTATCAAATATCATTAGTCTAATTGCTATGTTAATCCACTGTAAGAATTAGGCGGACTATTTAATGCAATTTTCTTACCTTAATAAACTAAATTAAGACAAGGGGTTAGGTAGACCTACACAGAGTGACTTAGATGTTATATGCATATGCTAGTTTCTCAGTTGTAAGTGAGATTAACATGGAGGATTATATGGGCACCTGTCATCAGTCATAGCTCACAGAAAGTTGGAGCAGACACTGCTTTGGATAGTGTAAAGAACCCACTCTGTAATAGAAACAGCAAGCTAACTTCAGATTACAGCAACTTTTGAGAAAGGTCACACTGTATTGTTGGAAAATGTGATTCTGCCAGTTACTTCTCCTCCTCAGGTCTCACAGTTATTATTTTTCCCTATTCTTTCAGTTTAATGTGTTCAGGCTATGACAATTCTTGTAATGAAGAAGTTTAACCTGTTGGTAAGAGTAGCTGTTTGGCAATTTATTGTTTAATAATGACAATATAATTACTTAGGAACCATTGGTGCTATAGCTGCACATTCACAGTAGTTTCAGAAAAGTGCTGCTTTAAGAGTATCTCTTTAAAATTGAGTAGTGGTGCATACTCCAAATTTCTCATGATAATAATATATTTTAGATGCCTGCTCTTAAACAATATAACATCTCTCAGATTCTGTGTCTGTCTTTTAAAATTTTCAAACTTTCTACTCAGATCATGGACCTACAAGCATTTTTCAAACAAGTAAGTAAATGTCAGAACACTACTGTGGGATTTCAAGGTCTTGAGGTTTGTCCTCAAAGATGAACCAAGCATTACGTTAATGTCTCCCTGTCTCTCCCCTCAAAGTATGGGACAGAATATCTATTCTAATAGTTACTGATTCTACAATACTGCATTTCCCAAGGAATGTGTGTTTTGCGCACAGCACAATGGCCACACAGAAGTAAAAATTTCCTCAATAGGTATAGCCCAATGGTTATAGCAAGACACAAAGAAGACTTATAGATTGTACCATCAGGTCTCATTAATATGTTAGATTTCATAATGTGCCTTTAGTGTGCCTTGTCTTCTGCCTTTTATTAAAAGCAGTATTAATTATTCAAACATAACTGGAGGACATATATTCTCAACTCATTTATTTCCTAGATACAAAGATGCTGACATGAACCCATCTAGGTCAGCCTAATTATCAATTTCTTAAATATCTTTTCTTTTTGGACGTGGCTAAACATGAGCAACTATAAATATTAATCCTACCTTATTTTTTCCAGAATGCCATGGAAAACTAAATGCAAATTCCTCAAATAATTGGTTTCACTATTCCTCAAATAATATTCTGCTGCAGCATAATTCTGTGTATGTATCATGATCAACATCCACTGATTCCTTTAAGAAAATGTCCATGGCTGGCAGTGAAAATACTGAGTGACACTCAAAACAAAAGTGGTTTTGCTGAACCTCACAACAGAACTGCAGGATAGCTTATCGCCTGGGGTTTAAGACACACAGATCTATTTTACATGTCTCAAATAGTCAATAAACACACAATTCATCATATCATGATGAGCTCACTCATCATCGCTATATTATTTCTTAGTGTTTTAGCCAGAGCAGACAGGATCAAAGATACTGTGATGTAGGGAAAAGTCAGTAATACAGGCAAAATGTGTAGCATAGATGAGTCATTAGATGATAGGGGGCTTCTGTAGTCAGTAAGGCCCTTTATTACTGCTGCTGTACTTTAAAGAAAGTTCTCTTTTAAGAAACAGTGATAAGCAGTGGTGCAAAACAATCTTAGCAAGCTTGGGAGGTGCTTGAATGTATACCATTTAAGATGGGTATCAGCTAATCAGAAACATTGGGAGTGAGGGCGTTTTCTTAATATTCCTTCCTGCTATCAGCCATCCCACAGTGATACCATTTCCCTTAATTCCATGAACTGATACTCAGCTTCCACTAAACCAAAGCCTAAATCCATATACTTGGTCCTGATTGATAATTATGAAATTTCACCATGGAAAGAATATTGGTATCTCAGGGTATAATGCCAACACTGCAATGCAAGAATATGTTGGTAATCCTTCAGTGGATTCCAAACAAGCTGTTACATCACATCTTTGCAGAGATACAGATCCTTTCTTAAAGAGGTCTCTTTCATCAGAGCTAATTTGCTTTGAGAGACCCTAATGCTTGAAGTAATGAGTTTGTAATTCCAGAGCTAGCTTGCAGAGAGCCTGCATGGCTGTCATTACGTACCACTGCATTGGACAGAGCTGATATATCCTGAGTAAACAGAAAGCCATATTTAATACAATTTGATACAATATTTCAAAACTCTGTTTGAAAAGTGATCTATGTTCATGTAAATTTGACTTTGTCATATGGCATATGCAGAGTAAAAGATGTGAATGCAACTTGACATTTCTTGATTTTTGTGTGACCAACATAGCAAACTCAATATTTTCTTGCTGTAATTTTGTGAAATACATATTTCTCTATTCATTGACATGATATTATTTAGAATTTTGATTACTGAAATGCATTTTCCTTGAGAATCTTGAGTTTAAGTAATTCAGTGAGTCTTTTTATCTTTTGATAGCTAGGAAATGGAAGGTGTCAGTCCTCACCAGTGATATGCCATCTGCAGGAACAAGCTCGAAGGTTTATATTACATTGTATGGGCATCAGAGCAGTTCAGGGCCTATTTTTCTTGATGGAGAGGAGGGAAAATTATTTCAGAGAGGCAATGAGGACATCTTCACAGTAAGTAATATATATTCCTTGTGTTGCCCTCTTGTATCCTGCCAGATTGCATGACATTTCAAAATATATGTGATGAAAAGACAGTCATTTTTTTGTATGGTACACATATCTGGAAACAAGAAACAGGACTTAAATGTAGAACTAAATTTAGTATCCTTTCCCACTCACCTATCCAAAGCTGATTTGATCCAACATATTTCTTGTCTAAGAAAAATTACTGGTTAATTTACATAGTGCCCAAGAAAATACCAAGAAATATAGGACAACAGATACTTGTTTAGTTTTAAAATTTGAAATGGGGCTACAATATTAAAAATGAAATGAGGAAGTGAAGAATTAGGTTAAGGAGTAAATTTTTAACTTTGTTAAATACTTGCTGCTTTACTTAAATAATGACAATTTTTATACCTGTAATAAAGTCTGTCTCTCTGAAGCTGCTTCTGCTCCCAGTTACACAAGCAAATTTCTTCCCCATCAGTCTCGTGGCATGGTGATTTAAGTGAGCCAGAATAGGTCTCTTATCAAAAGCTGCATAGCCTGAGTCCGTATATGGGATTGTCAGTGGGTGTCTCTAGCAGGTGCCAGCTATAGGGCCATATAACAAACAGGTGTTTCCATTGTTAGTATCCAGCATAGCAAGTCCCCTTCTGAGAAAAGGTGTTTAATGGCAGCATTGATGAAGAGCTCACCTTTTTCACAATAGCCTCGTAGCTGTTTGGGATGTAGGAAATGCAGTTCTAAGCCCTCTTCAGCCTGATGGAGTTTCTCAGAAGAATCCAGCATCTCTGATAGTATGCCATTCTCCATCTGTGATATCAAAAAACCCCAGATATAAGATTGAAAGGAGTAGATAAAATAAGTAACCAGGTGTCTGACAGATAAAAATACCCTCTTCACAATACATATTGTTGGCTCTGTTTCCTACTCCCATTATTGCCATTAATTTCACCTCCAATGACTTTTAAATGAAAAATATGGAGACAGTACCTGGTTTGGGACCTAGGATTCCCCTCTTAGGCAAGTATCCATAGCACTGAATACAATTAAGGAGTGCCTACTCTGAAATGTATAGTAAGAGAAAAGCCTCTCTGCTTGTGCTGTATGCTAGAGCTCAGTTAACTCTGGTCTGTCCTCACTGCTCTGTCTCTTCATTGTTTATAACACTGAGTTCAGGGAAGTTCATGATACAGGGAACTCCCACCTCTACACTTTCAATGAAAACATGAAAATGAATTCTACAGAAAACAACAGAAGGACAGCAAATCCAGCCTACATAATAAGAAAAAAAATGATACAGCAAGGAGGGAAGACACTCATGGTGTGTTTCCAGTTCCTTGAAGATAAGCTTTCTATTTCTACACTTAAGTTCATAACTAGTTGCTTGAATAACCTTCACACAAAGTTATTCCCTCAGCACCCCGTTATCTGTACTGGACACACTCATCCAGCCTGCCCAAGAGCTAATCTTTCAAGTACAGCTTTTAAAGTTGATTTAGTTGAAATAATTTGTAAAAAGAAACATCAAAGCCAAACACAATTGTTTCTAAAATTGTAAGGCATACTCCCCTGGAGGGGTAGGGAGAAACTCAGAGGTATGTGGGAGGTGCCTGGGAGACAGAAATCATTTTGTAGCAGGTCAGTGGTATAGATGCTAAACTGAGCCAGGTTTTAGGGTTAAGGCACTTTTACTTTTTAGTCATACATACAGTCTGTATTCATCTCCCACTGAGTCCAATATTGAGTGGGGATCAAAATAGGTACAGCAGCATCCTGAAGCCATTCAAATGGGGTTGGCAGGCCAACAGGTTTTTTTAAGAGTTGTCCTTTAAAAGAGCCAAGCTTCTAATAATTATCTGGAGCAAAATATTTGGAAACACTTGTTTAAATATTAGAATATTTAATTCCTCTAAACAAAAATGCCACCTGACAGTTATTAAATGAATTTCTGTTGCTTGTCTTTTCCTTTTAACAAATGTTCTGAGTTTCATCAGTTGTGTTTCTTTTACAGGTCAATACTGGAAACATAGGACATCTCTACAAAATACGCATAGGACATACGAATGCAGGAAATTCCCCTGCCTGGCACTGTGAAGAGGTAAAAGTAGTGAGAAATAATTTTATCTTTCCAAAAGCAGTCACTATGACAGTGGAGTCAAAATATGAGTTAGAAAAAATCCCTGGGATAAGTATATTAGCCTCATCAAATGCTTGCAGCTTCATTTAAGAGATTATTTATGAAGGAGTGTTTCTGTATGGAATTAAAGGCAGTTTACGATGGTATGTCTTGGCTGTTTGTTTGCAGTTTAGTGAGAGCTGTACATCATGTTTCTTTAAAAAATGTGTGGCTGGGCAGCAAGAAAGACTGCTGAGGTTGGCTGCCATAGTCTGAGTCTTCTACAGTCTTTGTATGCTACAGAGTGTCTAGAGTTTGCTGAAACCCAGAAAGTCATTGAACTCAGTCTAGCCAAGTCCTCCTCAAATCTGTGGCTGATGCTGGATCCTTATGCACAGCACCAGAGCTACACTGCAAATGTTTCTAGTTCTGTGTCTCTGAAGAGAAAAAGACAATAACAGGTTCTTTTCCTTATTTAAAAAAGATCTTGATGCAGGTAAAGCAAAGATAATAAAGCAAAGAGAGTCAGCTAGTTCTGTTTCAATCTTCAGTTCTGAAGCATAGTATATAGGTTTCTGGACTGGCAATGAAAGGATCTGGCTTTTATCCGTAACATTGGTGATGTACTATGATGTGTGCCAATGATATGCTACGCATGCCTGAAACACTTCCATCTTTGTGCCAGAGTTTCTCATCCTTCAGTTAAGAGAGAGCAGTTTATGAAGGGCTTTAGAAGCTGCTGGTAAACTCGTTGTTATAATTGTATGTCAGGGTAAATCTAGATCTATCTAATGCAAAGTGTCCACTGAAGTTAAATATTCACTGATCAAAGTTCAAACTCTGTGGCTATTTGATGCTTTAACTAGTTGTTTTCATCTGGGACTGAGACTCAGAAAGAAGACTAAGTAAGGTCGGGGCAGTTGCCCTGATTTCTGCTGGGATAGACTTAATTTTCTTCCTGGTAGCTGGTATAGTGCTCTGTTTTGGATTTAGTATGAGAATAATGTTGATAACACACTGATATTTTGGCTGTTGCTAAGTAGTGCTTACACTGGTCAAGGACTTTTCAGCTTCCCGTGCTCTGCCAGGTGCACAAGAAGCTGGGAGGGGGCACAGCTGGGACAGCTGACCCCAACTGGCCAAAGGGCTATTCCATACCATATGACATCATGCTCAGTATAGAAACTGGGGGGACTTGGCCGGGGAGCCGTGATTGCTGGACTGGCTGGACGTTGGTCAGTGGGTGGTGAGCAATTGCATTGTGCATCACTTGTTTTGTACATTCTTTTTTTTTTTTTTTTTTTCCCCTCTGCTGTCCTATTAATCTGTCTTTACCTCAACCCATGGGTTTTACTTTTTTTTTCTGATTCTTTCCCTCATCCCACCGGGGGGAGGTGGGGATGAGGGTGAGCAAGTGGCTGTGTGGTGCTTAGTTGCCGACTGGGGTTAAACCACAACAGCAGTGTTAACTGAAGTTTAGGCAAGATCCTGTGAGTTCATACCTCTTGCTAATGTATGTCTACATTGAAATATTGTGTCACTGGTAATATTATTCTGTCTAAGAGGTTTCATGCTAGAATTATAGGGATTATATCTCTTTCAATCCAGGTGAGGATTGCCTGATTATAAACAGGCAATCCCTAGCATTTGTTTTCCAGCTGTGCTGTGTTTTGGGGAATGCTGGAGTCAGAATATAATTTAAGATACTTTTTTCTTCTGTTCCTTGCTATTTTTCTTTTCATAAATGTGTGTGTGTAAGCAGTGAAAGGGTGGAAAATACCTCATAGCTTTGTCCTGTGAGACAGAGGGACAGGTTACCAGCAATTTCTAAAGTGTATCTGAGTTGAGAAGCTAGAAGAGAACAGTAGGTTTTCTCTTATAGAAAAGGTTCATTTGTATGCTTAATCTTGGTATTAGAGGCTTTGGTTATCATAAAATCTGACTCAATGTATGGACCTTTGCGGGTTTGTTGTACACCATCCTCTGTGAACAGAGGCTGCACTGCCTGTTTTCTATAAGACGCACATTTAAATCGAGAGATTGAAGACGTCTGACAAAAAAAAAGGAAAGAAACAATGAGAAGTTATTATTCCCCTTCTCACTTCCCAGCTAGGATATACTAATTGAAATCAACAGTAAAATTTTAAAAGAAGGATTCAACACTTCAATGTGTTCCATTGATTATTGGCTTATGAATTTCAATTGTCTCCTTACCAAATCTCAGTCAATCAGGCAGTTTTTAGGGAGTGATTTATCAGCCAGGGTTAGGTCATTCCCTCTTTGCAACTTTGGGCAGAAAGTCAAAGAAAAAAAATACGTTCAAACACACTCTACAAGTAACCCAGCATTTTGTATGGTAGAGAGCCAAAGGACTATAGCCACTAATTTCTAGACTTCATAGAAGAGAAACAACTGACAACGGGCTCATCAGACACTTAACATCATTGTTCCTTGGGAAACGTACTTTTTTTCTGGAAGATCTGAAATTGAGAGAGAGTGCTCTACAACTGCAGAGCTTTTCTGGTGGTTAGGCTGCTAGTCCTTCATCAGTATCCCATGGTTTCTGTGTCTGTCTCTGTACTGAGATGGTATCAGGCCTGAAAATGTCCACAAAGGTGCTGCTTTGCTAATCCAAGCTCCCTTTTCAAGATCCATCAGTAGATGTTGACAGGCCAAGATGTGCCAGGTTTTTCAGACAAGATGAATCTCTTTCTTTAAAGTTTAGTGTTCAAAATGTTTCCAGTAATTCTGAATTGGTTCAATATTTGAATTAAGGAGATTACTTTCTGCAAAGCACAGAGTAGGAGTGAAACTACAGGTAGAAGTGTCTTTGCTTCTCTCCTCTGGCCCAAAATCTAATGTTGTTACTAGTATAAATTAGCATAATTGGGCACTATTCTAATATACAGCAGCCTCTGAGGTGCTTACTAAGGAATACTCTGAAGTACAAAATAACTAGACCTCCTTGCCTTCTTCAGCTGGTGTGCATATGGTCCTTTTGCTGCTATATGCTAGAAGTGGGGCATGGAGGAAAATTGTGTGGGGCAGACTGATGTTGGGGCTAGCACTTCATGGTTTATTTATGTCACAAGCAGTGTCGAAGAATCAAAAGCTGTTCCTTTAATTCCTGTTCTGATAAGAAAATAAGTTAAAGGAATAGAACTGCAAGCATTGCCAAGCTTCCCAGTGAGAACTGCCACGTTTGGTAAGCCATGCCACCTACTGCCAGCCCACGTGGATATACCAGCTGGAACAACAGAGCTATATTTTGTGGGACTGCACCTGAGCTGATAAACCCTGTTTCTTGGCTGCACTTGAGTTACTTGGCCCTGCACTTTTGAATCTGACTGAGTGAAAAGTCAGATTGGGGGCAGTTGTATCCAGGGAGCAGACATGCCCCAAACCCATGGTTTTGTGGTTGTGCCACAGAGCTCTACCTGCACAGATTTCAACAGCATCCTACATGTTTCATGTTCTGTTCCATCTGGACTGAGATCAGCCACTTAAACTGCAATTCTTGGTGCTGTTTAGGTGCAGTTGCTGAACCTTTTCTCAGGGGAGCAGTTTTCTTTCCCTGCACATCGATGGCTGGCCTGGGACCAGGCTGATGGGGAAATATCTATGGAGCTTCCTGTTTTACAGCAGGGCCAGCCTATTCTTCCAGGTAAGCACAATACCACATCAGCTAAGTAAGGCCACAGACTGATGCTGATAAAGGTGAGTTCATTTTTTTTCATCAGGCCCTCTATTACTTTTTGGCTGCTACAACACTTTTTCTGTGTTGTTTTCCTGTGGTTGCTGGGCATACTCAGGTAAAAGGTTAAGAATCACTGGAAAGGAGATGGGAGAGTCTTTAATGCTTTGAATTTCACAAGTCTTTCAGAAAGACCCCTTCTTTGGTACGATTTTCAGAATCTGTGTTTGCTTTAAAATAGAGGCAATAGTAAAGACACCTCACATATGCGTACCTACCATGCGTATGAAGCTATCATACATGAGTCAGATCACAAACTCTAATTTCAGTAACTGAGGATTATAGCTCTAGTATGACTGTTGTAGCTGCTGTTTTAGTTTCTTTCTTGTACGTGGCTGAGACTGGCTTCCAGAATACCTTCAATGTCTGGGTGTGGAACAAAACTTTAACAATATTTCAGAAGGCTATAAGTGTTAAAAGCTCCATTACTCACATAAAGATTGTATTGTAATTCTAAAGGTGAATGATGACAAACAAGACAAAAATTATTGGGTGTTGCTGCTGTTATACTGTTTTAATGTCCACACCAATCCGTCACCCATGCTGGATGTTGTTGCTATATGGTCTCTCTGCTTCAGCAGTGGGAAGGGGGTGGAAAGTCTGCTTGCTCTTCCCTTCTCTCCAAATGGCATTGTTCTTTTCTGGCCTAAGGAAAGTACAAGGGCATAGCAAGATCATTGTATCCTAGGAGAGATGTGGGTGAGGGAGCAAGAATGCTGGGGCAGATTCCCATCCTGTAGGGTGTGATGGTAGAGGGGGAAAAGTCATAACAACACAGGTATTACTTGTGCTGGAGCTTTCACTAGAGTAAGATCCACCTGGGACAGATTCCACGCCCTCCTCTCTTCCCTTCCCCAAAAAATCATAACAAGTGCAGAGGACAAGATTAATGGGATGAGAGAAACTTCCATTCAAAGTTCTCTAAAAACTATGGAACCCCTTTTTCAGAATGTTTAATACTATAGCAATGCTTGGTGGTATGCTTGTGGTAGTTTGTGTTGATCTTGCAAAATTGAAATGGCAACAGGCATTTCAATGGTAACGGCTGTTGTGGGTGCAGGCTACAGGAAGAGGATATAAATGAAATTGAGGGGCAGAAGTCGAGAAAATGGCCCAAGGATGTGCCAAAACATACCATGGAACAATCACTCTCGTAACAAAGAGCTGGGTGGCCTGGAGCTGTATTTATGCCTAGCTATGGTGACTGAGCACTGAGATTAAGAGCCTGAAAAGAAGAACAGAAAACCAGGTTTGTGCCTTATTAATATGTCTTTAAGAGAAAAAGAATAGCAGGAGACATTTCCTCCAGTGATGTAGTTAGCAGCTGTAAATGGCTCATAAAATGCTACAGAGAGAGGCTGGCCAGCCCTAACCACAATGATTTTTGATCTTGAGTGGTTATGATCTTCATACCCTTGAGGGCATGAAAAGCCTCAGAGGCAGTCAGCCTCATAGGTTTGGTGTCTTAATATTATTAGTGAGGGGGACATGCAAGCACATTGGTATAGAAAAAAACCACACACCTCCCCTTTAAATAAATGTTAATTAATGATCAGTAACATGTTATATTGAATATGTTCCAATCTCCTACTTGCAGTATCTGTTCTTCCCCAGATGTTCTCTTGCTTAATGTTCTGGGACACTGACCTTACCTTCTAATTTTCCAGGTCTTCTTTCTAAGTAGGTTGTTTCCTTGTTTCTGAGATAAAGATACAATGAAAGATTTTCATTATCAAGTAATCTCGGTGCATTGTAAAGTACAACAGCACACTTAAACCATCCTCTCAATCTGCATTTTGTAGTTAACAATTTCTCCCTCACACAAGAGAAGGAGAAAAGAACTTCTGTGCATTTCTGCCAGCCTCAGTATAAGAGGGGTCATGCTGAAGGCTTTGGAGAAGGCAGTTTCATCTCTAACTTGGTAATTGAAAGACAACCTCTGTGTCTTTTTGCCAATATTATATTTCTGCATGAGACAGTGAAAAGAGAACATAGTTTTTAACTTCAGAGAAGATAGTTTGATAACCGAACAGTGAAGAGGTCTGGATTCAATCTGAAAGAGAGATGATGAGAGGCACTTTAAAACCAATTTCTGAATAAAAAGAGGCTGAAACACTTTCTGATTTAACAGCCTTTTTTATTCAAAGGAAAAACATCTGAATTAAACTGTTAAGAAGTATTACATAGAGACTTTGTGGGTCTAATGCTGGGGGACTGAGCACCATTCGTTTGACTTTTTATCCTCAGCCATCCTACTTCTGTCCCCTTCTGCTCATGGTTTATGATGCAATCTTTAATTATAGGATGATGAACTACTTGCTGGGAATAAACGAGCATTACACAGTGCTTGGTGGCTGGTGGACCTTTGCTTTTCTTCTTGCAGAAACTGAAAAGTAGATCATTAATGAAGGAAGGAATTGTAGGAATAGACAGTATTGTTGCAGTCTTAGACATGGGATTGTTGGTGTGGAGAAATGAATTCTCTGCCTCTGCCATGGTCTGTTCATGGGGTGTCTGTTCATGTGGGTGCTGTAAAGAAAAATTTGGGGAAGTAAATAGATCAGGTGGTGACATGGTAAATGATGTGGGTAAAATACAGTATTAATTAACAGTTCCTAAATGAAAACTATTTTGAGTATTGAGACAGGTGTACTCTGAGAAAAAATAGTACATGACTATGCTGCTAACTAAAGACTGTCAAAAGCTTCTATGCCTTAAATGCGTCTGGCTTTTGTCCAAATAATAATAGCTGATCTGAAAAAAGATATGTTTTACCTCCTTGTTCTGTCTCTCATAATTCATAGACATAGGGGAAATAATTAAATTTTGTAAATAATCTTAACCCTTACACTTTCTAATTTCCGAATGACGTGTTTACAAATGTAATGTTCTACACTTATAGACAAAAATAGATGTAAAGAATACAGTTCCTTCTCTTAATCTCAGTTCTGCACACTTTTCCATGGAATATCTAAAGGAAAGAATCATAGAATCATAGAATTGGAAGGGACCCATAAGGATCCCCATCAAGTTGGAAGGGACCCATAAGGATCATCAAGTCCAACTCCCTGCTCCTTGCAGGACTACCTAAAATTTACCATATGACTAAAAGCATCATCCAGACGCTCCTTGAACTCTAACAGGGTTGGTGCCATGACCACTTCCCTGGGGAGCCTGTTCCAGTGACTGACCACCCTCTCACTGCAGAACCGTTTCCTAATGTCCAATCTGAATTTCCCCTGATGCAGCTTCATTCCATTAAGAAAGTTACTATTTCCTAGGATAAAAGCTGTAAGCATTATAAATACTCAAAAATACTTACTACAAAGCTGGGATGATGCCTAGGCTTATGAGAGGTAGAGAGAGGTGTAAAAAATTGTGAAAATTGCTTGAATTTTTAAGTTAGCTATTTTAAGCCTCTATGCTGGATTTATTAATAGCATCTCTCTATGGCACAATACTTCAGTGGAGTTTAGAGGTACCCAGTCATCATCTCAGAATGAGTTAGCTCTGATGCTAGAAGCAAACTAGCACTAACATTCTGTGTGGGCACATTAAAATAACCTGTGCAGAGTGCTTATTGTTTTAGCTAGATTGTTACCATTATCCAAACCACATTCTTTAAAGACAGCTTGTATAGTAACCTGCACACAAATGCCATGTAAATAAATGTTAGATAATCTCAAAAAAAAAAACCCAAAAAATCCATCAAGAGTAAAGCTGTAAACACTGAACGGCCACTTAGCACAATTGCAGATATGGACTGATCGCGAATGAATTTTCACTAGTTATTAAAAGAAGGTGTTTGTCCATCACAAGAGTGAGGTGTGGGAGCAACTTCCTTCAGAGGATTACAGTCAAGCTTCATAACATATTTCAAGTGGAAACTGATAATTGAATGATGATAATGTTGATGTTGTTCTGGACTCAGTGGTCCAGAAACTCTTTCTACTTGCAAGACAGAGAAGCACAAGGACACCTACATCTGGAAGAAGAGCTTGTGTGCCAGAAAATGAAGTTTTCTCTCTCCTTTTCGTTGTCTCTGTACCTCATTTGGTCTAACAAAATATTGTTACTGTATGTTGGCATAAACTTTGCCTTTCCCATGTTTCTACTGAAGATTGTAATTGCATGTTTTTATCTTAATTCTGAATTTTATGGGGTTCCTACATCTGCATTTTAATGGCCGCAGTTTTCTCTTGATACATATTTTTATGTATCATGGTCTTTATTCCAGTTTCATTGGATTTTGACTCACATTTAATTTTATCTGCATTATCCGTTTCTACTAAATAACCAATTTATTGAAGTTAAGTGCTAGGTTTTTCCTCCCAAATTTACAGCCTTTAAAGAATTTCCATATGGAATGTAATAGAGGAAGTCTATCCTATTGCATGAATCAGTAAAATAATAAAACAATAAAACTCAGCTTTCTGAGTTCTGAGGTCCTAGAAAACTACAACTATGGTGCTAGATTTTTGCTTGTTTGGTTAACCAGTGCATTCAAAACGTTAATGGCTCCTGTTGCTTGTTATAGTTTTGATTGCACCACTTGTGGTGAGGCTAATCTTGGATTTATATTATTTACTTTTCAACTTTATGATGATTTCAATTGATGCTGCAGGACAAAGACATACTACTGTGCATTTAAAGTTCAATTCTGTTTGCATTCCCCATAGTGACAGTCTGGGATAAAAAGCATAAATGTAACACCAAAGGAAGTTTGTACATTATTTTACTTAATATTGAATAGGATTTTAAACTCTGTTTTATACTCTAACTGTCCTTGACACAGATGTATTTGGACTCTACAGGCACATTCACAGCTAGATGTTATTGTAACTATAGTAGTGTTTGTGATATGAAAAGTTGTCATCTTTTATTGTCAGTGACTGTCTATGAAGTGCATGTGACAACAGGAGAATTGTGGAATGCTGGAACTGAGGCTGATGTCTATATTTCTGTCTATGGAGAAAGAGGTGATACAGGATCAAGACAGCTGCTCAGGTCACAGAAACCCAAGAAATTTTTAAAAGGACAAGTAAGTGAAAGACAGGGAATTTTCTGATACATTTGGCTGGCTTTTCTCTCTCAGGTGGGTGGTTATCCCAGACAAGGTGCAATTAGGAAAGAGATAATTACTGCATTCCAATGTTTCCCCAAAATTCCATAATTAAGCCAAAAATACTTTCTAAAGGTATGCCAGTGCTTTTGGAAGACAGAGTTTTCATTTATAAAATAGGTAAGCTGTGTACTTTTGTTTTTAATTCTTCTAAAAATTTGATTTAATAAGTGAAGAGAAAATGAAACTTTACATTTTATATCTGCATTTCTAATGTGGAAATCTGGTGTAATTTGTCATTGTTTAGCCAATTAAGCTTTCAGCAGGTTTCTCTTTTCTGACTCTGATCCCACTCTGATCGTTTGAATGGAACTACTCCCATTAGCAAACTGATCAGGCTTACTTCTTTTATTTCAGAAAACCTGTCCTTCTTGGTTTGTCCTCACCTTATCATTAGCTGATATTTCAAAGGTTGATCTTGACAGAAGAGTTCTATGAGTTTATGGGTCTTCGGGATTCCATGGCTGAAGAATGCTCTGCTTTTTAGATTTTAATGAAATTTTGTTGATTGATTACAGACTGACATATTTGCTGTTGAAGCTGTGCACCTTGGACATTTGTACAAGATTGTTATAGGACACAATGGTCTTGGATCAGGTCAGAAATCTCTATAAAGTCACTGAATACTGCCTGCAAAGTTATTAACCTTTTCTTTGAAATACAATATGTATTTCTAAAACTGAATGTATGAAAATGTTTCAGAAGTGAAAGACAAAAGCTTCTAAGGAAACTGTTCAAGTGACACAGTTACCTTATTCTATCATCACAAATTTCAAATATATTGTGTTCACTTTCACTATACTCTCAACCATTATGTTAAGGACACCATCTGCTACTGTTCTGTCATTTTTGACTAATCCCTATGGAAAAACTGTGAAGAGGGGGAGTGTCTGCATGGTAAGACATTGAATATGTCTTGTGCAGTCTGTGTTATAGATAAAATGGGCTATTATAATTTCAGGTTGATTAGCTTTATCAGTTACACTGTAAAGATGCAGCTGGAGATTTTGGCTACACTGTCTTGTCATTAGCCACCCAGCTAATGGTGAAATTAAAATTGTTTGCAGTCACAAGGCCTGTTTTTCAAACTCTTGAGCCTAAATATTGTAAAACATAGCAACTTATTTTGAGCCATGATAAGCTGCTGTCTAATCTTGTTGATATTTTGATTGGCAAAACAAATAAGTCTCATAAAATGACTATGTTGAATGAGAGGGGGATGTGCAGCACTCAAGGCCATGACAGCCAGGGAGGAACCTAGAAGCTTGCAGGCTGTCATGGTTTAACCCCAGTTGGCAACTAAGCACCACACAGCTCTCGCTCACCCTCCCCTGGTGGGATGGGGGAGAGAATTGGAAAAAAAGTACAACCCATGGGTTGAGATAAAGACAGTTTAATAGGACAGAAAAGGAAAATAAAATAATAATAATAAAATAATAGTTAAAAAAAATATATACAAAACAAGTCCTGCCTAATGTAATTGTTCACCACCTGCTGACTGATGCCCAACCCATACCTGAGCAGTGATGGCTGCCCCCCAACTCCTCCCAGTTTCTATACTGAGCATGACGCCATATGGTATGGAATAGCTCTTTGGCCAGGTGGGGTCAGCTGTCCTGGCTGTGCCCCCTCCCAGCTTCTTGTGTGCCCGGCAGAGCACGGGAAGCTGAAAAGTCCTTGACTAGTATAAGCACTGCTTAGCAACAACTAAAACATCAGCGTATTATCAACAGTGTTCTCATACTAAATCCAAAACACAGCACTATAGTAGCTACTAGGAAGAAAATTAACTCTATCCCAGCCGAAACCAGGCCACAGGCCCATAAGCAAGCTCTACAGTACCTAAAGCAGGTACTGTCCTCTCTCCAGCCAGCAGGGCAGCCATGACTCTAGCAACCTGCCAGTGGAGCTGCAGATTTTGCAGTTTCAGTAGAAGACAGAAAGCCATAGGAAGTCAGAATTCATTAAATCTGCCTCTCATGAGCTAACACTTTTTTTTTTAATTTATTCTAAGGAAATGGCTGGTTTCTGGACAAAGTTGTAATCAAGGATCCTGTAACAGATTTGGATTATACTTTTCTTTGCCACAGGTTGGTGGTGTTTCATTTGGGTTAGATTTTTAATAAATTTGTAGTTACTCATAGTTTTTCTTCTGAAATGTCCTGTCAAGGGAAATATGTGTTTCCTAAAAAGTGAGCTGAAATGGTCTGATTCTTTTTACAGTTCTCTGAGTTGTACCTGCCCCAAATCTCTGGTGCATTTGAGCTAATGAAAAAGCAATAAAACATTCTGCCTGGGAACTTTCCATTCTTGCACCTTGTGAACTATTCAAGACATGCTTTTTTGACACATTCCCCATATCCAACACCTTGGGTCTGACACCAGCAGGTCCATCCATTCTTCCATGTCATGCGATGCAAGGCTTTTCAGAAGAGTGGGTTGCTGTCTCTCTAGCAGACTGATCCTACTTTACTAAAGTATAGCGTGGAGATTAACTTGGGGTTCAGTGAGCTCAGGATCAAACTTTAAGATCTTGTGAAATGGCTATCACAAACACAGCTGCCTGACCACATCTCTTTTTCTCATTTGCCTTGCAGCCTGTCACTGAGCTGCAATGTAATTTGAAGCAATCTTAACTTCCCTGCCTTTTCCCCTGCAGATGCTGCTGCTCTGAATCTTCTGTTCTGTAGCTCATTTCTAATTTTATCTACGCCTGATTAATTCTCAACACCTTACGGAAAAATTATAATTGATAAAGATCAGTGCAAATATTAGGAATGGTGAAGTCCAGTCACGTATGAATCTAGCTGCAGCTTGCCAGTGGCACCTCAATTCTATTTCCTCCTCTCACTTCTCTGAGTGTATAAATAACTGCCTGAGACAGCTCGGAGTGAGCGATGTGCACACTGAAACTGATTTATGTGTGAGTAAGGGCTTTCTGCCTATCAGATATAGCACCTCTTCTTTGCCTGACCTAATTTTGATTCTGTATTCTAGATGAGATGAACTGCTATGAAGAGATCTATAATGCTAGCTTCATACATAATTTAGGGAGAGTTCAAATCCATTTCAGGCAGAAAAATACAGGGTATGTGCTAGTTATTGTTAGAGCCCAATGCCGTGCTTGCTGATCTTGCTCCCAGAGTGTGTGAATCCTTTTGACTCAAATGGAGTTAGACTTAACTTATGTAAGTAGATGTGAAGCAGGTACAATGGCATTGTAAAAGTATAGTTCAGGCATGGTAAAATTAAAAGTATAGTTCAGGCATGGTAAAATTGTTGCCTGTGTTGCATTTGCCTCCCTGTATAGGGATTTTCAGGGCATGGAACAATTTGCATCCTGCTGTAGCCTTCTTTCAGACAGGAAGAGCAAACATCATGACCACTGCACCTTTTTGCTATTGATCTGGGATCAATATGAGTTCTCTGATTTGTAATAATTGGCTTAGGCCCTTGTACCTCAGTCCAGGAAAGCATTTATTTGTAAGTTTCATCAAGAACAAACAAACAAAACCATTTTTGCCAAAGTCAATCTCTTTTCACTGAGGCTGGATTTTTGTATTGCTGTTTGTCAGCCTTGAGACTTTAATAAATAGAACAGGAAGTATCGGTATGCAAGTGTACTGTATACAGTATTGTGAGAGTTGCCAATCAAGGTTATATTACTGAAATGGGGTCTGTTTTTTAGGTGGCTGGACCAGGGGCAGGATGATGGCAATATTGCTAGAGAACTGATCATGACAGATGCCAGCACGTTTCCAGGAAGTAAGTGAAAATTGGTGGGGAGGAGAACCCAGCCTCACAGCAACTGTGTCAAATGGAATGAGGATGCTCTGTAAATTAATTACATGGTTTTTATCTTTACAGGACAAGAGCTGGAACTCAAGAGAGAGGAAACTGTAAGAACGTACCTTTTTATTTTTATTTAAACCATTCAAATTATGCTTTGAGTGAAATCAGGTCAGTTGTTCTCATGTGTGTCAAATTGCTGTGTATCATCTTCTCATAAGTCTTTTCTGCTTGTTGTTTACAAAACTAGTGGGCTGCCGAAAAGTGGAAATTTCAGGAAGGCAATACACTTCAGTTTTACAACAAGCTCACCCGTGGCTTCATTTGCCTCAGTCCAGACAGCAGCGTTGATGCTCTTGGAGACAAGAAAAACAAATATGGTAAAGTATTTTTCGTGTGGATGTATGCATAGAAGATAGGAGAAAGGAGGACTTTATAGTTCACTGTGATCTCATATAGTGATTCCTCTAATGAATAGTAGATAATTATAATAAACATTTTCCTTACTTAAAATATTTACATGTATTAATGGCTATAAGAACTCAGAAATTATATGCTTGATTTACATATAAAGCACAAAAAAAATCTCTTATGATATCTTGTCACTGGCTTTCGCTTACCAAATAGAAACTTCTTGTCATCTGCAGTTTAATGCTCCCATGGAACGGCCATGGCAAGGACAGCTACAGTCTTTTGTAACTAGGTCCGTCTAAGCTAACAAGTTAAATTTCCAGGTAGAGTTCATTAATAGGGATTGTGTGTGTGTGTGTGCGTGTATGTAAAATTCATTTTGTTCCATCTTTGTCATTGATTTTGATGACACCCTTCCACTTCCTCCTTTTTATCGGCTTCCATCCTCCTGTGTTACTAACACTTAAATATAATACATATCATATTAGGCACACATATTTTTGTCTTTGTAGTGATGGAGCTGCTCAGCCCTTCTGACATCTTCCCAGGGACCTTACACACATCTTTTTTGAAGTGATAGAACAGAATCTTTCAGGACACACCAAAGAGTGCATAGAGAGCAGTGCAATCAATACTCCTTAGCATAGCCTATAAAGGCAAAGAGAAAAGCTGCACCAGAAAACTCAAACGTATAATATGGGAGATCAGTAATACTACAAACATTGAAAGTGGGTGTTACTCTGTTTTATTAAAGCTCTGCTTATTAGTTAGCAGTTTTCATCCTTGAGTTCAAAGTATTTGGTGACTCAAACACTGATTAACTCAAATCTCCTATCTACAGCTTTAGGATTTGCAAGTGCCTTAAATGCTTGAAAGCGGTTGCACAGCATGGTAGTGTCCTTCCTCCAAGGAGATCCATTTAGGATCACAAACTGTAAATTACTTGGTGACAGACCAAACTACCTGCTTGTAAGAATTTGGTCTCTAATCTGCACTGATGCAGTAAGCACATCTTTGCTGGTTTTTAATGCTGTGTCTTCAACTGATGGATTGTATCTGATTCGATTTAGACAGATCATTTAGACACCACAGAGTTCATAATTTCTAACATGCAGAATTCAAGTTCACACTGCAGACTGTTTCCCAATTTTGATCTAGATGCGCTTTCCTTTCCATAAATTAGTGCATTTCTAATGGTATTTTTCTGCCATAAACAAATGACATTTTTATTGCATTCTGTACCTTTTTGGTACAAATTTTGGTAAAATTCATATGGGTGTTATGTCCACAATTTTAAATTATTAATGTGTATAATTGTGCAAGTACCAAGTCTGATGCACATCTACTAAATATCAGTAGTTAAAGATGATAAATATAATTAAATATATTAGAAAGAAAGATAAAAACAAAATTGGTATAAACTGGCTGTTAATTAATTTAGATAGGAAATCAGAAAAATGAGTAGTGTGATCTGCAACCTCCCAAGGATTTAGTAATACTTAGGAATTAAACTGGTAATCAAAAAGAGCTTGATTTTTCTGAACAATATGATAAAATTGCCCTGACATCAGCGGAAGAGTTAGTGACACAGGAATAACCATGTATCCTTTTTTTATAGTTCAGAGTACAAAACAAACACGAGTACAAAACAAACACAAGTACAAAATGAATGCGAACACTTATCATGCAACTCTTCTGCCTTCAGAATAATATCTTTCTCCCTTAACTTCTTTCAGATTTGTTTGTTTTACTTATATGTGCAGTAATTTACAAAGCATCTAGAATAGTCATGTGCAACAGAAGTCCACAAGTGCTGACTTGGGAACTTTTGTTTGACTTTTCATTTAGGGGCCCTGCTTAATTGTGTGTACCTTGGAATAAAGTCCTCTGACATAAATTATCTACCTATCTTTCCTAATAGGAAACTCTGCATTTCAGATACTGGTAGAACTATTTATTTTTCTTCAGCAGATCTAAAGCAATATAATTTAAAGGCTTTCAAACTGATGATGGCAAATTATATCAGATGATGATTTGGTCTAGGGTTTTTTAATTTCTCAGGAAGCTTTATCTCTATCTGAAAGCAGAGACCCATAGTGACAGTTATTAGTCCTCCCTATCTTGCCCCAAGGACTAGAAGCCCCATCGGTATTTTATGATTTGTGGCATCATCCTGATGGGCACAATGATCCTTGGCTGTATAATTCTCATGGGCCCAATGACACCCTGAAAATCTTATGTTATGGACACCACAGGAGTCCTCCAGAGACAGCTGCACCTCACAAATGGGCAACATAATGTACTGGTAGAAGAGTTGTTTAAAAAATCAGCTGTTGCTGCTGGGAACAATAAAATTGGCACTACTTTAGCTTTCATCAGTATTTTGTAGCTGTAAGAGGTAATTGTTTGGAAAATTGGCCAGATTTAAAATTTTAGAGGCCATGAGCTATGCTGCAAGATTTGCTTTATAAATTCTAATATAGAGAAAGGGAAAATGAATTATCTTTTCCTACCTGAGAGCTTTATGTTTGCTACATGATCTCATGATCATGTAAATTCATTGCTATAGCCCAGTTCATTACACTGGAGTCCTCAGCTCCTTTTTATGGATTTTTTTAAAAACATATACGCTGATCAAAAGAAATTTGTTCCTTATCATTAGCTCTCAGGGTTTTTCTTCTCAGGGCAGTGAAGTAAACAGTAGTCTTTAGATGACCTTTCCTGAAGGAATGAGGGGATTCATTGATTAGAGAGGTCAAACTGTTGAGTTAAACACTTGATTGATTCTTTTCCCTTGAAAATGATAAATCATCAATTGTAGTTAAATGTAAATATTAATTAATATACTCTAATGCTTCTAACTTTTTTCATTGAACTGTTAGGTCTTTTTGATGTAAATGTCAAACGGAGAAATATATGTATATTCAGCAGCCATCAGATGCCACCTCTTGCTCTTGCTCTTGTCAATGGCCATCCAATCGGAAAGGTAGGAAATGCTGTTACTGAATTCTGCTTTATAATTACATTTCATTGTCTGATTAAAAAAAATGCTGTTTTTAATCTGTCTAATAATTGTGCTTCTAGTCAGATAAAGAGCTAAGAGTTGCAGAACTAAACCCAGGAAATTGCTAATGAATAGGTAAATTTAGACGTAAGGCTTTGTTTGTTTTCTCACAGTTCACATTTTACTCTTTGGTGTGATTTTTTTATATACTAAATGATTTGATGCAAGGATATCAGGCCATTCCAAGCTGTAATTTATATTGGCTTGCCACATGTTGACAAGGTACATGGAATGCCCTCAGATCTTGTTGACATGCCTGAGGGACTGGATGCCATCCAGAGGGACCCAGACAACCTCGAGAAGTGGGCCCATGTGTACCTCATGAGGTTCAACAAGGCCAAGTGCAAGGTCCTGCACATAGGTCAGGGCAACCCCTGGTTTCAATACAGGCTGAGGGATGAAGGGATTGAGAACAGTCCTGTGGAGAAGGACTTGGGGGTACTGGTGGATGAAAAGCTGGACATGAGCTGGCAATGTGCGCTTGCAACCCAGAAAGCCAACTGTCTCCTGGGCTGCATTAAAAGAAGCGTGGCCAGCAGGTCAAGGGAGGTGATTCTGCCCCTGTACTCTGCTCTGGTGAGACCACACCTGGAGTACTGTGTCCAGCTCCAGAGTCCTCAGCACGGGAAAGACATGGACCTGTTGGAGCAGGTCCAGAGGAGGGCTGCAAAAATGATCAGAAGGATGGAACACCTCTCCTATGAAGAAAGGCTGAGAGAGTTGGGGTTGTTCAGCCTGGAGAAGAGAAGGCTCCGGGGAGATCTTATTGCAGTCTTTCAGTACTTAAAGTGGGCTTATAAAAGAGATGGGGGCAGACATTTTAGTAGGGCCTGTTGTGATAGGACTAGGGGTAATGGTTTTAAACCCAAAAAGGGCAGATTTAGACTAGCTATAAGGAAGAAATTTTTTACCATGAGTGTGGTGAAACACTGTAACAGGTTGCCCAGAGAGGTGGTAGATGCCCTGTCTCTGGATACTTTCAAGGTCAGGTTGGACGGGGCTCTGAGCAACCTGATCTTGTTGAAGATGTCCCTGCTCATTGCAGGGAGGTTGGACTAGGTGACCTTTAAAGGTCTCTTCCAACCCAAACTATTCTATGATTCTGTGATTCTATGATTTCCTCTTTTTGGATAAGTATAAATTCTAAGGATAGATTTTAAATGCCCATTTTTCCTTTGTCTTTTTCTAAGTAACATGCCTGTCATAAGCCAAATGAAATATTCCAGATTTGTTTTGATCCATTTTTATTTGTTTCATCCCACCTTCAAAGTCTTACTATTGCCTTTCTTTCTCAGCACTTGCAGTATACAAGTAAGCGAATGGAATTGTAGAAATTAGTTCTTTCTGATGAAACTGTTCTACTGAGGGAAGAAGCTGTTTCCCTTTAACTTTTTCGAGTTCTTCCCCTTATTTATCCAGTGAATAATTTCATAGTCAAAGCTGGTCCCATTCCTCTTTTACATGATGTGTGTTGGCATTAGTGGGAACAGAGTACTCTCAGTAGAGTTAGATTTCTCAACAGGGATAAAGTCAGGCTGCCAGGCAAACTATCAGACCTCCTTGCAGGACTTTGTAGTGTTCGTGTTCATTAGTGTAATTCTGATACAGAGAACCCCTTGCAGTCTGTCACATTGCAGTATATCTTACTACAAAGAGGTTATTAACTGGGTGCTTAAATTTGAACTCTCTCTTTTCTGCTTTGCTACTGACATGCTTTATGAGTTTGAGCAACCTATAGAAAATCTGGATCTCAATTTTCTTATTTTTAGTTATGCAAGACGTTTCTTTTCCCAGAGGATGTGAAAAATGATCTCATTTAAAACTTTTTGGGGTCCTTGGAATGAAGATAGGTAAATGTAAAACAAAATGGCAATACAAAAATTGCCATTGACCTTACAATACATACTTAATTATACTTTAAGGACATGCTGGCTCACTTGTTTCACAACCACTTCTCAAATCCATACAATTTTTCCTTTAATTTTAGAAGTATATTGAATCTGATAGACAGATTTTTTGAGTATGAAGCTTTTTCTTCAGAAGGTAGTGCCTTGGAAATGAAAATTTTCCCTAGAAATATTGATTCTTTGATGTCTTAAAAATGCTGAAAAAATGTTAGATGATGTAAGCCAGAAGTATTTTAAATTATTGGGCTGATTATTAGCATCTTACATTTATTAAAATCCTAGTTTTATTTAAACATGAGAATGATGATGGAGTTGATAAAATATTTAAATATGTATTTTATATATTATGTCTTTTATATTGTGTCACACAGTCTGCAAACCTGAACAGACAAGCATGGATAGTGTGTTGCTGTACTCTTTCATGTAAAACTTCTGACTGCTTAAGTGTTTTCTGTGAGAACAGTATAAGTAAATGAGGAGGAACACTGAGGCAAATGAAGGAGGGCTGGTGGCAGAGAGTTGCTGTAGTTCGTTTCCTGTCTATGTAAATTTTATATTCCAGCCTTCTTTGCCATGTTTGTAGGTTGAGACTCTAACTCTCTCTCTGATTGAGGCACCCAGGTATCTTTCACGTTATCCTCAGATCTGTGTCATCTTAAGATGAACTGTTTCTGGGCTTTGAAATTCCAGAGTCCACAATTTTAGGACTTTGGTATCAGGACTGCAAATCTGAAAAATATAAAGACATTTTCCTACTAGACTGGTAATATTGTGGAAACTTGAACAACACAGAAACTATATTGTGATACTCTCTGTTCTGGATTTTGCCATATCTAGTAGTTCATATAATTTATTATTCTTACTTTGACTTTGTAGAGCAAAGACAAGACTTGCTGTGAGCTCTGTGTTCACCTTCAACCAAATGGTTGTGTCATTCTTGAGTCAGCCAGGAACCCGGGTCACGCTGTTACATTCAATCTTCAAGGCAAAGTAGCTGATGGAACAACAGGATATGCTGGACTTTCCAAAGAATTTGTTGTGCATGTCAAGGTAAGGTGGGCAGAGGGAAATTAAGAAGACTCTTCTAAAATTTGCTGCTATAAAGCAGATTGTATCTAATCAAATGTCAGAGGATTGCAAGCTGAAAGAGTGATCCTCTTCCACCAGGTGGAGCTAAACTACAGCTTAACAGGTAGGCGGCACTTGAGAAGTTTTCCTTTACTGCTCTCCTGGGCGAGCGATGCGGATACTGCAGCTGGTATACGCAAACAGGGTGGGCTGTTACACAGGGAAGGTGCATCTCTAAACTTTTTGTAAACCTTCGAAAAGTAGGAAGGTAGGTACATACAGGAGAGCTGCATGGGAAATTACTTAATTTGGAAAAAGAACAAGGTCCTTAACTTGCCACGCTCCCTGGGCTCTGGGTGTTGTGCTGCGCTGCTGAGCAATAAAAAGCAGGGAAGCTGCAGAGCAGGGAAGGATTTCCGCTATCCGGGTTAGTGTATGCACAGAAAGCAGCAAATATTCAAAGGCTGGAGGTATACCTGAATTACTTGGGACTTATTAATTTATATTTTGTACATGGAAATGTATCATATTAAATGCTTAAAATAAATCAGTATGAACAATATAAATGCCAGTTTAATATGGAGAAAAGCTGTGCTATTTCACAAAGGACTTCTTGTCTCTGATCTGAAGGGTGTGTTTCACCATGGTGCCATCATTCTGCTCAACACAAGTCTCTGCCAGGCTCTGTCCCTTAGACCTGATGGGAGCTGCAGCGGAGCAGGTCAGCAGCAGCAGGAATCCTATTGGAAGGTGCATAAAATCAGTTCTGGAGTCTGCATGTTTGAAAGTGTGAGAAACCCAAGAAGGTATCTGAAGATCAAAGATGACCAGTGTAATGGAACAGTAAGCAGTTCTTTTTTGTGTTTCCCTCTGCAGATAGTTTGAATAAATTGTCAGTGATAGCAGAGAATATTTTTTCACTTGCTTGGATAAAAATGGGATGAAACATTGTTGAGATTTAAAATTTTTCAGATCTTTTCCTTCATTTGCCCAAGGAAAGATAGAAAAGTATAACAAGAGAAGCTGTCATGTCTATTTGGCACTTGATTGTAAAGACCCGATTATATTTTTAAACTATAGAGAATGTGGATGTAGTTAAAATTTATTTGTTGCTAGATAGCTGATGACTCTTTGTCAAGATTCTGTGCTAATTTGATTTTTATTAAACAACCACAGTTATACTGGTGTTAGCTTGGAAGATGTAGAAGTGATGTTGGCATCCTAGCTTTTATAAATGATTCTCTTTTGTCTGAAATGAAGAACCTGATTTTTTTCTTCATCAGGCAATCACATAGAGTTTGTTCTTGAAATAACTCACCAGTAGCCTGTATATTAATAAAACTAGGCTTGGGGGATGGTTTAAATATTCTGATTTTTGGACCTATAATATTCTCCACCTGCCAGGAGTTTAACTATTGCAGGTGTACATTTGAGACCAAAAAAGAGAATGAGACATTAGTATTTGCTCATTAGACTCAATGTTTACTAATCCTGTGTCTGTTTGCTGATACGAACTGATGTAATTTTTTTGGATGTGTCAGAGCACAAACATGTTCAGGGGTTTAACGTGGTATTGAGTCAAAATAAATTAATGATAAAATCCACTAATGAATAATTAAGAAGTCGATTAAGTGGGAAACTCCTTTGAATATAACCTAGACTTTGCCTAAATCCTAACAGAAATTGGAATTCTTTCATATGCGATCTTTCACTTACTCAAATTATGTGATTGGTCTTTCTGTTCACAAAGGAATAAGCAAGGCCAAGATATGTGTATGTATGCGTGTGTGTGTAATAATGTAGGATATTGTGAAGAACCTAAAGTTAATCTGAAATGTTATTAGAAGATAGTAATATTTAAGTCTTAAGAAACATCCAACTTGCCTAGTTACATCAATTCAATTGTTGAATTCACATTTCTGTTTTCAATTTCCTAGGGCACAGGTGATGAATACTGTCACTTTAAAATTGAGAAGAATTTGGAAACTGGATCTGTAAGTCTAGAATCAGTACGAAATAAAGGGATATATGTTGGTCTCCTGCCAGATGGCCAGACTAAGCCAGTCATTAACACTGGAGAAAGAAACATTTTTTTCTACCCACAGGTCATCAAATGTATGTAATTTCTTTATATTCTATAGTTTGCTTTAGCGATTAGTGTTTCTGAATGACAAATTCAAAGCAAAATTGTAAAAGCTAGATTGACACCATTTCATTTGTTGTGTTTCAGTAATTTTAAAGGTGAAAAGTTTATTGTGCCCACACTTAATTTCTCCTATGTAGCTAGTTAATTTTTCTTCATTTCTTTCTTCTTATAACAATAAATGATGCAGAAGAAATCTATTTTTTTACTGAACAAATAAACTTTTGAGCATAAGAATCAAAACAGGTGACAAGTTAGAGATGGAGTTGACTTCCTGAGTCTATTCCATATTCTGGCCACAGATTACGGAAGCCTGGGAGATGCTGTCTTGCCCTCAGCTATACCACAGTCTTTTCTGATTTTATAGGGAAAGTAGTGCACTTTAGACAGAGCCTGCTGGGCAGTGTTCAGTTTCTTTTTTAATGGTGTGAAATACATTGTACTTCCTCCACTAGTATATTGATTATGTGATTCTTCTGTCCCATGGTCAGATTTGAGAGCTATTGCAGTCAGAAAGCTCCCTCACTAGGGAGCTGACCTGTTCTAGTCAACTAGCCAGGACTCAGAAATTAGCTCTCAGCACACTCTGGATCACCATCACTGGATTGTCTGCTTGTCTCTTCTCCTTCAGGGAATGAAATATTTAAATTGGTGAACAATTGGTTACCAAACATAGCCAGCTGACTTGGATTATAACTACAGAAAACAGTGGAATTACAGTACTTATATTCTTACCCAGTGGACATAGTCACAGAGATCAAGAAATGAAATGTCTCATGAAAATGTTAAACTGGCCATCAGTTCAAAATTGAGAATTTGGTCAGATTTTTGCCAGACACAAGCAGCACAAGGTCATCTTGAATGCTTTGACTAGCAAAGGGAAAGTATCAAAACATACAACCAGTCTTATTATTAATTGTTCTATGTACATTGTGACCGAGACGTACAGAAGCATTATGAAAGTCACTGTAATGGCATCCCTACCATTCAGTCCCCACTTGCTACAAGGTGACAAGAATATCGTCACTGTGTCCTTGTAGAAATGAGAAAAGTATTTTCCTGTGTTGCCTTTTGGAAGAGCAGGGTTTTCAGTAGAAATTCTCAACAAAGCAAGGCTTACTGATGCCATTAAAATAAAGCTAAATGTTACTTCCTTACAGGCTTGAGTTCTCCTGAATCCTTGTTATTCAGTAAAAGGAAGATAAAAGGAGCTAGTATTTTCTATGAGAGCAACCAAGATTGTCTGCCACTTCATATTATCAGAAATGGCCTCTAGCAGTTTTCATTTCAGCATTCCCACTCTTAAGAAAGGAAGCATCAGGGGGGTGGAGAAGCTTATCTTGGGGAAAACTACATTTTAACAAGTCATTTTATTCATACATCAATGTTAAATTGTTACTTAGATTTTCAAAGCAGTAAGTGGACTTTTATTGGTATGCCAGACTTTTTCCACTTTTTGTGGCATGCTGCTAACAATAAAAGCTAATAATAGCTAGTGGCTGTGCAATACATAGAGAAAAGATTTTGGTGTCCACTGTGTTGAACAGTTGTGAGATCTGTTATTAGTGTTTGTCACTAAATGTATGGGAAGCTTCCGAGCAAGAAAAAACAAATAATTTGAAGCTAGTGTCAGAATTTACATTTCATTGTTTTAGTTGGCTGGGAAGAGCCTATGGGAACATCTGCAGCACCCAACCAAGAGAAGAAAGACTTCAGAGAATCTCAGCTCCAACCAGCAAAAGCCCAGAAGCCAGTATCTCAAAGCCTTTCAACTTTTCCACCCTCAAGTAAGCAACAGTTTACAAACTAGGTGTGATATAGCATTGTGTTATGTCTGCCCTCCATGCACGTTTGCAGTGACTTACCTCAGGAAGGACAATTAATAGCTTTTCTAGACTATTGACTAATGCATGCATACATGCAACATAAAACATATTACTGGTTATTGTTTTTTAAAAGGGCATTGGAATGTGGTTTATTGATAAGGCAACAGTCAGCATGTAGCTGGTGAATCATGTAACTGGTGAATAATTTCACATTACCTTTTTTTTTTTATAAGTAACTAGCCATCTATCATAAGGACTATTTCTGTGGAAATTAAGGGATTGATATGACAGAGAGGCCAATCCAGAGCTCACTGAAAGTAATGGAATATTTCTCATTTATGCTCTCTCTCACATTTGTGTTTTCTGCTTTATGATTGACTGGGGGAAAGAGTACATGGTGCACTGCATGCTAGCTTTATACGGTTTTTTAGCCAGGTAGGAATAGATAAACAATGTTCTGGTCATGCTTCTGGAGTCATAGTCTGCCAGATGCGTTTTCCTAGAATAAACAACCACTTTCTTCTTTAGCTACAGAAGTTGCATAAATGGTCTAAGGCAATGATTTCCCCAACTCAAAAATTTTACAGGAATATTCAGCATCTTAGAAACCAAAGGCGTGACTAAGGAACTAAACAAAACAGGGAATGATACATCTCTTAAGGAGTGGGGATGATCATGCTTGCTTCCTGCCTCTCTTTTATTTCAATGTACCCAAAGACCCTGTCTGCACAGCCTGAATTGTCACAGCGCCATGAAAATCAGGTGGGATAAATGGAAACTACTGAGCTCCATGCAGCACACTGAGGCACATTCACAAGGTAGAAAAATATCTGTTACCTTGAGTGAGCTTTAAAGACAAGATTATATTACAGCTTCCATTATGGGAGACACGCTTAGTCATCTAGAGGTAGTCCCAAAGGTATTTATGTAGCAAATAATTCAGGTGGGTTGATGATATGGTTTTGAGCTTGGTCCTCAGGCTGCTATTTCAAAGTGTACATGCAAAGTCTGGCAATGTGAACAAGACATCAAATATGCATACTTGTTCATAGGGTATAATGTGAAGTATCAGGAAGGATTTTAAATAAATTCAGTTGAAGCAAAGTATCCTGGTTAAATTCAAAGCATAGGTGTGGATTATTATTAATTACTGTTAATTGTTTCTGGCAATGTTTCTGCTCTTAGCCTAAAACACTCACTTCACATTTCTAACTATCAGCTTTGTGTTGTATCATTGTGTCAGAAAGCCTTCTCAAAGCGTTGTGGGTTGTCAGCAACTGGTGAGATATGCTGTATTTGAAATCCATGGCAACAATACACAAGCTATCAAACCTGTTTTCAAAGAAGCTGGGTGTTTTTAGGGTTGGATACAAAGGATCCTTTTATAGAAGCAATATCTGCCGTGAAATTGGTTACATAGAGTCTCTAGCACTTTGTAAGAAGTACTTCTGACATTCATAAATGTGGACTCTGCTTATGCAGAATGTATAGAAATATCAAAGTTACTCTGCCCTTCAAAGAAAATGCTCATTTTTAGTAAGATATTTTCACTTAGAATATTTTAAAGGTAATTGACTTTTGACATGTAAGGTGAGCCTTAATTTTTAAACTGATATTCATTAAATACTCATTTACTTTTTTCACTCCCAGTTAACATTCAAAAAAGGGTGATGTTTGTATTGAGTATACAATCCAGCAGTACGCTTAGCATCCAGACTCAGAGCAGATTAACCCTTAAGCTGACCAGGCCATCTTTTTTATGCCTGTGTCTGCTAACCAGTAGCTGTGTTTTGGTTGTTGTTTTCACAAATAGTAATTGATTTAGGATTAATTAAACTGAAAACTGTGCTACAGCAGTTGGGGCTTCTCCTGTTGCAGTGTGAGTTCTCTGTTCCTCAATAAACTTCTTTCACTGTACAAGGATGATGGGAGCTCCCAGCTTCTACTTAACAGCTCACAGGATGGAAATATTAGAGTGAGTATCAGAGACAGGTCAGCTAAAATGCATGCAAGGCACCACGTTATAGACTCAAGACTGATGAAATGTGCTGCCTAAAACAGAAGGGAGATAATTTATACACGGTTAGAGGACCACAAAGTCTAGGGATAAAGGAGATGAAGCAGAAGACACTAGAAACTCAAACCAAAAATTGTGGGGTTTTTTTAAGCCCCTTTTTACTCTTCCATTACCAGTTGCAAAAGCAAGCCAAAATCAACAGCCCTGCTGAAAATATACCCTTGTGTCATATTATGTATCAACTAGCAAGCATGCAAGAATCTTACGGGATTTCCCAAATGACTTGGTACTGGGGATTTTGTCTTTATTTGTTCTTTGTGTTTCTCAAATAACGTTTAAATTTCAATGGTGAAAACATGCCTGTGTGTGCCAGTGAAAGCAAGGGGAGAGATGTCATTAGCTTCCATGACACAAATGCAGTCTGTGACATTGAGAACATCTTTGTGGTTTGATATTAACAAATTGTATCTCTCAGAAATGATTTCTATACCCTCCCTGTTCTTTCCTGTGTGTCTGAAATACTGTTAGTTACTATTAATTTTTAATATATTTTATTTACAAGAGAAAATAAGATATAAATAAAATCTGATCTCATTTCCATTTGGTTTACATTGGAAATGATTATACAAAAAGGTGTAATAAAAATGCATCAACTTTATTGTCCAAGCTTCTGCTCTAGAGATTAATTTTCCTGATGGTTCATTTCAAAAGTGTCATTCAATCATACGATCTTCTGGGACAAGATAATTTTCTTTTTGCTTTAGATTTAGGATAAGTAAATAAAAAAATAAAGTTATTTTTATGAAACTGTGTGAAGGATTGTGATTTCATTATTCTCATGCAGGCCTATCAGAATGAATTTTTGTCACAACAGATTTACAGCATGGTGTCATGAAGTGTGTAAACTCCCATGACTAATGCAGGGTAACCATCAAATGCTCTTTTCAGACTGGAATATTTTTAGCCTGTAGCAAATCAATGCCACTGATTTCCATTTGTAAGAAAAGCCAGTAAATTACGAGGAAAAAAGCGTTCCAAGCCTGTGCATTGTTTGTGCATTATAATTGTTTTCAAGAGGTAGTAGTCTGAGGTTGCAGGACAACCTGATGATCCAAGCAACTATATAATTCCTTTTGAGTACAACTTTTAAGAAAAAAAGCATTTATTTAATATCATAAAAATTACATTTGAGGACATTTAAAAGGAAGATCAGGACCATGTCTCAGTATTGAATCGATCCTTCTTCACTTACCCAATTTGCTTCAGCGATGTTTCAGCAGGATGTGGAATTTGTTGCTCATAAAAGTTTATTAAGAAGCAAGTCTCAAGGAATCAAAACTGTTTTTCACTTTGCCTTCAAACTTATATTTTAATGCTAGCGACAAAGCACAGTCAGATAAATTTTGCAAATTTCTGTCACAGGTATTGCTTTGTTTTGTTTAGTATTTGTACTGGGATTGGCTGGGATGGACTTAAATTTTCTTCATAGCAGTCTGTCTGGTGCTGTGTTTTAGCCTGGTGACCAAAGCAGTGTTGATAACACACCAAAGTTTTAGCTGTTGCTGAGCAGTGCTTGCACAGCACTGAGTCCATCTCTGTTTCTCACTCTGCACTCCCAGTGAGTAGGAGGGGGGGATGATGGCAAGAGGCTGGGAGGGGACACAGCTGGGACAGCTGGCCCCAACTGACCAAAGAGATGCTCCATACCATATATTGTCATGCTCAGCAATAAAACTGGAGAGGACTTTTTCCAAAGTAGTCGTTCCTTGGGGACTAGCTGGGCCTCATTCTGCTGGTGGTGAGGGACTGCTTTTGCATCACTTGTTTTTCTGTTTGGTTCGGTTTGGTTTGTTTGTTTGTTTGTTTGTTTTTTTCCCTTTGAGGTAAAGGCAGTTTAATAAGTGGAGGGAAAAACTCCATCCCAGAGAAACCCAGTACAGTATTTTAATCAAGCAAATAAAAAAGCAAAGGGCTCTGACAGGAAGGTATGTAGTGCAGCAGTAACTTGCCTAGTGATGCATTGGGAATTCTTCAACAAATCCGTATCAGTGGCTATTTATGAATTCTGCAAAACTGTAAGTGAATTCCATTATGTGTTTGGAGCCTCTGGCCTCCAAAAGCTTGGTACATGGAAACCTACTTAATGGATGAAGAATGAGCTGGGGGATACAAAAGAAAATTAATCTGCAGCACAGATTATGTTCATTATGGTTAGCATATTAAAAAGTCTCTTTGCAGTTACACAAAAAGGCCTCATGAAGAGCAGTTTGGGAACCCCTGCAGGACAGAGTATATAGACAACGTGTTGGTTCATCTTTTCAAATTTAATCTGCCTCTTGCGTCAGAACAGATTATAAATTCTTGGGGGCAAGGACTTCCCCTTTTGGAGAGGCTTTCATGGTCAGTGGTCCCATTATTGAAAAGTAGTGTTCCAGACATCTGATGTTTGTAAACTCCACTTTGATTAGAATACTCAAAACTAAATTCGTTCACCCCAAGAGAGTCTATTTTTTTCATATCTCATGTGCAGAGGTGCCATTTGACATCTTTGATTATATATATTTTTTTCTCTTAAAGGTAGATGAAAGATCACTAGGTGCTAGTCTAAAGTGAAATACATGTTTTCCAAAATTATATTTGCTCAGCCATTAAAGCTGTGAAATTTATTCATAAAGTGATGCTGTGCTGCTATTGTCTCAATCATGCAGAACCTGCTTAGCCCAAATGCTGGCACTGTATGCATAAGTATGGTTGGGCAAGGATATATTGTGTTCTTTTTTGAGTATTTTACAGTATTTAATTAATATTTAACTTGAAGAAAGTGAATTTCCTGAACCTTTTTTTTTTTAATTTGAAATGAAAATTGTCTCTATTCTCAGACATGTGATTCTGCTAATAATGTCCCAACAGAAGGCATTAGAGGAGTATTTACAAGTAATTCTACTCATTTCTAAATGTCAGGCTAAGGAACCAGAAATATTGATTTAATGGCCATAGTTCTGCATCATAGCATCCTTACTCTACACCAGAATATGTATAAAGAATAATATGGTGATAGTGCATGTGAGAGACACTTGTTCTTTTCCAGTTCATTCTGGTAGCTCAACTGATCAGTACATTTTGGTCTAGACAAGAAACATAAATCAATCTTTTCAAACTATCTCACTTGCCATGAAAAAATACAACCCCCTCTCTCTTATGGTCTCCTTATGTGCTGAAGTTACAACAGTGACTGGCAGTTTCATGTCGATTTTCATCTCCCACTAATGTTCTGTATTTCACAGAGGAAATGAGAAATCCCCAAGGTGGTGAGTGTCCCCTTCCTTCAGATGATGAATGGAAAGTGTCAATGCTGACAGGAAATGCAGGAACTGAAAAAAATGTCGTTCTCTGGATATATGGAGACAGAGGAGTAGCTGGACCAATAACTCTTGGCAAGGACAACAGAAAGCAGCTGTTTCTTCCCAGGCAGGAGGATGAATTTCAGGTAGCTAATGAAGGCTAAGAACATTATTTTAATGTGTACCTTTCCAAAGATTATTCTGTCATGTGAAAAGAAAAAATGTTTTTCTCCTATGTTCACTGCATACAATAAATCTCTATCTAATCTCTATGAATTCTGCTTTAAGTCAGCTTGGTGCATATAGTGAGCAACAGAGGAAATGCTCTTTCTTTTAACACCCTCTCCCTCATATAGTAGCCCAAATGGGACAACTGCAGGAGTAAATTGATTTCTTTAAGGTAATTGATTTGAAACTAGCTTTAGAAACTATCGACTCCTAAACAAACCATGTCTGATGTAAGACTTTTATATCATTTAGGGATCTTTAGTAATGAAATTTTCATGCATACAGTTTTCAAAGCATACAGTTTTAAAATGTATACTGTGGAACTGGTTCAGTTAAGAAAGAAAACCCCTTTTTCAGCTGTCATATTATAAATAGCTGAAATGCCAGAAGCTTTACCTATGGAATTACTAAGACCCCAATAAAACCTACATGTTACCATGTCATGAAAACATAAAGACTTCTGCTATTATTTAAGAATAACCCCACCTCTATTGTAATAAGGAAATTATGTCTAGGTAGGCTGAGAGGAAATTATCAAAGGGGCTAAAACTTCTGTTTTGCTTAAATCTTTCTGTCTGAGACGCATGTAACACATTGCTGTCTTCAGGTAACTAAAGAAGAAGTTCTATTTTTCACATTTTGTGCAATTTTTTTTCCTGCACTCATCAACTCTTCTAATACAATCTTAGCACAAACCAAGATTGTTACTGTCAATAATGTTAATAATAATACTCTCTATGAATAGGGCATAGGCAGGAAGATAACCAACTGTAATGCTCATTTTCTAAGCATGTAGGCTATATATTATGATCCACGGGGAATCCTATTCTCCTAATTAGTGAATAATTTATATGCAACGTTGGGTAATGGCATGTTTGCAATGTTAATCCATACATTCTTAAGAGATGGACCAATTTTTCCTCTCTAAAATAGATATTGGCCATTATGGCTGTGTGCTGTGGATATTGATCTTGTGAGAGAGCAGAATCTTTCTCTCAGCACCTGGGGCTACTACTATGATTCTTTACATCATGCTGACACTATTGCTTTCAGGCATGAAACAGCAAATGTCACCAAAGTGCTTTTTACTCTTTAGTCTGCAGTAGATAAATCCACAAAGAAAAAGCCTATGACTAAGAGCTCTTTCTTCTTTTTTTCCCTTTAAACTTTATCCTGTACTTGTTTAGGAGGATAAGTCTTGAAAAGAGGATAGAAATGTAAGACTTAAAAAAAATCACATCTTCTTTTTATCATTTACATCTTTGAGCTTGATATGGTTTCACTGATATTTTCTAGAGCAGAAGATAAAAATTTTATTTTTTAAAGTAATCAGCTTAATCATAGCTCTGACCAGGAGTTCTAGGAAGAAAACAGCTTCTGAAAGCCTGTAGTAATCAGGCAATTTGGAGTCAGTTTTCTTTAACCTTTCACTTTATCAGCAGTATGCACAACTATGAAAAATTCAAGTAGAACTATCTTGAGAAATGAAAACCTTTCATATGTGGCCTTCCCTCTCTTACTACCCATGTGAGTAGTCATTGTCTGTTTAATCCTTTCTAAGACCGTGCAGGAGAAAAATCAAGAAGGATACCAGAGGGTTTCTTCTAGGAGACCTCTGCTTGTTTTAGGTAGAAGTCACTCTGCATTCTGACAAAGTTCAGTACATTTGTGTTTTGTATTGATATATTAAATGGCCATGTAACTTTTTTTTTAACCAAAGGCCTAGAGAACAAACAGACAACATGACAGCACTGTGTATTCAGTGAACACCAGCTCTGTGAATGAGAAGACAGTATCTCGTATTACTTGAGAAGTGGGTTGGTTTGTTTATGAAATGTGGGAAATGACAATAGTTGTTTTTTTCAGTCAAGCTGTATACCTGCCCTGACTTTACTACTGCTTTAATCCCAACGTCTCCAGGTTACCTCTAACAAGGCTACTTATAGAGAGAAATATTATGCAGCATAAGCAAGGATGTCAGAATCTGACTCCACAGAACAAAGCTAGCTGATGGAAAAGACAGGAAACATATTGTCACATCAGTGTTGCAAGCCTGGAGTTAGCATTTATTTTGTTAATGAAATTCAGGTCGATGTAACAACTATACCAATATAAATACAGGTGTGAATTCCTCAGATTCTTTCTCAAACAACTATTGCAATTTACTGAGTGCATTTCAGCATTAGGGAAATCAAGGGTAAAAGTTGTTTGCTTCTAGAAATCTTTTCACTGAAGCATGGTAACACTGTGACTATAACATAAAAGTTTGTTATACAAAGTACAAAGAGACAGCTAAAAGCTGATATAGGAACTGAGGTAATTCTGACCTCTGAAAAGAGAAGAGGGCTTTTTATTAATGCAGGTAAAGAATGAGTGGATAATATACTAGGAGGTGTTTCTAAGAGAATTCAAAGAAAATATTTTTTGTAGAGTGTAAATAGCTTTTTTTGGATGTAAATGATGGCATGGAATAGGCTGTTACCAACCTTCTATTAATATAATTATTATTTGAGAAATAATATGATAATGCACTTACTTTTCCTTTCTGAGCAGTACATTACAAATGATCTAAAATGATTTATGCTGGCTTTAAATAACAGTTAAATTTCAAATAAACCCTGGATAAGTGGGATAGGATAGGGTAGGATAGGATAGGGTTGCATAGAGTAGGTCTCATAAGTCAGAGCACATACAATGCTTGAAAGTGCAAAGAAAGTGCAAATGAATGCAAACCATAGTCAGAACATGAAGATAGTATCAGTGATTTTCACGGTTTTGCAGATGTTCTGCCAGCTTTTGAGAGCTTATTCTTTAAGATCTCCAAAAGTTTTATATCCTTCACTTTGACATACTAGGCTTTATGGTCATGTTGCTGTGCTGCATTATGAAAGATTTGTGACCTGTGGTTTAGTGGATTTAATTTTGTATTCCACATTTCTGTCATGAATGGCCCTCACCAACTTTTTTTACTTTTCAAACTTTAAAGAGTTCAAATATCTACCAAACCATTTCCCTGGCAAGCACCATGGTTTCACCAGGCTATAATCTGGTCAAACTGGGGCTCAGACAGAAATCTGTTTAGACAAAACAGAAGCAGTCTCTTTTCTGGATCCTATAATCCAAAATCTGCCAATCAAATGTTGCGCGCTGTTCCTGTATGCTTAGATACTACAGTGGTTCAGAGAAATCTGGAACCAATTGCAAAGATAAAGCTGCAGTTTTATGTATCTTTATTTTTTTTCCACATGTGATATAGCTATATTTTTTCTGGAAATATAGCCCAAATTGAATGAGTGGCAAAATCTAGAAGTGCATTTGCACAAGTGATGCACAATGCAATTTCTTACCACCAACTGACCGATGCCCAACCTGTCCCCGAGCAGTGATCGCTGCTCCCCGGCTGACTCCCCCCAAACATGCTCAGTTTCTATACTGAGCATGACGCCATATGGTATGGAATAGCCCTTGGGCCAGTTGGGGTCAGCTGTCCTGGCTGTGCCCCCTCCCAGCTTCTTGTGCACCTGGCAGAGCATGGGAAGCTGAAAAGCCCTTCACTAGTATAAGCACCGCTTAGCAACAACTAAAACATCAGTGTGTTATCACATTATTCTCATACTAAATCCAAAACACAGCACTCTACCAGCTACCAGGAAGAAAATTAACTCTATCCCAGCTGAAACCAGGACAGGCTGTAATAGTTTTAAGCATAGAATTCATAGGCCTGTGCTTGCCATTAGGATGCTGCTTCTTCCGTATGTGTGGGAGACTGAGATTGAAATGTCTTTTAATCATGAGTTGGACACGGTGTTAGTTTGCCAGGCATGGCCTTACTTAATCACCATGCAGCCTCTACTGCACCAGTTTAAAATGTAAGCTATATATATTTTTGTCTGTAGTTATATGTTGTATTGTTCTGCCTTTATTCAGGTTAAAATAAAAAGCATTGGGAATATCTACAAGATAAGAATTGAACTTGATGAATTACTGAATGAACAATCAGAGTGGAACTTACAAAGGGTGAGATTTTTATCATGATATTTTTCTGCTTTAATAATTTTTATATGAACTAAAAGCCCATCTTTTCATGAAGCCACAGCTTCATAAATCAAAAAATGCTGATTGTGATACGTTCTTATTGCTTTGTCTTCTTCGGTTCCTTTAGAGATGACAAAAGCACTGATACAGTCCATCTCCTAAGAGCTGGAAATATATAGCATTATTTTGCAGTTATTTCTAATTCATGTAGTTCATAGATACCAATTTTAGTGTATTGATGGCTTCTACCAAGTTTTGCTTTCTGAAATCTCACCTGTACTCTTCAGTGTCTGTTAGGGAGATTCTAGCTATAAATTCCAGCAATGAAAAATTGAAAATGATGGAGCAACAATTATCCCATGAGAAGTACATGTGAAGAATGAACAAAGTTTGTTTAAGAGTAGGCTAGTGCTAATTGGCCCAAACATAGCTCACAATTACGACCATTTTCAGGGAGAAAGAAACTGCTGTTTTTTTCAATTTAGTGAATGAATTCTTCTTTTCTGCTTCTGTTTTAACTCCATTTTTCTCATTATATTTAGGGACGTTCACCCAATTAAATTAATACTAAATTCTTGCTAACACTGTCCCTCATGTAAGATTTATTTCAGAATTGCACATAAGAATTTGTCTTCTGTTTCTTATTTTGAATCTGTAAAAGACACAAGCTTATCCTTCAGTCTTTAATGCTTCTTAAAAAGCCTGATTTAGCCAACCAGAATTACACAGTAATAACAGATTTTGACATTAACCCAAAGGCCTTAACTGTAACTGTACCAAAACTGAATGTAAGTATAAATATTTCAGTTGCTCAAATGGTCGCTGGAATCCTACTTTCCATCCTGGTGGTTACAAAATACTTTTTTAACATTTTGGTCCAAATTTCCTAGGGTAACCCTGGATTTCAAATATTTATTTTCACAGAAAGAAATAAATCACGTTGAAAGCTGTTCTTTTCTGACAAGCAGTCTGACAAAGCAGTTAATATTTGTGATTGTTGTGAATCAGCAGGGGGAGCTCTGCCAATAAACATTAGAGATTAAGAATCACTGCTGCAAAAGTATTTCATGTTAGAATAAATACATGCTTTGGTGTTAAAAGAAGTCTTTATTTTACTTAAAATAATATTTTATTGGAAAAGTGAGATAAAGGCATATATTGTCCTGATTTCCTAAGTGTTAGAATTTGAATGTGAATACTTGTTTTCATAATTTTGTTTGCAAGGCTTATGCAGACTATATGCACATTCAAAACACAACTGCAAAAAGACAATTTTTTGCCACTGATTTCCTTTTGCTAGTGAAGGCCTATGGAAAAAACTGCAGTAAGCATTGTTGTAATTCAAGACCAAGAAAAACTGCTCTGTTTTACTGTAAAAGAGAGGAAAGACTGCTTTAGTTATAGGAAACAAGTAAGGCAGATATCAGAGGGTACAGTGACAAATAACTTGAGAATTTGAATTCTAACTATCTTCAGAGGAATAAATAGAGGGTGCTGGTACCCAGGTTGTCTTTTGGTCTGCTGTAGAAGAGCCAAATATAATACAAATTGATTTAATATTTCAACATATCCTCTCCTTGCCAAAGTTTGGAAGGATATAGATGATGAGTTTAATCCTGTTTTCATTTTAATATAAAAATGTGTCGATCTTTCTGCATCTTCCAAAAGCTTAGTCTCACCTAACCTCACTTACCAGAAAGTTTTCAGTCTTCAGTACTCCAGACAGTGTTACACAGAGGTGGTTCGCTGACAGAAATCAGGATTGGTGATATTTCTTATGGAAAAAAAGGAAATTTCAGTTACAGATTTATTTGTTACAAGAATAAGACAATTTTAATGTCTGAGGCATATTCAAAGAATAGAGGCTGGCAGTTTCAGCTGCAATACCATGGGTATGAATAAAGATCCCCTCTACTGAGGAGTCAGGTTGCAAAGTAGTGGCCAAAATAAAAATGTTTTCATACTGCAATTTTGTATGTCATATTTACTGATCATGTTATTGTTTTCTGAGATAGAAGAGGAGATATAGAAAAATATGTTTTGCTGTTGAGAAGCAAAGCACTGGAAAGAGTGAACTGAGTCATAGTTGGAATTGCTTCTTCTCTAGGTGACACTGCAACATCTAAAGAGCAAGAAAACACTGAATTTTCCAGCAAACATGTCATTGTCAAAGAATCGTGATGATAGACATTTTCTCTGTGAACTTCCAGTAGTGGAAGCTGGAAAACCTATCTATCCAAGTATGTGTGTACTTGAGTTGCACAGTTATGTATATATTGATTGCCTGGTTTTCACTATTAATGTCATCTGAACTATATTTGATTTGCTGTATATTCATAAATGTGGTCTTAGCAACCTTAAAAACAGATAGTTAGACTGATTTCTGGAGAATATATTCCAGCACATTAATTGCAAATCAAATTTGCTGGCTTTGTTTCCATTAAGCTAGAGTGGTGAGTAAAATGAATTGTGATTACACCTGTATTTTCTTCTTTTGGTTATTTTGGGAAGTTGTTTTATACCACGTTTATGTCTACACTGGTGACATGGAGCAAGCTGATACAGATTCTGCAGTTTATCTGTGTATCTATGGAAAAAGAGGAGATTCTGGTCTAAGACTTCTGCATAAATCTGGTATACCAGTGACATTTCAGAGAGGAATGGTAAGTCCGAAAAACAATTTGCTTAGCCATATAAATATAACTAAGTAACTTTTACTGGTCTTAACAGGTTCCTAATAAAAATAGATCACAGAGATTTACAAAAATAAATTCTAAGAACTAAGGAAAATAATTTTATACTAACCCAGGAATAACTAGAATGAGTGAAAACACCAGTAGGAAAAAGGGAAGAAAAATGATATGAAGAACCCCCCTAGGATGATGAGAAGAGCTGCCTGTGAATATAAAACATATTCTGTCAAGGTTTAATGAGTACAGCTGATTCCAAAGGACTGCACAGAAATCATTCCATCATTTCAGATCTTAGTAGGACTGTTCGTTATGTATTTCTTTTAATGTATAATAGTATAATATTATAATTAATGCAGGGCAGATTTAAATTCATTTTTCTTCCAATTTCCTCTGATCTCCTCCATATGTAAAATATACATCATCCTGATTTTCTGCAGTAGTCTATGGCTGAATTTCAGGAACTACTGAATTTAATCTTAGCTCTGCCACTAGCCTTCTTATGACCTTCTGTTAAGCCTGTTTCTTCCTTTGTGAGCTATTGAGAATTAACACTTGTACGCCTAACAAATGGTATCAAGCTGTTAGTGGAATACTTAATTACAAAATAAAAAGCAGTATCTAAAATGCTAAGCTTAAAAATAACCCACTGGGAAACTTCAGAGGTATCTATACTATTTTAAAATATATATTTTATACCATTACTAATGTATTAGATATAAAGTTCTATTCCAGTTGAAATTCAGGATTTAAGTGGAGTTTTCTGGGCAAATTATTTTAGCCAGACTGATAGTAAATTCAGCATATTATTTATACAGGGGCTAAAGGGGGTGGCTCAAAGTGCACTTTGTTATGGAAATGGGTGAGTGACAGTGGATTGTATGGAACGGCAGAGCAGGGCCTGGGATATATCATTTTATGACAGAGGTAGTTGAGTGCTGACTAGAACAAGTTAATTGAATCCCTGCCACGGATATGCTACATGATATTGGGCAAATCACTTAAAGTAAAGCTTCCCTGAGTGACCATTTTTTGTATGCTTCTGTTTTGTTGCCTAACCAGTTTAACTTTTTTGAGCAACCATAGCTGTAACTGAGGTTTCTTCGAAGAGAATTCTGCTCTGGACATAGTAAGCTCTTTGAAATGCTAAATATGCCAATAAATTAACCGCTCTGTTTCTCACTTGAGCACCCAAACTACTTTGCATCTTGACAGATTTTGGCAATAATCTCTATACTTTAACTATATAGGTAAAATGAAATATTATGCAGATGGCCTTTCGAAAAATAGATTTCAGCATTTGCAAAAAACTGGGGTACTGTGGAAAAAGTGCAAAAGTGAAGTCACTGAGGAAATAATTTCTGCTTCGCTGAACTGTTTGGTTGGTTGTGGTAAATAATGCATAGAGTCATCAAGATAATGAAGATAAAAAGAAGCATTAAAAAGCTGCAGTCCTGCCTGTGCACAAGTTGAGGCAGGGATCCTTCAGAGAGAATAGCTTGTGATCATATATTATGTATACACAAGGGAGAACTAAAGTTGCACAGGCAGTCTCAATTCTGCCATTTGCTGAGGACTGAGAACTTTACAGATATGAATTTTCCAATGTAGTTCTTTCCTTCATTTTCCTTTTACTGAGAAGCGTGACCTGGACCGTTACATTCAGAGACAGAAAGCTATATGCTTTTTACTGTGACAGAAAATTACCAACCTGAACCTTTCACCTGGTCAGCTTCATGCTCCTACAAAAACAAACTTTGTCAACTGTAAGCTCAAGCCTAAATGAATAACAAGGGGAAAGTGGCATGTCAGATTTCAGTCTCTTCCAGTAGAATAAAAGGTAAATAGAGGAGGTGAGACCAAAAAGAGAAAAGGATGAGAAAGTCTGTATTTTAAATAAATATTAACAAAGGAAATAATAGCTTTAACTTGTTCTTACCTAGAGAAGAATAATTGTAAATAGCGAAGTACTGAAATAATAGTGAAGGGTTGTGTGCGGCATTTTGGATGATGGCTGACAAACCAATTTATTTGGGATTATTACTTCAGTCTGATTTTAGTTGTGTTTTCTCAATTACGCTGATTCTACATAATCAAAAGACATTTCACTTTTCAGATCCAAACACTTTGAATACAGTCCAGCTGTCATTAAAAACAACGGGAATCTTTGTACATTGTGAGAGTTAATCAGGCTTTTAAAATACTTTAACTTTCAGACTGACTTAGTGGTGGCAAACTGCAGAGTACTGTCTCCTCTGTCTTCTAGGTCAATGCTTTTGAAGTGGAAGCTGTATCTCTTGGAAAACTGCAGAAGGTGCTGTTGCGCTGTGAGGCTAATGCCAAGTCCCAGTATTGGTACTGTGATAAAGTCATTGTCAGAGAAGCTGGGAACAACTCGCAGTATGTTTTCAATTGTGAAAGGTAGTTTTTACAACAATATCCTTAAATATTCTTAAATATGTATCACTAACAGTATTATGCCAATCAATGTACTAAATGTGAATTTTCCAGGGAAAGACAAATCTGGACTATTTTGCAGTTTCATAAAATCCACAAAATGTGTTGTTCCAGAACAGATTGCTTGAGTGAATATACTGTATGGTCCATAGCAAAGGTTAAATGCTTATATTGTGGCTGTGTTACTAGATTGTACGGTGCAGCCTTATCATACAAGGGTCAGTGCTATAAGTGTGACTTACCTATTCAGGAAGGAAAGATAAAGCACACAAAAAGGTTCTAAATGAAGTGTATTTCTAAATGGGAAAGAAAACAGATTTGCCATCCAGAAGTAGCATTTACTCTCTTTATGGACAACAGTATTGCTAGAGAGATGAATGTGATGCCCAAAAGTCAGAATTATTTTGTGGTTGTTTCATTTAAGTTATTAAACGAGCATCTTAAAAGTCAATTGATAAATATTGCATTTTGCATGTTTGGAAGAATATTATGGTAATCCCACATTTGGAGTTTCCAGTTTTGCAGTCTATCTCGTGGGTATGTGCATCATTCGTGTGAAATGAAGGAAGTGTAGAGAAACAATGTGACCATGTGACAAGGCACTAGAATTAATAATATTTCATTAATAATATGTAATTAATAATATTTAATAAATGCAGGATGCCTAGTTATTCTGTCTGGATTTTTATGAATTTGTTACATAACCTTAAACAGCTTCTTGCAACTCTTGGTGTCACATCCTCAAAAACAGGAATAAAGATGCTCTCTCGCCTTGAGAGAGAGACTCGCTAAACTGAGATCTTTCTTCAATCAGTAACATGTTTTTGAATAGTAGTATAAGACTGAGGATTTCTCTGGAGTAGATTTGGATACAGACCAGCTGTTGTTGCTAGCTGTGGTTGCTACCTTTCTGAAAAATATAGGTAAAATTTCCTAATGGACGTTCTACAGAGAAATCAGGCCAGCTGCCTACCTCAATCATGAAAAATCAACTCTGTGTCATAGCTGTCCTCCAGTGAGTAACAAGGCTTAGGGACAATGCATGTCAGGGCAACACAGCTTAGGAACGATGCATGTCAGGGCATTTTGCTCTATTAATTCTGTGATAATTAACACCAGATGTTGATCAGCAAAAATTATTCAGCGACAGACACTGTCAAGAAGAAACAGAGGTTTTTTTAATTCCTAATTTTTCTACAAGGAAACACTGCACTGAAAAAGGGTTAAAACAGGTCAGGGGTGGGGGTCAGGGGTAGCTTCCATGTTGGCCAAAAATGTAAAGCTGAAACACTGTGCTCTGTTCAAGGAGGGGGGAAGCTTTTGCTCTTCGGAAATCTCTCTAGTTTATTAACCTTCAGCTTTATTTCACATTGATAATTTAGGATCCAGGGTATGAACAAAATGCTGTATTTTTTCTCATTTAGCCAAGGAAACATCAGCATTTTATCTGACTTAAAAATCTGATATTAGTTTCTGAACATCCAACAGCTCTCACCAGATTTCAGTCATACAGTATTTGTAAGTTACAGGCTGTTACTTTCTAGCATTTAGGATTGCAGAAGATACCTCTGTGGTCAGGTTTTAGCAGAAGTATAAATAAGTAGTTGTCTAGTAAGACAAAATTTATTTCTTAGGGGCTAGTTCTTATATGAATTGGCCTGCTAATGGTTTCAAGACAAAAAATAAGGAACGTTGAAAAGCTGCGCTGGACTCATCTTGCCCAGCTTATACTGGATTCCCAACAGGCTTCATAAGAGACTGAATGGTTTAGGTAATTCCTGGAGAGTCCATGGAAGTGGACGGAGTAAATAAAAACTAACATCCCAGAAGCTTGCTGAATTTATTTTTCCTGTAGAAAACCAGCTGATTTTTTTACCAAGCAGGAGGAAGCTAAAAGAGTTGGTAATCCATGTTCTGAATGAAAAGGTCTCAAAATTATCTGTAACCTAGAGTAACATGACTAAGAAACCTAACCAATGTTTGCCTTAAGTTTTACTTTTTCAGACTCATCTATCTGTCCTCAATTTGTAGGAGGAATAAGGAAGAGCAGTATTTGGTTTCATCTTTGTTTTTAACACTGAACTTTGATTTTAAGAAGTAGTGCAATAGATACATACAAATTATACTTACGACTCAGTCCATAGTGCTGAAAAAAATGTTCTGTGCCATATTCTTCTGTTTAGCTATACAAATAAGTACAGTCGTGCCACATGAGTCTCTTAATCTGACACAGGTATATTTTACACTTACACAGCTCTTACCTTTGCACAGATAAAATTCTTTGTTGGGTCAAATAATTTCTACTTTAATATCTATCAAATCAAATACTAAAATTTTAGAGGTAGAGACCCTTTGCTGTTATATGTATTCAGTATGAAAATAAGATGTGGATTATTCAGTTATATGGTAATATGGTGGAGAAAAAATTGATTCCTACCTGCTTTCTTATTTTCTTTCTGATTCTTAGGTGGCTTCCATTTATGTTCCAAGGTGTAATTCATTCAGAAATTGAGCTGTACCCTCGAGGTAAGTTTTATTGTAACTTGATGGAAGTAAGATCAGTAATTTGTAATTTTTTCCTCTGAAGACATCTTGGCTGAAGTTACACTTTAAATGTGAAAGTTAACCATTTTGCAGATTCCTTTGTTATATTTCTGAGAGAATACACTTTGTGTTTGCATTGTATAATGGGTATAGGTGACAGTGAGAAAGTAATGAGGGAATGAATGAGAAGGAAAGTTTTCCTGTATTGGCTAGAATCACAGAATGTCTTTTTCATCTCTTCTTTCAATCCTTTTCTTTAATGTTAAAGGATAGATCCTTTATTAACTGCTTTTTTTTTTTTTTGGCAGAATTTCAAATGAATCAACAGCTGAAAATGCAAGAAGAAGCAAATGGTAAATGCTGCTCTAGTCTTCTGTCTTTAATGAAGACTTTCTGTTTCAGAACTAATTGCTTTACACATTTGTTGCCATTTGTGTTTATTTTAAAACATTAATTACAGCACACTATTTGAACATTTTATTAAACTCTGAACTTCACATTTTAATTTAAACAATAAATCACTTTGCTTATGCTTTCTTTTTATTCTGTCATTTTTCTTTCCATAATGTTAATTTTCTCTCTGTTTGTTTGAAAATTCACATTTTTCTTGTACTTATTGGTGATCTATCTTAATTTCAATTTTTTTATAGTAAACATTTTAAACCATGATTCTTTCTCTTTGGCTATATATAGTTTTGTTCTCACCATTAGTTTTTCATTTTCTCTCTTACCTGTGATTTCTTAATTGTTCAGCTTGACTTTTCTCTCCTTGCAACCAGCGCAGATTAAATTAAATTTCTTAATAACACATAACATTTTCTCAGCTGTGAGAAGTGCTTCATGCTGTATGTTGAACAATAATTTAGAAGCTGTTGGGAGAAAGTTTGAAAATGTTTATTCATAATTTATTATATCAAGATATCCACGAAGACCCAAATACCTTGTCTTAAATAGTATCCATATGGGGAGTAGTTATAGATAAAATTTGTACCCAGTTATCTAACGAATTATATTAAAATCCCCCTCTATTATAACTTTATTTTGAATCACAAGTACCTTTGCCCTTCTTTTCTATGCCTTTTTCAGAAGGCATTCATTTTCTACCTGTTCATCACTCTGTGCCTTAGTTGTTCTGCACGCCTCTCTTCCACAAGGCCTGCACCTGGAGACCCTCCTTTACATAGTTCAAATCAGTCTGCTTAGTCCTTTCTGCACCTACAGCTGGATCTCTATGCTATGTCATTTAAACCATGCTTGTCTGGTTATACAGTAAAAGTTGCAGCAGGTAAAAATTGCCCCATAAACCTAACAAAAGATGACAAAGAGCAGGAGTAAACTAAGTGTATATCCAACTGGCTTACCTTCAGTGGAGATGGGCTTGGTCTTGCAGTGAACATTTTGTTCACAGCACTCTCATCCTGACCCTGTGAGAGAGATGTCTCATGGAAACACAAGGAGGATTTGTTGCAAATGTCTCAATCAGAGTTAGGTACACAAAAGCATATGCACCAAATAATAGCCTCTTGTTGAAATACGGAACAGTGGGAAAGAGACTTGAAGTTGTGTATCCCACACCTACAGGGACTGCTCCAATTCCTGGTTGAGTGCTTGATGTGAGATTTTGTTCACTTACTTTTTTCCCATGAGTGTTTTTAAATATCTAATTTTCATTCTATATGACATTTTTTGTAAAACAGAGTTCTTTTTCTGGGAAGTAGAACTTTCTAGTGTATTATACTCTTTCTAATATTCTAGAAAAGAAAAAAAAAAGAAAATTTCTAGGAAGTCATCTATGGTAAAGTACCACTTTCTGATGTCCCCAGGGATGTACTTGGTGTCAGGCTGCACCTTTCCTCCATGTATGCTAAATGAAAGTCACCTCATTACACATTTTTCTGTATTCTTTTCTCTTCAATGTGTATTTCTCTTCATTCATTAAGGAACTATTGGTATTCTACCTCATCTGAACAAACCCCAGCTTTTTATGCCAAAGAGAATGAGAATTATGTGTTTGTAATAGTTACTTTTCAGTAATAGAAACTTTTCAGTTTCTATCTGGAAGCATGCAGGAATGCATGCTTCTGGCATCAAAGAGATTAGAAATTTTAGAATTATTCTCCTATATCCACATTGTCCTTCAAACACAAAGTCCTATCTGTTTCCAGAAAAAAGAAAAAGCCTCAAAGTCAATATAGAGGAGTGCAAACCAAACTCTTTTTTATCATATTTTTGGGGAAGTTTGATTCCCTTTTTTACCTTGAGAGTTATACTTGTGTGCAAAATAGTTTACTGATACTACACTTATCCTTTGGAGGCAGGAGCTGAGCTAGCTAGAATATACAGTCTCAAGAGTACCAACTGTGTTGTTTCGAAACTGCATTGCTTAACAAAAGAGAGGCTTGGAGAGGGTAATAGAATAGAAAAGCCCATCAAAAACACTTGAGGTACAATAAATCAGACAATGATCAAGTCCAAAAGAAAATACATTTTGCCTGCTTTAAAATGAATATTTGTTTCTGAATGCCTTTTGAATTTTTAGGAGGAGTAGTGGGTCGTATTTTATCCTTTGTCTACACCATTCTTCATAAGCACTTGTAAATTGAATTGTCTTTATTTTCCAACCAAATGGTCCAAAGGAGTTTTGTCTTTAAGGAATTAATATTATATTGTTTGAAAACAGAAGAGGCTGGCTTTTTTGGTAAATGAGCTCTTCTATGGGGCAGGGAGCCCCTGCCTTACGCTCTTTGTTTCCACCTTCAGTGTATAGAGGCTTTTCACCCTTCTAATTGATGTTGATCCTTTTGAAGCCTGGTGCTGTGGTTCTTTTGTCAAGAAAGTGGGTCTATAGAGAAAGCTGTGAGGATGCAAATTTCCAAAGGCACAAAAGAGTTTGTTACAAGCTGGAGTCTGACAATTTTTAGTGGAAATTGGATGGTTCACTTCCTTTATAGAATCATAGAATGGCTTGGGTTGGAAGAGATCTTTAAAGGTCATCTAGTCCAATCCCCTGCAATGGACAGGGACATCTTTCACTAGATCAGGTTTCTCAAAGCCCCGTCCAACCTGACCTTGAACACTTCCTGTGATGGAGCATCCACAACTTCTCTGGGCAACCTGTTCCAGTATCTTACCACCCTTATAGTAAAAAATTTCTTCCTTACATTCTATTTAAATCTACCCTTTTTCAGTTTAAAACCATTACCCCCTGTCCTGTCACAACAGGCCTTGGTAAAAAGTCTTTGCCTTTCTTAAAAGTCCCCTTTATATATTGAAAGGCTGCAATGTCTCCCCGGAGCCTTCTCTTCTCCAGGCTGAACAACGTTTCTTCATAGGAGAGGTGTTCCATCCCCCTGATCATTTTTGTGGCCCTCCTCTGGACCCGCTCCAACAGGTCCATGTCTTTCCTGTGCTGAGGGCTCCAGAGCTGGACACAGAACTCCAGGTGGGGCCTCACCAGAGCAGAGTAGAGGGGAAGAATCACCTCCCTCGACCTGCTGGCCAGGTTTGATTGATCAGGCCAAATGAGCTGTTGCTGTTTTCTGAATTCCCAGCTGTGTATTGATGTATATTTAAAAACCTATCACCTTCCAAAACCAGGCATGAGGCGGACCTCAAAAATTGGGAAAATAGGAGATCAAACTTTCTGCTCCAGTTTGGTCTTTGTGGGGCAAATTACTGAGGGATAATGGGGCTGGCCCAAGATAAATACTTCTGTCAGACAACAGATTTAATTCATGCAGGCATTACCAGGCAGCTTTCTATTAATAAAACTGCAGTGTACACTGTGGCACTTATTTATAAGATGACTGTGGGCTGGTATTTCATTTGTTGTTTGCCTTGCACACAATGAATTTAAGTCACTAAGTGGAACTTGTTTCATACAGGCAAAAGCTGCAATCAAAAGAGGGGCGGAGAGCGTGCGATCCCAGCTTTTCAGATGTAGAAACGCATTTTCCAAATATGAATTGTTCTTTTTTTTAATAAGATTTATATTAAGCTGCTTTCAGATATTTAAATAACTTGTGTGTGTTGTATGGGAGCAGAGATGACATTTTAGTATCAGGGAAGCTTTATATAAAATGATTTTCTAAAGAGTCCTCGTCTAGTGTCAGTATTTTCTCCAAAATCTTTTTTTTTCATGCTAATCTCAATGTCATGCCTCCATCCAGGCAAACAGAGCTCTTGTTGATGCGTCATATCAACATAAAATGAGAGGAAATTGTACTTAATTGGGATGCTTTGATACTTGTTCCTGTTGCATTTCTTGGTTATATGTATTGTTATAATCCAAATTCTGGAGGTTGGGCTTTTTCCGTGATGACCCACAGGGTTATCACTAGAAATCTCACTAGGCTCTGCATTCCTATTTCCAGCTTTAGTACTCTGCAAACCTCCTAAATCTTTAAAGTTACACAACTTGCCTAAGAGGAGTTTGAATAAGGTAGTATTTAGCCAATCTTCTGTTGCCTCTCCCAGCATCATTACCTTTGGAGGCAATGTAGTTACAAAGGTAATGTACCTTTGGAGGCGCATAGTAGTTACAGTCCCTGGGCTAAACTATGCTTTTATTTATATCTTTCAAGTAACTTGCTACATATCAGTAACAGCTACAAAAGCATTTTGATTTTATTTTTTACTTTACAGAAGGAGACTGGAAGATTACTGTAGTCACTGGGGATTTTGAAACAGCTGGCACAACAGCAACAGTATCCCTTCACGCTTATGGAGAAAACAAAGCTTCTGGTCCTATTATTTTGGGAACTGGGAAACACCAGCTGTTTAATCCCAACAGTGAAGATACATTTAAGGTATAGTATGGCTGTTATAGAAACACTGGAGAATTCAAAACATATGCAAAACTGGATAATAGCATTAATAAAAAGGACTCAAAGCCACATGTAAGGATCATTAAGTATTTCTGAGGGAGTGGCTGACTTTTATGACCGTAAGATTTGAATCAGCAAATGTATTCAGAACTGCATCAAGCAGACATGCCTCTCAGAATCTGCTTCATACCTGCATCTGCTTAATGTGCTAGTTTTAACTAGATGCTGTTCATTTGCAGAGGTAGAAAAAACTTTCTTTGCCTGTTCTTTGCGTTGATGTAATAAGATAGTCCTGGTTATGACTTGTGTTGCATATCCATCTTTGGAAGTGTCCACTGTAAATTCTTCCATGGGCTTCCTCAGACTTCCACTGAAGCACACTGTCATGTGAACCTTTTCTTGGAGAAAATAAGAAGAAAAGGGGGATGGCTACGGTCTAGAGTTCAATCACACTGAGTAGGTTAACTCAGGTGATTTAGGCTAGCGATGTCCCACTTCTCCAAGCAAATGGGGAGATATCTCTTTTCTTCAGAGAAACCTCTGAGAGGTGCTTCAGAAACATGACATTTCCCAGGGCTTCTCCAAGTTCCTATAATTCCTACAATTTCCTCCAGTTCCTATAGTTCCTCAGGACTGTACCTGTTGCAATCGTTAAATCTGCGATATGTCATTTAGGCTGAAATGATTTATGCATAATAAACAGATGAAGGGGAATCAGTGACAGATAGGACAGAAAGTTTCTTTGATTTTTTAAATTTTTGTTTTCCAGTCTGAAGTATAAATATGAAAGTTCTTGCAGAGGCAAGTCAATGGTGGTCTTTCCCTTACATTTATTTAAATTGAAAGTGACTTGTCTAAAGTTTACAGATAATGCTGGTTTAAGATTATCTCATATCAAAACAGGAAGGTGAAATCAGTGTTTATCTGAAGACTAACTTTAAGTGTTCCTTTTCAAATCTTTCTGGCTAGATGATCATCTTGGATATTTATTCAGCTGGTTAATGCTGTCTGACAGCAAGTTCTTACTCATTTAATCAGTTCATTGAGGGAAGTACCAAGAAAATTTATTTGTTTTCTTTCTCTTTGGAAGGAACAGTATGTTTCTCAAAGCATCATTTTTATCCTCCCAGCGTCAAAGCAAGACCTGATACCTGGTCCACGAGCTCTGATCTGTTGCTATCCACACTAGCACCCAGGTTTAGGTCTTCTACACTATACCTAGGTCTTTGTGCCTGGTGTTTTTCTTTGGTGATATAACACTGAAAGCCTGGAAGAGGCTTGGAGGCTAGGCACAGCACTTTGGTGCAGTTTAAGTGTGATGAATCTAGACCGAGGAGTACAACTTAAACCTTTTACAAAATCTAATGATGTAATCAAACTTTTAAATTCATGTGTAATGAAACCTTTAAACTTCAGAGGTTCTTGAGGAGGCTTCTCCCTGAATTCTAACCACACCATAAAAGCTTCAAGGCTGACCAGATTACTGTCCATCCATTATTTCTCAAAACCACTTAACTTTCAGTTAGTGCTGATCAATGGGGAGAGAAAGAAAAGAACAGATAAAGTAATTTTGCTTCCTTTTCCCACATTTTTTTCCCTTAAATGTCTCAATTTAATAAGGTAGCGGAGTTTTTTGTTAATCCAAAAGAAAGCTGTGTTCTCCAAATATTTCAGCACTTTGTAACTCTGCAGTTTTCCAACATTAAGAGTACTGTGTAATAACATCAATATTGCTAAAAACTGTGAGTTGCAGAAAAATTGGATATCCTCTATTGCTTTCTGTTACACTAGTTTAATCTGTTAAGTACCTTGGGGAAAATCTTGACTAAATGGTCCTTGATTTGCAGCCTTTGTGTAGAAACGTGCTGCATATTTGAAGGCTATTTAAACTCCAGGTAACCCCCCTTTTTTAAAGAAAGTGTTAACTGATGCAGGGAGCTGCAAGAATTCAGCATAATATAATGGAAAAAATAAAGCACAATCATGTTCCACAAAAACAATCAAAGTACCGTCTCAGTTCAAAATCCCTTTGGTCACAGATATAATCATAAGAAATGACAGAGAAATGGCTCACGAAAAGAGGAGACGAAACTGTACTGGATTATCTTGATAAAAATCAAGAATAGTAGTCTGATAGAAAGTACAGTTAACTGCATAGTAACTTGGATACCTAAAAGTAAATAATGAATATTCAGTAATGTTAAAAATAATGAAAAAAGAAAGTTATTAAAACTTGAATAAATCAAATGGTGCTTCTCTATATACTCCTGAGATTTTGTTGCTCATCTAGGACTTGATTTTGATGTTGCTTGCATTGCTATATACAGCTGGTGTAAGTTCATTAACTTTGGCTATCTCTGATTAAGGTTTGTATAAATTAGATTAAAAACTGGTCGACCTCCAGTGTAACGCAGGTAGAATGTAACAAGGCTATTGCCCTTGGAGATTTCAATATGATGGTAGCACATGAAATTCACTGAAGGTAATTTACAGTTGTTGTGTGATGGGGAGACTTCTTGTTTCTGACTGAAGTCTTGGGTTCTAGGTTCTCACAAGATAGTTGTGTGTAAACTTCACTATATTTGCCCTTGTGGCTTACCAATTTTTCCTACCGGATGGGAAAGTCAGGGATGAACAATATGGGAACAGGAAAGAAAAGGAATTTAAATTTGATGGATTTCCCTTTCTGCTGTGTAATCGTTCCTGCGTGTTCAAAGAAACTACTTCTAGGCTATGGTTTTCTGTTTCTGTTACTATTCAGGCATAGTTTTTAGGGCATAATTTTTCTGTTGAGAGTCACTCCTCCTCCAATAGAGGAATATCAATCTACCATAACTTACAGCTTTCATCACAACTGTGATCTGTTTCCTGCGTTTTCCTCTGGTGTCATCACAGTCCCTGAGTATTTCTCAGGATTTCAAAAATACTGATTTTGGCAGTGTGTTGAGTTGCTCAAGACACTGAAGCTTTAATTATATTGTAAATTATATTATCCAGAGCCCTGTATTCTGCATCATCATTCTTTGAAACATGGCAAATTATCTCTTAAGAGTGTACACAGTGTTTGATAAAGAAATTCTTTTTATAAGTATTCTTTTAATGTTTGGTCATGCCAAATATTCCCTTTTGTATCAAAGAGAACTAAGCAGAAGACTGCAAGCCTATTATCTTCCATAAAAGCCAGCTACAATCTCTCAATTTTTATTACTTCAATATAGAATAATTTCATACTTTCGGGTACAAGTTCTGCTCTTCTAGTAATAATGAAGTGAGTAAAAACACTGACTGGTTCAGTAGATCTGCTTTCAAAATATTGTATGCTAGCCTTAGTGAGAGTGGCAGGACCTAGCACCTCCATAACGAGAATTCTTCCATGCTTTGCTTTGTGAGTTTGCTTCATTATCAGCTCTGCAGTCTCTTTAGGGCAGTGTTGGTCTTACTGATCTCAACATGTTGTCAAGTTTATCTTAAATAACACTATATTAAGCTATTAAGAGTGCTGGATTTCTTTCTAAGAAATTTTCAAAATCTTCACTTTAACCTTATGTTGTATTTTGTAGTTGGTGGCTGTCTTTGTAAGGAAGATAGTTATTCCATGTTTGCAAGCATGGGACATGGAGCATGCATGATATTTTTCTGAGAATTTGAAACTAGAATCCATCCCTGGTGTGAATTTTGCTGCATGAGCCCATTTCTCTAACTTGTAAAGCTAGTGCTATATCCAGTTACACTATTTAAAGTTTCTTCATCTGTATAAATAGTCCTTTAAAAACTGCCATACTCTATCAGGGCAAAATGCCAGAAAGTAATATAGGTAGATGAAAAGCAGGGCTCCTGCTAATGCTTGCAGAGATACTTGATCATAAAACTTAATAAATAGTGTTCCTGTGATGAGATTGTTACAGTGTTAAAACCAGCCTTTTTCTTTCCAGTTACCTGTACCTTGCTTGTAAAGAATTCTGTTCATCAGGTGTGCCTTACGCTATATTATGTCATATGGAGGCGTTATACTTGGAAGTTTATCTGTTGTTTTTAATTTTGGTTTCCTCCTGTTTAAATGAAATTATCAGTAATTTAAAATAATCTATGCATTAATAATTGACAATCCTTCCTTTAGAATGAGCCTTATGGACTGTAAGAATCTGTCATGTTTCACTGCATGTCTTTCATTCCCGTACCCTGCATCCATATTCATTCTTTCATCAGTCAAAACTGAGATCTCTAAAGCAAAATGAGAAGCAGTGGGGAGAAAACCAAATGTTATAAAAATAGGTTGAAACAAATCAATTTTCTTGCTTTTCCTCCCATTGTTAAAAGAGCCTGTAATGAGCTCAGTGAGAATTCTTCCCAAGTGGGAAGATTGCAAAAGTGACCTCAAGCAGTAATGTAGCTATCCACTCTCTTAACCATGGGACTGGCAACGCCTAAAACCTGGGCATAGCTTGTGTCCTGCTGTTTTCCAGCAGTCCCTGTTTGCCATAAGGGCCATTTAGGTCCAGAAACAGTTGAATAAAACTTCAGGCTTTAGTCAGATACGCTTAAGGCAGCATAAAACAGTCATACTGCTGGCTTTAACTCCACTTGAAACTGTCCATCTCTCTACGAAATGTATATGATAACAACATGAACCTCATTCCTTACTGAGGTAAAAGGGAGAAGTATGTAAAATGATCTCCATCAGCTACAGGCTGTGCATGAAGCAAAATTTAGCTTGTTCCAAGAAAACAACATAGAAGGATTGTAAAGACCTCATAAACAATCTTGGAGAAAAACACAATTCATCTCATCTTCAAGAAATGAGAGTGAGTAAACATGGTGCTACTTGTTCAGTAATTCTGCAGTATGGAGTGTATATATATGTATATATGTTTTTCCCTTTTAAGGTAGTTTCTTGAGAGAACTTTATGTAGTCAATTTCAGGTTTAATCTTTCAGCCATATATCTATAAAACATTTTTTCCTACCTGATGGCAACAGAAGTCCAAGATGAATACATATTAAAAACCCCTGTCTGTCTCTCTTGAGTCACTCCTCTCTCCCAGGTTACGCTGTCCATTTAGCCCCCTGGTAGGCTTCAGGTGGCTGTTTCTGAAATTTTGTGACACTAATTTCCTTTGTTAAACGTATCCCTGTTAAGAGGTCCCCCACCTTCCGATGTCAAGAGCCCAAATCAAGTTTCTGCCTTTACTAATCTGTGCTCTTGCTTTGCCTTCCCCTCAGCCATTTTTTAGTCTATTCACATTCTTATGCCTCCCATCATCTCAGTATCTGAGTACTTTCCGGAAGCGAGTGGTACGACTAATGTGTGGCTTATTCTCTCACTTTTGCTCTTAAAAATAATTTTTTTTGTTTGAGCTTGGTACAACTCTATAAAGAGAATAGATACTTTATACAGTACAGGCCTTATGCTAAACAAGAAGAGATCAATTTATCTTGCATTGAAACGGAAGAGGATAAAGTGATAAAGTTTTTGATGGCCCTTACTTTATATGGCCAGCTCTTTGGCAGCCCTTTAACAGTTCTATCTCCTACAAAAATTACTTTCACTGTGCATTATAGGGATTTCTTAGTACCAGTGATGTTGAATCTGGTTCTCACCCTAGAGATAATTATGTCAATAAGGTGATGCTATTGCACTGAGCGCTACAGAATTACAGAGTAGTTGAGGTTAGAAGGGATCACCGAAGATTTCCTAGTCCAGCCCCTTGCTCAAATCAGGGCCAGCTAGAGTAGGTTGCTTAGGACATTGTCCAGTCAGGTTTTGAATATCACCCACTCTATAACCTCTCTGGGTAATCTGTTCCAACATTTGACCACTCTCACCCATTTCTTTCTCATATATTTAAGTGGAATTTATGGTATTTCAGCTTGTGCCCATTGCCTCTTGACTATTCATTGGATACCACTGAGATGAGTCTCGCTCTGTCTTCTTTAGCCCCTCCCATCAGTTATTTATACACATTGATAAGATCCTCCCCTGAGCCTTCTCCTCTCCAGGCTAAACAGTCCCAGCTCTCTCAGCCTTTCCTCATGTGAGAGATACTCCAGTCCCTTAATCATATTCATAGCCTTTCACCAGATTCTTTCCAGTATGCCCATGTTTCTTGTACTGGGAAGCCCAGAATTGGACACAGCACTCTTGATGTGTCTCATTAGGGCTGAGTAGAGGGAAATAATCACCTCCCTTGATCTGGCAACACTCTTCCTACTGCAGACCAGAAGGCTGTTGACCTTCTTTATATCAGGAAGATATAAAAAAAGAAATCCTTTAGCCCCTAAGAAGGCAATGCAGAGTCGAAGTCTGATGTGCTCACAGTAACCTACATTGTAGAGAGAATACACTGTTAGATGTTATTTTTTTTTCCAGAGCTGATGACTTCATGCCTGAGGGATAAATATTGCTGTAAATCCATCAGGAGATGACAGACATATATTGCAGAGGCCGGTTCATAGTCTGTCAGGGTGTTACAGAATTAACAGTCAAAATGAGAGTAAATCAGAGATCTAGTCCTACTCCTAGGTTGTGGACTGAGGTGACTACCCTGTACCCTTTCTTAAATTAATCTTCATGTGTCTTCAGGCTCTTTGAAGCACTATTATGTGCCCACCAGCATAATCTTTCTTATCATGCATCACTTCTTCATGCATAAGGTGCACTTGTCCAGCCACAGCATCATTCTGTTAGCATGATGTGCATGCATGGGATGAAGGTTAAGTAAAGCTTAAGTTTTCTTGCATGGCCTGACCTTTGTTGAGCTTTCTTACAGCCAATGCTAGGCTGTATTCCAGTGAACATCCTCTGGCAGGCAGTGTTTTAACTCCTTACCTAAGCACTGTGGAAAGTTTCAAACCCAGTAAAATATTCCTGGTCTGATTTGGCAAAGCGCAGATCACTCAGAAAAACCTCAGATATATAAGTGGCTACATTGTAACATGAGAGTTTTGTGCTAGCTTTCAAGAACTGACACCCTGATACCATAAATACTTGGTGTTGGCATAAGTTAATTAACCACACAGTAAAAGAAAAGTTCATCCAGAGCTTTAATGTTATTCTTAAAACATTTTCCCATTTGTTGTACTTGAGGGTGGAAAAAACAAGCTGTCTGTTGGTACCATTAGTTTAGCAGGTAACAACAATGTGACATTTCCTTTCTCTAATTATCTGTTACCAATTGACACCCATTTTAGTGAATAGTAGCACATTGTTAGCCTGTATAGGAAGGTCAAGTGAGTGAGTATTGAGATTGGACTAGCTACAGGATGAAAAGAGCTTGAGTGGACTGGAAAATAAAGTGTTTAACTGTCACTGTGCAATGAGCAGTACTTGTTTACCCAGCTTATTTTTGTGACCGAAGAAAGTATGAAGTGGGAAAAAATAATGCTGATTTTTGTGTGGCCTTTAATCCTACTCCTTACATGTCTATATCCACCTTTTTCATGAGACTGTTAAGTTTCTGTGTGAGAACCTGTGACATATTCCTTAGTTAGTGTGTAACTGTGCCAAATTTGTAGGCCACAATTAACAAATTGGCTAAATTCAGACATCTGGAAAATGCAAGCACCATGGGTGGACCCTGGATACTTTACTGGTACATTAGTTATGATATTTTTGGCAACATTTACTAGCTGTATGTTCATAATTCAAAAATATCTTCTACTTCCAAAGATTTCTCCCTTACATGCAGATGCTGTAGAAGTTAAACTAATGCAGTCAGTGATTTCTCTTTCTTTTGGGAATCCAGCTGCTGCACATGACTTCTCTGAAATTCTGTTAATGAGGTGGCCTTACATGAAATTAATAAATGTCTGTCAAGCATAGCCTGTAGTGGTTGTGTTAGACATTGGGATTTTGGTGTAGCTGCTTCTGAAGTGTTGACTTATCCAAATGATTTTCATGCTAGCCTGAGTTTATTTCAAAAAGATTGCAGGATACTTTCTGTACAACAGGAATACAATGACATTATTTTGCTTATTCCAGTATATAAAAGAGAAATGGGGTCATTACATGTATTCTTTCCATCCTTTTACTGAAGTATCTTTCCACTGAACAGTCTCTTGTTAAGCCAAGGAACTCTTACTTCACTTTTCACTTAGTTAAACATCTTAAGTACATGAAAATAGGTCATACTGATTCCACTCAAAATATCATAGGTATGCTGGGGACTGAAAAGAGTATTTGCATGGCTCATTTAGAAATGGAATTAAAATTTAGTCCTTGCATCCTCTTTAGGAAGAACTTCTTGCTGATAAACCTGGATTTCAATTTATGCTTAGAGACAAATTGTAGAATATGAACTTTGTTAAGCTTCAATTTCAAAAAGTAAGGCCAAGTTTTCTAATGCATGGTTTAACGAAAATGTTCCCATTGCCTTTGGTAAGGAGAGAATTTAGTCCTATGCTGTTCAAAAAATAAATAGTAGCAATGAGCAAAGCATATAATTGTATTGATTAGCAGGTTAATCTTGTTTAACTACTTGGAAACATTTAGGATATGGGTGTGGCTGAGGCAAAGCTACCTCTGTTTGGAAATGTGTCCCTTTTGAAAGTGGTGGATAGTTTTTTCAGTGATATGTATTGGTACTGATACTATAAAATATAATATGTGTTGCCTGTAACAGTGAAGAAAAATACTACAAAGAGATGTTGTGGTTTAACCCCAGCCAGCAACTAAGCCCCACACAGCTGCATGCTCACTCCCCGCACTGGGATTGGGGAGAGAATCAGAAGAGTAAAAGTGAGAAAACTCGAGGGTTGAGATAAAGACAGTTTAATAGGGAAAGCAAAAGCCACGCACACAAGCAAAGCAAAGCAAGGAATTCATTCACTGCTTCCCATGGGCAGGCAGGTGTTCAGCCATCTCCAGGAAAGCAGGGCTCCATCACACGTAACAGTTACTTGGGAAGACAAACGCCATCATTCTGAGCGTCACCCACTTCCTTGTAGTGTTCTAGAATATTCTAGAATAGAATTGCTACTATCGTTGTTTTCACAATGCTATTATTAAGGTTAAAAAGTGCTGGCAATCTCTCACATAAGCAGGGTCTGCATGAGGTCCATCCGTTTGAGAGCTTATTACAGAATTTGGATCAAACTGGTTGATGCATCAGAAGGAGTTTCACAGACAACCAGCAAGTGAACTGTAAATGATGATTCAAGTGTTTTGTAAAACCTTTTGCTGGGAAGAGCATGAGGTTGACATTTGTCAGAAGACCTCTCTAACAGGCAATGCCCAAGAAGACCAGTATATCTGATGTTTGTGATATCTAGATTCCTTCACCTCAATGAGATATCTGTGTTTCCATGCCTTTGTTTGTTACCTCTGTAGGAGTTTAGGTCTTATTTATGTTCTATATATGACTGACATAAGCCACATCAGAATGGCAGCTCCATACCCCCACACTGTTATCTCTTAAATTTTACGACTTTGAATTTCCATCCATGTCCAAACTCTACCATATCAAGCTGAAGAATTTACAGGGAGAAAGGAACTTTGTAAACCAATTTTTAATATTTTTAATAAACAGACATTTGAACCTCCACAATGCTTTGACCATGTGCTTTGGTTGAGGATTAGATGTCTGATGATTTTGTCAATGCTGTGTTGCAGAGGCTAGCAAAGATTATCCTTAAGCTGCCACTTTTGCTGCAACACTGCTGTTCAGTGCTCACCAGCAGCAGTGTACCTTGAGAAGCAGGACTGGCCAGTCTGAGGGACTATTGTGCTAACTCAGGTCTATGGTTGCTAGGATTCTAGCAAGTTTGTTCAGGGCAGTGTAGACCTATCCCAAAATACATCAGTCTTCTATCTCTGTGCATCCTTGTCATTTAGGAAGTTGGAGTACCTGCAAAATCCAATTACAGTGTAGTGGAGGGATGTCTTTATTATATTGACCACATTCTTCAGTAGATTTACAACATATTTTCTGAGCAGCTTGTTGCTATTCCTCCCCTATTCTGTCTGCACAGCTTCCGCTAGTGGCAATAGAAATTGCATGACTATATGAGAGACTAGGTAACTGTAAGTGAGATCACATTATCCTTGTGCAAAACCACTAGCTTTACAAAGTTAACTAGGAGAATTACAACTGACAATTTTTGATCTGTCAATCGAGTTATGGAAAAATAGCAACTAACCCAAAATGAACAGAAAATTTTAGAAAAAATACAGAATTTTGGACTTGTGTCTTCTGAGGATCTCAAAATGTATGAAGAGAGCTTTGCAGTGTCCCTGTGAGAGACATGTAAGTGTTGTCCTTGTTGTACAGGTGAGAAAGTGAAGCAAAGCGGGCTTGTGAATTATCTAATGTTTCTCAGGAAGCCTAACGCAGATGCAGGAATAGAATTTAGTTGTCCGATTTCCAGAGTGATGCTTTAGTCCTGGGACCCATCCTTTCTTCTTTGCATGACCATTTATTGCAGTTCTGTCAGAAAGGCTGTTTCCCTGTAAAATGGAATGTTACTTTTGCAGCCATGGTGCCAGAATATAGAACAGCTAGACTAAGGTTTTTGTAAGCATGTTGTTTACGAGGGCAACAAGTGAACTTTGCTCTACAACTTTTTACAGAATGTTCTGTCTGCAAAAGTAGATTTATGAATGCCAGGTTGTGTTCAAGTCATGCAGAAGTTCAAGACAATCTAGTCAATACTGGAAATTAAGGAACAACCTCAAGATACAGAGTTTATGTTGGCAGAAGAATATCGTTAACTCTACCGTGTTATGAGAGTATTTTCATCTGCATTTCACTGCAAGAGAAAAATTTGACATACATTTGACAGGATTCCGATTGGCAAAAATTAATGTATTAGCAAGTCAACACCACTGAGAGACCAATGTGATATCTGATCTGACATTAAGATGAATTGTTCTAACTACCGAAACTATAACAGGAGCTGAAACTAAATTTGTAATTGTATTATATGTCTTCCAGAACACCATATACAGTTGATTTGCTCTCTGCCATTGACATTCTTGCCTTAATTTCCACCCAAGAATAAACATGATTTTTTTTTTTCCCCAAGAACACCCATAAACAATTAGTCAGAAACAGAAATACTATTAAGCATGTTATTAGTTTGGCAGTCTTCTGTGTTTTTAATTATTTTTGAGACCATTCAGTCTCAGAAATATGCCATTAGCTATACGTCCTGCATAGCTTACCTTTCCAAAAAACTCATAATTTGTGAGTCTAGTAGACAGGGACACTTTATATTCTTCCTCCCTATAGTTGAAAGCAAGCAAATACATTTGACTTGACACTTTGGACAAATTCCCACTTAGCACATGGGCATAACTTCCTTAATTTTGCTATATTGTGTTCTGTTTTAGAGTGTGAATGTTAGGGAGGGATAGGAAGTATAGAAAGACACAAACGCAGGAATGTTTGGAGATGCTAAACAGGACTTTAGTGAATCTAATTGAACTGCTTGTAACTAGGAGCATCTCCTGGAGGTCTGGACAGAGCTTTCTGTTCTGTACTGATTTTTCTTGAAACTCCATTTGATTAGGTTTGATGGATTGCTGTGTTGCTTATCCAGTAACAGGAAGTCCCTGCATGGTGATATGGTGATGAATGGGTTTCATCATTTCCCTCCCTTTCTTTTTCAAATTGTTTCTTTTTTTTTTTTCTTTTTTTTTTCCTTTCTTGGTCAGATATCCTACCTCTGCTTATTTTTGTGAGCTCTTCTCTCCAGTTGTACCAGTGGTCTGCCAAACATCACCTACAACGTGGCCAGCAGGTCAAGGGAGGTGATTCTGCCCCTCTACTCTGCTCTGGTGAGACTCCACCTGGAGTACTGCATCCAGCTCTGGAGCCCTCAGCACAGGAAAGACATGGACCTGTTGGACAGGTCCAGAGGAGGGCCACAAAAATGATCCGAGGGCTGGAGCACCTCTCCTACGAGGACAGGCTGAGAGAGTTGGGGTTGTTCAGCCTGGAGAAGAGAAGGCTCCGGGGAGATCTTATTGCGGCCTTTCAGTCCTTAAAGGGAGCTTATAAGAGAGATGGGGACAGACATTTTAGTAGGGCCTATTGAGATAGGACTAGGGGTAATGGTTTTAAACCAAAAATGGCAGATTTAGACTAGCTATAAGGAAAAAATTTTTTCGATGAGTGTGGCAAAACACTGGAATGGGTTGCCCAGAGAGGTGGTAGATGCCCCGTCTCTGGAAACATTCAAGGTCAGGTTGGACGGGGCTCTGAGCAACCTGATGTAGTTGAAGATGTCCCTGCTCACTGCAGGGGGGCTGGACTAGATGACCTTTAAAGGTCCCTTCCAACCCAAACTATTCTATGATTCTATGACACCAAGTTGAAACTCTTTGCAGATTCACCTGGAAATGTATCTCCCACCTTAGACTTCCTTCTGAAAAAAATGCACTTTAGCATAATACGATAAATAAAATTAATATAATTAAGAAAGTTATGGCTTCACTTTTCAGCCAGCTCATATGACACCCACTATAGATATGCAGGGTTTTTTTTATCAATAAAGTTTCAGTTTGCTTCACAGCCAAATGACTGATTAGATGCTTCAGAAGACAAAAGAGGCTCTTCGACAGAGTTTCGTGGTCCTGACCGAGAGTCATGGTAATGAATACTGTATGCAAAGATGGCTGTGACGCTCCTCTTTCAACAGAGTTTATGCTGGAATTTAATCATGGGCATGAGGTCACCAGGTTTCATTGCTTTATTTATTAAATTGCTCTTTAACACTTCTGCACCACAAATAGCAGCCAGTGCCTAGATCTTAGGAGAGCACCACCTTTGTTTTTCGCCAATGCTATACTTTATTCAGTTTGCAATAAAAGGTGAGAGTTCTAATATATTGTTATATTTATTTGCAAGGCAACCTTAGCAGTCACTTGCCCACTGCAGAGGTCTCTGCTTTGTAGCTGGGTGACAGGGTTATTATGGCAGCTTAGCCTATGTCCGGGCTACAGCTGTGGTTAGTTTCAGAGAGCTTTTTATCTGCTGCTGTAATTCTGCTGTGAGTATTAGCAGCACATTTTTGATATACACAGTTTTATTGCATTAATGTTATATCTTCAGTTAGCACCTCTTACTTTAACATACTGTTTTACTATAGGAAAACCTACTACTTCGGCCATAAGTGTGACCCTATTCAGACTTTATACCACTAGCATATGTGTCATGATATCATCCTGTGAGCCTGAGTTGTGCCAGGCTTGCCTCAGGGATACAAGGAAATAGTGATCAATTAGGGCTGCAAGACTCTCTACTGTGATGGTCCCCATGACCAAGAAATGTCAGTGTTACACTAGCCTTTGTCGTCATTGCCTAGGAAAACATTTCAACAAAAGAGTGAAAGGGATATGTCTCTAGCGTCTCTGACGTTTCCCAGCTCCACAGAGAAAAGGAGCATTACCTTATAGTCTTCCTTAGCAAAAAACATTGAAGGGGAAACTCTAACTCTGGGGCAGACTTAATATTACCTTCCAGTACAGACGCAATGGACCTTCAAACGCAAATCTTAGTTCATCCTTCTTGGTGATTCAAACTACTGGGGCAATGTTGGTGTCAATCGTTTGTCAATCTATTTTTTGTTTGTTTGCTTTTTGTTTTGATGCTAAACGGTACAAAATTGGTTTGATGGTAAAAGAAACAACTATTTTTTGTCCTTTTTTTCTCTGTGATTTTTTTTCCCAATACCATGAGCTCTCTGAACACACCACTGAAAATGAAAGTGGTTAACCCTGCTTTTGTGCTTAGGTTCCTGTCGTCAGCATTGCTCAAAAAAACTTCTGCAGCCCAAAACAAAGTGGCTCTTATTTCAGGGCTGCAGTATTCAATGTGAGATAGTCATGTTTTATTGTTTAAATTTGCTGCAGTGTGGTGTCAGCACTTACAGAAACAGTTAACCCTGACACCAATGCACATAGAAATAGAAGACAAAGAGAGAAGTGGGCCATAGCAGACTGATAAGTGGTAGGAATAGTTAACAGGGCTCTGCTGATGGTAACTGTATGGACTGCAAAATATATTATTTCATGCAGCAATGACCGAAGGTACTTCTGCTTGTTAAAGTATTGTCTAGAAATAGAGATTTACATTATAACACCACAAACTAGATTCTGTCAAGAGATCTAAAAACCGACTGATTTGTTTGAGCCCTTTAGTCACTTTAAATAATATGGTACTGAAGTCAATAAAATTATGCTTGCAGACTACTCCATATGCTTTTGCTCGATTGCTCTGGGATTCATTGTATATTAAGGCTTCATTTTCTAAAAAAACCCCATTACTATAGCTTACATTAGCTGCACATTTAGCTTGCATGCCCAGTATAAGAAGGGTTGCTAAAAGACATCATTATAATTTGTTATTAAAATCCAGGATTTTTTTTTTGTCATTACAGATTAATCTCAGAGATCTTGGGCAGCTATATAAAATCCGCATTGGCCACGACAACACTGGAAATGATCCCAGTTGGTACCTGGAGGAAGTCAGACTTGAAAGAGTAGTCCCTCTTTCTGATGAAGAGATTTGTCTCCCCATAGAGTGCTGGCTTGCAGAAGACAAGGGTGAAGGTGATACGTGGAGAGAAGTGGCAATAAGAAACCCTGCAAAGGAACTTTTGCCATGTATGTGCTCAGTATTTTAGATCATGTTTTCACTAGCCATACCCTGTGAGTATATAACAGCTTTTCATGTTTCTTCCAGGGCAGACTGCCCAAAAGCCAGCGTAACCATGAAACAATCCCTTCCAGATACTTTATAGTTCCACAGAAGGGGGAGGTGATTGTTTTACCCCACTCCTTTCCTCCCCAAAATCAGAATAATATCTGTGGCCAGTGTATCTTACCCCTATAAAATTCTTGATCTCTCACATTGCCCCTAAATCACTGGCAAATACTGCTCTTTAGAGCAAGACATCAGGCAGGAAATCAAGGCATATCAAGGTACGTAATGTCACGTGACAACCAGTTCCTTTTAGCACGTTTGGTGTGATCCTTTCTTGTGCTGTATAAAATATTCTTTACCAGAAATCCATGATCTGAAACACCACACGTGTTTTCCAAATCAGGCTCAAGTCACAGCCGTTCACATAGAAATTATTAGCTGCAGGGTGGCACTTCGGTACTTCAAAGCTGACCACATCTTTGATGCACTTTTTTCTCTTCAAGTGAAGCCGGAAATAGCCCATCATATAAAGTTATTATTTAAAAAGTCCTGGGCCTCTACAAAGGAATAGGGAGCCAGTATAATAATTTAGCACAGTGGGTTTTTTTAATGGAATTCTCTTTACATTAATAGAATGACAATGATGCAGCTGATAGACGATACTGTCTGACAGTGGTAGGTCTTATACAGATAGGGGCTGTCATTCAGGCAAACTGTATTCAAAATGAAGCAGTGAATATTCCAAGGAATCAGTGATTCAACATAAAAAAGGGTCATCATGCACTTAGTGACAATCAAATAATTTCAGAAGAAAATATCAAACAAGTGAAAAACCTCAACTCAAAAGAATATAATTCTCTGAAAAAAACATCAAGACTGGTGATGTGTGAATGTTTTTGATGGGTTTTAAGGCCAAAGAGGACTACTGATCTCTATTACAGAGGCCAGAAGATGCTGAGAAACACATATATGCCAGCTCACATTTCCCCTCTGCTCTTTGTTGTTTTCTTTTTAATTATTCTGTACAGTAGTTGGTGACTTCAATAAGAGATTTCAAAAACTGGGACTGATCAGGATAAACCAGGCCCTATGATCATTAACATATACTACAGTACCATTTACTGCTTCTTATAGTGACATAAATATCGTATACTGGTGCAATAGAAAAATAGTGCAGAAGCCAATTAAGTTGTATGAACAAGTAATTCAACATCAATAACTCAAATCTGCATTACGCAGTCTGAAATACCTATTCATAGAAAAGTACTAATATTACGGTAGGTGCACTCCATTTATGTACTTGTATGTGAAAAATCAAGTCGGTTCTATCAAAGGTTGGGAATACGTTTAAAACAGCACATTTATTTAGTTTTTAATCATTGTATTACTGCATCTTTCCTTGCTTTTGCCGGAACATTATCTCTATTAAAATATATGTGTCAAGTTTGTAAGAAAAAATCCATTAGAAAGGATTTGGAAATTTCCTGAAATTGTAAATTTTACAAATTAATTATTGATTTTAGGCACATTTAAATTGAACATCAATATAAACTCAGCAAGGCCTCCCAAGGATTTCCTATTTAGTTTCTCAAGAACAACCAAATGAAACACTATCCGTTTTCATTTCCCATTTAAAAACTAATTGCTTACAAGTAGTGGGCAAACCACATCAAGTCACTTTCTCCAGCAGAACAAACGATGTACTACTTATTACTTAATGATAATCTGATATGATTTAGTAATTTTTATCCTATACTTTCAATTCAATCTGGTATCTTCTAGTGGTATTAAATTTGCTTAACTATAAAAGTGATGTGCTGGAAACTTTAAACAAAATGAAGAAATACAAACTAAGCTCAGAAGGCGCTGTTTTTATAATTGCAGTTCTTTAATACTTACTTTATTGCTCAACTTCTCTCATAGAAGAAAGGGTAATTTTTTCCTTATCTTTTTTCTTTCTCCAGCCAAACTCTACTATGCACCCAACAGGGACCCAAAACCTTGGAGCTGATTTTTTATTCCTTGTCTTTCTTTTTTCTAGCTTCTCTTCTTCAAATCCTAAGTTATGTCCTGATTCGGACAGTTTTTCTTTACCTTCCTCTCTGAAATCCCTTCTTTTCCATCCAAATTTCTCACCTTGCTAAACCCCCTTAGTTTTTCTAACTGTCCCTCAGCCACTTCAAAAAGCTGACACTAATCTGGTCTCCTACTCCAAGTGATGCTTTCAGTTCTTTCTCAATCTCTCCATCACACCAGTCTCAACTTCCATATGTAACTCAGGTTTCTTATGCCTCCAATGTATGTCTGACTTTGCCTTCCCTTTTTTTCTTATTGTTTCCCCAAAATAAGGCTTCTAGGTCTGTGGCTCCTTTTTCTGTTCCTATTCCATCTTTTCTTTTGCTTTTCCAGCCCTGGAGATTTAAAAAACTTCACCTGATCTGTCTTTGAAGTTGTCCCTGAATTGAGCATGTAGTTGAACCAGATGATCCCTGGAGGTCTGCTCCAACCTGTTTTTTTCTGTGATTCTTCTACCCAGTCTCACATTTTTCTGGCAGTTCCAGATATTTTTAGTTTACCAGACTTTACAAGTATTGGATTGTTTATTTGTTGCTGTTTTGATTTGGTTTCATCCCCTAGTTTTGTTGTGATGCACAAAATAAAAGAAAAATTTTTCAACTATTTTCTGAGTAATAGGTATTGGAAATTGGCGGTCATGTCCTGAACTGGGTAAATCTTAAGTGTCATTCAATGAAAATAAGATAGAAGCTTTATTCTGAATGCTTTTGACTTAGCTTTATAACATCATGACAACACAGGAGTGTTAGGGGAACCAGACCAGATCTGGCAGCAAAATGTAGGTGAGGCTGCCGCAGCTGCACGGCCCCAGGTCCAACCAGCGGCAAGGCTGAGCATGTGTTCCCAGTCAGCACACACAGAGAGAGCACATGTATATAGCACATATGTGTACATGTATACATGGCCAGCTGCACAGATAACCCAGACACACAGAGCAGTCGCACAAACACAGACAGCACCAGCAGCCTCATCCTGCTCCCATCTCTGGCTGAGCAGGGTGGAGGTCCACTAGTAGGAATATATATATGTGTATGCATATGTACAAGGTGGGTGCTTCCAGCAGCTGGCTCACACACTCTGTCTGCTCGGCAGCTGCCCCTAGATCCCAGTCTCCCCAGTTGCTGGCACATGGGCATATGAGCCCCTGAGGCTGCAGCCCTGCTCCAGCTGCGGGTACAGACCATCTCACACACACATGCATGCTCACACCGAGCTGTCTCACCCTTAAAGACACACATACACCTCAGCAGGTCTCACCCCTAGAGACACCCATACCCCGTGGTGTCTCTGGCAGCTGGCCGGGACTCCCCTGGTCCCTCCAACAGTCAGCTGCTCATGTGGCCTCACCCTGAGAGACATGGGCCTCTGACCCGTGGTCCCACTCCAGGCACTGACAATTTCACTCCCTCCAGTCTCTCCAGTTGCTGTCATGCAAGACCCCAACTGGGTCCTAGTCCAGTTGCTAGCTCTCAGACCCCATACCTACACATGCGTACACACACAGAGAACAGAGTCCTTCACCCAGGAAAAGAGTTAGAAAGCAAATTAATAAGAAGGCGGGACAGACTGCACTGATCAGGTGCAGGACACAGCCAGAAAATGATACTAACCAGCAAACTGTTAATTGTGTCCAGCCCTTTTGATCCCCTGATCCTTCTATTTTCCCACACTTGTTCCTCCCCAAATCACCTAGATCCATCCCTTTGCCTGCCTTTGGTTCCTCCCCTAAGTGTCCCATAAGACCTGTGCAATCCCAAAATGCTCTTGCCCTGTGTCCCATATTGTGTTCCACACACCTAGGCAGCAAACCCCAGCAGTCCAATAGATACTCCAGAATTGACTCATCGTGGTGGGTTTCATGCCTGGACAGTGGGACTGAGCTTCTCCTGGGACAGCCCTTGCAAGGGCCAGGAAAGGATGTTCCTTCCTCTGAGTCCTTGATATAGGTTTCCACCTGCCCTTGTGCCCCTGTGCTTGTGGAGATGGGCTGATGGCTCCTGTGATGGGCCTGGGAGAAGCCAGAACAGGGTGTTATTTGGGCTCCACCCTACCAATGTCTGTCTGTGTTCCTTTGTGAGTGTGCAGAAGACCTTTATCACACAACCTAACATGGATTGTCTTCATATATGGCTGAAGTTTTGATCTAAAGGGGTGCATGATACAAGAAGTGTTCAATTTTCTTACAGTTCTGTTTAGGTGAACGTAAACTTCAAATGAGAATATAAATGGTGAATTCTGCCCTGTTCTTGTTCACATAATTGAGGGAATAACTGTACTGTTTTGAGATAAAAGATAAATATTGAGGCTGAGGCAGGAAAAATTCCAGCTCAAAAGATTTAGATTTCTTTTCCACTTGGAGAAATGAGCAGGCAAATACAGAAAGGTTAGAATGTGCCCACTGACTGAAATAGTGCAGAAGATGACCAAAGCAAATAGTAATGACTTAAGCATTATCTCTAAAAAATTTGCATCCCTGTTTAATCACTCAGGAGGCACCAGCTACTTTGGTAAATAGTCAAGCTTCTCTTTCCTATTGTAGAATTGCTTAGTAAGTGTGTTTTTTCAAAGCTGATAATTTTCTTACATGTTATGAAGAATATTCCCATATATTTTTTAGAATATTGCTCCAAATAGCAGGAGTAAATGCAAATGGAGATTAGAAAGCCTGAGAACTGTAATTCTAATGGAAATTTCTTCACCTGATAGTGTTTTTGTACTTATGTCTTCTCAAATAATATAGGCACCGCTTCTGAGGAAGGTAGTGTCTCTTAACCGCTATCAGCCATTAAAAAATTGTTCCCTTTTAGCCTTAACGCTGCTTCAATCTGTATCTTTACCCTTCTGTCATGTCTGGCAAAACACCAAACACTATTTGTGCAAACCGGGTAGTAAATACCAAATGATAAAAACATGTGACAGAGATTCAATCTTGCTGCTTAACAAATCAAGCCAAAATGACCATTTCATTCAAGCAGGCATGTCATATGGAAAAAAGGTAGAACCTGGAGCAGTACTGTGTAATACTGTTCTAGTATCTTGGATTGCTATCATTAAGGGCGGACTGAATAGAAACAGTTTGACAATTTTAATGTTTGATATAATTTACCATCTCTCTAGGTTTTGTGTTCTTTGGCCAATTTGTCTGTTTACATTAGTGGCCTGATGGGAGTGGATTTGCGCAGTGAAGTGGTTGGTGCTAAAAATCCAATGAGCTAAGGGTCCAATGTCCTCATTATGTGCGTTTAGGGGGAAGTTACTCTGGGCTTGTTCTAGTCTGTTCCCACAGACTGACTGCCAATTTGTGGCAAGATCGTCACCATTGTGTTCCTGGAACATATCCTCTGGTTTAGTTTCATCCAAAAAGAACCTAGGTTTTTGCTCTAAAACCACTCCATGCTGCAAACCAGAAAGAATTAAGGAGGGCCAACCACGGGATTCAGTTTCTTGATTCAAACTAATGTGCTGTTGTAGGCACACCAGTGTCATTAGGCTCAGACAGCTGTAATGCGGAGGAAGCTTATCTAATGTACTTTGAGTAATAAGTGATAAGTATATTTATCTTGAATTCATCTGCTCTTAACTAGAATTCTAAAATAATGACTGTACTTTTCTTTTAATAGAATTACTTTGAAAGAACTGACAATGGGACAGTGGCTTATACTAAATCAGCAGAAAAAGACCAATATTTCTGCAGTGAAAACTTTCATTTTCTTATTCTCACTAATAAATTCTTCTTTAATTTTATTAGGATTATTTTCTTCTTCTCCCAAAACATATCAAAATATTAACTTAGTCTTTGATGCAAAGCAACCTGCAATGCTTTGTTACTGTTTATATTTTCCAAAGGAAAATATCATAAGTCACTGAATTCTGTACATTATTCCTTCATAAGGAAATTAGAATTATATACTGTGCTTGCAGATTGGGGCCAAACTAACTTTTGCCGTTGGCGAATGATCAGGAATATACCAACCTTTTATATTGGAAATCCTGATTCAGATGCCCAGAACAAGAAGTCTGGAAAAAAGGGTTCTCTAACTTGCATTCTGTTGTCCTTAGTATGCCCTTAGGTTACCTTTTCTTCATAACCAGAGAAACAAAATTTCCTTTCTCTCTTCCCCTTTATTCCAGGTAGTTCATGTTCTCATGTTATCAATAGGCGCCAGAAGCTGGAGTTGGGACTTAAAAAACCACCTGAAGTCTCATGATAACATCTCAAGAGGTAGCAGTAGTAGCATTTTTATGGACTGAGCAAGTATAAATTTGGTACTTGTGCACTTGACCGCTCAGTGACTCCTATAGTATTTTTTATACTTTGATATGCCATTTTTTTTAACATAGTCATTATACTGCTTTAATATCTGTCTTTCTTGGAGCCTTTTAGAAGCTCCCTACCTCTGCCTGAAAACATTTTACCTGCCTTTTTCATTCATGCATCCATGTCCCAGAGTTTTCTGTTTGATTATAGAGCTTATCTAAAATTACTCTCTTAGCAATTTGAAGATTTCAATCACTTATTTTCTGAAAGGTCATTTTCTTTTTTAGGGAGTGCTAGCTGAGATGTTTTCCTGCTATTTTGTATTAATCAATCCTCTTATATCCTTTATCAAAGTTATTGTATTTTTCAAGATTTTTCTCCCATTACTTTGATGTGCCCCACATTAGACAGATGGCTAGATGTGAGTCTAACAGGTTCTTCATAATGCTGAAACAATATTCCCTGACTTCTGTTCCGTGGTTGGTTTTATGATATAATTTTCAACTTTCTGAAACTTCTTTCTTTCCTTTTTTTGCCTATGGGCCTACCTCTCTGCTTTGTCATCCCAGTTTTCAGCTGGTGTAGTTTCACTAAACCAGTGTATAGTAAAATGAAATTGCTACTTTCATTTTACTCGGGCCATAGAGCTCCAATTCTCAGAGTTTTGGGATGGCTTTTTCTTATTGCAGTGAAGCAGGTCTCCATTTCAGATGTGGCAGCAGTGGGGGCCTTAGAGTAGTCAGTTTCTCAAAGGAAATTAAACCAGAGTCACAGAGGCTGAACATATTTTCTAATCTTCTATTACTCTATACACAAAAACCTGTGTTTTGTGAACAATATACAGAAAGCTACAAACAGGCAAATTTCACATATGGTGAGTCTTGCTGTCTCAGCAGTACATTCGACTGGTAGGTTCATTCTCCAGATTTGGTTGTCTGATCTGTCCCCTGTGCTCATCAAACTACTGGTGCGCCTTGCCTTGTCTGTTACAGAGTGGCATCATCCTTCTTGATCTTATATTTAAGCAATCTGTAGCTGAGGAGCCATTAACACTAGCACCTTTCGTAGCTGTTCTGCAATCTAGAGGAACTGCTTGACAAAGTTTGAAAAAATTGCATCCACTCAAGCTGGTCTGTGCCTAGGTTTCCATTTGTACAGAAAAGGCTTAACCTCCACAATCTGTTTAGTGAATGTTTATATGAATGTCCAAGCATTTCTCCATAGTGGCATGTTCTAAGTAGGCACATACAGTGTATTTTGGAGAATGTTTTTGTTGCTTAATTTTTCGTGTGTTTCCTATAAAATGCATTGTAACATATACCCAAGTTAAGGGAAATGAACATTCCATCCATTATCCTAATATAGCAGCCCGTATTGTTAAGTTGTACAAAAATTTAAAGCACAAACTGGCCTTTTTGTTAAAAAGGTTCCTTTATAAATAATGCAGATTGTGTAGCCTAAATAAATGCCAGACCTAACGTTTTCCAGATGGTGAGAGATATATAGACACCAGGAGCTATGGAAAATATTTTCCAGTTCTTTACATTTCAACATGCGCATGTTTTCTACTTCAGACTGATTTATTTAGGCTTGTAGCAATAGAAAGCTGTATTTGATTAGATCATTATCATCTCTCTGGTTACCACAGAGATGCACAGTGCTACAAAAGGAACTGTCATTTATTTATCTGTTAATATCTTTGTTTTGTGTTATAATTATCTCTTATTCTGTTCTGGTGCGCCCTGTGCTTAATCCATTTGGTTTGGTCTCCCTCCAGAAATGAAAGAACTTGTTGGTATTTTCTTCTTTTAATAATTTATTGTTAAAGGGCTTCTTAAAAAAAGCCTTTAATATGCTTTAAAATTGTGCTTCTAGTTACTTAAATTTTGCAGTTTTGATCACGGAAATTACTTGTAGGTGTAAGTAATATAGATACCAATCTTTGTATATAAACAGTCATAACATAAACAGTCTATACCCTTTCCTTAGCTCTCACAGACATTTTGCTTTTTCAAGACTGGGAATGCAAGTAAGAACGTAAAAGCGCGGAGAAGACTTCATGTTGATATGTCCCTGCTTTTACTAATCCCCAGTGCCTTGCTCCATGGGTAGTCCAGCCCTGTTATTCAAATGTCTGGTCAAAGATGAATATAGTTGTTAGGTTTTGTTTCGGAAATGTGACCTCTCTCCTTCCACACTCTGAAAGAATTGGCCCCTTCATGATCAGTGTGGCTCTTTGCTTTGTTGCACATTTCCTTTCATAGTTTGCTGCCACCCCTTATCTGCTGTCCTTTGAACAGTTTCTTCTTGTCTTATTTTCTCTTGTTGCTAATCTGCGCATAGTTATGATTATACTAAGAGTTATGATATAAAATGTCATTTGGATTTATAGCTTAATTATGTTAATTATCAGATGCATTTATCTTTGTTACTTGCCATCCATATCTACCATTTGTTTTAACATGATGCTTTTAAGCTAAAAACCTTGAAACTAGTTTTTAGGATGCTCTGCCAAATTTATGAAGATGTGTGTGTGTTATTGAGATCAATTTTATGTCACAGGCTAAGTGTTGGTACACTAATGCATGGATGTGAGAGCTGCAGTGAATGCTTGGAGTTACAGAAAATAATAAAACTGATCAAGGGACACCAATCCTATTTTGAGCCACAGTTGTAATAGTGATAAAGAGTTGGAGACACTGTCTTTGCCATTTAGGATCATTTTATACAGATTAAGAGAAATATTCTAATTTGGTTAAACATACAGTCTATCCATCAACATTTCCTTCCTATCTTTCGATATATGTGGGGCTATTTTTTTTCCTTAAGTATTTGCAGTATTATTTTACTACTTGTTTATCTTCTCCACTGGGAATCAGAAATAGCTATTCTTCAGTGATGGTGGATGACATGATGTTTGAGTTTTATAAGCTGTCTTGGGGTCCAGTGAATTAAAAATTTAAGGAAATGTCAGGTTCTACTAGCTATTTAGTGGTATAAGAATAATAGAAATTTAATTAGTTTTTGTAGAATATTGTCCAGTTTCAAGCATTTTGTTATAATTTTTCTGTTTTCATCTTAGTTCCTTCTTAAAAGTAGTGTTTAATTGTGTTTGTTAGGGCTTCTGCTACCTTTCTTCACTCCCAAGAGCTATTAAAATTACCCATTAATGATAGAGTAATCTCCTCTGTGATGTACTACATAGCAGCAGAAATGGCCAGCTGTGATTAGAATAGAAACTCTGCGTGGAAAAATTGCCATTAAGATGTAAACAGTAAAACTTCTTTTAAAAGTTGTAATAAGAAAAACTGAAATGAAATTTAATAGTATGTGATTACTGCAAATAATTTTTTTTAAAAGAAGTTTGCATATCTGGATAATTATAAAGATAATATTAGTGGGGTGCAAAATAAGTTAATATAGTAACTCTGAATTATATTCCAGAATTCTTTGAAGATAAGTATATATTTTTGGTCTAGATATATCTTTGGTATATTTAAGTGTTAAACTTTGGTCTAGACTAGAAGGAAAGGCATTAAAAAGTTGTAAATATATTTTAACTGAGAGCTGTTCTTAAAAGTGTTAGCATCCACTAGTGATAAATGCTGAAACCTTCAAAAACAAGTTGAGTGTACAGTTTTTATAGATGAGGGAGCCCATTCGCCTGCTTGTCCACCATTGTATGTGAGGTGAAAATCTAAAAATCCTAGGATTCATGATTGCTATTCTCCTTTTAAGATGAAATGAAGGTTAGCCACCCAGAAAATTCTGTTTTGCACAAATCTGGAGGTTGAAAATGCCTTGGTACCAGTGAAATATACCTATTGTTTGAGACCATGACTAGGCACAGTTAGGTGGTCTCTGGGTAACTTGCCAAGAAAGACTTTGCAAATTAGGTCCTGAAATCGTGAATACTCAACAGTGAGTGAGAGAAGAAAATGGAGCACTAGGGAATACTTGCTTGACGGGCTGCTTTGCTGAGCAATGCACAGCTATACTCAGCTATACTCAGCATAATGCGGTTTTTTAAGCTTGGTATTTTCATATTTTTGTGTGGAGAATTACAAGATTTGAACCTGGAAGTGACAAATGCATGGATAGCTGTTGATAATTCCAAACTTGAAAGTCAGTACAGTCTTCTGGCAAAATTTTGGTGGGAAAGCTTTTGAATCGTGCAAACTACAAGGATAATCTCGAGCTTTTTCTTCTTCTAGTGTTGGTGTATGAGGTCCATGTATACACGGGTGCTAAACTTCGTGCTGAAACAGATTCTAATGTTTATATCAACCTCATTGGGACAAGAGGAGATTCTGGCAAAAGGAAGCTCCATAGATCTAAGAATAATAATGTAAAATTTCGACAGGGACAGGTGAAGTAAAAACAATGCTACTTCTGATCAATAAGAGTAAATTTTGGCTAGCAAACTGTTTCTTTAACAAGTGTAAGTACCTTTTTATTTACAAGTTTTATTCAAGCAGTTTGCCATTTTCTCATGTATTTTCTTTATTCTAAATTACTTACAGAATTACATCATATGAGTAATTTTTATCTGCTGGATCAATCTTTTACTGAGAGCATCGCATAGTAGAATTTGAGTACTCTTGGTTCTTTATATTACACATATAGATAAAATGATAACAATAACATTTTTGTTCTCCTGAACAGATCACTGTGAATTTTAGAATCAAGTTCTAAATCCTTATTCCCAAGTATGTTTTCCAGTCTTGGTGAGGCAGATAGGGCTAGAAAATGTGGCACAGAGATGACCAAATAATTATTTCCAACTGATCCTTGTGTCATGCCAAAGTAATCAAGTGCTGACTCTGTGGAGTAATTTTAAACTGTTATTCACCTTAGAAAGCTTTAAAAGATCCTCACTGACTGGCCAAGACCAATATAAGACACCTACATTCATTCTGAAAAAAAAAAAGAGAAAAAATAAACTATTCTATACTGTTATAGTCAAAGCAATAGTTGTGTTCAAGACCTTTATCATTTTCCTTGTATGGTTCCACAGATGGATATTTTCTGCATAAAGGCTGTCTCACTGGGAGACTTGGAGAAAGTTCTGATTAGCCATGATGGAGCTGGTCCAGGTAGGATTTAACTTCCTAGAGCCCAATCTGTTTTCAAGTCCTTTTTAAACACAATGCACTTTATTTATATTCCATGCTTCATACAAAATGTGACAGAAGGTCTTGCAGTGATAAAAAGTCTTCCTGCAGACTGGTCACTGTGATGGGATGGTGAAAAACAGTGGTAATGGGCAGCAAAAAGGACATGAGTTTAATGTCAAATACTGTCATTCCACTCTTTGTTTTCAAGTTTATTTATAAGAAAGTACTATTTATATGCATATAGAAAACTCATGAATACATTGCTCACATAGGTGAAACAATTCTTAATTAGACAAAGAGTGAAGACTGGCCAGAATAGAATTAAAGATATTCAACACCTGCTTTACTACCAAACAAATTTTAAGCAGCTATAGCGTAATGTCCTTGCTGCTTTGGGCAATGGTAGAAGATTTGGCTATTTATATAATCTGTGCAAGTCAATGTGGAGCTGCTCCAGTGAGTGACATTGCCTTCAGCTTGTAGGTTTTTCAGAAAAAAAAAAAAAGATAACTTTGTGATGAGACAAATTTTTGATACAGGCCCTTGAAGTGTGCATCTCTGGAATGATGTAAATGAAGAGAAAGCTAGCATTTAAAAGCTCTGAAGACGTAAATACTGCAAATACGTTTGCAGATTAGTGGCTATGAAGAAGCCAAGTGAAGGATTTTTAAAGCAGTTCAGGGCCACTCTGATACTAGATGAGAAAAGCATTTTTACCCTTCTCTGTTCTGAAATGGCCTCAAGCAACACCCATCTTGCTGACTGTCTGTACTGTCTAAGGCTTTAAGCAGACTTGTGACTATTACAGAAGTAGGCTTATTAGTGCAGCCTTGGTATGGGAAGTAAACTTGATTCTTGTATCTTTGTAGTTCTCTAGAGTTTGCTGCCTTCAGCAATATGGATGATTGTATATCTGAGAGTTTCACATCCCAGTAGGCCAAGACATAATACAGAAGGCAGTGTGGTGGACCCTACCTTCACTCTATCCCCCAGGACACCATACCATGCTCTCTTCCCTCATCTCTCCCTTAATAGGCAGCATAGCCATATCACAGGATGAGCATTACAAATCTGCAACCAGACTCAGCTATCTTAAGGCGTTCTTTGACAACGGAGTTCAAAATCTGTGGTTTTGGAGGATTGTCTAAACAGGACAATGGATTGATTCTATGTATAACAAAATTTATGCCTCGGTAATTAAGATGATTGGTCATTGCCCTCAGCATAGACAGATCTCACAGACCTCTTTTGAACTGTATCCAAAACTAGCCCCAGATAAGCCTGGCCTGAGGTGACCAGGGGGATTGAGAGCTGGAAAAGAATGGTGAGTCAGGAGTGAGGCCATCTAGAGACCCAATCTTTTGGGGGTTGAGAGGGAGGAAAGAGGGTTCCTTTAGAGGTGGGAGCTGCCCTTTTTTCTAATCATATCACTTTCCTGAGTGATAGGGCAGAAGGTTTTCAGTCTTGATTTGGAGACTGTCTTGAAAGGATAATGGAACATATGCTTTCTTTGGGGCTCCTAGACTGCAGGGAATAGATCCTCTTCCACAGCCACTGTGAATGAGGAAAAAAAAGGCATTTTGTCCTAGACAGCAGGGTTTTGGCATTGGTCAGGTGTGAGTCACTAGATGATGTGTCTTACTTGCTGAGAGAACCTTCTCCTGCACAGAAACCTTCCATACATACCTGTACCTTTACACAAGCAGTGCCTTTCATCTTTTTTGGCCTGTTTCAAAGTGACCTGTCTGATTGCTAGTGAATCTTGGCCAGGCTAGTAGGGTCCTTCCAATGAAAGAGCATCTGAGGTATAGGAAGGTGACAGGAGAAGCTTGCAGAGTGTCCTAATGTGCTCTGGGCCTGAAATCTTGAAGGGGAAATGCCATTCTGCTCCATGCACTGCCTGGGCAAGCCCTCCCTATGGGACAGAGACTGCTGCCTTCTAGAGACTTCCAGACTCAGATGAAGCCAGGGAGGTAGGGCATGAGAATAAATAGGACAGTTGTCTGCTTCCAACCAAAACATCCCTCATGCTGTTTTGCTACAATGTGCTGATAAATAATGGTATGAATCAGGCAAAACCTCGTAAGCAATATGACAAGTTGTGAGTGGTGCAGACACAGTGAGAACAGGATATTTGAAAAGGGCTTTGCAGGAGAACTGTACCAGTCACTAGGATGGTTATTGGAAGTGATCTAAGAGATCAGAATGGATGTGGCAGTGGTTACTGCTGTTAGGGAGAGGATGAATTCAGTAGCCCAACAGAAGTGACGCTGCACAGCTCCATGCCCGCTGGTCCCACTAGCAGCAAGGCTGAGTATGTGTTCCCAGCAGGCACACACACACATTTATAGAACACATATATGTATGCACATGGCTGGCCATTCAGATCAACACAGACAGGAACTCAGCACTCACACAAACACAAACAGCATCAATGGCCTTATCCTGTTACCCTCTCCAGCTGGTCAGAATGACAGTCCATCGGTGGCAAATATATACATATATACACAGTATGGATGTATAAGGCCTCCAGTAGCTGGCCTTAGACACTTAGTCTATCCAGTCACTGGCCCTGGATCCTTGGATCCTCAGTTTTCCCAGTTACTGGCACCTAGACATAGGACCCCTCCAAGGCTGCAGCCCCACTCCATTTGCAAATGAGAGCAGTAGTCTTAATGATTTGTTAATGAATACTCATATATGCAATAACAACTTCACTCACAGAGGACTAAAATTTCCAGCTTTCACACAAATCTCAGTTAACTGCATAAACAGATTTGTCCCAACATCCTTGTGCCTGATCACAAGGAATCAGAAGATGTAGTCTGGGATGTGAACGGTGTTGGCAGATGTTCACAGATGTATGCATATACTTGTCTCCAAGGAAAAAACCCCACCCCTCTTAAAATTAAAACAGAGCAAACCAGAGAAGAATTAATATTGCACCTCTTGTGAGAGACACAGAAAAATAAAATTTTCATTCTATTAATATATCTTATCTATTTAGCTGAGCTCTGTCTTAATATGACCTGTGTTTCTGCTGGAAAAAGATAATCTGGGCTTTTTTTCTTTAAATTTATTTTTAAAATGCATTATTTCACATGATAAACTTTTGTCATTTCAACACAGGCAATGGATGGTTCCTGGATAAGATTGTCATCAAACATAAAGAAGGAAAGGAAGCTCAGGAGGTTGTATTTCCTTGTAATAGGTATGCCATTCATGGAGAAAAAGAATTTGTTACACTGCCAGCAACCTAAGGGAAAAACTGCAGAACAGGCATGTGCACACAACCTAGATATATGAGCAATGCCCGAGTTTTTCAACATACAAGGGATGCAAAATGTTGCCATTGAAGACAAAGAACAAAGTTGCTGTATTGGTATAGGAGGGAGTCACAGCCTAATGCCCAAAACCAAATGTTGCATAGGAGAAAAGGTGCATTGATCTTTCTTTTATCTAAATTATACAGAGACCACATGAAAATAAATAAGCTTTCAGTTCTCAATCTTTTAAGAAGTATTATGTGTAAAGATCTAGCTATACTGATTTTGGTCAGTTTCTCTTTCTCAGTCACTGAAAACCTTATATACATCCTGGAAATCTTTGGAAAGACCTTTAACTTTTCTCCTAAAGGAGAACTACAATATTTCCTTTAATTTAGTAAATCTCTATTTGTCTGTCTTACTAGGTCTAGAATTTTGCTGCCATGGGCAAAATAGGAAAATGCTTGACTCTCTCAGTTCTAACAATTACTAAACAGCTTATGTTTCCAAATTTTTTTATTACCTGAGGCAACTGCAACCTGAACTTTTAGCAGTCATTGAGTTGAATCATATGGCTATAACAGAAAAAAAACACCCATAAAATAAGCCAATAGATGAAAGTAAGGATTTGTGTGTGTTATTTTTATATTAGCATATTTAATACAATAGAAATAATTTGAAGAATTGTAATTTAGATCCAGCTAATTATATTCTGTAGTATGTGGTTTCCAGAATTTATGAGTTTGGGTTACATGGCTGAAATAGTTTCCATGTTATTTTGGGAACTGTGCCTTAAAGTCTTGAAAATCTTTAGGGGTTCAGTAAAGACAGCTCCCCTCCTCTGGGAATCCTATCTGTTTACAAAAAAACAGGGTTTCAGTTTGCAAGGTTCCTGGAAATGACTAGCTAAGAACCATTTACTCCTCTCAGAACTATTATTCCGATGATCAGGTTTTTGGTTTAGTTTTCCTTTTTGGCTATTAGGCTTTTTAATTGTTTTGGTGTGCTTGAAAGATGGTTATTGGAAGAGTAGATGAATGAGACAATTGTTTCTTTAATTACAAGGAGATTTTATGAGACTTCTCTAAAGGAAGGGATGCTTAATGAAGACACTTGTGCTCTCTATAAAACTGCCTTGTCGAAAAAAATTATTAAGCTCTTAGAAAAAGATTAGAGACATTACATATAGAACTAGAGGAGTCCTGTCATTGTTTGCCTGCAGTGTAAGTGTGCTGCCAATGTGTCAAAGTTTACGTTCTATTTTTAGAAACTGCTCGTGATCTTCTGTTTCTTAGGAGGGAATGAGGAGGTAGCTCACAAAAGTTAATCAAGCTATTTATTGCAACAATAGTTGAAATACAGTGGAGTTTAGACTTCATGCATATGAGATTTATTCATAGAGTTTTGTTATATACAAGAAGTGAAATATATTATGGACCCTTGGTTTAAACAAATGCAACATCAACATGGAGCCAATAGAATAGAAGTTGATAGTGAGCACATATTTATTTATTTTTAAATAAGTGAGATTGTTAAAGGCTGTAAAGTGTTATTATATCAGCAAGAGGCATCAACTGAAGGAGTATGGGTGTGTGTTTGTAGTGAAATGATATTGCAGGAAAGATCCTTAAATTCATCAGTATAAAAGAAAAGGAAAGTAAAAAGAGAAGTTTAGTTCATTGCTGAAGATCTACAGAAGCTTTAGAAACTTCCAGACCTGCAGGGGTTATATATCATTTTAAGTACAATGAATATAACTAACCACTGCAGGTTATATAACTGCCCCAAATGTACCTGTAAATACCAAATGATCCTGTAAATACTTAGTGTTTCATATAATGTACTTCATATAGTACTATAGTACTTCATAGAGCTACCATGAAAATTCCTATTTACGTGCAGCAGAGTGAGCCAAATTCTCCTAATGTGAATAAGGCCAACTATGATAAATGTATAAAAGTAAATTCGATCTAGGAAGTAGTTTCAAGGCATAATTTGATGAAGTATAAAAAAAAACCCTGTTGGACAGAGAAGGTAATTGTCAGATTACTTGTAATATACTGATAATTGTTATGAATCTTATTATTTTTGTTTTTGCAATGAAAGATGGTTAGATGAATATCAAGATGACGGGAAAACTGAGAGGGAGCTAACTGCCAATAGTAAGTATTTGTTAAAGAAAATTCGTGTTATAACAATATAGTGCATACTTAATGCCTAGTTACTACTGAAGAATCCTTCTGAATAAGACTGTGACTTAAGAAGAAAAGTGATAATAAAGTTTGTTCACATTTTTTTTTCTCTTCATATTTTAGAGGATGGCAATTCAAAGAAGGCATTCCTTAAAGGTAAGAGTTGTTTTCTACACCATTGTTTCTGCTGTTTGAATTTAATCTGCAAATCAGAGTTAAGCAACAAATATGTAAGCAAGTGACCTTATCGTATATGTAAACTGTCAACTGTGAGAGCAAATGAAGACAAATTGGCCGGCAGTGGTCTATAGAAAGGACTAGGCCTTTATAAGTAATTGAGAAAAACATGCTGCTCATAAACCATTTCTGATTTTCTTCATTCTGTCCTGAAATCAGCCAGGAATCCTCTGAGAAGAGATTCAAGTGCTGTTTTGTTTATCCCAATGTCACTGTCATTTAATATGTGGGAACAGGTCCCCTAGCAAACATCATCAAGTTGAAAAATGTGTTGTGAGGTGTCAGTGGAAGCATTTTCAGGTCAAAATCCATCAGGGTATTCCCGAAGTAGCCAGAAATAATGCAGGCTTAAACTCCAAATCCATTAGTGCAGCTAAATGTAGTCTATGTATTCAGTTGACTAAATCTGCTTGAATTAGTAAAAAGATTTTAATTAAAAACTATGCACCCAGCTGTCTATTTTTACACCTACAAAGACAGCCCCATCCCTGTAATACACTAGTATCTCCCAAGTGTTTAAAATTTGAGATACCACCTCTGTGTTTCTCCCTAACCAGAAAAGAGAAACAAACTGACACAAGTATCTTTATGAACATTTAACTGTAAATGCAGATTCTGTGTAACTGTTTCTGGGAACTATATGGGAGAAACTAAAGTAAAAAAAGTAACATTTACATGTGGCTCTGGAAACAGTGACTTGCCGTCTGTAGGATGATTCCTGATCTCTTGATCTAATTCCAGTTTCAGTGAAAATTAAATCATTTGCATTCAATCAAACAGTTTAGCCAACACCTTTATTGTTCCATGGCAACATAACTTTGACAAAAGGAGACTGATTAACTCAGGTAAGTAAAGGCTTTCCCACAGAGAAATCTGATTTTCACAAGAGTGACTTGGGATTGGATCCTGCATTCTGCTGAGTGCACAGTTCAGAGATGCAGCCATAATATCTGTTTCACCTTATGTTCAGAAAATAGACTGTATTTTACTACTAATCTAAGTTTTTTTCTAGTGCAGCTTCATTCTTTATTGTGCTATAATAAGCAGGCACAGATGCACAGACTGCTGAGAGCCTGTGCGTGTCAAGAGCAGTTAGGCATCATATATTGATTATGAGGAGAAAGGAGTGGCTTATTCTTAATCAGTTTGTGGAACGTCACACTGTCAAGATGTCCAGGAGGACCCAAAGAGCGTGTGCTGATTTCTTAGGTTGAGATCAGACGTTCTGAATAATGAAGATATAAAGGAGAAGAACATTTTTAGGAACTATTCTGCCAATTAGCTTTGCTCTTTAGTCATCTTTTCTTTACCCAGGGGCTCATTCCAGTGACAAACTGAGATAGGTGAGAGATTGTGCTTTTATTCCTTATGTAAAAAAGATGATGAGCAGGACTGATCTCAGGATTGTTCACAGTTTAATTTGTGTTGTTATACTGGTTATCTCATTGACCTTGCATGTGAGAAGATTGAGCTTTATAGGAGGGTAACAATCACAAGAGGTTTGGAAAGGTGTCTTGTATTCAGTTCTGTGTCAATCCATCATGACATAGTACCAGGGTTAGAGCTGATAAGATAAAATTCCAGAGATGCAGAGTCTTGGAAGAAAAAGTAATTGCCTTAAATTCTCCTAGAAGCTGTAGCAGTGAAGATTTCACATGATAGAGCAAACAGTAGTGATAAGCAGTCCCACTCACAGTGGAAGCGAAAACTTTCCATATAATATGCATTTACTGAATAAGAGGCAAGCAGCAGCATAGATGTTAGGGAGCCAATGTTTCATGCATTCATGTGGTCATATTCTGTATGAGCTGCACTCTGCAAGTGGGCTTCAGGGAAAGTCATAAATAGTTGATTGGCATAATTCAGTGGTGTTTGGTGATTTTCAGAATAAGATCAATGTGCTTAGGTAGGGTCTATAACAAAGGTTACAAAACAAAATAGTAAGTCACTCCAAAGCTCAGAAATCTTGATCTCTTTGGATAAAGCTAGTAAGATGTTCAACCACCTAGCCAAAGAAGAGAGTTTGAAAGTCATCACTGCTCAGCATGTTACTGAGGGTTCTCAGTCCTTCTTCAGCCAGGCTGGCATTATGCCAGCTTTAATGAAGCATAAATCCCAGATCCCTGTGAACACTGCTGCTGGCTATGGATTCTGCCAAAATGCACTATGCCCATATCAAGTTTTCCCAGCAACCTTTGTACCTCTGTAGATTATGGAGAGGCTCTGGCACATCAAGCATAGGAATGGATTTATTTGTATTCTCTTGATTCCACCTTGTATGTTTGATGCAAGAGAAAAAGACAAAAGGTATTGCTTTGGTAGGGAAGGTGGATAGCTGCTCTCACCTCTCAAATGATGAAGTTGTTTTGAGGGAGAATGGGACTTCACATTGCTCTCCAAATGTTTCCTACATTGAGGGGAAATTTTACTACTTCCACCTTCCATTTCGTCTTTTCCTTTTCTGCCTCAAAATAGGTGGCATATCGTAATAGCGCATAGTAAAAGATTCTCTCTCAAAGCAAGAAGATAAGACATACTATATTCCAACATTGTCCACATTGCAGTCAATTAAAAGGAGCTGCGTTCCTGTAATGTGGTTCCTGTAGGATGCTCTGTGGTGTTGTGGGGTGTTGTGGGCTTTTGTGGGCAGTGCATAAAATACGGTTCAACATTGTTAAGTTCAGTTAATAGATATTTCTAGGTTGGCTCTTCTTGTGTTGTGCAAGGTTGTTGGTATTAAGGCATATAGAAAATTCATAAGAAAAGAGAAAATACGCAGTAAATTCTCCCATGACTTCCTTTGTTTTTAAATTATTCCCTACCTTGCCAGTCTTTGCTAATGGGGTAAAAATAATCACAGAATTCCCAAATTGTAAATGGATTGGTCCTGCTTCTAAAAAGCAATGACAGTATATATTGCCAGGTGGAGGCTGAATTTCCTACGAAAATAAAATAAGCTGACTGACTGACTGCTCTGCCTCAAGGCAGCACAAATTTCTACAATCTCTGAGAAGTAAGCAACCTGCTCCTACATCTAGCAAAGTGTGAATGCCATTCTAGGTCTTAAGACCAAAAACTACCAGAGTAAGACACCTGGAATAATGTATTGTAAAAGCAATGGTGGCAATCCTCTAAAAACATATAAATTTTTCATATTCTAAAACCAGAAAAAAGCCTTCCTTTTTCAGTTTTCTGAATTATGTTACAAAATGTTGACTTTATGTTTTACCTTACCCAGTTTGCTATGTGCAAAAGTCATTGCAGGTTTGATTTTCGCAGTTTTGCTGCAAGCATCTTTCAAGTTCCAAACTAGTGGTTAAAAGACTTTCTGGAAGGAAAAGGGCCCCTGCTCCTAACGTATCTCTGGATACATCCCTGTAATGTGAAATCAGATCCTTGGTTATATTATTTTAGAAAATAAAGAATTCTGAGGTTTTTTTCACAGAAGTCTGTTTCCCCCCCACCATTTATTTTAGCAGTTGTCATACTGATGTCTCAAAGAAAATGGCTATAGCTTTATGCATAAGCTAAAAGTACAGTAATACACTAACACACTAGTCACTCTGAAAGGAAGCTAATGCCGTTCAGTAGTACCAGGGGAAAAGTCTCTTTTTTAATGTGGCCACACATATGAAACCCAGAAGATGACCTACTTAAGCCCAGCTATCTGATTTTCAGAATTTACTGAGGACATCAGAATATCTTGAAAAGAGATATAGAAATCACTGAACACAACAGGTTTGGCATCAGTCTCCTGTCTGGTGCAGCCATCCTTACCAAGTAGCTAAGTGAATATAATATTAGACAAAACATTTTTTTTCTTATTCTGGCATGAGCAGATTAAAAGAATTTGCTGAACTGACAGAAAATGCAGTCAGTCTGGGTTAGCTCAGTTACCAAATTGTAGAAGCATTAAAAGTAAATGTAGGAGAACAAACAGTCACAGATGCTAAGAGGCCTTAAATCTGTTAACCACGGATTTATTTCCTGGAAAACTCCCAACCGGTGTCTTAGCCTTTCTTCTGAAATAATCATTAAAAATACGATCATGGATATTAATTAAAATAAATCACCTTGCCTGAAATACCTTCTCTAAACATGCTGCCTCTTTGAGCAAGGAACAGGCAGTTATGCATCCATGCTTTCTCTTAACTTAGGGCTTGCTCTCTCCTGAAGCAGAGGGATATTGTAGAGAGAAAAAAAAGCTCACCTGGGAAACACAGTAATGCAAAATTATCTTAATTTTCCCTCTGCTGTGTTCCTGGCACAGCCTGCAAAATGGGGCATGGCTGGAGAGGATAAGAGGTTCAGGGCTACGTTGGGAGTCTTTGTAAAAATTTGAACCTGCTCATAAACCCGCGGAGTGCTCAGGAACAGCAGAAGCTCAAACGATGCTTGACTTCACCAAGTGTGACACCCTGAAGGGTACCACATGCTAACCTGGCACAAGGAGATAAAATTCAAGGCTGGCACATATATCAAACAACAAAAGTTCCTCATTAGGCAAAGTGTGGATCTTCCACATACTACATCTGACTCATTCCTGGAAATGACCTCAAAAAAGAGTTCAGATGGAAGGATCCTTTTAGCTAGTGTGTTACTCAGCAGACTGACTGTGAGATGTGTGTTTGCCTGCTGTTTTGTAGCTGAGCCCAGAAGAGTCAGGGAACAGTCAGATGTAATGCAGAAAAAGCTTCTATAACAAGGGAGAAACTAGAATTAGCTAAAGAAAACAATGTGAAAAACAGGGGAAAAATCATAAATCAAGAAAACCAGATCAGGTTTTCACCCAATCTCCATCTCCAAGCTGGTGGAGGAAAAGAAAAGGTATGAAAAAGTACACAGTACTGTAAGAAAAAGAATCACATCCAATTTATTTCTGAATTAAACTATTCTAAAATTTATTTTGTTAGCACATTGCATTGTAGGCTTACACACAATCACAAAATAGTTCTCCTTTATATTAATACCATTAGAAAATGATCATATTATCACAGTACTGGTCACAGTTTAAATATAGGCTTTTGATTTCCTTCCGCTGTTAAATTCCCTTTGCCATGCAGGATCAAGTGTCTTTTCTACAAATAATTCATTTGAATTCAGGGGAAGATTCACATTCAAGCAGTTAAGTAACTTTCTAATTGATACTGTCCATCTAAGACACAGTATTTTTTCCACACCTGGAATGGTTTTCTGTAGCTTCTTGGTTGCATTCTAGACTTCAAATGTTGTTATGAGTACAGGTCACCTACCAAAAAGAATCTCTGAAGGGCCCAAGCCATGAACTAAGGTCAGTGCAAACACTTCTTTGGAATTCCCTAAATTTTGGATTCAACCCTAATGAATGATCTGATCTGACAAAGGAGTAGACTGAACATGACAAACTAGGTTAGAAAAATCTGAGAAAATAGGTTTTTTTCATTGTTTAACTAGTTGTGTATTAGCCAACAGTTCTTACAAATGGATCACATATAAGTCTTTCAAAATGTTAGTTTTCTTTTTCATGTTACATATGAACACTTTAAGAGCAGAAATTTAATAAGTTAATTACTGCAATTAAAGCAACTATTTTGTTATAAAGAATGCAAAAACCTAGCCAAATATTCCTTTTCCTGCTTCCTTGGTGCTATTTTCTGCTTGCGTACCCACTTTAACCATTGTCTTATGTTTATCAAGTCTTACTGAAATTATAATTATCTTTAAGAGAAGGAATGTCTATTTTTAGAAAATGTGATATATGTTCATAGTAATCTTTAAATTCTTTGTTGTAAGAATTTAACATGTAACAAAACATGGATGTAACAAAAACATCCATTACTCTCTGTCATTGATACTAAAAATGTGACATTTTTATTTTGTTTAGCACAACAGTGGAGAGTGAAGGTTAAAACAGATGGAGATTCCCCAGAGCCACAAGAGTGTAAAAGGACCCTTGTGATTTATGGCTCAAAGGGCAAAAGTGATGAGCTTCTGCTTTCTCCACAAACCCCAGGATATGTGTGCTTTCTACCCAGCGCAACAGATGAATTCATTGTAAGTCACAAATATACAGTACTACACAGAGCTTATCCTGACATTCCTCTCTAGCCAAAAGATGGATATATATATATCTGGAAAGTTAGTTTGGCTGGTACAAATGATGTATTTATTTACAAAGATGGCATGATACAACTTTAGGTCTTGGATCATCTTCTGCTGGTAGTCCTGTTCTACTACAGCCTCCTGCAGTGTTCTCTTTGAATTTTCAGTGCCTTCAAGTGTATGTATCATGGAGAAAAATGGTCCCTTTTGTGTAATTTATTGCATTCATCAGCTCGTCTTGCATTTTTTCTAATTCTCTAAAGACTCCTGAGTTGCACTTTATACAAAAGGCAATATACAATTATTTGAGAATGCAGAAGATGAAGGATTGGACAGTATTCCCAGAGGACATAAGTGGGCTTTTCTTTCCTTGATTTCAGTCTCTGTAAAGCAGTCTCCACTCTCCCCCAAAATAGTTCTGTCTCTCAGGCCAGCAGGCAGAGGATTTTTCTGGATAATCATAAATTGCAGGAGAATGCATTCACGCATATCAAAGAGTGATGAACCCTGAAGCAACAGCATATACACGGCCAATATTAAAATCAACCCTAACACAGTCCTGACTACCTGTACACCTGACACGCATCCTGCTGCTTTGAGAGGGTTCGTCTGAGGCATCTTTTTAATGTTCAAATTCTGTCCTGGCTTTCTAGGCTAAGTCACTGCAAATTCTGTTGATTGGCATGAAGTGCAGCTTCTAGCCAGTGAGACGGGAGAAATAGCTTGCAGTTCAAGGCAGTTTTATAAAGCTCAGAAATACTTTACAATGGCTGCAATAAACATTCTGAAAACAATGGCAAAACTACATTTAGAAAATGTTGTCAAAGCTTCATCGTAATGACATGATCCAGGCTGAATTTTTAATTTAAATAACAAGCTAAAGCAATTTAGGAACTTTACGGGGAGTAAATGAAAAGATAAATGGCACTTGTTAAAGACAAGAAAGCAGCTGCTTATCAGACAACAGACAAGAAACACACTGAGCTTCCTAAGCCATTGACATAAACTGAAGAGGTCAATAGAGACAGAATCTATGTATGGAGCAACCACACCAGCTGGCTGAATTTTAGCAAGCATCATTCCATAAAGCAGACCTCTGCTACATCCAACTTATTGGTAATTTCCCAAATGGCATGTATTCCTTATTAAGATTGTCTAATTTGAATGACTGAATATCATGCTAGGAGAAATTGGTATTGTTATGTGTCAGTCATGGTTGTCCCTCATAGTCTACTATCCTAGGTACCATAGTACCATATCCATCGTACTGGGCTTCCACACCAACAGCTTTCTAAACGCTTGTTTATACTTTGGATTGGCTTTGCATTAGTGCCTATATTTTCCCCTTAGCTATTTGTTCCTTGTTTTTGTTGCTTTGTATGAATAAGTTAATACTATTTGAGCATTGCTTATTGTGCATGAAATTTTGTCTCTTTGCCACATTGCTTACAATGTTTTACAGTTTTCATGGCATTCTAAGGAAATCAGAATAGAGGGTCTGATATAAAGGAGCATTTGGGGATTCACAGATATCTCCATAAATACCTTCATATCTTCTCTAGGTGGTTCAGCTAATAAATCCAGCTTCTTTTTACTCTCCTTTCTTTGTTCTTACTAAGGCTATTCAGAAGAATGCAGAAGCTTTGCTCATGTTCTCCCACTTTAGCAGCAGGCTGGAGGCATGAGCATGATAGCACAAGGAGGACAAGCTGTGAATTCAGCTTTCCAACAAGCAGGAGTAAATGAACTTTTAAACCTCCCCAAGATCCTGGTCCTAGACAAATGTCCTTAGTAATATAGTGCAGTAAAAAGAATAGGTTATGTGCTATAAGCAGCTCACATTGTTTTGAAACAGTAAGCTTAATTTTGATCTCAGAGATGCATTTATTGCACACTGAGGACAGGAAGGCATGTAAATTCCTGATTTTCCAGGTGCTCTCACATGAATATATGCACAGATGTGTATCATAATCAGAATGATTATTTGATCCAAAATATTTCTAACCAACTCCTATGAAAGAACAGGTGTAGTTTAATTGCACGTAGCAAGCATAAAGAATAAATTGTTAAAAGAGTTAAAATAGCAGCAAGCTACCAGGTACAGTTGTTGCATTTCAATGGTCTCAGGCATCTGTAGTACAGTGGGTGAGCTGCTTAAATAAGAATAAATTTAATTAGAACACCTTAGTTCTAATAAATAAATTGAGAAATAGGTGAATGTGTCAATGTTATTGAATCTGCTGGGAGTTCTAGCACTGGAGATAGCATGGCAAGAAACCATGCCATCTCCAATGAACAAACACATTGAAAAATAACTGGAAAAATTAAAGTAAACTGACAGTGCAGTAGTAGAATTTTTTTCCTTGATATTCCGGTGATGATAGGAATCAATTGTTGATCTCACATGGAATGAGTACATTTGTAAAGTATATATACCTTTCTCCCAGTCGTCAGTGTTTCTTGGTTACTTACAGAGTAAGCTTGTCAGAGCGTGCCTTTGAAAAGTCCTAGTGTATCGTGCACATTCTGTTATCCAGAGAATCATAAAATGCAAAGATACATCAACTGACAGCTCGTGGGATTGGGATCCCTAAAATTACTCTCCAAAGCAGTAGCGCAGGTAGTATGAAATGAGCAACAGAGCTCTGCAAGTAGGACTGTTCATAAAAACACAACAAATACAGAATGTATTTGAGGGTGACACTATGTCACACTATGAGGGTGACAGAAAATTTTAAATCACATAATGCAATACTACATGTGTTTTCCACAGCATGAGGTGATGCTCCAAACACCAAGTATCAGGATTTCTGGAGTTCCTGACAGAAACCTGTTCAGCTGAATTTTAGGATGCTTTGACCACACCCTTTTAAGTAGAATATTTTATGCATCTTTTTTTTTTTTTTTTAACAGGGAAGTGATAAAGAATTTAATTTAAATGTGCACCCAAACAGTAAATTTTACAAAGCTTTAATTACATTAGGCATGATGTTTTTGGAGAAGCCCTGTGTGAGTCAAAAAGGAAAAGATTTAAAATATTATGAAACTCTTTAATAATCTTCATCAGTTACTTGTCTCTGAGAGCTTCAAAACCCCAGTGGCTTTGCCAGAGCATCCTCTTCATTATAAGAGCTATGCCCCTTCAGTCATATAATGGAAAAAATATTGCGTTGTTTAGTATATGACAGATCACATCCAACTCAGCTCAGATTTCAAGTACTGAATATTACATAAAACTGTTCAGAAGAAATAAATGTGGAAAAATTAATTAGGAAATTATAATAATGAATAAAAAACAAGGTAAAATTATTTGTCTGTCTCTGCTTTGAAGGACATGTTACATCAATTAATAGGCATCGATGGAGGGAAAAAACAATTATGGGATCAAAGATAGGATATCATATTCCAAAGGGAAATTGATTGTATTAAATTGCTCAGAAAAGGATTACAAGAATGATGTAATGGCAATGCTCTGTTACAATGATGGAGCTGAAGAGAAAGGCTAATAATGGCCAGAACTTGGGGGAAAAAACCAAACCCATAAAAAGGGGGGAAATATCTAATTAACTCAGTTGAAAATAGTTGGTGTTGTTTTAATTCCACGGATCATAGACAGTATGATTACTAGTGCTTGCTGGTTCAAATGCAGTCATGGAATTAATTGAAATTGTGATTCTAGAAACAAAAGGGAAAATAGTGGCTTTTAAATAGTCTGTCCTGTATCCTGAAATTATTTTCCCATATATCTCATCTGTGCATTTCCTACAAGGATTGTAACACATGTCTTTATGACAATTTAGAAGCCCAGAGAATTGCAAATTTGGGTAACAGAAGACAAAGTAAAATGTGAGGTACAACTTGCCCTGTCATATAAAAATAACCAAGTTCTGTAATGTTGCAACTCCAAACCACAGAGCTTTATGGATTAAGTTGTGCACAGCATTTAGAGTAGCTCTGTGATACAGTCATGAGGTCCATCTACAAGAAAGAAAACCTGGAGGCAGTAATTTTAGAATCAGTAATCTGGTTCTGAAAGAGAAGAAGCAATGATTTTGTTGCCTGTGAAGGAACCATAGTTTAGATGGGTGAAGAACCTGTGCGTTCTCCTCTTAATGAACCCAAATAATTCCCGTTAAGCTTAATAAGAGATGAATGCATATTTTAGGAGAATTAGACCACAGTCCACCATAGCTAATGATATCCTTTGCAGCATATACAGCATGAATGAAAAACTCTTGACATGAAATTATGCCCATGTATTTCCCTTTTCATGGTGCAACAGTGGAGATCAAGTCAGGAATCTGTGAGGATGTGGTAGATCCAAGAGGCATAACCCCCCTCACATGTGCATCATAGTCTGGGACAGCCTTACGTTCTGTATGCACGATGGCATACAGACAGGCAGGGCAGGCTAGGCTTAGAGAGAGGACAAGTCTGGTGCCCTCATCTTCAGTGTAAAGCTACTGCTGTGTGGCTGTTGTGGGTACTGTGGAGTTACAGTTCAGGAGCTGAGAGATTCCTTGCAGCCTCGGGACTGTCATATAGACAGTGGGAAGGATTTCTTCCCTGGTCCTTAAAGAACAATGCCTTGAATCTTGACATCTTGTAGGAGTGGCATGGCAACCACTTATAACACTTCAGAAATTCGGACTGGAAGGGATCTTATAAGTCATTGAGTGCAATTCCTTCCTACCATAGGCCTCTTTTCATAAGTTCTACATCATAAACAGCTCAAGCTCCTGTAAAATGATTTTGGCAGGTTGCTTTATTTTCAATTAACTGTTCGTCTTCATACTCAGATGAAGACTTTACTATTTCTTATCTGCATAACAGGTATTAATGAGGGTCGCCAACTGTCTCCCAAAATGACAAACCCACACTTTTTATATGGTTCCTCCCTATCAAGAATAAGAATAAGGTAGCTAATACTTTCCTACATCTATGTGTCCACTGTGCAAAGGCACATGAACTAGCTTTAAGCAAGCTAGGTCAGCAGTGAAGGGCTGTCAAGTGCAGAGCTCTGTTGAGAAGCAGAATAAATTGATCTATTAGGAGCTCTGTACTCTGTCTTAGGAGTCAGTCTGCTGGTGATCCTGCTGGTCCCAGAGCATGACTGTGTAAGACTAACTTCAGTTTCTGACTGTGATGATACTGGGTGCACAAAGGATTTATTTCCTGGCAACAGTCACCAAAGCTTTTGTTGTGACTGGTCTGGAAAAAAAAAGAAGCAATATGAGAGAAGAACAAGGCCACTGGCAACATTTTCTGGTTTGATTCTTCTTAAAAATAATTGTTATCTTTTTAAAATAATACTTCTGTCTTGTTTCACTCGAAAATCACTTCCCACCCTGTCTTTCTTGCAGTTGGCCAGTGAAAAGCTGCAGCATTCCACTTCCTGGTGTTCAGAAGGCTTATCGTGCAGTGGTTAATGTCATGCAGATCATTAGCGCTTGATGGGGTTTGATCATCCCAGTTCCCACAGCCCTAGTTTGGATGGTTTAACCAGATCTCACAGAAGCCCACAATCAGCAACCAGATATTGAATTTCCCGTATGTAGTATGGGAATAGGGCTGTGTTGTTCTACAGTTATTTCTGTAACATTCATGATTTCCTTTTATGCAGAAATATCCCTTCTCTTTTCCAAAGAATTGGTTATAAAGTAATTTCATGTTCTAAATCCAATCATTTTGCAAAAGAGAATTGAGTTAAAACTTTCTAGGCTCATGGTAATTATCATTAATTTTTATACCTCACTTGACTGCTTGTATCGGAACCTTTAATTGTAAGTTAATGCTCCCCTTATCCAGTAGGGTCAAAGCTTTACATGTTACCTTTTGTCTAAAGAGCTTAAACACACACATGTTTTTCATTTTAACCTTGCCTTACGCTAATGGTAGAGTATCATGCTCACAATACTAATAAGGGAACAGAGGAAAATAAGGGAGACAATCTCACCCATGATCATACCATGAAAAAGAGAAGGATTGATTCCCTCATCACACTTACTCAGGATTTCCATTCGTTAATGTCAAGTTTAGGAATTCTACGCTGTTTGGGAAAATCTCTCTAAGTGAACCAGCCCTGACAGTACGCTCTTCACGATATTTGTTGCAGGTTGAGACTGGAGATCTGGGAGATGTCTACAAGATTCGTGTCAGCTGTGATGATGTGCCAGGTTTTGAGGGTTGGCATTTGAAGTCTTTTCACCTAGAAGAGCTACATACAAAACAAGAACTGAACTTTGACTGTAAGTGGTGGCTCTCTGTTAACAAAGAAGACAAGGAGCTGGTGAAAGAATTCCCTGCAGTCAATGAAGACCAGAAAACTTTACCAGGTAAAAACAGTGAGAAGATATAAACAATGTAAACTAACCTCTTGAAAATAAATCAATGCCACAGATATAATACAGCACTTTGTCTGAATTTGATATCTTCAGTGGCTCTATTTGCAACTGTCTTCCTACATGCACTGCGAAAATGCTGACCACTTAAGAAATTTTAATTTTTCGGTTAAGTCACATATTGGGTTTCACAGTTGCTAAATCTTCTGTATGATTCTAAGTGGGCAAAACTGAACAATATAATTATACTTTTTAAAGATGAAGCTCAAAGCCAGGGAAATGATTTGTAGTAGGCTTACTATTTAATTACTTAGCTTATAATAGCTTTAGTTACTAACACAACTATCAGAAGTAATCCTCATTGTACAAAAAATTTTTTATTTGTTTTTCCCTAAGGACTATTTTTTTACATGCTGAGAGTTTCAGAGTATATTCAGAGACGCACTTGGAATGTCAAGACCTATAGAAGTACCACATTTGTTCAGAAAAGTTGGCAATTACACATGAGATAAAAGTAATTAGAGACATGACTGCTTTTCTAAACTAAAGTTCCAGAAGTTCTGGTCCCTGAATACCTCAAACCTATTCACGACCTTAAAAGAAACTATAGCATTATGTTAGTTAAATGTTAACTCAGCAGGACTGTACACTAAAAATGACATTTGAAAAATTTTGGTTATTCTTTTTGTATGAGTATGAATACATATGCAGTATAATGATCTTTCTCAGAAGAAAACCCAGTCTCACTGTGTAGAAGTGCATTTATACAGGAGCACTATAGAGGCAAAAAGTTTATAGTTCCTGTCATGCACCTTAAATTAATAACTGCATTTTGTAAATTCTTATACTTCTATGTCATGTTACGCATCCAGATGCTATGCTACATGTTCTGCTATTCTAATTTGCATAAACTTTACATAGTGTCTTATTCTTTGACCTCTGATAGTTGTTATCTACTGCAAAGATAATTCAGTTTCTAACAGTCCCTGAACAAACTCAGATGAGTTCTTATTTTCCAGATCTTGCACAATAAAATAGAATTGGGCAGAATTTGTCTAGATATTAGTAGCTCTAAGCTGCATAACTCTTAATTGTCCATGTCCAATTTCCTTTGAATTTCTAAGGAAATTAATGGAAAGTCTTCATTGAGCTTAGTGTGAAGAGGTCAGATTCATAAAGAGTAACCTGACTATTTCAATCACTGTGTAGCAGATTTTTTGGTAGCTGCAGAAATAAAACCAAGCAGTAGTCTTACTAAACACTCTCTGTTGCTCTTTTCTTTTAGGTACACCTTGTACTCAGTCAGATTCATTTAAACTTTTTTTTTCTTTTTGTACAGTCTATAAGTATGTTGTCTCTGTACATATTGGCGACCGCTGGGGAGCAGAAACTTTTGCAAATGTTTATATCACTCTCTATGGCAAAAGAGGGGACACAGGTGTGAGGAAACTTCATACATCTTTAGCAAAAGGAAGAAAATTTCAAAGGAATAAGGTAATGGCACAAAAAATGCTGTCTTACATGCGCAGGATTTAGTGCTGCATTAAGTGTCACTTAGTGCCTGCTCAGAATACATCTTGCTACAGATGGGCAAGAATTTGGAAACAGAATTTATCTTCCAGATATTCACAGTAGACTAATGCCAGTGTTATCTCCTTCCTGCACAACAACATCCTCACATGATAATAAAGGCTCAACATGAGCACATAGAAAGCAGATTACTGGGGAGAACCTCTGTGATCACGCTTCTTACTTCTTCTGTTCCAAATATAGGACAGCACAGGTAGCAAAGAATTAATTAGTGATTCAAAATAAGTTACAGAAATTGCTGTGAGACTTTTGCAATCAATGATGTTTCTGTAACCACAATCCCACATGAAACACTAATTCGATGTCTAGTCAGTAAGTTTAGATGAGAGATAAGAATTCCACTTAGAGAAGAGAATGCACACAATAGCAGTGTTTCTAGATGACCAATAACAATAAAATTCTTCTCTTGTGTATTAGGCTTTCCTATGAGAGGTTCACTCACCGAACACTGAAGTTTGAAAAAGCTCACTACCAAGATGTACATTGTCAAGGAGAGTCTTAGATTTCTGTGAAATTATTTCACTAGACAATTACCACAGCATTTGGTAGGGTAAAAGTGGAATCAGTAACAAACTGAGAGAATTTCTAAATCTCATTTCTGCGTATATCTCAGGGCTATGCCTATATACAGAAGACAGCACTCTACAATCATTATTTTAATTTACCTTCATGCACAGATTTATTTCCTAAAATGTCTTAATTTAAAAAGTTAATGATTTCTGCTTACAATCTGGCTGTTGGGTCCTGACTATTGTTAGGAAAAAAAAAATCAATATTTTTGTCATATGAAAGTACTTTTAATATTAGTAGCTGAAAATCTACTTGTCCAATATTTTTATTTAAAAAGTAGCAGGGACAACACATAGGACTTTGGCAAATACTGCATTTTTTAGAGATCAGTTTGCTAATATCTTCTTTTTTAATTGTCCTGACATCTGGTTAAGTAAGTTCCTACTATTGAATTAATGTTTTATTGAGATGGTGGTGTTAATTATAACCCTAGATATTGCTGTTTAAAATCCAGTTGTTCATAACCTTGTTGATCTTTATAAGCTACCATCAGGTCCATCTGGCCCTAGGCTGGTCCGTATACAGAACACCTGGCTTCCTTAACAAAACAAGCAAGAATTTAGTGGGGCATATAATTTCTTTCTTTCCATTTCATATTTTTCCTTATCTCATTGGTTTTGTTGTTCCTATTCTCATCCACGGATGCCTGTGTTTACTTCTCTTTTTTGTTACTCTGCCTTCTCCATTCTGCTTCCCTTCCCATCTCTTGTCTTTTGCTCAAATTGTTCTCCACCTTCATCTTAACTTCCTCCCTTCTATTGCTTCCTCCCTCCATTTGCTGTTTCCACAATTATTTTCATTTTGTAAGAAAAGCAAAAAGACAGCCTTTTCTGACTATTGGAGCAGAATTCAGAAGCTATCTTGGAGTGAACACACTCTTTTTAGATTTCTAACTTTTCTTTAGGACTATTAGTATATATCTAGGTTTGTATGATAAATTTTAGAAACTGGAAGTACCCTGAAATTTGATTAGAACCAAAATCTTGTCATAACTGACTGTCAGAAGGTTGAGGTATATGCATTTTATTGTAATATGAAATAATGTATATTGTCCAAAGATCAAATGAAGTTACAATGCATCGTTAATTATGAATGTGGGATTCAATGTTAGGTATAATCAGTGTGTGCTTTCTTAGATTCAGAGGGGAGATGTCATATTAAATATTATAAAAAACCAGACACAAATTTTAAATCCTCAGCTGAATCCAGGACTACTTTTTCCCTGAAGTTCAAACATATTCAGTTCCAAACTCTGTTTTATTAAGTATTTCCCTTTTTTGCAGGTGGATTCATTTTTGGTGGAAGCTGTTTCTCTGAGTCATTTGCAAAAAGTGGTCATAGGACACGATGGAGAAGGCTACGGGGCTGGGATGTACCTCAAGATGGTAACAGTCAAGGAATCACAAGACTCAGACAAAGAATGGGTCTTCCCATGGTGGAACTGGCTTGATACTCACCTGGGGTTATGTGAGACTGTTTGTGAGATTGTGACAGTTGGTAAGCTCTTCTGCAAAACTCACCTGCCTGTTTATATATATATATATATATTAAATTTGGCTACAGCTCTTTCAGATCTCTATAGTATCTTTCTTTTATTGAAAATGTGAATTTTCAGTTTGATCTCAGCATTATAGCAAAACCACATCTGGTAAGGTCAAAGTTAATAAAATTCCATCCTGTCATTATGTATGGAACACTCACCTTCCAAATTAAATTTAGCACATTGCAATGAAAGATTTAAAGCAGTTTGGGATGTATGCCTCATGGGATAAATAGCTTAAGTTTTATGCACTACTTTCAGGTAGCTTAGGATCTCATTTGAAATCCAGAGGAAAGTTACTTTAGTGAAATGAGCCTAGTCTTTACGTGTGGTATTATTCCACAGCACAAAGCAACAGTTGTGGTATGCTCATTTCAAGCCTACTATGCCACAAGTTGTGCAAATCTAAACCTGGATGTATTTGGCAAAAGAACACTTACAGCAGGACCTTTCGTCATTTAGAACTAGTAGAAAAGATTCCTTCCTTCAGTCCTGTGAAAACAATTCCATGTAAAGTAAATGAGCTACAAAAGTTTGCCCAGAGGGAGTAAGACAGCTTAAAAACATAAGCTGCCCACGATAGATATACAGGTATTCAGTTGCATGTTTTTTCTGAGTTGTAGAAAGTACATTTTACTGAGCTGTTCCTTTCCATTAAATCATTTTCATTTCCTATAGAGTGGTTAAAACAGAACGAAAATGAAGGATAACAGCAATTAGTGAAGAAAAAGAGAGGGAGATAGTAATATTGATCTTCTGAGGATCTGGCAAATATTTTTGTGTGTTTATTATAGGTTTACCTGTAAGTCTCTATTACAGCACATGTTATACTGCTAGGTAAGATCTAGTTACAAGTAGAGTTCATTGGTATTATTCATTTTGCATTAGGTGCCTACTTGCTACAGATGGCTGGTGCTTCTAAATGATAAAATGGTTTTAGTAACCTTGATCGCTTTTTAAAGAACAATTAATTAGACCTCTAAAAGGTGACTGAATGTTCTCTTAGTAATTACTTCTAAACATTACAAGGAAAATACCTTAGCATCAAGAAAATACCTCTGAAATGAAATTTTAAACACAGAAAGAACATTAAGCTGTTAAATTCTTGGCAAAAAAATACAATAAGGGTATTGATGTGTTATTCTTAGTGAACTGTTGCTATAGATACAACATAACCTGCAAATAGAGCTCAGTGTACTGTAAAGGCTACGATCCTGTTATATTATGCCATTCTCTCATGCTGTCATCTTTCCTCTTTCTCTTTGATCATTTTTAAAGGTAGAAGATTGATTTCTAGTCCTAAGCTGCCTGAAATCAACATGAAGTCATCAGGTCTCTGGATAATAGACATCACTGGGTCTGACTTGAGCAATGAAGAGGATCCAATATGCCTTTCTTTTATCTTCTACGGCAAACTGAGTCACAAAAAGTTGCCACTTCAAGTTACAGGAAAAGCAATTCAGATCAAAGTACTTCAACCTTTCTCTATTGAAAGAAAAGCCTAAGAATCATGTAGCTGATAACCCACTTAATTCCGAGATAAATTGTTTCTTTAAACTAAACTATCAAATTGATTTTTAAGTCCTCTGTGTAGTTTGGCACGGGTCATCATTTTTGTCTGTAGGTAGTAACACTGTCACTTGAACAATAGTTTTTGAATGAGCAGATTCTCCCAATGTCTCATACTGAGAATGCTTAAGTGAGCGAATTGGTCCCTTGGTGCATATCACGGTATATACCACACTGCAGGTACTGATTTACAGGTTTTGTTGATCTCACAAAAGTAAGTAATTTGTAAACATACAATATGTCATGGGATACTATAGAGCTTTTGGGGTCGATGACAGAGAAGAAAGAATCATAAATGAGACAAAACTTATAGAAAGTTCATTTTTCTCTTTCATGTAATTTATTCATCCCTGCCACCATGTTTCTCCAGGCTAACTGCCTTTTCTTGCATGGTTTCTCTCTTTTTGCCTGTCATTATCATTTTCTTTTTCCTCTTGATCAGCTCCTTTTTACCCACAAGTTTTCTCCTTTATTCAGTTCTTCTGCCCTTCCATCGTTTATCTTCACTTCCTCCTATTACCCATTAACTGAAATACTAACAAGCATCTGAGGTCCACTTTCATTGAATTGTAGCCTGCTTCTTTTCCCAATGCTCTTACTTCTCTCTTGTAGCTATAATTCCTTCCCAGTGCCAACGCTGTGTTACTCTTACACTTTTCTGGTTTTGCTCTCCATGAAAGACCAGTTCAGTAGAATTTGGAACTGACCTGAAGGTAAACACTGCAGACACCTCCTCTGGCTCAGGAGATCCCAGCCAGAAAGTGCTGGAAGCTAGGACAATATTCAAGGGAAGTGTGACTACTACTTGTCCTGTTGTACTGCTTGTTCCATCCTTCTGTTGTCCTTTGTGGGTTTTGAGGAAATGGTTGATCCTTGTGAGAAAACTGGAAGTTTTAACCTTGATTGGTTCCTCAGCCTTTGTTTTAACCTTGATCAGTTCATCCTGCAGCTGCAGAAACAAATATAAGGCAGGACTGAGGGAATGGGAGCAAGTGCACAGACAGGGAAATGGGAACTTTGCAAGCCAGCTTTACATCAGAGAAATATGTCCATGAAGCCACATCCTGAAAGACGTTTTTTCAGGGTTGACTGCTGGAACCACAGAAGCAGGTAGCAAGGGAAAATCAGGAAAAAAAAGGGGTGAAGAGAGCCTTGGCAAAAAGCCCAAAGAGTGCATGAAAATATGTTACTTTTCATTTTGGGGCTCATCAGAAAGCAGCCTTGGAGCTGTGAATGAAGAAACTGTTTCCTGGTTCTTCTTCCTACTAGTCAGGTAAATTGAACTTAATGATTGAATTAAAGAAATAATTGGCTGGTTTTTGATGTTCCTCTTTTCTGGACTGAATGAAAGAGGAACTAAGCAGACTAGTCTAGGCCATAAACATGATCCAAAATGAGGAGTACCCAGAAGGTTTTCCTAAGTTATTTCCAAGAACCCCTGGTAAATATAAAGATTTTAGTGCACAGCTTCTATATGAAAACATGATGTAGGGTGAACATGGAGGATCTCTTGAATGTTTCCTCAAAATCGGATTAATTCTCCTTCAAATTTGTAGTTAATTGCACCATTTTTATATTACAAGTTGTAAGAAATATTTCTAATAGTGTTCAAAATTTTTAGAATTGACTAAAGCTTCTGTGCCTGCAAATAGTCTACTGAATCAGTGTGATATATATGAACACTGTGTCTTGTTCTGTGTACAAATTTCAGCAGTGACTGCCATCACTCATTCCCTGATATCAAACCTCGAGCATTCCATCTCCTCATTCACATTAGTAAATCAATTTTGTATTGATTAGAAAGGGGAAAAATAGTAGCAGTTATAAATCTGCCCCAATTCTTTAACTACTGAAGTTTGTTCAACTGTTGCATACAGCTGTCAACTATGTTTGATCTGGCACAATTAGAATGAGATCCATTCATCTTCTCTTTTTCCTTGCATAGGATGAACTGGCAGATATTAGCTCAATATACAAAGTTCAGGTAACTGGCCCACATAGCGAGCTAAAACAGCCATGGCACTTAGATTTACTGCATATGAAGCACACAGGCACAAAGGAAGAGATGTATTTAGCTTTTGACTGCTGGTTCAACCCTAATGAAGACAAATGTGTGGAACTGCCAGCTCTCTGTGCAGATCAGGAGCCTTTGCCTGGTAAGCTAAGTCCTTTTTTGTTACTGGGGTCAGGATCTGTCACTGGAATACCAGTGTATCTCTTCTGGGCCTAAAATACTGTGTGAGGATTTCCACAAGAATTTGATGTTAAGGAATATGATGGTTTTGCACATGCATTTATCACAAAAGAAAGCTGAGAAAACAGAAATCATTGGTATCAGGATGCTATAATTGCTGACACCAAACATAGGATTTGGCTTCTTTCATGTTAGATGATGTTCCAGTTTTAGCTCTTGATTGTTTTATTAACTCTTCAAATTAGTGCTATGTCAACTGAAGATGTGTACAAAACATCATTGACTATGTGATATTACCTGAATCTTCCTATTCACAAAGAAATGTATGTGACCTAGAAACATAGTAAATTTTTTAAGAATAAAAGAATTGCAAAGACCCCCTACAAAACAGAGATAGAATTTTTAAAATGTGTTACAATTAGCCAGCAGAGATATCCAAGAATTTAAATTGCACTGGTGTTTTATTGACATTGATGAGAAATTTATAGCACAGCAAGTAAAAGTCCACAAAAATATACACTAAGTTGCATGTTTCTCTCCTGTTAGTAACACATGTGAATTGTATGATGCCAGAGAGATAATAAAGTGATTTCTCCCACCCCCCCAGGAATATGGAGAGGAACAACTAATTGCATACAGATAACTTGATCACTAGCTATTTAAGAACAGGCTTCCCATCTACCCAGCTCATTAGAATAAAGAGGATTGATGGGCATAGTAAAGATCATATATTGAAGATTTTAGTGACAGTTAAGAGGTTTATTGCCAGAGGCTATAGTACAAAGAGTCCTGCTTAAACAGAAACTAATAGAAAAAGACGGAAGTGGCCCAGAAAAAGGAATAAAATATTCCATGTGAACTTTTGCACATTATTGTCAATGGAGATTTTCCTAAATATTTCATCGCATTTAAAGTTGAAACTTGAACAAAATAAACACTGAAAATATTTTAAATCTCTGGTTTTGTGTGGGTTTGCATAATTTTAAACAATTAGTGGCCTTGTATTCATTTACTGAAAAAATGTTATTTTAGGGTTTTGATCTGTCAGATTCAAAATAACATTGGAAGTTGGATGTAATATATGCAGGATGTACAATGCTGAATATAGTAAATCTAGAGGTTGTTAAAAAGCTCTATTTCCCCAGCTGGGGAAAATTGAACAATTGGGGAAAATTATAAGTATTGGTAATTATTTTCAGAATTCAAAATTGCTAAATGTTTAACTACATATAAAAACTCCAGAAATTCAAACAAAAAAAATTTCTAGAATGCACCCCTCAAAGCTTCTATTATGCTAAGAACCAAATGGAGATACTGTCAGACAGCATTATCCTGATTTGTAAAGCAATTAAGTTTTGAAGTATAATAGAAAGTTAAGGTGTTTTTCTTGGAAAATTCTAGGAATTTTCTAGGAAAATGTTCTTGGAAAATTTCTAGGAAAAAGATGTGTATATACTCTCCCTCAAAAATTATTCCATGATGGGTAGTATCCACTAACTAGGATGTTTCTTACAAACCATTTTGTGGACTCCAGTTATATACAACTGGAAGTGTTAATATCAGTTTTATTATTTGTAGCCCCAATACTAATTATTCCTTGTATTCCAGTTTGATTACTAGAGAAAAAATAATTCATTTTTATGTGTTTGCTCTCATAATTTCTTTGAAAGAGACATCCATTTATGGAGATGTCTTTAATGAATGTCTTGTCTGTCACTACATAATACTTAACTCTTCCAGATACAATTCAGTCCAGAAGTTCATATTTATCAAATAATTCCTTTTTCATTAAAGTTAATGGTAAATCTCATGTTATCTTCCAAATGAAAGTAGTTTAGAGATGCTTCAGCTAATGTAATCTTTTGACTTATTAGGCTTATTAGCTCAAGCATGGCACCAAACTAGTATGAACCAGACTGGCTCAGGCGTAGAGCTGGTGAAGTGAATCATGCTGTTCTGCTTACATTTACTGGTTCAAATTCCTGCTCACTCAGGCATCTTTCTACCACACTCTGTTGTGTAGGTTAGATGAACCCTGTACTTTTGACTAGATTAATGAGATCAGATGTTCAACTGGCATAAACTGATTTGCTCCACTGTCTTGACCATATTAGCTGTGTGGCTATATCAACTGAGGATCTTGTCCCAAACCATTAATTTCACAGAAAGGGTGATTTTAATTTTTTGAGACTTCTTATGTGGTAAATTAGCAGGGTTAGGCATAAAATTTAGTTTTCAACATTTTTTTGCCATAGAACCAAATGAACATTTAAAAATATCCCTGCCTACTCTACTCATCTTTGATTCTTAGTTGCCTAATATTAATTTAAAAACAAAACTGCTTCAATGGGGAATTATGACAATAACCTCTGGAATACTCATTCCCCATATTGCCTTTTTCAATTTATTTTACTGTTTTGTAGAGTATAATTTTTGCAGAAGCCTATGAAAAAAACAGTCTCTGTCAGCTATATCCAACAGCACTGAAATACAGCACCCTACCCTGCTCCATTTGCATTCTCATCTCTACCATCTTATCTTTCCATGGAGAACCTGACAATCTACAGAGGAGAGCACTAAGAGAAAAGGTCTTGAGAGCTCCAACAGAAGGAGTTCATTTGATAGTTCATTTCCTCTCTGACAGCTTTTCTTACTGTTTCCCCCCCATTGGAAAAATTACCTGCATTGCCTGATTTCATTACAAAGCTAAAATCACAATAGTGTAAAAGGGCTAACTATACCTCTGACATTCAGAAAGGAAGTGATTGTATCATTTAAACTGTTCATCCTTGGAAGGCTATTGAGAGTTCTGTGGGCAAATGTGACTGAATTATCACAATAAATTATATTTGAATAGTACATAGTAAATTTAACAACAACAACAAAAGGCAAATTCAAAGCAACACCTTCTGTCCTATCTTTAATACATGTTTTTTTCCCCTTTTTAATGATCATTAGGTGATCACTTTCAGTTTCACACTATGTTGGCTTACATCTGAAACAGAGCTTTTATAAATACGATTGGGAAGAGACAAAGAATGGCAAGGTTGAAAGAATGCATTTCAGTCGATTTTTGTTGTTGGGGTATGTTGTTCATCTGACAGTGAGAATGGTCCCAAACTCACCCTAAGAACTTTTACCCCATTTCCCAGCATCTCTTGTGTTATGCCTTCCTTCGTAGGGGTTACTTTGTATATTTTTGTTTCACTTATATAGAGGAATTCCTTTCTCTGATCCAAAACCTTTGAATATTAATGGAAAATATTTGTAGTGACTACGCTAAGCTTTAAATTATGCATCAATAGATTCAGCAGATTCAGCTGAAAATACTGACTCAGCAAAACCATTAGATATGTTTCTAATTCTCAGTGTGTATCTCATTTAAATATTGCTTGTGTGATTAAAGCTAAGCTCGTGATTAAGTATATTAATGATTCTGGACAAAAACAGTAAAGATAATTGTAAGCACTGTGATTTCTAATCCATCCTACATGAGTGATCAGATCTGTGGACCAAACTCTTCTGATCTTATTCACACAAGTAGCCTTTTGATCAATGAATAATGAATCTGCTTATACGACCAAGGTATACAGGCAAGGCAACAGTCTAGATGAATGACATAGAGTCTTACCTTCATATCCTAACTCCTCAAAAAGCAAAAATGCCATTGGCTAAATGCCAAAGAGTCACCTGGGCAGCTCACCTACTTTCAACTATCTGGATCTCCAGCAAGAGCAAGTCTGTGTCACTACACTGACTTTAATGCAGCTACGTTGTCTTTCACCTGGCAGTGCATATTTAAATGCCTTGAAGAAAGGGATGAGGTACATTAGGGCCCCAGTCTAGGAAAACTCTTGGTTTACTTCTCATCATCAAACATGAGCAATGCTGTCAATTACAAGTACTTTCACAGCTCTTGGTTTAAATGATTTAAAACAAACAAACAAAAATCCCAGGGGAACCCCTGAAGTAAATAGTGCTGCAGTGAAATAAAGTTACTTTTCAGAAAAAAGGTTTTCTCAGATGTCATCCTCATGTAGTAAAAGACGAAGAGAAGCAAAGACATTTCAGAAGTTTATTGCAATGAGCACACCTTTATTAGTGGCCTGATACAGTCCTTATTATTTAATGAATCTTTTTAGATATTAATTTTTCAATCAGTATGCAAACCCACCCTTTAGGACCCTTGTTCCAGTGTTGTGACCTTTTTATTTTAGACATATAAGACATAAGATATCACAGTATTTGAATTTAGGCCTTTTATTATAACACTCAATATGAATAGCACCAACTTGTGAAAAGAGCTGTAAGAAAAGCTTAAAAATAAATATCCTCAGAACACTTTTTTTTTCTCCCTGTTTTCCTGTCACCTACGCATGAAAACAAATGACAGCCTTAGCTTCTGGGTTCTAACAATCATTCTCAAACCTACCAGAAATTTCTCATAATTATATGTCTTTAAAGGATGTACAGTTTGGCTAAATTGGGCCATTTCTTTCTTGGAATAAATTTGATTCAAGAAGCAAACTGTACTGAAAATATCAGATGTTTCCAAGATCTATACTCAGATACTTGTGTATCCTGTGACGTATTTTAGACTGAAATATTTATTTCAGACTTGACTAATGTGTATTTCAGTGCTCTCTGGCTTGTATTGTTAATTGTGAGACTGAAAGTGCTTCTTATTTGCTCCTTGATTTCATGTCTGTCTAAAGAACCATTTCCCTTCTTTGCACACATGTTTTCTGGAAAAGCAGAAATTGTACAGCCAGCCAGGTCCTAGGTAGGAACAAGCAGCATAGTGAGGCTGGAAGACTTTCTCCAGCATGTAGCTGTCACATAGTCTAGATGTTTTCTGTATCTGCTTTACTGCGCCAGTGATGAAGGCTGTGGGAGTTGGGGCTGAATAGTTTGGAGTAGTCAAAGATAGCTCAGTACTTGTAAAATGTTGGATTTTAAGGGTGCTCAGTCCTTAAAAAAAAAAAAAAAATATCATTCTTGAAGCTTATGACAAAAAAGTTCAAGAGATAATATATGCATTCTTTAATACATTCTTGGTATGTGTGCATTGCTTATTACTCACATCCCGAATGTGACTTTGCATTTTACAGTGGGTAAAAATGATTTCCTCCTTCTGAAAAATATTAGAAAGGTGTGTTTTACAAACCTGTGTTGCTGCAAGGTAACAGCTTTTATTCTTAGGCTGAAGTAATGATGCCTGTGGTTGGAAGCAGAGGAACATTCAGACCATCTAAGTTTAGACTCCTAACTTTTAGTGTCTAGCCCTAGAATATATGGGAACCCATCATAGGTGTTTTCTACAGCACTTGCCTTTCCCTGCTGACTACATAAAGATCATATTCCTAATATAGCCACCAAAGTTAGATTCCCGAAGTGACAGCACCAGCATTATACAAATGAGCACAGATTTATTGTTGTAAACTGAGTAAGAGCAGACTTACAATGCCAGGAGGAAAAAAGAACAACCCCCCAAAAAACCTTCTTATTTTTCTTGGGCTCCTTGTTAAAATGATGCAATTAATCATGAATATTGAGATCATGACCTGCTTCTGTTTAAGTGTTTCCTTGTTTCCATGATAAACTTAGGGGGTAAAAAAGGTCATTTAAAAAATGAATATAGGAGTTTTCCATGAAATTTCTTCAGAATTAATGCAATGTGGTCTCATCCACATCACTCCCCTGTATATTGCATCAGAAAGAGGCAAGGAAGCAGAAGCTCCACATAGTGGCCACAGGTGTCTCTTCTAATCGCCATACTATGACCACAGCTGAGAAAATCAGGAATGCTTTCCCTTAAACTCAAATTTCACTTACCTGATCTCTATTTGTGGATTATTATACAGTACATGGGAGGTTCTTCGGAGACTGATACAAAATATGAAGAGGTTTTTCTATTTTTGTATTAAAGCTGATGAAAGAATTTTTAATTCATTATTTCTGTTTCACATTAACTTGTTTTAACTTCAAGAACATTGTAATAGAATTATGGTCTGACTCGTGAAAAAGCTTGATAGTCCTGATGTGTTCATTCATTGGGAGAAAATTACATGAGTTTAAAGCTTAAATCAGGTCCCAGCTTTCTTCTAAGCCACTTTATAAGTGTAAGCTCCCATTTCATTTCAAGGAGAAAATGATAAATGCGGAGGGAAGGAAGGAACAAAGAAATATGAGTAAATAGCCTTAGAGAGCAGAATTTAGACTTTCCAAAGAGCATGTAAACATGAGGTATTTCTTAGAAAGGGATTCCCTGCCTTAGGGGAAGGGGGCATACATAGGAGATCCTGTGCCACAAGCAGCAGCCAGTAGTGCTGATTTTCTGGGAGCGGTGTCAGAGCAGAACAAATCTGTATTCTGTGGATTGCCAAACGGGGAGTTACGCAGCAGGAATGTGTTTTTCTTATGTACGTCACCAGGACTGAAGAGACCTGCGCTCCCTGTTCTGTGGCACAGTATGGGATCCAGATGAAATTTGCAATGGTTTCTACCAGGGATTGGTACATAATGCAGATGTTGGGCAAGAAGACAAGGAGCATTTTCTCCTGCTGACTTTTTGTTTTTGTATGTGTATTTTTTCTGAAGTTGTGGAATATGAAATCCATTTGCACACGGGAGACTTGAAGAAAGCAGATGCCACTGGTGAGGCCTATCTTTGTATACAAGGAGAAAAGAGTGACTCAGGAAAACGATGGCTTAACTCGAGAAACAGCCTGATCACTTTTGCTAGAGGGCAGGTAAAACAACAAGGAAAAATGTAACTGAATCTGTGAATGTCTTTTTGTTAAAACTTATGTTTACATAAAACCTTTCATGGACGAGTATCAAAAATGCTAATGTTTTATATTACATAGAGATATAATTTTCTCTTGTAACTAGGAGGTGATTGTCTCCATAGGTAACGTTGCTTTTAAGCATCATCAGCGTTGAGCAACAGTGAAATGGTTAAGTCGATGAAGTAATTTTGAGTTGGACTAAATATACTCTAAAAGTTCTATTTTAATATTCCAGACTTTTAAGGCCAGGGAGGTATCAGTGCTTTGTTAAAATAAGCCTGATTGATAGAACTGGTCACATTTCTGTAGGATATCTTGCCTTTGTACCTACTTTAGACCACGACCTTTTCTTGTTAACTTTTCTGAACACGAAAGTCAGTGTTCCAAGCAGAGTTTTATTTTTTCATGTTTCCAATTCTTCCACCTACTTATTGCTTTTAAACATTGTAAATATATTCTTGCTTTTTGAGGCTTAAAGGCCTTTTCCTAGAAGAGTAATTCCTGGAGCAGTTATTGGCATGAGAACAAAGAACTAAAACAAATTTCAGATCAAAAGGAAATATCTGTTTCAGATCAAAAGGAAATGTCTAGCAGATACTTTACTAGACCCTACTGTTTGCTCTGAGTTTAGGTTTGGAAGATTTTTTTACTTTTGTTTTGAGGGAATCATAAAATCACTGCAAAGTACATAGGAATCTTCTTTTGCGGAGGGCAGGAGGGAGTATTTCATTGTTGTCAGCCAACCCAGATTATTTATTTTCTGATGTAGAAATCTAGAGAAATCTGCTTGCAGTATGCTTCATTTATTCTTTGAATGTGCCTCTGTTTATTTTATCTGCTTCTCTTTTCACTTCTAAAGATTGTAGAAGACACAATGGTTTTTGTATGAAAACCAAACTAAATATTTGTTAGTCATTATGTCCTCTGCATTCCTGTATTTTCTTAGAAGAAAGAAAAGTGGAAGAAAATATGCGTGCCCAATGTCATGTTTGTTAAGAACTGATCAAACTGCTAGCCTAGACTCCACAAAATAAATCTGAAAATAATAATGACAGGATAGTAGGGCTCATCTGGCTTTAAGGAGTAATGTAGGAAATTTATATTAAACTTTTTGGTGATATAGATAATAGTTATATATAATATATCTTAAAGATATTACCTTAGAGAAATCTGAACAGCAAGACTGCGTGCTACAATGGATAAGGTATCAATACAGACTGAAAGAGGGACTGATTCCTGTTTCTTTCAAATAACTAAACTGTCCTGAGCTTTTTTTTTCATTCTTTATTTTGTAAGAATGTATGTTAAATTTTCTTTAAACATAAAACTTGTAGAGAAAAATATGTGAACAATACAATTGACTTCTGTGAATACTCACTCCAGTGAGTATATAACTCATCTGCAAATTCACAAGGATTTTTTCTGTATAATCCAGATTCTGTGTCAGTTTTTGAATGGGCCTGTTCAGGAGGCTAAATCCTTCATCTGAAACTCTAAAGGGCTTTTCTATATCCTGGGCTATAGCACCCTAATCTTCTTCTTATAGAAAAGATTTCGAGTAACAGCTGTTTGGGTATTCATTCTCTCACAGTTTTCTTTACTCCAACTTGCCCTCAAATGCCTAATTCTCTGTTCTTAGTCTTTGCTCTTTTTTTCTACATGACTCTTGTGATCAATATGGTTCTCACAGGTAGCACGAATTTATGTATGTCATTGTACTTGGCAGCAACTATGGGAACAATACAACATTTTTATTGTTTGTTTTCAAACCCCCAAATTAGTCCCCAACTTTTGTCTGCAAATTGCATTTTCAACCCAACCTTTCCAAGACAACTGCTTCTGTCTACAGCAGGATAGCTCATGAAGTCACAAAAAATAAAAGAGTCTTACTTGTGGAGATTTTATTCTGCAGCTGGTTTCCCAAAAGAGTACACAAATCCATTCATGAATAGTATGTTTCCAAACCTCATTTCTTCAGGCCCAGTTCAAAAAAGCCAACAAGTACACACTTTAATCAATGTGTGTCCCCAGTGTCAGTATGGATACTTATGTGAGCTTTCCCATTGATTATGAAGGAAGATGACTGCGCAAAGAAGACAAACATTTATATGCAAGAAGGTGAATATACTGTGAAGATTTACAGTAGAGAAAAAAGGGAAGATTCCATGAGGTCTATTCATCATGCAAGTCTGTTGTATGTGGAAAATTTGACCTATTATAGAGTTGGCTTCAATGAAAAATCCTTATCCCAATAGCACAGTGGTTGAAACGTTCCCAGATACCATTCACTTCATTCCCATTTACATGCCTAATTACCACTAAATTAACTGTGAATTTTACTGAAAATGAAATTGCTCCGGATTTTCAGAATTATTAGACAACTATTGTTCATCAGTTTCACTGGGACTTAGGTTCTGGATCAAAGTAACTTTCAATACAAGTAGTAATTGATCTGATTTGGTTATTTCAGTCCACGAAGGTACTAGAAATGAGCACTTTATTGGTAGTGTGTGTATCTGATGTTTCCAAAATTACTTCCTATTAAATACAGCAGTATTTTGAAATTCATAATTCATAATACTAACTGGATCAGAAAATATCAGTTATAGCATGTAATGTTTAATTATGAACTCAAAGAAAATGGAATGGCATAAATGAGATAAATTTGCTCCCACTGAGATACAAAACAATGACCAGACACACAAGGCTAAACTGATACATATTCAAAAGCAGATACATATTAAGTTTAACTGAAATATCATTTTGATTATTTTCATACTGCAGGTGGATGTCTTCAAAATCAAAGCAGTATACCTTGGCAAATTGAACCAAGTTCTTGTTGGATTTAAGAGTCTAAAAAAAGGTCAGCTATTTTTTCAGTTAATGTATGGTAATAATAATGTAGATTATCAGATCTAGGAGATCCTGGAGCTTCAGAAATGTCATCAATTTAAGATTAAAAATCACAAGTGTTTTTTTAAAAGTTCCAGAAAATTTGAAATTGCTCTCCATTTTCTGCTGTTCATTATGTCTGTTGGACTATATACATCAAGTATCCAGCTTGGTTTTACTAAAATGTGCAAAGGATTCCTAGGAAATGTGACAATGTAAAATGGTAAAATTATACGTGAAACATTTCTCCATAAAAGTTACTACGTATTTATGAGTACAGTCAACAAAGCTTTTGTTTTTCAGGAAGCAATATGACATCATGCGTTTGCAATTTTTGACATTTTTTTCTTCCTGTCCATTTTTAGATGATGGACATTTTCATTTTAAAAGAGAATTTTTTTCAGGACTAAATGCTTCTAGGAAAAGATAAGAACAGAAAATCAGTTCATCAGATTGGGAAGTGGAACACAGAAGAAAGGCTGTTCTGGCCTCATAACTTTTCTTCTACTAACCCATGAGAAATATATTATTTTTTAAGGGATTCTGCATATGTGAGGTTGAGTGACAGATAAAAAGGCTGTACTTCCTGCAGCATTTTTTCTTGTCCTCCTTCCGACTCCACAGCAGCTGTTGGAGTTAAAGAAAATTGCTTACTTCTTAAAAATAAATAGCAACAGCAAGGAGCATCGTGAATTGATATTTTCTTCAATACTTTGGCTACAATTTTGGCCCATTGTTTTTTAAAGGCAACAGAACAGAGATTCTACAGATATCCTACTTCTGCACATAACGTTGATAATGGAGACAAGATTGTTCCAGAGCGTGATAAGCTGAGTCTCTTGTGCTTTTATCTTTGTCAAAAAAACAAGACTGTAAGATGACTCTGTAGGTTAAACTCAGACTCAGAAAAACTAATTTGGAGACTATTTCCCATATATTTCCTAGATGGTAACATCAAAATGCATGATCAAACTTTCATCGACTTCTCCAAGACTTGGAGTATAACCAAGTTTACCAAGACTCAGAGGTCTGAGTCTTCAAACGGTTTATTTCCAGAGAATCAACACAATGGTCTCAATCAAGAGAAAACCTTCAGCTGAAGTTTGTGCCTTATTAGATAGCATAGAACCTCACCAGAAAGAAAGTTGTGTTGAGTGGATTTTCTGATGGCTAATGTGGTAGAAATCCTGATCCTTTTTCCTTTAGGACATTGATAATATCATTTCCTATGGGGGACTTGTGTCTAGAGATCTCATACAGAAGCTTTTCCATCCTTTGGGACACTAATACACCATTAAATCAAATCTATCTCTATGTTTAATTTCACAAGATCTGTAAAAACTTAAAGACTTTTTCACTTTGTCGAATATTTTGGAGTGTAGGGGAACAGACAGAAACATATATTCACACAGCCAATATATTTTCAGAAGTCTTATTTCCTTAAGAAGTCCAGCAAAAGAAAACATTTTATTGGTTTTCTAAAGATAGAAAATTATGGTTGCATATGCAGAACATTTTGTTGCTTAAAAAGTATAAATTAATAATGTTCTGTTTATTTTCAATCAGATGAGTGGTTCTTGGAAAAAATCGTTATAAAAGAAGTCCTCTACCCTTTTTCTGCACATGTGTTTGTTCACAATGACTGGATCAATAAATGCTCCAAGAAAGATTTTGTAGAAGTGGCAATTCCGCTCAAAGGTAATACCAGCAGAAATGTCCCTCATTTGCATGAATCACTACTGCATGGCAGTGCAGAACAGAGCCAGTACAAGGCTACTTCACAATGTAGGCAGAACTGAGCATTGGCACCCCAATGGTGAGGGACAGGGGCCTGGACCAAGGTGAATCGTGCCTTCTGTAAACAAGGAGGAAGAAATTATGCCTGGGATCGAGAAGATGAAAATGGCAGTATTGAAAGAGTTTCCTATGGCAGCATGTACCCTGTCCTTGGAACAATACAGAGAAGATAGGCATGGCCCCTGCACGAGTGTGACATGGATTCATGAAGCAGCTGGCCTGGTTTTCTACACCTCTAGAGGGCTAAAATGAGTAATGAGGGTTTGGTGGCTTTGTTGCCTGACTTGCCTGTGCTAGATCCAGCACTACCAGGCAATGTAATCTTGTATCTTTTGGCTTATACTGCCTTATAACTTAGACATGGGCTCTGAATATGTGTTTGTTTTCATTGCAGAAACATCTGTGACATCTCTTCTCACAAAAAATTTTGATACTAAAAGCAGAGGACGATGGCAAACATGGGTGCACTGTACACAAGTACCAGAAGATGTTCATGATATTCAAGCCGTTGTATTTGGAAGAAAAGGGAAATCCCCTGCACAGAAAGTTCAGAATCTGAACGATAATCCATTTTTGGTCAGTTTCTTTTTTATTTCACACAAATCTTACAAATAATTTCAGTAAAGTAAGAGTTGTAGCCAACATATGTGAAGTTGTGTGGAATGATTTTTTATTTGTCAGAGTTAATGTTTATACTTCCATGTCTTAAATAAACAGCACTTGGAGAAATTCTCACATGTGGGCTAATACCTATCACTTATGAAAGCTCTCTTGACCAAATGCCAACTTTGACATGAAAAGCGTCATTAAATTTGAATTAAGACTAGTAGGCCTTAACAGTAAGGCAATAAATAATGAAGTTATTCCATACTTCCTTTACATTCTACTTCTCAAACCTCAACTAATCTGTTTTCACTACTTAGAAGCTGTGTCTCTCGACAATGAGCTTGGGCCTGGGCAAATATCAGTTCTGTAGTTTGCACATGAAGTTAATGGCAGCTTCTGGACAGGTGTGTGAACCTGGGTCACCCCTTTCAAAGGTTTTTATTCTTAAACATGGAAAAAAGAGTAATTACGCATCTTTTGCAAAAAGACAATATAAACATCACTTGCTTAACTGCTGCAAGATGAAAAGCTACAAGCAGCAGTGTATGATATGACTTATGGAAACCAGCCATCCTTTCTTTTGAGTGCTAGAATAACTGAGAACAGAACCAGTAGCCAGGGCTAAAAATCATCTTGAGTTCAAAATTTCAGTTCAAGTTTGAAAATAAAGATGTGATGGAGAGGAGGTGAATAGGAAAGGGAAGAGAAAAGAATAGCAATATGAATTCGGCTTGGAAATATAGAATCACTCATGCATTTCCTTGCTTTTCATGTGTTGGCCGAGGCTCTGCAGCCAATTCACCCAGTTAAAAATAAACATAAATTATGATGCAAATATGAGTCCAAATTAACTTGCAATCTTAATGGGACTTCCTCACCCTAACATTATTGTCCTTCATTAGTATTTTTGCTTATTTTATTTATCTTTTTACCTGGGCTTAAAGTATGTCATCCGAATTGTTACATACAACATATAGTTAATTTTTTTGTCTTTATTTTTCTAATAGTTGACTGTTGGTGATATTGGACATATAACAAAAGTTTCCTTTGTGTTATCTGGTCCACGCTTGGGAAGAGGAATTAAACTTCACAAGGTATTCCAAAAACACTACATATAAACTTGTAATATTCTTCATAATACCAGTAAATATCTTTTGTTGAGAGACAGATTGTTAGCTTTGCTTTGTACCACACTAGCAAGGCCATGCCTCTTCTGTCTCAGTTACCTGGTACCTACAGATGATTGCCTACAGCTTCCAGAACTCTTTGTGGGCAGATCTAACTTGTTTGTGCATGCTGAAGTGCATATAGCTGTACCTATTCACTGATATGCAGATCCATTCTGCATAGCTCATCATGACATGGAAGGCAGTGTTTTCTGCTGATGTTAGGAAATGTTAATCCCTGCATGAAAATACCTACAGTCTCCTGACACAGAGCAACCTACTTGTGGAAACCGATTAAGCTGATACTTTAGTATTTATTCATTACAACACAGTCATCAGTGGGCCTTAAACATCTGATTGCAGTTAACTATGTACTTAAGGTCTCACATAAAAAGGTATGGAAAAATGATTTAATGCTGTCAGTCTTATGATTCAACCAGATTTTAAATGTATACCTTTCCCCAGGGTGAGGAGGAAGATTGAATAGAAAGGTGTTGGGCCTGATAATACTTGGGCTTTGCTGAAATACTTAAACTTGAAGGTTAATGCAAAGAAAAATTGCATCAATGAGCTCTGCCTGTAGGCAAGGGCCCAAAAAGCATTGTGGACATAGCATTGAATTATTCTGAAGTTAGTAAAAGAATGTTTTTCTGAACTGGGCCACACAGTACCTTAACCCTACTATGGATTTAAAAGATCAAAGGATGATTCCCTAAATGAATAAACAGTCCAGAAACTGTTCTGATGGGAAATGCTAGAGACAGCTTCATTCCAGGCTAAACTTTGAATGGGTTTATGGTACTCAAAGGAACATTAAGTCTGAGTTTATGAGCTCCTCTGAGGATAGACAAGGAGTTTTTCTTGTTCATATTTTCTCCTCAAATTTGTTCTTTGTCAGCTAATTTTGTAGTCTCAGTTTAGGCTACAAGAATGGAAAGAATAGGTAAGCAAAACTAATTTCGCATTTTAAGTATGCATCTCCAGGCCATTGATAAAGCATTCAAAAAATATGTTGACATTACCCTCACTATATCCATTGTGTGATTATGTAATATAAGATTTCAGCCTCCAGAACTGGTGACTCAAAATATGGCAGGAAATTCATAAATGTAAGAGTTTGCTTTCTGCTTTCTTTTCAAAGACAACCCTCTGCAAATGGCTAAGTGATTTTTGTTCATACTTTTAAATACTTCAAAAGTTATTTAATAATTGTTTTATTAGTAGCTATAAACTGTTACAATCTACAACAAGTCAAAAGGTTGCTATAGACCTATGTAGTCTCTTCTACTGGTGCACTTACAACCCACAAAATAAGCCACAATAACATATACTGCTGGTGCCAGTAATATGCTTATAACATCTGTTACTCACTTATTAGTCTGTTCATAAATTATTTATACATGGAAGCATAATCTAAAATGTAACAAGTTGGTTCTGCTTTAATAGAACTCTTACAGTGCAGCAAAAAATAGAGATGCTGTATAGAAATAGAAAGACTACAGGAGGCAGCCAGTATGTATAAGCTCACTATGCATCAGTGGTCAAACCCAGCCCCAACTGAAAAGAATTCCCTTCCTTGCTTTCTCCTTAAATGAAAGAAGTAATAGCCAAAGTTTCAGAAATTTCACAAAAACACAGATCACAGATGAAACTGCAAAGGTTAAAAAGGAGAGAAAATCCCTACATTCCTTTTGATACTCTTTTCTCTATTCTGGTGTTTACAGCAGCTTCAGAGTACCAGACTTTTTCCTGTTATCTCCTATGGTTTTCTGCACAGTTCTGTAGAAAATGATATAACCTTAGCTAAAATTTATGTCTTTTCTGTAACTTTTGAAGGTTTATGTACTCTAGAATGAGTAGCTTTTTCTTGCTCAAAAATAAAGTTTCTGGCTCTTTCCAAAATAAAATACAAAATCACTTTTACTTTTGTATAGAATATAAAAACACTATATGATTTGGAGATAAAGTTCACACTTAGATGTAATCTTACAACTAACAAGAATTTGTCAGGTACATTTTATTTTAAGGCCAAAGACTGCATAAATTTACACATCTCTTTTTTATGAGTCCAGTTTCTGCAGATCGTCTGCCTGCATATGCAGGTAACCCTTAGTCCAGTTTTAATACGGATAGGAGTTTGTGATACTTATTGATATTTAGATAGGGATGTTTATATTGATAGAAGTTAGGGAGGATATTTTTGTATGAGAATAAGTTAGACATTTAGTGTGAGAAAATTCACTTATTGCAAGTACAAAAAATGGGTAAACAACTGGCTGCAATTTTAGTGGAATTTAATACTATCTAAAGAAAATGCTCTTTATTCAAGTAATTAATGGTTTAATTCTGGAAATAGTCATGGGGAATTGTTTATTTTCATCTGGAAGCTTTGTGCCTGATCTTGTGAAGAACTGGGCACAAAGCATAAGCAGGAATGGAAAATGTTCAGTAATTACATTTCTAGGAATTCAAGGGCAAGATAGTCTGACAAAATTTTTAAAAGTGGAACTGTCAAATTCCTAATAATTTCAATTATATAATTCAATTATATAAATGTCTATGCATTTCAAAGCTTGCACTTGAAGTCTATGTAAGGAAATCTGTACTCAGGATTTCCAAACAGTGGTATGTTTATCCTGTACAATAAGCCACAAACTTTTGTTGCTGCTCCTTCTGTCAGTACTGGTAATAAGTCACCTCAGTAATTTTGGGAATCCCAGCCTAAGGATTTCAATTACTTAATGTCTTGATGAAATTAAGTTTTTGTTTCATTTTGTTTTGGTTTTTTAATGTCTTGGATATAATATTTCTATACAAAGAATTTCTAAAGGCTGAAGAAACCATTTCTGCAAACTTGTAGTCATTAGCTATGCATCAAGTTCAATCATGCACATAATAGTTACCAGAAATGTTTCTGCATATGCTTGATATTTTGTCATTCTGTATTTTATAACCTGACCTAGGATAAAGTTCACGATCTGAGTTGCCCTCCTGTGAACCTGATCTCCGCATTGACTGCCTCAGTAGCTGGGATAGGTGGGCTCCCAAGGCTGTGCTTCCTCAGTTGGTTTGGAGGTTCACAAATTTGGAACCTAATTTGTTCAGTCTCCACTGAGTATTTAAAGTCAGGTGGCATGAAGCTGGACCTAAGCTCACGCCTTCTATTGGAATTCATTCTTCAAATAACTTATTTCCACAGGGACCCCCAAAGGCCACTGGACACCTAATTTCTGCCAACTTTGAAAATCCTAGCTGAGATATAGCAAGTCACATGTAAACAAATAAAAAGCAAAACAAATGTTTTTGCAAAATAGGCATACGCTATTAAGATTGATGTAACTGTATTCATTCATTTGACATTCTGAAATTGCAAGTATATACAGGTCAATTTAATCCGTATCCTTCATTGGTTCCCTACAAATGGGTCCTATGCCTGTATCGATATGCAATGAAGAATACACCTATAAACATCAGGCTGCAGAATCAGCGGCTTGCAGCAACTACTATAGCTCTTTTTTTGCAGAATCAGGTAGCTTTTATAAAGTGTGTGCAGCCGTTAACAATAGGAAGAAATGTCAGTTTCTGTTGGGATGGAAATAAGAAATGAAATAATTCAGATAAATGAATTTCTTCTGATTCTGCCTGCAGCTTCGGCTAAAAGACCTGGACACTAAACAAGAGTTGGGTTTTCACACTGAAACCCGATGTCTGTTTGGAGAAGATGGATCTGAGACTGTGACAGAGCTAGCAGTGGTCAGGCCAGACAAGCCACCACTCAGGGGTATGCTGGTGAACTAAAAAATAAATACACGAGCAAATGCACACACACAGGCACACAAAATTGTGAACTGCCTAATGGGATGAACACAATTGGGCAAGATTGCAAAGCTTTTTATGTGTATTAAAAAAACACTCGAAATTATTTTTAAAGATTCATTCAATATACATGTAAACCATGTGGGGTCTTTAATAATGTGTATTGTTCAAGCATTTTTTCTGTTTTAAGACAACTGATGTGTTGTTTTCACTAGGCTAAGTACCAATTGAAAGTCTGAAAAATACGCAAAGCCCAATTAGTATATTTCTGTTGAAATTTTCAAAACCCAACTAATTTACACTCGGTGAGGGACTAAATCACAGATTTTAAAAAGGCATGTGCAAAGTCATAATGGCATGAAGCACAAAAAGAAAAACAATCTTTTCTGAAGTTTTCTTCAAGACCCATTTCTGCCCCAGAAGCTCTGTTTCATTTCATCATTATATTTAAAATATAACATCTTCCTTTGTACTGATTACATTTTATAAAATATTTAGAAAAGAATTCTCATTCATTATATTCTATGAACAGAATCTTAGTTAAAATATTTAAAACTTTTTGCATTTAATATCTAACTGAAGGCTAGACTGCAAATGGAAATATACCTTAACAGTCTGTTATAACATTTAATTCTTCACAGAGCTTACAGAACCCATTAAAAAAATCCTCTGTCATGCTGCCTCAAGGAATACGTACTATATAACTCATCAGACAAAAGTCATGGCAAGCCATCCTTTGTGGTGAAGAATAATAATAACAATGCATATCTGTATAAATAGCTGAGCCATTTCTCCTGAACATATTAATGGATATTGGCCATAACTATCAAAATGCCAGACTAAAACAGAATTCATCTGATCCAGAACAAAAAGTGTATTTCATCTGTTATATCTGTGTTCTTTCTTTGGTAAAATGTTGTTAGAGTTGATAAATCTTAACTCAGTTTAAGACCTTTAATTCCTACAAGAATTCAAGGCTTTTTACAAAGCCTGATAAAATCAGTGTGATGATTCTTTCAGTTGATTTCAGTGACCACTGGATAAGACTCCAGAATGACGACATTTGCTTTTTCTGTAATGTAAGCATGGATTGTTGCATTGATTCATAACAGACATTTAATCTCTAGTGCTGTACTGTGCTGTTGTGAAGTAGTTAGCAATCTATTTGAAACTCAGACAGAACATTAATGTCAATTATTATAACTTCATTCCTTGGTCTTGAAATTAATATTTTACCTAAAATAAATTGGTTTATGATGTTTGGCAATTACATTGCTAAATAGTCTGATTTGGTAATGTCTTGTGTCACTGATTTTTCATTACAGGAGTTCTTTACTCGATCAGTGTTTACACAGGAACATTGCCTGCATCAGGGACTGATGCAGATGTATTTATCACAGTATTTGGAGAACAAGGAGATTCCTGCAAAAGGAGACTAAGACACTCAAATTTTGAAAGAGGACAGGTTAGTACTGAGTTATTTTCCTTACATGTTTGCTTAATGCATTTTATTTTATTACTTTCTTCCAATACCATATTTTTTTTCAATTATCAAATACAAGCATTGGTGTTACACCGTGGAAAAGCTCTGTTGCTTACTCAGTATAGACATTTTACCTGAACTGGGATTACGGTTTAAGAATAATTCAAGTACCAATAAATTTAAAACCCACAAACCATCAGTAACTGTTCTTAGAAACGGGAATTGAACCCAAAGATATATAAAATTCTGTGGCTTAGTTTTCAGTTATTTGTGAAGCCGATACAGAAATATCAAGGCTATTTCCTGTGACTGCTCCTTCAAAATCTGGGGTTTTTTAATGATCTCTCCAGATATAGTTGAAAGAGAGGTTTTAAATGTGTTAGCTACTATACGTTAATTAATCAATTTATATATAGAATTGCAAACAGGTAAAGCTGCTTGTAAACATACTGTGACTGCTCAAGATAAATCCTAGGAGAGATTTTCTGGTTAACCTTTGCTGATTACCATATTAATGATTATATCTACACAACATGTTCACACATACCCTGAACTCGGCCCGGATATGACTAGATAGGATTTAAAGAGACTTTTCAATTGATCACTGTATAATAAAGCAGGATCCTCTATACTTATTTCATACCATTTCTTAAGACCTCTCATGGCTGAGATGCCATAACTTTCCTAGGCAACCTGTTCCACTGCTTTGCTACCCTTGCCCTTAGACAATTCTTCCTTAATTTTCTTTATAATGTCAAAATATTTTCTCAAGCATAAAACCACAGAAACCAGCCATGTCATCCTTGTGTGGCATAGTCATTGATAATTTTTCTTCTATGAATTTGTGTAAATTCTTTTTAAACATGTGATGAGTATCCTCAGTCTCCTGTGGCAGTATGGACTGCACTTGATGCAACCTGCGTAAAACTTCCACATACTAGTTTCATGTGATTTCCCTTCTTCTTTTACAGGAAGATACAGTGAATGTTTTTTTCTCTGTCACCCTCTCTTTGTTATTCTTGATTTTATAGAAATCTATCCTCTGCGCACTTTTTTGTCACTGGATTGTTCATTGTTCCTTGTGTAGAAGAACGTCTCTTTAATCATGCTACTTACACTTTCCTATATCTTTTCTGACTCTTTGGTAATACATTTGCAACCTCTTTAAAAATTTGCCATCACCTCCTCTGCTTCTCTTTTTTCCTCTTTGTCAGAGTTCTGTTGGATCAGCTCTAGGTACCATCTTCAGACAACTGTTGCTCTAAATGGACTGTGATATAGTGTACAGAGCACTCACAGGCAGGATGCCTACATTCATTTCTAAGCTCAGCCACTGGTTTACCTGGTGATCTGAATGTGTCCTTTTACCTTCCTTATGTCCCTCATTTCCCACTGTAAAATTAAGATAACCGATAGTTTAGGCAAGAATGAAAAGAGGTAAGCATATATATTTCAATGAAGTTTACTTCCCTTTTTATTTATTACTGAGGAAAATTAAATACATCTTTTAAAAATATGCTTAACTCTCCTTTTCATATCAATAACCTAGTTCTAGATTGATAACAGTATTTAGTGTCTTGGTATCTAGTGAAATTACTATGCATTGGGAGATATTTAATAATTTGGCCATAGTCTTCCCACCCAAAGTAATTAGGCATGTTTTTCTTTCCTTTTCTTACAGTCTCTTGCAACCTTTTTTTATTTTTTTTAAAGATGTCATTGTTTGCAGAATCCTGCTGCCTTAGTCCAAAATGTGCTGTTAAAATATAGGAAGAGGTTTGTGATGTTGATTGCCTGGATAATATTATTAAAAATACAGGTTAATTCTTCCCATTTTTGAGGGCAAGTGCTTATAGGCAATTAGAAGAGTTAATAAAAGACATAAAGGTACATAGTTTGTGACATAACCTGGAGAAGAGGTCTAAAAAGAAATAATTTACATGGCGCTTTCAAGCTGGACATTAATACAGAGTCAGTGACACAGCTCTTAAAGAAATTGGAGCCACTATATTAAGCAATAGAGAAGAGTGCTGAGTGTCTTCTCAAGCAGATCCTTTGTTTTAGGTGAACTATTTTTGTACTGTGGACCATGGAAGTTTTCTTCAGCTTAGATATTTTGTGTATTCATGTTCCTCATTGTGCAATAGGTCCTTGGGAAAGGGTTGAGCAGTGAGATGGCAAAAGTTCTGATGATACTAAGTTATTTAAAGTAATAAATATGAAAGTTTGTGGCAGAGATTGCAGAAGGACCTCAAACAGGGTGACTGAGTAATAAAATGGCAGATTAAATTCATTGTAGCTAAATGAAACACAGTGGCTGTGAGGGGAAAACCCCCTTAAATTTGCATGCAAAATGATGGGCTCTGAAATAGCTTTTACCCATAGGAAAGTGACCCTGGCATTAGAATAGCTCTGTAATGATGTCAGCCCAGTGCTCAGTAGAGGCAAAACCAAAGGAAAAGAGAACAGATTGAACATTTAGGAATTATTAGAAAAAGGAAAAAACCCAGCCACCCCAAAGTAGAAAATACAGTCATGCCTCCAGGTAAGTTCTCTAGTGCGGATGCATAATAGATGCTGTGTTTTGTTCTGATTCACTTGTCTTAAGAAGTGCAAGAATCATGTCAAGTGATATGAAATATCTTCCATACAAGGAACAACTATGCAAACAAGTACTGTTTGGCCTGGAAAAGGCATGATGAGAGGAAGGGAGAGGGAGATAAGAAATAAAAAATGGCATAGGGAAAATGAGTAATTCTACTTTCTCATGAAATACAAGGGCTCAAGAGCATTAGATGAAAACTGCAGGTGGCAGATTCAAAACAAAAGGAGGTGGCTTTTTACACAGTGCATAATTAATCCATTTTACTTTCTTGCACAAGATGTTGCAGATGGTAAAATGCATGTTGGTGCAAAAAGCCATTGCACATTGTCATGGAAGACAACTTAACACTGAGGGCTGTTAAGTGCCAAGATACAATCTCTGTCTCAGGAAATCTCTGAACCACAAATTGCTAAAGCCTGAGAGACTTTATATTCAGGAAGCATCTCTATATATTTGCCCTGTTTTTCAACTCTTCCCTAGAAATCCGTTATTGGTAGCTGTTGGCAACAGGATTCTGGACTAGATGGAACTGCGGTCTGACATACTACTACCAGTCTTACGTTCTTTTTACATAGAAGTAACTTAATTAAGAAGTTGGAATGAGGTTTTAGTGAGAGTATCTAAGAATAAAGGGTGAAATGAAAGGATGTAAAGGGCAAGCTGTCTTGAGAGAAAAGATTACGTCAGCAATATCCCTGGCAAATATGGAATGGACAGGCAAAGAAAACAACGTTAAGGAAACTTGAGATATGAAAAAAAGGATCTCTCTTGACTGATAAAGGACTGGAATATAAGAAAGCTAGGAAGACAGAAAATTGCAACAAAGTGTAAGAAAAGAGAGTAAAGTTGATCTAATTACTGCAGAAAGTAAGGCCAGTTTATATTTATTTAAGTGATTGTATGTCTAACTTTTTCACCAGTTTAATGGGTTAAATAAATGAGGATTGTAATTTTGCCTAGCTAACACTTTATCTAAAGCAAGACAATTTAAATAAAATCCTTTTGGCTTTCATTAATCACACTTCCAGTAGTGTGTTTAATGCAGTTCCGAATGTCTTTATACTGAGGGGGAAAAAAAAGAAATGTAGTGACATCAACCAAAAGTACATTCTTGCTAATGCTGAGGGAGTAGGCAATTTAATGTATTATTATGAGAACTCATTGATAACAATGGATGATTATGACCACTGTTGTCTAATGACTGTTAATTATTATCACAAAGAATGAGACTAATGATAGGCCCCTTTTTCAGACAGAGTTAGCTGTGAAGGAACATGAATATTAGCAATACAGGCTATTTCCTCTAAGTCAGAGGTCATGTAGACTGACAAGAAAATTATATTTGGCTCAGAAATACAAAGAATAAAATTAAAAAGCAATGAGTGCTTCCAAAGAGTTATTTACAAGATGTTCCTCACAGCTAGATCTTATTTTGGGTTACATATGCATTACATGAAGGGGTATAACTTGCCATGGTAACTGTTTGGGGAGATTGTGGATATAACAAGGTAAGAATGCTGGAAGTCCTAAGGCTGTGATAGGAATAATAACTCTGATGTTTTCTTTTTCTGAGCACACTGTAGAGAATAGTCCGACACAGACAGGAGAATGGACCAGATGACATAATTCTTTCTAAAAATCATCTCTTCCTTTGTTGCTTTCTGGTCCTCATGCTTTTTCCTGCCTGGTGGCAAATTGGTTGGCAACAAATAAAAATTATAGCGTCTGTTTCTACTATCCATCTGGGGTTTTTTTAATGTCACCCACACACATGCCCGTGTATCTACCCACCCACTCATATTATCTCTTGCACGGAACACATTCATTCTCTCACTCACATAATTTATTCATCCCAACATGCACTAGTGCAGTTGCCATTTAGCTTTTGTTTACTGGTAGCCGTAGCAATATTTAAACAGATGTCTATTTACATCCAAAGAGCACATCAATTCTTGCCTGTATGCGTGCACAGCCTTAGTTATAGTTTCTAATGTCAGTATCTTCCTTTGTTTGCATAGTCATCAACAGTGTCAGTATTTCTGTTCAGAGTTTAATAATACGACATTTCCCATTTGAAAAATAGGATGTCTTAGAATATAAAAGACTTTGAAATGTTTTAAAATAAAATGCCTTATCTAACCCAAAGTTCAATTTACTAGGCCTATCCTGATATTTGAAGCACTCACTTTGTTTCAGTTATGAGGGACTGGTCGAACTTCAATTTTCATGAGACTTCTGTAAGTAAATTAATGATCAGAGGTTTCTTTCTACCCAAAATAGTGGAATGTTTTTCATAATAAAGCCTGGGATGCAGTGATCATGAACATACATTGGAACATTGGTACAGGAAAAACATACATATTCAAGGATCCACATATTTTCTGAACAGGGTCTCCAAATATGAATGTCAGCCTATAATATCTTTCTTTACTATCAGAAAGGAAAAGATACTTCAGCATTGAAAGGAATCTGTCTTTCAAACATAATCTTCTTAATGACGGAGGATAAAATAGATGGTTTAATCAGTTTGCTATTCATTTTGCCTTTACCTTCTCAGGTTTGTATCTCTGAAATCAGAGCAGTTGACCTTGGACAGTTAAGCAAAGTGCTTGTTGAACACCGTAATGTGGGTTATGGAGCTGGATGGTACTTGGACCAAATTGTCATCCATGAATCAGGCAAGACTGATGGCCAATATGCATTTCTTTGCCAGCAATGGTTAGACAGTGGAGTTGGTGACGCACAGATGGAACGAATGTTGAAACTTCTTGGAAAAGTCAGGAACGGGATGTTGACAGGAAAGATTTATGGTAAGGTCCAAAATCATCAAAGCTCCTTCCAGCTTTTATTTTAATTGTAATTCATATTATTTTGGGTGTTATTTTTAAGACAAAAAGCAAAATATAGAAATAATATAGCTTAAATGTGAGTTGCATCTCTCACACAAATTGTCTCTCCAAACACTTTCTAGAGCTGGTAAATACAATTATAATATTCAGGGAAGAAAGACTAGAGCAGAAGGGAGATATTAAGTGACGGAGGTAATGAAGGAACTATGTTTTTAGTTGAGGCTAGAAAAAAGCTGAAGCAGAAAGAGGTAGGTTGTTCCATATGGCAGTCAATGCAGAGCAGAAGGCTCCTGCAACAGTAATGAAATCACAAGAAGAGATACAAAAACTCTTTTAGCAGAATGAGATTTTCCCGTATGTTCATATATTTGCAGAAAGCATTTGCTTTTATTTGCAGTTTTCTTTTTTACTTACATCAATGGCACAAGTTCTTGCAAACAGTTAGTTGACCTGAACCCCACATCCTATTCAAATTGTTTAATGAAAAAAAGATGAAAATTCAGAAACAACTTAGACACTGAAAACATGGTAAGTCTTTTATGCTTTGCCAGAGTACTGGATTTCTTAGCTCTCTCTCATGTCTTTTTTGAAGAGGTGTAAAATGTTGGTTTGCGTCCATTTATGAAATCTGAATCAGAACTGGTAGACCAAACCATATAAAGTTTAACTAATCTGAAGGTGTGAATTTGCATTCTATATCAGCAGTTTTGTAAATTGATCTTTATTAATTTCTATGCTCATGGATATTTCATTTTATGCTCAGAGAGTTTTATATCATACATAGTTGCAGACACAGTTAGTAGTGTGTATCCTCATATTTAGCTACCTGTACTTAGTCCACTACCAAATATCTTAGAGCATCTAAAGAAATAGAAAAATAATGTCACTGAGACAACAGAAGGACAGAATACCATGGAAATATAAGGATAGGATGAACAGCTAGAGTAGTGACAATTTCAGAATAAGAAATAGCTGTATTGCACTACTACAAGTATTCCAGGCCTCTCAAAAAATAGATTCCATAGGTGCCCTACATAATCCACAGAGCGAGGCAGGCGTCTCCTGAGGGTAATCCAGAGCAGAAGCCTAAGGCTGGTCAGAGTCTGTCACATCTTTCTTCACTGATAATATGAAAAGTGAGATAAATCTTGTATCCTTGTTTATGCACCTTAATTAGTGTCTGAATGTAGCTATGTAAAAACATTTTCCTTCCTCTGTTTCCCACACACACATAGTCCTCAAAAATCTGGGTCAGACTTGCTAATATTTTCCAGTCTATGATTATTAATATTCAGCTCTGTATCTATTGAAAATCAGTTCTGGTCTGGGTGTATAATAACCTTAGAAAGAATATGACAAGTAAGCAGAGAGCCTATAAGGAATGGAGAAATAAAAGACTGATCAGCAAAGAGCGGTATACCTTAGAGGTCAGAAAGTATATGGATACAATGGGACTTACTAAATGTCAAGCTGAGTCAGATTTTATAAAAGAATTAAAACAAATAGTAAAGGTTCTTCAACCATTTACTTATAAAAAGAAGCTGGAAAGATGTGTAACTATGCATGAACAATGGAGTGCAGACTGAAGGTGATGTAGGTAAAATCCCTAAACAAATAGAATACTTTGTTTTCATTAAGGAACCATATGTTGGCAATGGAAGCAAAACCAAAATTAGTAATGGGAATGAAGTTATTGGAAATCACCAAATCTGAAATGCAAATAGAACTTCAACTTTCATGTAGTCAAACAGTGACAACCAAAGGAGTCGTTAGCCCAGAATATTGAAGGAATGGGGAAATGAAGTGGCAGATCTAGTAGCAAGGATTTCAAACAATTTTATGAAGACAAAAGGTAGGACTTGAAAATAGCAAAGGTAATACCTCCATCTAAAAACCAGAAAGCATAATGTAGGTGACTATAGACCTAGTAATCGATCACATGCAAACCTTTATAACGTACTTTGAAGAAAAGAATAGTTAAGGTAATAGAGGCAAATAGGAAATGAGAAGGAATGCATCATGACTTTACTAGAGATAGATTGTAAAACAAAGTTGATACTCTTTAGAAATATTTTCCAGTAAGAAAAATGTAATGACATCTAATCTGTCTAAGTTTCTGTACTGAATTTTATTTGCTTTATGGGAAATTATTAGGTAATAATAAGAAAGTGGAAAGTAGTAGTAAAAGGAAGAATTGTAAAGAGATGGAGAAGAGAGAATTAATATGCTGATGAAATCTATTGGTGCTACAAAGCTGAGAGTACTATCAGGACATGAAGAGGTTGTGTGATAAACTTTGAGAACTGGAGGAAAGCAATGGAACTAAATTCTGTAGCACAAAGCTTGAATACAATTAGGCGTAAACCCAACTAAATATTTGACCTCTTAATTCTGGTACAGGTTCCTAATTTCCCTTGATTTTTTTTTTAAATTAGGAACTAAATAGTAGCTAAGAGTCTAAAAACTGTATTGGATCCCCATGTCTTGTAACGATTTCTGCTACAAGAGTTCATCAGCAGGATACGACTAGGAGAAATACCTGGGTTTGCTATATGATCGATCACAGGATAATTTTTTAGACAGTAATGTGACGTGTCTGTGAGTAAAGTAGTTGTGATTCCGCAATGTATGTAGGCATTATCAGTGAAGACAGAAAAGAATTAATGCTACTAGAGAGAAACAGTGATATTTGACTGGGAATGCTGTGTGCAATTGTGGTCACCTCTGTCCAGAAGGACGGGTTCAAGCTGGAAAAGCTGTAAAGAAGACATGATGACTGGGAATATGGCAAGTCTTTGTTGTGAAAGGTTACTGAAAAAACTTGACATATTCAGACTAGCAAATTAAATGCTCAAAATGGACACAGTTGTGATCTATCAACTTAATGGTGGCTTACACATCAAGGAGGGAAAAGAGTTGTTTAAGCTAGCAGACAAAGTTGTTGTAAAAATAAATGGGTTTCAGCAGTCCGTTAATGCCATTCTGTGAAAATTAAAAGATTTCTGAGAAAGAAAGAATGAATTTTTAGCATAGCTCTCTTTTAGACTTAACTAAAGAGAAGGAAAGAAGCTTAATGTAGCTGCTTTTAAATCGGATCTTGACAGATTTATCAGAGATTATACAATATAGTTAACATGTAATAGCAGCGTATGGTACTGTATGATGCAACCAAGATAGTCCTTCCATTCAGTCTTCCTAGGCAGTTATACATTGATAGTTTAAAGGCTTAATATTTCAGTACTAAAGGGCTAAAAAATCTTGGATTATGTCACAGGGGATATGGTAAATTTTCATTTGACTTCTGGTTTTTCATGGATATCATTGGTTTCATTTATATTTAATGTTCATAGACATGAAAGTGGTAGCTGTTTATGATTATCCATAAAGTCATAACATCTGAAGTTATTTTAGATTATTTTAAAGATGGTGAGTACTAACTTTTTACCTTCACCACGTCCTGAATTTATGGCACAGATCCTCACCTAATCTAAAGTAATAAAGCTTTATTTGCATTAGTTTATAGTAGGAGATAAAGATTTGCCTGTTGTGGTTAGGAAGCTGGACTTTACAGGACTATGGACATAAACTCAGAAAGTCACTGTTTCCATTACTCAAAGTAAAATACTCTGTTTTACAAAATAGCTATTTGAAAGTATTAAATCCATAATTTGCCTCACTTTGCATAAACAGAGCTAAGTTGTCTTAATAAAAAAATGGTCATGCTCAATTCTGCACCAGCCCAGGTGACTAAAGCCTCTCTGTAGGAGTAATGATTTTTTAAAATGGAAAACATGGTTTTGATAGCCCTGAATTTTCCATATATGCTATTAACATGAATTAAAATGTTAAAGCTAGCTAAATCAGTGGGATTTTTTTGATGGGTACAAGTTTCTGATCCTGAAAACTGGAGGTTTAACTAAATATCCGTTCAGTATAGAGTTACAGAAGTTACTCAGAAGCCTACCTGGTATCAGTCTGCAGTCCTTATGAGCCTTCAGGTGACTGCCAATTCATCTAGAATGTTTAAGAGACTAAGTGCTTCAAACCAGACCTTTAGTTTGAACACGAGCTACTATTCTTTTACAGTATAATTTTGCAATTTTTTTAAAGTAAAACTGCTGGTTTTGAGTATTTTCTGTGTCCCTAAAGTAGGCAAATGTATATGCTGTTATATAGGACTATTTTTAATCTCTCAGCAAACATCACTTCTTCACAGAAGAAATGGATAAAGTTTGGTACTTTGCTGGCATGATAATTGTGGTGATCTGTGATAAAAATATCACATTTCAAGCTCTGAACCAGTTTATCTCATCAGCATCTTGTTATAGAATATATGTAGCAAATTTTAACATTCTAGTATAAGTAGCTCCTCAAAATGTTAAAATGAAAAAATACCCTCCCCTGACCAAAGGCAAACCTGATAACCAGTAACTAGGTGAAAATATGCTGGTTTTGAGTGGTGATTAGTAAGAAAAAAAAATTAAAATCATCAGAGGAAACATTTATGGGGGGGAAAAAATCAACACATTGGCATGGCTCTTCGTAACTCTGTAATATGGAACTGGTGGTCTTATCTGCATAGTGCTACTGGAGTGGCCCATCCCTAAAGGGTCAGCTGTCACTACAGAAGGGCTGGTGTCCAAATCTGCTTCTCACTAAATCAATGATAATGACTGAACCTGTTACATGCCAATATTGTAGCTCAGTGCAAAGGTGGGAATGGGTTGCTAGTCACTCACTAACTCACCCTGTTACAAATTGCTGTATTATTTTGGATATTCAGCAAAGCCATTAATTTTTTTCTACTTTTTTGTTTCAACAGGGACTTGGGATGTCCTTGTCACAACTAGTGATATTTCTTCCAGTTCCGTGAATCCTAAAATGTCTCTAACTGTATGTGGTGAAAAAGGTACCTGTACTTCAGTCATATTCCCCAAAGGATCCCTTAAAAAAAAGCAGATTTATGAGACTTCAATTGAACTAAATAAGAAATTTAATACTATATTCAAAGTTCGCCTAGAAATTGAAGAAGCTGGAGAAGGAGAGACTTGGCATTGCCATGAGGTAAAAAATAAAAACTAAAGCAATTACTTATTGTGCTTTATTGTAAAATTCTCCTTTTTTTCATATTCTATGGTTATTGCTTCCAGTTTCCAGTTCTGTTTGAAATTGCATAATTTTTAATTTATAAAAGTAAGGGTATCTGGTAACAACACTTGTAGAGTGATAACTTCAGAGACTGCTCAAAACAGTCACTATGATAGCTACGGATAACAAAAATCTTGTAAACTTAGGTGGATTTCTGGAGGTCGTATATATAGATATACCATCATCTATAGCATATCCAGTGGTGTCTTTCAGAACTGTACCCACTGGCATACACTGCAGTATTTACATAACTCCAAATTGGCTGTTACATGTTGTAGACTCAGTGATCCAAGGCAAATAATTAAGCCAGACACTAGAAATGCCTTTTGATGAAAATATCTGCCTTTTAAGTTGGCATGTGAAAAAAAAGAAGTGAATAGCAAAAGTGACAATCTTTCTTCTCTTGTCCAAGATGCTGAAGCTAAAATCTGACATCGCACTGAAATTGCTGTGGCACTTCACTATACAAAAAATATCTTTATCCTCTTATGCTGGCAAAATAAAAAGAAGTCTAAGGGAAAGAATCATCTTTCAAATTGTAGACACACTTTTGTCCATTAATGTTTGTATTTTGTTCTCATTAAAAACTGCAGAAAAAATAATTTTCCTGTCCAATACATGATATTAATGAGCTGAACCCCCTGACATTTAAATGGTAGGCAAGTTGTTAATTTCATCTTCGTAGCCAGATGAAATAGTCATCTAACAAATCTATTGATAAAATGAAGTCTGCTTCTTGGATATTGTAGGAGACAGTGGATCACAGTAAAAATTTCAGAACAGAAACTTGGCAGTTGAAAACAGTGACATCTATTAGCCTGTTTTACTTCATTAGCTCAGAACAATGACTCAAAGCTAAGTTAGAAAAAAATCAACATAATTTATATAAGTAAGGAAAAGATGCACATTTACATTAGGTAGGATTAGAAAGAGAAAGAAAATATAAATGCCCCTGCTTTGGGGTATATGTAAACTATTGGGGTTTTAGGAAGACATTTCCTCTGTTATTCCATGGATTCCATAGCAGGACTAACTGAATCCTTGTATGAAATAACTAGGTTGGTATAAGAGGTTGTGGATAATATCTGTTATTAAAGACAGGTTAGCAGTCTATTTACACTGCTGGTTAGAAAAAGAATGGTAATTTCTATGCTATTTTATTTTGATTTTACAAGATTGCACCTCACAGAGAGTCTGAGATTTTCCCCTTCTATCACAAGTAAATGCAGGTGCAGTTGATTGAATTCCATATTTAGATTCAGAATTCACTTTTATAACCATAACTGCAAAATAATTCTCTTGATGTTTTTGAGGAAATTGAAATAATTATAAAATAAGGTCCAGAACAAAATTAATTAAGATATGCTTTTTCTAAAGCATGTAATAGCTAACATCTTTATTCTTGCTTCTTTCACTTCTTGAAGAAATAAAGCACAGTAAAAGAAATCTGATTTTCAAGAAACAGTTCAGGAATGTAGATGTTCGTATGAATGGGAAATTGTATTAACATTATACGTTACACTGCATTTTAAAAAATCTTTTCAATCTGCCTATCATAATGAAAAATAATAGGAGTCTTTTGAAGACAAAATAATGCTGCCATCTCCTAGTGACAATTGCTAACCAAAGATGGTTGAGCTTACTGGGTTAAGGGTTTGGTCATTTTAGTGAGTTAAGTCATGAAGAAATGTATGAGTGAATTCCCTGTGCCCTTTTCAAAGCAGGGTTACTTCCTGCAATGTATTTTCAAATATGTTGTCTGGTCTAGCTTTAAATGTTTTAGAAAATGGTACTTTATCTCTTAGTGTAGCTGGTAGTACCATAGTGTAAGACATGTCATTATTAAAATGTTTTCTTATAGTAAGACTAAGCTACTTAGCTCAGGATCACCCATGTATTACTTTATATACAGAATTTCATAGAGATTAAAAATATTTAGTAACATACTCTATATATTCATATGATACATATGATACATACAAATATATATACATGCCATAAAACATTCTTAAATTCTGTTTTTCAGTTTTTCCCAGAAACACTTCATTTTCTTTCTCTTGTTACTTAGAATAAGAAAACATTCTGCACTGAAAAATGTTGTGCCATATTGACATTTCTCACAAGCTGAAATGGGCATATCAACACTTCTTTTTCTTCCATATGCTGGATGAATAGGTTACATAAAGGAACCTTTTTGAACCATTCCAAATATTTTTTTCCCTTACTGCAGTCTCTACAGCAATACTGTTGACAACATTTTAATTATTTTTAATTGGGAAAGATAGCTATTCCTTCTCTTTTAAAAGGCTGCTTTCAAAAACATTTTAGAAAAATTTATTTCCTCTTCTTTTTTAATGTTGAGATGATGTGTCATAGCTGTTTAATAGTATGTCTTTTGCTATAGTTTCCATTAGAGCACAACAGATGCTGAAGGTATTTCTTTTTGCTCTTTGCTAAGGTAAAGCTTCAACACAGAGAAAGTAAAAATGTTCTAGAATTTCCATTTTGTCGCAACTTTGCAGATGAAGAAGGAGGAAGAGTGGCTGAGCTTCCAGTTCTCATAGCTGGCTCTCCTTTTCCAGCAGGTTTGTCACAAATCAGAAACACTGGGAAAGATTTGGTCGGTGATGATGGCTAAGATTTTCAGAGCAGTCCAAAGGATTTAGCAGCGACTTTCTATACATTTTAGCTAGTGATGCATAGCTATGTCCAATCCACTCCAGTATTTAAAAAAAAAAAATCTCAGTCCCTGTAACTGAGCATTGTGCATTCAAATCTGATTGGTATCAGTTTGTTTCGTATAAAAGAGCAAGCATACAGCACTAAACATATTTTAAAAGTTTCGAACAGTACTTGGAGTTCAGCTTTTTCGCAATAATATGATTTGGTTCTCTCCCAGAGGAAACGAAGGAAATCCAGAGGAAATAACTCTCGTACCGTAATTTCAGATAAGAAGGAGATCCATGGCCCCTCACAACAGAAGCTCATCTTTTGTGTTCCTAGAATTTCAGGCATTCTTCTTCTGTGACCTAGCAGTTGTATGTCATGAAACTCTTTCATGCGAGTTGTGCCTTGATCACCTCAAGACTGGATTTTTTTAGTTTGCTTCGTGTTTCTTAGGAGGTTTTATAACCAAAGGTAGTGAAGAATGGAAGAGCTCTTGTCCTAAATGGATATTCTACCATGAGAATATCCCAGTCTCCTCCAAGTGTTTCCCAGGAGTTAAGGGTTTAGATCAATAGCCCAAGTAATCTGTGTATTCCTTGACTTTTCTGCTGTGCTTTCAAAGCTAGTCTCAAAAAAAGCACTTGGGCAGAAGCTCCTTGAATATAAATTTGAGAAGAGTACTGCTGGGGTATTCCCTGGGAAGGCTCTTTGTCTTTTAAATACTTTAATTTTTTGTCTGGAAGAGCACAGATATTTAAATCTTTACAAATGTTGCCCCTCTTTCCAAGGAGCATTTAGCATGAGGACAGATATTTTTTCTTTACCTTCTCCCCATATTTTTTTCTCTTTTTCAATGGAATGCTTTGGGGATGTGGTTTCTTTCTTATTTTGGAGGCCAGATCACCAGTGAGTTATGCACTTCTCTGTGAGTACAAAAAGTTACTTAACACAAACAGTCATCCCAGAAATGCTCACCTGAAGAGCTGTAAGTAAGACGACATGTCAGAGAACACACAACGTTTCTGGAAATCCTCTGCTGAGGACAATCGCTGCAACTGGTTCAGTGCAGAGCGGCCAGCCACTGACTGGACCATGATCCAGAGGAAATACAAAAGTTGCCATCTTTCTGGCAGAGTTCAGCTCCAACTCTGTGAGGGTCAGAGCAGAGATGTGCTTTTTGAGTAATTGAGTACCACCCATAGACTAGGAACTCTTTCATAGGAGTGTTACATATTTAAATGCACGCAAGTGTGTGGTAGAGTATTATTTACATGTTTTTATAACAATTTGCGATGTGTTTATTTTTCTTTCATTTTCTCTTCTGCCTGTGTTTCAGGCCCACTCACAAACTATTTAGCTTATTATTCCTTATAATAGTGGTTCTTAAATTTTATTTACAATGGTTCTGTGTGCTTTTCTAAGCATTATAATATAGTTTGGCCTTTTGATCACTCTGGGTAGGACCAAAAAAGAAAATATAATAGTAGTAATTTATTAAATAACATATTTTTTAACTGATTAAGCTTTGGTAAGCATTTGATCTCTTTTTCCCAACAGTGAAAAGCTATGTTCTCTATATCACTACGGGAGCACCCCCTGGGTCAGGGACAGATGCAGATGTGTATGTCATGCTGCAAGGCCTTTTGGGAGATACTGGCAGAAGAAAATTAATCAGAAAAGGAGATGATAATTTCACTAAAGGAAAGGTATAATTTCTGCATGATATTTTCAACTTTTATAACCTAGTCCAATTCACGTGGACTTAATGGGAGTAAGATAGAGTCTATGGAGTCCAGTTTGCAATGCTCTGTGATTATAAGTGCATGTGTATGTGAATATCTGGATCTATCTTATGTGGAAAATACTGATGCTTATGCAGCTGATGCTAACAATACTGATAAAGTAATAAAGTGACTATATCAAGTGCTTTTAGCTTCAATTTTGCAAATATTTAAGGTCTTCAGTGACATGTCAGTGGTTTTTCTGCATATTTGCTTAACCATAGAGTTATAAAGATACTCTTTTTCCTTTAATACCTCTTTTCTTCCCATGCTATTCTTCAGACTAAGGCTCCTTTCCCTCGCTTTTGCCTTTCCACTGCCAGTCTACCCCTCAGTCTGGCTCTTGGTCTCTCTCCAGACAGTCAGCCACTACCCTCCATAGTTTTCTTAGGTCTACCAAGAGAGTTATTTACTCACTGTGCAGGAGTGAGTCTTGCAGCTCATAGATGTAGAACAGTCAAAGACCAGCATAGCTGCCAGAGATGCATTTGCCTGTAGCATTGTCAGCGTAAATAGCAATTAGACGGAATTTAGTTACTGAATGTGCTGCAGAAACGTGGGTAGATTTGCAGCAAAATGCATGTCTTTGACATAAAAACTAGTCTCTGTTGGAACCTCTGGATAGAGGGAGTGAAATTTTCAGCTAAAAAGGTCACTAGATTTTTTTAAACATGGGTTAAACAAAATGTTTGTATTTTCCGCAGATCTTTACATGAAAATAAATTTGAGGATTAAAACAATTTAATAAAGATTGTGAAACAAACATCTCTTACAGAAAATTTGAGTTGGAATAGTTTAGAAAAAGTTTAGAAAAAGAAACACCAGTGTCTCGCAACCAGAAATGCTGAGCATATTTTACATTAGACAGTGCTACCTGTCTTTCTTATAGTGTGTGCACTCTTCTACCTTTATGAAATCTCACTGAATATTGTGATTATGGCATTCTAACCTGTCCATTTTTTTGGAAATATCATGCAGTAAACTATTTCCTTCTGCTGGTGTTGGCTGCCAAACGAATGTGAGTTTCTCTACGGAAGCGAGCTTGCAAATCAGCTCAGATTGATAACCAAAGCAGAGGCATGATAGGTGGGATTAGGAGGAGCTCAGGTCCTAACTACCCCAGCCTCATTAATTCAGTGGGAGTTGAAGGGAGTCATTATTTTACTGGATTTTACCTACTTGAAATGCTTATTCACAAGAAAAGTGAGAGATTTAAAATCTTTCTTTTTAAGGTACTAAATACTTGTGAATGAGGGTATTCAGTTTTGATAAAGGCACATTTGTCTTCCCTAATGTCAAAATTCAGATTATGGTTTATCGATAAACTGATTTAATTGGATTTTAGAGCTGCAGTCCTTTTGTCCTCATGGAGTAAAGTTAGTTTAATGTAAGTTTTACTGGATTTCTCCTTAAATCATAATTCCACAAGTGAGCAATCTGATTTCTAGACTGGTAGTTTTTAATGAAGGGACACCAGGGATGCACATCCAGAAATGTTGCCTAAGAGAACAGAAGTGAACTATGAAGTTTCATAACCTGAAGGGTGTTTTTATAGTATTTGCACCTACTTCAGTGCGGCACAGAATTTTACTGTTTTACAGAGTAAGAGGCAGAGCTGGCATGTACCTATCTCTTCATTACTTATTTGACATTTTATAGGAGCAGTGTGTGAATGTAACACAGTGTCCTTATACTTCTAAAAGCAGATATCAGCATAACAATATTTTAGGGCCCTAAAAAGAAATTGCGTGTAGATGAGTAATAGAGAAACACAGAAAAGTCTTGATTCTCTCCTTGTTCAGTGAAAATAAAGTAAAGGTATTTGATTAATTGACAAAGTGTAAATTGATTCTGCAAGCAAGACTCCTGCCTTTGGAGCAACATTTTGTTCATGACATGTTTTGGAAATTTCCCAATGTTTTCTTCCCTTTGTAAGTAATCTACAAAAAGACTCTCAAGTGTTGAAAGTCTCTTTCTATACCAGCCCAATGACATATTGTGCTGAGCACCCCTGCAGTCAGAGAGTCTGGACTTGGTGGTTTAGGGGATTTTGGAGTACAACAGGCAGAATTTGCATTCTGAATCTTCACAGTTGTTCTGACATTTTAAAATGTGCTTTTCCTTGCAATAATTTTCCTCCTGACTATACAGTAACAGCTAGTGAACTGGAACGGTGTTTCTGTTAGAAATCACATCAAAATATGGTGTTAGTCTCACAGAATGTCAGGGCTGCTACAAACAACAGTTTAGCGATGCAGAAATACATAGAAATGTTTAAATGAATTTGACTTTGCAGTAGATTGGAGAGATGCTTCTCTCATTTAACAGGTCTTTTATTTAGATGAGCTGAGTTACATGATAGTAAAGGGCTGAATTAGCTTGTTATATCTGAAAAGTTGCTTTGTGTCTTTCCAAAGTCCTTACAGCTGTGAAACCATCAGAGAACTGGTAGATAAAGTAATTGCATGATATTAGTAATTCACCAGTAAGCTCCCTACAGCTCACCTCATGTCTGAGAGAGCAGCACTGTCACCGAGAGAGCTGAGCTTCTGGTGGTCTACTCAGACAAATGAGTGTGAGGACTAGTGCTGCAAGAACCGTATTCTTTCAAATTGCTATGACATTGATGCCTTGTTTGATGTTCTCCTAAAAACTGTAAGGGTAGACAAAGCAATCTCAGTGCGCTTCTTCATGCAGTTCAGCTTTCACGAAATCCTAATAGTATTTATTCATACTTCATTAGTCAGTTTAAGTCCAATAAATGTTACCAGCTACAAACACTTTTTTGAACCAAGTATACTCATCGCAGACATTCTGTAAAAACCAGGGCCCAGTAGTGTGAAATCCTTATGGTATCTGCATATTGCTTCTGGCACCCAACATTTTTCAGCAAATGAAATTCTTTGTACTTCTTTATATGGTTGTCGATAGACTTGCTGTATGCTCTGTCATATGGCTGTAAGTTACCCATAAATTTCCTCTTTGAGAATGTGGCTTTTTTCAGATGAATTCCATCAAAGCCAGTAAACTACACTGATATTTAAGTATTTTAATCTCTGTTTGATGAAAGTGGCCAGTATTTTAAGTACTTTAAGTTACTGAAGCAGTAAAATCTCCTTGAATTCTTACTTCATTCTATTAGTTGTTGAAAAGATATATCCTTTATCCTGCCCTATATTTAGACATCAACTGCTCAGGTTGGTACCATGGTAACTGCAGCACATACAAAAATTTTCAGTGCGAGGTGACTGTTGGTGTTCAGTTTCAGTACTTACAGATTAAGCATTGGCAATTTTAAAAATTACTTCAGGAAGAAAACCACGTGTGCCAAAATACACTAAAAAAGGCCAGGATGTGGGACAGTGCGCGTACTGTGGCCAGTAGTAGGAAGTCAATATTTGTCCTCAGCGTCCACATCACATAACGTCTAGAATACTACTATTTTGTAACTGCAGATAAACCTTCTTCTTATGGAAAGCATATCTGACATAAGGATTAAATAATTGCAAAATGCCATTGATCCAAATGTATTAATCATACTGGTAGGCTGCTAGCCAAGTTATTGTAGTACAGATATGAACAGTAAAATGGTCTGGTCCTCAAGCAGCAGGACTATTCAGATGGAAACTAGGGAAATATAGAATACCATCATAGTGAAGGAAAGACTGGTGGAGGTTGTCAGAAACTCTGAGGAGAAAAGCAGAAAAAGAATGTAACTAGAGCTTTATAAAACCCTAGAAGACAGTGGCAAATTTCTGAGATATGTGCAGCTCTCAGTGATACCTCCAGGATGGTATTCCCTAGTCAGTAGTTACAGCCAGTTAGCAACAGATTTGTAGGAGGTAGAGCTCTAGCTCTGTTACCATTACATACCATTGCAATCACCTAGTTTGCCTACATGACACTGGCCAATGGATTAGAGCTGTGTGAATAATTAATTTTGGTTTCCTGACATATTCTTGCAGGGCAAGAAAAAATGTAAAACCTTGTTACAAAAAATTAAAAATTGGACAAAATTAATGAACACTAAAATTAAGTGCTTGGGGGGAGGGCTTTCTGACTATATAGAGCTAAAAAATAAATTACATAAATTACATTTCTAAATGTAAACTAGCTTTAGTTCCCTATAATGTACACATTTGTTCCAATGTGATGGTTTGAGCTTCTTCTGCAGAAAGGGAGTGAAGCAGATGTTTACAGGAGGTGGTTACCTTCTCTCTTTATTTGGAAATTTATCTTAAAATGAAATTAATTATCCTCAGAGAGTGCCTGCTGCTTTCTCAGGATTTTACAGGGAAATTAACCAATTGTCTGACTATAGACTTATTTTAGACAGGTGAAGTTGGATGAGTGAATTCTCTGTCACATTTATTTCAGTTTTTTGATAAACAAGATAATTTTAAAATAAAATACAGCTGACTTAATTGGCTTGATTTATCAAAAATTTTAAAATAGTTATGGTCAATCCAAGACTTCATTTTTCAGTAAATAAAATATTCAACCCTTTTCTCCAATGCAGCAAGAACTGTATTAGCTTCAATTCAAGTTAAATAGTTTAGAAAATATATCTAACTCAGAATATATATCTAACTATATCTAACTTCATCACTTCCAGTGATGAAGTGCTCATCTAGTTGGAAAGTTGTTTCAAAGCTTAAATATCCTTCCTTTTTTTTAAAAAAAAATGCACTATTTTCTGTCTAAATTTGTCGAGCTTTAACTTCTAGGAACTGGATTTTGTCACACTTTTGACTGTTAGCCTGGATAGCACGCTCACACCAAATTTCTGCTGCCTTTGACAGTATTTATGACAATAAGCAAATCAGTATGCCTTTGACAAGTTAAATAGATTAAGCTGCTTGATTCACTGGAAGGCAGGATTTCCAGTGATTTACTAACTCTCACAAATCTTTTCAGAGCACTCTTCAATTTAGCACCCTACTTCTTCAAGTGCCATAACTAGCCATTGTTTTTGCATCATCTCTGAAATCTTGTTTTCTTCCAGTTGGCTCATAAAAATGTTAAGACCATAAGCTTATTAACTGGCCTCACTACCATGAAATGTGCTTGAAAATATTCTCCATTTACAGCTGCACTTGGAGACTTACCAGTTAGACATTTTATTGTCCCATTATCAGCCAGGTTGAGCCCACCTGAGAATCATTTGAATATTGGATTATGGTGTCTTTAGCAAAATATTATACAATCATATGCATTACTAAAGTTGAAGAAAATTACATCCATCCTATTTTCTTCGCTTGTTAAACCAGATCTCAAACTTGGACTGTTATTAAACCAGTCCAACAATCAGGCTGCATCAGATGGGTTTAAATTTGTCCAAAGTGATGCCTGTCTTTGGGGTTTTTTTTTTGTTTTGGTTTGCGTTTTTTAATTTCTGTTGTGTAATAGAATGTGTTTTTACAGATTTGGAGGTGGCTGATGATATTAGTCTCTGCAGCAGTCCTTCTGCATTTTATTAAATGCATTTTACTTGAAGTCTGATTGAAATGTCTTTTACAAGTTAGTTGAATAGTCATAGCTGCTGATTATTATAATGTATCACTATTCTTTCTTATCCTGTTGCTGTTCTACGCATACAAATCCTGTTTCAAAAAGATTCTGTTCCAGTTGTACTAAGAAAATTAACACAAGGTCAGTTCAGACCAAATATTATTTAGGTTTTTTTTACTGCCCCTATTCTTTCATTTATTTTTCACTAATCTTGATGGATGAACCATGATAATTGTAGGTTATCAGAAACCTCTAATTATTAATTCACTGTAATTCAAATTAATTTTTTTTTTTCATGTAAAGATAAAGTTTTCAAATGAATTTCTGGATGAGAATTTAACATAAAACAAAAACATGCTTGCAAAAATATGTGACTTTAGGAGGAAGTTCAGGGTTGGCTTTTTCAGATGCATGGAAAACACTGTTTTTAAAGAAGCGTTTGTGCAGAACACAGATTACAAGATGCTGAGATCACAGGCAGATGCACTGTTCATCCTTCCACTGAGCTGGGCAAAGACAGTACTGCTACCAGTGCTTGTCATCACTGCTGCTTACAACCCAATGTTTCCACCCCTTAAGTCTGCTGGCACAGTGACATTCACTCTGTCCAACTGTTTATTTAGTTTAAGGAATTAATATTGTTCATACTTTGGGCTTTTCCACTTGGTCTATCTTGATAATACTTGGCTGGACAGAAGCTGATGGTGTGGTTATGCTGGCACAGCTAAAAAGGTGATAATCTTGATCTAAGAGAAGGTAGTGATGTGACAAGCAATTGGGACAGGGTGGGGGAGTTCAGTTCAGCACAACTGGAAGAGCCCATGGGACCACAGTGTGAAGGGTGACGACTCAGCAAAAGTTATTTTTCTCATTTGTCTCCTTCTACAGGAACGTTCAGATGCTGTTTCTGGGCTCAGTGTTACAGGGGCCTTTATTTTGCCTCCCAGTGCTAGCTAAAACTCTTTTGTCTTCAGTGGACTTCCTCCAGATTAACAAGTGAGATCAAAATAATCAGGCAGCAAATCAATAGGTTTGCTAAGCTTAATAGAAAAGGTCCTTTATCTAGACACTCTAACTCCTTTTCCAATAAAAGCCTATTAAAATGATAGCAACATTAGCAGTATGGGAAATCACTTGTGCATACAGGTTGATGAAATTAAGCATATGGTGTGTCTTGACTTGCCATTTTCAGTTCTGCTGGGAATGTCGTCATTAACCAACCATCAAGTCTCAATACTGAGCCTATAAAATGATTGGCATTTATAAAGGTAAATATTGCATAGTGACTGTTCAAATGCTTTTGCTGCTACAAAAGCTATTGCAACTGCTACAGACACCAATATGTTGCCAGCGCTGACACTGAAGAGTACTGAATAAAGTCAAACCAGGTCATAGATTCAAAGGAAATGCTCAGAACATGGGGCCCAGGATAAAAAGAAACATTTGAAGAAAATCTGAAAAGGGGTTAACAAAAATTAAACTTTAAATAGTCTGAAAGGGTTGCTGGAATGATTGTTTTTAAGGAATTTTTCAGTGCTTATTTTCTTGTTCAAGAAATATGAAAAGTGTCAATTCTGGTTTTGCCAGGGGAGCTCTTCTGGGTCACAGAGGATGTATGGCTTTCACATTGTCAGTCTCAGCTGCTCAGTGTTGGAGAGTATCTTTCTTTCTCCAGACAGTGTTAGTTAAGAAAATTTAGTGGGCTAAATTTAGTGTACATACACACAAATTGTTTTAATACTATTCCGAGAAAATTCAATATAAGCTCTCCTGAATTAGACGATATGTATTATTATCAATATTGAAGGTGGCTTTTCTCCACTCAAACTTAATTTGCTGGCAGTAACTAAAAAACAAATAAAATTTTTCCCTAAGGAATAATGAAAAAGAAAAGTTTTATATTCTGTAGGTTTACCTATCTTCTCTGTGTTTTCTCTCCCTCTCTTTCTCTTTTTGCAGAATAATTAACCCTCCAGTAACTTAAAAGGTCCCCGTTTGTAAATCAGATAAGAGATAGACTGTCATGTGACATACAGGACCTGTCAACAACTCAAATATTTCCTATGTTTTATGACTAATCCACGGTCTGAAATGAATCCACAAAAATATTAGCTAAATTATTAATAATGATTCATTTTCTTAAAATTATAATGACATATATGTCATAATCCGTCTGCAGACAGCTTGCGAGGGGGAAAAGTGGACTAAATTTGGTAAATAAATTGTCTCTAGCAAATTGTTCATCTAGCTCTAACAATTATAGTTGCTACTCTTTCTCTATTCTTTTTTGGTCTCTTGACTACAGTAAAGCTCATTACACCACGTAGATTTTCAAATGTACACATAAAGAGAAAATGTAATCTCTGTGGAGTTGTGCTGGTTTTGGCTGGGATAGAGTTAATTTTCTTCATAGTAGCTAGTATGGGGCTGTGTTTTGGATTTGTGCTGGAAACAGTGTTGATAATACAGAGATGTTTTTGTTACTGCTGAGCAGTGCTTACACAGAGTCAAGGCCTTTTCTGCTCCTCACCCCACCCCACCAGCGAGTAGGCTGGGGTGCACAAGAAGATGGGAGGGGACACGGCTGGGACAGCTGACCCCAACTGACCAAAGGGCTATTCCACACCATATGACGTCATGCTCAGCATACAAAGCTAGGGACATTCAGAATGATGGCGTTTGTCATCCCAAGTAACTGTTACGCATGATGGAGCCCTGCTTTCCTGGAGATGGCTGAAGACCTGCCTGCCCGTGGGAAGTAGTGAATTAATTCCTTGTTTTGCTTTGCCTGTGTGCACAGCTTTCACTTTCCCTATTAAACTGTCTTTATCTCAACCCAGGAGTTTTCTCACTTTTACCCTTCCGATTCTCTCCCCCATCCCACCAGGGGGGAGTGAGCAAGTGGCTGTGTGGGGCTTAGTTGCCAGCTGGGGTTAAACCATGACATGAGTTCACCCCAGTTGTCACAATTCCTAGTCTAGTTAATAGTTTTTCAACTTGCAGTTTATTAGATGGTTGAATCATCTGCAAATTTGACCATAGATTTCTGAGATTGTACATGCTCTAAAAAGGGCTCGTTAAAATTGCACATTGTCAAATGATGAAGTAGTGTGTCTAATGCAAACTAAACATCAAAGTCTTCACAAATGTTTATTCAGCCAAAATATACCTATTTTCAGAGCAGAAAGGATTTGGAAAACCTTTCATGCATTACCTAACTCGCTGTTACCTGTGGCTGAATTATCCAGGTTATGAATAACCCATACTATGTGCTGCACACACATTAAGTGCTTTCAGAAACACTACTGCTAGGGAGAATGGTGTACAAATACTTTTGCTGATGTTGTGTAAAGTTTTTCTAGTTTAATAGAGTTTATTAACTGTCAGACTTAGTGCAAGTCAAACCCAACTATCCTTCTGGAGACAGCACAAGTCTAGAAGTCTGCAGAATATTGTCTGTATTTTTCCTTTTTTCCTAACTCTTTCTCCTTTCCAAAAGTGGATCACTGACAACAGATTTTTTGGAGATGCTGATGATAGTGTCACTAAATTAGTCATCCTCTGGAAAACTCTTTTCTCTTAAAAAGAAATATATTCTAACAAGTATTCTAATCTGACAAAAGCTTCTTCGTATGTTTCCAATAAAATAAATCATGCATTAATATAAGCAAAACCATTTACAAGGACAAGCAGTAATTTTTAAGATAAATTTTCACATTTTGGCAACTTAAAATATTTATTTCCTAACAGAGGCAGGGGTCTGTATGTTTCTTACTTGAGTTTATCTGTGTTTTTCACCCATCTTCTAGCCTGTGTATTTTTAATACATTTTATTTAATAAGTGTAACAAGCCATTCTATTTTATTTAAGCATGATGCTATAACTTTACCAATCCAATTAAAGATAGAATAAAGCAGTGATTGAACTCATATCGCAATTAAGGTAAATTAAGAGTTCAGATTAATGGTATTCAATCATCAAATTAGTCCAATAGGTAATAAAATATAATCGTGGTGATGACACTAAACATTACTTTTTTGACTTAACTATGGAAAATATGAAGAGGAGCCTTTTTCCCTGCAGTCCTGCACTCCATCTAGAATTTCAGCCCTTCCAATGTATTTGCTCCTTTGCCGAAGGACATCATTATCCTGAGAACATTCATTTCCATCTTATGCTTTTGCCAGTCTAAATTCACTAAGCAGCTGATAACCTTGACTCATTGTAAGGAAGTATAGCTACTCAAGTGCCTCTTTAACACTTTCTCCTTAAAATCATTGTCAGCTTGCTCTTCTCATTTTCCCCTTTCACACGATAACATAGGGGTGACAGTGCAGATGTGATGGTTAGACGATGCACTACAGCAGTTTTTGAATAACGCTACCCTTCAGTCTAGAAGAAGCCATGGAGTAATTCAATGACAGGTTGGTGATTATTTTTAGGAAGCTGTTAAAGGTGTAGTTCACAAACGCACACATTCATATGTACATATATGAATGAAAAATGAGAAAGAAAACTTAAAGGTAACCCACCAAGACCAGAGCTGAAGGAAAACATTTGAATTTTTTCTGTTTCTGGAGATTTTTTTTTTTAAATAGGTGGTCATATATTATCTGCAATTTCGAGCTCAATATTTTAATTCATGGTGGGTCTCATTAAGTTGCAAGTTGGTCAGGCTGGTCTTGTTGGTGACACAAATCTTTCATCAGTTCTTCACTTGGAAAACCTGTCCAGGGAAGAGACAGACCTGTGGCTGATGGAGCAAGAGAATTGCTTTTGTCTGTTTTGTCTCTGCATAGTCCTTTGAATTAGGATTTTTGCCCTCTTGCTCTGTCTAAGCAACTTCAGCATAGATTAGGTTGAGAAGACTTCTCAGGACTCAAGTGTTTCTAATCATTATTGCAAACCAGTCCCCTCAAAAACATCTTTATATCTCTAAATCGTGCTGGAAATTCCATCATAAATAACACTAGATTTTACCAGCAATCAACCCTAATAGAAATTAGATGATAATTCATAAATCTATAAAGTAAAACAGGTGGAAAGTCTCTATGCCAAGAAATTAATCTCTGTTTTTCAGCTGAGGAAGTAGGTATAAGACCCACAAAAAGCCAAAATCACATATTGTGAAAATGTTTCATGTCGGACATCTCACCATTTTCTTTAGGCAACTGTCCTGGTTTCAGCAGGGATAGAGTTAATTTTCTTCCTAGTAGCTGGTATAGTGCTGTGTTTTGGATTTAGCATGAGAATAATGCTGATAACACACTGATGTTTTAGTTGTTGCTAAGCGGTGCTTATACTAGTCAAGGACTTTTCAGCTTTCCGTGCTCTGCCAGGGGCACAAGAAGCTGGGAGGGGGCACAGCCAGGACAGCTGACCCCAACTGGCCAAAGGGCTATTCCATACCATATGGCGTCATGCTCAGTATAGAAACTGGGGGGAGTTGGCTGGGGAGGAGCAATCGCTGCTCGGGGATGGGCTGGGTGTCAGTCAGCGGGTGGTGAGCAATTGCATTGTGCAACGCTTGTTTTGTACATTCTTCTATTATTATTATTATTATTATTATTATTATTATTATTATTATCTCTTCCTCTACTGTCCTATTAAACTATCTTTATCTCAACCCACGGGTTTTACTTTTTTTTTCTGATTCTCTCCCCCATCCCACCGGGGGTGGGGAGGCTGAGCGAGCGGCTGTGTTGTGCCTAGTTGCTGACTGGGTTTAAACCACGACAGGATCTTACTTCAGTGCTCTCAACATTTTAAAAATATTGTGGACTTTTTAACTGACAGAGAATAGTTGAAGTAATTTAACTAATATTTAATATTTTTCCTTAAATTCAATTAATTTTATTAAAACTAATCCTACAAGTATTAATTCAAATCTGGCACCAAGTTTGTTATTCTTTCCTAAGAGAATAAAATACCATTCTGTGATGTTCACTTCCGCCCTTCTCATTCCCTGCATTTCATCCCTCAAAAGGGAGCCCTGGGGGTCTATTTTGTTGATAGTAAGAGACGGGTAAAATCGTATCTCTGTAAATTATTAAATGTGAAATTTGTGAAGGAAAATCTCTCAGGAAGTTAGCATGGGCAACGGATTGATCTGTGTGGGGAAACTGGGGTGTCTTAGCAGTAAATTGCAGAACCACAAAGGAAATACTGCTTAATGCAGGACTTCAGCATCTTTAAACTTGTCATCTCTGGTTCTGTTGATATTTATTGAATTAGTGAAAAAAAAAAAATCCTGATTTTCCTCTCACTTTTGTATTTCAAAATACACTATTAATTTAGTTTGATGGTTCTGTTTCCATATGTCTTTTTGATTCTGAATTTTTCAGGTGGATGTTTTTCAAGTGGAAGCAGTAGATGTTGGGACTCTGCAAGGGATGGTGGTTGAAAAAGGGAAAGGCTCTGACTGGCTTCTGGAGAAGATTATTGTGAAAGAGTCACCAGCTGCAGGGACAGAAACATTGTTTATGGCTCAAACATGGCTAAAAGACAGACGCGATGCAAAAAGATTTGCCTCAGTAACTATGAATGCCACAGGTCAATATTATCTTCAAATTATCATTCGCTAAGAAATTCATTCCAAACTGCAGAATGAAGCTATGTCATTTGCTTCTATAAACAAGTTATGGTTTAAAATATTCCAGCAGACCATTGTCATTACATAGGGAATCAGTGTGTCTGAACACTGTTGGTTTGTAGTACTATTTAATAACCACTATTTGCCAGAGGATAATTTCTGCTTTGTTACTCCAGATTTACAGTGGCATAAATAGCAACAAATTTGGCCTATTCTCTTTATAAATTGCTGCCTCTCCAAGTCTTACTTCTACTTTGCCACTTGCAAACAACTTTTTAAGCCTTGTATACTTCTGCTGGCTACTTGCCAGGCATAGTAGAAGTGAGGTAAATAGTAGGGCAAACTATGTTTAAGCAGTGGAGAAAACAGCTGCATTGTATTCAAGAAGACTGTTTTACATTATTTATGCCACACTGTTCGGATAGCTTTTGCCAGAAACTGGGCACGCTTTTGGCTGACACCGTGTGGATAATCAGTCCACAGAGGAGCAGTTTTGACCCCACTGCCTGTGGCTGCACTCTTTGTCAAGACAAGAAGGGAACGTGCATCTTCCCTCCCTGTGCTGTGGTTTCAATACAGACACAATCTGGTGTGCAAGCCAGGAGGGAACCACAGCACACCCCAACCAGATCAGTAGGCAACCAAAGCCCAGTATGTACCTTTAAGACTGATGTATTTCTTACGATCCTGCCCCTAAGAGAAGTAAATAGACAGTATAGATGAGTCCTTAGATTACAGAAAATATTCTAGTTCTTTTCCTCCTAACTCCCAGGGCATCTCTGCTTGCCACAGCGGCATTGGCATGTTGGTACTTGTCCAGCAATTAGCCTATTGAGACTGAGTAGAATTCCAGTGCAATCCATTTCCTCTGCTTTATCACCTCTAACTTTTGATCATTTGAAACCCGAAAATAAAAGGAGGAAGCTGTTATTGTGCAAAAGCAAATAATTTCAGCTTTGTTTTAGATTGTGTGTTGGGACTTTTCTGAATAAAATATAGGAATATTTAGTGAATGTAAAGTTATATAACATGGTTTTATTCAAATAATAATAAAAAAGTTTCTGTTTCTACCAGAATGCATTGATTTGGTAGGAGAAAGTGTTCCTGTGAGGTTTTTTATACAAAAATTGGCAAATCCAAACTTGGCTGTGAGCTCAAAAGAAGGCTTTCCATCTTTGGTTCAGCCCTCTATCTAATGTTTACAAGTAGTTTTGGTCTATATCAAATCCCACTGAAGTCAATGGCAGCTGATGTCAGTGGGAGGAACATCAGCCCCTAAAATGGGCATTAAAAACATCCAATTAGTTCTGATTCATCCAGAGCATAAATTGTATAAAAGAAACAGAAACGCTTTAAAATGAAAAAGACTTCAATCTTCATGTTACAACCATTTCATAGTAAAGAGATAGCTCTAGAGTCAGTTCATTAAATAGGATGATATGTAGGAGATGATGCTTAAGTAGAAAATCACATTGTACACTTCCTAGTTAAATCTTTAATCTAAATGATACAATACTCAGTCAATTGCCTCACTAGAGATGAATACAGGCATTTATTATCATTTAGACACTGTTCTACAAAAGTATTAATTTGGTCTTCAATCTTTTTTTAATTAGAAATTCAGGAGAGGAGGAGCATTTCTGCCTGGGCTTTAGGAAAAGAGCAAATGAATTCAGGTATAGCTTCTGCCATTACATCAACTGTTTTATTAATCAATTCTGAAATAATAATGTGAGAATATTTTCATCACAATACGTCATTACACTTACTAGTACTGACAATATTTTCCCCTTTTTAATAGTAAGAAATGGCAATATACTTAGGGAGCTGATCAGCAAGCAGATGAAGTGCTTATGTATTAATCCTCCCCATGTAGACTAAGACAAGTCTTGGGAATTTTATCTCAGGTACCTTGGTTAACATATGAAAACAGAAACACCTTTAATCTTTTTTTTTCCTTTTTATTTTCCTTATTTCTTTTGTTCAGAAGGCAGATGGAGGATTTATTTCACAAAACATCAAGAAGAAACAAAAACAGACTTTGAAAAGTTGTCAGAAAATATATCCAAGTTGGTTATGGTTTTTTATGGAAGCAACGGCAAGTCAAATCCGGTTTCCATGGAAAACAAAGTGGAACATCAGGCTAAGAACCAAATAGCATATGATGTAAAATAATATATAGATTTGTCTATATTTAAATTTTCTTCCAGTTTCCTTTTAAGGAGAAATAATCATGTAGTGCTGTAAATATTGCAGATATTATTGTTTAAATATTCAAGAAAAGCAGAACTGAAATTTTCAGTTGCACACCAGTTTTCATTTTTAATTTTTGGCTTTCTCAAGTTCATGATGATCAAGCATATTCTTCTTTTTTTTTTTTGTCAAGAAATAGTCATAGTTAATAATGCATATCAATTTAAATGGCATTAACATTAAGTATTCACATTTAGAAATCAGTGCAGTATGTAATTTGAATTTGATAGAATAATTACAAAGAATGCCCCTAGAGTATAAAGCTAATATTTCCATAAGTGCTTACAGTCAGCCTGGTCCTGCTGCCTTTGAACTCAATGGGACTTTTAGCACCAAGGCTGATGTAAATGGGGTTAGGTCCGTGCTGACCCCTTTAGATAAAACTCCCTCTCTTCCTGTAAATTAGCTATGCATATATCTATGTATCTCTGTTTGGATGCTAACTCATTGTTTTGTTGCTTCCTAGATACATTTAACATCTGATTTGGGAATGATTTATAAAGTAAGGCTTGGTCTCCAGAGTTTGGAAAACAGCATATCCCAGTTGTCTCTTTGTCACTTTAAAATGCAGAACACATCAACCCTGGATACCTTTAGTCTCACCATAAATAAAACACTTCCTCTTTCTCTTAATGGAGACAGATGGATTGAATTCCCTGTAGAGTGGCCATTAAAAGAAGCACTCTCTGGTAGGTATAAATCTACTTTAAAGCAGTAGAGTGGTCCAGGAGGTTAACACGTCCTAATATTACAACTGAAACCTTTATCAAAACAGAAAATTTTATTGTCTTTATTTAATGATTCATAAAGTCTGGATAAGAATTTAAAATGTATGAAGGAAAATACTATCCACTCAGCTTAATTTCTGTACCATAAAGTGGGAAATGCAATATTCATTTGATTGCACAGAACCATTATTGTACACTACAAAGAACAGTTTATAAGAAATACCCCTTTCTTGCAATATTGCAATATTTCTACTCTCCTTTTTTTAGTCCTCAGCTGCTCATATTACTGACATTAAAACATGATTTTTTTATAGCTCATTTACTATTAAGCGATTTTTTGTTTGCACATTTCAAACAAGATTCTCAGTAAATAACAGCTCAAAACTACATATAAGCATCGGCTTTATTACCTTTATACACTCCAAATATTTATGCCTGTTAAAATTAGCTCAATAATTGTCTTACATATGTTACCTTTGTTAAGCAAAATAAAAGAACCCTTTCACCTAAAATTCACCATATCTTCCATATTCTTCTAATGTGATGCTTACTGAATGCCACCACATGACAGAATAATTCTCAGTTTAATAAACAGATCAAATAACAATACTTAATATTCAAATCATTTGTGCCTGAGTTTTATGCAGAAAACAAATGAGTTACCTGGGTGAAGAATAAGTCACTTCATCCAAAGTGAGCTGAAGTAGGTGTAAAATGCACTACCCCAATACACTTTGGATTGGAATTTATGGCCCAGTTTCAATGAGGTGTTTGCATGTGTCTAAATGCAGGCATGTAAGTAATCTCAGTAGAATTAACAGGGGTTGAGGGATTTTTTGCATATTTTGGCTGCAACTGAAAATTTAAATTTTGTATTTAGGCTTTAGATTTTATATTGCTTAGAGCTGTTATTTTCACTTGAAGACTTGCACAGTATGGGTACAAAAGAGGGCTTTAATGGCTTTCATCTCCTATACACAAGATTGAAACAAAGAGAACCTTCAGATTAACATAAAGCATGAGTGTGCCCCTTGCAACAGAATGATCGCTGTCACATGCAGAGGTATTTAGGGTACACGTACAAGCACACAGAAATGGTGAGAGAAAGATGCAGTGTGGGTGATAAATGGGCAGTGAGACTGGAACCCTCGTGGCCTTGGTAGTGGCTCTGGCTCTGTCACTGACGTCTTTGTTGAAAAAAATCACTTCCCCACTCTTTGCTTTTTTTTTTTGGTAATATTTTCCATCTTTGTAAAATACTTTGAGATCAAGAGATAAAAGAGATAAAAACAAGATTAAAAAATCACACAAAAAAGAATAGGTACTATATTACCTATGTGTTTAGGTAAAAGAACAAACAAACAAAATAGCTCATCTCTGTTGCATTTATTTCTTTCTACATGTGCTTTAGAAATCTTCAGGGAGGGATTTGTAAGCCCAGTGAAGAAAAAAACGAGGACAGTGAAAAAACATATTCCCCCAAATCTTTGCCATTTCATGTCCAAGAGAGCTTTAAGCATCTCCACAGCAGGTGGCACACATGGAGTTCAAAGTGATCCTTTACACACAAACTTACTTGCAATCTATTGTGCAAAAGAGATCTACTTTTCTGTCAGCTTTCTAAATCTAATTTATTTTCTCCTTGGTTTTCTTTTTCTCAGCTAAAAGCAAACCCAGTATTGTGTTAATTGGAATGGAAAGCAGCTGATCATAATCACCTTAACCAGAAGCTGTGTGCTGTTAAATTTCAGATACAGCTCTGTTGTTCACAGAGTGCCTTACTATTTCATCTCTTAGTTATCTTTTCCTTTTTTTATTTTGTACTTGGGATTGTGATGAAGCATATGCTAATGGCTAATTGAAACCATCAAAACACAGTTGATAAAATACAGTGCAGACCCTTGAGATCTGGCTGTGCACACATGTGCCTTTGGGTGTATTAACAGGGAGAGGCCTCCAGCTGAGTATATACATAAATAGTTTCTCTTCACTGTACCTTCCTTTGAGATGCTTATGCCTCAGAAACCCCCAGGGATGAAACAGTGTTCTCTCTCTCTCTCACATACAGGGCTGTACAGAAGGTGAATTTTGCACTACTGTAGCTTTTAAGGCAAAACAATTAAATAGTGAAAAGGTGAAATAAAAATATATTACGCTACTTTCAAATAGCTGATTATTTCCACAAAGTTAACACAGAGCCATAATTCACACTGAGGTTATGAAATCATTAGAATTTCATAAAATTAATGGAGTTGTAACACTCATATATGTTATCCTTATTGTATGTAACTTCTTTTCAGAGATTTCTTTCATCTTTCCGCTCTCCAATCTATTCAGTACACTACAGAGATAAAAGCTTACTTGTCCATGTTTGCCCTATGATGGCCTGATCCCACTAGCGGAACAAAGACCACCATGTAGGCATTTTAGCCCTCTTCCCTTGCCCACATTAGTCTCCTTCAATTGCCCTTCTTTGTACAATGTACTCTGCCAGTTCTATCCACTGTATAATCTGATCCAAAGTTCATTCAACTCAATCTCTAGTTGACTACAGCGTGTCAGGGCCATGATAAGACAATCGATCTTACTTGCCTTGGCCAGACTCACCTGGAACCTCCAGCTATGATGGGCATAGGATGTCCACTTAAGATCATGCCTGAGCTATGTCAGATGTGCGTCTGTCTCTAGTCCTCTCTCTGACCCCGTCTTCTGGATGGACCTTTTTACCTATGCTGTAGCCTTATTTTCAGTCCTGTCTCTGGCCCTTTCTCCTGCTGCTCCCGTCTCGACGACCAGGATGGATCCCAGATCTTTTTCATTGTTCGCTGCATCTGGGACTGTTGACAGCTCTGCCTGCCACATGCAGATGCTGCAGGGCTGTTACGTGGTCAGTGAGGGCACTGCCTGTGCTGGGGTCATGTTCAGCTCCTGCCTTGTCCACCCTAGTGGGCAGGCCCACTCTTGTTGCTCTCTGACACAGCAATCCAAGAAACAAGCCTTCCAAATCCTTTCACTCTTGTTTAGGGCGGGTCCAGCCTCACTTCTCAAGTTTCAGATCTGGGAGACTGTGGCAAAACAGAGGTCAAGTAAAATAAAAAGAGAACACTTAGAAAATCAGAGTTATAGCCAAAAATAGCATGGCACAGGTTTCTTTGTTCTGTGTAGTGACCCACTCACTGCATTGCATCCCTGATCAAATATATTGTTTCCTCTCCTGATTCTTCATCTTGGTTGTAACACCACCCACCATATTCCTTAGAGTCCTCGTATTTAATCTTTTCTCTTATACCTTACCATGCCATGATTTGTTGTTCCTTAGGCAGCATCAATTTTTGATTTCCATTTTAAACTTAGCTGTATTCTCTACCACTTAGGCTTTTACTAAGTTTTATCTCTATAGGTAAAACTAAATACCTTTTTGGTACTATGGATTTCTTTCTATGCACCTGCTCAACTGCAGTAGGCATGCAACAAGGGTCTGTTCTCTCTCTCCTGTTGCTGATGCTGGGGAAACAGGCAAGGCCCATAGAACAGAGCTGGTTCTTGTAGTGAACTCAGTACTTTAGATGATCATTAGATCTGAAAGCTGATAATAACAACTTGTTCTCTGCTTTACCTGGACTTTGTTTATACAAAGGTATAAACATAGGTAATCTGTTTATACACGCAGTCCTGTATGGGACAAGTGTCTGACTGATCCAAGCTCTGAGCCACATTCTACAGAAGTCTTCTGCAAGGTCAGGATTCATCCCCTTCTACTACAGTGTCTACAGGAATAAAAAGGAGATGATAGGTAGATGATTAAAAGAGGTAAATATTCAGAACTGTCACATCATTTGGATCTATGAGTAAAATCTAAATGAATATAAATGGATGTTCTGTGTATGCGTTTACTTTTGAAGGTGTTCAGGTGTTGTCATCGTGTCTTCAATTAAATAATTATAACCTGCATAAATCACAAACAGCGCAAATTCATGGGTGACAACTTCAGCTGAGGTAGGCTTGTCTTCCTGAGCTCCCTCTATAGTCAGTGGATGTGCTCCATCATTGTGAAGTTCAAAGCAGCAACTTAGGTGCTCTGAATCACATGTGAGGAACTTCTCTCTCCCTCTCTTAGATGATGAAGTCTGAAGAACTTGTCTCCCTAGCTAAAGTTAGTCTTTGTAAAGATCCCAAAAGTGATTGATGAGTCCGAGACTTATTAGGATTTTATCTTTTAGGCACCTGCCATTAAAAAGAAAAAAGCAACTGACTGTGGTAATTTTTCCATAATGCGCTACTGTTACAAACAGCATAAAGCATAGACATGCTTTTCTCTAATTTAATGTAAAGTTGTCAGCATCACCAGTGTTTACAGTTACAGGACAAAATTAAGGGAAAATTGGAAAAGGTTTGAATTTTACTATCATTTTCAAGTGTTTGAATTTTTAATTACATCTGACTGCACATTGCTATGTTGTCAAATGGCTGTGCAAGGTTGTGGCAGAGTCTTAACAAGATCTCTTTCTGCTTGATATTGCAGTGGTTACATATCATCTAACAGTATTTTCTAGAAATATTTTGAGTGAGAGAAATTTAGTGCATATGACTGCATGTATATATGGTACTCACGGTGACACAGGGGACAGATCCCTTCTCTGGTCGTTGCAGAATGTCCAGCAGGGAGAGGACAATGAGGTACTCTGTCTTAAAGTACTTTAAAATTTACCCTTTAATCCATTCTTGTACTTCTCATATATTATTTTCAAATCGTCCTCTATAATTAAGTAATATAGTTTAAGATTGTAATACTGAATAATTTTATTTTAGTCATTTCTAGTTATCATGGATGCTGTTGAATTGGGAGAACTGGACAAAGTTGTTCTTTTGATCAGCAGTAAAACAGGTAAAGTACTTTTGCTGCTCTCTAAAGTCAGTGATGTGAATCACACAGCTAGCCTCCTGTTAAAGGCAATGAAATCACTGCCAGAGTTAAATCCTAATTAATTTCTTTGACTATTTTTGCTAAAAAGTAATATTTTATAAAGCAAAATCCTACATTTTGACACATTAAAATACTTGGATCTAAAGGCTATATCATTATTGCATCAAGAAAGTAAACTATTCCTTTCCATACAAGAAAGAAAAAAAAAAATAAGATGAATAATTATATTCTGCGATTAATACATGAACTATTAATAAGTGATCTAGGAGAATAATTATAACTCACGTAAGAAACTGGTATTGTTTAATTGTCCTTCTGTGATTCAGTTATTTCCACAGTTTTCCCCACCTGTTCTGTTTTCTCCCTGTGACATTCAGAGGGGGATTTTACCCCTATTAGGCAATCAGCAGTTTTGTCACTGAATTTCATTAAAAACATCATAACTTTAACATCTCTTTGCCTCATCTGAAGGAGGGCTTTCATGCTACTACAGAATATTCAAAGATTTAGTTGTAAAGTTTTTTGAAGCCCTTTAATGAAATTTGCTATATAATTGCAAATCATTACTTACTATGTGTTACAGTTGACCATTTTCAGACAGTTTTCTAGGAAAACAAGGGTTCTATGTTTGCACTTTACCTCTCTTTTTTCTTTGCCCATCTGTTGGCTCCTCATAATAACCTTTTAGACTCACTACCCAATTTCAACCAAATCTGTAAAATGTGTATAGATGTCAAAGACATTTGAGCAGTAAGCATGTACATACTGGTTGGCTGGTGAACACATCCTGCACCACAGCACAGTCTACCTCAGCCACTGGGGCCTTCAGAGGGGGCACGGTGTGGAGCTGCAGTTACTATAGAGGGGAAGGAAAGGAGAGGGACAGCCCTGCCATGCTGCTGTTGGGGAGCAAGGCGTATAGCTCACTGCTTTTGTTTCCCACACCTTCAGTTGTGCAAGTTAACTATGGCCATCTGTCTGACTGACAATCATTGAATATGGCGATCGCATGTTGCCAAAGGGCACCACAGAGAGCATGACAGGCAAGATTTTTCCAGTCAGGTTTGAAAACACAATTCCCAAAGGAGGGACTTTGGGGCTCATTGGCTCTGTGTGTGTTATGAAGAAAGGATTGGGCAGATGTATTATACATTTCTTCCGAAGGAGTTACTTAGATGATAAAGCACTTTAGATGAGTAAGGGTATCCATATTGTATCTACACTTGTTTGGACTGAGACTAGTTTGGACCAAGACTTTGAATCAAAAATCCCCAAACGCAAGAGATCTTTAGTGTATAAATTCAGATGTACCCTGCAGGACTGGTCAGCCCAGGCAGAGTGTTGCTCTAATGCATTTATGCTTCTCCCAGTATCTGGGCAGATTTTTAAGATCAGTTTGAAATTCATTCCTAAAGCTTCTGTCTCTCTCCATGCACTGTCTGGGCAGGTCATGAGTGCAACACAATGTCCTGGATTCCTCCCCAGGAGCCTGAGCCTATTAACTTAGACTCCTATTGATATAATTAAAGGGACTTGGACAGTAGTAGGAGACATTGGGATGCAGTTTGCTGAACAGGGCTGAAGGGACAAATAATAGAAGAGAAGGGAAAATGAATAATCTTAATGACTAACTAGTGGCAAGAGATTCAGGCCAGTGTTATAGACAGCATGTAGCTGAAGCCCCCCGCAAAAATTCAAAAGGAACTGTAAGTCAGAGAACAAACTTTCTCAAACAGCAGAGGTATACAGTAAATTGCTGAACTTCCTTCATCTGCCACCTCATGAGATCCTCTTTGTGCTGCATGTGGAATGGAGCTCCAACCTTCTTGTCAACCCGTCACTGAGGAGGAAGCACCAGATATGTATTTCTGCTCTTCCTCCTCAAATGTGCCTGCCTGAGTCATGCTGAATCTTTTCTGCACATCTGTCCAAGGATGCTGAGGACAACACTCCTTTGCTTCACTAAGACAAAGGAAAAGCTTACTCCTAAATTTCTAAGTTCAGGTTTCAAATGGGAACAAAATTAGGAATGTTATGATGATTCCAGGATTTTTAAGTCAATTGTTGGTACTCATAAATGAATTAATAAATGATGTTTTAATATAGTAGGAATGACACCATTATATAAACAACAGACTCTACCTAATTCTTTGATATGCAGTAGAACATTTTCACTATACTTTATTTCCTTCTTTGTAGACTGCAAACTGGACATTAAAAAATTGCATTTGAAAGAAGCTGTAAAGGAGCATCCTATCTATGTATTTGAAGTGAATGAGTAAGTACACTATGTAAAGCTAGTAATTTTTTAGTCATTTTCTAGTATAATAGTTGAAAACACTGAGCGGGCATTGAATTAAAATGACTCTCACAGAGTGGTTCAGTCAATGGGTATTTTTAAAATAAGTCCATCTTTAACTGTCCCACATAAATTCATAAGGGTTTTTTGATTTAACATATGATTTACTACAAAAACATATGCGGTCTTGTTTTTCAGAGCACTTTCTGTGGATGCAAATAAACAAGAAATACAGAGAGAAATCCCGGTATCTTTTGTTATTAGAGGAGACAAACAAAAGAATGACACAGATAACAACTTACATAAAGAAGTCAGCCAAGCAAGAAATCTGTCAGAGTATACTATTAAAGTATACACAGGTGATAAAAGGGGAGCAGGGACTGATGCCAATGTGCATATTATTTTATTTGGGAATGAGGACAAATCTGAGGTATTTCAGCTCTCTCAGTCACTGGAGCATCAAGACCCCTTTGAAAGAGGAAAGGTGAGTACATAGATTTTATAGGATATGTCCATTTCTGGACCAGGAAAGCGAACTTTAAATCTATGCAAGATCTTTATGGAACTTAAGGCATTTATCCTGTTTTCCACATCACTAGATGAGATACAGTCTCAGCTATCTCTGTATTTCGCCTTTTCACCAGAGTAACCAAGGGACGTTTTACTTCTATCATATCTAGCTGACTGTGTTGCTCTTCTGTCTCTTTGTCCCAAACAGATCATCATATTGCATCCACTTATCTGTCCAGTTATGCATTTCCTTGATCTGAAATGCACAACATGCATTACCTGTGCATGTGCATATACATGCAATATCCCTTGCTGTTGCACAAACTTTCAATGTTGTGCTTGAGAACACATCAGTCTCTTACATCCCATCATTTTACTTTGCCATGGAAACTGATGCTGTGAGCCTCACTGAATGTATAAGCCTATAACCAGATAAAATGGAGCCATGCACATCAACCTGATTCTGATATCCATCATGCTTTAGGCTATTCAGAGACCCCTCGTTCAGATACAGATATTTGCATAAGAATGCTGATTCTCTGCATGATGTCCTAGTACCTTAGCAGAATGTTCTCCTATTTTAATAAACATATTACTCTGGCAAAGGAATTGCTCCATTTTCTCACCACCTGTGCAATGGAGTATAATGATGGTTACCCTTATGTAGCAAGAAATAAATATATTTTCCATATCTTTCTCCTGTGGATTTCTTGAAAGGTAATGACTGAATAATTAAAACTCCAGTTAAAATATCTTCCTTATGAGATCTACCTCATTATCTCCAGCAGTACTAAACATCTTTTTACTTGCAGTTGGTCCGAGTTTCTTCAGCCAGGATGTCTGTGAATATCTTCTAAAAGATCTTTACCCATGTATTGCCTTCCATACTGAGGAGGTTAATAAATCTAGTTACCTATAGGCACAAGGAGCAAGTAAGAAAGTGTCTTGAGTAGTAATTCCTTTTGCCTAGTACTACACAGGAGATGTCATTGCTCTTTGAAAAAGAAGAGCAGATACACAGGAATCCTGTTAGCAATCCAGCTAAGTCAATGGGTAGCCAGTGATGTCAAATGTCTTATGAAAAAAGAATCTCATTTTTAAAAAATCTGTAATATGAAACAAAGTAATATTTTAAATTAAAATATATAATATTTGAGAGAGATAGTGGTACATGTAGTAAAAGCCTTTATCTTTTATGTTCTTGAACATATATTTATGTATCATATACTGAAGACATTTTGGAAGTCTTATCAGTTGAGAATTCATAAGAGAGCAAAAACATTTTTTTGGTATATGAAACTCAGGAAAGAGGTAGGGATTGTCCTACTATAAGTTGAAAAGCGAATCTTTCATATTTAAACTGAGATCTAGATCAGAGAGGATCTATACTTTCAGTATGGAAAGTAAACCACATCAGGTGTCAGCCACCTATTTTGAATTGGTATTATTACATTTGAATTAGTCTCAGAACTGACTTAAACAAATGTATAAGTTTCCAGATATTGGTATATTATTTTTAATAACTGTATTTTAATATTAAAGGTTGATACATTCAAGATTAAGACAAAAAAATTAGGAAGCCTACATTCAATTGAAATTGGTCACGATGGGAAAGGATTTGGTGAGTATACTGCATGCGTTCAACAGCCTTGTAAAAATCTACTGCTTAAAGATCTGCCTGACATTTGGAAAGGTTTTTGAAGTCCTGCTACTGCTACAGCTAGCTCATACAAATCTGTACACAAATGAGGTCAGTTTGACTGCTCTTGCTTATACCCCCCTCTGTCTCTATCACATTTCCCTTGACTTTACCTTGAATTTTTTTTCTAACAGGGAAGAGATCTAGTTAGCATAAACCTCAGAAGGTTTTATCCTTCAAACACTGCTCAGCCAAAACTCCTATTAGATGTCTTAAATAACATAGGATTGAATTTTCAAACTGCAGGCTAAACTTTCCATGCTTTGAACATTATCTAAGAAATGTTTGGGCAAGTTTGGGACTCTGGTCAAAGCATGCTGTAGCTCCCTCTGACATGCATATGGCTTTTCTTCTTGTGAAAACTAAACTATGAGGAGAACACTAGTGTGCACCAGGTCTTGCCCTGATGTTAATTTAGGCTGTGGCTATAGTACATACCCACACATGACAATGGAAACTGTTTCTATGTAGAGTGTATTACACGTAATCTCTAAAACCTGAATTTTACAAAAAAATAAGATGGGACACTAGGGTATATAATATTTTGAGCTTACATTTAATGGTGCTAAAAAACCCCTAGAGATATACAAATATATAAACAGAATTTGCAGGCAATGTACGGCTTGCATCAAAAAGGTCTGATTGTATTGAGATGTTCTAGTCAGGTGAATTTTGCTTAACATATCTGAAAGAAATAGGTTTAGGTTTAATAAAACCTGATTTATCTAAGTGCATGAGCCACTATAAGGTGGCAAGGGTTTATCATATCTAGGATGAACCAAGCAAAATTCTGCAAATAGCAGTTCCTATTTAGGCAAAAGCCGAACAGGTAACTACCCGGTCATGTTGTACATGTGATGGTACTGAAAACTCAAAAAGAAAAAACACCAAACCTGTTGAAATACCTATAATAAACAAAGCCCTCCTGCTGACTTTCATCTCCTTCGTGTTAGCTGCTGTACATGCACACAATTCAACTTAGAACTGATCTGGGAAGGGAACTCCACACAGGCAGACTTTTAGCGCTTTGAGTGTTGCGCAGAAGTCTGCAGGGGAAATACAGGTTGAACTTGTATTTCCTGGGTCCCAAACTATCAACAGCATGATTATCTTTCCTCTCTGTGTCCTGATCAACATCACATAGTTGTTAATACTACCTTCCTAGCACAGCTGGTGTGTGTTGATTCATCTTACATCCATGACTACCTTCCTCTAAATTTTTCTCTGAAATTATCTCCAAGTGTCTTCTGTCACACCAGCTGTAATTTTCACAAGCATCCTCAAAAGTAACACCTCTTTGAAATGTTTCATCTGTTTGCTAATCTTTCCTAGCTGGCTCTAGATTTTTCCATACCTGGAGATTTCAGTGAGGCCTGTTGGAGTTTTGTCAATAAAGGATAAAGCATTAGATTTAAAACTTTTCAAGAGAGCAAACATACCTTTATATTCATTTGTAAAGTGCCGTGTAAATTTGAGAAACTGTAAATTTTTATTGCTGATAATCTTGACTCTGAATTGCAGAGATTTCATGAAAGGTCATATATTCCAAGTAGAGTCTATGATATATTAAACCATTCACAATATTTCATTAAAAGAGTTCCAAAGGTACTTCACAATATCAATAAATGACTCTTACGAACTGAAGACGAAAAATGTAGACACCTTCATGGCCTAGTTATACTAGCTAATTGTTTGAAAATGTCCATGAAAAGTGAGAAGCATCACTATGCCTTTATGTTTCATCTGAATTGCTGCAATTTGCAACTATTTTTATATTATATTTTTATCCTACTTACAAATTTTTTATTGGTTTTAGCCTACTTAGTACTTTGTCCAAATATTTGAAAACCAAAATAATTTGTTAGAATATAGTGTTTTATCTCTAGAACATGCAAAGAATACCAAAAGGTTTTCAGCTACTAGCAGTATGATCCTAATTAGTTTTTAAATGTTGTCATTAAGTATTTGCATTGGCAAACATGACTAAGATTCCAGCCCAAACATTGTATTTCTATAATAAAGTTTTATTTTAAAAATCTTCATATTTTAATATTCTATGGAATAACATTCTATAACACAATAATGAAGGTATTTTTCACACAGCAAAAAAGGAGATTATAGCAGATATTAAATACATTGTTAAAGCTAAACCAGAGATGAGTGTTGGCCTAAATGGAAATGCTATTCTGAATCACTACTGATGAAGAAATATGGATATGAGCAGCATTCACATTTACCACTTGGTTTATATAAATATAAATATATTAATTAGAAAAGAGTAATAGAATTTCTGTTTTCCTATTGTTTAAGGGCTTGGGTTATCATTAAAGAAAATACATGTATTGATAAAGTCTATCCGTTTTTATTGTTTGGTGGACACTGAAAATCAAAGCCCACCAGGGTGTACTTCAGAGTACCAAAAAGGGCAAAATGGGATTTCAAAAATGTATTCAGTATTACCATGCACTCTGTTTCATTTGTCTTACTGCTTGTTCTGTTCAATGTGGAAAAATGAGTTAAGTTGTAATAAAAATCTTCCTTTATATTTTCTGTCAAAAACATCAAAGACCTTCTCTGTAAAATTGAGAGAAGTTGGTAGTCATTTGAATTATCTACATTACAGTTTCATTATTGATATTGAATACATTTGGAAGTACTGAACCACCCAGGGTTTGGAAATGAAATCAGAAACCTTTCTTATGCTTTATTTGTGTTTTGGTTATATTAAATTTGCTCTTTTTTTCCTTCTACAGCAAGCGGCTGGTTTCTGGAAAAAGTAGAAATCACAGATGCATCTAGGAATTCAGTGTATTGCTTCAACTGTAACAGGTCAGTAGATCAGTTCATCATCACCCTGTTTACTGTTTACTTTTTAACAAGGATTAGTAGTAGTCTTTTTAGTCTCTCAGTTGTTTCTCTTCTGGTTTCCTAAAACAGTAAGAATTTTTTAATTCCTATCAGTCCATCCCCAGTAACTTTTGAACCCTTTGGCCAATTTCAAACTAATTTTTCAGAAGAATATTTAGAGGAAGACACTATATTTTTCCAAGTTATTAAAACTGGATGACTGCATGAGGGAGAGACATAGTTTAGTGCCTTTGCCAAAAGAAGATATTAGTATGCCATTTTCAAGAGGCAGAAGCTGTCTGGTGAACCATTACACAAGTATTAGTGCATATGTAGCTCTGACAAGCATATCATGGGTATGCAAACAGGCATGGGAGGGAATCAGAGATATGGGACGGTGGGGGGATGGTAAGATATGGCAGTATAGATACAAGTCTGGAGAAAAAGTAGTGGTTTTTTATTTTATTGTGTAAAAGCAACATTAAAATCCTTCTGTTTCAACGTCTGCTTGGTATGGGTCTGAGATATATTCAGCAAATGGGATAAAGATGAAACCTTTTTACAATGTAATGTAAGAGGATAATGATCTAAATTTAGACATTTATTTGGATAAAGAGGTGCTGGGGTAAAGGGCTTCTAATGTACAAAAAGAAGATCCACTTCAGTCTGCATCAAACTGAAGCAATCCACCTTCAGAAGTTGGAAATTAAATTGAAAGGTATGTTCGGAGTGACTTTTCACTACAGTATACAGTTTATAGCTTAAAGCATTTCAGAGTAAACAACAGAAGCAAACACATTCATATCTTTCTAAGTGTAAAATAGGTTTTTAATGCATCTGGAGAACAGACAAGTGTGAAAACTTACAAGTTCCCTATATCTAGGTTGCCTGGTGGTCTGAAAACAGAAATGGTAGCCAAGAATATTTAATTTTATCCTTGTCTTAAACGTTTCCGTAAACGTGACAATTCATGGAAGCCAAATCCTAATCCTGAACCCAAAAAAGCAACATTTTTTTAGTTCTTGGATAGTCAGTTGGACTCAACAGTCTATGTCATGAGAATGTGTAGGTCTTACCAAACTCAACAATATTAAACTTCTTCCAACAACATTAAACTTCCCTTAATTAAACTTCTTCCAAACACATGCTCAGATACTATCTGATCTTCTAGATACCTAAATTTAGGTTAGTGGTGAGCAAACGTCCTTAGACCACAATATCACTCAGGTGTGCAACACAATCCATGATGGGATTTTCAGTCGATGTCACTCCACCTCTTTTGCTTGTAAGAGTTCTCAGACCACACCAGTCAGAGGAAGATTCTTGAAAAAGATAGCTTGCAACAAACATTTTTTTCCAGAGATTTTTTTTTCCAGTTTTATTTAAAGTCTTATGGTAAAACCACAAAGGTATGTAAGAGACCCATTTGGAGCAAGAACTTGAATCACATTGTTGATGTGGGGGAGTGACTGACACAGATTGATTGTACAGACTGCTGACTAGGACATTTAACTGGGACCTTGGTGGGTTAGAGTCATGTCCTTACCTTAATGTATACCTACTTACTCAAAATAGAAGAGTTTCAGTAGAAAAGATTAGCACGTCCACCCCAGAGTACTCGGTGACCCAGAGGCTATGGGGCACTCCTTGGATACAGGATCCTGAACTGTTCCAGCTCAGACATGGAGCTTCTCCTCTTGTAGCCTACTGCGTAAATGGGGAATGGGTTCATTCTCTCACAAAGAAAAGACTTCTCTGATGCAAATACTGTCTCTAAAAGACATTAATCACTGAGAAACCTGAAAGGAGTTGGGCATCCTTTACTAACTAATTTAAATGCCTGTTGTCTAGCTTACACGTCACACCTTTCTTTGGCTCTGGGACTTCCATAAGCAATTTTATCTGCCAAGATTAGTTGTGTTTCAGCCTGGAACCGTTTGGCTTCAGCCATATCTCCCAGCTGTTCAATGGTGCAACTTCAGATGTGAGCTACATTATTGCTATACCGGCTGGGAATCCCTCCCATAGTAGCTCCTTAGCAGACATCACATCAGGTAGTCTGTCATAAACCTTGCAAAAGTGTTAGAAGCTTTTTAACTCTCTTTGGAAATTAATATCATTGCCTCCATGGTTCCAGTTAACATCAATCTACCTGAGCTTTGGACTCAGGCCTATTTCCCATGTAGTCGATAGTAAAACCTCCATAGGCTCTTACAGAGCAGGGATCAGGCCCACCATACAACTCAGTATATTGTGAGCCAACAAGGAGATATGAGAAATAACCAGTCTCTGGAATGGAATACATGGACAATAATTTGCTATCACAGAACAGGTTTCCTTACTCTAAATTATCCTGATTTTATGCGACTCAATGAAACAATCTACTTGTCACCTATATGACCAACAAATAAAATGAATGTATATTTTATAAATATAAAGTCAATTACACTTTTAAATTATGCATATACGCATACTAAAAAAAAAAAATACGATTTTCTTCAGGTTGGTTACTGCTTCTGTATAATCCAATGTAAAAACTCTCCTAGAAATCCAAAGGTGCAGAAGCAGGCTCTCATGATTTGCCTGTTTGTTAAGTTTTATATGTGCTGTATCTCTGACAGGTTTTTATGTTTTTCCCTTAAGGTGGCTTGCTGAAGATGAAAGTGATGGCCGCACCGTAGTGCAACTTTATCCACAGCTGCTTGATTTCTGATTCTTTCTGAGTGTGTTGCTTCTCCAAATTCATGCTGATTTGATTTACTTGTATTTTATAATTCTGAAGGTATTGTAATTACTGTGAAAGAATGTCAAAACAATGCATTAAAAACATCACAGTAAATTAAACATGTCTAATGTGAACACTGCATTCCAATCCTATTAGAGATGCTCAAAAACTTTGCATGACTGAAATTTAGAAAACAGAAATTTAAATCTGTAACATGACTCTGTGGGCTTGATCTGAGCATTCATAATGGTAGACATATGTAGTAACATACTCAAACATTTTTATTTCAGTAATAATTTGTGGGTAAGTTAAATTTAGCTCTTTGGTCAAATCTGTCAATATTTATTAATTTGATAAATCTGTTTCAATTTCAACATTTATTAAAATTTAGATTTTCTCAAAATAATTTTCCAAACAAACTGCACAACTCTTCAGCCTTACCATACATTGCTTCCTTTTTCTATAAGACCATAACAGAGAGTAATAAAGAATTTGTTATTCAGGAGTTCACCCTGTGTCAGTAAGCCTCCCACTGACATTTGATTGTAAAATCTTGTAGCTGAGCCAGAACCTCAGCTGAGAACCTTTAGATTCAAAGGGTCTCTTAGGAGAGGCTGTTATCAGTAACATTGCAATAGCTTACTGGCAGGCTTAGGCAGCTCCCTGCTCAGCTTGATGACTTTTGCAGTGCCTATTTTAGCCACCTAACTGGCTTTCCAGTGCTATACGTGTGAATGCCTTTACTTAAAAAAAGCCCGATTCTTTGGAAAATGCACAATAAATAGAAACATATTTAGCTATAAAATCACAAATTAATTTTGGTTTAGTAATCTTTGACATTGACAGAATTGACTCAGAAAGAGTTTAGGATACAGATGAGTATGAAATGAAATAATCAGTTGCACACAACCTGAAGTTTCATGTGTGTGATCAGAATACAAATATTATATATAAGCTACATAGGGCATCCCTCTGTTTAATCAAAGGCTCCACCTTTAGTACCTCCAAAATTCAAAATCTATATGAAAATCTGAATTTTAGACCTGTTTCACCCTCAAGGCACTACTATATTCTGTAGCAGCAATGTACTTTCTATAATTATAAGAATTAAATGAGTTTCTAATCTGTGCTGATGAAACATTGTCTGGCTGTCTTTTTAATACGTTTAGTGCTTATTTACTCGCATTATTCTGTGAAATGAGGAGCGTTGGCCGATATCTGCATGGATTATGAGATTTCAGTTGTTACTTTGACACAAAAAAATAATAAACACATATAATGGGTCTTGGCAGGTAACGTCATTTTTATCTACTTTATACGTCATCAAAAGGAGAGCTAATGTAAGGTGTGGATGTGATCAGAGTGAGCAATAGAACAGAGTCAATTTCTTCTCAAAGTACTCTTTTTGCTCACACTGCTACCACGCACACTGGAATGGATTTGAAATTGTATCCCCAGAATGCACAGTTCACTTACTTAGTATCAGTATTCATTACACTGAATCACTTCGTTGTGATCTATTATGTGATTTGTTTCATTATTATGTCTTTCATTAATAGTTTGTAATACTAGCTCTCTTTGATGCCATTTCTGATTTATCAAGTGTAAATAATGCCTTCCTAATCTGTTTTTCATTACTAACAGTGAACACCCTCCTTCAGCAGCTGCCTTCCGTATTTGAAAATTATTTTCTCTACCTATACAATGAACAAATCAGGTTTTGTATTGGATTCCCTGGATCCAGAGCCATGTAAACACCTCAACCCTTTCACTAACAGGACCACCACAGCAGAGGGCTTAATTTCAAGCAGATCATGGGTGCTTGCAGCACATATTACCAGGGGATTACACTTTGATAAGAAAATCTGAAATACCATAAGAACCCCCTTCTCAGGTCTTGCTTGGAAGACATGCCAGTTAGCATATTTGGCTTGTGACTAGTGCCAAACCCCAGACTTGCCTCTTCCACATGGTATACAGTGATATCTGCTGTGTTTGGTGCAGAAGTCACTTAATCTCTGTCCCTTGCAAGTGGGACAATTTTTGCCAAAATTGCTGGCCAAAGACAGAGACATTACAGAGGTGCCACCTCGTGTGCACTCTGCTGTTGCTGCACAGCAAGGTTGCTGCATTGCTTTTTTGCTCCCAGCACCCTGCCCTGCCTATGGAGAGGCTGGGCAGACATTGACACCACTGATGCCTCCACAGGGAACAGAGATGTAGCACAGAAAAGAGACTGCCTGGGTCAACAAGAAAACGAGGCATTTGGCACTCATGGGAGACTTGGAAGGAGCAGTGAGATAACTCAATCAGCTGGAAGAGGCAAGGCTGTAGTGGAGAGAAGGGTTTGACTTCTGCTGTCTCTCCCTGCTCCATCCTGTCCTTGAAGATCTGTGTGAGAGGGCAGCGGCTAGAGGATTTTGCTATTATTATTATTGTTGTTGTTATTGTTGTTATTATTATTGTTATTATACTGAAGCAAGAGCATTTAATTTTTCACTGCAGAGAAAGCCTCAAGCTGGAGCTGAGTGCTAAAATATAGACCCTGAAGACCATAACATAGACTCTTAGATATAACAGAGCCTGAGAGCATCCATTAAGGATCCAGTATTAGTTAACTCTATCTTTTTTCCTTATTCCCTTCTCCTGGTGTGCTTTTATATATATTATTAGGTTGATCGAGGTGACATATTTCTGGCCATTTAAGCCCTTAAGTGTCTCAGTTTCTTTTGCTGATGATGTTAAGGAGTTGAAAAAATATAACCATGTTCTGACTGGCTCATTGGACCATATAATATTCTCCCAACAACTCAAAGTACTGCCTTGCTGAAACTCATCATACAAAAGAAAGGATTCCCTCCTTTTCAGTACATATGAGCAGTTATATTGCATCTATCCATCCTGTAGTTTGTCAGTTGTGGAAACGGAATGAGAATAAGAAAAAAGAAAGTACCAAGTGCTCCTTTGAGTTCCTTTAGAAGTCTTGGATGAATACCATCTAGTCCTGTGGGTGTTAGTATTTATAAATGTCTTTGCAAATATAAACATCCTTGGTTCACACATCAATTTAAAATAGTCCCTTAGACTTGTCCATGAAGAAAAGCAGTAGTCTGGAAAAGTCCATAAACTCCTCTGTAATGAGCAGTGCAAAGCAGTGTCCTAACTTCCGTGCTGGGCTGAATCTTTGTTTTACAATTCTTTTGCTTGGCTTGAAATAATTTTAAATAGGTGAAGCAAAAAGGGGAAAGAAAATGGGACTTTTCATTTTCTTCTTCAAACTTTTGAAAATTCTTAATTACATCTTAAATACAGTGTCATAGGGCATGTTAATATCCCCTTAGGCATTCCATAAAAGCTTTTCCCATTGTCATAAAATGTGATGTGCTTGGTTGTTGGTTGGTTTCTGCATGCACAATGGCAGTGAAAGAGTTGTCAGCATCATACCAAGCCTGGTTGCAAGCTCACTTCCTGTGATGTCTTCCCATATGTCCATGTCTTCTGCTATCATTCATTATATATTTATGTCTATCTTTGAGTATATTTTAAAATACATACTATGAAGCAACATGGAAGGTAACTGATATCCGTTTCTAAATAATAAACATAAGTTTAAGAAATCCTGAGTTAAATCTTTCAAAAATTCTAAGAAATAATTTCTTCTTTCATACATAATATTAAAGTCAGTATGCTGTCATCAAGGTGGGGCTGTTCTCTGGCTGCATAAACCTGAAATTTATTTATTTATTTATTTATTTAGAGTGTACCGTTGAATGTATTTGCATGTTTCTAATGTTTAGACATTTTGGAAATATAATACAAGAAGCTACAGCCCCAATTCAGCATGAAATATAAGTATGTGCCTAAAATGTAAGTATATGCCTAAAACATAACTATATAAACAGTCCCACCAAGTTTGATTTATAGGCTACTTAAAGTTAGGTATGCACCTAAGAGCCCTGCTACATTGCATCTTTTCCTTTCCAGATCTCATGTGGTGGGTGCGTATGTGTTGGCATTTTCACATGAACGTTCACATGCCACAGAAAAGAAATTTAGGCATACAAAATACACATATCAATATCAGGATGTTATAAAGCAAAGCAATTTCTGAAACCAGGGAACATTCCAGAGTATTCTTTGTAATTGTAAAAGTAGGCTAACATACAGAGATACTTGATTCATGCTTCTTTTCTCAATTTTAAAGGCAAGTTTATAGTTCGAAAATGTTTCTGTGTGAATCTACATGTAGGCTTATAAATAAAATAATCTCAACCTAAAGCAAGCAAGCAATAGCTGTTTACACTCGATATGTTTTAAAAAGATATAGTATTTTAATATTAATTTTCTAAATAGTTTAGCAATTTACCAATATATCTGATTTGTGCTTATGTTAATTTGCTGAAATAGTGGCTTCTTTGAAAGGACATGCCATTCAGAGCATACAGTGGCATGTGCCTGTTGTGAAGGAAGCTATTTGGGCAAAAAGGCAGTTAAGTTCCTTAGCATGTAAACGTTAAACATTCTATATTACAACCTCCACTGACACTGTGTGTGTAACTTAAACATGAATCTACGGAAAACATCTAAAACTTGTGAACATTTTGTAGAATAATTCTCACTTGCTGCTTCTAAAGAAATTGATGGCACAGGCATGTATGCCTGAGGGCACTGTTTTTAACATGGAATGCTAGCTAAAGTCAGGTGTTTGGAAGACATAGTAGTGAGACTATGTCAGAGTGAATGACAAAATAGATGTTCATCATATTCTCCATCAGGTCACCCCAGCTTTACGTCACACACGGCAAGACAGAGAGAAGCACAGTGCAGGAAAAGGCATTGGGTGCCTTCGAGAGAAAAATAAAACGCCAATCAGAAGGCAGTTAGAAAAGAAAGAGGAAGGACGGAAGGAGGAAAGGAAGCAAATCTGCTAGCAGATTCACCCGATCTTCTGGAAGAAGTCACCAGAGAAATCCTTATGGCTTAGGACTTCATTTATTTCTAAGGGGGGCTGCTCAGGAACTCTCCTTGGCAGGAGGGACCAGCCCGTTGCAAGCCCTGCCAGGACAGCAGGGTTCTGCACAGCACCTTCATGATGCAGAACTGCTCCCCAAAGGACTGAGCACCCTAAGAAAGCCAGGCTTTTGTGCCAAAATAGTGCCATAGGCTGTCAAATCCAGGCACAGTGAACTCATTCTAATGCTTCAGTTACTCTGGGCTAGAAGAAAATGCAGAGACATTAAGCACCAAACTGCAAATTGTCAAAAGTTGCCAAACAAAAGAAAATAGATTTGGGAATAGTTTGGAATGAATGCATGCAAAAATTGATTAGACCTGTAGAGTATAATGATATTCTAATGGCAAAATGAGACAACTACAAGCAAGAGCTTGACTGTATTTTGATAGGGCCGTCTGTAATATATAGCTAAAGAAGACTGGGAAAAACATCATGGTTAAGAACCTGAAGAAATAAAAAACACTCTAGAGTAAAGATAAGAGGATTGGAACCCAGAAGCATATTTTCTGGACATTTAGGTTTGAGTTGATAACAGCCTATAACGAAAAAAACAAAAAGACATACACACACAAAAAGTATGCCTAAAGTAGAGAAAGGTGATTTGATATTGTACGGGGGAAAAAAAGGAAACAGCAGTTGCAATTCAGAACAAAGTAAAAGCAGTACTTGTGATACCCATAAAAATGTTTTCTTTAAAGAAAGGTGGAGATAAAGGAAGCCAAGAATAAAATCTTCAGAGAAAAAGTAGCTTTACATGAGAAATGAATGTGTCTGCACTCGGTTTATGAAATATGTGTTGATGTCTGTTATCATATTTTTGCCCTTCCATTATATTTTGTAATTAATAATTTCTGAGGTTTAATAACAACATTGGCTTGCTGAATGCATGCTGGTTTGTACACCATGTGTATATAAACTCTTCTGGCCCTGATACAGCTCCATAGAAGCTATGCCAGTATAACAAAGAGGAAATTTGGTTCTGTTTCTTGGAAGCAACTTCTTCAGCGCTTACATATTATTTGGGATCCTTTCCATTTGTTATCTTTTAAGTGAGAAAACAAAACAGAAGACATTCCTCTGGAAGTATCAAACAGCCTTAAATTTAAGTTTAAGTGTTCATCTACTGCACTGCCTTCATTTAACAGACAGCTACTGTTAACATGAAAATCAGTGGGAAAGAATATTACTCCCCTCATAAATGCAACAGGAGCTGAATCCAAGAAGAGCAAACCAAACCAACCAACCAAAAGAAACAAAAAAGGAGAGAGGAGAGGAGAGAAGAGGAGAGGAGAGGAGAGGAGAGGAGAGGAGAGGAGAGGAGAGGAGAGGAGAGGAGAGGAGAGGAGAGGAATGAGACAAAACAGAAAAATATAGGGAAGAAAGTGTAAAACACTCCCCCTCACAACAAAACATCTGGCAAAACACCTTTCAGATTTACAGGTCTGATCTGAAGCCTGCTGTGGTGAACTGGAGTCTTCCTGGGTAATGGATCAATGCCTTTGGTCAAATTCTGCCGCTGAGTGAAGTGGCTAAGGGTAAATAGACCAGAAAATTTGTCCCACATCTGGGGTAGGGAGAGGAAGATGTAGGGACACTTGGCCCCAGCAGTTACCTCCTCCAAGCTGGCTAGCAGTGGAGTAGCCTTAAGCAGGCTACCATGACCTCTGAAGACGATGTACAGCTAGACTGACACCATCTATGCTCTTAAATATCTACTGCATTGCTCAGAGGTACCTTCTGCCCTTTTGGTATGTCGGACCTTGATCTTCTCCATTTTATTCCCTCCATCCTGAATCTGACACCTTCAAGTTACTCTCTTACCCCACTCCCACCCTGAGCAGTTTAGGTTAGGATTTCAGCTCTAGCAGCACAGTTGTCCCCCCCACCACCACTTGTGTATCACACCAGAACCTCTATTATAAATTTGTAGCATCTTTTAGACCTGTGTATGTCAAACAGACTCAATTAAAGTAACTTAAAGTGCACACTAAACCATTTTATTAAAGATGTAACTGTAAATAGAATAACACTGGAAACCTGTTGGTATATATAAACTGCCAACTTGCAGCTAAATTAGCTTCATTATTAAGCACCTTCTCTGCTGACAAGGTAATCTTAAGTGAATATATTGTATTATATATAGGTGCTGACTGAATTATTAAAAGATACTTTGAGAGAGAAGCAATTTGCATTAAAAGTCTAAGGCAATAAAGATCATATGGATTGTAATGAGAATGAAATTAATATGGGGTTACAAAAGGAACAGAAATAAAAGTACAGCTCTACCACTGTAACAGAGATTGCAGAGCACGTGTATTAAGAACCATTATGTGATGATGTAATTAAAGACTCTTGTAATGTGGGATAACATGCAAAATAACAAGCCAAATTAGTTTTATGTGTGCCCTTCACCTTTCAAAGTTTGATTTTTGTGTGCCTAGCACTCTGAATAATACAATAATGCATGCTATCGTCTTTTCTTGAAATCTGGGGTATATATCAGTAAAAGCTAACTTCCAAAAGGCAACTTTATACTTACCATGTACATTTAAGAGTTAGAAGGCAGATTTTTCAGCCGTCCATATGACTTCTTCTCTTTAATTAATGAAGTTGAAGGGGCTATACTTAGTCACACATCTTAACAGCGCCCTATCGCAGTCTCACTGGCATTCCTATTAAGATATTCCAGCAACGTGCTTGAACTATCTCACTGCTCTATTTTAAGGAGGGAGAGGGCATGCTTATAAAATATTCCGGAGGCACCAAAAAAAAAAAAAAAAGTCCAAGAGGTCAATCTGTTGCTCATCCCTTACGTTTTGGAGATGCAGGAGGACAGAGAGGGCAGAGGGGCCAAGGATGGGTGGCAAATGGCCCTCCCCGCCCGCAGCCCGAGCCGGGTGCCCCGCAGCTGGGCTTCCCGCCTCGACTAACGCCCGGCTAACGCCCGGGGGCAGGAGGCTAGTGGCCTTCAGGGACCGGGGAGCCGCCCCACACCTCTGTCTCCCGCCGGGCTTCGAGGGCGGCGGCTGCCGCGGGGCCGCCCGGGAGGTCTGGGCTCCTCGCCGGGGAGCGGCCGCCGGCTCCGCCCGGGACGGCTGCCCCGGGCCGCGGCCGCTCGCCACCGAAGCGGGAAACTGCAGGCGGGGCCGCCTCTGCCGCCGAAATACCCGGGGAGCTTCGAGGAGCCGGAGCTGCGGGGAAAGGGGCGGGGGGCGGTGAGCGGCGTCGAGATTTCGCCTGGTGAATTTTATGCATAAAATGCGATTCCTCCGGGTGGCGGAGTAAAACGGCGGCTCCTCACCTTCCCCCAAACGCCTCTAAGAGAGCGTGGCACGGCGCAATTGGAGAACGGCACCTCTCGGCCGCGTTTCACAAAGTTAGGGGAACTACGGCCGCGTCTCCTGCGGGACGGGCGGGGCAGCGTCCGCCCGCCCCGCGCGGGACCGGCCGTGCCGGGGGGCAGCGCAGCTACGCGGGTGCCGGCCGGTGGCTCCCGCTCTGCGCGCCGGGCGTTACGGCTCGGCACCACCGCCGGCCCCGGTCCCCCGTCAAGACGCTGGGGCGGCGGCGGCTGCCTCCGGTCCGAGGATCCCCACTCGCAGCGAGAAGCCCGGGGAGGGGGGCCGCCGCCCTCCTCGCCGCCCCGTCGGCATCCACCCGCGTCCCGCCGCTCCACCCCCCCGCCGGCGGGGCAGACTCACCCCCAGCGGCGCCGAGGACACCGGGGGGGCGGCAGCGGAGCCGGCAGCGGCGCCGCGCCCCTCGCTCCCGCAGCCCCGGCCCCGGCCCCGGCCCCGGGGGGCGCCGGCCCCACCCCGCCTCTCCCCGCCGCCCCGCTCCCTCGCCCCGCGGAGCGGCCGCCTCCCCATCGCCGCCGCGCCCACCTCCCCAGGCCGCGCGGCCGAGCCACCGCCTCGCCCCGCCGCCGCAGGGCCGTGCTCCCGCACCCCCGGGGCCGCGCCGGGCCCTTCCCTCCCGGCGGCCGAGCGCCCCCTTCCCCGCCCCTGCGCCAGTGCCGGTGCCGGTGCCGGGCGGGGGGCGGCGGCAGCGAGGGAAGAGGGATGAGGTCATCCTCTTTCCCGGCGTCAGTCAGCTGGGTGGTGGCGGCGGCGGGTGCGGGCGGAGGCGGGCGGGGAGGCGGGGGCGGGATGCGCTGCTCCGGGCAGCGCTGCCCTGCCTGCTCCCGGCTCCGGCAGAGCGCGGCGGCGGCGGCCCCGGCACCGCCGGCCCCCGCGGAGGCGGCGGCGGCGGCGGCGGCGGCGGGGCGGGCGGGCTGAGCGCGGCTCCCCGCAGGCAGGCGGCGCTGCGGGCGCGGCCGCCGCGGAGGAGCCGCCCGCGGGCGCGCAGCCCGGCGCGGAGCGGGGACAAGGGACGAGGGGAGCGGCGGGTCCGCGGCGGCTGCGGCGGCGGAGGGCGGGAGGCAGGAGGCAGGAGGCGGAGGAGGAGGAGCAGGGGGAGGCGCGGGATAAAGGAGCGCTCGCTGCTCCCGCTTGCTCTCCGGCGGGGCTGAGGGAGGCATCATGGCCGCGAAGTCGGACGGGCGGCGGAAGATGAAGAAGGGCGGCGAGGTGGCGTTCACGCCGCTGCAGAACTCCGAGCACTCGGGCTCCGTGCAGGCGCTGGCCCCGGGGCTGCCCGCCGGCGCCGGGCCGGGCGGCGGCAGCGACGACGACGAGGCGCCCGGGGGCGGGTGCTGCAGCGGCGGCGGCGGCGGCGGGGACGGCTCGGGCGGCGGCTCCCGCTGCTGCTGCTGCTGCTGCTGCGGCGGCGGCAGAGGAGGAGACGGCGGCGGGGGCGGCGGCGGCGGGGGCTCCCGGGGCTCGGGCGGGGGCTCGTCCTCCCTGTGCCTGCGGCTGGGCAGGGAGCAGCGGCGCTACTCGCTGTGGGACTGCCTCTGGATCCTGGCCGCCCTGGCCGTGTACTTCGCGGACGTGGGCACCGACATCTGGCTGGCGGTCGACTACTACCTGCGGGGCCAGCGCTGGTGGTTCGGGCTCACCCTCTTCTTCGTCCTGCTGGGCTCCCTCTCCGTGCAGGTCTTCAGCTTCCGCTGGTTCGCGCACGACTTCAGCACCGAGGACAGCGCCGCCGCCGCCGCCGGGCACTGCCCCGCCGCCGAGAGCAAGCTGCTGGTGAGCAGCGGCTCGGCGGCCGCGGACATCGACGCCGCTCGCCCCTGCACGCCGCAGCGGCAGGCGTCCACCGCCAGCAAGAGCAACGCCACCAACAGCAGCAGCAACAGCAGCAGCAACGCCGCCGGCAGCGGCCCCGCCGGTCCCCGCGCCGGCGGCGGCCGCTCGGCGTCCTGCGCCTTCTGTATCTGGCTCCTGCAGTCGCTCGTCCACATCCTGCAGCTCGGGCAGGTCTGGAGGTGAGGAGCCGGGCGGGGGCGGCGAGGGGCTGGGGGGCGGCCGGCTCCCCGCGGGGCCGTGAGTGGCCGCGGGCGCGGGGTGTCCCGCCCCGTCGAGGGGAGCCCCGCCGGGTGCCTGCGCGCCCTGCGCCGCACGGGCGGCCGCCGCCCCGGGAGGGGCCCGGCTGGCGCGGGGTGCCCTAAACTTCCTGGGAGCCCCGTGCCGGGGGTCTGGCGGGGGGCAGGCGGGGGAAAAGGGGGATATCCCGATCGGGTGCGTCTCCCGGTCTCCTCACATGTGGCCAGGACGGCGTTGCCGCCAGCGGGGGAACTTCACCGGCAGCGAAGAGTTTCTTTCCAGAAACGGCTGATGAACACCCCGTGGCTGGGTTTTTATATGCAAATATGCTGCGTGCAGTCTGCTCGTTGCTGTGCCTGTGCGTTTTCTATATGCGTGATTAGTAAAGGAATGTCTTCTAAATCAAACTTTTGAGTAGCTGCTCTCAAAAACATTCGCAAGCGGCGTAGCGTGCGCTATGGAAAGGATGTGCTGAAGCAGGTTGTGGAAGGCACTTACGGAAAAGGGAGATGACATCATAGTTTGCAAAAGTAATGTTTTCCTTTATTTTAAGCACATTTCCAGGAAAGATTTGTACGGAGGCCAAACACCCTGCAAATACATTTAGTGCTGCCTGAAAAGTGCAGAGTTCAGAATACACAGTGTATAAGGAGTTAAAATTTCCACATAAAATCGTGGCAGACGGATGCTGTGTTGAAGAAGGTCATCCAGTGGGGCAGTGCACTAAAGCAACAGCTGAAAATACTTTTGGGGTTTCTTGTCTGATGGGTGGAAAGGAATTCTCTCATGTTTCTGTTCTGGAAACACTCGTTTTTCACAATTATTTCATTAGGGAGTCAAATTTGTTGTTACTCTAAACTTCTGACTTTGGAGTTTTTCGTCTCTGTCCCACCCTTTTGGACAGGGACTGTCTTTTGCTCTGTATTAGCTCAGTTCTGCTTGTGGCCTTTAAGCATCAAGGAATCCAAATGCTGCTAGATAATAGACCGAAGATCTTGGGATGCCATAACTAAGTATCTTTCACTTTCCAGATTCTTTGGTTTATTACAACAAATACAATTTTCTAAACTTGTGAAACTAACTCCAAGTTACAGGTGTGCTCGATGTTAACTATGACACAACTTGAGAGGGAAGCAGAATTCTGAACAAAAAGTGAGGCTTTGTTCTGGGTCTTGTATGCTTGTATGTTCCTGTATGCTCTACCTCCACGGCTGAACACAAGTTAAATTTAGGATTTTCTGAATGAGATGGTTTTATGTAAATATTTAGTCCTGATCCTGCAGAGACAGAAGAGTAGGTGCAATGGCTGAGATTGTACACAGAAATTCGTGTTGATACTTATCCATATAGAAGGTAAACAGTGTGTATCATGCTGAGTGACACAGAAGAGAGTTTAACAAAGTCTGTTGTCATGATTCTGTATTGGAAAACACAAAGAGCAGGGCTTTGGGTGGAGCAGGGTGCAATCCGATATCGTACAGCACTTCTGTCAGATGAGGTGGCTGGAATTTAAAGCTCTCCAGATGCTTGCTTTTTGATGAAGCACAATCTCTTTTGACATAAGATTTGCTCCTTGCAAGAGCACCTAGTCCTCTATATTTAAAGCTAGCTGAGCCTCTTTTGATCATATGTAGCTTTTCTTCATGTTTTACGTGCAGTAGCATAAGACTAACAGAATATTGAATTGTTGAGGAGTGTTAGGACATTATTTATGTTTTAGCCTGTTATGGGGGTTTTTTTCAGTGAAACAGAGCCATATAATTGTTTGTCCGCCAGTAACTTAGTAGTATTTATTTACAGTTTTCCACAAATGTAGAAATTATATGGTCAGTTGTCTGTGGTCTTGCATATCAGCACTTCATAATTGATTAAAGTGACTTCATTTTAATTCCCTAGGTATATTCCTGATAAGGGAGAGCCTTTGGAGTCATCTAAAACTAATAATCAGCACCAAAAAGGAGAGGTCACATCAACCCCTGAGAAACTCTGTACATAAGCATGGAGTCAGAACTAACATGATCTGTGGAAAATATGATTTTCTGGAAAATGGAGCACTCACACTTCGTAGTCCAAAACTTCTGCTCTGCAGTGTAACGTCTGCACTTGCCTGAGCAAACAGCTCCTGAGCATTTAGGCTGAAGGATGATCTAAAGTGTTTTCCAGTTGCACGCGTTTGGAGACTAACTCCTTCTTTGATGCAGTGTTACCACCACAAGTGCACACTTGCTGGGGGCACCATCCCCACAGTTGACAAATCCCATGTTACCCTTTATTCTGTGTCTCTGTCTCTGGGCTTTCTCTCAGCTTTCAGTTTTTCCTTCTCTTTTTCTTTTGGCCCTGGTTAAAGCTCTCCTTTACGCATATTTTCGTTTTCTGTTACTTATTGTATTGAATCCTGCACAAGCAAAAATTACAGTAATATTTCTGTTGTTTCTCTGTCAACAAGGAGCCCTAGGTTTGAGAACTGAGGTTTTGGTGTTTGCTAGTTTTGCATATGGGCAAGGATACCAGGGTATGAAAAGAGAGGTTTGCTTGTGCCTTGTTCTCAATATACTGAGACTGGTGCTCATCCTGCATTCATTTGGCGTTCGCTGTCCTCTGTCTCCTCTTAAAGTGTTCAATTGATTCTTGAGGTCTTCAGTTTCCCTTTATTTGTCACATTGCCAAAGGTTTTGGGGGGAATTGTGTCAACTGCTTCTTTAAGGAAGCCATCCTGAGGAACTGGGGTTACAACTGGCAATCCCAGTGCTCTTGGATTAAAAAAAAAAGTTAAAAAAATGTGGTTTTAGTGATTAGTTCTGTCAGGATGATTTTTAACAATTCCAAAGCTTTTCCTTGTCTTACATTTGAGATTAATTTTTGTTTACAAATATATTGAAAGCCAGATCATTGAAAATGATTATGTGTTAATTTTAACTAAAATGTGCTAATGGGAAATGAATGAGGTCTTTAATGTGGCATGGAACAATGCTGGAAATAGGCAATCTAAAATTACTAAAACGATTTTTTCCTAGAGTGTAAAGAAGAGGAGCTGCAGGAGCAGCTAAGCTGCCAATCAGTTCTGAATAAAAATGGATCTTTTTTTTTCTTTTGAAATTGGTATAACTTTTCTTTCCCACAAATTTTAGAAGATGGAATTCTTCCATTTTGAAGAATAAGCATATAAATATTTTGTTTTTCAGGGGGTTGGATGTTCACAGACTTCCTGATAACACTGTCCCTCAGTTAAAATTCCAGTGAAGTCTCTGAGGAGTTGCTTGCCACAGCTGAGTGCAGATACTAGGCCTTTGTTGGCAGCTGATTTCATATTAAAATATGGTCAGTGATGAGATTCTGCCTTCAGAGATAGATACAGATACATTTCCTTATCCATACTTCCAGTGTGTTCTGGTTTTTACCAATATATGGGCATGGAAGCCACACTATGGAGCCCTGTTCTCCCAGGTAGGTGCTGTGAGAGATACGGCTTTTTATTAGCGGACTCTGGGGAGTACAAGGAGGATGTAATGCATGGGGTCTTTGTATTCCATTGAAAGGAAAAAAAAGCTAAGTGGATACTTTAATTTATAGTCTGTAAGGACTATATAGAGGTATATAGGCCAGTAGGATTCAGATAAACTATTGCCCTTTGAGCCTGGCATGAAAGTTGGTAACCACTGCCCTTGAGCATCCCTTTGATTCACTAAGCTTCCCCGGCTTAGCCCTGGCTTTCAGATTTCGCAGTGGATAGCAGGACTTGGTGAGTGGATGTAAGAGATAATAGCATTCACTTGGCATCTGTGGAGCTGGTTCATTTCCTTGAAAACTTTTTCTCTGGATGAGATTCCTTTGGGCTGGCAGGACTGGAGAGCCATGCTCCTGAAGCTGGGTAAAGGGGTCCTGAGAGCCAGCCTTGGGGGGAGCATGGATTGTGGGAAACTGGGTGGACGAGAGGAGGAGACTGGAGGACTTGATAGTGCCCATTTTGTGGTGTCTGGAAAGCAAGAAGTAACTCCCCAGGACAACTGTTGTGCCTCATAGGGGAATGATGTGAGCAGGCTGCCTTGGTGCTTGGAGTGCTTGGAGGTTCCCATGGTGGCTGTCATTTTGTCTGAAAGGCCGCAGTCAAAGTGCCTGAAAGGGACATGTCAAGTTTCTGTAGCCAACAAGGCCAGAGGAAGGGTGAATCATTGGAAAGAGGAGGACTAGAAGTTACCCTTTAAAATTATCTCTGCGTAGCTGAGATGGTAGTGAGATGATTAAGTATATCCCTCTCAGTAGTGTGAGGGGTTTTGGCTGAGATTTGCTAGCTGTGTGGGAACGCACCTAGAGAAGGAGGAAGAGACGCCAAGTTAATCACTGGCCCTTCCAGGTGGCACTTGTCCGGGGCAGGTATCTGTTCCAAAGTGGGTCTGGTTCCCTGAGAAGTGATCCTATGATTTAGCTATATCTGTGTATGTGTAATACTAAGAAATCATTCTCTTCCTTCTCCTTCCTGGTTCTTATTTGGAAAAAAAATAGTTGGAGGAGGGCTGTAGAGGTGATGCTGGATTCTGGAACCAGTGTGAGTTGCAGTCTTTATGGTGCCCTGTGGAAGCATTTTTCACAGGACTGGATCATCCGCCAAAGAAATTTCATTGCTTGTGTTCATAGCTTCAACTCTACAATCAGTTGATGCTCTTGCAATCTCCAAAAAAAAAAAAAAAGGGAAATGGCATCTGCACTCTGTATGTAAAGTCCTTACGACTTCCTCAGGTGCTCACTATTAAGCATGACTGGGCCCCTAAGCTGGAACTGTAGCAAGGTAGTTGAAATTAAGAAAAACATCACCAGTCTTTAAATCAGCTCAACTCCATCCTTAAATAGGTTCATTTGTTTTTGCACTTTTGCTCTGCACAGTAGTTTTGACACTTTTGTTCAGTAGTAGTGTAGGAGTTCAGTGTAGTTAGGTGGTCAATAATTCCAGCTGCCATTGGACTTCACACTGAGATGTGATAATATCTCAATCTGACACCAGTTTTTCTCACTGTTTTGAAATCTGTCAGATAATTTGTCACATTGAGTCCAAATTTATGAGTCATAGCCATTTTCCTAGACAAGATTATTGCATATCCTCCCCATCTGTCTCTTAGTGTAGCAAAATGCTACCACTCAGCAATACCATATTTCTTTTATTGAGTTACTGCAGTGCTTGAGTTAAAGTCCTACTGGCTAACTGTTTTGCTTGCTGTGTCTTTAGGACTCAGGAAAGGTAATAGACTGTCAGAAATAGGAATTAAAGTTTTCATTTCCCCCCCCCCTCAGAAAGCAGGATTAGAAGGGGCAGCCCATCCTGTAGGTGGCTTATCTGCGTTTAAACTTTTGCTAATACATTCAGCAGAATAAATATTCAAATTTTTTTTTCTTCTTTTTTTCTGAAGACAGTGATATGCAGATGAAGGCTGTGCCTTTCATAATTTTTTTTGAAACACAAAAGTGAATCTTTACTATGTTCTTAAAAATCTCTTACAAGTCTGCATACAAATCAGATTTGGTATTCAGTTTATTCTAATAACCTAAGCTACATGTAAAAGATGCTGATGTACTTTAGAAGAAAGATAGTGTATTTTAATAATTAACAAGGGTTCTCTCTATAGAGAATATTTATCAGTTACATAAGTGTTCAGATTTTCAAAGTACTGCTTAAGCACTAAGATTTCTGATTGCTGAATTGGTTTAGTAGGAGAGCTAATATTTTATACACAGAATGCTTTCTAGAAACTTATATATGGGAAGAATTTATATTTGGCTTTTTCCAAAACAGTGGAAAATCTGTAAGAGTTTAAAGGTTTGTGTTTCAGAGGATTTCGTGTCACCATGTGTAGCTGTTATTCCAGAGTTCTCCGATGCCATGCCGGAATGACTGTATATACATACCATGAACTCATGACTGTATATACATGACTGTATATACATACCATACAAGAAATGTTTCACGTTATTTGTTTCTAGATGTTGTTGTCTTGCAGAACGTTCTTGCAACCAGATGAGTTTTTCTGGCTAATATTTCTGTGTTACTTACATCAGGGAAAGTATTTAGCGCTGAAAGGTCAGTTTGCATGTCCAAATCTCCTGTGGGAAAGCAAGAAAGTGTAACATCACAGCATGACTTATAGCTTCAATTATCCTGCTCCATATCTTAACATTATTTATGTCAGAGTTTACCTTGTCTGGAGGAATATGCTCCCTGTCAGCTGGCTTAGTCCTTAATATTTGTCCGTAAGGACTGACTTGGCTACAAAGATACAAAAGTTCTAGTAAAATTAAAATGAAATAAATTCCTATGTCACTTATAACAGTATTAGCTTGTTCTGCCATCTCTTTGTTCCAATTAAGTAGCTTTTAATACACAGCGGATTAATCACAACAGTGACTTACAGTTTCAGTAAACGGGTTGTTTGGGAGGAATTTATCAGGCACAGACAAAATCAATAGCTCTTTTGCTTGCATTTCAAGGTACAGTCGAAAGTTGTGGTTGCTAAAGTATGTTTACAAAGTGGTGCCATTTTTGCCCATTTTAGCACAGCTGTCAGTTGTATACATTGTGTCAAGTAGACATATAGGAGTGGAAGTGGCAAACAGGCTATAAAAAGAACTGGTTTGATTTGTTCGATTTTTAAAATGAAAGGAGGCTGATATAAAAGAGAGCATGAGGGAGAATTGAGGGAACATGTAGAAGGAAGCAGGTTATGAAAAGGCACAGGAATACCAGTTAATCCTTGTATGCTGTGTACCTAAAACTCCAATTTACGTCCCTTCAGCCACTGACCAAAGAGAGATTGTTTGAATAATTTTCTTAAGTGACTGCTTGAGAGACTGGAGGAGGATGAGACAGGAAAAAAGAAGAGTTGTATGTCTGGGCAAACTCACAGCGAAAATATCAAATACACAGAGAAAATGTTAGATAAACTCTGATTGCAGTGAGTAGTCATCTGGACAATGATAAATACAAATGTGTGGTATCAGTTTGACATCAGTTTACAGGGGAGGGAGTACTCTTAATTATGTTTTCATAAATTTTAGAATTAAAAAATAATGGGTCTTGGATATATATTTTTCCAAGAGATTTTACCTGAATTTCCTGACAAGCGTAACCTGAATTATCATCTCCCTGTGGTCTCTGATTGCTGAAGTGGTTTCTTATCACTCTCCCTCTCATTCTGTTTCCCTCCTTGAATGGCTGAAATGGGTAATAATGTATTTTTTCCCCCCAAGATAAAATAATTGCTATACTATGTTATTATTTCCATTACTTTTCCTTTGACGACATGCTTGTGCTGTTCAGTATGTTCGTGGTATAAGATTTGTATGGTGAACCACATAAATCTCTTTGATTGGCAGGGATAATCAGTGGGGGTGGTTAAGGCTATCAGTTACAAATGATTTGATACCACGAGTTGCAGCAAATGGAGCGAGACTGTTTTGTGGGGTGTTTTCAAAGGAAGTTTGGCAGCCAATGATGTGACAACAAAAGTAACTTCTTGTTCTTCTAGAATTGGAAGGTATGACTTAGGCAAGACTAATGTACCAAGGACCAGTACCAGCTGCTTCAGAGAAAGATGCAGATGTTTTAGCATGAATAAAAAGTGAATTAACCTACAGATGGAAGAACAGTTTTCCTTATCTTTATCAGCGCTATATATCAGATTGATTTCTGCCCTTAAGAATGAAGGTTAGCGATGCCACAGTTTCTGACATTACTCACTTTAATGGGATGTTTTCATGTAAACATCTAATCTATTCTAGGATGCTGCCAACTTCTTAGAGTGGTGTTTTTCCATGTGTGGTGCATAGGATCAGTAGATTAGTTCCAGCAGGTCCAAGGAAAGTACCTTATCAAGCACTAGACTTCAGTTCTCCATAGAGGGATCTATACATGCATAAAAAACAACAAAAAGCCACTGTGCTGATACTTTCATGGTTTAATAGTGGCTAGTGTGGAATGATAAGCTTCGTCATTATAAATGTGTAGTCTTTTTTATCTTAAAGAGGGATATGGGTGGAGTTGTGTCTCTTCTTATTTTTCTTCAACCTAATCTTTATATGCTCACTTTATATGGAAATCTTTCCTTTCTGTGAGCCAGATCTAAAATAGGAGTTAGCTCCGCAAAGCAGAAGTTAGATGTTCTTCAGGCATATAGACCTGAAAATATGATCTAGAAAATTGACTCAACAGCCTTGTTGGGAAGTTTCTTGAGGAACTTAAACATAACGGACAATAATGTTTGACTTGAAAGTGTCCTAGAGGCTTGTATTTCTGTGTTTTGGCTATGTCCAGCACACATCCTGAGCTATGTCTCATTTAAGCCCACTGCAAACCAGAAGCTAGGCTGGAGTGGCACCAAAATCCCTTAGTGGATGCAGTTGGCAAGCATTGTTTAAACCTGCTTTATGAGCAACGATGGGCTTAGATCCCCGACAAGTATTACTGAATCTGCCTTGTTTTACAGTACTGGAGAAATGTCCCTTGTAATTAGAGTATTTGCTCAGGATTTAGGAGATCCAAGTCCACTGCCCTTTCCAGCTGTGAGGGCTCAGATCCTGTCTCCCAGAGTTGTTTCTGCACTGAGGCTGAGGCAAGACTGGATGGGGACATTTACTGTCCTTCCGGCTGGAGCTATGTTATCATGCTGACAGAAGTGTCATGTTTGTGAGGCCAGAGAGGAAGACCTAATATTTAGGGCCCTCACATGGGACCAAATACAGATTTCCCTGTCTTTCTGTTTTACTGCTTAATTAAATTTTGTTGCCCACCTTTTACCCTTCTCTTTCTCTTATCCTAAAAGTACACTGCCAGTATTTCTGTTTACAAACATTCATCCTTCATGTACAGTACAACCACAAAGAGGACCGTAATACATATCTACATGGAAATGCCTGCTTAGCTTATGGGAGCGGCTCTGGATGATCTGAATTGGCTGAAGGATTGGTGTCTTCATTTTTTTCATCAACATTTCTCTCTCACCTGTAGTCAACCTTAGAAAAAAAGAAAGAGGAAAGGCATTTTTGATGTGTCACTCAGTAGCTGTTTCACCTTTTTCCTCTGCTGTCATGTGCAAAAGTAAATTAGACAGAAATTTAAAAAATACTTGAGTTCCTGGTTCTTGCTCTGAGTTGATTTCCTGATAACATTTTTGTAGTTGATTTTTATCAACATAAGCAGCACAGTTTTGTGGCTGAAATAAAACCCCAGGAAATCTTTGGGTTTGTGTCCCAACTTCTTGTCTCCCAACTCACCACAAACTTCACAGCAAGTGGAGCCCAAGTTTTCAGTATGCATAATTTTGGTTGCCTTTTTTTACCTTTCTGAGTTTCAGAAATGCAGAACTACATCTCCCTTTTACTGTCATTGAAGTGGGGCTTATTACCATTTTAGTTTTTTTCTTAAAAGGGGAAGATTTCAAATGGCTCAACTTGGACAGTCAAAAGCAGTACATACTTATGAAAATGTTATTCTTCAGTTTTTTAGTACGTATTTGCAGTCTAGCTGTTGTATGGATATTATGAAGCTTAATTTTTGTAAAATATTTTAAGATGCTCAGATGGAAAATGATCTAGGTGAAAACAATTCAAAGCAAATTATCATTTCAATGTGCCTGTCAAAACATGTTTTAAGTTAAACATGTTGAAAACATGAACATCTTTCCATAATGGACATCCTTGGGACATTAAAGCAGAATTTTAATATTTTAAGGATTTATTTCCTCAAGGTTTTATGCTTATTATGCCCACAATATGCTACACAGCTTAAAAAGTTCTGTTTCCTTCACCTGCCCACTTTTGCTGCTTTAAGTTAGCACATCACCTCCTGTCTTGTGCTGTTTTCCTTATCTGTTAGTTTGCTTTGTAAACTGGATCCAACATGCTATGGAAAAACATGGCCTGGGTAAAAAGGGTTAGGAATTTTTAAAAACATAGTGGAGCTGCTAGAATCAACTTCAGCCCAAAGCTTCCAAGCACTGGATGTTTCAGCTTCAAAAGCAGCGACATGTATGTCTGAGAGCAGACAAATGAACTGAGTGTAAAACACTTCCAGTAGTAATGGTGGAAACTATGTTCGACATGGAATTATTGGAAAAAGCATAAATGTAAGCAGAGTTCACAGTATATTAAACAAAGATGTTCTGTAAGTAAAGGGTGGGCAATTAAAGAAGATTTACCCAAGTGAAGCCAAATACAGTGCAGAGGATAATTAATGTGGCTGAGACAACTCAATAATAACGGCTTTGAACTTTTACAATAGTGCATTAGTGCATGTGTCAGAAGGAGGCATTGCATTTACAGTCAACAACCATTTGTTAGGAATTTTTACTGCACAGGTTAATTAAGAACTCATGATAACAGAGTCTGAAAATTACCTTACTGAACTAAGGGCTGTGTTGGGTACTTAAGTATGCCATTCATTATTTTTCCTGTACCTAAAAAATAAAATTTTGGAGATATATGTTTTTCTATAACCTGTCTTCATTCTGTTAGTGTCACTTCTGTGGCAGAGCTACTCCATTAATGATCCAATTGACTTAAAGAATTAATTAGTTATTGGGTGTGTTGCCTGCATGGCTGGATTAAATCAAGAGGGCTGCTGAGAAAACTAGCAAAAGGTTCAAAACAAACCACCCCACCATCAGTCCCTAAGTTTGTCTCTGAAGAGTCTGGCTCAGCCCTTTGTAGAGCCTACTGGTGTTTTTGTATAAGCAGAGCATAAAAAGCCAGGAGCTGAGAAGGCTTTACTTGAAATGGACCTGTTCCCTTGCCAGGTAGGACCTGTTACTCAGATGCTGTCAGGTAGACTGAGAACTTGAGAATTTGGGCTTGTTTTGTGAGTTTGTGAAGGTTTTACAGTACTCAGTGTAAAATTACAGCCCTTCTAGAGGGAGAATACTGTCTCATGACCAACCTGTGCTTTGGGCCATGGCAGGTTCTTCATGTGGGACTTGCCTCAGATAGCCCACAGCAGCTCTTTAATCTTTGTGTCTCCTTTCCTCTTCCAGTGAAACGTATTAACAGTTTCCAGCCTCATCTGTGTGGCTAAGGTGGTAAGCTGTTTGGGAGAAGGATTTCTTTCCATTCCTTTGAAAACTTCCTAGCACAGCAGGAGGCTGATACTATGTGGAGGTTTTGGGATACTTCTGTAATACAAGTAATGAGGAGTTGCTACTACTTGTGGTTTAAGAGCGTGTTCAAAATAGAGTGGTGTTTTTGAGCAAGTGCCTTTCCTAACTCATCTCAAAGTCAATTCCAGAGCTGGACTCAGTCCTTCTTGAAACTAGCTATTCCTACCCTGTCCATCTCTTTGTTACACAGTGTGTGGATTCTCACAAGGGAGTCAACCCCTTCTGTGATAAAAGCCAGAACTTTTCTACAGGGCTAACATCTTTTAATAGGAGAGGTACCAGACTTGTGATATATCCTACTGCTGCAGAATTCATATTAATAAGTTATCAATGTTATTTGCAGTGTTTTAAAAATGAGAAATTTCTATAACAAAAAATGAAATGATACATCCATACCTTTCTATTTGTTAAATATCAGGTACTGTGATTGGCTTTCTTTAAGTGCAGAAAGTATTGGATGGAACGAACATTTTGAAAAATGTTGACTGTCAGCTGAATTAAGTGTATTTCAGTAATGACATAAAAAATGTTCCTAATGGATACTCTAAGAAAGAAATAGAAGTGTATTACAAGAAAAAGTATAATATTTCAATTTTTTAAAATATACTGCTATGTATTAAAGGATTTCAAATTTCCATAAAATGATTCATTGAGCTTTGAAACAATTGAGGTTTAAATTATCAACTTGTATTAACACAGGATGTTTTCAATACCTTAGCAAAACCTATATCCCTAATTTTTAATTTTATACCAGCACCTAAGGAGGAAAGATGGCCAGTAGCTTTATTTGACAGCTAGCAGTAATATAGGAGTCCAACTTGAAAGGACACTGTTCATAACCATCATCGTAAAAAACCTTACAAGTATTCTTTTGAAGTTCACTTATGAATTCAGTTTGACTGTGTTAATGACTTGTACTGATTTTTTGAGCTTGAGCTTTATTAGTGCAAATACTTATGGAAGGTGTATTTTAAGCCTGAGTGCCAGAATATTAATCAAAACCTTAATTACATATTCAGTAGTAATATTCACAATTCATGTGGGTCTTACTTAATTTCATTACTCATCCAATCAAGGATCAGAAGCAATGACATATGATTTAAATAGCAAATTGTTTTGGAAATTTCTAATTAGTAGACACAAAGGATTGGTTATTAAAGAAATTAACTTCGGCACCTTGAAAACTGAAGAATAACCTTGAAATAAAAATAAACTCAGCATTCAAATCTGTTCACAGAAAATTTACAGAAAAATTTGATCCATGTCTAGTGTATATAAACTATTTACAAATAAATAAGCAATAGAAGTATGATAGGAATATGTCTTCTAATGGCATGCCATAAATCATTCTTTGGAGAATTCTTCATGAATAGCAACTTTAATAGCTGTGGGGAAGGAGGAAGGAAGACAGAAGGATTATTTACGTTCATTTCAAGTAATTGTTTTGGGTTCAAATATTGCAGCTGTCACTCAAGAGTGCACTTTATTGTGAGAATACCTCTTTGACCAAATAAATTCTAATTTGGTCATAATGCAGAATGTGTCACGCTGGATTTATCTTATTATGTGGGAGTCTGCTGCTGTTTCATCTGTGTTTTCACTTCCCCGTGCTCAAAAACCTGTGAAGAATCCTGTTGAGGGGGCAAGGATTTGAAAAATGTGCCTGAGAACTTGAAGGACCAGTGGGAGAATTGGGTCCTTCTCCCTGTTCCTACTGTCACTCCATGCTCAGTTAAGTGTCCTTCATCTCCACTACAACCCAAAGCTCTTTGATCCTGTGATGTACCACTCTTGATGCCGGAGGAAGGCTGCTCTGTGGCTCCCTTGAAGCTGCATTTCTATGAGCAGTATTGAATTCTAGAGGCAAGGAAGCACAAAGCCATGGGAATAGTCTAGGACTCCTATTGATTGCCATCACTGAATGTTTACGTAGCTGCGATTTGTTGCAAGCAATTTCCTGACACAGGCTGTCCCACATCTTATTATTTTTTAGGTGAATATACACAAAAAGAAGAAATGCATGAAGGAGTCAGGTAAAATCTGGGAGCCATGGAAGTATCTTTTTTAATTTCCTTTTTCTCTTGGCAACTATTTTTATAATATTCAAGCATTAGCTCTGAGAGAGAAATAATGTTCACTTCAAAAGCCACTTCCTCCTCAATAAATAATTCAGAGCCATAGATTGTTCATGAGGAAATATCAACACACTAGTAGTAATTTAATATACCGAGGAATCGCACTCACTTTAGCCTACATATGATTTAAATAGAATATGACAGTTTAGGGTCTCCATTTGCCCCATGGCATGTTGGGATCAAACTTGGCAAGTGATTGCAGTGTTGTCATATCTTCTGAAGAAGTGAATGAAAGTTGCATAATTCAGAGAGGACTTCTTAATTACATGCTAAATCAGAGTTTGCCTGCTTGTGTTCTGAATCCAAATTGTTGCGCAGGACCAGCTGTGAATATTTTCTCTGTCCTTTGTTAACTAGCATCTCACAATTGTCTCTCTTTTTTTTTAACTTGTTGAACAATTATTTTGAAGCACAGTTTCAGTGTATTAGTTAACTTTGCTTTATCCTGTGGGTGAAAGGCTGTGCCTACCCTTCCTGAACTGTCTGACCCATGGGGTCTGTCTGCTAAGGACAACCTTCTTTCTGGAAGTTTTACCTCCTTTGCTTTTTAAAACAGTCTCTTTTTTTTTTTTCCTTTCTTTCTTTTTTTCCTTTGCCACTAGTAGGCCAACACCCTACACCACAGAGTGTTAGCTACTGGTTGTGCTGGGAAGGTTTGTGTTTTCTTCTCTCTTAAATGGTTATGGTTGACAATAGACAAATTCCTTCTCACTCTAATGCTCTTGCCCTAGTGGAAGGAAAATGCAGAGCTGGGAGTACATCTAAGGCGTAGGTATTGTGTGCTACTAGAACAAGCATACAGATCTGTCATACCTGAACTCAGGTTAGGACTTCTCTTTCACTACATCACTTTTTGTGGAGTGGTTCAGCTGTATTCGGGCTGGTCTGTGCTTGGTGCATCACAAATATGGCATAAACTTTATTCTGTTTTGGCTCCACAAAAACAAAATTAGTCTAAACAGTGAATGAAAATAAGCACTCCCATGAAGGATTATGGCTGTAATCAATTAAACCATAGCAACTTCTCTCTGGTTTGCATCCATGGAAGTGGGTTTGCATCCATGGAAGTGGGTTTGCATCCATGGAAGTGGGTTTGCATTGAAATCAAGGGATGCCTACAATCAAGAGACATTAAGTGCAATGCATAACTTTATGCATTTGTCCTTTGCTTCCTTTAGGGTCTGTATCTTCTAGCAAGCCTATCGTTAGGAAGCCTTCTAACCATAACAGTGTTTATACCAAAGATATATAATGAAATCATACATAGGCACATGTAATTGTCTTGTGATAAGATGCAGCCCAGAGCTGTATTTCTCCAGGAAAAGAGAAGATTGAGATTGAGGAGTAACATGTTTTTCTGTGTTCTTGGGAAGGAAATAATTGCCCTCCCTACTTCTATAGCATTGTCCAATTCATCTGGCTGATAAGGGGAAAAGATAGCCAGGGCTTCTCTCACAACCTACAGAGAAGGCTGTAGCTGAGTAATTCTTTCTCCAAAGTTCCAGTATAATCTGAATAGATCTAGGAAGGGTTCAAAGGAAGCCACTCCCTCTTCATAGAAATCCATGCTTGCCTGAGGAAACGTAATGCCACAAGATTTGGCTCATTACTGTGAATGTAGTGCTGGCCTTGGTATTTAACTTCCTGGCTAACCTGGTCTTTCAGCAGGACTATGCCAGAGATTTTCATTTTGGAAACAGTCTGCTGATCATATGGCATGCGTGTAGAAGCAAGGAACATTAGGTCAGTGGTAGATATGTTTCTGCTTTGATTTAAAATGTCTTTAAGATGTTCAGAAATTTCCTTTATGTTCCAGTGGGATAAGAGAGTGGACGCATGATGGAGCAATGGTGATCAGCACATAACTCATAACGCTGCAAGGGATGTGTTTTGAAGCACCAGCCATTACTGCACAGCTGGATGAAAGAGATGTCTAAAGATGCACTCTTCTCATCTAACTGAGAAACTGGCCTCAAGTTGGTGCTGACACATCTGGACGAAGGTCTTTATACTGAGAAATGAGAGGAGAAGATTGAGGGAAACTCATATATCCCCTATACCTTTTATATATATATAAAATTAGTGCAAGAGTAGTAAAATGGGGAAAATGAAGATAGAACAGTGGATATAGAAATGTTAATAGTAATTTGGTTAGCAAAGAAAACCTTAAGCTGCTGAGAAAGTAGTGTCGATGACACATTGCTGCTAGGATTGTGCTTGCTCTGTTCAGTGGCTGAGTGTTGTCCCTAAGGAAAAGCTTAAGCATGGATACAGACCTGCCAAAAAACTGTGCAAGAAAAGGGAAGAAGTAGGAGCAGCTGTGCAGAACCTGAATCAGGTGAATTCATGACTGGAAATAGGGGCTTGAATGTTGTATGCTACTGAGGACAGAGAACTCAAACTAGAGACCTGCTGGTATGATACTGAGTATTAATGATATAATAACTTGAAAGAGTGGGTTATATGTGTTAAAAAAATATATATATTTTTTTAAAGGTCTGCAAAAGTGGCTTCCCTGGGCTAGCACTGGGCTTCTGTAATGGATTGCTGGAGTCCTGTTGTGAGAAGGGATGGGTAGACATTCCAGAAATCTGTGGAAATGTTATAATCGTGGGGGATTTTAACTACTTAAATGGATATTAGAGAACACAGCCTATTAGTAGTCATCATAGATGTTTTCATGTGGTAGCTGACAGTCTTCATCAAGTAGCTAATGTATCAATAAGATGTGTTACAGTGTCCTGTTTTTTATGGGGATGTCTTGGAATTTTTAGAATTACTCAGTAAGCAATGAGGACACAATGGAAGGCTAGTAACACCAAATAACCTTCAACAGAGTGATCACAGATATCTTCCTTTTATGTTTCTTGAGGAAATAAAAAAGTTGCTAAGTGAATTTTTTGTTGTTTTGGTTTTTTCCCCCCAAAGAGCAATATTTCATAACTGAGGGAAATGGCTAGTAGGAGAAACTTGCAGATATAAATATATAAAGAAATTCTAAATTTCTTTGAAATTAATGATGCTAACACTGCCAGGAATCAGAACATCAAAAAAAGAGAAAAAATTGTAGGGTGTGGCTCTAAAATAAAGTGTATGTATGCAACACCATTAGGAATATGCAAGAGACACCTTCCCCCCCTTGCACCCTTTCCTTCCCAGTTATCTGATCAGCACTAAGTCTCAGAGGTCAAGAGGTTTGGAGATAAAGTGAGAATTTCCAAAGCCAAGCTAAGCTGGGCTTTACAGAAGAAATAACGAATAGCAAAACACTCTTCAGCTACATAATAGGGACAGAAAAAGGAAGAAAGAGAGCTGCTATCTTGTGAGGGTGGACATTAAAGATAATCTAGATATGGCTCAGTGCTTTCCCTCATCTTTCAGTAAAGATTATTATGTTAGCATGGTGGCAAAGGGAAGACAGATAATGTACATGATGGTATTAAAATAGAAATAACCACAGCTGCAGTGAAAGGAACAGTAAATGAGTTTATCTTTGTAAAATCAAAGGGAATTAATAATTTCCATTCCAGAATACTGAAAGAACTGGTGAATTACATCTGTATTTTCAGTCTGTTAAGATAGAGATGGTACCATAGGACTGGAGAACAGCTGCATATTTAGGAAGCTGAGAAATAAAAATATTCAACAACTATAGATCTATGAGTAAGTGAAGCTTTAAGTGTCCTTTCCTTTAAAAACTTTTCTGAAGACATGCTTTTCTAAGACAGTTAAAGAGGGGGATGGAATAAAGTGTAACAGGATTTACTAAAGATGGGTACCGTCAGACTGACCTGGGAACTTTCTCAGTACTATATTGAATTTTATAGATGAAGGCAATGTGGTGTCCATACTCTGTCTGGCAGGGGAAAACTTTTGATGCACCCTGGAAGTTTTCATCAGAACTGGACAAGAAGGGGATTAGCAAGGGGCTGTAGAGTAGAAAAGGAACTAACTCACTAGCAGGTGTGTTTAAGTACAACCCATGCAGCTGAATTGTGAGAGGGACACTGTGTGGCCACAGCCACAGCTTCACTGAGTGACCCAAAGCTCGTGGCACAACTGAATGAGAGCTTACATTCCTCTTAGCCTCTTCCTTCTCCTCCTCCCATCCAGGAGGCTTATATTTAAATCACTGCATTGACATTTTGCCAGAATTTCCAACCTATAGCTCCTTTTGTTTTCAAAATTCTGAATTTTATATCAGATAGAAGTTTGCATTTCACAGCCTGGTCTTAGCATATTGGGATTTGTTTATTCTCCAGGCATGATCTGAACAGATAAAAAAATTGCTGGTAGAAATACAGTCAAAACAAATTGAGGCTTTCTACATTTTTATTTTGCTCCACAGAGAGGTATTGTCACATGCTATGAAATCAGAGGGTTTAAAAACTTCAGAGTCAATGATTTAAGCTTCCACTAAATATCTTCTCAAATAGGACTCAAGCTTATATATCTGTGGCATACCCTGAGACCACAGTTAAATTAGAGCTCTCCATATGTTGCAGCATGCCAGACAATTTTGCTTAAACTTTGCTATGATAATATATATGTGGGACCAAGATTTTTCACAAGGTACAATGCTCAATTTAGATACATAATCTCAGTGAGAGTTTACTGGCTGCTCAGCAGCCTCGAGCATTCAGGTGTTTAGTTAGGTGTCTGCAAAGTGGCAGAGGAAATGAACTGTTACAGCTGAAGATTGTAACTAACTTTATATCATTTAGATCCAACACATAGAGATAAACTACTCCAGACAAAAGCTAGCCTGGGTATTTTACTTAACCATGTGCTTTGTACTTTGTAAGACTCCCTGCTGGAGCTTGGAGTTTTTAGGGTAACAGTAAAAGGACTTTCGTCAGTTCCTGCAAATTGAGGTGGTGGTGGTGGGCTTTGTGTGTGTTGTAGTTTGTAGTATCCTTAAATCAAAATGTAAAAATAACATCATGCTATTGTGGAAATGGCTTTATTTTAATTTTTCTACTTTGAAACGTTTTCACCCGCTGCTGTAGAATGAGCACAACAGCCAGAGAATGAGACTAATTGAGAAACAGAACAGTATTGCTTCACTGAGCCAGATTATATATTCCTTGTCCAAAATTGTAATGACACTGGTATATGTCAAGTAGTGTTGAAGAGCTTTCTTTAGGCTGTGTTCAGTAGTGTTTGTTGGTTGATTCATACTGGAGTTTTTCTAACCTCAGGCGTGGAGGTGTCCCTTTTCGCTGGTGTTACATAAATCTAGGTGCTTCAGAAACTGAGTTAGCCTGAAGAAAAAAAAAATTGATGTTTTGGACTGAGTCTGGAATGCATTCCCTCTCGTGCAAAGTACCACAGCCCTAACTGGTTAAGTAGTACTTAGTGTTAAACCAGTTTAAAGTACAAGAGGTAACTGGACACGTTACCCTGCGTGCTGGTCCGCAGGCGGAGGCACCACTGCCTTAGGATCCACATGAATTCCTCACAGGCTTAATAATGTGTCTGACTCCTTTAATCAGCCTACTGACTCCATTTCAGCAATTCATAAAGTAAGTAGTATCTTACTCATCCTGGGCAAACATAAAAAGACAGAATCAGGCCATTAGGTTGCATTGTAAGTTTGCTAATAATAGTTGCAAAAGGGATTACTCAATCACTGTGAGCAGCGGCACTTTTTTTTTTCCAAAGAGTTGGGATTTTTCTTTGGTGAGTAGTGCTTCCGCAGCCCTCACAGTCAGGAAATGTCTACAGAGCTCTGGTCCCGCAAACACCACACCACCTGTGTTAAGTACATATACAAGCAGCTGAAGACTCAGGGCCAGAGCTTACTAAGCTCAAACAAATGCAGTCACATGAGTGAGCCGGTGAAATAAATGATTAAATAAATCAAATATTAAGTGTGTGTAATATGGAAAAATAATTTTGGGCTTACATTGCTTCTTTTTTTTTTTCCTTTAAAAAAGGTAACTCCCGTTCATTCAGATAGAACAAAATCTTGTTGGGCCAAAAGATTGTTCAATTTCAGCTGCAGATTTGGACTCATGAGTAGACATGAGGCACCTTGGATGGCAGATTAGTTTGCACTGCTAAAGCATCCATAGTTGTCTATTCTGCTGATATTCTGTATTTGCATACTTCTTGATCTTAAAACTAACTTAAAATTTTTTAGAAGTTGGCAAAAATGATTCTGATTGTGCTTTACGCTAGTGAAATTTTTGCTGAAAAACAGGACACATTTCAATAGTGAGATTAGCTAGACTGTGAAATATTACCCCTCAGGGAAGTTGTAGGAGACCAGTTGCACGGATCATTTAAATGCAATTAGAAAAAGCAGTAGAGGATGGAGCCAGGCAATTTTCCCCTCCCCCCTTTGCTTCCTCCCCAAATAAGTTTGAAAAATGTCATTTGGGGAAATACTAACAGATTCGGGTTGCATTTAGCAAGTAGTTTTGGCTGAAAAGGGACAAATTTGAAGATAGTGTATTCCACTAATTTTGTGAAAATGCCTGCATGTTTGGGAAAAAAGTTTCATGCTAAAAATGTGACTTGTCATTTTGAAATTTGGTGCTTTCATTTATGAATTGCTTCATACATGTTCCAGGTTGATGCAAAAATATGTAATTATATTTTTCTTTTCCTGCTTCTGTCTTTCCCCAAGATCAGATTTTAATTGAGCTAAACTTCTTTTTTTTTTTTTTTTTTCCCCTTCTCATTGAACCAGAGAATCTATTACTTGCATAGTTCTAGAAAATATACTGAGAAGTCAGTTTCAGGGTGACAGAAGGACAGACTTCATGTCTTTCCTTGTGAGGTCTCTTTCATTTAGAGTCTGTGATTTACAGGTTGACTTGGCTGCCTTAGTTTAAATGATGCCTTTAGTAGCTTTCGAGTTTGATTTTTCTGAAAATCTGGTGATGTGTATCAATGACTTCAGTTGCAGTATGAGGTACACTTTCTCAGCCCCTCTCAAAATTAGGGTCTAAGTAGTTCAAATTTGGTGCTTAAAGCTGAAGCAGTTCTAAATAGAAGGAGAGTAAAGACTAAGAGGATCTTTAGTGGTTCATAAATCTTAGATTGCTTTTCTGAACAAGGGTGAATTTTACCCACTGAGCCCTGGGAAGTTGCCTCCTATGTAACTTTCGCTGTATGCATGTCAAATTCTCTAACAGATGGGGAAGAATTGAAACCAGTGAGGCTTCATAAAAATAAGAGTTTTGGGGCTACTGGGATTAACACTGGCAATATTTAGCAATCTATAGTAAAGCCATAGATCTAAAATTCAATATACATAACTTCATTAAGCATGTTTCTTTCTTAAATGGTGATAAAAAAATAAATATGTGCTTAGAAATGAAAGTTTTCTACAAAAGCTTGGTTTTGCCTAGTTACTTCAGAAAGGTGGTGTTTTTCCCCCTCTGTTGCTGTCTGTCGTTAATTAGGGAAGTGGAGATGGATGTGTAGAATTAGGTTGCACATAATCTCATCTGAATATTTAATCATAAATGATTAAGATGAAGATTTATAACAGATTTTGACATTCTGGCTGATATAGCAAGGTTAATAGAGCTATATTCTCCCCAGTTACGGATTGTCTGGGAAAGCAGGAAAGACAATAGTGTCTACAGACATTAGAGGGCAATAAGATCTCCAAGCACGTTCTTTCACTTCTTTATTTTTAGAAGAACTTGTGCCAAGAGTCTGATGTAACATTAAAAGATCCATGAGAGAAAATTTAAACAGAAAAAACAAAATCGAGAGGAAAATTATTTTCCAGTAAAACATACAGCAGTGGATTGTGATTGATAGAAAAATAAAAGCAGATCTACTTTATCTGAAAAATCTGAGATGGTATTTGATGGAATAAACAGCTAATGTGATATTATATGACCAAGGTCAGAAATTGTCCTGTACTGTCTAGTTGTACCTTTTTGGATTAGAGACTATGGAGTTGCATGTTACACCCACTCTGTAGAGTACGAGACCATTGATACCACCAGGACCACATGAATGTGATATGGTCACATGCATTAGCTATAGAAATAAGTGGAAAGTTATTAGGAAGTACAGTAGTACTAAAATTATTAGCACATTATTAGTACGATATATTATCTCATAATCTCCCAAATGAGAAAGAATGATGCCACTGAACACCAGTGTGAAGGACCTGAACTATCATTAGATAATTCTTGATTTGCTGGAGGAAGAACTGAGATACTGAAAAAGATGCCAAAAAAAAAAGCCATGTATGATGGAAATTGAGCATCTACATCAGTTCAGATGCTGTCTCAGCCTGGAAATGTTAAAACCCTATCATAGTTTAGACTATGCATTTATGTAGGTGAAAAAAGGACTGCTGCTGACATGTAGAAACATCTCAGCATTAATATAGCTGGTCAAGTTGTGGTCTGTGTCAACCTTAGCTGTGCCTGGGATCTAACAATTAAGTAGTGTTCCACACACCTGTTGTGAAGATGCACTGAGATGCACAGTGCATCCGTGCTCAGTGCATGCACAGGATGCACAGTCTCCAAGGTTGCCAATTAATATTTCTGGGATCAAAATCTCTGAAATTATTAGCTCAGGTGTTGTGCTGTTTTCAGGTCCTGTGCTGGCATATCCACACGGTGCTGTTTGGCTTTGTGCAGGTGTACTACCTGCTACAGATCACCCTGTGATTGTCTCTTTTCTCTCTGTTCACAGTAGGGCTTAGGATAGGGTACTCACTAGTACTCAGCATTGGCCAAAGTATATTGCCACTCAAGTCAATGAAAATTTTTACCAGGGCCTTTAAAAAGAGAGTTAGGAGATTGACACTTAAAAAAATCTACGGTATGGGAATTCACAAAGACTGAATTTATCCTAGGAAACCTAATCTTGCATTCAGCTTAAAGGAGTCTCCCTCAGGAGGGGAGTTGACAGCAGAAGACTGGTTATAGCTGCTTGGTGCTTTGAATTATTGCCCTGGAAGAGCCCATCTCCTCTGCTGCCCACAGGAGGAACCAGAGCCTGGGAAGAAGTCAGCCACTGTAAATATCTCCCCAAGTGGCTTGCCCTCCTGTCCTCCTTGCTTTTATCTTTCTAGCCCTGGGCTGTTGTTGCTGCCCCTTTCTTGCATCCTCTGATATTCCCCCTGCCTACCCCTTGTTTGCTGTTTCCAGATTTCAGGTGGGAGCACTACCTTTCCTGTTCACAAATGCCTCCCCTGTAACATTGACCCACCTCTGGTGGTCATATCTGTTTTCCTATGAAATTTATCACATAATTTATGTCAAGGATAGAAGGATAACTGTTCTGCACCATAGGTAGCTGTCCTTTTCGGTTTTGTAGGGAGTGGAGAGGATTTTTTTACCAGACTTCACAAATTCCAGCGGTAAATGAGCTATTTAAGCCTTTTTGCAAAAGCCATTGTTCTCCTTCTGTAAAGTCAAAAGAATTGACATATCTCATTAGTCTGTTAAACAGTACAAAGATAAATGCTTTATATATAAGAATGAATACAAATGATGATACCAATTAACTGGTAGGCTTCATAAATATAAACTACAGTGTCTATGAAGGGCTTTTCCTTCTAGAATTTCTCATGAGGTTTTTTTTTTAATTTCATAGATAATCATAGTGTTTTAAATAGATTAATACTAATATTAGGTGGTCATAGATGAAAACTGTCAATCTACAGTAAGACATGGATATTGTCTGTGCTTTGTTAAGCAAAAATGTATTTAACTCCTGTTTGTGTTTCTTAAACAGTTGGAGATTTTGATAGAATAAGGTTTTTAGTGACTTTGTAAACAAGATATGAGATGACTGAATTCTCACAGGCAAGTGGTGAGTTGTGATCACTGTTTCTTACTGGCTGCAAATTAATTATGAAGCTAATCCATGCTAAAATGATTGAGGTCTCTTTCTGTATTGTTGTTCAATTGGATAGTTATTTACTAGTGCAAAATGAAGCTTGATACACAAACAAAATCCTGTTGTTTTTTACTCAAGTATATGTAGGTGTACATAAGGCAGAAAAATGTGTTGTCAGCTCCCATTTTATTTGAAATTCAGCCCTTCTCAGCAAATTTTTTTCCCTTACGTATTTGTTTCATTTACCTTCCGAGTCTTGTCTTAGAATATGTTTCTGTGGGTAATTACACTAAGTACCCCCATTTGAAAGATTGCTGAGCAGGGCTGGACCTTTAACCTGTAAACTTTCTCAGGCAGAGACTATAACTAAAGTGCTTATAAAATTAATATCTTCGCAATGATGGCTAATATGCCTGGAATTGGAAAATAATAGCAGTAGCTAATGAGGGGATTTTCAGGAAATTAACACAATCATAGAATTATAGAATGGTTTGGTCTGGAAGGGACCTTAAAGATCATCTAGTTCCAACCCCCCTGCCATGGGCAGGGACACCTTCCACTAGACCAGTGTTGTGGTTTAACCCCAGTCAGCAACTAAGCACCACACAGCCGCTTGCTCAGCCTCCCCATGCCCGGTGGGATGAGGGAGACAATCTGAAAAAAAAAAAAAGTAAAACCTGTGGGTTGAGATAAAGACAGTTTAATAGGACAGCAGAGGAAGAGAAAAGAATAATAATAATGATTAAAAGAATGTACAAAACAAGTGATGCACAATACAATTGCTTACCACTCCCTGACCGATGCCCAGCCTGTCCCCGAGCAGCAGTCACTGCCCCCCGGCCAACTCCCCCCAGTTTCTGTACTGAGCATGACGTTAGATGGTATGGAACAGCCCTTTGGCCAGTTGGGGTCAGCTGTCCTGGCTGTGCCCCCTCCCAGCTTCTTGTGCACCTGGCAGAGCATGGGAAGCTGAGAAGTCCTTGACTAGTATAAGCACCGCTTAGCAACAACTAAAACATCAGTGTGTTATCAACATTATTCTCATGGTAAATCCAAAACACAGCACTATACCAGCTACTAGGAAGAAAATTAACTCTGTCCCAGATGAAACCTGGACAACCAGGTTGCTCAAAGCCCCACCCAACCTAGCCTTGAACACTTCCAGGGATGGGGCATCCACAACTTCTCCGGGTAACCTGTTCCCGTACCACCCTCAAAGTGAAGAATTTCTTCCTTATATCTAATCTAAATCTACCCTCTTTCAGTTTAAAGCCATTGCCCCTTGTTCTATCACTACATACCCTTGTAAAAAGTCCCCCTCCATCTTTCTTGTGGGCCCCCTTCAGGTACTGGAAGGCTGCTATAAGGGCTCCCCAGAGCCTTCTGTTCTGCGAGCTGAACAACCCCAGCTCTCTCAGTCTGTCTTTATAGGAGAGGTGCTCCAGCCCTCTGATCATCTTCATGGCCCTCCTCTGGTCTCGCTCCAAGAAGTCCATGTCCTTCTTATGTTGGGGGCCCCAGAGCTGAATGCAGTACTCTAGATGGGGTCTCACGAGAGTGGAGTAGAAGGGGAGAATCACCTCCCTTGACCTGCTGGCCATGCTTCTTTTGATGCAGCCCAGGATACGGTTGGCTTTCTGGGCTGCAAGTGCACATTGCCAGGTCATGTTGAGCTTCTCATCAATCAGCACTGCCAAGTCCTTCTCCTCAGGGCTGCTCTCAATCCATTCTTTACCCAGCCTGTATTTGTGCTTGGGATTGCCCCGACCCATGCGCAGGACCTTGCACTTGGCTTTGTTGAACTTCATGAGGTTCGCACAGGCCCACCTCTCAAGCCTCTCAAGGTCCCTCTGGATGGCATCCCTTCCCTCCTGCATGTTGACTGCACCGCACAACTTGGTGTCATTGGCAAACTTGCTGAGGGTGCACTCAATCCCACTGTCCCTGTTGCCGACAAAGAAGTTAAACAGCACCAGCCCCAATACCGACCCCTGAGGAACACCACTCATCACTGGTCTCCACTTCAACATCGAGCTGTTGACCACAACTCTTTGAGTGTGACTATCCAGCCAACTCCTTAGCCACTGAGTGGTCCATCTGTCAAATCCATGTCTCTCCAATTTAGAGACAAGGATGTTGTGTGGGACAGTGTCAAATGCTTTGCACCAGTCCAGGTAGATGACATCAGTTGCTCTTCCCTTATCCACCAACGCTGTAACCCCATCATAGAAGGCCACCAAATTTGTCAGGCATGATTTGCCCTTAGTGAAGCTATGTGGGCTGTCACCGATCACCTCCTTATTTTCCATGTGCCTTAGCATAGTTTCCAGCAGGATCTGCTCCATGATCTTGCCAGGCACAGAGGTGGGACTGACAGGCCTGTAGTTCCCCGCATCTTCCTTTTTTCCCTTTTTAAAAATGGAGGTTATGTTTCTCCTTTGCCAGTCAGTGGGAATAAAGTAGGCCATCTCAGCCCTGATGGGAGAGATGCCTGCTTTTTTAGTCAGAGCATCCTTTTGCATGGGAATTATGTGAGGTCTGGTGAAAGGACAGAATATCCTAATGATTGCTGCTTTTCCCAGTGGTATCAGCAGGATTAAGAAAAGATATTTCCCCTTCCTACAAGCCTTATTCCCTTTTATCCTGAAGCCATCATGCCTACAACAGCAGTACCAAATTACAGTCTAAGAGGGATTTGTGATGGGTGCTTGGGAGTAAGTTAACAGCAATGAACTGACAGTGACCTGTAACATAACCCAGGGTTGAAGGTACTGAAGGTATGAAGAGGTGAATGGTAAATGTGTTAAGATACGATCCATGTACCAGTCCTCCCTATGCAATTCCCGAAGGGGAGGTATAGCAAATCCAGATGACAGATATGCCTTTTTGTATGCACACTACTTCATTCATAACGGGAAAATAAACACTTGTTTTTTTCTGGTGAGTTCGCAAAACTACAGACAAGTGACAGTGTTAGCTGGTAATAAATAAATAAATTTTTCATCTGTGTTGCCAATGTTAGAAGAGCAAATGTGATAGGTTTTCCTAAAAGAACTTTTCCTTCGTATGCTGAAGTCAGAAAGCGCATAATTATAAGTTAACTAAAAATAAGAACCAGTTTTCTTATTGACAGCTGTCAGTAAATATCAGTACAGCAAAAAATATTTGACTATAACGTGTGCTTCTAAAATTGCTAACTGCTAAATTTGCTGAGACTGGTCATGGCGTTGTTGTTTTTTTTACTGCCAAGAAGTGACATTACTGATTACATTTCCATTTTTGAAGCAATTTTTATTGCAGTACTTAGAAAATATGAAAAAATCTTTACTGGTACTATTTGCAGGAAAATTAATTTTTTTCAAAGCCATTCTACTAGATGGAGTAGAATTTCCTAATAGCTTTTGATTAAAATAGTCTTTTTTTATTTCTGCATCCTTTAAATATCTTCTGCCAGTGCTTTATTGCATTACTTCAACTTTACTGCTGTCAGTGCAAAATTTCTCTTTAAGGGACACTTGAATTCTGCCAATAGGCTATACCGCTTCTGTTCTAGACAGCGATGTAAATAATATTTTTTTTTAAGGGATAATTCTATCCAGAAAAAATCCCCACAACAAAGTTTTGCAGAAAGGCAGTTTTGCAGCATCTTATTCACAAGCATATGCATATGTATTCCAGCAAACACACACAGACCTTCCCTTCTGCATACTATTTGATTGGCACAAGAGATGGCATAAGCATAAGGATTTGTGCATAGACCTACAGGTTATAATATTAGCCATGTCCAGATCCATTCTTTCCCACTATTTCTGCAGGGACCTTTCTGGTGCTTCACAACGACTCAATTTCAGGCACTACTACAAACGCTGTCCCTTTATACTTGGACCAATTCATTAATGGTATGAATTATGACCTAGTGATAACTTGAGGCCTAGCAGCAGTTTCCCAGCAGTAATGGCTAAGAAAGCAAGAACTGCTTAATAACTGTATATCATTTCAGTTGATGAAATGGAAATGGAGAAGTCTCAGTATGAACCTTATTAATCCTGTACAATGTATATGAGGAGGGATGGTGTGCACGTTTGTAGTCCCAGATGGTGTGCACCATGGCTTTTGGGACCATGAAGCTGAGCAACACCTCCCATAGATAACCTAAGTCTTTCCTCCTGCTGTTTGGTACACACACTCACTGGGGCCTGCCTTTAAATTAGAAATAAACTCTGTGGAAGATCGCCTCTGCTGGTGGCTTGCTGGAGAGTTCTCTGGGACCTGCATGTTCACGAGGCTCTCTGAATACCTCCATCATGAAAAATTTTCAAAGCATTTACTTTAAGTCAATGGGATCACTTGTTTTAGACCGTAATGGCATTGCAGTGTTGTTACTGTTGAGCTCTGCCTTGCAGGACCTTTGTGGAAGCAGGTGGGGAGCCTGAACCTCCAACAGCATAGTGAAAAATTACTAGACAAAAAGCATGTCAAATGAAGTAAACAGTCAAGAATGGGGGCGAGGAAAAATCAGTTAAATGTTATCTAGCTCTGTTAATAGTATGGGTTACTATTGATGACAATAATAAATAAACTAATTTCACTTGAATCTAATTCCAGTTTTTAAATATAGTATTTAGATGAAAAAGTTTATCAAATAACTACTTTTGTTTTAACTCATCAAGCTTAACACTTCAGAAATGACAGAAAAATCTAATGAGGATAGGTAGCATGAAGTTTTAATTGTATCACTGGCCCATGTTTTATTTTTTAAATGAAGAATTCTCATCTTCTGAAATTCTGGCCCAAGGCCAGCATCAGAGCCATTGTGTACTGGAACCCTCCAAAAAGGTAATCCAAATTAAATAGAAGTGTGAATCCACAGTGGATTAATTAAATGACATTAAACTCTCATGTGGATACTCTGAATCAGAATTAAAAGTGTCTTGATTCAATTTAACTTAATTTCCAGAGTAAATTGGTTAATTAAGTGTGCTGTAATTTTGAATGAAAGTGTCTACACAGAGGTTTAATATGTTTTGACTAATCCACTTTAAAAATTAATTCAGATTAACTTTCTTGAGTGACCCTTGTACTGGCAAACCCTTGGTAACGTGATAAAAAGTTGAAATGAGCAATGCTGAAAGGCTAATGCTCAAAAAAGAAGACTGTAATTGTGACTTGTAGCTCTGCCTTGATATTTGTCTTGGAATTTTGTACAATCAAGAAGAAGTTTTATTTCTTGGGCCAGAAATTGTCCTTCATGAATAAAATTTGTTCTGTCAAAGAAAAGGAAAACAGTTGTTCAGCCTTAAAAATGAAGTGCACACGATGGTGCAGTTGGTATTGCCACAGGAGGTTGCTATATATGATACATTTTTGAACATCAGAGCAGGGAGATCCCAAGTATTTCTGGTATTACAAGAACAGAACAGAATAACAGCATTTCTCAAATGGTGAATTCCAGTTAACATTTTTTTTTATTTGGAAAAAAATCATGGGCCATCATGGCTCTATTCCACTATTGATTATAAGCTGGAAGGGAATCATTGGGATGAGGATGTGAAGGGGAGAGTACTGCCATGGTATAAGGAAAAAGCAAATTAATCAGTAGCTTTACATGATCAAATAATGTGAGTTAAGAGTGGTTACAGTCTCCACCCCTACTGGCAGTCTGGGGTGGAGAAGAGAAGGTGAATGTGGCTTGGTATCTGCACAGCAATGGAAAGGGGAATGGCAAGGAAGAGGGAAGTGAAGAAGCACAGGTATTTATTTCAATGGTGAGGATTCCTGTGCAAAAACTCTGGGCACTTTCCCACCTTAGCCTGGGTCACAGGTCTCCTGAATGAGCTATGAAGCATTAGGTGGACCTGGCAGGGCCAAAGTTGGGGTGAAGGAGATGAAAAGTGACAAACCTATCCTGTGCCTGTAAGGGGTTCCCTGAGCCACCATGTTAATCTGTCCCATGCTTCCTGGCACTGCTGTGATGTTTTGGACTTGTTGACTCTGTCTCAGCTAAAGGCATGGAGAGGGAGAAATTTCCTCTTCCTTCAGGTGATTATAAAGAACAACATACAATGGGGAGCCAGTTTGGCGCCATACGAGACCAAAGTACTACCAAGCAAAGAGCAGAAGGGCATGTGCCTCTTTGGGATGAGATGGGAAAAATATCAGGAAGGAAGTGTAAGGACTGAGCTGCTGTCTTGCAGACGTAGTGCTTCCTCCATTGACCCAGAGACTAACATATTTATCTTGGTCAACTTTATTTTATTGATTGATATTTTATTATAATTTTTGTGGTAAGTAATTTGTGGACTCTTTAAGACTTCAGGACTCAGTGCTTTGTAATGGTAATGTGATACAAAGAAGCTACAGAGCTGAGACAATATCAAATGCACACTTTAATTATACTTTTGAGTATTTGCCCTTATATTTATCCACTTTTGTCATACTGTGTCCATTGCAAGAGCCTTTAAGGCCAAATATCAGCCTTCAAGCACTTACAAAAATTACAGCAGCTACTGCTAGTAAAAGGGAGAAACAGGTGCATAAGAAAATGAGATTTTAAATGCCTGCTTTAATTTTACTGCAAGAATAAGCTCTGGAAACAAAGCCCTGATTGGAAAAGTGAAGAGAATCAAAAACAAGTTGCATGAGTGTCTTCACTACATCTTTTAATTATGAGGAAATTTTGCCACATTTTCATTCTGTATTATTATCGGAGCACAATTTTCATGCCTTTCATATTCTAAAAACTCCAGAATGACATACACATTTATTTCTAGTATTAAATTGTGCTGCTAAAGCACATTCTGTTTGGCATGACGTCCTTTCAGTTTAATTTTCTCCAAAAATCCGTTTCATCTTTTCAGAATATAAATGGCATACCATTGACCCTTCAACTTCCTGCTATTCCCTCCTGTCTTCAGTACTCAGATGACTAAGTTGGGAACGTGTTCAAGTGGTGGCATCTGGCTCTTTGGGGAGCTCTGTGAGCAATTATGTTGGCAGCTTTACAGATGGCTCTTCATGCATTGTGGGGTGAATCTGAGCTTTTATCTTTTAGATATCTGTGATTTGGAAGAACTTGCATACTGGTAAATAACTGCACTCTTCCCTTCTTGAGCACTCGTTCAAGGCTAAGCTAAATGCTGCTGCATTGAAAGCCCGTTGCTTTATGAACCTGACACAAATAAAAACCATCCAAGTGGTCACCTACAAAGTTGTTTTTAGAGGCTTAGATACATGAACAGCATCCTCCTCAAAGATTCTGCTCTTTGTCTTCCAGATCACAGACATTGTCTTGTTAGCCAAGTATTTTCCAACTGGAAATTTAAGTGCTAATCCTTGAAAGAGAAACTGTTAACTCTTTACAGAGAGTATTTCCTTAGTTTATAGTCCCCTTTAAAGACTAGTTGACTCAGATGTGTCTGGAGGATCTTAAAACCTGGATGCTTTGGGGTGTTTTCTTTTTTTAATATGTGTATCTCTTAGATATATCTAGAATAATCAGAAGAAAGCCTTCTCTGAAAAGGTTGTATCTTCTCTGAAAAGAGTCAGTTAATACTGAAATAGAATGTGGAAACAGGCTGGAGATCAGAGAGCACTAATGAGTGCAAGAGGGTGAGAGCTTCTAGACTCTACATCTTTGGGTTTTTCGACACAAGATAAATGAAAGTGTGGAGACCAAACAATTTTTATTTTCAGAGCACATCTGACTTGATCTCAAGCAATTTACTTAATTTATTTTGGGGACATGGAGGCATGTGTACATAGGTATGAATAAATCTTGAAAATTTGTCAGTACGGGTAACAGAATTAGCTTGAGCATCTAAAAGACATCAGGGTCCAAAATGAGATGTCTTTAAGCGAAGATGTCTCATTTAATCCCCTTCCTTACCTGAATCCAGAGGACAGCAGATTCACATGTGAAAATGCGTGAGTGCACCTAAGACAGTACGCTCAGGAATTTGTATGTAAAATTTGTATACAGGGCAGAGGGGGCAGTCCGGTCCAGAGCTTTTTACTTTGAGCCTGTGAAGAGAATTGCTGGTAGGGTTAGTCTGCTGATCTGCCTACCTTCTGTCTGTCTAGAAGGGGTGCTTTTAGGCAAGGAAGAGAATGCAAGAGAAATCCAGACACTGATTCTTTACATTACTGATTCCTATAGATAATGGATTAATAGATAATGTCTTGTTCTCAAAAAACCTGACCTGGGTCCCAGAAAAATATTTGATAGGTACATTACTGCCAAAATTACACATTGCCCATTGGGGTCTGAGCTGCTGAGTGAGCTCTGTGAAATCAAGAGGGGGTTTTTTGCAGGGACCAATTTTTATAGTTGCACAGCTCCCCCTGGAGCAACATGAGGACCTGGGACCTGGCAATGAGGGAGAGACACTCCCAGAAATGCTGAGGAAAGGCTTGAGGTATATGATGTAACGTGTAAAATCCTGGCATCAGGACGCTGTGTCATTTGAGAAAGTTCTCTAGAATTTTCACTTTGATAACTGCTAGATTATAATCTTTGATTATAAAGGATTTAATAATGTGTTCTTTATGAAGCATTCCAGGAATGAGGAGTTTTACATAGCATTTCTAATGAGATGGATTTTGAGCAAATACACCATATCTGAGTTGTTATGCGTTCATAATCTTTTTTAATACTTAGAAATAGCAACTTCTGACTAATCTTTTTCCAGTTGTAAGACCATAATGTAGTCATTTGAAAGATTAGCTGATATTTTGTGAGGATACCTAAAGTAAAATGTGAATCAGCTTAAAGGACTTAGCAGAAAGCCATAATTTTCATATATCCTATAGAAGATTGAGTTGCAATCTCTGAGGATCCTGTGTTCACACTCCCAGTCACAGCCAAGAGACAGTAAAAATTGTTAATGAACTGTGAAGATCCTATGACTGTCATGTGTCTTAGCTGATTTGATTATTGAACTGTACCTGGTTTTAAAGAGTTAATTTCTGCCTGAGACAACTGGCACACAGAGGAACATGGCAATGGCCTTAGACAACCCTTCTGCTGGCGTTTAAGAGGAAAAGTAGGAAGCTAGCTAATTTTGAAGATGATCATGACTCTCCATTCCTGCTCCCTGGGGGAGGGAGATGAACAAAACTGGGCAGACTCAGAAGAGCCAGACAGGAGCCTCAAGGAGAACGCTGAAGTTAGGGAAGATAAGATGTAACCTGGCTTTTGTGTCAGTGTTTTCTCCAGTTGCTTTTTCCTATGGTTTCTGAAGAAGCTGTTCTGAGTTACTGTATTTATAATCCAGCCATGTCTCCAGAGAGATGTCCCTTGCAGATGTCAAACTCATTAGGACCTACTGAAAAATGAGGCTGATATACAGTGAAGACATCTAACTGATGAACCCAGGAGGGTTTTTTTTGTGTTTAGGTGTGCAACCTTGGAACTCTTCCTAATATAATCTTGCGATGAAACCTGGATATATACCCCTGTGTCTCTGAGAAGAAAACTGGGTATATGAGTAAAAAGAGAGCTAGGGTACACACCAGCAGATCATTTGATCTTGATGAGAGATGCCAAGGCTTCAGAGTATTGTGGTGTGCATTTATCCTGTGCATTAGAAGCATTTTGGTGCTCTAGCCCAGTGGTCTCCAAAGCAGGGTGTATGCACACCAGGGGGTACATGTGCGAGACACCCATTGGAGTGTGGGAAGAAAATAGTTTTTGTACCATTAATGAATAAAATAATATTTTTAAAATAGTGTTTATTTCATATTTATCTCATCCTTTTAAATGTCTATTTTTGTGTATGCTTTACAATATACATAATATATTAGTATGGTAGTACATGAGTATAATTTGTTAATAAATTTTATCTTGCTGAAAATGTTTTTACTGATAGGCATGCACGATCAAAAAGTTTTGGAGACCACTGCTGTAGCTGATTTCTCAGGTGAAGGAATATTGGGCCCTCCTGCAGGGCAGGAGAAGGTAGAACCCTGTCCGAGAGAGTTGCCTTAGGAAGATACTCTCTGAAAAGTCAAGTGTACAGTGTCTCTGCTGTAGATCTGCCAAGAACATGTAAGTCAGGTCTAAGGGTAGCATGTGACTGGGGAAAGATGTATAAAAGAGGGGCAATTTCCAACAGCATGGAATAAGCTTTTTTTGCATAATGTTTAACTACTTCTTAGTAAAGGGTAGTTAAACTCTCATTATAATAATTTTAAAATTACTGCATTCAATCAGAAACAATGAATTACTGACTAAAGGGACTTAAATACAAGAATTTATCATCTTAAGCAGATAAGTTTCCTGATGGAAACTCAATTCCAAATTTATAATAGTGAAAACCAACAATGATTTTGAGATATTTTGTTGCTGATGCTAAGTATTATTCAAAAGAATTATAAGTGTACAGTTCTTTTTTTTTTTTTTCTTAAAAGAATTTCCTAGGCAGATGAAGTCCTCTCTTATGTATTGAGTAGGGCAGAAGCATGACCAGCTTCGTGCAGTTGTATCAGTAGAAAAAAACAGTAGGAAAGATGAATGGGAAATTAAGTAAATGTCTAGCATTAATCAGTAGGATCAATTTTGCAAGGCATCTCTCTGAACGTACTTTAGGAAACAGTATGAATGCCATGAAAATTCTTAAAACTACAAATTATTTATTATTGGTTTAAGTACTTCAGGTTCTGAATGCCTGCTTCTGTGCTGCTCCTTGGCTAGCACTGGAAAATGTCCAATAAAAACTCTCTGTCCCCCCAGGTCTTACGATCTACCTATAAAAAAAGAGAAAAACAGTGGAATATTCGCTTCTCATCTTCCTCTTGGGTTTTAATCTATGTTGTTGACAAATTGAAATACTTATAGCTTATATATTAAACACAGACTGACAGTAATACACCAAAGTCTACCACAATGTATGTATATAAAGACAACCAGGACCAAAGCCTATAAGCAATGATTTCTAAACTCTCGCCCCAGTCAGCTCAGAGAAGAGAAGAGATGCTCTAGCCTGCAGCATGCCCTAGGTTTGGCAGAACTGGGTCTGTTGACCTGACAGAGGGAAAGCCAGGACCACACAGGAAGAAAGTCCTGAGGGCAACGGCTTATGGAAGTGGGTGCTTTCAGTTTATGCCTTTCAGCTGCTTCCAGCTGACACTGAATCATTTGGAGAAGTCAATTCTCTGGTTGTTTAGAGCCAAAACAGTTTTATATCAATTTCCATTTCTTACTATTTGTAGATGCTACAGTACAAAATTCACATTCTACATTGTACTGGCCTCTTAGTTTCCAGACATATATATGAGGGTATCTGTATAATATGCATGATATAGGCAAGTCCATGCTTTACTAGCTTTTGTTTTGCAAAGAGTTTGAGGCATAATGCATTAGTTGTTTAATCTGCGGAGTCATGGTATGAATAGTTAAAATAAGTTACTTGCTGCTGCTTTGTTTTTAAATTAAGTGAGCAGTCATGTTAAAAGGGTTCTAAGAAATTAACAGCATCTCTTACTCTGCTTGTTGTATGCACAATGTAATTGTATAGAGGATAAGCGCAGTGATATACACTCCATGTGATATGCATTCCATTGTGTAACTTAAACAATTTTGGGAGAAGTAAAGAAGCCTGTGTGTTAAATGCACAGCACACAAGCAAAACTGCCAGTAGCAATATTTGATGCACTCAAACTGCAATATATTTTCAGTAGTTGCTATCTGCTCTCAGCACTGCTGCACCCCAGCTCAAGCCATGTAATTCTCCTTTGGAGATTTGAGTCAATGATGCTTCTCCCAGAGCCCTCACATGGTGAATCCCTTCCTGCCCCTTCTCATCCTGTCAGTTCTTTGCTGACATGGCCCTTTCACTGGCTTTCCATGCTGATCCACTACACAGGGAGAGTGCACACAACCCTGTAGTTCTCTGGTTCAGGCAACAGCAGACAGTGTCCAGTTAATAGTAAAATTAAATAACTCCAATTAAATCATAAGATTTTTTTTCCTCAGAGACAAGTCTTCTGTACCTAAGATTAACCATACTCTAATCGAGAACTAGTCCACATAATACATGATGGAGAGGTAAGTAGAAAATGTGTACAGCAGTTATGGCTTGGAAATGGAATCATTAATGATTGCATTGCTGGCATTCCTGCAGTATTGCCAACTTGATCTTTAGGTGATCTCCATTGGCTTAAAAACTGTGAAATTTTAACTGTAGTGAATTTCAGAATTTGTTTCCTTCTATTTGTTGGCTTTTTAAGATCAAGGAGAACAATTACTTCAAGATTTTTTCTAAGCATATGGCTCAGAATTGTATTAGTTTTTAAAGATGTATTATTTTTATGTAATCTCATTATACCAGCCTTAGGGAAAATACCAATTATTGTGTGATTTGCATGAGTTGGCAACACTGAAACAGTAGCGTGGTATGGTGCGGTGTATCACATGCTAATATCGCAGCACTGAGGTGACTAATCTGCTGTGTTAATTCTCTGTTCTGTGGGGGATAGCTTGAGAAACCCCATTCTTGACAATGATAATCTCACTGCTGACCCTTTAAGTATCTTAAATTTTCTTAAAAGCTCACAGAGAATAATGTGACACTATTTTCTGTTCTCTATTGTGGATCTAATGAGAAGTGATGAAAAGAACAGATACACAGCAGACAAAAGAAAACCCACAGGTTAATGCTTCTTTTGGATTACTTCATATTTTACACATTACCACTCTTCACAGAAGTCTTTCTAGCAATCTTATAAAATGACATTCATACCTCTCAAAATAGGCTCCACAATATATCTTTCTTTACCAGTTCTGTTAAAACTCATGAGTAATGAGTTAAAACTCATTTTGCATGTTCATTTAGTGTTTCAATTGGCAAGTTGAAAGTTTTTATGGTTTTAGAATATGCTGTGATTTATTGTCTTTATGGATTTATTGTCCAAAATTTAGACTGAGTAAAACAGTGGCATGCAAGAAACCAAATTCTTATGGTATTTCCCCTCTTGTAAATTTGAGGTAACTTTGCTGATTTTAATTAATAATACTGCAGGTTTACACTGAGATCATGTCTGCATTCAGAAAGCTTTCCTGATTAAAGCTAAACTGAGAGGGCAAATTATGATTTGTTTAATTAATAGTCTGTAATTCAAAAGATTATAATCCAGGATGAGATCTCCAAGAAGACTCATCTTTGAGCTGGGTTCCCAGTCCAGTCAGTGAAAATATTAATGTCAGCTACTGTGAGACTAGAGTTCAGGGCCTTTGGAAACCCGCACTGGGTTTGTGTTAGCATTCAAGCTTTTGAAAGAAAAGCTTCCAATGCCTGGGTATTTTCAAGGCAGTGTAAGGGCACATGAGACATTCTGAAGATGGGTATAATGCAAAATTGTGCCTTGTAATCATGAAGTTATTGATCCTGAAACAATAAAATTTGCCTATATTGTCATTTATTAGACATGCTACTATTGCCATATTTACCATTTTATTTCAATATTTAGTTCACAGAAGTATTCAGGGGCCCTGTCAAGATAAAGGGAAGAGAAGACAAATAACTGTCTTCCAAATGGCTATTTTAAGACAAAAAGTAATCACTTGTTCTCAGTGGCCGAGAGAGCTAAGAAATCTTTAAATTGGGGTGAATATTAAGAAAGACTTCCTGGGCGGAAGGCGGAGGGAGCAGCTGAGTGGATAAGATTGCCTTGTCCAAGAAGCGGTGCATCTCCTTCATGGTGGTGTTATTTTATGGTAGGGAAGGGGAACAAGAGCTAGAACAAGTAAGATGAACATTTGTTGAGGTGTTTTATCTTATTGGAAGATCCTCACATTTCTACTGTGAAATAATCACAGTATTCTGGTAAGAAGGACTAGGAAAATATCTTATTTCAGGCAGCTACTACAGCAAAATATTTATGAAAAAATAATGTATGTACTCCTGGAGTCCCTTTTCAGCTGAAGGAACAGTGATGCTGAATGCATTTAATTTGGAATTAGAATACTAATTATTAAAAAAAGAAGCCTTCTGAATATTGGGATAATGACAGTTCTAGGGGTATATTAATGAATCTGTGTGAAGGAAGACAGGGCTGGAAAATGGCTAATCAAAGCACAAGCTATTTTAAAGTGATTCCAATTTTATCTCATGACCTTCACGAAAAATATGCAATATCTGTGTCAGTAAATACTCTGCTTTTTTTTTGCTTGCTTAGCACTTCTAAAAATATTTTCTTCTTTATACTCAGGAAATAGAGAATACATAACACTTTGGACTAAATAGGGGTCAAAATACATTTCTTCATTACCTGGATTTGCAGAGCTCTGTCAGTGGTTGAAACCAGCCAATAATTTTCAAGAAGGGTAGATTTGGGATAACTTTAAAAATCATAAAATGTTTTGGGTTGGAAGGGACCTTTAAAGATCATCTAGTTCCAACCCTCCTGCCATGGGCAGTGACAGCTTTCACTAGATCAGGTTGCTCAAAGCCCTGACCAACCTGTTCATGTACTGTTCAGAGGTGATAAAATTAACAGGGGGAAAAAAGCCCTACATAATGTCTGTTAGCATAATTTCTGAACATCCCAAATAAACATTTAAATATATTAGAAATTTAGTCTTATTTTATGAGTTTATGAAGCCCAGAACCATCATCATCTCCTAATTGGTGAGATACTGTATAGTGCCCCTTGTTCTCAGTGTTGTCTGGGGATGGAATAGCAGTGTGTTTAAGAGCTAAGCTGTCATTTTTTTCCCCCAATATAGGATGTAATGGTAATACAATAAAACTAATAATGGTTTGACAGCTTTTGCATTCTTCTGTTGTATTCTTATATGTTTCTGTTAGTCAAGCAAATGCTATGATTGATGAATTAAATCCTAACTATGGCACTTTGTCAATCCAAAGAGAAGTGGTGATCTTCTGGAGCCATGGAGACCCTTTACTGGTACTGAAAACCATAGTTGGAGACACTGAGGTTGTATTGTGCTCATAGTTAAAGGTTTTGATGTCTTTGTGGGATGCAAGACAGGAAGTTAAAATATTAAGAGTTCACCATCACAGATAGATGTTGGCAACATTAAGGCTTGCATTGCCACCTCCTCACAGATTCACAAAAGCTGTACCCCATGCAAAGTTTTGTATTCTGCTTAGTGTAACACTTTGTGTCAGATGAAATGATAGAGCTCTGTGTGCAGAACTTCCTAGCTCATGGGCATTTGTTCTGTGTATCACTGAATTCCATCAGCTCCTGGTCAATGCAGTAGAAACTTAAAGCACTCAGCACTTTACAGAAATTCTCAGTTCCTGATGGAATTGGGTCTTGGGGGGTTTTTTTGTTTGCTTGATTGGTTGGTTTAGTTTTTTTCATAAGGGAATCCCTGCTTTTTTTAGTTCTGCTTTGAGTTTTGAAAGTGGGCTTGCTCTTGCTTTGACTATTTGGGTTTGACTCCATCAAATTTCTGATACTTTTGGCCTTCCATGGACAGCCCCAGAGTAAATCACACAGCACAAGTAACAGTCAGGAGGTTCTTGGCTGCTATGAGAGGGGAAGGAGGGAATACAACAACAGGGAGATCAAATAATCCCAATTTGCTTTTTTTCTGACTTTCATGGAAAGTCAGCTAATAGCTACAAAGGGGAAAAAAGATCTGTTGCATTAGGTTGCCTTGTATATATTATCCTCCATTCTGTTATGTGGTTATTTTTTAATAAACCTTGTTAGGAAACACTTCTCAAAAGGATTTTGATCTGAAATGCTGTTTTGGTAAAAGCTGGAACATTTTCTCAACCTGTTTGTTTAAAAAAAAAATTCTTAGGGATTTTTTATGAAGTCCAGAATGAAATTCTTGTTCAAGAGCAGGAAAGACTAGTAGCAGTAATAGCACAGTGATCCAGATTCACTTTGTAGATCTGTGTTCAACAGTCTGGCTTGAGTTACACAACAGAAATGGTTTATATACGTTTCCTCAATCAAAGAGAGAACTGAGCAGAGTATAGGCATGAATCTGGGTCTCCCATACCATACCACAGAATAACTCTCTCTCAAATTTTTTTCCCCATTGGAGCGCTCTTGCTTCATATAGATAGATGCTCATAACGTTGGGAAAAGGAAGGCTGATTCTAGAAGTGGTGGGAAGATCCTACGTGAAATATTCACTCATTAGTATGAAATCAAATGGTTCCAACAAGAGGGACTAGGAGAGGTTTATTTGGTAGCAAGTCAAGCTCCAGGGAGATCCCTAGCCACTTAATTATCCTGTGTGCCTTCTCCCTTTTTCTACCCTCCCTTGCCTAGCTTTTATTTAGCAAGTTTTGATTGTGTATAGGTGTGGAATAAATATAATTTCTGAAACCTTGCGGTTTTATGGACTTTTTTTTACCATCTAGTTTTAGATTTTAAGACAACAATGAAAATATGCATGTGTTCTTGTGTATTTTTACAGAATCACAATAAAAATAGTACTAAACTTATTTCAGAGTTCATCCCTTTAATGTCTAAGCTGGTTTTCCTGAGGCTCACTTCTAAGACACTTACATTTCATAATTAATTCTAATATAGTACTTTATACTTTTATAACACCTGCTGTCTCTAAGGTCTTTATCTAATTCACAGAAAGTAACAATTTTAGCTTTATCCCTTTGAGGTAAGTAATAACAAATATTTTCTTGTATAACTTCCTTTTTTTTCACTGGAAGGCTGAGAAAAAAGTGTCTCTCATTCTCAAAGTCTTCACTCTCTTTGATTTCACAGTGGTTTGGTTCCAATGATTTGTTTCTTCCAGGCACTACACAGCAGGGTCTTGGACTTTAGGGTCATAAGCTGCTATAAAATTCAAGATCTTTTTTACCAGAAACCACAGGCACTTATCACTTGAAATCAAACAGAATTTCCATTAACATGTAATAAAAGTTTTCTTTTAGACTGAATACTAGAGGGCAGTATAGCTGAAGCAAACTCTGAAATTTTATTAACATGGGAATCAGAAGTGCAGTAGCCTGTTCTCATGGACAAGGCAGAATAAACAGCAACCCACAGCAGATCTGCATAATGGGGCTTATTTAAGAGCCAACGAGAGCAGAGCTTTTACCCTACCTGATCAGCTTGCACACTCGCTGGTCGCTCTCCCCACAGCGTTACGCTCCCTAGGTCTTGACTCTCCCACAGAAGGGTTGCTGCTGCCCTGGGAAGGATGGGCAGAAAGTCATGTTGGTTCATACTGTGTTCCTGCTGACAGTGACCTGTCTCAAGTGTCACCAGCCAAGGTCCCTGAGCATCCCCCAGCATCCATCTCCTTGAAGCAATCTGATCTCTAGGATCTTCCCTGACTTCCAGGATCCCTCCTCCAGCCAACATCTTCACCTTCTTTCCAGGCCCCCTTTTTCTTTCTGAGACCACCTCTTCTGTTCAACAGCCCTTCTTTCTGGCAGCAGCAGTTTTCTGCAGAACTCAAACCCCTGATTTCCTCGTCTTAAATAGTCTCTGTGCAGAAGCACACGTGTGATCAGCCTCCTAATTGGTGACTCTGTCTTATGTCTCCTTATTAATAGGAGGATTCAGGACATGCCACTTTTGTTCAGCCCAGGTGTTACTGAAATTTTCTCCTAGCTCGTACCAGTTGCAGCTAGTGAGTAGCAGGCTTCTGCTTGAGGACTCAGAAGTTCAATTTCGGACATTCAACTCCGTCCCCCATACCCAATTATCAGCTGCCTGTTAGCATTCACAGTTCAAGCTATTTTTTTTCACCTATGACACCCATTTACATTGGGTAAACCAGGGAAAGTCTAGCATTACAGATTTCAGGATCCCCCTTGCTATTTTCACCCTAACTGTTCTCCTAGCTATAATATTCTTAAACCATATTTAATTTATATCTGCGGAGGCTGTTTGCACCAGGATTTCTTATCTCTAAATGATCTGTTGTCTCTTCTCTTTCTTTTTTGTCTTCATCTCAGGCCTTTAGAGATTACGACAGAATTTGAGTTTTTTATATTCTCCTGGGTGTGTTCCCAAACCAGCCTTCACATCCAATGCTTCTCTTTGCTCTGCACACCTTTTTTTAATCTCAGCATTTAGCTATGTTAAACTACCTTTTCTGGTCTGAGAAATGATTGATACTCTTGGCTGAATTTTAATTGCACTGTACAAGGATGGGATCATGTGAGTCCCATTAACATTTACGGGAGTTGTATAATTAAATCCCTGTGCACCACAATGAAAATTTACCCTTCTATCTCCTTCCCTTTGTTGGGCAGTTGTATGCCATGTAGTTGGAGTAGTTAGAATGTATAAAAAGAAATGCAGAAATACCACTCCCTTCTTTCTTCCTTTCTCCCCTGCCCCCGAAATTGCCCTTTTTAAGGGGGGAATTCTTAGGAAATTCTCCCTTGTCAGCACTGAATATGCCAGAGTGAGGATGTGAGTTAACGAGTGTAGAAGGCTGTTTCTTGCAGTTATCAGATGCTGTCATACTTCCAAGACTTGTAAAACTTGGATGTTCTCCCAGCAGCTGCCACATAGCGCCACAGATGACAGATTAAGTTTAATTTAGCAGTCCTACATAATGGAAGGAGGTCAAGGTTTTCACTTTATTTTGGTTGTCGGTTTGAAGCCACGCAGGTTGACAGTAGCCAGAATCATTACTATATGATGGATTTGCAATTGCTTATGAAACGAACCCAATATTCTTAATAGAGTTCCAAGTGGACAGGTGTCCACATGGCAATTACCACTGAAGGAATTATTAGTGCCGTTGCAAAGAAGCCAGAGATGAAGAAAAGCATTGGAGCTAGACAGACCTCTGACCCAAGTTCGTGACTGCTCATGGTCAATGGTGAAAGCAAAATTCTGGTATTGTAAAAAAAGTTTTAGTGTCATTGCATATGGTAACCGGATATTATGGCTAAATTAGATTCTCTTGCTGGTGCAATTACAGGCTTTGAGAGATAGTAAACTTTTTATTTATATATTGCAAAGAGGGTGTGTAAATAGCATTTATTTCTGTCTCATTATAAAAATCAAACTGGTCTCACTGTGATTTCTCCACTTCTTATTAGCTAATTGCACACCATACTGTGGCAAAAGAAACTGTTTCGTCCATTGCAAGAGGAATGTTCCTATTTCTCATCTACATAAACTATAACTTATCTTCTGATTCAGATAAGCAATGTCTTAGCATTTATCTGCTATTAAATGCTGAGTCATTTGATTGCTGTTTCTGCAGTCTTTTGCTGACTCCAGCGATGCTTCAGCTCTTTGCTTCCTGGTCAAAACAAAGACCTGAATCAGAAGTGGCAGCAGCAAGTTAAATACTGTGAATGCATTTTTAATTTAGAAAAGCCCTCACTAAGAACAAGTGTTTACATGTTCCTAAGTCAAAACAAGCTTCAGGGAATTCGGATGCATCTTTTATTTTCACCTGGTTGCTCAGGTCTTTTCATATATATGTGTGTGTGTGTATATGTATGTTTGCGCTTATACATATACATTCATAATATGGATGTATATCTATTGAGTTTAATATTTTTTATCTCAGTGTTGACTAAAGTGGTTGTTGTATAAGTTAGGGTCCACATTAAAAAATCTGTGCATATTATAAAAAAATGAAGCTCTAGGACTTAATTCCAAAAGTACTTACAATTGATTTCCTTAGGTAGAACCAACATAAGGCAAGCTGGATCTTGGCCTCTTGAAATGCGGTTCATAAATTTTAAAGGTTATAGAGATTTGCCTTTGCTTTGCCAATTAAGACTGGAAGTTTGGTTTATGTAAACTGCATACAGATTGCATACCTTGATATGACAGTAGAAAAATCTATGTGGACAAAATGTTCTAACCTTACTACTTTTCTTATGAATCTGACTTAACATTTTGAAGCAATGCAGTGTAAAAATTAGGCTAATGCTGAAGAAAGCTTTTGTAGAGTGTGATAAAAACAAAATGCAAATTCCTGAGTGAATACTTAAAAGAAACCTGAAAAGGCTATTAGCAAGCAGATCTGCTTGCTGATTCCACACACATTAAGGTAAAAGTTCACATAAATAATTTTTATTGCTTAAGTTATTTCAAGCAATCTCTTTGAAATCCCAACAAAATATTTATTGTCCTTATAATATGTCCCATTCTCCCTGTGCGTTACTATAGCCATCGTTAGTTCTTGTAATGAACAGGTGGGTATTAAAAGTCCTCCTTCAAGTACACAGGAACTTCATTATCTGTCTTTAATTTCTGTTGATTTTCTGTGTTATGGTCCTCTAATTAGAGGACCCTATGGTCCTCTAATGACAGTTTTATAATTATTTGGTCACTTTTTGGTCTGTAATACAGCAAGCCCTGCAAACATTTTCCCATCTGAATTCAACTCTCAATAAATGACCCTTTACCAGCTCAACAGTGGTGAGTGATTTTTACTCAGTGCTGTGTTTAGTCAGTTGATTCACACATACAAATCTTAAATTTTGGTCTTAAGTGATAGTAAGTAAATAACACTTCCAATCTTTTTTCTTTTGAATTGATCTCCCATTATATCAGGTGTATATATTGTGTAAACTTTCTTAATGTGTATTGTCTTATCTAATATTTCAACTTGAGCTTTTACTGAAAGTAGGAACATCTGTCAAAGCCTGTTTTCAAACACCTCACACCTAAATTTTTGAGTCAGTTAATGATTTCAGTGCACTTAATCCAGTTGGTCACAGAAGAATGAATATACTCATCATTAGTCATTTTATTTGAAACTTCCTCTTTAGCCAGTCTTCATCTTCTACTTTTAATAAACCATAGTTTATTAAACTAGGGTTTAGTGAGTTAATGGTCATTAATATAAAAAGCAATGTTTGCTTTTATTTTGCAAGTATTGCTGCTGTAAAATATTTCAATTAAGTTTCTGGCTGGAGAAGGCTTTTTCTGTGAAAAGTGTTGAATTTTCACCCTTTGGGATTTCCTTTGCAGCGTGCTGGAAACGAGTACTCTTCTTTTCTCCTAATGGACCAAAATGTGTGTGCTATTAACATAGTGGGCTCAAAAAAATACTTGTAGTTATGTCTTCCATTAACACCTTCACTGAACACAGGTCAGCCGTGATTATATTCCTGCTAACAGAGGGAGACACTTTTTTGATAATATCTTCACACTTAAGTAGTTATCTTTTTTCCATGTAATAAGGCATTGTGTAGCGTGACTTGGGTTCCCAGAGTCTGGCTGCTGACGGGAATCTGTTCCTATTTGCGGTGTGAGGAGATGGATGAGATGAAAAGTGCCTGGTGGCTCTGAGGGTATGTTCTGTAAACACATGGACTTGTTAGAGCACACAGACAAGGTAGATGATAGTTTTTGCTGATTCACTTCTGTGTGAGGATGTCTTCTACAGTAATGCTGCCTTTGTTTTTTCCTTGAAAAAAGATGTAAGAATGAGCATAAGCATAAAATGTGATAAAGATGAATTAATAGACTTGCTACTTGCAATGCTGCCAGGACTCATCTGCTTATGTTACTGAAATAAATTTATGTTACTACAGTTTGTGCTAGCATGGAGGGACTGATTAAACTACAAGGGAGCGTATTGAATTCTGTTCTAGCTGAGGTAGCATGAACACTTTTGTTAACTACAGATGCACGTAGCTACTCTGCATTGCAGCGTTGAGGTGCTTAAGCTAAATTAACTAGCTAAGGTACAAAAAAAATCCAACAACAACAAAAAACAAAACCAGAAATGCCCACACGTGCACAATGAAAGACAATTTACTCTTCTTCTTGGATAGCCTGCTTCAGGGCAGGGTGAATTTGACTATGCTGAGCTCTGTGCTATTACCCCTAGTTAGCTTGGTACCCAAGCCACTTCATTCACAGCCAGCCTGGGCATCTTAAGACTATCCTGCAGACTGCAGTGTGATCTTCAGATTAAACAGGGATGATGTGGGAACCAGAAAACACCAAGTTCAACTTTCCAAACCTAGGCTAACTTATGAGGGCCAGCACTTTTCCCATGTCAGCTTCCACAGAAGTAATTTGGAGGCACTTACCATATAACTCAATGCAGTTGTCTTTCCTGATTAAAAAATTAAAAAGTTATGATAACGTATGTCTTTAATAAAGCAAGTGACTATTACAAGGACTGAGATGTTCAATACATTATATGGCAATACATTGGTTATTTAGTTAAAAAATGAAGGGAAAAATGAATATTGTGTGCACCAGAAGAGAAGGTGCTTTATTTAACGCTCTGATAACACATGATAGAGTCATCTGCTGAGCCCCCAAACTACCAGTTTCAGTTTGGCTATGGGAAGAGGAGGAACTTCCAAATGAGCCTGGCAAATGCACTTCACCAATTCTGTGCTAGACATTTAGCAATGCTCTAGAAATGCTCAAAATTAGTGTTTTTAAAAGAAAGAGATATTCATCATTTGCTTTGTCCGACAGAGATTTAGGACTGCACCAGATCTTACTTTCTCCACTGGGCATTGTGCCTGACTTCTTAAAATAAAACACCCCTCCAGTCCCCAGTAAGCAAAAATACTTCTACAGTAGCCCCTTCCTTTGGTCCCAGATCCTGAGTTTCCTCTTTTCTTTCCCATGGCAGATCATAGTTGGATTCCTAATATTAGAAATTCATTCAGTTGGTGCAAAACCAGTCAAGGTGGCTTCCTTATGATCTGTTCTGAACTCCTTTCAGAAGAAGAGATCTGCATCATGTGTGAGGGAAAGCCAAAACCATTTTGTTGCAGCATCACCAGGAGGAGAGATTGGCTGCTGCTTTCAGAGCTTACAGAAATCTGTAAGAGTGAAAGGTAGAATCGTTCAGGTTAATCTGTTTCAAGGTTTGGTCCATGACACATGCTAGAACAGAATGAAGTAAAACTTCCCATGGAAGAGGCAGAGATAAAAGCAACTATGGCCTCTAAATGGTTTTATTTATCTTTTACTGCTAGATAACTACTTAAGCTCTCTGAGTTGATGAAGATAGTAGATAAGGAGCAGTTGGGGTCAACACAGCTTCAAGGAAACCTTGAACAGGTGCTCTCTTTTTATTTATATACGCTAAATTTAACAATAACAAAACATTATCATATACAACATTGGCTTACGTTAAACTGTTCAAGCAGTTCAGGAAACATGGATTGGTTTCCAAACAGGTGGTGTATCTCTCTCTAAGGTGACTGATACCTGTGTAATAACTATTTCACTCCTGCACTGACAAAAAAAAAAAAGTGATCCGGGGCTTTGTGTAACTCACTCCTAACTCTGACGTTGCTTTCTACCAGTGGAGCAGGCCAGCCATATCTTTTGTGACTTTTATTAGCACAAAAAAAGTTAACTGAAAGGTTTGGTTTCTGTAAAGCAGTTTGTGCATATTTAGTAACACAAATGATTTAGAGCTATTGTTAAATCCCCTGAAGCATGCAAATTTTTGTTAAGCTTGATTAGTATTTGTTAGTTCCATATGTTCAAAATCTTTCCATTTTAAGCCGTCTGTTGTTCAGTAAGGAATTAATTTCCAATTTAATCTTTCTGTCTACAGTGTGTCCTTTACAGGTACAGTCCCACAACAAGATATTATCAGTGATTGTTAGAGACAGTAAATTGTACTATGCATATTAAAATAGAGACTCATTTTCAGTATTACATGCCACAAAGCTAATGGCCTTTACTTCACCTAAAAGTAGCTCTGCACCATCTATATGTATATTTTAAGTAGTATTCCTGTGCTTTCATAAATTACATCTGGAGGACTTAATTGTCATTTAAGAACTCTCAGTGTCTATGGGTAGCAATTTCTGTCTTTTAGCAAAAAGCATTTGTTAAAGCACCATTTATGTGAGGTGTAAAGCTTAGAAGGCTTTTGCTTTGAATTTTAGCCCTTGCAGTTGCAGACAATATCTCCAAAAACAAACTTTAAAGGAGCATAGAAGAATACAGAAAATTAAAACCATTTATTTAAATTTCATCTGTGTGCATACAGACCTAGGTTCACTATTGCTGAGCATCTGCAGTTAGCCACGTCTGTTAGCAAAATTAGTGGTGATTTTAAGAACTCAAGTCCTGATGAACAAGGGGCTTTGTGTCTCTGCTTCTCCCTGTGTAGAATCCAGGTCTATACATTGCTGGAGAATGCAGCTAATCTAGTATCCAGTTCTGTAGCCATTTACAATAAATATGTAGTTCAGGAATTTGGGCATTACCATCTGCTAACTAGCTAACTGTGATTAGCAGCTTTGGAAAGAAGCTTCTTACCATAAGGTATGAAAAGTTAAAGTTAAGCTCTTTTTTATTATTAGCCTGTTCATTGATAGCAAGGGTTTGTATCAGTTCATTCTGTGCAATAGGACTATCGTTCCACTGGCCAACATTGAGAGCAGACCTAGTTTTTTTGGCTATAGGCTTAATAAAAACAACAGAGAATTAATTGTGGGATACAATTCTGTTGTTTGCATTTTTGTTGTAGTTAATAACATTGGATAAACTTTTCTGTGTGTTGGATCAATACATTTTAATTTATTTTTTTTTTTAACAGAAATGTTCTTATTCAGTCCACAGTTGCAAAATGATTTAACTGAAAGGTCAGAACAGCAATTGCCAGATTTGCATGTACTTATAAATGTCAGAGGTAGGTCCAGTCTGGGTTGCTATTTGAAGTTATTTTGTATGGGATTTTTGGTGTTAAATATCTGCATTTTTCACACACAAGGGGTCTTGGGTTGATTGGTTTCCTTGGTAACAGCTCTTTGCTCTGATTGCATAAGCACACTGGAGTGGTGCAGAACAGATTATTACAGAAACACACTGGAATTAGTCTGATGTAATGGGATGTTGTTTAAGCTGTTACCAAGTTCTTAATTCCATTATCCTTTATGTTATTCCCATTAATTCTGCACTGTAGTGAAATAACAAGTAGCTTACTTAAGACTAGTCAAATTTCCTTTAACAAGTTAGCTGTTGGCTTCTGAAATAAAATTTTTAAATGAAGAAAAGTAACCTAACAAAACTCTGAATAAAATGTAATGTCATGATTGGTGCCGAAGAACACTTAATTCTTGGCGAGTTAGCATGCAAGATAAAAATATTTATACAGCTTAAATTTATGTTGATGGATTGTCTCAGTCATCCTTTCTTCTTAGTCCGTGGAAAAGTTCCCTTGGGTATTTTTACCAAATTCTCTATGTCAGTCTCTGATAATCTTCAGAATATGTGTGTTTTAATAGGAATTACATTATTCTGGAGATTATGATTAAATCTAAAATAGCAGAGAGTTATTTCAATCAAGTGAGATATAAACAGAGCAGTGGAATTTTTTAAATGGGTAAACTTGAAACTAAAGGACATTAGCTGCAAAGATTAGAGGAAATTGCATGCACGTGTTGTCAACTGCCACATGCCAGGTTGCTGCCCTGCTGCACTGGAGGCTTTTAAGTTTTCTGGAGCCTTGGGAAGCTCCTCAGGCACAGTCCCCAGCATCACCCCTGTGCTGAAATGAAAGCATCTGTGATCAGTCCTAGGATCTCTGGCTGTGGAAATCTGTAAGGCTGTGCCTGCATTAGCTAGCATGGCAGTGCAAGAGGAGCCAGTCTCTGGAGTGAAACATTGCTGAAGTCCTCATGTCCACGCCACCAGCATTTCCCTTGTTTCTCTTTGGACTAGCTCACTAACAGTTCAGTTGGATTAGGTGCACTCTGCAGCACGGCTTTGGGGTTTTTTATGTCCAAAAGAAATCTGGTTGCATGCCCTGAGACCTCTTTATGATCAACAGATAAATGTGCCTCCTTAAAGTAAATGGGAACAGCTGGGAGATTCACTTTAGAAACACGCTCCTGATCAAAGCCAAAACTGCTAAGGAAGGACACCCTAAACATCCCCCAGAGCCTCAGTGATGTGGTCATTTTTATGTTCACAGATCAGCTGGTCAAAGGACATCTGAAAGCTGAACTGACCAGAAAGAAAACCTTTGGGCAGGGAGAAAGGGAATCCTCTCTAACTGATAAAAGGAGTGTATACATTTGAACAAAGCAGTAAATCCTTACATGTTTTCCTTAACTTATTTTCTTCACCTCATTTTGAGTGTGATTAGTATTAGCGAGAGTCATGCCTGGGATCCATGACTGGTCCCCTTGCTCTTCCCTTTGGAGTCATAGGACACTTTCTTATTCCTCTGTGTAGCCAATTTACCTCATCCGTGGTCTGATAATTACAATAGACACTTGTGTAAAGGCAGCAGAGCTGTCTTCTTTTTCCTGTGACATTGAGAATCTCAGTTCCTTTCAAGTCATTCGTGCTTTGAGGCCTTTGAAACCCAGCAATATGTCTGGTCTTTGTTTTGCTTTTGAGGAGGTTCCATTCCTCCTAGCCTGTTTTCTTCAGAGAAGCTCCCCAAGGGGTTTTTTCTGAGGTTTCTCGTTATTCTGAGGTGTTTCCACTTAAATAGGTCTTCCTAGCAAGGGACTTTCCCTTATTCTTGGCTAGTGAGAGACATGACACAACCTTGGTCAATTCTATCTACCTAGAAGTATTCAGTGAAACAGCAGTTTCATTAACACAGACAGGTTCTGTAAGCAATACACAGGCATCCATACCACACCTGTCATCATCTAGATGATCCTGAAAATCACTAAGGTTAAATACTGGAAATGTTACTTTGAGTCAACTTCAGAGATTCAGACAGAATATTATCAATATATAGGATAATGGCAGCATATATAATAGCGCATGCTAGAAGGTCTCTCAGCACTTGAGTTTATTCAACTCAACTGCAACTTTAAACATTTCTCCTGAACCATGTCCTTGTTGCAGATGTTGGAACAAGGCTGTTTTTACTCTGGCTGAGTTTTGTGACCCAGCTTATGGAATAGCCCATAAACAGCCATACTGGCACAACTCAGCAGATGACAAACCGTAGCATAAGGGCAAGAAATGAGCTGTGGGTAGAGAGAACCCCTTAAACTGCTTTCATGCTGAGAAAAAAAATGTAGAAAAGCCCATGTTGAAAAGAAATGTTGATTTCCATATAAGAACAACATGTAGAAGCAAGGCAAGGGACTAAGACTCTGGCTGTCTACTTACATATGTGTATATATATAAAACACAATGTTCCAAAATTTTTCAAGGATCATCAATAACTGTCTTGCTTTATTATGACTTTTAAAAACTTCTGTTGTGCAATGACACTAAAACCCTAAGAATGTTACAGTATATTGTGGATATTTTGAAGACATATAATACACTGTTTAAAATTTAAAAAAAGTAGTGAACGTTAAAAACCAATTAATGTTCAATTCCTTTTCCACACATTTTATACAGTATTTTTAATGTTCCCTAAGCTAATTAGAGAGTATCACAAAAGTAAACACTATTAAAAATGAGCTCTTTTACTTACAAATGACTAAAAATTACAGGGCTCCTGCTTTAACTGCTCAAGACAATTTGATTTACATAGGATTTTCTTAGGAAAACTTTTGCATTGTCACTTAGACATTTTGGAATAGTCCTCTCAAAGCTAGTGCAATTACGTTTTGTGATTCCAGCTCAGGCTGTGTGGTATACAGGAGTTATTTATTTTTCCAGAGGTGCTTTCTCTTTGAGAGAGTGTAGACTTCAGACTGATAAGACTTTACTTAAAGATGAGTACTGGTTCTCCCCCTCTACCTCAGTGCGCAGTTCATTTTGTTGGTTTAGCCTGAACTTCCTTGAGCAGAGACTCTTCCACTGCATATTCATACAGGGATCGTCTCAAGAGCGCCTTGGTTTTGGTTGGTGTTTCTTGGTGATGATGTGATACAAATAAATAATGACATTGTACCAGACACAAGGAGGGGTGGGAAAAGTTGACATTGAAAAGTACTCTCAAATGATAAACTGTATTCACAATTCACAAATGTCCAGCTTACAAATATTATTGTTGTTTATTCTTGTTTATTGTTTAAGGTGATGCAGCATCTGACGGAAAAATTAATTTGTGGGTAGGTCACAGCTCAGTCAGAAAATTTATCTTCTTAATTTTTGATGAATATCAATTTTGTTGGAAAAAATCAAATGACAGTTACAACATTTTACAGCCAATCCTTTCCATGACACCCATTCTCTTGTCAGGCTGATCCTTCCACTTAGACCAATACAAATCCAAAGCAGCAACAAGTCGGTGGACTTATATCTACTTGAAACTTGTGACTGAGAGAGAGGATTTAGCGTATCTATGCCAGCAGAGGATTGTGAGTCTTAAGCTGCCTGCAAGCCATCCATGATACAGTTGTGCTGTTGAAAGGCAGATGACTTATACAGCATGCCATAACTCTGCCTTTTCTTGCCCTGTCAAGTGCAGGGTAGACACAGGCACTGAAGCTGTAAGGCTGCAGCTCAGTCATTTTCTGCACTGTCCAGGCAGAACAGGCGGGTGAAATGTGTTCTTCTTCTGGATTTCTCTTCTTCTTTCTCGGTTATCAAATTTTACATCTAAGTTCCCAGCATGTAGGGTAGAACTTTATCTCTTTCTATCCCTAAGCGAGTTTAAGTAGGTTTAAAGACATTGTATATAGTCTTCCTGATTATTTTTCATTTTTCTTCATAACAATTTTGTAAAAATAAAGATTAAGAATAGGGAGTGAGATCAAAGTTGATGTCATGTGGAAGGTTACAGGTACTCAGAGTTAGGAAGGGAAAGAATGGATAACCCACAGGAGGAACGGGGTAGTTACTGCAGCAGTGAACACTGCAAGTTCACTGTGCCTTTCTTTCTGCATTAGTAAACTGTATTGCATAGAATACAGCCTCTTCAGAGGCAACACTAAGGTTTCTCTGAAGGATGCTGAAGGGGTTAAGTAAGTAGCCTATTCAGACATCTTAATGTTAGAAAAAAATATAAAGGCATAAAGAATATAAAAGTAAATTGCACATTTTAGCTGTTAGACATACTTAAAGATGGGAAAAAGTTAGGTCTGTAGCAGTGAAAGGGACCTGAAGAATTATTTGTCAAGTCCCTTCTAAAACCAGCAAGGTCAGCTATAAGGACTGTATTATTTGTCACAAACTGCTGAAAAAAATCTGTTATTTATGGATCTGAAATCTGACTTTGTACAATGTTCCTAAATGGAAAATTTCATCAATAGTATCACGTAGTTAATACAACATGTGAGTAAGAACAAAGATTTTTGGCCAAATACCATTGTAGCTTGTTGAAAAAATGTAATACTGTCTTTAGTTCATAAACACCATATGCTTCCATTGACAGTTCAACAGGAATAGGTTTTAACTGTTCAGAATAATACCTTTGCCCTTAAAATGTGTGTCGATACTAAAAGCGGACTGATGAAATGAAATAGAACCCCATTATAGTTGCTGTAACTCAGTGACTTCCAAATCAACTTTGGTCATTTTATAATTAAAAGTTTTACCTTATGGCGTATGTGCAAACTACTAAATGCAGTTGTGTTGTCTAACCATCTTCAAAGAAATTTCTCCTTGTAGGACTCTTTAAAATAAAGATCCTTCAGCAAACCTTTGCCATTCTTTTTTTATCTATACTAGCATAAACAAGCCCTGATGATAAAGCAAGGAAAATTTCATAATTCTGTTAATGTATACATTACACATTATCAGTTTTTATTTATTATTGTGGTGGGTTGACATTGGCTGTCTGCCAGGTGCCCACCAAGCTGCTCTCTCGCTCCCCCTCCTCAGCGGGATAGGGGGAGAAAATAAGGTGAAAAACTCGTGGGTTGAGATAAAGGCAATTTAATGAAGAAAAGCAAAGGCCATGCATGGAAGCAAAGCAAAGCAAAAAGATTTATTCTCAACTTTCCATCAGCAATCAATGTCCAGCCACTTCCCGGGAAGTAGGGTCTCAGTACGTGTAGCGGTTGCTGCACCTTAATAACGAATGCTTCTCCTCCTCCTCCTTTCTCGTAGCTCTTATTGCTGAGCACAGCGTCATATGGTATGGACCCCTTGGTCAGTTGGGGTCAGCTGTCCTGGCTATGTCCCCTCTCAAACTGTTGCCCACCCGTAGCCTACTGGCCTTTTAGTGAGGGGTGGTAGGAGAGACAGCCTTGATGCTGTGCAAGCACTGCTCAGCAGTATCCAAAACACTGGTGTGTTATCAACACCATTCTAGCTTCAACTACAAAGCCCAGCACTATGAGGGCTGCTGTGGGGAAGGTTAACTCCATCCCAGCCAGACCCAGTACAGCTATACTAAGCTGGGCTCCAGTTTGCTTGCTGTAGCCAGGCTGGCTCTGCAGTGTAAATAAGTGATTTTGTGGTTAAAGAACTGAGTGGTGTAAAAAAAATATAGATTGGGATAAATTCCTGTAGCTGGTCCTATAAAACCTCCAGACATCCCCTCTGCTGTTATTACTAAAGTAGAGGCAATATCCCCTTTCCTGTGCTTCAGTTACCAGATTAGATGATAAACTGGGTGGCACAGGAGCTGACTTTTGGTATGTCTGGACACACAGTGAGGCACTATAGGGTGCTGCCCCTCATTTAGGGCACCTCTGCCCTACTATAGTCACATGAGTCTTCACTCATGCAATTAATTATATTAAAATCATCATTTACAATTCTGAATAAAGTGGTTAAATAAAATATTGATTAAGAATGTGGCATTTTTACAGGTTTAATCTACGTATTGACTTTCTTGCCCTTGTGCCTCATCCCTTCCTCTGTCCCTCAGCTTCCTTGGCTGAACTGTATTGGTTTCTGGAGATTCAACTTAATAAATACAGTCCACTGGCAAATACAGCTTTGCAGCTACAAGGAATTGTAAGCTATTTTTTCTGTAATTTTTACATTCAGACTTGCATGCAGTATCAAGTCAACTCTTGTAACTACAAAAGGATAGAATTTGGTTTCTAGAAAGTAGCATATATCTTGTTATTCAAAGTCTGCTACATTTGTTGATCTTTACAACTGTTTTTTTAAAGTCCTTTTTTTAATCTTTTATATCAAAGGCCTAGATACCTCGAAGTTAAGGCACAATAAACTTTGTTATACCTGCCTAGTGTCAGTAGGGTATTTTTAAGACTTCCATCCATTAAAAGGAAAGAAACAGCCCTTTTCTTATTAAATATGGAATAAAAGTGATAGCAGTCTCAGGTTAATTTCATGATTTTGTGGGACTTTTGGCCTAAGAAAATGAGAGGATTCTAAAATATAAGGAGGAGAATAAAAACACTTCTACATTATTTTTCCCCTTGCCTTTAAAGAAATCTCTAATGTTTTTAAAGAAAATGATTTGAAGGGAGTAGGAGGAATTAAAAAAATTTCCAGATTTCAAAGCTAGTGTAGTTATAGAACCACGTGAGACCTTTCAGTGTTGACAGTAATCAGAAAGAATCGTCTTTAATGCTGTTTTCAAAGATACCAGAAAAAATGCTTTTCTGTGAGGGAAGAATATAATTTGATAAAACATGCTGGTAATATGAATTCTTTCCATTAATATTGTTAAAAGCAGATTACAATATGCAACTGAAAATTAGCATCTATCTTCTCTCTGAATTGGCAGAGAGGGGTAAGGACAGCTGAGACTGCTAACCAAACAGGAATGCAAGTGTGTCTCCCAAACTTTTGCAGCTTTGAGTAGAGTGCATCAGAGAAGCAGTCCTCCCCAAAGAGGCATTTGTCCCCCATTAGACCAATAATGCAGGTGTATTTCCATAAAGAGAAAATGCCTTTTGTAGACCTATGAGGTGTTTTTTTTACATAAAGACCATGTATAGTTTAGGGATCGTCCACAGAGTGAACTCATATCACTTGTCTCTCCTATCCATGACCATGGGGTCAAACCAATAATTTCGGCTTGGACAGGAGATACTGGAAAGAACACCTGGGCCCTGTATTCAGATTGTTTTACTTCTTCTTGCTATGCCTTCTCTCCTTTCTTCGTTCAGCATGCACATGACCCTCCTTCTCTTCAGGAAGTATGCAGAGGTCACAAGGGACTTATCTGGCATGTAACAAAAATTTCAAACTTACCAAAATTTCTGACAAGATTTGGTGACTATAGGATGTCTCAGGCTCTCCTGTGAGATGTAGAAGAAATTAAATTTTATTCTTTAGAAAAACAAAGATATTTCATGTATAATTATTGCACATCCCCAACATCTCTCAAACCTTTCTTGAGATTACAATTCTTTGAGATTCAGCACTGATGGCACTTGCTAGAAGTGCTGTTATTAGTTTAAATCCTAAACCTTATTATAATTTTTAAATGCTCCACTACAATGCATTTTTATTGATGTGATTGATCAGGGCTCTTGTGTTTTATTGTTACTGATCTTTAATACCTAGATTGTAAAATTTTCGTTCAGAAGCCCATCTTACCCAACGTAATGTGTAGTAGTGAACAAACTGTCAGCTCAACATATGACAACTGGTATCAATAAAGGTGATTTTACAAGGTATTTCCATCTTATGACAGCTGACAAGCGTAAGACCAAAGGTCTGTATTCAGAGGTGTATCTGAACCCTGTGTGTGCCATATTTCATAGCTGTGCAGCAAAGATGGTTGCATCCTCTTTGTGGATGTTGAACAGTGACTGTCTTGCCCAAAGGTAAGTTAGAAAAAGGTGTCTGGTTTCTCCTCCTACTACTTCTGCAATGCAGACGTGTCTCAGCCATGACCCAGCTCCTCCTGTTATTCTTAATAACAATGTAAAGGTCTGAGAGAGAAGAGCTCTTGTGATTGATTTGTGTTATTTCAGGATTCATACAATTCAAAGGAACTTTCTAGTTGGGGTAGATTTTGGGCTGGTTTATGCTAGTGGTCCACCCAATGCAAGGAAAGCTTTTGAGGGAGGGAGATACTGTCTGCAGGCCTCTGGGTCCATCCCCAAAATATTCTGTTGTCCAGATATGGACTAGTTATATTATGAAAGGTACAAAAAACCTTCTGCTCCTGGTCATAAAGGTTGCAATATAACCTTCTGTAGTTAATCCGCTGCCAATTTTCATATCTGGGACAGCAGAAAGAGGAGGAGAAAAAAGCATATTTTTGTGGCTTTACATTTTTAAAAAAACTATTGTACTATATTATCAGCAGTGTTTACTTTTCTAATGAATGACAGTGAACCTCCATGTGGCTGCTCCTTGGGTTCTTTCAGTGACACTACTGTGGTTTCACAGTACTGCAGAAGCATCATGGGCACCCTGTATTCAGAGGAATTTGTGAGGTCCTGCTCTTAGTTATGCAGTGCTTAGTTATACAGTCCTGCAATGATGAGTAGGTGACTGCTGAGGCAGGATTTTCATGGTTATTAGAGGACATTTTAATAGAAAACTACTATTGTTCAAAGACACATTTACAAGTTTGAGTTGTGTTGGTCTTGAGTGGGATAACTGCCTCTCTCCTGCTTGCACCTGGTTCTGTGGTTTGCCCGTACAAAGGCAGGGTTAAGTGCTTCCATCTTGACTTCATGATTTTTTTGCATCTTCTTTGCTATGACTCTGGAAGTTATGGCTTTCTGGACCCTAATTATTAATTCACTGGTGATCAGAAAGAGTATTTGTAATGCAGGAAGTGGAAATGAGCTTGTAAATCCCCTCACGGGGTGGCAGTGCAGGAGAGGTACGCATCAGGTTTCCTCATCTCTTCATATTCTGCTCACAACGCATCTTGCATTTCACAGGTTTAGGGATTTTCTGCTGAAATAGTAGTAACCTTGGGAATCTTAAGTGGATTTTAAATAATTAACTGGTCGGTTTATGTAATTTTTTTGGTATTGACCGTAATAAAGAAGCTGCCAAGGAAGTGAATAGGGCTTTACTGTGTTGATTCCGTGCCATTACACAAACTTTTTATGGACTGATTAAAAGACATAAGAATAAATTTATCACTAGTATAGTAGATGCAGCTCCACAGCCTCCAATGAACCCATTTAAACTGTGGATAAGTATTGTTTCTAGTTGCCTCACTAAGGTGTATTTTTTTTTCTTTTCTTTTGTTTGATATATAGGATTGGCACATAAAGGATAAAAACTTTTTTTGATAAAATCTGATATTTTTTTAAAGCAAAATGGACTTTGGAAAAATATCAACAGATGCTGTTTGAAAAAGTTATGCTGAACTTGCAGTTTATTCCTAGTTATAAAATGCCTTTAATAATTTTTTGGGGAAATCAAATTCTTGAGTTTTTACTTCAGGAGCTGGATTTGGGTAGGGAAGGGATTTCAGGAAGAAAGGGGTAGAGAGAATATGAGTACAAATAAATAGGAAGCATTTCTATACTGTCTACAGCACCATTTCTTTAATCTATATGTTGCTTCCAGGAACTTTGCCCAGTTAAACTTTATTTTATTCTTAAATAGCTGTTGACCATCCCCTAAATGAAGTGGACATGAAAATTTTGCCTATTAGGTCTAGCACTGGTTCTTCTTAAATTTGCATGCTAAATAATGCCACAGAAAACATGTCAACATTTCCTAGTTAGCAGCAAAGGATGATCAATGGTTCTATGATAATTAGTATAGTTGACAGTCAATCAAAGTATGAAAATAAAAAGCTCTGATCAAAAGACCTTTTCTTCTGTGCATTGTAAATTAGCATAAACATTGCTATCCCTTCATAATGCCAGTAAACCAGCAAATATTGCCTTGGCATAAAAAGAATTCTTATATGGTTAAAGGGCAATGAAATTTAATCCACTGCAATATTAATCTTTTTTTTTTCTGATTCCTTTCATTTAGATAAAACAATTAAAAAAACCCAAAACAAACAACAAATTGTTCTTGGGCTGGGGGGCTGGGGGGGTGCATTGCTTGTTTTTAATGGCTGGGATTGGCAGAAGAAGGTGTGTAAACTGACTGAACAGTCATGTATAAACCAACCAAAATTAGCAAGGTCTTAGGATCTGAATGACTATGCCAAGAGAGAAAATAGGTTAACTTAAGAAATCTTCAATTGTATCAGGAAAAAAACCCCTAACACCCCACAATCCAGTGTGGTAACCTTCAGTTCCTGAAACACTTGCTCCTCCCTTCTGTCCCCTGACCTCTGAGAAGCTGTGGGAGCGGAGCTTTGACAGATCCCATGGGCAACGCATTTTTACCTTGTCACCATCTCTGTTTTTAGTGTAGCACCTGTGACTTTCATTTATTTAACTTCACTGCCATTAGTGGAATGACTCATGATCTTTGTAAGTACTCACATGATTGAGCCCTACTATCTAACAATAGTTTTATTCTGTATAACAATAATCAAGAAAAATACTGAAGGCAAAACCTTGTTATAAGATCCACCTTAGTGTTGATCTTACTTTCAAGAGTCAGGGGATGGATCTTTTATGAACAGTCCTCATTTATAAAATTTATCATTAAGAACATTAAGCATGGTGAAAGATTTGTTTTTCTTGACCTCTATTCATATTCAGTGCATTCTAGCCTATAACTCAAGTGCTGCAATGCACAGATAGATACACAGGTGTTTAAAGAATAATCCCCTCTTTTGTAAAACAAAGTATTTGTTTCCCTTTCACCACAATTATTGTTATTGATCGCTTATCACATGAGCTACCAGACATTGAAATGGCTTCACCTTTCTCCTTCCAACTCTTGTAGCCATTACGTGTTGTGCTTTGTTTGTTTTTTAATAAAAGAACCTATGCTCCACTGTTGGTATTTGGTACTTGAAGGTTGACCTTAACAATGTAAGGCATCAGGGCATCAGTAATGGGTGAAGTTAAGTGAGGAAACAGGGCCATGCCCTGGAAAATTGCCATTCACTAACTACACACTTTGGAGTATTTTCACTTGAGGGGACGTGGAGCTACACAAGCAATAATAATTTTTGAAGCATGATTTTTTTTTTTTTTTAAATTGGAAGTGACGTGGTCAGGTATGGTCAGGTTTTAATTTAATTTATTTGCTTCTTTTTGCTTATGATCAATTTACCATGGTTTGTTTTATGCTTGGAAACTGATGTGTAACTGAGTAGGTAATGAACAACGGGCATTCAGGTAAGCTAGAAAAATATACGAAGCAAGTTTTTTTCTTGAACTTTGAACTCTTCTTTTATGCCAGTGAATGTATGGTCAGTGCAGATCCTATGAGTTCTGTAGTTCTATATGTCATTGTAGTCAGTTGGCTTCATGCCTGAAAAATGTGAAAATGGTTTACAAAGCAGAGCAGAAACCCCTGAACATGATTCAGAAGTGTAATTTACCAGCAATTAAAACCCCCCAAAATGTAAACTGAATTACTCTTCTCTTGGGATTCCTACCACCATTTAATTTGTGTTTGTTTTATCCTTTGGCATTTTATCTTCTAATAAGCCTTCAAGGGAGAATGGAGTATTAGCTTTCTATTTAAAGGAAAGGACAAATAGATGCAGAGTAAGTACACTCTAATGGCCAAAATTATTCAAGATTTTTGGCTTCAGCAGCATGCAAATAAACGTCTGCATTTACTGGGTTGGAAAGGTTTGCTTGTTTTACAAAAGCATTTGCAAGAGATTTATTTACAGGTAATAATATTTATTTACTATCTCTTCTCCATTTGAGTAGAAACAAATTTCCTTAGGTTATTTATTTGTGGAACACCAGCTGTGTCACTGTATTTCTGATTCAACATTCAGTATTTCTGTATTCCCATACTTTGAATATTTCTCTAATGGAGAAGCTGACATTAAATTTAAATCCTTCTAGTTGTTCATTTATCAGCTCTCCCATGTGTGACCCACACAGTTTATTTACTTGGCCAGCTGGTGGTGAAAAGTGAATAACCAAAATACTACCAAAAAGCACCACTTAAAAACAGATAAAAACAGAATGGTCTTTCTAAGAGTGTCTTGCCATCTTCTGAATGAACAAATCTCTGAATTGGCTTTCCATTCTTCTAGCCCAATTTCTGATTATAAAATTAGAGAAAAATGCTTTCGGAAAGGTTATTTTAATTTTATATGCCTTTTTTTTTTCACCAAGTCTCTTCAACGTATGTAGAAATACACTAGAGGAGCACAGCCTCAACTTGAAAGTGTTTGCAGTGTGATTAGTTTAGAAGGGTTTGCACTTTCTTGTACATTCTTTATGCTTTTGTTGTCTTCAGGTCTGCTTTTTATACCTCAAATTCCCAGAGAATATTCTGCTATCTTGTGTTATAAACTGTCTTCTCTTTAGAGACATTTTCTAAAGAGAAGACTTAAAAGACTGCAAACAACTCATTAAAGCCCCCAACCTGCAAATATTTACTTGGTACCGACCTATAAGTTGCTGTGTTTGTCTCCCAATACTAGGGTGAAGCATTGCCATAAATGTGTGCTCAGTTGGGGTTTCCAGCCTGAACTCCCTTCAACACACTCCATGCTGATGAAGTCTGACTTAGAGCCCTGTTCATTAAGTCTAGCTGGTGGTCTAGGGTATGGAGTATATCTTGGCCCCAAATATGTTTTGAATGAAGGAGCTTGCTGGTAGGTTGGTGCTCTGCAAACATACATGCTTTTAAATGAGTGTATAAAGCTCACGTGCTATAAATTCCTTCTGCTTTTGTGGCATATCATCTAAGAGCCCTTCCAGCATGGTTCCTGCACAGCCACATGATATCTGGAGGTGTATGGGCCAGGCTCAGTGTGCACCTCCTATCCAGATGGAGGGAGCGAACCTTCCACCCCACCAACATCCAGGAGTTTGCCCTGGGTGTGTGAATGGGAGTAGACTTGCACTGTTGTACTGGCTGAGTTTGAGCTTCAGCTCTTGCTTGGGTTGTGGTCAAAATACAACCAGAATTAATTCTCTGTGCCTTTGAGGAAATTTACACAAAATAGCACCCATTTATTTGTTCATTCATTATGCTTATGTTGTAAGGGGCTAATATGGCCATTTAGGGCCTGAAATAACAAAAAAATTCTGCCCATACAGAACAGCAGTTGGGCTTTGGGTGCATTTGCCCCAAGTGACTACAGGATTTCCCTGATACTGCTTAATGCATTTTTCTCAAAAGAGGAACAAAACTAATTGCTGAGACCTTTGTGTCCTAGGGGATGTGTCATGGCTAGAGAAAAATATTCTTCACAGCCATTACCTTCTCATAGTTATTTCTTGCCAGACCCTCAAGGATAAGCTGTCAGTGCCCGTATACAACAGATTATATAAGATCATCATTTTCCACTCCATATAAAATGTTACTGTGAAAGCTATATTCTGATATTAAATAAAAATACTTTGTACTATATTAAGTCTTTCATCCAAAGACATAAAAGTGCTCTCCAGTGTTATTATTCATGTTTAAAAGAAGATTAAAATGAGCCATGCAAGGGCGAGGTGATTTGCCCAAGGTTACAGGGAGTCAGCAGTGGTTATCCCAGTCTGAGATCCCCTCCTGAAGTATAAGCGAAAATGTTGGGTGTTTCGGTCATGCAATTTAATGCAGAGAAAAGCCTCCCTACTCATGTGTAGCACTAACACGGCAGGAGGATTCAGAGAGAGCCTACATGTCATTAGCCCGGATCAGATTACAAAGATAGGGCTTTAATAAGTGACTGTGATGTAAATCCAGTAGACAAGTTCAAATCTTCTTGTTGGACATAAGTATAGCTAGGTTTTACAGAATACAAAGTACTACTAGATGTAGAGCCAGGCAAAATTTTTTCAGTGGGTCATTTCCCAAAACCTGCAGATTGGGGCTAGGTGAAACTCTTCGCTAATCCAAGCCAAAATGTTTTGTGCAATTCACAGTAAATTCTTTTCTTTTGAGCAATACTGTCCTCCCCTCAAACACTCATCTGAGGTTTATATTGTGTTTTCTGTACTCACCCAATGTTTTAGATCACCAAACCCAAAAGAAAGACCTATTATTCTTAGTATAACAGCTCAGAAAAAAAGACAATAAAAATTTTACTTGGAAGTAACAAAAACTAAATCGTAGTACAGTTTTGACAGATAACTAGTATTACTATGTACATGGACTGTACATGATGTAAATACGTTTATAATGTTTAGAGGTATACTTTGTGCCCCTCATCTTTGCAGTATTGCTAACGTGGTGCAATAATACCTGTGCAAGCAAAGATAAAGAATTGTTGGGGGCACTGGATATCAATTTGGAAGATTAAAATTGCCAAGCGCTTTCCACACTCTTTTTTCTTCTCAGTGTATCTCCCCCTCCCATTTCCACTCACTGCATGAAATTGAGCAGAGCTGACCCCAAACCCCCTTCCCAGCTCTTCTTTTGCTGGCAAGGAGCCTGTCTGCTCCCTTGCCTAGCCCAGGAAATTGCCACAGCCCTCACCAGCAATGATAGTTGGCAGAGCCAGAGTAATCCTGTGCTGTGGCCTTCCATCTTCCCCTAGGTTTCGGGAAATGAGGCTAGCAGGGAGACCTCAGTTTGGCAAGGTCATGCTTCTGACTCTGCTGTTCCCCCTCTCCCCAGTCTGGCATCCTTCTCAGAAGGGAGCCATCCTCCTCTTATCACATATAGTTGTGTCAGTGTGCATTAGCTGACTTACCTGAATAGCTGTCTTGACAATTTACGGTGACTTTCTGTATTTGAGAAATGTATGCCAAATAGCACACTAATCTACCGTATTAATGTGAGTGATAAATTAGGGTTTCAGTCTCACTCTACCAGCTGGAAAAGTCTAGACCTTTCTCGTGCACTAGGTGCATTTGTCTACACCTAGCCTTTCAAAGCAGGTCCATTTACAGGATTTTCATAATTCTGAGGTTTTCAGGGCAGTAAAATTCTAAGCAAGACCTCTGCAAAGCTTTCTACCAGCCACCACAAATGTCCTAAATTTCAGGATAATCCATCAATTTTATTACGAGGAAGTAATCTTAGTATCAGAGTATCTACAAAACACATAGAGGTACTTCTGCAGAAGCAAACAAACAAAACATTTTTAATGTTAAAGAGTAACTCCTGGCATCCATGCAGATATTTTCTACAACATAGTACCTTTACTCATGGCAAATACCAAGGCTAGATCAACAGAGGGACTTGAATGTTTGTTAGTGCTTTAAAAACTTTAATTGCAGCATTTAGACACTATTGAGGTTGGTTAAAACTTGCTGAGCTACTGCTTAACTTACATCCGGTAACTAATACATTTGCATTCCTGACATTGAGTCTAACTATCCTCCTCCCTGAGATGCTGGCCTTGACTTGTCTGACCTTTTGGAAGATTGTCTGTGCACCCATCTGCAACTTTTGCTTTTCATGGTACAAAAGGGGTGTTAAAAAGTAATATTTTTACTGAAGAACCTGACTGGTATGGAAAAAAATATCTGCAGTATGTTTGCAGAATACTTGTACCTAGGACAGAGAGAGACAACTTTTTAAAACCATGTGGTATTGCTTAGTAGTAACTAGCTTAAGTTACTATTTAATACTCTCACTACCACTGCAGTCTTCATCTGTGTCCTTGGCCTAGCAAGCAATATAGAAAGTAATCACAAATCTCAACAAAAGCACAACTGCATGAGCCTGGCAAAACCTGTTCCTGGTCTAACATTCCTGTTATTAATGCTGATGGTCTAGCACATGCTGATGTGCTCATGGCAGGCTCCATGGACTTGAGGAATACTAGTATTTTGCTCTTCTTCTCTTCCCATTTTTCATTTATGGCTTTATTTTTTCAGACCATGAACTATTCAGGTCAAGAATGACCACGTAGCGTATGTAGAGGCTAGCCTAGGTACTAGAAGAAGCACAGCTGTGCAAGCTGTAAGTTTGTTAGGATATGATAGTGTCATGCTAATGCAATTAGAGTGCATAGACTCAGATCAGGTTTAGACCATTTAGCTTTAGTTTGGTATCTCTGTGTGGTGCTGCATTGTTTTGCTCTGCCTTTCCAATATCTACCTGAATAGCGTAGAATAGCATGTCTATCTGATATGATCATAATGCATAGCAAGAAGTTGACCTAGCATACATTGAGCAGGTATGATTTGTAGGGTTTTTTTTAAATGTGGTGCAAGGCAAGATGGAAGCAAAATTACTTTTTAAATTAATAGAACTTCAAGCAAGCAATAATAGCTATATTATTCTATGTAATACTGTACCTATGATACAGTCCTTTGACAAAGAGCTTGCCATATAGAAGCCCAGTCCTGAAAACTGTACTGGGGAAGATGCTTAATGGTGGTTATACGTACTAGGGATGGGCTGTACATAGATAGCACTGTGAATGATGGTATATCAGATATCATGCATTTCATTTCTACATTTTCTCACTAGTAAGAAAAGACAGTGATTTATTGCATATTAATATAATGAGGTTTTACAAGCCGATAGTTACTACTCTACACTGCAGTGCATTAGCAGTATACAGGAATAAACCATGACGCATTTGTCAGTTAGAATATTCCTTGCATTACAGATTTGAATGCCTTTAACGTTCATCTATTAGAAGTTACCTAAGTATTCTCCAAAAATTTAATCTCTGAAGGTGAGGTGAAAAGAGCTTTCTGTTAGACGTCATTCAGCTAGACTTGCAGAATGAAGGGTGACAGCATCATGTGAGAGCCATTCACCCGAACTGTCATTTTACATTTCCAGGAGGAAAAAGATTTAAACATTCAGTTTATATATACGATTGTTTCCTTATCTTTTTTCTCTTCTCTCTTGACCCTTCTGGAATATATTTTCTCCACTGTTTCTCTGGGGCAAAGCCTTAGCACCCTATAGGTTTTCTGTCAGATACTCTGGCTTGCACTCGTGACCCGGCTGAGTGGACCGTGGAATGTGTAACAAGATAAAAGTCTGAATCCTCACTAAATAACAGCCGTTCTCCACAACTGAAATGCCAGTTACTGAAACAGAATTCCTGCAGGTCTGTACTGAAATGTGTGTTGGGAAGAAAATTGATCTAAAAATTACCCGTGCCAGCTTACTTATTAGAATAAAACAAATTATATTAAATCTGTTGGCGTATGTCTTACATCCTGCTCCTCTCTCTCCAGCCTGTGGAGAGACCTGCAATTCAGATTGCGGGGAGAATGCAAATTCAAAATCTGCTGGAGTTATAGTTTCGTTTATTTCTTCCCACAAAGCACATTCACCTGGCTGGTGGTAGTGCTGATGCCCCTCTTTTGGCATTTAATAGTTCATTATTTGGAGCAGCAGCACATACTTCTTTTGAGAGTGTGAGCTGGGGAGTGAGTCCAAAAAAAGTAGCTCTTATCCCTTTCCTACCCATGCCACCCTCTCCATGATGTACAGCTCTCTACATCTGTTTTATTAGTGAAGTAGTCATTCTATACCAAGGTTAAACACCTAGGACACTATAGTTCCGCGGAACTACAGGCCTGTCAGCCTGACCTTGGTACCGGGGAAAGTTATGGAGTGGTTCATCTTGAGTGCACTCAACAGGCATGTGCAGGCCAACCAGGGGATCAGGCCCAGCCAGCATGGGTTCATGAAAGGCAGGTCCTGCTTGACCAGCCTGATCTCCTTCTACAACCAGGTGACCTGCCTAGTGGATGAGGGAAAGGCTGTAGATGTTATCTACCTGGACTTTAGTAAAGCCTTTCACACTGTCTCCCACAGCATTCTCCTGAAGAAGCTGGCAGCTCATGGCTTAGGCAGGTGTACTCTTTGCTGGGTAAAAAACTGGCTGGATGGCTGAGCCCAGAGAGTTGTGGTGAACGGAGTTAAATCCAGTTGGCAGCTGGCCACAAGTGGTGTTCCCCAGGGCTCAGTATTGGGGCCAGTTCTGTTTAATATCTTTATCAATGATCTGGATGAGGGGATTGAGTGCACCCTCAGTAAGTTTGCAGATGACACCAAATTGGGTGGGAGCGTCAATCTGCTTGAGGGTAGGAAGGCTCTACAGAGGGATCTGGACAGGCTGGATTGATGGGCTGAGGCCAATTGTATGAGGTTTAACAAGGCCAAGTGCCGGGTCCTGTACTTCAGTCACAACAACCCCATGCAATGCTACAGGCTTGGGGAAGAGTGGCTGGAAAGCTGCCTGGCAGAAAAGGACCTGGAGGTGCTGGTTGACAGCCGGCTGAATATGAGCCAGCAGTGTGCCCAGGTGGCCAAGAAAGCCAACAGCATCCTGGCTTGTATCAAAAACAGTGTGGCCAGCAGGACTAGGGAAGTGATCGTGCCCCTGTACTTGGCACTGGTGAGGCCACACCTCGAATACTGTGTTCAGTTTTGGGCCCCTCACTAGAAGAGAGACATTGAGGTGCTGGAGCGTGTCCAGAGAAGGGCAACGAAGCTGGTGAAGGGTCTGGAGCACAAGTCTTATGAGGAGCGGCTGAGGGAACTGGGATTGTTTCGCCTGGAGAAGTGGAGGCTGAGGGGAGACCTTATCACTCTCTACAACTACCTGAAAGGAGGTTGTAGAGAGGTGGGTGTCAGTCTCTTCTCACAAGTGACTAGCGATAGGACGAGAGGAAATGGCCTCAAGTTGCGCCAGGGGAGGTTTAGATTGGATATTAGGAAAAATTTCTTCACTGAAAGGGTTGTCAAGCATTGGAACAGGCTGCCCAGAGAGGTGGTGGAGTCACCATCCCTGGAGGAGTTCAAAAAACGTGTAGATGTGGCACTTCAGGACATGGTTTAGTAGGCATGGAGGTGTTGGGTTGACGGTTGGACTAGATAATCCTAGAGGTCTTTTCCAACCTTAATGATTCTACGATTCTATGATTCTATGATTCTGTATGTACCCTCTCTGGTAGTATTAAGTTGTGACGTACATTATGATACAGCTGCTGTGAAACCCTCCTCACCATGCAGATGTACTGAGCATGCATGATGTGACATGGGGCCGATTTAGTGGGGTTTTATCAAGAATGTTTAAAAAATGTCTTTTAGCATCCCATTTCTCAAGTTGTGCACAATTAACAAAAAGAAATATATTTGCCAGCAGCCTATATTACAAAGAAAAATGGTAATAGCATTCAATCTGTGTAATAGCTTGTAAAATAAAAACTGCAGCTTACATTTTAGTCACTGGGGGGGTTCTAAATTAACTGCTTTGACCAAACTAGTAAATTCTGAGTTAAGTCTGAAAATCTATTCTAAGAGTTAGATCTTATCCCTGATCATTTACAGAGAGTAAAACTGCAAAGATTAATCTGCACAGCCTTTCAGTTTAATCTTGGAGCCTTTCTTTTTCTTTGTGTGTGCATTGTTTGCTTTTCTTCAAAATAAAGTCTGGGATTATTAATGTGCAAGTTATGTCCATACATAAAAACCCTCAGCTGAATGCCATGTGTCTTTTTCCTAATTTGAGTTAATAAGCACATCAAGAAGTATAGGGTGAAACTTGAGGTAGGACAGTTTGTTGCTTGTTAGCATAACTGCCCTGTGGAGTGGACACCAGCTAATTCCACTCCATTACTGATAGTTTTCTGTTGTCTGTCTTCCTGCGACTCCATGGATGTTTAGGAAGGAGAGGCAAGTTGTTCTGCAGGTCAGTTGAAAATAATTCAGAGAGCTTACCAAAAATCTCAACATCCCCCAGGAATGAATGTAGTGCCAATGAGCACAAGTGCTCATAGTGTGGTACAGATATACTATGAGAAAAGTAGTTACCTCAATTAACTTTGCACTGGTGAAACACTTTTGCTTATATTGTACTGTATATTCAGTTGTATCATAGAGGCCAACAGAGTCAATATTAGAAGTAGAACCAGCAGTTGTAACCATTTTGGTTTATACGTATGATGTATATTTGGGTGCTGGAGCATATGATGTATGAATAGAGAAGAGGAGACGAGAGAGGAGAGAGAAGAGAAGAGAAGAGAAGAGAAGAGAAGAGAAGAGAAGAGAAGAGAAGAGAAGAGAAGAGAAGAGAAGAGAAGAGAAGAGAAGAGAAGAGAAGAGAAGAGAAGAGAAGAGAAGAGAAGAGAAGAGAAGAGAAGAGAAGAGAAGAGAAGAGAAGAGAAGAGAAGAGAAGAGAAGAGAAGAGAAGAGAGAAAAGAGAAGGGGGAATCTAATTTCTGACTTCAGCTACCTCATGGTAGAACATGAGGGTCAAACATGAGGGCAGGATGCATAGAGAGCTTGTGGGTCTCCATTCTTGCAGACATTCAAAATGTCACTGGACAAGGCCCTGAGCAACCTGATATAACTTCAAAGCTGGCCCCATGTAGAACCAGATGACCTCCATTAGGCCTTTCCTACTGACATTATTCTGTGGTTCCATGATTTTGATTTTTCTTCTTAAATGGATTTCTGAATTTCAGCAGATATCTCCATTTATCTCTCATTCAACATGCAAGACCTGTTTGTGGAAATATGCACCTGGCTGTGCTTGTGCATGGTTCATGTGTGCAAGGTCACTTGATGGAGAGGGGCCATGTTAGGCTGTAGCAGAGGAAAATCTGGATTCTCATGGAGTTTCTTTGAGCACAGAGCCCTGCCAGTTTGCACTGTGCTGCACTTCAGCACCTCGTCACACCTCTCCCCTAAAACATGGCAGGACCTATCTGCTAGGTGCATGCGGCTCTGGAAACCATGGGTTATGGAACATGAAATTCACTGGAGAGTTGTGTCCAGCATGTAGTAGTACTAGGTCCTTCGATGAATCAGGGGAGAATTAGGTACTAGTACTAGGTAGTAGGCTCAAGTCACGGAGTCATACTGGGCATGCCAGATTGAGGCAGACGCTCCCCTTAATAGCCGGTACTGTAGTGGGAAACAGGAGACTGGAGAAGGAGCAGAATTGAGTCTCATGCTGAATGCAGATTGCGTAAAACTTGGCAGGTTTGCTCTGGCTGTGTTTCACATGGAAATATGTTACTCTCAGTTGATCCCGAATACTTACTTCAGTCACTGAGTTCACCCTGGAGCAGCTCCACAGTCTCTTTCAATGAAGAGTGACGTACTGCAGAATAAGTGCTTACCTCCAGTTACCCTGGTTAAGACATTTAGAAGAAATCTGCAGGCACAGAAAAGGCAAAGTTTGCAGAGAAGTTCAGCTTCTGTTAGGCACAGAAGTGGCCACTTTTTTCAGGAGAATTTATATTGATGTTTGGTGTCCATCATGGATTTCTTTTCTGCCTAAGTCTCCTCTCATTGTAGCTTCACCTAGTCCTCTCTGAAAAGTTAGCTCTGAATGTTCTTATGTTTAACCAGCAATTTGGGAGGTGGAGAAGTTTCACATAGGTATACTTTATTTTTTTACTCACAGAGCTCCCACTGATTCATTTTTTAATGCCTTTGGAGTCCATTAGGAGTAGCAATTGCACATCCAAGAACAGAGTGTCTCCTTGTTTTTTTGAAGTTGAAAATAGTGGCAATCTAATCTCAGAATGTACTTGTACTAAATTCAGATATTAGCCATGTCACTGCATTGTATTTTCTGTGTTGTGTTTGGAAATAAATTCCATGATCCAACATGATATCTGAACCTGAAAAAAAAGAATATAATAGCCTTCAGATTAGATAAGTACTTTCAAAAAGGATTTAACATCTATTTGACAGAGAGAACACTATAGTTTTACAAATACATGTGCAATTCTCTTTTGTGAAGGCAATCCACTGTGTTACCAACCTTTTAAAAATTGTAAGTATGTTTTCTAATGATCATACTGTTATTATATTTTTAGCAGTCTCATGTATGTCTGAGTACAGATAACCTGAAAACATGCACAAGTTTTTGTTAGCTTCTTCCCTATAGATTATATGCTTTTTCAGGTTTTTGGTCACCTGTTCCAATGGCAATCAGTCAGTATCAAAGAATAAATGTAAATGTTTTGCTATAAAGTACTGTAGTCCCTTTGCACTAAAAAAAATCTTTTCACTTTGTCCATCTTCAAATATTCAAAGAAAATTTTATTTTAATTTGGATGTCGGACTGTTATTTCATTACACATCTAAACCAGATATGAGAATCATATATTTTGTTATATTTAGTTAAAACAATAGCTTTTTTCATGGCATTCTTTGTTCTACATTAGATTGTAAACTCCTTGGGGTGGGAACTGACTTTAATAATGTCACAAAAAAGCTCTAATGGGAATTTGGTGGTACTATTTACAATAGGAATATGATTAAATAACGTCTGTATTGTTTAAATGGGGCTCACACTGGTGATGGTGGCTTTTTTGTGCTTTTTAAAATTATCTTTTCTTCATCAGTCTGCTCTGTGTGTGTATTCAGAATTAAATTGCAGATCCTTCCTTTTAATAAAAGGAGTCATTCTTTTGGAAACCTTTTACCCTTTCAGTGATGCTGATAGTGATGATGCCTTGCAGGATAACAAGAACATTGGTCTGTCTTGTGTCACCGGCAAAGTTATTTAATGAAGTTGTGAATGTCAAAATCTTGCTGATAAATGATCACGAGGAACACAGCTTGCTTTTCAAACTCCAGACTTTATTTGCAGGACTAACAATAAAAGCTGTCTAACTATGATATTCTTCATCTGTGATCACTGAGAAACAATAAACATGGGCAAGAGGTGTTGTTTGAAATATTATAGGATTCTAAGTGAGACACATGCTTGAGTTCATTCTGTCACTCCTTCAGGTGATAGAATACTGTAGCTTTCCAATACAGTTCTGCACGGCTTACTAAAAACAAACCACGGTAAAAAATTATTCTTAGATTATTATTGCTCAATTTTGGATTTAATATGTTTACTGCTAAAAGATTAGACATTGTCATTCCCACTATTGTCCAAGTAAAGCAAGCCTCTTCTAAAAGACACTGCATGTTTTTAGGTAGAAATTTGACAGGGCATTCATTGCTCCTTCAGGAGGTCTAAGAAAATTTCTGCTAGGGATGAGCAAAAAGAGTACAATTTGGACATGAAGTCAAAGTCCTTGCTATTTGGATAGTATCTTTAATACTGCAGTCCCTGTCATTTTTGAAGAGCATTCTTAATCACCCCTCTTTCTTTCTTTCCCCCTTGTGTATCTTGTCAGAGAAAACCAAAGAAATTACTTTCTCCTGTGCTTCACTGTCTCCAAGAATAAAGAGTTAACAATACCAATACTGAAAAGTGCTTTCAGATTTACCAATAAAAGGCTCTAGAGCAAGGTTATATTCATTAAGAAATAACAACAGTCAACAATAGGGAAGTTTGTGTAATTGGTGGGGAAGCAAAATAATCTGTAATTTTATGTGTAATTGGTCTAGTGATTCTAAAAGGCAAACTATCCCAAAAATTCTGCAATAGGCTGTTACTACTTAGATTTTTGGTGTTATTCACAGATGGGCAAAGATCCTGCCACTGGCGGGACACTGAGTATCCTGTTTCTATAATGGACAAACATATAATTTCCTTTTTCTTCTCAATATTAGCTGATGTGTTCTGCATATCTCATATCTCATATACTTTGCTACCTTTATTTACAGTGACAAACTCTTAAAATATATATTGCTCCTGAAATAACTGCTCCTGCTTAAAAAATATGCTTCATCTGTTTACAAAAAATTGAACTGTGGTCTATCCAATCATGGAAAGACAGAGTCTGGGTCTTGAAAGTAGTTGTTTCTGCAGTAACCCTTTAGAAAAGGGGCTATTTTAGGCACTTAAATAGCTCTCCTGTCAGGCATTTTAACCAATGTAGTATGCCATGTTAATGTCATTATGCTGCTTCTGGTTTCCCACTAAGTTCATTTAGGATGAGCTTATATATCCATCTATAGCACTACATTTTCCTTTTACCTTGTGAAGTTTGGTCTTAGCTGGTGTTTCTTTAAAGAGTGTATTACCTATATACCTCCTGATCTGTATAGCCATTTGCTAATTTCTGGTTGCAACTCAGGAGCTGTGTTGACTGGGTTTTCAGATAGTGTTGATGTTTTTTAGATGGGAGTTTAGAGCACTGGGTTACTAGCAATGGTCTTTGATTTCAGAATGCTTTTGCTTCCTACTTAATAGACCTTCAAGATGTTGGTGATCTTCAAGGCACGCAGCCTCTCTGCTTTATCATCTTGTTTCTGAGGAAGGCTTCAGGACAGTTTGTAGAAAATAGGAAAACAGGAAATTATTATTCTGAGTAGGATTTCTTTTTAGTCATCTCCTTTATCATGTTTATAATGATGCATTGTTCATAGTGCTAAAATTATGCTTCTCACATGCTAAAATATGAATGCTTTGCTGCTTGTAATCTAGGTGCCATGCTTTATGGTTCTGTTTTGTGCTTCTCTCACATACTGGAAGCATAAGATCCTCCCCAAGAATGACTGCTATCAAGCCATTGGTGTCTGTCTCTCTCCAACAATAAACAATAATAGCAGCTAATGTTTGTTGTTCTGACAACAGACTTCTTATGTCAGTATTTTGTCCTTAAAGATAAGACTTTAATTATATACAGGACAACAATTTTGTCTTAGCAATATGGCTGAAGGATTAGGTGATAGAATTAAAGTTACTTATAAACAAAAATCAGGCCAAAATATAAGATGCTTGATACAGTTAAGTTAGTGGATTACCCCTCATTACAGTTAAGTTAGTGGATTACCCCTCATTCAGTTCTATTAGCAGGGTTATGTGCCAATGATATTTTCTTCATGAAAATATGTTGGTTTATAATTTGTTCATAGTTTCATGCTAGAGGATTTGACCAGTGAAGTTTTCAGAAACCCATGTGTCTTTTTCACAGAGGGAAAATTAGGCCTTGAACATTTCAGCAGCCAACTAAAGAAACCTCTATATAGTGTTCCAAAAAGGCTGCTGTTTTTTAAAAAACCAAACACTAGTTAATTAAACTTCACAGGATGATGTGTGTTCATCTGAGAATTTATTTTGGGAGCTGTAGAATGCATTTCCATATTTAAAAGGAGCATTTATCTGTGATATTACTAAGCTTCCTAATTTATCCTTGCCATCTTGGGTAGCACCTAACAGAACGGAACAAAAGGAATATTATTTGGCGATGCAACACCATGAGAATTTTCTGGCATTCAGTATTGTCTGACACTGTAGAACTTTTTTTGTATATATTCAGAGAAGGGTGATAACAGGATTTTGGAAACCCCTTCTCAGCATGTGGTACAGAATATAGATAAGCCTAAATACACACTTCTTAGTTTATTAGAATATTAATTTGAATTTTTCTGATTCATCTCTAGACTATGAATGTATGAACTGAAGTGGAGCTGCTTTTGATAGTGAACTGCCCAGCTCTTAAGTGTCTATTCAGATATTCTTCATCTCTCCTGGGTTCCTGTGAGACTTGTTTTCCTGAAATCCCATGTTTTGCCTTCAGTTTGATGCATACTTCTTTTGCATCGCTCTTCAGAAATGAGTATTCTATTTCATCTGTTCATCCACAAGAGATCAGTAGCTCTTTCTAGCTCTTCCTCTCTAAAATTTAGGAAATTTGACCTAAATAAGCCAGGTATCTAAAATTCTTCCACTGAGGAATTAATCTCATGAAAGCATGATTCATTTAAAGCAGACACCTATCCAATACTCTGTGTTTATATTTTAAAAGCTACCTATTTAAGAACAGTGATGGAGGTAAATACTTTTAATGTCTTTGATACTTTTATTGGAAGATTTCAGTGTGCAAGAGAGAAAGGAAAAACTGAAATTTCAGGAAACTGAAATTCTTTCCTCATTGCTAGTGGGAGAATGCCACTTCGTTATGAGCCTTGCTACTTGCTGTACTTTTGATGGTGTCAGAAAGCATTGGCTGCTTTTAGGAGAACAGTCAGTTTTGGTAGGAAAATATCCTAAAGTCATAGACTGAGTCATCTATTGGCTCTTCTCAAATTAATCTGAGAGAAACTGTTTCCTGTGAATTCCTGTGAAACATTCCTGTGAATGCTTTAGCTAATTTAGTATTAAACAAAATAGTAAGCTTCTGAATACTTCTCTTGGAAGATGAGTTCAAGTCCTAGCAGAATTTGTTATAACAAAGAAAATTTGTGATTCTGAAATTCTTTAAAGGTGAATCAAATTTTGCCATTTATATTGACTGTCTATGTTTACTCGAAGAGCCAACCTTGACTTCCTCTCTTTTCAGACAGTATTTCAGAGAGCATTTTTTGATTTTGAGTCAAGAGGCAGTGGTGTTTCCCGCGCTATATTCAACCAATACTGAAGCACAATAGAATGATGTGCAACTTGCATAAAATTGTTGTCTTTCAGGTGAGGTGACAAAACCATTGAGATTTCAGTTGGAAAAATTCCTGCGACATCGATCACTTTGAATAAATGTGTCATCCGTTGTTTTTCAGTCAATATTGGTTATTTTCTCCTGCCTAAAATTTTTTGTAGAGTACTAGCTGGAGGGAAGTATTCTTTTTCTATATAGTTAATGCATGCTAGTGAATCATCTCATTATACTGAATGAAGTGATCTGTTTCTGTATAATTTTACAAAATACACTGCAGTAGCTCATCTAACTAATTCTTGTGGTCCAATAGATCATTTAACTGTATTCTACAAGCAATGTTTCTTTGTAAAGCACATGTGGCCTGCTTAAAGGAGGATTCTCCTTGGATTCTGCTTGGACTTCACAACAGGGAAAAGTATTTAGAGTGGCTGGTTTTGAATTTGGCAACTGTATTCCATTATGTGTCCTTTTACTTGAAGTATTTTAATAGGTACCTTATTAATGAATCATACTTTTAGAGAAGAATTTTTAGAAGTAGTACGTGTAAATTAGATTTTCTGTATTATACATAGGGACAGGAAGGACCAGTTTTCCCTTATGTGGCTGATGCTGTTAAAGTCACTGGAGGTGCAGCAGTGCAAAGCTGACCCACCTCTAATTCCACTGGCAGATGAAGGTATGAGTCAAAACAGCCAGTAGATGTCAGTAAACACAAATCTGAATGAGAGAGGTCTGAAAACATTCTGCCTTTTGGGGGGTTTGGCTATTCAGTATTGAAGTGTGATTTACATGGGTGGTAAAAGACAATCAAGTGTTTCCTAAAGGACTTGATTATCGCATTCTTTGTGTGTCGGAAGTATATGTGATAAGCCTTTTCTTTTTCCCCTTTTTTGTTTTAAGCATCTTTCCACGGGTAGAGGGAGGAATATTCAATCTGTGCCTGCAAATTCAGTTTAGCAGCTGGGCAAGATTACTTGATTCCAGTGCTTGACTTCAGTGGCAACCCATAGAGAGCATGACTGGGAATGGGGAAGAGGAACTGCAGCAGTAATTTGCAGGAGCTTACCCCTGCCCTAGTCTGCACTGCTTTGCTCAGTCCTTGCTTTCCCTCTACAGACAGAAGACAACTGAGGAGACCATTGTCGCCTACATCACTTCAAGGCACTGACAGGAGTTATAGGAAGATTTGGCTCCAAAACTGTTTCTTTTCACACTGAGCATTGACAGAGTTTAAGATCAGTTTTAACACTGGCGCCATTCAAAATTATTGTGTTCAGAGAGTCCAGCCTTTAATGCTTTTCCAGTTGCAGAGAATGAACATCAGCAGCAGGTCTTCTGCTAATAAGAGCATTTTAATGACTCTGATTATGAGAAAAGTACTTTTCAAAAGGTTTTAAAGAACAGCTGAAGGTTGCAGCATGGTAATGCATCTGTAGTACTTCTACCACACACTATTAATACACTAGGATAACTGTTGAATTAATTAATAATGCATTCAGGCCCTTCACATCAGGAGACAGGATAGGCACTCTTTTAAATGGACCCATCAGAGAAAGTAATGGTGGTACCTGTCTTTTATATTACATTCACGTGTTTCTAGCAGCAACCATGCTGGGAGGAGGCAGTCCTGGGGTCTTTACCCTCAGTTCTGTGAAATCTCTGTGGATTTATTCAGTAGTCTCAGCCTCAATAAGAAAAGGGTGATATTCAACCCCTTTTAACTTGATGGTTGCAGCACACTCTTACCTTTGAAATACCTCATGCTGGAAGAAGATTGGATGTCTCCCATGTCTGAGTGTGGTTCTAATCACAAAGATGTTACCTTACAGACTGGTCTCAGCTGAGTATAAAACACAGGTGTGTTTTAAAATATAATTTAAAATACTCCCTTATTTGAAAAAGGAAGGGTTTCTTGGGTTGTTTTTTTTAAGGGGGGAGGGGGCAGTTCTTCTTAGGCAGAGAATGAGGCTTTCCGTCTTTGGTGGCCTGAGATGCTTGTCTGTAGCACTGAGTCAGCTTCTTTAGCTTAGGAGAGAAATGGGATGTCAGATACATCTCTGTGCTAAGCATTTCTGGTGAGCAAGCTCTGGGCACTTCGTTGTTTAAATGTGTTGGGTTTTTGAATCACCATGTTGAGATGTTTTGCCTTGTATTATGCACTGCATGTGAAACCCGTATGTTTAATACAGGTTTCTGAATACTACATTTCTATATTGGCTATTGAGTGGAGGGGCTACTGAACAATGATGTGTGATTGAGGCCTTTGCACAGTGGACTAGGTGCTATCAACTGTAGATGGATTTCTCCTGTGATGCTAATACAAGCCATCCATCCATATGTGTGTCTTAAATGGCAATGGGAAATACAGGGAGAACACTATTTTTTGTTATTACTGTTGCTGTTTACAGCCTTTGAGAAGGCTATTTTAACTGTACTTTAGAAGTGCTTCAGTCACTTTGGGTAAAAGAAGAATGAAATAATTTTTTAAGTGACTTTTTGAAGGACTTCACTTCTGGTGTATGCCCCTCTTACCCAAGTGCTCCACCTCAACTATCTTGGTCCTGTTTTTCATACCTGTGAGTAAATTAAAGCAAGTCAGAAGTAATTTATTCAAAACAGAACATTATTTAGCCACTTGCTTAAGGGTCAGCAAAGCAAATGGTAAAAAGCAAGAAAGCTTCAAAGCACATCTTTGCTCTCACATAAATCTTAATCTTTTCTCCCAGGCTTTGGGAAATGCTGTTCAGCTCAGCCACTTTCACGAACAACCCACAAACCGCAGATGTTGTGATTTTTCTTTTTCAGAACTCTCTCAGGGTTCTGGTGATAGCTCCATTCATCTTCATCGCCAGCCTTTCTTTTTTCTCTGCCTGCTTCCAAAAGGGAGGGATGGAAAAAAAAAAGTATTTGCTAGGGTAGATGTAGTCAAGTAGCAATATTCTCCAATTAATAGCTCCAGGCACCATTCAATGAAAAGACTTTATCTCTGGTTTTGTTCAGTTTCCTGATACCTTCATCCATGTCAGCCTCCTGTGCTTTAAAACTATAGGACTGCGTAAACTGAGGTGCATATAATGTATTTTTCATGTATAATGTAAATATTCAAGTCATGCAAGTATTGTTTTTCTTTCTCCACACTGCATTTGTCTTCTCCCTGTATCTCTTACTCATTGATTTGTTGTGATAAAACTCATGTGCACTTTCCGTATATTTGAGTTAATATATGGTTCCAAAGATTTAAGCTATATAAGAAAAAGTCTATTTTTGGTCTATCAGGATTTACCAGGAGAGAAAATCCTGGCCTTAGGTTTTCTCATACATCTCAGTAGCCATACTAGAATTGAAACATGTAGATGTTGACTTACTGTTATGTGAATATGAAGACAATTCTTTTTCCTCCGCTTCTAAATTTTGGTTCATCTTAAAAAGAAACAAAACCAGTAAAAAAATTATTACCCTTGTGTAAATGTATATGGATTTTATATTTACATTGTGTCTTTTACCTGTAATTTTCCAACAATCTGGTAAAAAAGAAAGTGCCAGCAAGCTTCACAACAAATTTTGTGAGGAGAAATCAAATACAGACTGCAAATTGAACTCACGTAAATGAACACCATGTCATGTAGAATTGCGTTGGATCAACTGCACTGCTGTGAGTGAGCTGAATGCAATGCAAATGTCTGTATTGCTTCCGTATTACTTACTGCTAGTCAGATGGAAACATGTATTACTGGGTGCAATACATCGTGAAGTTGGAATGAATGAACTTGGGAAGAGGGTCGTCCATTAGAGTTGCTGAAGAGAGTGAGAAGTAGATAGCAGTCTAAAATGATTGAATGGTGTGTGATTACACGGCAGTGAAAAAGCATCCAAGAAAATTACATTTCAGTCCAGAGAGGTCTGAAGTAATGTTGCGGCATGAAAAACAACTACAGTGTACTAAACACAGTGAATGTAATAGAAACTAAACTCACAATAATGCTTTATAATTATATACATAATTAAACCAGCAAACTAGCTAGTTGTGTTTGAAAAAATATGTGTAGCTGAAGATTTGAAAGTGGCAAGTTAAAAGTATACCTTGCAGTTTCCGAGTTTCTCTATAAATTACAGGCTTTTTATTTCTATTCTTTTATTTTTCCTAAGATTGATATTCTAATGACAGCACTGCAAATGGAAAAAACATTCTCTGCCTTTTGTTCAGGCATGAGGAAGCTGAAATCACTTCAGTATTTCAGCAAAATGCAACCTTTCTTCAAACATGTGAACATATATACATTTTGCAACTGTTCCAAAGAAGTCAACTTCAAGATATATCTTCCACAAATCCATTGGTTTGACCATTATTCAGTGCAAAGAAGTACCTTCTCTTAGATTTAAACTGCTTGCATTTTTAGCACTTGTGGCACAAGCTGTTTTCTCATTGAGACAATGAGGTACAGAAAAAAACAAGACATCTTTGCTGCTAACAGAGAGTCAAAGTGAAAATGAATTTTGTTCTCATGGCATATTTGTCCCGAGGGAGATAGGATCACACTCCAGAAGTAATCAGCATTTTTTAATGAAGCAAGTTAAAATGTGAATAAAAGCTCCAGCCTCTAACTCAAGCACAGGAGATCCTATTATCCTTTTAGTCTCTGTGGGGTGCCCTGTTTATGTGAGTGAGTCTTTATTGTGAGAAGTCGGCAGTGGAACGTGGATCCAGCCAGCCTCCCTCATGAGAGGGACTGCAGCCACGAGTTGTTCTCTGAAGACACAGCTGGAGGATGTACCTCAAGATCTTCACCAGAAACTGCAAAATCATCTTGCCCTCTACTATGAGGTAGAGGTTAGCTTAGACAGCATAAGATACATGACTGAAGCCTGTCCAGGCTTGAACAGAAAGGTTACAGAAAGGTGCTTAAGCCAATTTTCCCTGAATCATACCACCTTTGCTGCAGGGTTTGAGTTGTGGAGCTGGCAGGAATATGCATAATGACACAATGGAGACCTGCCCCAGAAAGAGGGCCCTTCCTGACAGACGTGTTGATGCTCCAGTACATGTTGAACCCTCTATATGAGACATCAACAGAAATATGTTTTTGTCCTTCAACAGCCCAAGCTGTGTCTGGATATAGTGCTCATTCATGGGCTTCTCTCTACTCACTCAGCACTTTTCAGACACACACATCTTCTTCCTGTGAATGCTGAGGGTTAGTCCTAACCTCAGAAAACCTTTCAAGAACCTGTTTATGTCATTTTATGTTTCTATCCACGTGCTGCATAGTAGTATTTCAGAGTTCCAAATTTATGTGGTTGGGTCTTTAACTAGCCTATGGAAAAAAAAAAAAATGCTGGAAGTCCTAACGACCATAGTGGGTGAGTAGCCACAATCCATTTAGTATTTATATGCTTAATATATTAATATTGCAGCAGACTTAGAGAATTTAGTAAAATGTTCTCCCTATCTTCTTCATAACAACTGTCTTCATATGTGCATTACTATTTACATGTCCCTTCTTGTCCACAGTCCATGTTGAACCAATGTAAGTCTTCCAGTTGTTCCTCATAACACTGTGTTTCCAAACACCTGATCTGACCATTTCTGCTGCTGTGTTTTGGACTCTCCCTAATCTGCCTATCACTGTCTTACTATGATTTGGGCAACAACAGACATGGTATTCCAGCTGTGTCAGCACTAAGTAAGCACACCAGAAGGTTTACTTCTGGATGCGTATGTGCAACATCATCATGCTGTTGGTCCCTGTTTGTTCATTATCTGCTGTGGTTCCTGGTCCTGTTGCTGTCTAGCGTGCTGTTACTCATTTATGGGTATACTTGGTATTTTTTGCCCAAGCATGCTTGTAATTCAAGTATGCATGAATTTCACAGGATTGAATTTGGGCTGTTCCTTGAAATTCCCAGTATCACTGAGTTCTGATCCTTCCTCTGGGAATTGTGGAATATCCACAATTCTTGCCCTTTCTGTTCCATCATCCATTGGAAAAGATTGAAATGGGTCTCAGGTGAAAACACACAGAGCTCTTTTTGGATGATGATTTAATTTTGACCAAAAGCCATTTTTAAGAAGACTTTGAGTTAGCTTTTTTTCAAGCAGAAAGGTGCCCTTCTATGGGGATTTCATCTAGACCATGTTTTCTAAGTCTATGGGAATATCATACAGCTTTTCTTACACTATGGGTTGCTTTGTATAAAGTTAACCTTAATGACCTACTTAAGGGTGGAATTTATGTTTAGGAGATAGACAATTCAGTCAGATTTTGGGGAGTTAGCAAAAAATGCCCAGAGTGCTGCAGTACTAAGCCACAAATTGGATGTTCTATTTAAATCTTTCTGCAACAAATCTCCTGTAACCCAGACCCACGTCATTCATATTCCAAACCTTGTCAGAGTCTGATTCACTCAAAAATTTTAAAACTTTTTTTGTTTATTTTGGAATTCAAGAGGGGCTTCAGTCATTTTAAATTTATTTTATTCTATAAGTATTTTAGGCAGTCAGTGAAGCAAGTGCCAGGTTATTATTGTGATGCAGGCTATACTGAAACAGAAAAATACTGAATGCTGAAATCTCCACAAATCTACTTTCTTGAACATATAGAAAACAGTGAAACTTCTGGAAGCCAATGTTTTGAATAGAAAATGAACTGAAAAAAAATTAAAGTATATCTAAAAACATATGTGAATTTTCTTGTCTTGTTTTGGTTTTTACGAGGTGAGTGTCATTGATTCCAGCACAGCATTTTCAATAAATCCTTCTGTCAGTGAGGTCTGTGTGGCACAACAGAAGAGTTTAGATGTAATTTATAAATAACTCCAGCATTCAGCTGACAAAACCACCAGGTAGACAAGCAAATTGGCTGGAATTCCTGGATTCAGATCTCCTGATGAGGTAATGCTTTCTGGTTTGACAATCTATGCTGCAGAAGCTACATTTTTGCTTTCAGTGTATGCAGAGCTTTAGCTCTAATGTTTGCAGAATATTCTTACCCTGGTCTTTTAAAACTGTGCTTCAATTTTTTTTTTTTTGTCAGGTCCTGCTTCAGACAGTTTTACTGGGACTTGAAACTCAAATGTTTTGAGACTTTTGAGAAATATTTTCTATCAAAGGGCACAGTGATACATTCAGAAAGTTCATTCATGGTTACATGCATCATTCATGGGTTTTATTCATATATAATCTCCTATTTGTTTTGAAAGCTGGCTCCCAAAATATTCCATTGTGTAGAAAATTCCCCAGAGCACTTTCCTTTTACAAGTAATACAGTCTTTTATAGGTTGCTTCTAATTTGGACACTTCACTGAACACAGCTGCCACAATTAGAGTCAAATTTGTGATTTTCTCCATTGTACGATACCAGTGTGAATGATACATAAACACAGCTGGCCTGAATGCAGATTTCTTCACATGATGACGCCTATCAGCAGCAGCAGTTCTCTGAGGCACTGACCCACAGAGGCCAAATTAAAAATCAAATTAAGCATCATAAATGCAACTTTATTACTATTCACACTTTGAAAATCACGAATAGATACGATTTATATAAGAAAATTGACTGAATGTCCCTGACTGACGAAGTACACAGGTCAACATAAGGTTCCATCATACCACAAGACATTTAGGCATCAAACTGTCCCCAGCTCTTGCAGATGTAAGTATTCTTTCAAAGGACTGTTGGACCTAAAAGGATGATGATGAAAGGCAGTCTCCTTCCCCATATGTGTGCTATTAAGTAAAAATATTAATTTTCACTAAAATGACATGAAAGTTCTGTTGAAATTGTATTCAAGTCATTTATTTGTTCAGGTATGAGACTCTACAGAGACCAGGAGGAGTTGCATATTCCTAGAACTTGGTGTTAACAGATATCATGTCTTTCCGAAATTTTAACTATTTTGAGTGTGTTTGGAATAAAATTGTGCTCCCATCAAAACTGGTGGTAGGGGAAGAGATGACGAGGGGAGGGCAATGAAAGTTGAACAGGATTTGGGAAGAGCCTGACCATGAAAAACAGATTCAAACAGAGAGATGGATTTGGCAAACGAGAGGAAGGACTAACTGGACAAATGTGCAGAGGATGACCTGACAGTGACAGTGCAGCGGCTTGGGTGGAAAAAGAAGGGATTGAGGTAAAAGAAGGAAAAGTACATGAGAATGGTTAGACAAAAAAAGTTAAATTCAGGAGAAGTTGTTTGAGGAGGAGAGACTGGGAAAGCTTGAAGCCTGGGCCTGTGGTGTGGATTGAAGGGGTAGTGAAGAATCAAGAGTAAGAAAGGTAGCAGGAGAGCCAAAGGAGTCAAACAGTGATGCTGAAGGAGCACATCGCCAATGCAATCCAAATTTCTGAGAGCGAGCGAGGGAGAGGGAGTGAATCCAGACTATGCAGTAATGGAGCTCGTTTTTCTGTAAAATGCCTTTTAATCTGCTGTGAAATTTGGAAGTTTCTGAATGGCACGAGGCAGCTTAGAAAGATAGTTTCAGGCTCAAGGCAGTTAAATTTTCCTTTGTGAACCTGGATTCCATACCTGCCATAAGTTTTATGTAAGAATACTAGATAAATCTTTTAAACCAGACCTCCACAAATGGGCACTGATTGCATGTGCTCTTCTTTTTCTGGGTGCTCAGCTGAATTCGTTAACTCCTGGTTTGTGCCTGCTCAAAGTGAGTGGAAACTTTACACCTGAATTTCCAAATGACACAGGTCCTCATGTGCCAAATAGAAGCAGTTATAATACTATCTCAGTCAGAGAAGTGTTCAGAAAATAAATCAGTTAATATATATGAACCATTTGAGTATCACAGTGATGAGCACTGCTGAAAAGCCCAGGAGGACGCTAATTCTGTTACTGGAGCAAGGCTGGGCAGCAGGCAGTAAATACAGTAGCACAGGACCACATATTGACCCTGGAAGAGGAAACAAAAGAGAAACAGAAGTTTGTCCAGCTGATTTTTAGCAGAGCACTCTTCCTTCCTGTGAACTGAATACAGCAGTGGTCCCGAGGGGAAAAACAGTGTGTGAATGTGTAATTGCAAGACTGTATCATAATGTGTATACCCAAAGGGACTGGATTAATTTTGCACAGGCAACCTTTCTTCTGACATTGCCTAACTCTGAAATGCATGATTAGTGACTGTAAACGGGAGCAGAGGGACTGCTCTCCTGTGTTTAAAAAAATACCCAATAACAGCTCTGCAGCATTAATTGTATTTTATATGCAATAACATCCCTGATCATTTGCAGTCCTGGAGTTTTAGGTTAGTTTGTTTGTTTTACTAAGACTGTAATATTTGTGTTTAATGTAGGATTGTATTAATTATTTCAGCAACCTGAACTTCAGGTTAAATAGGTATTTAGCATGTGAGTAGCAATGTATGTCGGACAACTCTGAGTAATGCAACAATTTTCTTGATAGTCTGCAGCCAGGCAGAATAAAATTGCTTGTTTAATATTCAAATCTGCTATGAGATACTCTTTGCAGTCCTCTCTCAAATGACTCCTAGAGCTTGCACAGAGACCCAGGCTGCTTGGGGGTGGGAGGAGGCATTTCCATTTCTCTTTGTTCTGAGGCTGCCGTACTCTGCGAGGTGACTGTGTCGAGCGGTGGGTATCCGCGTTAGGGGAGGCTGAGCGGGAGCTCCCACAGCAGAGCCTGTTTCTCTTCTGGCCTCTTTGTGTCCATGGCTCTCTGCACTGAGATGCTCCATGGCTCTTTCCCAGTCAGTAGTGCCAATCCGGGAAGACCTGCAAGAAGGTCACTTGAGGACTGAGAATATCCAGGTGACTACAACTGGGTTTTAATTTATATGACTATCATAGTGTGCTAGCCCTGCTTAAAATTCCTGCTGACCCGCCACAGAGATTGGTGTAGGGTTTGGTTTTGGTTTTGGTTTTGGTTTTGTTCCCCGCCCTTGTATGGATCCTGTATAGCAGCGGTGTTATCCTTGCCCAATATTCTCACCCCATCATACTATGATGATCCACTGAGTTCAGTACAATATGTCATTCTTTTATAGCTACACTTCAATTTTGGGCCAAACATTTGGCAAGAAAATGAAGATTCAAGAACACCAGAGCATTTCATGCAAAACCACCTTGGATTTGCAGAGTTGTTCCTCTAGGAGAGGAAGGGGTTTTTTTCTTTCAATTTAGAATTAATTATAAAGATTTTTCAATTTTTATCAATGCAGTGTTTTTAAAAAGCAATTTAAGTCCAAGTTGATGTATTTGTTTTAAAGTCAAGCTCATGATTAAGTGGGGTTTTTTTTTAGCTTCCAAATTCAGTCCTTGTGAAGTTTTTTATTCTTTTTCAAGATACACACTGAGCAGCTCCAGCAAGCAGAGTTATAGAGTAACTGGATAGCAACTGTAGTTCACAGTAGTATTTACTTTTTCTTACCAGAATAAAAAGTGGTGTGCTAGGGCTGTCTTCCTATTTTCTAGTATTTATAGCTTAGATTCCTCCATTATGAGAAAAACTTGCCTCAGATTACCAGAATGTCTGACTGTTTCATAATCTTATCATAATGTCCTTTGATTTGGTGTAGCTGCTATAAGATCGTGTTTCTTAAGAGCAGATTCAGCCAGCAAAGGAGAGTGCCAGCTGGGGTTTGTGACATACATGCATAAACATTACAGCCCCTGTATCCTATGGAGGGACGAACAATATGTTCATACAGTCTTTTTCCATTTGGGGGATCATGCAATACAGTATGTATCTAATGGACTACCTTTGAAATGCCTTGTGAAGAAGATGCTAAAATTTATAAAATTTCAAGATAGGGATGGAGAGTAGCTCTGTAGTATCAAACACGCTTCTGTGTTTTTCATCGTATCCAGCCTTTGTCTAGACTTGCCACAATCTGGTTTCTCTTGCATACATTTGTATTTGGTTCAGTGGATTTTTATGGAAATAAACATTTAATATTCTGTTTAAAAAATAGTGCTTTCTGAATCTCTTATTTTAGAAAAATATTTTGTATTCTTATGATCAGTGGCATTTCAGCATTTGAATTTATTGATGCTAACTCTTTGTAAGATGGGAAAGCTTTATTGTCTCCTCTTAGGGATAGCAATGAAAGCAAAATGACATGATGGCAATCAGGCTTGAAAACTGACAGAATAGGCTGAGATATGTAGCAAGCCAAAGTTGAGACTTAAATCTGAATTCACTTTAGTGGTATAACATTGACAAGCAAGATCATATACTTAAATGATAAAAGCAAATTTGACTACAGTCTCATCTATTTTGTGTTGTGCTGACTACAAATCTATTTCAGCTATTCGATGGCTGGAATAAAGAGAAGGGCTCCTTCTATCATGAATAAATGTTTCAGTCTTCCCAGGATAATCTTTCCAGCATGCTTCTGAAAAACCACTTTCCCATGAGATTCTCCTGAAAGCTATACAGTCTTCCTAATGGTCATACCTTTTTCTTTCTTTCCTTTTTTTTTTTTTTTTAAAAAAAAAACTTTTTAAACATGGTCATGAAACAGAGAATTTGGCTGCAAAATAAAGCAGGGCTGTGATTCCAGTTTGGCTGCTTGTACAGAGAAGCCATCGACATAAAATTTAGACTTGAAAGAATTTGGCTTTTAAAATAGGCTAGAAGTTGTGTTTATGGTATCTTTGACAACAAAATTTTATGGGGACATAGAAATAGACACTTTACATCAGACCCCATGTTAAGGAAGTCTAATTATTCTCAGACACTATCTAGGGCAAACTTTTTCAGAAAAAGGATGCAAGAATCCAGTGTAGGCCAAGGTGAAGACTATTTCTAGTTTCCTTCTGATTGATAGATGTTTGACTTAAATCTGGAAATTTAAGAATCAATGCTGCTGCCAAAAATTGCAACATAATAGTTGAGATTCTGTTGTCTATATAAATGCTTTTCTTTGGCTCTTATATTCCTGACCTCAGGAATTCATGGGGGAAATTAATTCTATAGTTTCATTGCATAGCAAGTCAAAAAAGCATTTTCATATAACTGTTTTGAATATTCAGTGATATTATTTTTTCTGTTTAACTGGGTACCCTTTCACTTCGTGTTTATGATTGCTAACTCCTGTTTTCACACTCTGCCTTTTTTTCTACCTGAAGTATTTTGTATATTTGTGTTCTGCTCTACTTTCATGAATATGAATTGAAAAGAACTGAAAAATGGGTCATTCCAAAACTATTTTGCTTAATTTACTAATTTTTGCAAAGCGGTGGTTCTTTATTGTACAGTAACTGAGAGCAATAGTTACCAAAGCATGGAAGGCCTGGGCTTAAATCCCTCTTCTTGTGGGAGGATTTCAGCGCATATCTTTTGCCTTTGGAAGAGAACGCCTTAACCACCGGCCTGCACAACATGCTGGGAGGAGCTTATCTGAGTCTCTCTTCTTGGAAATTGTTCCCTAACTCAACCTGATATGCACTGAGAGGGAAGGAAGAGTGTAAGATCTGAATTCTTCTATTTGCATCAATAGCAGAAATTGAGGAATGAACTGAGATTATAGGTCCTTACCTGTTTCTCAAGTCTTGTGAATGTAGCCCTTTGTTCTGCAGGCAAAGCAAAACATCAATTGCCTACATATTCTGTACTAGTATCATTCCCATTTCTTTTACTGAGCTGACAGCACCAGTATTTTCCAATTATACTCATGGACAGAAGTTTTTTTTCTTTTCTGAAAAGTGTTCTCATTTCTTTTCCTTGAGCATCTCCATTAGTTCAGCAATATTCTCTTTGAAAGGAGTAACAAGCTCTGCGTACAATATTGCAAGTGAGAATGACAGTTATAGGGCGAACTGCATTTCTGATCTCTTAGAAGTACATACCACTTACGTATGAAGCTTGTTGTCTTAATTTCCTTGGGGTGAGTTCATAGACTGAAATAAATTCAAGCTCAGATCTTCAGTGGCTTGTGCAGCAAAGATGTTTAAATTAGCAGGTTTATCACTTGATCACTTGATTTTGTGTTTGTGAGTCTTCTGGTTTGGGTGGAGGGATCAACAGTAAATACAATATGCCTTTGTACAGGAAAGCATCATTTGGTTTAATGAGCTTGAGGAAGGCATAATATCACAGATTTTTGCAAGAATGATAGATCTTCATGTACAGATCTGGTATATTCCCTTGTCCTTCTACACTATAAAAGCTTAACTGCTCAAGACCTCTGTCTCAGGCAGTAGGATAACCAGTATCTAGCCTTTATAGAGAGAATTTTTTATTCATTTTTATCCTTTTGATATACAAGCTTCTAACCATGGCAAACATGCTCTGTAGCATAACTAGAAGAGTGGAAGCAAGTTATTTGTGTTTGATAGCTCTGGAGTCTCTTAACCCTTAAAAACTTGTCAGCTTATTTTATACAGAGTTTACATCAGATCTCAGCTGACTACTGTTAATTTAAGCAAACATATATATGCATATGGAGTCAGAAACTTGGCTCCTGGTGAAGCTTGTCGCTTTGAACTGTTACAATACCTTTATGGATGGCAATTTGGAGTATTCATTGCTGCTACTTGTTTTAAGTACATGAAAAAGTGAGGCTATGATCCAATCTGCCTAAATCCTGCCTACAATGGAATTAGAATGCTTTAAACCCTGCTGAATCCTAGACACTGATCCAGCATGCTTACTTAGTAAGGCTATTAAATCCATCAGGCATTGAAACTCATTAGATGCCTCCCATGTAGTCTGAGTGTTCCCTAGGCACTAACATTTTGTCAGTCTGTATGCACAGAAGAGCCTTTCTTTCTGGGGAATTGAGTGCCAAAAGGTATATCACAATCTAAGATGAGGCAGAAAGGTACCTGAACCAAGAAGCCCTCAAATATTAGACTGTGTGATGTCTGTGTCTGGCTTCACCTTATATGAGGACAGCACTGGGGGGGAAAGGGATAGGGTCTAAGTTTCTGTCCCTGGTGATACGCAATATGACAAGGACATGCTTTAATGTGAAATGTGTAAATAAGTAAGTCCTCTCACAACTGAATGTTTTAACTAATAAGCTGGACTTGAGCTCTTGCAGCACTTGCTCCCCTTCAATGGGCTGGACACAGTGACATGGAGTCTAAAGAGCTCTCTGTAGAGTATTCACTAGGCTACTCTCCTGAGACATGACCTCAGCTCTGATCAGGCTGAAGATAGCCTGGCATCCAGATCTTCCACTTCTTTCACACATTTTTATTGCCAACGCAGTTCTGTGAAGTGCCACCACTCTGTGGATTAAGTGAACAGAGCTCTCCAAAATTTTCCTTTAGCTTCCTGTGATCTCAGTGAAAAAGATGAACCCTTCATTTAAGCAGACTGGATTGATGTTGTCTGGAAATGCCTGAATTACATATATTGGCAGGAATAAAGGAGAAATACGTAAGCTAGGAAGAATGGATATACTTTTGCAAGTCTTCAAAGGTACCCGAATCTCTCCATTGACTTGTAGAGAAGCTGGGCAAACTAAACTGACTTCCCTCGCCAAACACGTAAAACTGAAGTGATGCAATATCTAAATTTGAGCAGACTGGATAATACCCTGAAAAACAATGTTCTGTGGCCAGATGGTTGAATGAAAATGGCATGAGTCTCCTGCGGTATGAATATTGCGAATGGCAAAATTTCATGTTACCCTTGCCAAGGAGAAATTTTGTATAATGAACCTTATTGCTGGAGGGAGGAGTCACATGTACAACCTTTTCGCAGACTCTACATGAACTCCTTCGTCCAGAAGGTGCAACAGCCTACTTATTCCTTCTGCCCTGTTGTTAATGTACTGTTCTGTCTGAGTGATACAGCTTGAGAGCAATTTTTTTTGATGGATCCAGATTCATTTCTATATTTCACCATCACTAGTTTGTCATGATGTTCAGGGACAAAGAGCAGCAGATCTGTATCTGACACGTTTTGATATATCACACCACCTCCACAAGCCAATAGTTTTGTTTTGAATACTATTCCTAAATAACTGCTAACCTAAGGTATAGAGAAGTACTTGCTTAAAAGCATGAACTACTCACACACGATAGGGGCCCTGAATTTTTAGGGGGGGTTGAGGAAGGAGGAGTAGTTGTGTGTGTTTGGGAGGTCGGGAGAGTGTTTTGTTTTTCTCCACTCAGCATCAAATTTGCGCTTCTTGTTTTAAGGAACTGGACAAGTCAACGAGATTGAATTGTATAAACCATATTCTGTTTGACCTATTAGAAAAATCCCATGTGGACTTCACAAAATGCTTTTTCACAGAGAAGGGTTTGTTGAAAGCATATCATAACCTACTGAAGGGAGCCTGTTCAGATTCCTTTGGAGTCCCTGGATGTTTGCCACGGTCACCAAATGTACTGTCCTGAGTTGAGCTCACAGATGCTGCTTTACTTTTGTTCAAATCATATTTAAATTATTAAATATGGTGATCCTCCATACGCCGAGGAGAAGCTCCTGTTCTCAGGTCCCTTGGAGATGAGTGATAGATGTTTCTTTTATCTATGAATTGTTATGTGCTGTTAAAAATATTTAACTTTTTTGTCCAGAGTTATCTGAATAGTAGTTGGCCTTCTGCAAAAGCACATACATATTTTGAGTTTATCCTGTTTCTTCTAACAGTGAGATTCCAACCTGTGAGCACATTTATGTAATCTCTTTTTATCCTAGGTCCATATAACAATATTTTTTATTTCTAAGAAGGGAGATGCAAATTAATTATAATTTACAATAAATAGTAACCATTAACACTTAAGAAATCATTATATTGAGGATCTTTTTTAATCAGAAAAAAGGTAGGACTACTACTGATCTGTGTATACCTTTCATTTTAGGGGGCTGATTACCCTAACCTTTAACAGAATTCCTGTATCTTCTTTGAGGTTTGACCTTGACATGACTTTATGGAGAAGCTGTACAGAAACTTTAACTTTTAGGATATATCATTCCTATTTTTACACTGGATATTATGGATATATGTGGATATTAACACAAAGGTTTTACTACTGTATTTTCAAGGCACTTAATGGTTCTGGTATAAAATATTTGACATCCCTGTTTGCTCCTGACCGTTCGTTAATGTAAGATTTGGCAGGTAATGTAGCCCGAGACTGAACTTTATGCCTTTTAAAGATTTTAATGTCTTTTTATGGCAATGGAATTCACTTCTGATTACTGGTTAAAATAATCATTTGTCTAGACACTTAAAAGAATGTTTTGCTGCTTTTTTGACTTTTTGTATAAAGTACTGTTGATGTTGCTATGAGCCTTGAAGTAATTCTCTGCATGATTTCATTTGATCCTTAACCTTTGATTTATTATATAAAACAAATTGACAGTCAGAGAGGGATTATGTAAAAAGTTCACGGAACAGCCAAGTCACCTATTCTCTGCAGACTTCTCAGCTCTGGTCAAGAGCTTTTCCAACAAAAGTCTGCTATTGAGGGTGAGGAGGAGGGACAGGGAAGGCAGAAACCCAGCATTTTGAAGAAATGTGTAAGTTGGTTTTGGTGATCTTCTAACCCCACAAACCACAAACAGGCTTCCACTGCATCTGGACCTGGTTTCTTCCTCATGCTTTGCCTGGCAGAAACCCTTCCCATCACTTCTCAGGTCTTCTGCTCAGAGGAGCAAGGACTACTCTGAGCCTGAGAGCCGCTTGGGGGTTTTGCCTGCCCTGCCAATACCTTGATGTGTCTGGGAATTAGGGCTGTGCTAAAGCCCCTAGGACTGGGTCCTGCACACCCAGGCTGCATGGTGCTGGATCAGGAGGCAGTACAAATGTGTTAAATAAGCCAGAACTACGTAATATGTAATTTAGGCCAGCTTCATAGCCTTAGGTCAGCTTCATGCTGGCTGCAAAAGGACAGGTGACATTAGCCTGTTAAAATGTTGATTTCTGTATATTTTTTGACCAGGATGAATGCTTCATGTGCTTAGGTTTTGTTTGTTGTTTTTTTTTTTTTAAATCTGGGATTATTGGGAGCTGTAATGTCAAATTTGCAGGATTTATTGTTTACAGCATTTTGTAACTGGGGTCTCTATCTTAATTTGGAAAAATCTGACTAACATATACGGTTCTTTCTCCCTCCCCTGATATGCATTCTGAGAACGCATCCCTACCCAGAAACATCTATCTTTCCAATTTGAAATGAAACTCTTCTTAAATATTGACTTTACCAACAGTATGGGAATTGTGAGTTCTGAACATCTCTATTGATGATGTTGATCAAATTAATTTATTTTAGGGATGCCATGTCACTGGTTTTAAATGACTAAGTGCCTTCATGGAAGAAGAAGCAGTTAGTGTTCTGTGATAGCCTGATAAATTCAGGGTAGGGTTTTTTTCTTTTTTTTATTTAATATAGTATAGCCATCCTGTGGTAGAATTAGGGACATGGCTCCAGCTGTGCTACTCAGCTTCTCTAAGCAGAATTAAAATTGCATATAAATGGTTTAATTGCCCTTCAGTTTGTAATATTGCAAACTCAAGCTGTGACTGAATTTTTTTTTGCCTATAAATACAGGACCAGCATGTATTGATGTTTTATGCATAGCCATTCTTATTTATGTTGTGGGTTGTGGGCAGTAAGATAAGGTGTGTACCTCAAAAGGCCTACTTTTGGTAGATGTAGCTCTACAAAGCTGGTATTTGACATTATTTTCATACCTAGGGTGACTCACTAGATTTTGATTAAGGTTTTAAAAGAAGCCAACACTCATTAAATACAGAGTAGCTGTTATCAACAACTACTATAAATGAACCCTAATGTGGGTTATTGAATTTCGTTTTACATATCAGCAACAGCTGGTACGTTCAGAGAGTTCCCATTCAGCTTCTTACAGTCCCAGGAACTTGAGGTTTTTTTAATAAGGCTGAGGGGTCCAATCTCGAATTGTTGATGGGAGGAGAGGCCTCCTGGTGCCACTGGGGAAACTATTAGAGGCATGCAAAATCAGGGATAATAAAATATGACAATATCTTGTGTTATATCATTGAATGGACTGTTTTTATTTTGTATTCAGAAAAACTTCTCCAGTGAGATGAAAAGGTGCAATCAAGCTCATCCTTTATAGAGGGAGGAGTTTGGCCCTTCTGTGAAGCAACACACCCTAGATCAAACAGATAATATCTTCCTCATCTTAGGTGGAAGACATTTAGTTATTGTTACAAAGAAATAGTGTGCGCATGGCCATACTTAGGTGTTTACTTTGACAGGAAATTATTTTGACTGCTATTCTAATTTAATTTTCTCCTGAAGGGAAAGGAGGAGAAGACAAACATCTAGATTTTTTCTCTTTTAGCGTTCAAAGTTGAATGTGTATTCAACCGTGGAACTTCATATTGCTGTATCAGCAAAAACCTGTTCAAAGTCTATGAAACTATGAATTTCTGTCATTTCATAGCCCAGAAGATATTATTATTCATTTAGCATAATGGATAGATCGTGATTGCTTATGCTAAATAACCTAGACATCAGCCAGATACTATCACAGAATTAACAAAATGGTGTAGCGAGCATAATATACTGCTTCTATAATGGAAAAGCATATGTTTTTCAGTTTTATAGCTAGATGAGGAAAACACATTTAGTTCATCCTATCCTGTTTGGGGGCTGAGATAAAAGCCTATGCATTTTTCATAGAAAGAGGCAAACAACTGAGCAAATTATGGCAATGTAGCAATTGGGGTTTTCTATCTATAGTTCAACAGTGACCCTAAGGACTCAATAAACTCCTCTCAGCGAATACAGTTGCTGTTATATTTTTCACCTCCACATCTGCAATAACATATACAGTAGTAGCATATTCCTGTCAAGGCCCTATTGAAATGAGTTGGATAGCTGTTAAAATGAAGGACTCTTCAACAAGAATATAGCTGCTGTTATTAATAATATGATTTGCAATTGCAGGCTATGGTTCATGCATGTCACGGTCATGTATGTCTAAAGAATGACAGTAGAATGTGAATTCAGTTTAGTCAGACCTTCAGCACTGTCTTATTTCAATGAGGCTAGGTTGACTTTCTTTTTTTTTTCTTTCTTCTTTTTCTTTTTTCTTCCTCTCTTTGTTGTGCTTTCAGAAACAAGGCATTACAGGTGAAGTTTATTTAAAGATAAAACTACTAACAATGTCTCCCTGCTAGTCCTGTGAGTAATTTAGGAGCTTAGAAAAGACTCTAAAGTACATGCAGCATTAACTTTACTTCTTACTCTAAATCACCACTCAGAATGGACAGGCTTCTTATCCTTAAAAGTACATCTCTCTGCAGAAATCCTAAGATCATAAAAGGAATAAAGCCATGAGAAACTGATTATGCTTAAGAGGGGACCATCATTCTATGTTCTTGTAGATACTTTTAAAACCTCCGTCACACTGCAAGAGGCAGTGAGGAGACTGTAACTCCCAGTAAGTGATTCCCTGCAAAAAGCACTGCTAAAGTGGACTGGTCAAAAGTGTTTTATTCCAAATGTTATAAGGGTTCTTTGGATATAGTCCAGTTTGAGTGCACACAATACTGTCTGTCATCCTCATTTTGCACTCTAGATACTGTTCATCTCATTTGTGTTTATGATGGAAGATTAACAGATAAAACCAAAGATCTGTTGTGTGTTTATTTCACAGATGCACACACAGAGAATATTTTATATTGTAAACTGCCCAGGAACAGGTGTTTTCTGATCTTGACACAAAGTCAAGTTTGATGGCACTAGATTAGCAAAGGAGATAAAAAGAAATAAAATGAGTGATAAGTATCATTCTTGTTTTATTTTCATCTGAAGATGTTTCCCATGCTAATATGCTGCTGCCTTAAATAGAAGTGCCAGATAGCGTTAGTACAATTCAGTTATCAGACTCTTCGACAAGCCTGATTTTGTCTTCCACAATAGGAACCATACAAAGTGCAACATTTCTCTTTATTTGTTGACTGCCCCTCTCTGCAGGTTTTGTGTCTACTTGTATTCATAGGACTTTCCTAAAACTCTTAATTTAACAAACTTAATCTAGACTGGGTACCAACTCTCAACCTTCAGGTAATGAAACGCTTCCTGGCACGACATTAGCCTTTGTTATATATAACGGTACTGCTGAGATGCAGCCCCTTGCTGGGTAGCTCTTCATACAGTGCAAATGCACTCCTTCCTGATCATATACACTTCCACATTACTAGGAGCACATAATATTTCATAAATTGAGAACCCCTGATTATGCATAAGAGTTAAATTTGGGGTTCAGATGAGGTGACAGTCAATGACAGCTTGCTGGGTTTGGGAGACTCTGTGGTATTTTTAAGGATCTCCTAACAATGTAAGCACTTCTGCTGAGTGCTTGCACCTCACTGTACAAGAGATTTCTCCTTAAAATGACCATAAGCAAAAGGATATCCATGAAAACATCCTTCTTAAAGGCACTGTTGTGCATACCTAACTTGTCAAAGAGTGCATTGATTGCTAGTAGTGAGGCTCACAGCACATGCTAGAGCAAGCTGTTTGTAGGAAATAAATTGCTTGATCTTTGCAAACTCCCATTTTAAGCTGACTGCCATCTCTTTATGCATTATATGTGAAACATCCTGCATTTTTCCAGAAGCAGTAGTATTTCAGGATCAAATTAACTGGCAAATATAATACATAATTAAGCTGTAAAAGTAGTCTTGATTAAAAAGTGACCAGAAGAGATCAAAAATCTCTAGTGAAGGAGACAGCAGGACACCACGATTATAAAGGCAGGAAAGAATAGATGCCTCAGTTCAATTTGCCTTTGAGTGCAAATACTGAGTTTGGGTCCTGATTGATGAATAAAGCTTCTTCCTACTCATATGATACAGCAGTCGTTGAGTGTCTCTGAGTACCATGTGCAGGAAATGTCTGATAAAACAAAGTTTCATCCTGAAGTGCTCATTCCTGGGGGCAGAATTCTCTAATTCAGAATGTGCTGTGTTTGATGAAAACTTCTGCAAAACCAAAGCAGAGTTCAAAAGAGGAGCATCTATTTCCCTGACGGCATCAGTAGTGAGTCTGATGGAAAAGTCACTTTCACCAAGCAGCTGCAAGTCTCAGGGGGATTCTGGTTCTCTGGAAATATTGAAACATTTGCATTTAGTCCCATTTTGACCAAAATAAGACTCAATAACAACAGAAAAAAAAAAAAAAATCCCTTTTCTGCCATCAGGGAGTCCTACTCGTGAACCAGTTCTGCCTGCATCTCATGTGCTGGAGATGACAGTCTTCTGATGTACAGAGCTTTGGCTGCAAGGACTTCCCAAAGAGGAGCTGGGCCTCGCCTTTGAGGTCCACCTGTGCCACCTCCTGGTACATGTAAAAGACCTGCTTATTTCTTTAAGGCTTTTTCTTGTGGAGTGAGCAGTGGCTAGCAAATGTAAGGCTTTGACTGATGCAGTAATAGAAACCAGAGTTGGTAGGAAACAGATATTTCAAATCTGTGCATAATTCCAACATTTGGAGCGTAGGTTGGTGGCAGATTTGTGCTAATGTGAAATGGAAAGAAACCCCAAATTTTAGTTTCTCGTTAAACAGACATTCCTTTCTCTTCTCATTGATTTTCTCCAACATAAGCACTGATGGTTTTGGTTTTTCATTAATGCAATATCCTATATAAAATTTTAAAAGTGTCAGCTGTAGGCACCTAATTGGTATTAAAGCTTAATAGCTTAAAAAGCATGAATCAAGTACTATCAAAATTTGACTTTTGATTTTATTCCATTGAAAAGCAACTTGTCAGTCAACATAATTCTGCAAAATAGATGTATTTTTGATAGTTGCATTTTTAAAGGAAAACTGTATTGTCTCGTCATAGCAAATACTTTCTTGGCAGTTAAGAGCCAGCTTTCCAAGTGCTCTGTTCCTAAAAGTGATATTACTTGTTGTTTAGTTTTGTATTTGGCCAAGGCTTCTGTTTAATATGCCCAGTGTTTGATTTAATTAAGATTTTAAAAACTCTAAATAAATATATTTATGGGTAGACATTGTCAAGGAATTGAATATTGGCAGGAGTATTAACAAGCCCTGTCATTGCTACCAGGCAGCAAATAAGTAATATCTCCTTCACGTGAATAATGCCTGTGAAAATGCATCAGTTTGCAGTCACTTTGAATCTTCCTCCTCTGCTTTAACAAGCATTTGTGTACCAGAGGTGTCTATGTAAAGGTGTAGGTTGTGGGTGCAGTAAGCATACACAGGGGAAAAAAGTAATTGTAATACAATCACTAACAGGGAGAAAGCTAAAAAATCTGGACTACCACTAGTAGTGCAGAACCTCAGGAATAAAGGGTTCCTACTCCCTTTTTAAAACATGACAGAACTGAGACAAGGAAGGATGCAGAGGATCACATGGAAGTGCAAATAAAAAGTAACTGGAGGGAATAAACAAGAAATTCTTTATGAGATGGCAGTAGGGTGGGGACACCACTTCCTTCCTGAGAAGGACCAAAAGGACTGCAGTTGGAGAGGACGCATCAGAGATGGTGGAAGACAGTACGCACCCTGAAATGAGAAAGCAGTCTACTACAGTGTTGGATGCTCATCCTATAGTATGGTGCTAAGTAACTCCTTAAAATCCCTTCCTCTGACAAAGCAAATGACCCATTTCTATCTGGCAGAGGATGAAAAATAAAATACGTAATGATAGAAGTGTGTCCTAGGAGTTCTTTGATTCTTAAGCATATATGGTACTCTGCCCTTCGATGTGTCAGTTCTGTGTGTGGTGCCAGCTTTTGTTTTACTCAGCATGAGCTCTCTTTCTACGGCTCCAGGGGTAGAAGTGTCCAAATGGAACAATGCTGAATAGTACTCAACTTTCCTAAGACAAGTGCCAAATACACATTTATAGTAAGGACTCTATCACAGCCTGACAGAGGAAAGTTCATTAGTATGTAGGGGAATGTGCTTACCCTAATCTTTGCATCTTTTTTTTCTGCTGTCTAAAGGAACTTAGCATTACATTTTCTCATCACTGCAGTAGTATTATCTGATTTATTTAGATGATTGCCAACTATTCTAAAGTATTAAAGACTTTCTAACAGCTAGTCTGATAAAATTTCTTCCAAGTTACAAACATCTATGATTTGTCCAGGGCTGAACTTCAATAAAGACCAAAGCACTGTGATAATTTAGCCCTACATAGTAATGGTTCCCTGGCTGGGGTCCTCCACTGCTGTGATTTGCTGTGACCTTTCTGCTGTTCCCACCCATCATGTAGAAATTTTCACTGGCTGGTGCGTAATAACCTTCAGATCCATTTCTGTGAGGTCTCTAAGCACTTAGAACAACCCCAAGCAGATGCCTGCTCAGGTTTTGCAGGCAGCATGGTCGCAGTACGCATGCACCAGCTAATAAGCCCTTGCTGTCAGCTGGATTCATTACCCTGGGGCAGCACCAGAGTGATACAGCAGCAGAGCAAAATCTCTTGGTGCTGTTCCTCCCTTGTGCCTTTCTCCCCAGGAGACCAGTGCAGGGAGAGGGAGGTGTTAGAGATAAGACAGAGGGGGAAAATTCATCCTGCTGGAAGCAAACACACTTAGGCCTGCCAACCTGAAAATAAATCTAACAAAAATCACAAAAAGAAAAAAAAAAAGCAACAAAGTGCAGGGTGGATTTGCCTGAGGTAGTTTGAATGCTGTAGGTGACTGTACCGAGTCACGTAGCCAGACCTAAAGGCATTTGGGACATATGTGATGGCTCAGGTGCAGATCTCTTGCCTCCAGGGGAGGTCTTTGACCTGAAAGTGCCCAGGGAGCCTTGGTGTTGCCATGTTAGAAGGCAGCTGCGCTGGAGTCTTCACAAACATTTGGACTAAGGTTTCTAAATGCCACCTTTTAAGTCTTCTCTTTCAAGTCCGCTTTGTAAGTATTTCACCAAATATTTGTTCCAGCTTGTCAAGAAGCCTGTCAGCCTTGCCTTCTTCCCTTGCCCCTTCCTCAAATTCCAAGCAATGAAGTTTTACCCATGTAACCCTTCAAAAGCATTGTTTCAAAGTCATATGCCTGAATAGAGGCAGGGCTTTTCTTTAACACTGGCACGGTTGAAGATCTTGTACCACAATGAAGACTGAAATAAAAATTATTGTGTGACTTGCTTGACCAATGCGGTGATACTGCACAGTTCAGATATCAAATACAGCAAATAATTTTATGATTAACCCGTGGAAGAAAAAAATGCATCAAATACGTTTGAATTCTAAATTGAAGGGACTTAGAATCTGCTTGCCAATATTTTGCAAAGTAAACATGGGGCTAAATTGTTCCCTAAAATTATTCACTCACTCATAATCACAGTCAAGAAAAAGACCTTCCTTGAGAAGAGTAAGTGCAAAAATAGCATTAATCTTAAGGAAGGGCTAAATCACTGAACCTGTAAACCAGAGCAGTAGACTTGGGTGATGGAAGGCAGCCACTGTTCTTTGGCACTGAAGTGCTTCCAGATTGCATCAAATTATCAAAATGCTGCACAAGGCTGGGAGGATGGCAGTGACCCTCAAGCCTTTCTACGTGCAAAGTTCCAAAGCTTCTGGTATTTCTTATGGTCTTTTACTGATTTTCCCTTACCTACTACACAGGAGAAAAAAGAAATTAAGGAAAAAAAATGTCAAAATGCGTTACTTGCTTTTCCTTCATTATAAATTTAATTTTGTATTCCTCCTTCCTTTCCAGTCTCTGTTACCCAATATTTACTGCTCATCACTCATTTTTCATTAAATATCATTGATGCTAAACCTGGGTTAGTGGTAGGAACATCTATGCACAAATATTTTGTCAAATTGGAAATTGCTGACTGCAGCTCTCAAAGGAGATCAGAGTTCATTGCTAAATTAAGCTGCCCTGATTACAGTTTTACTTTGTGATGGTTTTTGCATCTGTACTAGATATGGGGATAGCCTGAGTGCCACCCATTTATATTTTCACAGTGCATATAGGGCCTTAGCATGTGTTACATTCAATTGCACGTATCCATCTGGGCACCTCTGTGCACATTCATTGCATATCTCCTTGAAGGTTCCCAAAGTCCATATTTAGTGGTATTTAATCATTATTCCACTCTGTTGCAACAACTTATTCTTGTCGGCTTGCATACTGTGGGATTTTTCAGTCCTGTGCACAATCTTGTGCACGGCCCCCCATATGCTGCCCAGGAAGAATTTCAAGGAAAGGTTTGCAGAAAATGGCCAGTTGAGTGGGAAGCCCTGTAAATTAGTCAGAAGTGAAATGAGGGAGGTGTGTACAAGAGAGGGAGGATCTCAATACCTGAGGTTGTGAGGATGGCTGGCAGGCCAAGGTGAATGTCCTATCTCTGTCTTCACATCTTGTCATCAAGCATCAATAACTGCTGGAACTGAACATCTAAATCAGATAGAGTATTTAAATAGCCCGTGCTGTGCTGTCAAAACTAGTTCAGTTTCATGCTCCATCTTAGCTCTTTGCATTTATTTACCTGTACTCCCTGCTGTGCTTTGGGTGGCAAGCTGCGTGCCCCTCATCCCAGCTGTGTTGTACCTAATGGAGGATATTAAGCGTATTTGGTACCCTCGGGGCATGTCCACAGGACTGGGGGCTGCTGTGGAAAAATGTGTTCCCCCATCTGAACCAGGATCTGCCTGGTTCCAAGTCTGCCTGGTTCTGCGTGTCTCAGGACACAAGGGAGGGCTACGGGAGCTGCAATTTATGTGGCTTTTCAGCTGATCAGTGGTAGAAACTTAGGTGTCCAGGGGCCCGGACTTAGGAGTATTGGAAGCTGGACAGCAGGTCGGTTACACCTGAAGATGTCAGTGGCATGTCCTTGGCAGACATCAGGACCTGGATACCAGGTTGCACTGGCTGTGTACATACTCTTAATGAAGCAAGGCCAAAGCACTGGCATGTGCTTTGGCCGTTAGCCTCATCCCTTACCATTAGCCTCATCCCTGGCACAGTTTTGGCATGGGCCAGCTATCACTCCCACAGCAGATCAGAGATAGGCATGGGCATGACTGGTCACTAGCGCATTCCCAATGGACATTTGACTTATAGGTAGGGTCTTGGACCACATCATATATAGTTGTAGCCACAGGTTCTCTGAAATGAAACAAGGAAATGTTTCTAGACCTCCCAGTCCTTCAGCCTGACCGCTCAGCCATGCTCTCACACTGTGCAGCGATGATACAGAGCTGACTGTAATGAGATGACCGTGGAATGTCTTTGATTTTCTCCTATGAATACCTCTTTCTGGAATATTGGCCTGACCGAAGCTTCTAACAAACGCATGAGTCACTATGTTGTTTAGCTGGGTCAATAGATAATGGGTTCCCCTGTTTAGCAATTATATTATTGAAGAGGCTTTTGGTTATAGATTTTTCTCAGACCTATGATTTCCGTGAAAATATAGTAATGGAGAACAGCGTCTTCAAAAGAAAGTATTTTTCCCTGTTAGACTGTAACAAGCAGGAAGGAACAGGTCAAAAAGGCAATGTTTAAATATCTTTTGTTTTGCCTAAATCTACCATTTTTCTCATAGAGTTAAGTAGCTTTGACGTAGCCTTAATCCTGTGTGGCCTTTCAAGGTCTCCTGAGCCTGAGCTTTTAACTGCTTTTTGGACTTGTATTTGAGGAGTACCGACCAAAAAATTGTCAAGGTTTCAATTACCACAATACTCACACCACCAATCTAGCTGCATGATACTGAAAATAAGTTCTGAGAAGTCTTCATCTTGGTTTTCAGAGAATTTGCTGTTCAGGCCAGATGAAGACATTAATTTTTGGATTGTACAGACGAAAGCTGCATTTAGCTCTCAATTGTTCTTTAAATATCCACACGATAACTCCTTACCATATAGCAATATGAATTTTTTTGTATCATCACATGCACCAAAAGATTCACAAACTCAAAAGGTATAGGTATACTCCATCATCACTTTTGTCTCTCAGCAGGGTTCGCTTTATTTTATTTTCATTGGGTTGTTACTTGACTTCCCATGCAATCTTTTCTAATGCTCACCTCCCTATTCATGAACTGAATAGTTCCACTGCTGAAGTTAGTGTGCTCATACTGAGTGTAATTTTCTGCAGAAGTTTTCCTGGCTCTTCTGAGGTTTGTGTGCTCTCTGAGCCAACTGCTGGGCCAGAAGGCAGATGCTGGGATGCTGGGAAGCAGTCTATGCTGCTTCCCATAAGACCATCCCAGGAGTGTCATGCCAGTCTCCAAAGGTTGCCTGTAGGTCACGACCAGGCTGCAGTCTTGTGCCGTAGCAATGAAATGTTACCCAGCAGCCATCCTGCCAGGCATACCATTTATTAATCACAGGCCATATCTCCCAAACTGGAGCTTCACTGGAGCTATTTTCAAGCCACATATGGCTCAGCAATTTCAGCTCAGTGATTCTGAAGTAAGTGAGACACATTGCATAAGCCATGTGCACTAACATATGTGGGAGGAATTCTGAAATGGTGCATACATTAAATTTTGTTGTATTAGAGTGGTGCCTGTGATGAAATCTTGCCTGAGAATTTCTGATACTACAGGGTCTCCCTAATCTAGGTTTTGGATGCTAGATAATGCTTCATGCTAGCAGTTCAAATAAAAGTTTATCTGTTTTATAAACTTATATATTTTAAGCAGTATTTCCATTTTCTTGCCTATAGGATGGTTTTCCAGTCAGACAAAATGTTTTTTTTTTCTTTCAAACTCTGATCAAGATTTCAGTGACTAAAATTATGACAAAGCTTCCAAGAAATTGGTATGTCTGTTTAAGATTCAGATTTTTGCCTATAAATAGAATAAAGGATGACATTGAACATAATGAAGAGTGCACATATCGTCACATATTTAATATGGTAATGGTGCTGCAAATGGATAATTGAGGATCAGCAACATGAATCATTTAGAAATATGTTCTCGATTCTATGAATATTCTTATGGGCTCTTATAAAGTCAGTGCCAATTAACAGGGGCACCTGGGTTCCTGCATAAATGTGTTTGTAGGTATCTAGGACAAGATACCTACAACTTCTTCAGGTTAAATCTTCCTCCTTTAATGACTCCCTAAATGAGTCCCAGATTAGGAGATAAGCTGCTCCTTGTGGATAGCTGCACTGGGAAAGTATCTGCTATGATTTCTAGTAGTAAATCTGACTGACCAGCCATGGGAGTCTGATTTACTTGCTTATTTATTTACGAGTGCTGGACCTTTTGACTATATGCAGCTGAGGGAACTCAGCCTCTGTGAACATCAAGCTTAAATTAATACAGACAGTCTGAGCCTCACATTAGAAAGTTGAGTTTGTGTGTTCAGTTTCAGACTGAAAATACCTGCCTCAGTTCAGATCTCTCTACACTGTGTGTAGAGAGGTATGGGGAAACAAAGTATGTGTGCACTCTGCATAGAAATTTTACATTTTCTTTCTTCTCAGAAAATATTTATATGTCTGCCTGGGAGGCTAAGCCCAACATTCCTCTATGATTAAACAGTAAGAGCTCCTGTCGGCAAAGTTGTCAGATGTGTGTTAATATATGGTGCTCTGGTGGAGTTATTTAGGCTTTGCTACTTACTAAACTGTAAAGGATTTGTTTCTCACTGGTCAGATGTCATCTTTGATCCAGTAAGATTTAGCTTAAAGACCTTTTCCTCTGTTCTTTGGCAAGTAATCAAATCCAGCTTTCTTTCATAGTCTTCTGAGAAACATATCAAGATTATCAGGATTTCTAGTACCTCACATTTTTTCACTGTATTTATTGAACCCCATAGATTCCAACTTGTTCTGCAAAAATATATGAGCTGGAAATTCATGTTGCAAGTAAGAAAAAGTCAAATCAATTTAAACTAAAGTATGTATATTTTGGCAATTAGGCAGCATTCCCTGCTAACATGTCCATGGAAATTTTCCAAGGTTCTGGTTCTTGATCAAAAGCTGAATGTATTAAATGGGATAGGATACCATTTACAGTGCTACTTTGCTCAGAGATTTGGAAGAGGAGCTCAAAATGCCATACCTTTTCCTCTCCTATCTTGTCTCTTGATGCACTCTTGCTCTACCCCATAGCGTGTTTTGTTTTTCTTAAGGCAAAATGGAAAGTGGTGCGGTCTGTGGCAAATGTATTTGACCTTATTAGCTCTACAGTACTTGAGTCTCCTCCTACCCAGGAACACCCCAGTGAGATTGTCAAATTCCCCTTCTGCTCGCTGCCCTTCTTAAAGGGTTCAAATTCAAGGTCTCCATTTTAGCACATTTTAAGCAGCAGTTTTAGTTTCCACATGCTTTTTCCCTTGTGGGGGCTTGTCCTTTTACACTCTGATGTTTCATCTTCTGATATTAGAGGTGTAAACCATATATGGTCTGAATGTTTTGATTGTCCTTCCATAGGCCAAAATGTGATTGGAATTTATTAAAGTGACTTATTCTGTTCTTCCTGGAGGCCTTTGGAAAATCTGGCTGGCAGTTTGGAAAAGGGATCTGATCCAAAAGGCAGAAGTAAAAGAAACAGAGAAGTCTCTGTGGCTGTATGGAAACACACTGATTATCTTTACCCTCTGTCTATTCAGCAAAATCATTATATTACATGTAATATGGTTGGCAACACATTCATTGCCTTTACAGAGTCCACACAATCCTCTCTTCGGACCCATAAGTAGAAGGTGATGGGTACAACTACAGGAAAAGTGTAGAAAGCCAGTGTATTTCCTTGGCTGGCATTATATGTTTCTAGCTAATGGATGACTTACAATTGTTAGGAGGTGTAGCAAAGCTTATTTACAGCTCTATTGATTTTTGTTATCATGAGTGCCATTATTGCCTTCCCTAGCCTTAGATGAATGATCAGTAACTTAATAAATGAAAGCAGTGTACGTTCATGTTCAGAAAACGAAGAAAGCTAATGCAAGATGTATGACCACTGACAATTAAAATAAAGATTTTAAACATTTCTTATTAAAAAGACATATCCAGTTTGTGAGCCCCAGCTGTTGATGTGGATTCTGTAATTCAGTTAAGCAGCAGACAATAAAAACTGGTGTAAATAAATGAGGCAGGAGAGATCGGATGATACAAGCCTGAACTTGGGTGTCAGAGACCTGGGGTCTATTTCTAACTCTGCTGGCCATTTGATCTGATTCCAGGCTGTTTGAATCTTTCTCTCTTTGCACTTTTTGTCTGCCATATACAAGCCCTTTTGCAGCATAGTTTTCTTATTACGATTTTGAAAAAGTGATGAAATGGATCCCAGTTTCTGTCAGCATCAGTGGATGTTAAAACAATACAAAATTAAAAACCCACACCTATTACTCAAATTTATCTGACAACAGTAGATCAAGACTGAAAGATAAGAGTTCTACTACAATTAACAGATACATATTACATATGGCAACCCCTCTAATTAAGGTGGCACAATGTTCTTTAAATGTTTCCATTGAATCACTTATAAAAGGACTTGTCAGGAAGCTGATTCTCCCATCTGCAAAATGTTTCAGGACTGCAGTCGTTCTTTCATTTAGTGTTAGCATTGCACTGTTTTTCCAAAGGCATCCCCCCACAATGTCATCCAAATGTGTGTATCTTCCTTCCATCTGACATGAGCCACTAGTGCTCTGGTTAGAGACGGGGCTCCTTCTGGACAAGCTAACTTCTTAAAATTTTCCTAGTCTTAACTTCTGTTCAAATGAAAATTTTATTTGTAAAAACACAGGTTAAAAGAATCCAAAGCTGTTTCTGAGAAGGAGAAGAATGTAAGGAATAAACAAAATTAATCATTCTTAACCATAGAAATAGCATGATCAGAAAATAGTTACGGTAGAGTGGAAACGATTTTTTTAATTTTGAGTATAAAATATATTTACGTGATTGTTTATGTTTGATTAACAGCTAAGTTTGCAGAATAGGAAGATGATATCCCATAAGATGTACGGCATGAGGATAACTTATGTTGTGCCAAAGTACCTGGAAAATCACATACAAGCAACTTAGAGCATTTCTTGTCCTGAATTGGCAGGTTTCCTCCATGAAGTGACAAGCAAATAATAGTCTTTAAGATGGATACATAGGAAACACTTTTATCTCTCTTTTTTCTCATTCCTGCTGTGGAATACTTTATTTCAAAGTCTTACAATGGACCTTGCACATTTTGGGGCTAACTTTGGCTGTGGAGCGTAGAACCTGTTACACTTCTCCACTCAGTCATTCGAACCTGTGGGAAGCAGTCACAGATTCTTCTTTCCAGACGACATAGCATATTTCATTCCAGGTGCCTCTAGCTGGTCATGAAATCTTAAAAGGAGATGGAGACTTTTAATGCTATGCTTTCCAAAATGATTTTTAAGTTTGTGCCTCCACATATGACAAGGACTGATAGCAGTAAGCACCCAAAAATACTTAATGTATCTTTCAGAAATACGCATGGGATAGATTTCTTGGATTCACAGTTGGATTTGGCAACTTTTCAGTTTTTATTTCAATTAGTGAAGCCCTTTTTCTCCTCCAGCCCTTATAAAAGTGTAGTATTTATCCTTACGTTTTTCTGTATGAGAAGCCAGAGCCACGAGAGCAGTCTTGCCCACGATGACACAGCAAATGCAAATCTGAGACTCAACCCCAAGCCTGCCTCCGTTCCGTAGATGGTTGTAACTATTAAAATATGAGTTAACTAATGTTGCTGAAACAGCAGTGTTATCCATGACTAAGTAGCAGAGTAGGAGAGTGGAAAATGAAGGTCCAGCATAACGATGCAATGAAAGGCAGTAAGTCCCTACCCAGATGATGTGTTTTTTTAAATCTGAGTTGTAGGCAGGTCTTCTGTCAGTAAAGCACATGCTTAGGGTTATGTGGTGCAGTACATTTGGGTGCTTGTGAACTGTCACACTCAGAAATGTCTGTTGGCTTCTTCCAAAAAGTGCAACATTCTGAAAAATCGCAGGATACCAAGTACCATCAAGATATAACACAAAATTGGGTCAGCTTAGGGCACAAGTACACAGCATCAAAAATGCCCTGTAAATAGGCAATACTTGATCACAAAATGGTGTCAGCAATTAAGACAGACTTTTGTATTCTTTTCTTCCTTCCAAGCTGATTGAAAGGGAAAAGATGAAAAACATTTTGAAAGAAATGGGAATCCAACATTAAACTCAGGCTGCCTGGTATTACCACTTTGAGGCCAGCTTTACTCAGGTACAACTTTTGAATGCAAGTTCACAGAAGAGCTCTGGAAAAAAAAAAAGCTAAGTCAGGAAAAAGCATGGGAAGATCAATGCTTTAGTTCTCCAAAAGTCTTCATTTAGTATTTTGCTGAAGAGGACAAGGCTTTGTTTTGGTCTTTCCCTTGCATGTTTTAATTTAAGTATTGCTTGTAAATATTCTTTGCCACCAATTCAGAGCTCTAGGAAATATGTCCAACACTAGGTTATTGCTGTCTAGGCTATTTTACTAAAAGATCATGCACAAAAATTTGTACTGGGTGCTAGGATGTGATAAAATCAATTCCCAGTTATGGACAACAAATAGTACAGGAGGATGCTTATAGCACTTTTTTATAGAAACCATTAAATCAGATATCTACGCAGTTTCTCATTGGAGGCTATTCAGAATTGTACTGACTCACAAATGGATTATGCAATAAAGTATGGGATAGTATAAAAATGACAAAACAGTAGATTGAACTGAGACAAAACTATACCTTTGTTCTTTTGGGAGCAATAGGGGTTTGGGGTTTTGAAGTCTTTTGTGTCTGTTCCTTCTTGGAATTGAAAAAAATTTAGGGTGGATCTGGGAAAATTATAAAGTTGTTACAGTCAACTTAACAAAAAAAAAAAAAAAAGTAACTGGTACATATGTCAATGAATGCCTTGAATGGTCTCTGTAATTAGCTATTGCTTGCCGAGGGCAATCACTCTCCAGGTTATTGATTTCTGAGCTCTCTGGAGAGAGGCTGTGCCCAAAGCACTGTTGTTGCAGTAAAGAGACACCCTGGGAACTTGTGGATTGCCCGGGAATCTGCTCTGACCTGCTGCTTCTGAACATCACTGACTGCCTCTTCCTTCCTCCTCTTGGCTTCTTATCTTGCCTTCTGCAGGCCTTAAGAGAGATCCTGTTGCTGCCTCCCCTTGCTTATCCTGGCTCTGGTCCTTTTTTTGGATCTTCTTTCCCATTTGAACTTCTGTGAAGAGCAGGTTTTGGTCTGATTCCTGACTTGTTCCTCAAGTGTTCCTCAACTTGGTTTATATATTGTGCTTATGGACCCCAACAGCCTCTCTTTTTCATGGAGATAGTCACTCTTTTTCCCCAGATCTACCCTAAGCTTATTAATCTTTCTGCATTTTTTTCCCCACTTGTTCATCTGCAGCTGGGACAGTATCCCCAACCTAATACTTCAGCAGGCATCAAGCCAGGCAGGCTGTGGGTTTCTCCATCTCCTACTGCACAGAAAACGCATCAGTATGACATGAGAGTGCATAGTCTGATTACAGCACAGTTAATTCAAATCAGTAATACACTTAATATTTCTTTTCCCATATACGATACTCAAACCTCCAGCCAGTAGCAGAAATCAGATGGCAGTGGTAGTGTGATGGAAGTGTTTCACTTTGCTACGACTTCCATGTTGCATTAGTACAAAATGTTGAATGATCATTCTACCTCATTTCCAGAGATGCCTGTAAACACAGACCTGGCATGCAATTTTATATTTGAAGATGTTCCCATGAACACTGCGTACAAGAAGATGCCTTCAGCACATTCATGGTGGAAAGGAGGTTATGTATGTTCTGTGTCTGATTGATTCTGCACTCTTGCTTAGATCTCTTTTGGCTGTTACACATAGTTTGCAGACTTCATGCTCCAAACCAGAAGCAGGCAAAGTCCCAAGGAAATATGTACGCTTTTGTTCCAGTGAAGTAACCTACGTACTTTTTAGGGCTTACAGAATGCAAATACGAAACCTAAAAGGCTGCCAAAGATGCTAGGGAAGGTCGGGTCTGTTAATATAATGTAAATCTACTTTTTAAAAAGAGTAATTAACAGAAGCAAAACTGGAAATCAGAAAAGTGGTGTGAGGAAAAGTATGTATTTCCCCTATGTATTAGAGGGAGCCTTATAGACACGCAGGAGAATCTGCCTAATGATACTTTCTTTTCACTCTAAGTAGTAGAATTTAAGGGTAGTACTTTAAAAAAATCAATGTTATTCTAACCTCATTTACCAGCAATATAGTCTGTTCTGCACTTTGTGCATGGATTCTGGTCCCACTGAATGTTATAAAAACATACCTGAGGGAAGTGTCTGGAATTTGCTTGTGAGATACTTTTTTCTTATTGGCTTTAGAAGCACCAGAAACATGTTTAATTTGAACAGGTTGATGATGATAAGAGTTAACTGGCCAAACACTTGTAATGGAGACTTGTCGCCAGGTGAGCACTTAACAGCCTCACAGTGCCCTAGTGTTACACAAACTGGTAACCATCCTAAAGTAATTGCTCGTGGCTGTATTTTCCTTTCCCGGCTCGTGATGAAGAGGCACCCCTTTCCTCAGCAGCAACTATGCTGCAGCACCAGCACCTGCCTGCTCCTCCTCCTCCTGCCTCTGCCCCCTGGTTCCTGCTGCGGCTGTTGGCTGTGAGGTGACCTGGACCATGGACTTCGTTTTTATTACCTGCACCCCCATCCCCTTTGCTGGGCGGCTGACTATGGCAGTGGCAGGGAGGCTACGGGGAAGTGGACAGCACATCCCGCCCTAGAGAGGTGCTAAAGAGGAAAAACTGCTTTTACCGGCAAAAACAATGCTGCTGCCAAATAGCTGGCTGCAGTTTATGAATACTAGGGCAGAAAGTCTTGCCCTGTGCGAGAAGGTAAGATTAGGCTCTAATTAAATAACTGCAGGGGAATCATTGCAGTAGTCAATGTGCAACACCCATGAGAGGAAAAATCAAGTTAGGACGGAAAGGTTTTATTGAGGCAATGGAGACCATATCTGACATGCTACTTAGACTGATCCTGCTATGCAGGAGCCAGAGAAATTAGTTTTAACATGAGAAGCATTGTGGGATCGGGTGCGGGACTGGCTGAAACTTGTGCCTCCTCTTTTCTGGTAGATTGCCCTGTTTGAAAATGCCATAGTAACTGAAATTACAACCAAATGAGTCCTTATCATGGACAAACTAAATATTCAGGGACATGCAGATTGTGATTCAGGAGGTTGGTGGGTAGGGCATTCAGCTGGGAGGCGGACACACGTGTTTGAGGTTTTGCTCTAGGAAACATTTATATCCTTGACTTGTTATATAACTAAATCTTTGGATCTTATATTTTGCAAGGAAGAAACTTTCAAGCTCGTCCAAGCTGATAATTTCTTTTTTTTTCCAATGCATAACATAAAAACCATTAATATGTAGTGCCCTAACTGCATATCTCAGCCATTGATTTTAGATCACAGCAGATCTTGTTTACATTGTCAGTCCATTTCATGTCCTGAAGCAAGGTTCAGAAAATGAAAACCTTTCAATAAAATAAATTATGAAAAATTTAAAATTGCAAAACAAATCTTGAGTTTCTGAAAGCTTTCAGAACTAAAATTATAAAATGTCTGCAATTCTTTTTCAAGATACATTTAAGAAAACCTCTGTGCAAAAGCAGTATTTTTAACCTTAAAAATTGAATTTTAAGTGGGCAGTAGTTACTTATGTTCTATCTACTGCTCTAAAAGGCAGTAACAAAACCCAATCAAGAATTTTAATTTTTAATTTAGTATTATTAAAAAGGGAAGTAGCATCATTGAGCTTGTTATACTTGTCTAATTGGTCTAGGCTGGGTATGTGTGAGACAATCCACTCAGAGCAGCCTCAGTGATGATCAGATCCTACCCCACAGTGCCCATGGCAGTGCCCTGTGGCTGGGCTGTTGCAGGGAGGAAGCCTCCTGTTTTGTTGCTACACATGATCATGGTCCATGCCATGTGGCCTTTCTAATAGGGGAGCTGCTTGAATTGCATTGAATCTCTCTCATAAATCAGTGAATGAAGAAAATGTTTACACCATTATCTGTTTAACTGGTCTCATTTAGTTTTCTCCTAGACTTCTAAATGAAATGTTATTAAAATTAATGCAATTAATTTATCTTCCAGCCATTTAAAATCAGCTGCTTACCTAAAGAGTATAGGAATATAAGTGCTCTTTCATGAGAGCATGGCTCAGGGTTTCATTTGGACTTAAATCAAATTAAGAGTGTAATTAGCACTGATAACAAAGTATGTGTTCCTCAGAAACTAAGAGAAGGCTTTTGTTGTCCATCTTCTGTTCATATCAACAACCTGAGCCCTCTTAAAACTCCCTTTGTATGGCCTGTATCTTCTCAGGTTGTATCTGCACAGGTCTGGGTATGCTACCTTTGATGCCATTGCTGTGTTACACTGGCTCTTGAGGCTATTATTCAGGATGTGTAGTTTCAGGATGTAGTTTCATGGATGGTTCAGGTGTATCGGGTTCCTGCGCCGTTTGCACTGCTGTCATGTTGCCTCACACTGGATGAGCTGTGTTCCTCATGTCAATCACATGTTAATGACAGGGCACTGTGACAGCTGCTGTTTGTAAAAATAATATGAGACCTGAGTTCAATGTGAGTTCAGCGTCTGTACTTACATACTAGGAGAAAACAGTTCCTGGAGGAAAAAATGGAGCCCTCTCAACTAATTGCTGGGTGATATTCTTTTTAGCTTCTGTTATTCAGGAGATCAGACTAGGTGAGGAGAGTGGGGTCTTCAGGTCGTAAAATATATGTCTGTAGCAAGGCTAATGAGTAATCAGTGGCTTTTATGGAATGGTAAATTCTAAGTTTTATTTTTAAATTATGATATCACTAGGTTTAAAGTGTGATGGAAGTAGGGTCCATTAAATATATGAATTAAGGTACAGATAGAAATGGTACCATGCATATCATAATAAGGAGAAGTCCTCCTGCTACCAGTTGGTGTGTACAAGTGCTAGCAGACTGCTGCAAATTCCACCTGGTTCGCAGGCGTGCAGTGTATCAGGGAAAAGAGAGGTTGGTTCTGGTGACTCTCAACAAAGGCAAAGAGGCCCCTATCATGTCTGGAGGCAGAGGAGAGAACAAGGGCACAGTCTGAATGCTCCTGAGGGAAAAACTGAAGAGAAACAAGCCTGGAGGGATGGTTAGAACGGGTGAGCTTGCTGATGCTCCCCTGTCACTATAGCCATCCCTTTGTGCTCAGTATGTTCAGATGGTACATGATGTGTGGAGGGAAGTCATCAAAGATGTGCATGTACCCAAAATCCCATTGCTTTCCTGGGAGCCGTGCAAAGAGAAAGATGGCAGGTTTTGTTTTCTTTAGACACTGTAATGATTTGTTCTTTGAAATGCATGTGTAAATTATGAGTGACTTTAATTATTTTAAAGATGGGCATGACTATGCATGACTCAGTTTTGCAGTGCTTCAGAGAGGAAGTTTTCCTTTGTCTTCAAGGTACTATCAATGCCCGTTATGTTGCCAGTGAGGTACTGTAACTTAAGTCAGAAAAAGAATATGATTAAGCTATGGTGAGGCTGGGCAGAGGAGAGAGAAATCAGCCTTCATCTACAGCAATTCCCGAATTGCCATGAGACTCTTGGTTATATAACAATTGAATTGTCTGAGATTTCATCTATAAAGTGCAGCCTCATCATTATGTATTAAGAAATCTCTTGCATCCACTTTATTTATTCTTTGATATTTGTTCTTGAATCACTGAAACAGTCAGCAGTAGGTAATAGACAATTAAAGGGAGAATTGCACTACCAAACACTGTGTAGTGATTACTCATTCCAGTAAAAGATTTTCTTTCCCTGATATATTTGTATTAGACAGTACAAATACATTTAACTTTTAGGAGAACGTCACAGATGAACAGTACATTTCCAAGATATTCTGTGAAATTAATCTTTCTCTCAAAACTGTTTACAGTTTTATAGGTGAACTGTGAACCATCTTCTCTGAATTTGTTCATAAACTTCTGTAGGCACTTACTCCAATACCTCTCAAATGCCTTATATTTTGAGGGTTGTTGCTCATTTTATCTCTAAAGTTGCCCATGTTCCACCAAACCTAGTATCCCTCTAGTATCCCTCTAGTATCCCAAGTATCTTCTCTGTTATTGAAAACTTTGCACGATAATTAAAAGATGTCGAAGTTCATGTAGACAAAGCTATTTATACAGAAAGTATGAATTCTCCAGCTTTCATCACTTCCTGCACTCTGTTTTATGTCACACAGTGCCTAAACTGCAGGAGGGATGTGTTCAGTCCTGTGCCCCATAGCCTTAACCCCCAGTCATACAGACCTGCTGGAGCACAGCGTGACTGTCCCCATCCCACCCACGTCCTCAGCCTTGGGCTGACATACAGCCAAGGTGCACAGCCAGAGCCAGGAGATGGAAAGTGCTCCTGGGCTCAGAGTTCAGCTGGACCTATGATGTCCTAGATTAAATTTTTTGATGTGAGATTTTAATACTTGTCACTGCAGATTTCTGTCTGAAGTTAAGTGCTTTTCCCAGTGTCTACTGCTGTCATTTTATTTTTCGCATGTGCACAACTGGCCAAACCAAACCATGACAATCTTGGCAATGTTCAGTGTGTTTAGAGCCTCCCTGGCCAGCAGATCATCCGCTGTGCAGATAATCATAACATGCACCTGGCCACGTAGCTGACACAGATTGTCCTGAAAGCCCAGCTGTGGGTGCTGGCTATGCATTGGCCATGGCCAGCAGCAATTTAGGAGGGACCAGAGGTAATGCAGTCTATCAAAAATCTGTTATCTGAATAATAGGCTTTCAACACAGAAGCAGGTTGGGACCTATTCTGTCTGCTGGCAAGATGCTACTGTGCCACTAAGAAGTTATGGCATAGCTAAACTGATCATCAAGGATCCTGGGATTTGAGATGACCTGGAAGGAGAGAGGAGGGGAAGAAAGCTACAATAGGAAGTCAGGGGTGTGTTGGTCCTCGAGCTGAAAAACCTTTATGGTGAACGTGTAGCAGAGTGATGTTGCTCAGTGAAGACAGCACAGAGTTAGGATTTGGGTCACACAGTCTCTGAGCAGCATGGTTGCACACAACTGCACCTTGAGCATAACACAAGTGGACCTTGACTGGTGTTGTGGTGGCCAATAGCAGATGAGGCAAATATCAGAAGGGTGTGAGTGTTAGATCCCTCAGCAGATTAGTAAACTTGACATTTGAAGTATTTCTCGTCTTGGTTTTGGCAGCCAATTTTATCAGGTGGTCATAGAAAGTCAGCCTTATCAAGGCAAGTGCTGAGATGCACTCTCTGTGGATTGTGAACCAGCTGTTGGCCTGACAGGGAAGCAGTCATATACACCAAGTGTGACTGGGAAGATGATTTGAAAGTGAAAAGCACACACAACTGATTTAAAAGCATTCAGCAGAGCAAGCACCGTTTATGATTGTATGGGATATAGCTGCTCAGTCAGCATCAAAGAGGCAGTAAGTTCTCAAAGACTGAGAATAGGTACCTAAAAATGAGTGCCTGAGCAGGGATCATCATCTTAAAAAAAACGGTAGCGGCATTTCAGATGGATCAGGGAGGTAAAAGTTACAAACAGCAGATGCTGAAGAAGATGACTGAGCTGAAATTTCTAAGCACGAGCTTTGTGGACTAGCGCACTTAAACACATCAGCATGTAAAACTTTCCACAGTGTAGCCAGCAATGTGGGAATATTCTAGAGTTTCCTGAGCAGATTGCTGGGCCTCACCAACTTACTTGACACAGGCATTTACTGTCCAAAGTTGCATTTGTAGCTCAGGTTCCTACCCTCAAGAGAGAAATTGCAGGAATCTAGGTTCAGTGCTTACGCATCCGGTGTTGGCAGTGAAGGTGGAATGGAGAGCAACTAGCAAACTTGCTACCCAGCCTTTCTTAGCAATCATTAAAGTGTCAGTTCTCGCTATTTTTTTCATAGCTGCAGGCAGGAACGTTGCTGCTAATTTTCAGCTCCCTGCTAACACTTAAATTAAGACTCTAGAGAGACTTGGTTGGGTTTTTTAGCGCCTGAGTAGTCATTTGACAACTTGCGAAGTAGCAGATGAATACTGGTGAGGTTGAGAACTAGGTGTTGTCCAAGGGTAAATATGTGTGGCAGGGAGGCAGGGAAAATTCACAACAAAAATAGGCTGTACTGACCTGGGAATGAGGATACTTGAAATAGAATTGCTGCAGGCAAGCCTGTTCTCAGAGTATAGAGACCAAAACAAGCTTCCTTGCCTTGCTGATGGGCTTGGAAGACCCTAATATGACCTTGGAAGAGTAGTACGTTTAAAAAACAAGGGTCAAGAGACAAGGGTCTAGGTTGGGGACTTGAACAGAAGCCAGGATAGGGTTCAAACTGTGGATTTTAACCTGGCATAACATGCAGCATGAATGCCACAATGGTATGCAAGAGTCAGACAGAGGAAAGCAGGTCTTTAGTTGTTCCACATAGCTGTTTTGAGCATGAATTATCAGTGTGAGGACATCACACATGTTTGTGCCCATGCTGAAAGCTGTCGTGTTGCACTGTTAAAACGTTCTCTATTATGGGAAAGAAAGATTTGCTGAACCTGATGTTCCAGAAGCTGTGGTAAGCAACAAGCAGTAACACAGGCTGGTGGTACCAGGAAGCTAGCTAATTTCTGCATGGTTTTAATATTAAGATCTTCCACTGATACTGCAGCTTTGCACACACAAATTTCAGTGAACTTCGGATAAAGTCATAAATGAGGTGACAGATGATCAGAACTTTGCAAGGGCCAAATAATGTGATAAATTTGCATATGCTTGATAAATTTGCATATGTTTATTCACTGTTATATGGTAGTTTTATATGATTTTTTTTTCATTTACTCTAACAGACACATATTTTTATCTTATTGAAAACCACAATGAAAATCCATGATGTAAATTTGTGTAAACAGTTTAAAATATTGAGAAACTCATTAAATAAAGGCTGATCCAAATCTGTGATACTAACAGCTCTGTATGTAATTGTAGGGATGTTATTAAGAATTTCTAAATCAGAAGCCAAAAAAGTGATCTGTGTGTAAATCTAGAGATTTCCACTGCTTTTCTAAATATTTGAGATTTAAGTAAATATTAAGTATCTAAAGGAAGGAATCATCAGAAAAGTAGCACCTCGGTCTCTGCAGTCTGGAATTTTAAAATTTATCCAATAGATACCTGGAGAACTTGAGTCAGGTATTGCCTTGTCTTGGGCAGAGAGGAACATCATTTTAGTACTCTCTTACAACATTTGCATAATGCAAAATGTGAAACATTGAACTAAGAGGCATGGCTCATTTTATTTAAATGAAGACCTAGATTGTTTAATCATTACTGCCTGCCAAAATAATTGATAAATTACTAAGCAGTCTCTGACAGGGAATGATACTTTTTAAAAAAGCACTTATTTTGAATTATTGTAAGCTGTTTCCATTTTATTCCTTTTCTAAATGAAATTGCACTTACTTACCCCAAAGCTGAACATAGGCTCTAAGCTCAAATATTTAAGAGCACTGGGGAGAAACTTAGGGTAATACTGTATCTTTCTTAACCTGTAATCCATGATTTCAGTGTTTCTTGGCTCATCCCTGTGTGTTACAAATAGAAGCACTGTTCTAAAGCAAGTTGGTTTATAAATTTGACTCAAATACCCACTTGGCGCCCTGTTTTCCTGGTGATACAGTCCCCTTTGGCCTCTTTTGCAGCTCCTAATGCTCCCTTGCAGGGCTAGTGTGACAGCTGCAAAAACAGATGCCAAACTCTGTATGATACCATATTTTTCTGTGTATAATCCTTAAGTAGTTTGCGTTAAACAAAGCGACTCTGCCACTGCACAGCCAGGCCATTTCCTCTGTGATTCAGCAGTAAAAGAAAGTTATTTAAATTTATGGGTGATATGATGGGAAGTTTACCTCTTTGCTCTTAATACCTCTGTTTCTAATATTGCAGCAGGTGCTTTCTCTTCCCCAGTAAGCTCCTGTCTCTGCTTCTCATTTGTTTGGATAATAAAAATATGTCCCAGTACTTCACTGGTACTTAGCTGGTTTATAACTGGCTTATTGGAAGTACATATGATATACACAAAACATTATTTCTATTATGAACTTCAGTTGGTTCCCTGAAGGTCTCTCTGTAAGCAGCATTTCCAAATGTATAGGCACTTCAGAGCTGAAGTGGGGTCATACCGTGTGAGAATCATTTTTGCTTACTTTGGTTTATACCATAATTTTTTTTTCTCACTGTACTCAGTAAAGTATTTAGGCGATACCCATTAGCATAAATAGGAGTTACATAGCAGTATATCACAGTTAAGCAGTACTTACCGAGGCTTTTATATCTACAGTACTTAAAGCATCACTGTTTTTATACTACTTTTTTCCAAAGTATAAAAGTGATTATTATTTCTATGTATTGTTATTTAAGCCTGTTTTTTCAATAAAAAAAAAAGCTTTTCCTATTAACTCACCATTTTCAGCAGCTATTTACAGATTAAATATTTCCAGGCTTTTTTCTTCTTAAAACATAAATTGGAACAGAGTTCTTAAACTTTTCAACTTGGCAAAGTCTTAATCAATTTTTTATGATTTCTTTCCACTTACTGTAAATGTAAGAACAAAGAATATATCCATAGTAACAAGAAGGATATGTAAGCTTATGTTCATGTGTCTGTTTGGAGAGGTTAACAGATTATTTGACCTTGAATGGCTAGGGTATGCGTGTAGAATTGGAAAACAGCATTCTTTCTGCTTTATAATATAATAAAATTTACAGTACTTCATGTCTCCCTGATTTCTTTTCACTGTCCTTCTGCATTTGTGACCCTTTGGTTCAGAAACAGTGCCCTAAATCCTCATTAAAGTATCCTTTGTATCGAATTGTACTAGAATGCCGAGGGACAAATCACATGGAACATAAAGGAGCTAAAGTGAAGAACAGTTTGGATTTAGACATTTTGCAGTGTTCTTGGCAAGATGTCTTACTGAGTAACACTTTAATGGCATAGCTCTGCATGCTTTCACAATTACATTCACTACCAAATGAGAAGGATGAAACTCTGAAGTCTACCGAGAGGTTACTGTAGAAGAGATAGATTGAAGATATGCTTACTCTTTGCATTTTAGGGCAGATGTCAACGCATAACTAGAGAGGAGAAAATCATACATCCATATTGGTCTCTTGCTTAGACCTATATGATGAGATTTAAGGAAAGATGAGTTTGTTAGCTTAATTCCAAGACCAAGTTTATATGGTCATGGCCTCTTTTTTCTGCCTTGAAGTATGGGCAAAACAAGCTGATGTCTGCTCGCAGCACGGGCAGAAACAAGCTTATATCTGTCCACGAAGTGTGTGAGCTGAACATGTTCACAAAATTCTATCGACCTGTTGAGGCACACTGGGTGAAGCACATCTTGTGGTTTCTGTGTCAGTGCTGAACTCTACCTGCTTGGCTGTAGCGCTCGACTGAATTACAGCATCCTTTATTGTAAGCCATGGAGCAAACTCTAATACCCGAAAGCAGCTGTACAGATCTCTAGGTCTAAAGTCAGGAATCTCCTTTAGCTCAGGTTTATAGTGTGGCTGCTGAGACATATTGTGCTTTCTTTGAACATCAGTTTACTCCAAGGATCTCCATGAATGCACTTTTTCTGCATAACCTAGGTGTAAAAAATTCTTGGCATTACTCACATATGTGTTTAGCAATGTTGTGGCCAGTGAATGTACCTTTTCAATCCCCAGCTTCCCCATTTGTAAAACAGTTTTAATGATATGTATCCACTTCAGAGGCCAAAGTACAAATTCCTAATGCTACATTTATGCAAAGTATTATTAAGATGACCATCTGGCAAAGGACAGATTCTGGCTTGCAGCCCTTTGTTCTTTCATCTAGCCATTCTGTTACTATTTTTTAATATCTCTGGGTTCCAGACAGGTCTGCAAGCCCAGCAAACCTTTTAACACCTCTGAAAGCTTGGGATAAGCTAAAGAATTCACAGCAACTCTTGCAGCACACAGGGGAAACAGGGAACAAGAATCCCAAATTCTCTAAAATAGCAGAGATTTTGTTCCTGCTATCCCCAAGTATTCCCCACAGGAGCAGATGACAGTTCATGGATCATTGAGACTCGTTCTTGCAAACACAGCCAACCATGTAATAGATGTAATAGTCCAGAAGAGACCAGACGAAAAGCCAGCTTGTGTCTGCTATACCAGCCGCCACAAAATACTTTCCTTCCCAACATTCCTGTATGTAAGGTAAAAATCTCCCAAAATTACACAGTGTCACGTGAAGAGAGTGTAACACAGATATCCTGCATCCCCATAATACTATGGGCTTTGTGAAAGTGCCATGCCATTCCTGGGAAGTAGGCTGTGCCCGTGGTACAGAGGGAGGCAGGTTCTTCCACCCTCACTGCCTCTCAAGGGATAATGGTCCACAGCTTGACCTCTACTTCTTCCTCCCCTCAAATCTGGTCAGAAGTGTTTTACCTCTAAACACACAGACAAGTCAGAAAAACCAGGAAAGCAAGAGTTTTCTCAGCTCTGCCAGGTAACCTGCACTTGCTGCCCCAAAACCCCAGCATCCTGCCTCAGCTGCGGCCACATCTTCAAAGGATGATTGCCTGCATCCAGCAGGGAGGGGAAGAGAGTGCAGTTCTTTCTCCCTTAGTTCCTGCAGTCAAAGCCCTGAGTCAGAGGAAGGCAGGTCTGAAGTGTAATTTCAAAGCAGCTTGATTATGACTTTGCATTAGTGCCTGTCATAGAAGATGATGCATATACTCCTACTGTAACACTTGTTTTTGCAAGTGAGAACTAGGCATAATGGGAGATGAGATGTTCAAAAATGGAGCAGCAGAATAAACTGAAATTAGGAATTTGCCTAGCCACTGTTCTTGCAGGAATTACAGGGAGAAGGAAGTGGCTGAGCTGCTGATAAAAACGTAGCTTCATGCTAGAGTCAACTACTTACCTACAGCCCTGGAGTGTAACAAATACTACGCTTCTCTTAAAAAAAATATTAGGGGTGACCTGAGGAGCATAAAGCACTGACCTTAAATTAGGATCAGGAACATTAGTTGAAAAAAGCTAGCTAGAGCCTATAAAACATTAAACTAAGCATGATACAATAGATGCAAAGCAGTCCGACTTCTGTGAAGAAAAAAATCTAATCTTACTAATCTCATAGAATTTAAATCTGTCATTAAAATAGCAGAAAGCATTTTGTCAGCCAGTTCTTTATCTAGATTTTTGAAAAGACTTCACCAAAAGTCTCTAACAGGATGCCATGTCTGGCATTTGGCATAGTAGGAGGCTGTCTAGGGCAGGAGGCCATTTGGAGCAGCAGATGACTTTGCCAATGATAAAAAGACAGCCTAGATCAACTGTTCCAGTAAAAGGTGCCTCCCTTTGCAGTTCTGCTCCTGCTCCCCTTCCCAGCCCCTGTGTGAGGCCCAAGGCAATGGCTGGGGGCTGGCACAGGAGAAGGGTACAGGACTCCTTCGACGTCAGGCTGGAGTCAGCAGAGAGATGTCAGCAGTTTCTCTGAGTAGGGTGAGGGTAAGTACTACCAGAGGGATAAGCAACAAGGAGCACACGGAGAGGGGTTGCTGAGGAGGAGCCAAAAGAAGCCCTTCACATACCTGCGTGAAACTTCAGTGGTCTTTCCTAGCATCCATGTGTCCTGTAACCCAAATTAGCCTTTTCCTGATTTCCTTCCTCCCCACAGACCTTCAAAACCCCACTGACTCTTTTCAGGCTTCTTAGGAACCGGCTCTGCCATCACAATGCTACTGCACCAGGAAAGAGGACAAATTCAGCTGTCTGTGTGATCTTGATATGGCTTTGCAGAGGTATTTAAGGAAATTAAGCATTCAAGGTAGGCAGGCCCAAAATAAAACAGTGTTATAGACTCTAAACTGACTTAGGGAAAAAAAGAGGAGCTATAGATGGCTTATGGTCAGTATGGAAGTAGGTTAATTACCAGCTTTCTCCAGGGCATTGTATAAGGACTGATGATCCACATATGCATTAATGACCTAAGAGTGAAATGAGATGTGGTAAGATCTGAAAATACTAAGTATTAAATTAATCCCAAACAAAAGACAGTGAAACTCTGTCTTCTTTCGTAACTTAACTAAGGTCAACACCAAATGTGAGATAAAGGGAACTAGTATGTAGTGTTAGGATTTTTTTCCTGCATTAATTTATTAGTCTATCTTAAATCTGTACCAAACATCATAATGGCTTCTCAAATGAGATCATGTTAGTATACATTGCAAAGACAGTGGAAGCAGCTGTCAGCTTAAAAGACCCTGTTCCTCATTTTCAAGATGCTGAAAATTTTGTTTTACCAATGGAGAGTTAAAGTTGAAAGGAAATCTGAAAAGCTGTAAGAGGTCAGCATGTGTGAGCAGCTGTCTGTAGAGACAAGCTGGCATAGAAAGCCCAGCAGAACTGGGCCTTTTTGTTCCAGAAATGTGCAAAATTAAATATGCACACAATATGGTTTTGATATTCTCCTCCTGAAAAACTTGTTTCTAAAGGTTTTCTAAATAACTTCATTGAAGGGATGATCTTCAGTCTTTGTCTCCCACTCTCCTTGTTCCAGAGGGAGCAGGAAAAAAAATCTTGAGCCTATTGCACTCCAGTATGTGTCAAGAAGATCACAAATGCTCTACAGAAGGCTACTGCCTGGCTCTGAGTGTTTTTCCTTTGGGTAAAGGCACAACGACATGAAGACTAAAACCCTGGCAAGATGCAGTCAGGGACAGGGGACAGTAATGAGGTTCAGTTGGTTGGGTAAATACAGCACTTAATCGGAAGATTTGTGGCAGTTGAAATTCATCACGGACTTGTACAAAATAATGTGCTTTGGAAGAGAAGATTGTACCAGGTCACTCAAGTGTGTGAGTTCTTCACTTTTTTAGCAAATTATGTCCTCATTAGCTGCCACAGAAGCTTCTGAATTTTGTTTGCAAAGTACTTCAACCTTCAAGATTCAACATGTCAAGAAAACTGACTTGCCTGCACACATGGATTTTACTCTGAAGTAGGAAGGGTTTGTCATTGGATTCTGGTCAAGGCAGACAGATTAGACAGTCTAACCAGCATGACAGTCAGTATATGCTCTGTGTGCAACAGCTGGGCACTCTAGCAGTTTAAATATTTGTATCATACAAAGAAATGAAACAAGAAACCAAAATGTGCATCAGTGAAATGAAATACCCATGCTCATAATTCCAGAACAAACAATATTTTAATAAAATTTGGTTCAGTTATAATTATTCTCACACAAGTTTTCTATCTATCTGGAACATGCAAGGCAAATGAAACTTCTAACAAAAAAGATAAAACACCTGGAAGCTAATAAAATTATCTAAGCATCTTTAAAAATACTTCTCTGAGGAGAAGAACCTAAAAGTATAATCTAGAATGAATTGAAGAACTTGGTGAATAGACTGGTGAATCTGAATTGTAAAGCTAACTGCTGATGCCACTAAGATCTGAACACACAAAAAAGCATACATGACATGGACAAGTGCAAAAACCAGCAGGATAGCTGGATTTCTCATGCTCTTCCTGTAAATCAGACATGGAAGATTGACCCTGATAACGTTTTTTCCACCCCACCAAGCCAGAACAGTTTAACTACTCCCTTAGAATTGATGGCAATAGTTGAAAATATGAACCTGACATTTTAAATAGAAAAGGCAGCTGCCAAACACATCCCTTTACTGTATTTTCTTGCTTGCAGGTGAAGTGCCTAAGCTCCAGGGTTATAACAGAACAAAACAGAGGTACACTAATTCAAACAATATTTTTATTACTGCTACCTGAATTTTCAGTCTGACTGTGTATTGCTTGGAGGAGGTTGAGGGGTGCAAGGGAGCACTACTCCAGCAAAGCCCTTAATCCACTGCCTTTATAGCTGAAATATTTCCATTATAAACTGAAAAATATAAAACTGAAGTTGGTCCTTTGAATGATTCATTTAAATTCTTTATATCCATCTAACCTATTCACTGCAATAGACATTTACGTGGACTGGAAGACTAATCAGGTGACTTTCAATGAAATCACATAATTGTAATGGTATTTGAATGAAAATTCAGGATATTAATAGTGGTTACAAACTAGGAATACATACATTAAAAGGTCACAGATTGATTCCCCATTGAGATGTAAAGTTCCTGGATATATGCTAATGATTGCCAAAATAGAACTTTTGTTTAATTTGGGCTTAGTAGTGTCATCTTAGGACCTGGTGATACAGAAAGTATGAAGAAGAGGAGAAGGCAAGCTTGCACTCAAGAGAAATAATTCAGAAGTATAAAAATAAGTGTAAAATAGGAGAGAAGTTTTGAATCTGGGATGTAATTCTACTTTCACCCTGCTTTATGCAAATGCAGGTCAAATACTGGTGTAATTGCATTGATACGGGTGGAACTGCTACTGATTTGTCTTTGTAAAGTAGGACAGTGAGATTTTTGGCCTATTACTTTGCATATAGATACCTGTATCCAAATTTTTCAAATAAAAGCACTTGAGCGAAAATGATTTAAAGGAGACATTGAGCTTCTATTGCTCCTGAGGATTGCAGTTTAAGACTACTTTACTTCTGAAAGGCAGCAGCCATACAGTGTGTTAATATATCTTAACTTTAGGGTACAGCCCCAGTTTGGGTCTAGTTTATATGGCCTGGAGAAACCCATGCTAAGGAGGAAAAGGAATGACTATGGGGTTGTAGCTCCTTCAAATCCCTGACAAATCTACTCTGTATTACATGTATGTAGTTGAATTATCTTAATTTTCATGAGTGATTGCATTTTAGAAAAGCCTTGATCTCCTTGGTTCTGTACCTTTGTTGCATGTGATATTAAGAAAAGTTTTCATAAAATACAGTAAGTAAAAAACAAGAAAAGTACTGCATTCAGGGAAAAGTGTGGGGATTTGCCTATCCAAATTAATGAATCAATTTTAAATAAGCCTTTTTAATATACAGAGGAGACTATATATTTTCTGAGTCTGTTCACTCCAAAATGCACAATATCAAGTGTTGAAGCATCCTATCCCCCTCCGTGTCAGATGTAATTTAACTATCAAGAGTCCTACATTACCGTGATAATTGCTTTCAGTGGTTCTGTTAATGCACAGTCATTCTTGAAAGGTATAGAGCTACAGGATTTTTTGTATCCTTTAAAATGGAGGGCTGGAGAATTTCTGTATATAGTTATGCTACTATAATTACACTGTATGTAGCTACATTCCTTATGGGAAAAAAGCTGTAAAAGGAAAAGTCATTTTTCAAGATTTCATTACATTTAAGACATGCAGTGACAAATGATTTAGTTCATGAATGCTGCAGTGCTCAAGTCAGTCTACCCTTGTCTGCTTCTCAGTTTAAGCTTAGCAAGACTAATTTTTTAGGCTTTCTCCTATTTTTTGGGATCTCAAAGAGGGTGTAATTGATTACAGTTTTACAAGACTTTTAAAGGGCATGATATTAGTTTTGCTACCTCTTTTGGATGACCATGTCGTAACATCAAGTATTAACACAAAATTGCAAAATACACAGAGAATATTTGTGTGTGTTTGTGTGTATATGTGTATGCATGTGTATATATAGAAAGAGTGTTATTTGCTATGTTGTTTATATATAAAACCACAACAGGAATGCTACCACTACTTCGATATTCATATTACTGTTGGAGGAAGGAATATTTAAATGTTTGAAATCTGTCTAATATCTACGTAACTCTGATTTTAGAATTGTAGCCTGTAGTCCTGTCTAAAACTATTACATCACTTCTGTGTCAGATTCCCAGATTTTGCTAAGAATGTAAGTGGAATGAGTATTGTGATATGTATATAAGAAACAGGTTTTTTCAACCTATAAGCCGTTGCCAAAGCCTAAAAAGATATTCAGCAGGATACAATCTCTGGGTCCAAGCTGTAACTAATCCTTTTTGAATACATAGGACTTTTTTCAGTATGTGCGTTAACAATTGATTTTATTGGGAAGAGGCCAAATTTGTTTGCTGCAGCCAAGGACTATGGTGGTTTTGGAGGAATGAAATGAAAGCATGCATAAAGGAAGTCTTATACTGTTCATAGCTAATGAATTTCTCTGGTGCAAATTCAATATTAAGTGCAGATTACAGCTGCAATGGTTCTTGGGGGAATTCAGGAGGATATTGCATCTTATGGGGGATGCTAATTTAAAAGAATGGCTGGCCAGGATGCATTTAATAACTATTGGAAACTTTGATGTAAAAGAGGAGACCAGGGAAAATATAGTGCCTGATGTGATACAGATGGAGGGTAGCAGTTTTCATTAGGAAGTACCTAGGATTGCCATGACTTTTTTGGAATGGACACAGTGCTATTATTTCCTGAAATGTGAGAGGAATCATGCAATTTTGATTTATAACCAGCATCTACTGTGAAGCAATTATTTTCCAAGTCAAAATTGAATTGATAGGGTCCTTACTTGCATCTAGCCATTTTAGAACTGGAATCAGTGCTCTGCTAACTCATTAATTTAACAGAGTAGAAAATGAGGCTTAGAAAAGAGTTTAAAACGGAGGAACGAAGTGGTAAAAGTCCCCAGTCATTTCTTCTTTGCTACTAAATCAATATATTGTTTCATTTACATTTAATTGTACTTGTGTGCATAAATTTAGCTATCAAACGTACATATGGATTCTGCAAGTGTGTTAGTATGTGTGTTTGTGTATAAGGTAACCTTGTATGTGTGAGACAGAGAAGCATTTTAAGCCCTAAAAAGAAATAAACTTTTCCTGTTGCTTACTTTGAATATTTCCTCTTTTAAAAATGCTAGGTTTTCCTTTGCCATTCTAGATGCTTCGAGATGGCTGGTGTTTTGGGGAAAGAGTGGGAAGGAAAAGAGAGAGTTTTGGGAGGAGGGGCTGGTGTTGACAACTTGTTAATGAAATTTCGACTTTAAAACACATTGAGGATTTCTGTGAGATAATCTTCTGAGGAAAAAAAATTTCCCTTAACATAACATTTTAAATATAATCTCTTTCACTTATATAGCACCTGCCATCCCAGGGAGCTAGTATTTTGCAGATCTTAATTTAATTAGCCTCCAAATATACCTACAATGTTACTGAACAGTACCACTCCCATATAGAGATGATGAGAGATGTGCAAGGAGATAAAGCTACTAGATTGCATTAGAATTAGTGGCCTGTCTCTTGTTACCTTCGACTCAGGAGAATATTTAGGAGGAAATACTGAGTAGGTATCTGAAATCTCATCTGCTTTTGGTTACCTACTGGATGCTGAAAATCAGCTGCTGGTTCTTGGTAGTTGTCTTAAAACTACAGAAGTTGTAACAGGGCCAGCCTGCAGTCTGGTGGGCAGAGCACTGCACAGGGAGCACACGGGCTTCCTGTATGTCCCCCCCAGCCTGCGGGGAGTAGAGTCCCAGTCTCACATCTCTTGGGAGCTACTCAGCCAGAAGGCCGCAGGAAAGATTTGCAATAAGAACACACTCTGCTCTTGGTCACCAAAAGGTGGTTGGGCCCAGGGGGCCCAACCAAGAACAAGGGGCCAAGAGGCATTTTGTGTGCAGGAGTGACTGAGGTTATAGCCACAATTGGGTCCATATCGGAGAGGTAGGCATGTAAATTTTGCTACATCCCATATGGACAAGACCAGGGAGGAGACACCAAGCCATTCAAGTGGGGCCCGTGTGGTGGTAGCTCTGGGCATTGCCGTAATTCTGGCATTCCTGATTGATGAAACCTGATTGGTTTCATCCTGGTGAATGAAACTGGAGATACCACCGGTTGTTTGTTCCTCAGGGGAGTAGTCAAGATTTTCATCATGCTCTTGGCTGTGGGTGCCTACATTGACTTGCATTCAACTCCATGTGCACACTTGGTTTTGTGGATCTGTGTCTTATCTTTTGTACTGAGTATGTTGTTAGTCGATCTCCACTTAAGTGATTCTGCAAGCTTATATGAGACATACTGAATGAGAATTAAGACTGAATTTTCCTCACTCCTGGTGCTAATCATTTAGAGCATTTCCTCCCTCCTGCTTGACGTCTTTCCCCTCATCACCAGGATACAGTTCAAATCAAGCCAAGAAGATAGAGATGGATGAAACCCCACAGGTTTGCCTTGAAACAGCAGTTTCAAATGTGAAAAGCTTAACAGGAGCTTAGTCAAATTCCTCAGTTCATTAAAATTAATTTGGAGGTCTCAAAAAGATCGGTCTTCTTTATGACTTCTGGCACTCCCTGCACCTAGTTAAGGTCCACCCGTTGCAAACACAGGCCAGATTCCCAGAGTGCTGAAATTTGTTTCATCGGCTTCCAGGCCTGCTTGATATACTGAAGTCCAAGAGTGTGAAAAAAACAATGTTGAAAGCCAGCTAAATGAAAGGATTTGGACTGGCTCATCCAGGGGATTTTTGTTGTTTATTTGCTTTTTTGGGGGGGGTTCATTTTGAATTACAAATACCAGGTTCACTTCTTTTTAATCCACTCTTCTTTTAGACAAAGTAGTCTAAGCCTAGCTATGGCAATTTAATGCTAAGCACCAGATTCACCCCTATGGGGGAATGATGTGTAGCAGATGCAAATACAGCTGGACAGGGGATTGTAGCATGGGGAAGGCACCACAGATGCCATTCAGCCCAAGGAAGTAGCACATGAGCCTGGGGACCATAGGGGGAACTGCATCCTGCAAAGATGGGCTGGTGCAAGAAGAAACCTGTGGCTTGTTCTTAGCCTTTGGCTGAACTTCCTGGATTTACCATTTCGGTGGGTTTGGCTGGGAGAGCTTCTATCGATGTTGCCTCAGTTCTTTGCCTTCATTTTCCTCAAACGGTTTTGTTGAATTTCAGTCTGCATCTGGGAAAAGAAGTTAGGTCACAAGCATGCAGACTCCTGTAGAGCGTCCAGCAGATGTATAATAATATGGTATAGCATGTGAGTGCATATATATGGGACATGTGTGCATGTATATATGTGTATGCATGTATATAAAATCATCAGCCTGTCCCATTTTATCGATCTGATCCAATATTTAAAGGAAGCTAGAGGTCTTGGTCCTGGTGATTTCAGTAAGAGTTGGGCCTCTGCCAATGCTTTCTGGGAAGTGGTACATTTCAGCATTCTGTGAAGATGTAGCTATAATGTGCTTCTAACTTAAGGTAATCTGGAGCCAAGTTTAATCAGATACACATTAGTGAATGGAATGCACTTTCCAAATAATGAAATTCTGGTTGGACCACTCAGTGCAAGATAAGAAAATCACAGCAGATGCTACTAAAGCAAAGGTGGGAGTTGAGGGCAGAGACTGCCAAGAAACAGTAAATGTATTTTGCAGAAAACCCACTGATGTTTTGTCAGTGTCTCTTTCTTTGCATGCCATCTCTCTGCAACTAATTTTCCCCCAGGAAGTTGTAAGGTCACATTGACCTGTATGTTCAAACCATGCGGTCAGGAAGGAAAAAAAAAGATAAAACTCATTTATGAAAATACTTAAATAATCAGTACAAAAGGAAACCCTTGGCACAGGAACAGGTTTTCTGCAGACGTTTTCCAAACTTAATTTCCAAAGCAAATTAAAAGAGTGAATGATGGTCTTTATCTTGACCTAGGCTTTCAGTGCTTCACAAGTATATCATGCCAGTCTGCAGTTTGGTTTAGAACACGCACAACAATAAGGAAGAAAGAATCACAGGTCCTTAGAGACAGCATTGATCATTAATGTATTTTACAAAGAAAATAAGTATTCTTCTGTAGAGATTCTTTTTGGTCTTTTTGCTTTCATGGCCACCTTGACAAGGACAAGATGGAGAAACAGAATGTACGAAGAAAACCATTCAGAACTAAACCTCAATACCAGAATGTTTTTCTCTTCCTTTCAAGTAATTTACAATACAAAACAAGAGCTTTAACTCTTCAGTTTTAAAAAAAATAAAATTGCAGTGCATTGAATTAAACAACACACAGAGAGATTCTTATTGCCATTATGTGCCTCGTATAAGTTAGTTAATAAGCAGAGAGGATTCTCTGGAGTACAGTTAGCCATATTTGACCAGCATGCCAGTTGAAATGCATTTAGATACCTGGATTTCAAATGTCAGTGAAAGGTAGGGGGTTTCTAATTAGAAAAAGAATCAAAGTATTCCCTGGGGAAATATGGCAAGGCAAAACTGCAACCTTGGAACCACTGATGTCTTTCCAACAAATGAAGCTGCCCTGCCATGGCAGTGGGACTCCCTCCAAGTGCTTGGTGATGTGGTCCCACTTTCCTCCTGCCTTTGCCCACAGCTTACTATTCTCTTGCCTCTCCCTATGGTTCTGGTGCTCTGTGATCCTCACAGAGCGATTCCAGCATGCTAAGATGATAGAAAAATAACAAAAATTAAATGAGAAAAACAGGGGTAGTTCTTGACCTGCATGACATGTTGAAACAGCTCAGCACAGATTCAGCCATGTGCAGGAGCTGGCATGAAGGAGGGAGTGGATTTGCACAGCTAGGATTTGTGGAGGGTGGGGGTCAACAGATAGATCGATGTAGGCTTCCATATAGCCATGGCTTTAATTGCTTTTTTGGAACGGCCTTCAAAGCACAGGGTCAAATTTGTCATGTATCTCTGTAGGTGCAAATTGCAGACACAAGTAAAAGTGAGCACAGAAATGGAGGACAGTAGCAAGAAACCCTTCAGATCATTATAATTGTCTTCTTGCATGAAGAGATGCTTTGAGAGAGCAAAGAAATGCTGCCAGAAGCAAACATGTCAAAGCCCTTAGAAAAAAACAATAGAATTGAACACCCTTGGAACTGAGACAATCATCTTAAAAAGGTGCTTCACTTCCTTTGAGTGGTTTTTTCAAAGACCAGTTCTCAAACTTAATTAGCATTCCTAAGACATAAAAGACCTTCTCTGACATGGAAAATGGTAGAAGATATGTAGAAAGCAAATGCGTTACCTTAGCTACCTGTTTGGGGTGACATTTTAAATACAGAAAATAAAGCTGGCAGAATTATAGTGACCTTTCAGCCTGAACAAATAAAATAACATCTGCCAAATCTAAATGGCTGCTTCTAGCTGTAGGAAATTATATGCATCTTTGAACACTAATACATAGGTCTTTGGTAGGGCTAGCTTTAGTAATCCCTCCTAGACCTAAACAATTTGTTTCCCAGCAGAGCGTGGAAGGCTGAAAATTCCAGGAATATGGTGCAAGTGCCAAGGGACACACAGGGACCAACCGTGGCCATGGGTGTGGGGAAGCCGTCTGCATAGTCTTCCACCCTCTTAACTTATCCAAGGTCCTAATTTTCTCTGGAGCACCCAGAAAAAGCTGTTCAGTTTATCCCCGTATGTTTGCTTTACCCCTCCTATACATGCACATTTCTGTGTACAGAAGCAGTCTTCCCAGTTATTTTCCCTCTTTATGAATTTCCTCTGGAAACCGAGGGCATATGTGTGGCCTGGGAGCCAGCAGCAATCAGACAGATTGTTGTTAGAAAGGAAACTGGTAGGTCTAAAAAGGGAAAGCTTCTCTTTATAGTATTCTCCATAGAAAAAAAACAACTGCAAAAATTACTTTTTCCTGCTTCCCCAAGCTCTTTTAGCTTCTGGTCTCAGCTATACCAGCAGAGAGAGCAAGTTCTTAACTGTGCTCTCGAAAAGCTGAGAAGAGCAGTTCATAGTTTTTATTACCTCCTTTATCAGGCACACTTACATGCCTATCCACCTTCACCTCAAATACTCCTTAAATTCAGAGCTGCTGTGCGTGGAAAACCCAGTTCTGCACTTGGGTGATTGAGATCCACAGAGGAAGGAAAAATCATGGGGACACTGGTGTTTTACCTAGCTAACATAGAAGGCATGCAGGCCTCATGAATTGCAACCATAATTAGGCAAAAATACTGAATTTCTTAACGGTTTCCAAAGGTTAAAGGAAGTTCATGCAATTTGCTGTCTGGATTAATATAAATGGTTTTCAATTTAAGCAAATAATGCCAAACAGCCTTATAATTATTATTATTAACAGTAGTATTATTAGCATTGCATATAACTTCAGTTGCACTTAGGATTTTGAGAGCATTTTTATTTGCTGTGCAAAGAGCTAGGAAGACATGTATCATACACTCCTCGAAGAAGTAATAATCTGTAAAGTCTAGGCCAAGAATCGGGCTTGTAGCAGGTGGCATTTTGGAGATGGGGTGTCAGTCTGAACAAGGAATTCCAGCTCTGGCATCTGCCATATGTCTGAGGGATTTTTGGTGGCAGGGATGGGTAGTTAAAGAGCTATCTGCTTGCTCTACAGAAGCTAGAATTACATCTTTTTATATTTAATTAACTTGGAAGCTTTCATTTTTTTCACCAATGCTGTACCTATAAACCTGACTGTAAGTTCTGCCATACTGTTCTCTTCTTAGTTTTAGTATTAACCTTCCACAATGAAATGACTGGCCTGGTAAGGAAGGAGAGAGCAGTGGATATTGTCTACCTAGACTTCAGAAGGGCTTTTGACACTGTCTCCCATAAGATCCTCATAGAGCAGGTGATGAAGTATGGCCTGGAGAAGCAGGCAGTGAGGTGGATTGAGAACGGGCTAAAAAGCTGAGCCCAGAGGATTGTGACAGTGGCATGAAGTCTAGTTGGAGCCCAGTAACTAAGCAGTGTAACCCAGGGGTCAATGCTGGCTCTGATCCTGTTTAACATCCTGAGAGATGTTATATCCATGATCTGGATGATGGGGCAGACTGTACCCTCAGCAAGTTTGCTGATGTCATAAACCTGGGAGGAATGGCTGATATGCCAGAGGGTCGTGCTGCCATCCAGAGGGACCTAAACAGGCTGGAGAAATGAGCTGACAGGAACCTCATGAAGTTCAACAAGGAGACTGCAAAGTCCTGCACCTGGGAAGGAACAACCCCATGCACCAGTATACGCTGAGGGCTGCCCAGCTGGAAAGCAGCTTGGCAGAAAAGGACCTGGGTGTCCTGGTGGACATCAAGTTGAACATCAGCAGCAGTGTACCCTTGCAGCAAAGAAAGCTAATGGTGTCCTGGGCTGCATTAGGAGGAGTGTTGCTGGCAGGTTGAGGGAGGTGATCCTGGCCCTCTACTCAGCACTGGTGAGGCCACACCTGGAGTGCTGTGTCCTGTTCTGGGCTGTCCAGTACAACAGAAATGTAGAGCTACTGGAGAGAGTCCAGTGAAGGCCACAAAGATGATTAAGGGACTGGAGCATCTCTCCTATGAGGAAAGGCTGAGAGAGCTGGGACTGTTTAGCATAGAGAAGAGACAGCTCAGGGAGGCTCTTGTTAATGTATATAAATACCTGAAAGGAGGGTGCAAAGAGGACAGAGCCAGGCTCTTTTCAGTGGTGCCCAGTGACAGGACCAGAGGCAATGGGCACAAACTGAAATGCAGGAGGTTCCCTCTGAACATCAGGAAGCACTCTGGCTGTGAGGGTAACCGAGCACTGGCACAGGTTGCCCAGGGACATTGTGGAGTCTCCGTCCTTGGAGACATTCAAAAGCCAACTGGACATGCTCCTGAGTAACCGGCTCTAGGTGATGGCCCTGCTTGATCATGGGGGTTGGACTAGATGACCTCCAGAGATCCCTTCCAACCACAGCCATTCTGTCGTTCTGTGATTAAGATTGTAATGGAAAGATGAAGCAGATCACACTAAGTTTGCCAGTCTCAATGGACATACCACAGCCAAAGCAGGGTTTCTAGATACCCTTCAAAGCTCTTTTAACCTGCAGTGTGTTTAGGGCAACCCGTGCTGGGGAATGTTTCCTGCCCAGGTGCAAAGGGGTAGTGTGGGATGCTGTGTGGGGAGCAAGTGTTCTCTCCACAAGTCCCAAATAAGCCTTCCAGCTCTGGCATTTCCTCCCTCACCCTGGTGAGGACCAAATGGCCCTACGGCTCCTAGCAAGCCCCTGTCCAGTTTTACTCTCTTGAAAGCACTCCTGTCCTACATCAGGCTTTAATTATATTGATTTTCAGGGCAACTTACGTGGCAATGAATTCAAACTTGATACTTAAAGTGTTGCTCCTTGTTTATACACATGGGTGCAACAGTTTGGGACTTACCTGCACACAGATTTTGTGTTTGTTTAGTTATATATATTTATAGCATTTCAACAGTATGGTCTCCCAAGTTTTACAAGCCTTCTATCAGATGTTATAACCTTCTCTGCTGGAATAAGATGCTTATACTGCAGGGAAATGACAAGCTTGTACCTATGCATCTGTATGCAAATATGATTGTGTTTTGTGTTGCAAAACTTTACTGATCTTACACCCAACTAAAAATAGTATTTAAAAAGTGTTCATAGGCCAAACCTTAGCTAAATTTTTTCAAACCTTTGGGTGGAGACTAATTCAGTGTTACTGGCTTATTTCAGTTTACCTTAAACTGGCTTTTAATCAATCCTAAACCAAAGCAAGCCTCCTGTATGTCAAGAGTTTAAGTGCTTAAATCAACCATTATAAATTCATAATTTCAATTAAATGTATGTAACTGCCCATGTAGACTAACTCATACTGATCATACAGATTTTTCTGAAGTAATTGTTTTCTTAAATAGACTTTTATTGGAGTTGCTCCTACTGCACATGAATGAATCTTTTCTGAGCTAGTAGGTAATACATAGTATGTGTATAAGGCTCTGATGCCCCTAACTATTTTGTGCTGCCCCTTTCAATGGCCATTGTGTTCATCTGCCCCTTAGGTTGTCCTCGAAATACAATATAAAAGAGATTCAGGTGGTGAGGTCTCTTTTCTCTTGTTTGTCAGGGAATTCCTGCCACAGCAAAAAATCTTTCTTCATTCTTGTTGCATGCCTGTGTTATCTCTGCCTTCTTTTCTGACTAACTTCACAAACAAAATGGCTGTTGAATTCACAGTCAGTCTCAGCATTTGTTATAAATTCATGCCCTTTGATACAAGCTATTCCTTGAAGCATTTGTTTTCATAGGCATTTTACTATCCTTCAGTGCTTCTTGGGTTTTGAGCTATATTTTAAGATGGAACTAATATTGGAATTGAGAATTCCAGTCAGGCTAAAAACTGTAGATCTCTAATGACCACAGTTTGCTTTCAAGTCCTAAATGTAATTGCTGTCTTCCCAGTTCATGTTATTTTCTCCTTTGGTTTGTGTGTTGCTGCGAGCATGTCACCTCTTATATTCCTTCATCTTTTTCTATAATATACTGATAAGGGGGCAAACTGGGAGGTCTGTAAGTTGGCAAAACTCCCACTAGATTCCTCAGGGTCTTTTTCTCACTGACGCCCTTTGGATTTCGCCTATGGGAACTGATGAAAGTCTGAAATGAAAATGCTGACATTTGCCCTAGAGCTTTTCCCCTAGGCAAAACCCAAGTCAGAAACTTTATTCCAAAGATTTCCGAATACTATATTTGCAAAGCACACAGATACAGTGCATGGTGCAGTGTTCAGCTTGGTATTCAGGACCATTTCTTTGTAAGATGCTGTTCAGCACTACTATTAGCTGGCAAATTTGTTTTTGAATTGAATCTTATATAAAATTCTTCAAGCAGGCAACATTTAAAGCACATTCTCCATTAGTCAGGACCACTTATAACCACCAACAGGAAGTTAGCCTGAATTCCTGTTAAATAATGCTGACAGCCATTTGAATATCACATAAAGATCACACGAGCACTGTCTGTCCATATCTTAATGAGTGACTAATGCCACATTGCTTCCTGAATGCTTATAGATTGCTCCATCCATCCAAACAATGAGCATTCAACTTATTAGGAGTTTTATATTGGAGGATTAGCTAATAGCTTTTCCTGAGTACTTCAGAAGAAAAAGCTGAAGCACAGACTGCTGTATAAATAGGATGAATAAAAAGTTATTTACAGCGTAGATATTTCCAAACAGAATTCTCAGTTGTGTGTTTTCTCTGAGCTAGAAAGAGCAGGCAGGTCCTATAAAAGCTTTTATAAGCAATTTGGAAGGTTTTTTGGAAGAAGGAAGGGGAAAGTTGGCAATAGTTCATTTTTACTGGTTAGTGAAGGCAGCTAGCTCCTGCTGTTTCACAGTGTGAGATTACATGCTAGGCCCCCAGAGTGACACAACCCAGATTCATCCTTGCACACACCAGTGGTCATGAAAGAAAGATGTGTATACGGAAGGAAACACATTATATTTTGTCTGTGGGGATAAAATATAGCCTCTACCCTAGCCATTCTGATTCTCTAGTATTTGTACTACTGTTGCTTCTCTTGACTTTTGCAAAATATACTCTCCTCTGCTTTAAAAATGCAATTTTTTCCTTTCCTGGACAAAGGAAATCACAACTTCCTGCTCTTGTTCTGTGGAAGTTGACACTGGAAAGCTGCTTATTCTGCAGGCAGATTAATCTACTTAATTTATCAAAGGCATCAAAGAAAGCAACAAACAACATGGGTTCTTGTGAATAATGGCGCAGATGTATTCCCTCTTACAGATGGTGAATTGACCACGAGTTTGTGAGCTCACCACTGAAGGGTTCCCTAACGAAGCTGGCCAAGAAGTGGTGCAGGAATGCTCCAGAGTATTTACCCCGCTAGCTGCTCTGGCGCTCCACCTCCATGTTGAACCCTCCCTTGTGAACTGTTCAGATTGATAAATAGCCCATGTCCCTCTGGAAATGGTCTGAGAGATGGATGCTGGGAGACACTTGGCTCCCTCGGAGGGGCCTGAGCATCTCCCTGTGTGCAGTGTGAATAATAAACACTGGTACCCAGGAGGAGAGCCTGTCTCCAGACTGCAAAGTCTCCAGCTGTGGGACCCTGGTTTTCAGAGTGTGCCATTGTACATTTTGCTCCTGTGGAAACTAATATGGGATAAGGAAGCCAAAGGGTTTTTGATGCCTTACCCTGGTCTTATCCTTATGTGGTGATGGGATGCTGCCCAGCTGCTTCTCTAGAGAGCTGGGAAATACACCTGGTACCCCAAGCTGAGAAGAAGCCGGAGGCACTGTTCTCCACCTGTGCCCACTTCTTAACTCTACAAGTGGTCCTTTCTTCAAGCGCAGTCAAATAGGTGGTCAGGAGACAGGTGCATCTTCCTTGCCGGTCTCACGAGGGGGGTCTCGGGACCATTTCCAAGGGCTATCATCATAAATCTATCATAGCTGGGAAGGAAAAGGGAAACAACTCAGCTCCTGCTGCAGCCCCAGGGGCTGGTGAAGTGAGGATGCCTATGATAATGATTATATTCCTGTGACAGCTGCATGGTACAGATCCTCGGCCATGACTAATTGCCTTTCCAGGGAATGCCTGAAACTCCCTGGGGGATTCTGTGCTTTTCTGCTCCCTGATTCTTCTTGATATCTCCAGACTGAGACACAGAGGCAAACCAGGATTCAGTTCCCAGGGTGCTTGGGGATGACTAACAGGCAGACAGGCTTAGAAGCAAATGAAAATATGACATGGGGAGGAAGGGAGCAGAAGAGGAGAAATAAATTCAGTGTAAAACGCTGTTGGTTGGGGATCTCAACTCTTGTTCATAGGACAGACTTCTTCCACTGGGGCACCTCTGAAAGTGTTGTAAGGCTGAGGGAAGAAAACCAAAAGGAGACAGTCACACAGCAGACTGTGAATCAGGATTTCAATTTAGCTCTTTGGAGTGCCCTGGCATTTATCAATAAAGCCATGTTTTCCTGACAGTTTCAGTTGAGTTTGTTGCTTCAGGAAGCCTGTATGGACCCTTCCAACATGGCAGAAAAGCCCTCAGCTTCTCAGAGGATGCAGAGCAGGGCAGATCTCTGGCCTCTCGGGAAGCTGCTCGCCCTCAGGGGTCTGGTCTCACACGGGCATCTCTTCGAGGGCTGCAGCCTCCATGATACGTAAGAAACTCCCATGTTTCCCACAGGTGGAAACCAAGGGGCCTCTGAGGCCCAAAGCGATTTCATCAGCTTTTGATGAAGCAGTGGCTGTGGTTAAAGAGCACACAGGTGTGCAGTGCCACACAGGACACGAGAGCGCAGTAAAACTTTTTAGTTGTGCTGCTGAACATGTCTAAATGGCCTTGTCCCCTCAATGAAACAGGAAAGGCAGCTGTTATGCAGCACCAGCGGCAATGCCTGGTGAAGAAACTCTGAGATTCAAAGCTATAGACAGCTGCAGCACACTATGAATACTTTTTTTTTCATTTCACTTCTTCATTCTCCTTTTTAATTCTAGCCCATAGTTGGTAGTGCAAAAAATGTGCTAATGTTTACTCCTGAGAAGTATCAGGGCAGCATCTTGAGGAGCTGCGTCCAATGGCTGTATCACGCCCCATGACAAGGTTAAGCCATCCCTGTCACCGGTGGTGACACCATCAGCTGCCTGCCCGATGGGTCCACGGCCAGTGAGCTCTGTCTGCCCCTGGGCCCCAGCGCTACAGAGGGGAAAGCTGATACGAGGACAACCACCACAGACATGGCAGGGACAGCCTGGCAGCACGGGGAGTCACAGGCTGGTCAGGATGCCGCAGAGCTGCTGGGCTGCCGGGGAGCCCTGGGAGGCGAGCACATACTGGGAATACCCCAGTTTTGAAAAAAGAAACACGGAAATGATTAAACTAAATGACAAACTTGCAGGAGTATATCTGTCCTATGTGGCGGCACGTCGTGGGCATGGCATGGAGGTATCACCTTCCTGTGTGCATAGGCAGGGGGTTTGCTGCCTGTCTTACCAGAACCTGCAGGGTGCAGAGAAAAGGCAGGGGTGGCAAAACACTGTAAAGCCAGAGAGGTGCTAGCATGGCGCAGCCTAGCATCCATGCCATTCAATGCAAGCATGCAAGCTGCACCTCTCTTCCAGTATGAGCAGATTTATTTCTTGGAGGGGACCTTTGCCTCATGCAGGGTTGAATCCAACTGTAGCCTGAGCAGTGGGGCTGAGCAGCCATACCCCACAGGTGAGGGGTGTTAGTAGGGAAGCGAGGGACACCAAGGATTTCTTTAGGCCACCCTGCCTTCTCCTTGTTAAACCTGTACTAGTCCTACCAGGTCCTGCCGTCTCCCTACACCAGTGGTTCACATACTGGAGGTCCGCAGTTTGGCCATGTCAGGAAAGGAAGGGAAGTGCTGGGGATGACTGGCTACATTTGGGGAATTCAGATAGTAGCTAAATTCAGATGGCCATTAAAATTTAGATGACCATAAAATGCTGCTGTAATACGACTTGTGGCCATTTGGGAAGGATCACCCAGTTGTGGAAGATGCTGGGGAATGCTTTATAGGTCATAATGAAACAGATGTAATAATTTTGTTTATGCTCATAAAGTGTCTTGCTTTGTATTAAAGGAAGTAAAGGAGATATTTCTCTGCTATCTTAAATACTGCAAGGGAAAATTAAATACAAGAAGTTGGGTTTTGTTTTTTATCGTTGTAATGGAGGTATATTCTGGAAATAAGTCTTTTAACATCTCTTACAATTAAATATTCCTCAGTGGGATCTGTCCTCACATGGATCTCATCTCAGTGACACAGATGAGGACGCTGCTCTCATCATTTAAAGTAAATTAAGCCCAGACTTTTGACTGCTGGTAAATTGCCAGAACTGTGCTTGGTTGGACAAGCTTTGGTCACTGCTGTGCTACAGAATGCATTTCTGTTTCCTTTTGCACATTAAACCTTAATGCTCCCATCAAAAAATAATTTGATTGGAAAATTAAAAATTGGCTGCTTGTTCCTTCCTAGAAAAAGGAATTAAAACTGAAGGGATTTGTCCATTTCTTCAGAACAAAAAGAATAAGCATTGGCACGTACTGATAAGGAAGTAAGTATTCCTGCTAAAGAAACTTTTTTTTTAAGTATTCAGGCACACCTAATAAAAAGGCACATAAAAAGCAAAATAGAACAATCTGTTGTTATTTAACACGGCAAATACTGTTGAGATACAAATACAGTTAAATTTTCTCTGGTAACTAAGCAACAGAAGAAAATACCACTTATCTGAATTGCTGTTTATTCTACTGTTTTTTAGCTCTGCAGTAGTGACTTTTATTCTCCACACCTCAAACACAGAAAGAAAAACTGTTTATGGTATGGCTAAATTGTTTAATGTACTGTTTGATACAGGGGTAAATTAGGCATCAGAATAAATGTCTAGGACTGTTACAACTAGCCATTAATGACTTTCGATCTTCTTGCAAATGTTTCAGTAGATTATGTAACATAAGCAAATGTCCTCTACTGACTTATGCAATTGTAATAAATATGGACTACATGAGGCATGAAATCAGAACATTTTCATTTTTCCAAAGAATGCAAATGGTCTCTCATTCATGTGTATCATCCTAAGGACTTTTTAGATTAAGCACATGGTAACAATGTAGTCTTTGACACTTCTAAATGGAAGACTTTTTTCTAGAGCTGTGCATATTACCATTGGATTGTTTCATTAAGGTGAAAATCTGTAGCAAGAAGTGCTCACAGCTATAGTCAGACTGGACTTGCATATGACTCTATGCTTGCGTATGCACATACTTGTGCACACCGTCTAAATGAAAAGCAACTTAACAAACTCTTCCTCAGGAGAACATTTGCTTCCTCTTTGGAGAGTATTTTGGGGGCCTCGTTGCTTACCTTGTACTGGAGCAAGAGCTGAGGAGAAGGGTTTTTTTATATTCAGGACAGAATATCACATTCCTAAGAATAAGGGAGAAAGGAGTTATATTATTCTGCACACAAGAAAAGGGCAACTCATCCCCATTATGGGCTTATGAAATCTCACCTGGGTTTGAGTTTGCTGAGTAAAAGCTATGCCTTGCTCCTGCACGAAGGTATTAGGTTGGTCAGCTGCCAATTCCTGGGGAATGAACCCTGTGAGATTATTTACATTCATCCCAGTTAATCAATTAATGTTTGTAAAGCACTTTACACTTGAAAAGCACTCCTATAAATATTTGGTATTATCATATAATTACACTACCACATCTCAATTAAATGCACAATTGGCCATGCTTTAATCATGTAATTGAAGCGTCACCAGAAGTATTTCAAATGTAGGTATCTTAGTCTATGCTGACCATCCTCAAGACTGGTATGTAACCTGGAGCAAAATGAGGACTCTTGATTTTGGAAACAATGGAGACCCACTGTCTGATCAGAAAGAATGTCTCTTTCCCTAGAACAGAAATACATTTTTTCCACAACTACAAATATAGGTAATTTTTTGCTTCTATTTGTCTTGCATCTTGAACACTTCTTGTGGGCAGTGCAAGGACTAACTTGCTTTTCTGTTTGTTTTTTACTTTACTGCCTTCCCTCATTAATATAAGAGAAAAAGAATGCCATTTGTGATCTTGTCTCAGATTCATATCCTTCGGGGTTATGCTTTATCAATGGTCTGTATACTGTGCTGTGTGATGTACTGAAATAAATTAAAACAATTAAATGCTGAAGCATTCTCTGCTTTCTCCAGAGGGTAAAAAAGACATTAAGCCTCAAATAATGATATATATGTTGCCATCTGATTATCAGCAATATAGGAAGTATTGCTTCCTACTACATTGTCTTCATTCTGAATAGTAAGCTTGTTTATATCAGCATTGACAACCCAAGCAGTGGTCTGGCTTAAAAAAAAAGAGAGTAATTTTAAAATAATAAGGTTGTTATCGCTTTTTCGTAATACATTTTATAGTCTTCTAACTGTAAAATCTTTAGGAAACTCAGTTACTTTTAAGCTTTTCTCCACAAACATGAGTGCTATGAAATTGTAGATCTTTTGCGGGAATGGAGTTTTTTGTTTGTTTTTTACTTTTCTAGTGAAATCAGAAACTTTAATGGACTATAATGATTTATTGGATGAAGTAGTTACTTTACTAGATGGCAGTATTGTTACCATACTTCCCATTCCTCCTTTTTTTCTGTCTTCCTCTGGTGCTCTAACTCTCAATTCTTGACTCCTTGTCACTTCTTTTCATGTCAATTAAATGCTCTTTGGGGAAATGGATAGGCAGTTTTTATGTGTTTGTACAGCACCTGCACAAGACTGTAGCTGAGGCCTCTGGATGCAATCGCAACCAAAATAATAACATTCATATCTGCTCTTTCATGTCCATTGGCATCAGTTTACCCTGCAATGAACCTAAGATATTTTCCAGTGCAGAGCTGTTATTACTTCTTCCTATAACTTTCTGGAATAACTGTATATAAGAGCCACATCCTGGACTCACAGAAAAATGTGAGCTTCCACCCAAACGATACCAGAAGACCAAAATATAAAAACTCTTCAGGGCAGGAACTACCTCTGAGTGTGTCTCTCTAGCATTTGCTGACAATAGGACTCGAGTGAGGGTGTCTAAGATGCAATTACATAACGCATATATATATAAAATGGAATGTGTCATTACTGCAGTGTTAAGCTATATTTGGAAACCACAACAAGAAAAGCAGTTTCTCTCAATTTTTTTTTTCTTCTTTCTGTTTCACTATGGGAAAAAAAGTGTCTTTGATATATGAAGCATTTTATGAGACCATCTTTTTATTTTAATAACTGCTAATTTGCACACCTAACATCAATTGCTGGCGCAATTAATTGTGGATGCAAATGAGAATGTTTAGCTGTCTAGTCACCTGATTGTGCCTATAAATCAGTGACAGTAATTATGTGTGTAAATGCTAATTTCAGCCTGCAATTAATTTGGCCAAATTTGATAGAACAGAAAAAAATACCACCCTAGGCTGAAATTTGGTCCCCAGTGTGTAAAAAGAGAAAGTATCTTCCTCCTCTGCCTCTTGTGTCTAAATTGCAGAGAGCTAAGTAGACAAAGAGCAATGATTCCCCAGTCCCCAATAACTCACTGCCAGTGTTTCACAATAAAGTGCAATGGGAGAGGAAATATTTCCATAAGGGTTCATTAATCACAACATATTTGCCATGCACAACCACTTTGCAGAGCAGGTAAAGAACCCTAGGGGACGTTGCCTGGCACAGCATGTCATTTTCATAATAGGAAAAGTGTTTTTTACACAAATACTGTAGAACTGAAGTTGCAGATGGCTCCACTGGCACAGCTAGAGCCTCCTGGCACAACCCTCAGCAGCCAAAGCTACTTTAGGTATTTATAGCAAGGGTTAGTGATATCTCAAAAGAAGGATGCTGAAGATGCTGTCTGCCTCCACTATGTGCAATATTCCCAGGTGTGCCCCTTGGGAGGACATGTGAGGCAGGCCAAACAAACCCCACCCAAAAACCAAACTGCAGAAGGAAATCCAAGTCTCACCTGTCCCCATTGTGCTGCAGGACACTGATGAGTCTAGGAAACTGATAGTTAGTTAAACTGCCTGTGACTGAGAACCTGGGGGTCCAACAGACCCCATTAGCAGAACTGCACAGCAAAAGATGCCTTTCCAGCTCAGTGGCTTCTTTCAGGTCTCAGCAGCAGGCCATTTCACTTTACCTAACCCTGAGGACACCGGAGAGTCCCTGTTATCCCATCATACTCTGACCCATCTAGACCTTCTCAGTGTTTTGCACGAGAGGTAGGGTTTGTGTCTTGTTTACTGTACCTCTGTGGTCTCAGTCTCTGAGTGGTTCATTGCTGCTTCACTCCCACATGGGACTTTGATAAAATTCAAAGCCACCTGGTGTGATTTTAATTTAAATGTGAATTTAATGTGTTTTCCTTTTATATTGCTATGATGTGCATTGTCAAGAGAAATGCTGCAGGCTCAGATCTGGCCTCTCAGCTGTTTCTCTGTGCTACTCCCTGGTTTTGTTTGATGCATATTCCTGAGTAAAGCTGTTGCTCTGCAGTGGCGTGTGCATTGGGTACAAGCGTTCATTGGGTACAAGCACTGCGATCACTCTTCAAGGGGGCAACTGAGTCTTGGGCTGTTTGCCAGTCAGAGGCCAAAAATCTTCTCATCAGCAGAAGATACCTACAGAGTTACAGCTGAACAGAAGAGGGATGAAAGGTTGCATGCAGCCTGTATAAAAAGAGGTTCCACAATTCACCATGCTCCACCAGTTATGAACAGGGTTTTAAGACAAGGACTTGTGAAAAGGAGGAGAAATACTGACATGTTTTATCTTAACCAATTAAAACAATTCCTATTGGAAGTAGTTCAAATTTACTAACATTTTTCTTATTAGAAAATACAATCTCACTAAAAAAAAAAAAGTGCTGTGAAAACATATTTAAAAGATCATAAGGAAATGCTTGCAGGACCAGGATGTGAAAGATACAGTGAGGAAAAAGAGAAACAGAGATCCATATCAGTTAGCAGCCCAACAGGGCACTCTGGTAGGATGCAAGACACCCTGATGCAAGACAGTATCTTAATCTTCAGAATTTTTCATTAAGTGAGACTGTTTTTTCAGCCAGCCTTGATTAGTTTTGAACTAAAATTGTAGGAGCAGGGTGGGAGCCTAGACTTTCTGAGACAGAATAACAGAGAGCAGATCAGAATAAAAGAGCAGATCAAAGGCCACCCAGAGTGGTCATTGCGCTGTGACACAGGTGTGTCACGGGAGACCGGTGCAAGCTCTGCAAAGGTCACGAAAAGCATCACAGCAGCCGGGTGGCTTGGCCATCAGAAGACATCCCTTGCTTTCTAAAACCACTCACTGCTCCTGCACCCACTGAAATGTATTTAATTGGCTGGTCGCCAGGTGTTTTTCCCCCTGCTTGCACAGGCCACCAGAGCTGACACACGCTTTCTGACCATTACTTCTCTCATCTGCTGGTTACTACTGCCAGCAGCAGCAGCCTGTTGGGCTCCTGCCTCCTGCTTCTTCTTACTGTTGCTGTTGCACGGGAGCTATCGTAGTGAGTCACTTCTAATCACCAAGGAACCCACAGCCTGATCTCCGCTCCTCCTAAAATAGGAACCACAGCTACATCTTCTCTCCTCCTAAAATAATCAAACTATGAGAAAAAGCACTATATATTTGGCAGTATCTGAAATATGATATTCAATGCATTAGACGGGTGGCAAAGGAGGACAATGAGCTCAGCCGTAGCAGGGCCCCAGGCTAAGACCACCCCAGGCTTGCATGCAGGTGGTCTTCCAAGTCCACATAGGGTCATGCAGAAAGGAGATCAGTTCTTTGCGGGTTCTGAGTAGAGACCATTGCAGAATCAGATTTTTTCCCCCATTATTTGAAAAAACTCTGAGGGAGGCCATATAATCAACACATCCCCTTTATATTTCAATTCAGAAAACTGGGTCCTTGAAAGGAATACTGTTTAACAAATAAGACAATGCTAAGATTTTTAAATGATTTTATGAAGGCAAGGCTTACAAGTAAACAAAACTTGTCTTCAGTTTAGTTTACTCTTATCACATCAACTATTATAAATTGCCATACAATAATCCTTTTAAATAAATGTTCATTATTTTGAAGTACATTGAAAAAAGGTTGGTTATTTTCAAGCAGAAGTATTACCTGTAAAATATCCTCCTGCATTTCTATAACCTCTCTCTTTTATTTCTAGGTATTTCCACACAATATACTTGGGTATCCGGAGTCGACAGAGTGGAGAGAATGACAGATGGCGGTTTTATTGGAAAATGGTCTATGAGTATGCAGATGTGAGTATGCTGCATTTGCTAGCCACGTTTCTGGAAAGTGCACCACAGCTGGTCCTGCAGCTCTGTATTGTTGTACAGACTCGTACACTCCAGGCTCTCCAAGGTAGGGGTTCATTTAATCTATTTGGTTTTTATCATTTTAGGAAGATGTAATTTCTATACATACATATTTATCCTTCTTTCAAACTGCTGTGTGCCGTGTACTCCTAACATCAGAGCAGATCTTGCCTGCTAGCTGCTATTAAGCTGTTAACAATGACTCTGTCAAGAAAGCCTGTGTTGTTGGAGGTTTTTTAGCCTTTCTTATTGGCCCTGGGTTGTGGGTAGGATTTATAATGTTTTGCTTTCTGCATGTCCTTGTAATAGAAGAGCTCTTCTGATTATCCACTGGGCCAATGTGAAAATTGCATCAATCAAACTATTGCTCTTCTCCCTATGCTTATTTCTGTGAATGTTCAAAACCCTCCAAACTGCAGTAATGAGGTTTATATGGTATTATGCAAAACAGAAAACGGCACAGCAGAAAACAGCTATTCTCTGAAGAAAATGCCAGTGTCTATGGAATACATGTCCATCAGTTCTCGGCCACGTTTATCTGAAATAATACAAGCCATCTCCTGAGCATTACAACAATACTCATTCCTTCAAGCTCTGGGTTTCCTTCTAAGGTTGATGCTTTCAGCAAACATGATTACTTCTTTAAAATGGTAAATGCATGCATATGTCCTGCCATAGGGTTTTTCAGTCAGCAGTATGAATAAGAATATAAGAATATCTTATTCTCTGCTGCTTCTTTGATGCTACTTTTGGCCACCTGACAGCTTTCCTTTTGTATTGCACCATTGTTTTGCCTTATGGCTGCACCTGGGCAGAAATTATTAGCAAGGGAATGAGGTGAATGAGAACTTGGGATCCAGAAGGTGACACAAACGTCATAAGGCTGTGAGGAGTGAAGGGAGGAAGGGAGGGGGAGCAGATGGACAGAGGGAGGAAGGAAATGCAGCTTTTTTACCATTTGGTTTTAAGAAACCACACATGTGCTTGCCACTGTACAAGATAAAACCATGACAGCACCTTGCTCTGAGAAGCTCTGGGTCTAGTTAGCTTATTATGAGTAACATGCAGTGAGACTGATCGGGTGGAAAAGGACTGGGAACAAAGTGGGTAGCTGTGTGAAGACCTTGATCCTGGGCAGTTTTCTGTGGATCAATCAGAGGCTTTTCATTTACCTCCCCTTTGAACTGACGTCTAATAACAGCTGTCCTGCTTCCTGTGTTTTTTGGTTTTGTTTCTTTAGATCTAAAACTCTGTCACCTTAAGGGGAAAAGAAAGCCAAAGTTTCTATTTTAATTAGTTGGTGCTCTGTACAACGAAGGTTGCCTAAGCACTTCCTACAACTATTTCTCAAAATGATGCTGCCCCACACCAACCAGTCCAAACTATTATAATTCAGAGGAAGATATTGTCTCTTCAAGAAGCTTTGTACCCCCAGAAAAGGAGACTCCAGAGAGAGGCTTAGGAGAAGAACATAGCCAGGATACTGTATGGTCAGCTGTAATTTAGCTATCTTCATAAACTATTAATACTGAAGGCCTCTCGCCCTCATTTTAGTGCAATAACAGATCTGTCTATGAGAAACCTGGCTGGTGAGTAGGCACTAAGCCTGTGATGTACTCTGCAAGTAGTTGTTAATTAGAGAAAACCTGAAATGCTTCAATTTAAAAGGCAAAGATGGTTCCTGAAGCCTGCAATCAGCTCTGTGAAATCTATGTATAAGAAACCAGAAAGGAATAAAACTACAACTATGGATTTCAGCTGAGAAGGCTGAAAATATTATTTATCCTCTCTTCCTCCATTTTCTTACATCTTCCAAGGAGAAAAGGCTCCATTTAAAAAAACTAAGAATATTAAACAAGGTGGTAGCATTTTCTTAAACAGTAGTACCATTATATTCTCCTGATGAAAGCTAGTATGTTTTAGTACATTGCCAGCTGTGAAAATCTTTTATGTTCTCTCTCCTTTTTTAAAGAAATGTTAAGGATAATGCATTGCACTATAGGATGGTAGATGGGCTGTGAGGCTGCATAAGGAGAGCATAATTTCTCTCAGTGGTATCATGCTACAGCTGGGTGTTTTAAAAGGCCTAGCCATAAGGTATATGCTTCAACTAGCTGTCCACTCACTGAGCCTGTTATAGAGATTTCTATAGATCAATAAACAGCGTGTTTGATTGATTCTCTTTGTTTAGAGAATGCTACTTGGTTTTTATTATTGTTCGTTTAGTTCTCTGTCCTGCAGGACAAAGTTATCATGACAATTGATAAGTGCCATCGCTGGTCCACGCTCTTAAAAGTATACTTCCATCACAAACCACAAATTTGGCATGGGAAATGAATGATACTGGAAATGTCTCAGTCTATAAGCAGGGTATTTCTAATATCAAGCCATTAATGACCACAGGAAAACTGTTAAATATTTTATTTATGAAATTGTATATTTTCAATTGCACCAAAGTGCACCAAAATACCATCATTCCCAACAGGAGAATGCTGTCAGTGTGACTGAAGAGTCCCCATTTTGTAATGGGTGTTGGCTAGGTGTGGATTATTTCTTATTTCAGTCCTTAAGCGCTGGCAACCAAGGTAAGAAAGGTAAGAAATACATACAGGCATGTACATACATCCTTATGAAGATCAAGAAAAATATTGTGCAATGTGTACAAAACCTTCCCTCTCAGTCTTCCATACACTGCAGCGAGGGCCACTTCAAAAGCCCAGAGGATGCACCACAAGGGTCCTTCAGCACTTGCCTGGGCTACCCAAAGCATGAATTAAAAAGCTGCAGTGTGAACTTCTAGCAAGAATTGTGTACCACTGTACCGTGACTGCTGCAGCAGAACATTGCTTATGCGGGAGGCCATAGACAGGCATTATGGAGTGGCATCTCTCTTCCGCATTGGCACCCAGAGAAATCTGGGTATTGATAAAACAGTCTCTAAATTATTACCTAAAAATCTGATTCTTCTTTAAGATTTCATCAAAACTGGCACAATTAGAGGCAATGATCTTTCTTATTCTGCCTACAACCAGCAGCCAGGTCCCTCCCAGAGTGGAAGGAGTGAAACGGCTTGTGGGGGAAGCTGATGATTTCTCAGTGCTAATTCCTCAAGAAGACAAACAACTTCAGTATGATGCTGGACTAAGCTGGAGCTGTGTTAATCCCCTATTACCTCCGCCTTTTCCACCCTGGTGGTTCCTTTGAGTTTGAAGAAATATCTACTCTCTAGAAGACAGATGTGCCTTGAAAATAAGTAATTCCTCAGTCTTTTCCTCATGGGAGTCTGTTTCCCTTCCTTTCTCTTCATGTGCTCTGAGCACAGCACTCCCACAGCAACTTCTCTGCTGAGCCAGCTGCATCTCCAAACTGCATTGCTTTTGTTTGTTTGTTTTTTCTCCTCTGTCTTAGTTACTCTGTAGAAAAATCATGTCCTAAGCAGCTTCATGGTGGGAGTCACTAGCTTCACCAGTCCTATTCTAGGTGGGAACCGTATGAGGAGTGGGGCAGCTCTGCATGTGGGGGGAGCAACGGCAGAAAGTCCACTGAAACAATTGATGCTCATCCTGCATCCATCTGTTTGCGTAGGGGCATCTATGTGGACAGAAGTGTCTGAACCATCTGCAGGTGAGCTAGTTCAGCTACCAGAAACAGTCTAACAGCAATAGCCTGGAGGCCAGGGTGGGCTAGCTGGTCTCAGTGCCAGCCTACGTACACCAACCACCTGAAACTCCTTGTGGACCTGGGCTCTTCACCCCGTGTTTTCAGTTCTGCTCCCAGGGCTGGGCAACCAGGTCCTGCACTGGATCTACCTCCAAGTCACAGGGAACCGAAATACCAGAGTTGAAAGTGTTTGGATTATTGGATTACCCCAACAAATTCAGAAGGCTGCAAGTAATTCCCTTAAAAATGCCTCCACCCTCCAAGCCAGTTAGTTAATAAGCAGTAGTTTCACAGTCTTTGCTATAAAAATAAACACTTCCACAATAAACTGCCATAGACTAAGTATTAGGCAGATTTGCTGACACAGTAAGATCAGTCTAAAGGCTATGAGACTCTTCCTTGGTTGTGTCTCTGGACATCCAGCATAATGGCCACATCTCACTACGTTTGCTCTGCTGGCTCAACAGGTCTTAGGACTGACAAAGTGATAGACAGACCTGGACTGGCAAATTGGCTCAGGGGGGTTATTCCACAATCACTTGAAGCCAACCTACCTGCAGGCTGCCCCTGAAGATCTTTGATTTAATCATGGAAAGTCCTGCTGGCAGCTCACCCAAGCTGCGTGTTCCCATCGCATCACTGGCATTCCCGTGGCTGCACACTGGGTCCCTCGGACACTTTTATTTTTCCCATTGCTAACTTGGTTGAGTCCCAGGGGGATCCAGTTGGACTTCCTGGGCAGGGGATGTCACATGGCTGGTAGTGACAGCCCTGGGGAGGCAGGGGGGACACGGCATCAGGGTAGGTAGGGAAGGTCAGGGCTGTCCCTTTCTGTGGCACCTCGTTTTGGAATCACGCCCACAGTCTGGTAGTCATCCTTCGGCACTCCCCTTTTACTTCCTTCAATTTTCCCACTATGCCATTTGATTTCAGAAGGACTTCCCATCTTAAAATTAGTAAAAACAAGCAAGCAAAAAATCCTGCTCATCATCTGGTTGGAAAGAGACTCTGTTAGCACAAAGTTACTGTCATCTTACTCAAGGGCACAGTGTTCTAGCTGCTCCTAGATGAGCAGATAGACAAGACTACTCCCTGGATTTACCACAGATTTCATTATTTATGCTGTATTAATTAACACATTGTTTAAATTATAGATTAGGTTCTCATTCCTGTTTACTGCATATTATGCTGGCTAGTCAGCACTTGACATTTTTTTCTTCCATCAGCCCCTGGGAGGTTTGTTCTGGCTTCTCCATACAGTACTATTAATCAAAGTCTCTATCAAAGTTTAATCAAAGTCTAATCAAAGTTTATATCGTATAAAGCTGCAGTTCTTAATATAGACTGACAGTAGTGCAGAAGCAAAATGAGAAGTTCAGAACAATTTATAAATTCATCAAGTTTCACTGAAGTCACCACACTCCCATAGAGCTGCTGGATTCTGCTGAAACTGCATTTCCATGAAATCTCCCTGGCCAACCATTTTCCCATTTTCTACCAGCTCTGTTGGAAAGTCCTACACTGTTCATATGCTGACACCGCAGACAGCGTACAAAAGTTCACAGTGCTACCAAGCATTGCTCTCCAGTCCTTCTGCTCCAAACAAATTGCTGTTCCTGCCTGAGCTGAACAAGAAGTTCAGAGACTTGCTAGCAGTTACGACATGGCTGATAGGTCCTAACTTTATCTGCCAGAAGGAAATTATGTGTTAGCTAGTTCATTAAAAAATCCTCTGGCAAAGCTCATCCTCATGCATCAGGAATTCAAACTCTTTTCATATCAGCACAATAAACTGAAATTCATTTAAGTCTTTAGAATTTTTTTGTGAGGACAACGCTGTGCTTTTACATGGCTTTTCTTTTTTGTGACCGTCACAGCAATTTTGGATTGTTCTGTAAAGTGCTGCCTACATTTGCAGTGCTCTTTAAATAAAAAACAGAATTCTGATGTAAAATCTTATACAATTCAGCGTATATTTGTATGGAAATAAGGTGCAGCACTTGAGTTCTGGGCAAGCTGCCACTGCTTTCCTCCGTGCTGTCAAGGTTCTGCACCACTGCAGTCCAGCACCCAGCCTTTCCAGAGAGAAAGAAAAGCAGAGCAAGCAATAGTCACATATTCTGCCTGCAACTTAGCAAAACAGATTTTCAGTGACAAGGGTGAACAAATATGATACACTACGGAGTAAATGTGTCTTCTGCAAATGACTTTTAAACTGATCTGTAGGTCCCTTTGCAAATCTTAAAATGTTGTCTTGCACTCATTAAGACAGAGTCATCATATTAGCACACCCTTGTTTCTGATAGGACAGAAGAGGACTTCCTGAAGGCGATCATGTCCTATAATCCATTTCATAACCTGATTACAATCTTAAAACTAGTTATACCCTTTGTTTCTAATATACCAGTTGGAAGTTTAATTCTCTGATTGATAGAGACCTGCTGCTGCTGTCCTGCCTTTTTAATTTCATCAGCAGTCTGTCCCTCTTTATTCTTGTGCCATCCCTGTTTTTACACTTGTTCCCTAAGGAAATGAGGTTCATGTGATTTTATAGTCCATTTCTGTCCTTCAGTCCTGACTTTTAAGAACTTCTGATCCATTGCACTATTTCAATCAAATATAAAAGAACAGCCAACATCTCAAAGATAATTATGTTTCTTTAAATGTTGTGAAAAAAGCAGCCAAGTCAGAGGAAAAAAGATTAAATGAGAGCCTCCGCTAAAGGGAAAAGCAGGCAGACTTCAACCATTACTCTTTTTGTTAGGCACCAGGCACCGGCCAGTCCAAATATGCATCCTTCCAGACAGGGCATTGCACTGCTCTCCCCTGCCCAGTGGGACTATTGCGATAGACAGATGGGATTAGGGAATAAGAGACACTTTGATGGGAAAGTAAGAATCATTCCTCCTGCTGCTCATTCTCTCATCTCATGAGAGGTTCTGCTTTCTCTTGATTATCTTCATGGACTTTCCCTTCATCAGTTCCAGTCTGAATTCATCTTTGGAGAATACAGATGACCAAGACTGTACAGAGTACTCCAGATTACATTTCTCCAGAGCTCTCATATTTCTCATGGCAATACCTCACTAGGTACAATCTAGGATTGTAATTCCCTGTTGACTCAGGCATTGCACTGGTTAATCCTAGTTATTTCATGACCCTTTAAAACACACAGGCTCTTCTGGTGTCAGGTCACTCTGATGAGGTGCAATTACATTAAAAGAATTTATTAGCAACTAAATGCATGTAATGAAATTTCATCTCATTTCTACTTTTCCAGCCTGCAAGACACTCCTGATTTTTCCACATATCACTCTCCTTTTCTACACTGATAATGTCCCCCAAAACCTTATTAGTATGTTACTTTTTAAAACCAAGGTCATTAAGAGAAGTATTCAGACAAGACTGGTTCCAAGGGTAATCAGTACTGAAAAAAGTAATAGTAATCCTACCCCAGCCCTAGCATTTTTCAATAGCATTTCAACATAATCCTGCAGTATCTTTCTTTAACTAGTTCTTTTACCTGCCTTAGCTGTCTTCTACTACTAATCCCCGTCTTCTCAAGCTTCACCCGTACTTTCCCATTAGCATGGTAATCACCATTCTGCCAAAGTTTTGATAGTTCAGATCTGCCACATTTTATTTGTTGAGAAAGGGTTTATAAAATAAAGATATCAAATTAGCCTAGACTCCATGGCTCTCTTACGATCTACTTTTTTGCGGATATCTGTTATTTTTCATCTTCTTTTATGTTTACCTTCATTCTCAACTAGGTTTTGCTTTAAAAGCTGCTCTAAAGCTTTGTATTGTGTTGAAGCCTACATTGTAGGCCTGTTTTAGCCGGGTACTTGTGAAATGCACCAGATGATTGCCTCTTTTCCAGTCACATGGCACTAGTTTTGAGTGGAGAGACTTACTTAAGATGCTTCCCACCAGCAGCAGGATTTCATACACCAGCTTTTTTTGAATCCTGAAATAGAGGTTTTCTGGTTGCACGGGGTAAAAACAAGGAGCTTTGAGTTTTGCTTCCATCTACAGTAATGAGGATTTCCTTTCTGTTCTCATTTCCTATCAGCTGGCTCTGTCTTTGAGCCCTTGTTTCAAGAGCCCTTATTGAAAATTGACCTATAAGGCACAGCCTTTATTGCTGATCATCCTTTTTCCATTCCTTCCATGAGGCACCATTTTTGAGGTGGGTTTGCATACAGCTAGGTTGTGAGGCTTTTTCCAGAAGTTCTTTGCTTTGCAGGGTTTAAAAGCTCCAGAAATTCTTCTGTGTTTTGCCTTAAAGAAAATCCACAGATTTCTTAATTTCATAAATGCCTTAAAGTCTCCTCCACAGAGAAGTCCCCAAACAATTAACTTCTGCTGCCTTCACTCATTTCTTTAAAATTCTGATAGACAGACTTACTAACAGATCTATTTTGGTTTATCCCTCCATTTAAATTAAACCAACATTCATGTGATCTGATGCTATTTTTTACAATTATCTGTCCTATAACAACCTCAATACTTTTCTGTAACTAAGTTTAGAAAGAAGCCTCTCTGCTTTCTGTCAGAAAATCTGTCAGTTGTCACACTCCGGAATATCTGGGCTGCCTTCAGCAGCATTTGTTCTCCAGTTTATATCTGAGAAATCAGGGTCTGCCATAATGAGGCAATTCTCTGCAGAATTTCTCCCTGTAATAACGGTTTGAACATCTCTATCCATATCCAAATTTAACTCTGGAATTCTACAGCAGACTCCAACAACTACCCACTATCTTTCCCAAAGTAATTTTGTATGCAAACAGAATCTGTTTTATCGCAGATCCCTTTCTGAAACATCAGTCTGTCATTCCATTTACACACACCGCTTTTACCATTATTTCCATCTTTTCTGAATACCAGCTCCCTTTCAGCACCTGCATCCAGGGAATAATTACGAGTCCATTATGTTTCTGTAACCCTATAGTTCTCTTTGTAACCCTACAGTGCTTTATGTCCTGCACTCATGACTTTATTTCCTGCGTTTCCAGATGTCCTGTCCCTGTCCATTCATCTGTCTATAGGTATGATAGGTCAATACAACTTGTAAATGTAAAAGAGGCAATGTACACAATGTGGCAGGTATTGTCAGGAAGATAGGAGTTGGCAGAGTGATGGTGTTGATTCTTAGCACATCCATAACAAACCTGGTGTACAGCACCTCAACCTCTGAAAGTCAACCAGAGAAGATATTAGTGAGCATTTTTCTTCTTTCTGTTTAAGTGGAGTAAAAAAACCTAATTCCTCTAGCAACATCAGGAACAAGAGTGGAACTGCCTCCAACATTTTTTCCCAAATAATATGTTCTGGTGACTCTTTTTTACTGAGTTTGTGCTGGTATCTTTATCCTTGTTTAGTTCCTATTAACCAGTCATAAAAAAACCACAGGATCACATAGCACTATACAGACATATCAATATGAGTTTGTGATATGGTGCAAAAAAAAACATTTGTGGAGCTTGGCCACTGATTGCCCATTTTTTTGCCATTAAATCACAGGAAATATAAATACACTACACAGGTCATTCTGAACGAATGGCAGTAAGGTTTCATGTCATACCAGAATTAAATCTGCATATGTCATTTTAATAGCAAAAAGTCATTAAAAACAGTATTAGGAATATTTAGTATACATTTTACTGCTACTCTTTTTGTCTCCTTTCTTCTGGCCACATTAGATAACCTAGCTACATCTGCAGATACAGAAGTCTCCAGTTAAGCTTCAAACTCCTATTGAAAGGCATTAATGAATCAGCTGATTACCAATGATTAGGTGGCTGCCTCCTTCACTAAATCGTGAAAAATCTTGTCATGTATTTACATATGTGAGCCCAACTTTAGGCACATATTTTGTAATACCTTAAAAGTATTGTGCCAGTCTGAAAGGAAAGAATTATAAGTGTTTTTATAAACTTTTGTTTGCATACGAATATGATTTCAAGATTGGTTTCTCAAGGCTTTTTGATGCAGTTTGTCCCAGTACTAAGCTGATAATCTCACGTGTGGGTGGCATTTCCAACTCATGCAGATTGAGAGATACCATTTCTTAACTTGTCACAGAGTCAAAGAATAAGGTAGGTTGGAGGGTCTTCAGGAGATCATCTAGTCCAAACCCCGCTTGAAGCAGGGCCATGTTCAAAGATAGATCAGGTTCCTCAGCGCCATGTCTCTTTGAGTTTTGTGTACTTCCATGGACGGAGATCCCACAGCCTCTCTGGGTGAACCGTGCCAGTGCTCACCACCCTGGTGAAAATTTCTTTTCTTACAGCAAATCAGAACTTCCCTTGCTGCGATTTATGACTGTTGCCTCTTGTCCTTTCGCTGTGCACCTCTAAGAAAAGTTTATCTGAGTTTTCTCTCTAATTCCCCTTTGGGTAGGAGAAAATGTCAATTAGATCTCTCCCCTTGCTTCACACGCCTCTCTACTAGCCCTCTCTCCAGGCTACACAAACCCAGCTCGTACGCTGTGTGCTCGAGCCCCTAAGCATGTCGGTGGCCCTCCACTGGCCTCACTCCAGTTTGTCAATGTCTTTCCTGTACTGGGGGCCCAAAATGATATGGACATGCAAGAGTTTTCCTTTGCCATTGTAAGTTTTTTTGTGGCTCCTCTCAGCCTGCTGAGGTCCCTGTGCAGGGCAGCCCTGCCCTCCAGCGCATCAGCTGCTCCCCTCTGATGGGTCCAGGCTTTAAGATCATTATGAGCCTGGAGGTATTGTGAAGAGAAATTCCTTACTGTTCGGGGAATGGCAAAAAAAACCCCCAAATTACTTTCAGATTATCTACAGGTTTTTAAATTTAATAGTGGCTCCACAAAGCCGCTAATATATACATAGCAGTAAAGACAGCCTGAGACACAAAGTAGTGCATTTAGTTTCTGCGAGCGTGATATATTGCCTACACACTGAATTTTATCTGTTGGGGAATGTCAGAAAGTTAGTGGCATATCCTTCTGCTCCCTTTTTGTTGTGCTAAAAGCACATTTGCCAAAGAACAAATTCCTGGTTTCGTTTTGGGTTACTGTGTTTTCTATGACTGGTACTTTTGTTCAGGGGTGGGAAAAAAGTGATGCATGCTTGGCACACAAAAAGCTTTCTTGCGTCTAATATAGCAGTGAGAAATTTCAGTCGTGATTGTGCCTTACCCAAAGACTGCACAATACTGCCAAGATAAGAATTAATGTGAATTCTTCATCATGCAGTGGGCTTTAAAGCTTCAGTCAGGGAGCCAATGTATATGTCCAGGTTTACTCCAAATAAATACATAGATCTGAAATTTTCTCAGCCATTTTCTTTGTTAGTGCATGATATATCCCTTCCCTTATTCATCTTGCACCTTTTGGCCTCTCTGCAAAATTACTTTTTTTGCCAAAATTTACCAGAAAAGTAATCCTTTCTGTTGAGAGTGATTTTAGCTGAAAGTTGCAGGTCAAAGTGGGACTGCATGTTTTAAAATGTGTGTTGCATGAAGTTCAAGTTTAGTTGTATACAGGATATACTACAGATGACGAAATCACCTATGGAAGTTAGTATCTATAAATTATTTTATAAGTATTAGTATTTTTCTGTTTGCATACACTAGGTGAGTATTGAACTGCAAATATAAACAAAACCCATTGCCTTCTTGCTTTGTGCTCAGTGTTTTGCAAGTATCAATGAATAGCCAGCACTGCATGAGACTCAAACAAAAGGTCCCATCCGGCATAGAAGGGTTACCCCTGGGGGCACCTTCCCACTGGAGTCAGTGGAACTGCTTTAATGAATAAAGTCTTTTCAATGGGCTGGGGTTTACAGGACCATTGTTTTACAAAAAGGTATTAAATAGCTCCCTTTTGTGTTAGGCTTGACATTCTACCTAACCTAGTGGGGATACAAACCTATTAAATGTATTTTATTAGTTTTTGGTTTCCCTAACTAAATTATAATGAAAATAAATTTCAAAACCTTTTTTTTTTTCCTGTGGGTGTTATTTCTCATAGTGTGTCAGTTAATAAAGTGGTAAACTATATTCCGTTCTCTGTATATAATGAATACAATTTAAAAGCAAATAATGAATGGCTTTTGTGTTACAGTTGAAGAGAGAATTTCTAGTTTTAATTTTGATTGTTGCATTTAGTGTATCATTTGTGCATGGGTGGCCACTGTGCTTTCATGAGTTAAATAGCCTGGGCAGGAAGAATCTCATGATATGAGGCTACCGAATCACTGTTGATCCCGGTCCGTTACTTTTAAAAGACACTGAGTCTGCATGCTCTTTCCCACCCTGTGGACATTTCAAGGTGCAGAGGAATTCTTCCATTCTCACATAATTGAGTCAAAAGCATGAACTGAATCCTCTCTCTCGGTGTGGGTTTCCTGGCACAGCCACAAATAGTCCTCCCTGTCACCCTCCAGCAGCCATCAAGACTGTCACAGGGTTTTGCAGGAGCTCTGGCAGCGGCACCCTCCTGGAGCACCCACCCAGTGTCACCAGGATGACCCAGCAACCCTGCGGCAGGGTCAGACCGTGGCCGAGGGACTGATCGGGAGCATCCTGCAGGTGCTGGCACTGGGGCCACGGGGCTTTCAGGACTCACGTGTAGCAGAGATCAGCAGCAGCAAGCCCCTTCTGCCAGCTGCTGTATGGCTCTGAGCAAGGCTGCTGCCGTGTCCCCGGTGGTGAGGACAACCGAATGACTCATGAAAAACCTCCTGATTAGCTGCAGTTTTCAGTCTGCAAATTTAAATAAACTAACCTCCATCTCAGCTTACTGTTTTATGCTGTGCTAAAATCTGTGGTAGCTCAGGGGCTGCTTCGTGAGCCATGCTGTCGTCCCCATCACAGGGGCAAGCGAACGACGGGGTGTACCCCTCCTTCAGCCATCTGCTGCCACCCCTGCGTCAAAGCCCTCGGAAAGCTTATGCAACTTCAGGCTGTTTTCAGGTTTTAATGAGTGCCTTCGGTGCTCTCATATTCTCTTTCCTGCTCTGTGGAAAAATGTATTGAGTGGTTCATTATCACTGGAAAGGTGGATGGATAGGAAAGAGCTGTTCGTGCACCATCTAGTTAAATTGGATCTTTCCCAGGTCTCTCGTGCCACAGAAAGGTGTTCAGAGCTCATTTTGAACTCCTAGGTTAGTCAGTCTTGGTAATGAAGCTTAATAAGTAAGGTGCCCCAAAGCCATAAAAAATTGAGCTCTGGTGATCTTCTTGATCCTGATCCTAAGTGGCATGGTAGCATTTACTCTATGGGTGCTCATAGCAGCTTGTTATCCTTATTACTAGGTAACTGGGCTTGTTGCTGGTTTTGTTCAGCAGAAGGCAGAAAACATGCAACATGAGTCCAAGGCAACAGTAAAATGAAAATGGCTTCCCGTGTCTTTTCTTCAGACCCACCCTAGTTCCAGCAGATCTCATAGGCACACCATGAGACCAGGACTCTCATCTAGAGGGTTTTAATCAGGTATTTTCACCTGCAAGCATAATAGACACTAAAATGGTTTGCAGTAAAAAGTGATTCTTCTAGGTGATGAATATTTTATATCTTCTTCTTGTCATTTCCTTTAAAAAGCATGATTTTACTTTCCACTCCTATGGAGTCAGTTTTGTTTTAAAGAGCTGTCTCAGAAATGCCTGAAAGTGTCTTGAAAGGTGATTCAGCAGGAAAGAAATGGGGTTACAATCATCTCCTCGGGGAAAAAATGCAAAGGTGTTTTCTGCTTTTGATGGGGTTTTTTTCCAGACTTTGAATTTCACTTCCTTGATAATGAGGGTAGCAGCAAAACTGGGAAAACAAGTTGGAAAGAGTGCGTGATGTAGCCATACACCTGGCTGACTCATTCCCCACACCTGCTCTGGAGCGGTTCACTTTCAGCTACTCCCATGCCATTCCTTGAGACGTAGAGCAGAGCAAGCAAGGGCAGAATCAGGCCTTTGGCGTCGCAGCAGCAGCACAGCCTTTGGAGCCAGATGGGTTTTCTGAGCAGAGCATAATGGATTGCAATTGAATTGATATTTTAAGCTAACAAATGTTTAGATCAGAGAGGCTCACAACACAGACGCTTACAATACAGGGCTGATTGCAGCATGACAGAAGCAGTTAAATGCTGTAATGGGGAAGGTGGTGTCAGCATTTCACTTCTAAATTTCGATTCTCAATGACTTCAAGCAGCTGTAAAAATGCACTTTTAGCTGAGGCTTGAACAAGGACATGGGCCAAGACCCAGAGCAATCTACAAAGGGATCCCAGTTCACCTCTGTATGAAAGGCTGCCCAGTATGAAAAAGCATAAATGTAAGAGGGTAGCAAAATCTGCTTCCCCACAGATAGGGTCCTGTGTTTGTTTCTGAAGCTGAGATGCAAGTGAGGCAATGAGAATGAACAGAGCTTTGAAAAAAGCTCTTCTGAAAAGATCACAGAGCTGCAAGTGATCTCTAGGAAAGCACATCAGCCATACTTCACCTAACATGAAAGTTAAAGGACTGGTAAATTGAAAGGTGGCAAAGTCAAAATCGCGTATTGAGAAAGTGCTCTCTTTAAACCATTAGCCTGTACAAGGTATCCCTTTGTCATAAAGTATCACTGAGGCCAAGCAACCAGTAAGGGTGACCAAGGATTGAAGAACCGTAATAATAACAATAATAATAATAGCAACAACAATAATAATAATAATCGGAATTCTAACAGCAAATGCCTACAATCCAGCCATTCTGGAGGTATTTACACAATTGTATCTTTCAGAGTTCTGTTTCCTGAGGTAGAAAAAGCCCTTTTCTTCATGGCAGGATATTCCTGAACTGTTTATTGTAGAATTTCTTATACCTTTCAGTGAAGTGTCTTGCACTGGTTGTTATCAGCAACATAAATGAAATAGCTGGCCTGCAAGTCCAGTGCAGCTGACTTGGCTTATGTTCATCTGTCACTGCACATGGGGAACTCTTCCGCATTATGGGCTTTTTTTCTCCTACTCGAGGTTTCATCACTAGGGAACAGTCACCAAGACCAAGTCTTTCAGATTATACATTCAGAAGTATTTAAACGGGCTCTGCAGAACAAATTAGGAAGATCAGACACTTAAAAATATCTCCTGTTTTGACAGTCTTGATACCTGTACACACCGTGAACCGATTTCCAGATTTGATGCTAACTAGAGAGTTCTTTATGCAGCCTTAAAACAGAAGAGACAGATCACTGCATATATAGAAGTTAAAAGTAAAATTGAAAGGTATTGTAGAAGATGGTTAGACAGCTATCTTAACATGAGTAATTTGTAGAACAAAGTCCTCAACTAAGAGAGAATTCCAGTTAGAGACTTTCACACATTTTTCTATATATGAGCCGTACCTGCCATGAAATAAAATAGCCCCGCTGGCAAGACTATGGAAAGATGGCTCTCAGATACCAAATTCCTGGTCCCAAGAACTGTACAGAAACCTTTGCCAAATGTCTGCACTGCCAAGTCTGGAAGGAGATAAGATAAAGATCTGAAGTCTGAGGAAAGCTGGGTATAATGAAGAGAACACCAGACTTTTAGATCAAGTCTTTGGGATGCTATCTTGGTTTCTTCCTGTAACACACCAATAACCTGTTACTTTGACAAACACTTTAAAAATCGGGTATTTAAAGTTAGGAAGAGGGATCTGTAGTTAAACACATAAATAGGTAATCTGCTTTTCAAAGGGATAAGCATTTGTAACTTAAAAAAAAGGGCAGTTATGTGTTTGTAAATATGTTATGGCTATAGAGGAATTGTCTAAATACCTGTTGACCCAAATGACAGCTTGCCCCATTAAAAAACTGAAATCGTATAACGTTTAAAGCCATGAAAATATTCATGAGTCTTTTTGTGATATCCTGTGAAATCTTTAATATCTTGTAGTCTTGTGACTAATAATAATCCAGTCACAAGATATTTTGCAACTTATAATGCTTTCTTGACTCCATTAATAAGCGCCATAAAATCATTACTGGATTTTGAATATATATATTTCTTCTAAAAAGTAGGGTTGTCTGGAACACAATTAGATTTCCTTTCATTTTTGCTCTTTTATTGAAGTATCTCATGCCCATCAGACTGTGAACTTACTTGTAAGTAGGTCTACATTTTTGCTGCCTGATAAGATGGCCAAGAGGAACAAAATCTTTCTTAAGGATAGTATTAATTAACTAACTAAGATTTAGGTTTTGATTGCTTCCCCCATATGGACACAAAAACATACATACAAATTCATTAGCACCTCACCAGTGAGTGCTAAAATGTTTATTAGTTTTTTGCAGTGACTATTTGATGCTGGTTCCAGCTAAGCACTACTGCCCAAAGATTCATTCTATGGCTTATTAATCCACAGTGACAAATCCTATTTCTTCCTCCTTCCTGTCCTTGCCTCCATTCCCCCTCCCAAACACACTTTTCTGTCCCTGTCTTTTGCAGAAGGTGCTGGTTTTAAAGACAATGTCATAAATTTTGAAGAAAAGGGAGGTGATGCTTTCCACCCTACAAAAATGCAAACATTTGCTACAAAATGCAAAACAATAATCAACAAAAATTAGCAATACGTCATCTAACTGTGTCCAAAGTGAGACAAGAATAGGCAAACTTCCCAGAGTGGTTCATGTATTTATGTGTGGAGGGACTCAGCACTGAGATTAGAGATTTCTAGGCTAACAGGCACTAAATCTGTATTGTTCTTTAGCTGGGGCATGAGAAAAGTGCCCACCTCTCCTCACTCAGGACGGAGAGTTCACCCTGCACGTTGGGCGTCCTAAAAGCTATATAGGTTTGGCAGAAGTCTGCATCTCTGCTAACATTTCCTTTAAACAATTGCAAGGAAAAAGAAGTAAAAAAAGCAATACTTGTGCACATGATCATAAATTGCACTAGTCTGTGTGTTTCCATGTCCCAGTAAGCTTCAGGGTTTCACCAGGGAATGCAAATTAAAACTGACTGCAACAGTTGGCTTTAGATTTTGTTGTCAGAGAGCAGTATTCATTTTCTTCAGTGCCTGGTTTCTGTTGCTTTTCTGCTTAAGAGAAAAAGAACAAAAGGAGGTAAGGAGGCAGATTGAGAGAGCGTGGCATAAAAAATAAAATATGCTGAAATTATACCTTCTTGCTGCCGTGAAGGGCTATAACCCAAGGATACTGAAAAGCCAGATCTAAAATAGCAGAAATGTGCTGTTCTGAGAGGGGAAGAAAGAGGCAAACAAATAAAGGTACTGGCCAGCAGAGTGCAAGCACATAACTGACCCACCAAGCTTTAACTTACATTTTAATTCTCATCCCTATGCAAGCTTCACTCAAAGCCATTGTGAGACATTGTGGGACTGAGTCCTTCTGCAACCTTATGCTGAAGAAAAGCACATGGCCCATACCTTTTCTTCCAGGCAAGATAGCTTTCTAGAACAATTGTAACACCAGCACCGTGAGCGGTACCCAGCCCTCACAGCAGCCTGCAGAAGCGTAGCCTCCACCCCTGCTTAGCATTGCCCACGGCGTTCCCATCTACACAGGTCACCTCCAGCTGACCCCCCCCCGGTGTAACTCGTGCTGTAAGACCTGCAGGTATTGCGGGCAGTCTCTCCTACTGTGTATGTCAGTGGCAATACTCCTGTGAGCCTCGATGAGCACGCCAAGCGGATCTGTGTCCTGCAGCACAGCCAGCCTTGCATCGCTGGGGAGCAGGCTGCTCCCCCCTGTGCTGGGGCAGTTTGAGCACGCTCTGGGGTACCGGGCCCCCAGCACGGGCACCTGACACTGGGGAGGGCACAAGGGAATTCTACAAAGATTTCACACTAGCAGTTCGGGTTCAGCTTTGAGTCTCGATAAACAATGGTTTGCTCTGGTTTTGGCTCAGGTTCGGGTTCAGTTCGGCTCAGTGATTTTGAGTTATGCTTCTCAGACATCATCCACTGTCACAGGGTTACTGTGAGCGATTATTTTAGATGGTTTCTGGTGGAATATGCCAATGCTCTCAAACATCGTTGATCATTTGGCTCAGGTTCTTCTTCTGACTTGTATATTAAATGAGCTGACATTTGTTCTGGCTTGTTTTGTTTTCTGCCGGAATTCAAGCTATCTCCAATGAGCTTCTTTTAGCAATGTTCTCCTTTCTGCTGTCTGCTTGGTTGGGGGCTTGCTTTTCCATTGGTTTCAGTGGGCTTTTGATCCACACCTTCTTATAGATACTGCTCTGAATATCCAATTCTTCTTGTCATCAGTGGGAGTTTTATGCAAGAACATGTATAGTTAGGTCAACAAAAGAGAAAAACTGCCTCAAACTAGATATTCCTCAGCCAGTTGTAGATGAAAAGTTTGCCTGAAATCAGCATTACACCAAATAGAGAGATGTCAACTGTCTGTATATGCTCCCTAGATTCTCATGTGAAGAAATCATTGGAAGCTGCTCAAAAAACTGACAAGTTTTTTTGTTGTTTTTTTTTTGTTTTTTTTTTTAATTGGGAACATCAAGTGTCAACAATATCCTGCTTACACAATACTGATACAATTTATGGCCCGGTACTGTAATCTCTACCATCAACTGCCATGGGAGCTGCCTGAACAATGAGTCTTTATTATGTGTGGAGCATTTCATACCATCTGTGTCCCAGAACACTTAACAGAGTTAGATAAAACAGTCTCAGTAAATAACAGCAGAGCATAAATAAATTTAAAAGGTTTAGGCAAAGGAAAGCAGAAATAATTCAAACTCTTAGTCAGACAAGCGGCACAGAGCGTGGCAGTAAATGATGCCACGTATTTCTTTCAAAAATACCAAGAAATTAGAACAGTTTTTTTCCATTTGCCCTCTGAAATACCGACGCTACTGCTCAAGAAAGCTAAAGAGAATTAGTGTCATAAACAAGCAGCCTGGAGTCTAACCGAAGCAGCCACGCAGAGTGTTCAGTTCAAGAAACCATTGAGTCCAGGTATAACAAGATACTTAAGCCAGTCCATGTGACTGGAATTATTCAGCTGTGGAAAGCTGGGCATGTATTTAAATACCTTGCTGAATTGTAAAGATGATACTAAGGAAACTGCATGTTAAGGGTGGAATTAACCTTACTGGACTATAGTTCTGTTTAAAAGTTAGATGTCCTGTTTAAGCTACTTTTATAGCCAATTGAGAGACAGAGGCACCTGAAGGACATTCTTTCTTTCTTGAGGGGCATCTAATATAGGTGAGATGACTTACCCTATAGATATGCTCACTTCTCTCCACGGACTAGAAATGGAGCCCAGGTAATTAATTTAGTTTCAATGTCTGACTTTAAGATGGCTAAAATCAAGGGAGATGGACACACATTCACTTTTTCTACATCATTCACTGCAAGATAGCTGCTTGAAAAATTTGCAGAGAGAGGTTTCTCATGGCTTCATGCACATGCCAGGAGTTTGCATTGCTTTAGAATCTGAGAAATTTTGAATTCTTCCACCACAGAAAGTTTTCCTGCATTATCACCCAGGACTAAGATAAAAGTTAGTTTAGAATGAAAATAGGATGCTGCACTTAAAAAAACTTGTGGTTGAACTCATGGCAGTTATGTGTCAAACCTGCAGCAATGAGAGACACTGCAAATGTCTGTGACTTAATACAGCTGCAGGTCATACAGTGAGTTATAATATCCAGGTGACCCTCAAAAATGACAGACTGCTGGTCTCCAGGGAACAGCTTGTTCTACCTGCCACAAGATCAGCCTTGCAGCCTTGTACAGAAAATGCTCCAATATGATACCTTGGGAGTATCCTCATACAACTGGTTTGTCTAATTCATACTGGGAGACACAATCTGAATTCTGTCAATCAGAAGATACATGAGATTTCATCAGCGAGATCGTTTGAGTAGACCAACACAGGCACCACCAGCGCCCGTCAGCTGCTTCAGAGAACTGTTGGGGCAAAGGAGATAAGTACAGAGGCCAGCTAAAACTGCTTGATCGCAAGTGCCTGTATTGCAAACACTTTATTGAAGGGGCACACATAAGGAAACCGGTTTTGTGGGATGAAATATGAAATATCTGGCCCATTCATAGAGCTTGGTTTAACTGGTTCTCACAGGCAGATGTGATGTGTGCAGATCTTGCACTACATTTTACAATTCTTGTTCTAATTATAAATGCCTCTTGTATACTGAAGACATATCTTCACTGTCTCAAAGATCTTAATAACGACTGAATAACAAAATGCAAACATTATACTTTGTCAGCATAAACAAAACAACAATTATATCAAAGGTCCTACAGGCATTGCTTATTTGTACTAATAATTCCTGCTTTGCAATCAAGCTGTACAAGATGCCAAGTTAATTATTTTAAACACTTTTCACCACTTGGCACTTATTTTGGACTGCAAGTGGGGAAGTGAGGAGAGGAACAAAGAGCAGGGAAATGGAAGTTCCTTCACCATCAAATAATTGAGGCATATGACAGAAGAGGATTTAGGAGGAAAAAGCCCTAAGGAGATTTTTGGAGGTTTCACTAGTTTGTTTAATGGTGAACCATCCGAAAATGAAATGTCTGAAAAGCTGGAGGCTGAACAGTGTAATATAGACTGTGAACACAGAAATGGCAATGTTAACTGCTGCAAGAAGCATAAATTATGTATTTCTGACGTGTCTCTATAGGCCTTGTAACCTTTTTTGCCCCTTAGGGTGCTCGTTATCTGCAGGAGCAATTAACAGATAGTATCTAGCAGCTAGCATGATTTCTTACCTTTAGAGTGATTTCAAATCAAATAAAAAGGAAGCTAATGGAGCCAAGGAGGCCTGAGCTGTGAAGTTGTTTCTGAAGTATATTGGATAGAAATAATCAGTAAATTGAAGGTACATGGTGCCAGGGAGCCTGGATTATGTCTAGCTAGTTTTGCTTGCTGAATCTTTTATGTTTTGGATAGATATTGTTGTTACTGTGAGAGATTATGCAAGTGACACAAATAACGGAAAAACCCTTCATTAAATCATTCTGAAAGGAGAGGCCTAACTTCCCTTACTTCAGCAACTTTAAGCTGATTAATCAAAAGATCTGATTTTTCAACCACCAAGAATAAATTAAAGACAAAGGAGGAAAAAAGCACACTTAAGACTGGTCTTGGAAAAAGAAGTTCTGATGACTAGCAATCTGCTTAATTCCCCAAACCAAGTGGAAAATTTCCAACATTTAAGACATGAATAGCTTAGAAAAAAATAGCTGATCAAGTGCAAGCTACAAAATTCTAAGATAAAATTTGTGCAAAACTAATTATTTTAAGTCTTCAAAAATCTAAATGAAATGTTTCTTATCTGAAAGAGCAGATTGTTGAATACAAATCAGTCCTATGTTATGATACCTCTACAGCTGTCCTATTGCAAAATGGAAATCTATGAAAATGTCTAATATACAGAGCCTGTCACAGTCCTACATGCTCCTGTAGTACTAGATGTGATGCACCATCATTTTTTTTTAGTGGTAACATGCTTTATTTTCAGTTCTTTTCTAATGCATGAAAATCATTCCAAAGGCTACCACCTGATATGCACTGAAATACATTATAAAAGCCACATAAGTTTTTTTTAAAAAGCAATTACTAAATTTTTTGGTTAAAAAAAGCCAAACAGAACTTTAAAATATATGCCAAAGTGTTTATCACTGCTATATCCCTTTAGCCTATCCAAGCTGCCAGTGTCTAATACCACCTTTTTACTGTTTCATCGTGAGCGTTTACTGACTCTGGAAATGGGATTTGTGGATTCCTACACCGTACAGACGTGCTGATTTCATTGAGGATCCAGGTGGATCTGGCTCCCATTACAAAATTGAAGATTTAAGTCTCACGTTCTTGAGACTGAGGATATTTTTCTCCTGTAAACTACAAGGTCCTGAACATTTGAAAAAATATGCCTGCAGAAAATCTTGATTTTATAATAGTTTCATGATGATTTGTTAATGAACTACATAATTCAAAACTTTTTATTGTATTACATTAAAAATAAAAAACAATTACTGTAACTATTAGTATCAGGCTTTAAAAATAATCTAATTGCATCTAAATACATTGGGAATAGTATAAAAAAACTTACAGGGAAAAATCCTGGAGTCATTCAGTTCACCTGAAGTGTATATTGCTCACATTGTGGCCAGGATTTCACTCCCAGGAGAAGCAAAACCAGGTAAGAAATGAGACTAGATGGGTAGCAACATGATTTTGTTTTTCTCAAAATTATAAATAGCTATTGAGCCTAAAAAGTATGTTCAAATGATGATAAAAAATGCAATTTCATCTTGCATGTAGAAACACCAGTAGATTTATTATTTTTTTATGTGTAAAATGATACCTAGATTTCAGAAGCAGAAAATGAAAGGATGCTATTGAACTTGCAAGGAGGGGCTATATTTTGGCTGACACCAATTTTGGCTGACACCGCAGAGGCAGACTGGTTAGCATTTAGGACAACAAAGCCAACCATCTGACTCTGGATGTTGCTATCCCCCTCTACAGGAGTTAGAGAAAGTAGATCAGGAAAGAGGGCAGTCAGAAGGTCACAACTTTGATCTTGGAGGATTTCAATTACTCAGGTATTGATTAGGATGACAATTATACAAAAGCTGTAGAGAGGAACACGTTTCTAAAGGTTGCCCGATGCTTTCTTTAGCCATTTGTTGAGGTGACTGCATAATGAGAGCTTATTTAAAAACTCGTCTTAACAGATGTGACAGCTCTGATAAATAAGCAGAGTTCAGGAAACAGCAAGACCTTTCTAGGATCTACTAAAATCTGTCTGGTGGTGAGGAAACACAACACTGTTTCCCTATCACAACTGTGACCACTCCTTCCAGAAAATCCCTGTCAACTCCCTTGTGAGAAATGACCATACACCTTCCGAAGATCTTTTGTCCCTCCTATGTTAGCTCAGAATATGTCTCTACCCTGACTAAACTCCTTAAAAAGTCAGATTTAAACCATGGACTTACTACCAACACAGGCTCACAAAGGCACATGTATCTGCACGTGTTGTGTGTAAATAATAAGTCATCATCCTAATATTAGATGTTTTCTTGGGAGCGATGCTTTATATTCGTTCAAAAGAAGACCCGTAATTAGGTGGAACATCCTCAAAAATTACCACAATGGCAGTTAAATGTCCTGTGCAGTGTGGCTTTAAGAACATCTTTTCGTGGTCTTTGCCAAATAGGTCAATAGAAATTAAATCTTACTCAGTCAGAGTATGATCCACCTCTACTATTGAACTGTTTACTCATCGTACACAGTGAGTGCTTCTCAGTTATCAGAACAAAGGCTTTTCCAGGAGTTTCATTAAGCTGAGGACTGCTTCTAGGCCAGGGACCCCAGGTCACATTTACAATTAATCCCATATATTTTTCTAATGCTTGAACGGTGTATTAATTTATAATTCATCCGAGGGTTTAATGCTATCTTCAGATATCCAGGCTCAAAGCCTTGCTAATACAGCTTATTTATTTCTTCACTTTGGAGAAGTGGAATGTGAAAAGGCTGGTATTGCCTCTAGCACTGCTGTTTACTTAGCGTCCCTGTGCCCCATTTTAGCCAAAGGTGATTCCTCTGCAATTAAAATGGAATTTCATCTATTTCCAGCCTGTCTTTCATGCAGCTTTTCTGACACAATCTGTAACGAGCAGTTCGTGTCCAGCTGGCTCAGTCGTGTGTGGAATCGAGCAATTCCAGCCTCTCCCCATTACATCAGGGATGCTGTTGTTTGTCAGCTGCTGCATGTGCGTGTTCAGTCTGGGAGGGAAATTTCTACAGAGGCTAGAACAAGGTCTCCGTGACAGGTCAGATCTATTTTGAGGAATTTTGAAAGATGCAAAGTATTTGTGAGCACAAGGATCTCCTCAAATACATTGGTATAACTCTGCTGTACAATTCAAAATTAAGGCAAGTGAGCTGTGGAGCGTGATTTGCCATTCCTACAAGCCACACAGGCTTTTGTGTGCGAGAAACCACCAGTCCCCACATGCCTGCTGGAAGAAACAGCCCAGAAAAATACTTCTCAGGGCTTTATTCACTGTAGAGAGAGGGAACAGGACTATTCAGCCGGCGGATCCCATTTTTCTTTCGCTGTCGAAATGTACGGAAAAACCTTCATAGCTTGCTTAGGCTTCATTCAGACAAACTTTAAAGAGAAAGCAGGCAGGGAAGCGTCCGGCTGCTGTCCCCCCGCAGCAGCGTCGCAGTGCCACCTAGTGAGAGCCCGCCTTGGGGCCACCGGCACTGGCGCCGTACCCGCATCGCTGGGCATCGCTCTTGAGCAGGGCTGGCCCTGCTCCGCTGGCACGGCCCCAGCAACGGCTCACGCAGCTGTAAGCATCCTGCAAACCCGTTTGTAGGGAGTTCCCCCTTAGAGGGAACAGTGCTTTGATTGAACCTCCAGCGGGACGGCAGCCCAGGTCCTTGCTGAGGTCCGCGGCGCTGGGAAGTTGTACGCCGGAGTTAGACAGCCGCTGAGTGCAGCTGTAGCTGTTTGCTCTCAAGAGCATGAAGGAGGGAGAGAAGGAGAGGATGACTCCAGCAGTTCAAAGCATAGACTTCGGCGCTTTAAGCCCCTACTTGAGAGAGATGCTGGGGAACATTAGGCTCGTTCTCGCGGGAGAGACTGGGAAGCGCTCTGGTGGCTTCCGTCAGAATGGCTGGGGGTTGAATAGATGCCGCTGGGCATATAATCTGGAGTTTATGAAGCTGAAAAGAACAAATGGGAATTCAGGTCAAACTTTGTCCTTCACATCTGTGATAGTAAATATACTACCAGAAACCCATAGTACGGATGGGTGAAGGAGAAGCTGAAAGCAACTGGATACAGAGGAGACTCAGCAGGAGGCTGTAGCAAAGGAGTAGTCATGTAGGCTTGCAGTGGTTGGGCTGCTTTGCTCATCCCCACTGGCTTCTTTAGCTTTCTTGCTGGGGCTGCTAATACATGGTGTGCATATAACACAGTTCCAAACTGCTAAAAGAAAGCATAGCAAGGCAGATTTGTTATATTGCTTGGAAAAAAAACAACTCCACATATAATAAATAGTCAGTGCATCAAAATTCATAGCTGTTTTTTTTAGGAAAGGATATGCACACGTTTATTACCAGTTTTAAATTCTTTATAATATCAAATGTAGCTACATCCAATCCCAGAGGGACGCCCCTGCAGAAAAAGGGAAATATATTGCATCAGTATTTCATTACACAGTCCACTGATCACAAAACACATCCACTCTCGGTTTACCCCAGAGTCCCTACCCAACGCACTGCTCGCTTGGAACAAATGCAAGCTCCAGTGTCTCAGAAAAGGGAGTTTAAACCACAGGCTTTCATTGTAGCATCTTGTCCCCTGTAGATAATTAACACACTTCACAAAGCTCTGATTAAAGTCGTCTTTTTTTTTTTTTTCTTTTAATCTTGCCTTGTCATCTAATGGTCCGGATACTGCAAAAATGAAAATGCATTCACTGAGTTAATGATTTTGTGGACTGAGATTCAGTATCTCCTGTATTTTCTGTCTTCCCTAATAACTACCTCAGGAACCAGCTTGTGTCTGCCATGTTTACACGTTTTGGAATATAGGAACCTCCAGCTTCCATACAACAAGCTAGGAGTAAGTGGTGTAGGAGCACGCTGGCAGGGTATCCCCTCAGCCCCAGAAGTGCCATCTGGCCTATTTAAACTTCTTTATATTCCCTTTATGATGCTAATATGGGGAAAAGGAGATGGGGGTGCAAGACTCAAGCAAGTTAACTACTTTAAAAATGCCCATTTAATGCATCAAGGCACTGGTTCCTGAAATGGGTATGGGGAAAAAAAGATTATTTTATGCTTCCAAATATGATAGATTTAGTAAGTTAAGAGATCGTGATGTCTACAGTAATGGGCAGCTAGAATGACATATAAAGTCTGTTCTCTGCATCCTGCGCAAAGTAGGCATGAAATATGATTAAACCAAAACGGTATTTTTTAAATACCCACTTTACACAGCCATAAACCTCTTCAAGAGGTGCAAAGCAATGAGAAATCAAGCTCCCAGTGATGAAGAGAGCAGTGGTATGCGGGAACACTACACCATTCAGCAACAGAGTGGGTACAGTACAATGCAAATTGTTCACTTTAAAATTCAAGTTGCCTGCTCTTGCTCCTGGTTGCATAACAAACTCAAACTCAAATAGTGATTGCTTTCCAGACTCAAGCACTGTTCAGCTAAAAGATCACTATTGTTCAGACTTTTCCAGGAAATTTGGAGTAGTTTATGCTGTTAAATCAAAATTCTAGTTTCCTGGTTTGATTCAAACTGTATGAATTCAGAACAGAACAGAGCATTTGTGTCAAATAAGTTAATACATGAAAGCATCCTGTTTTCTTCTCACAAATGGTCTACTACAGCTACAATTTCAACAGTGTCTTTTTCATGATATCTTGTCTTTTGAAGCTGAAATTCAAAGTGTGACTTTGAGAACATAAAGATGAGAAATTGGAATCAGAGGATGTACCATAACAGTCTTTATAGGAAAGTACCAGAAAGCTAAGGAGCATTTAAGCAAGCAGGGTTCTGTCAAGGTATATATAGAAATATAGAGAAATTATTGTAAGAATTTATTTACTTCTCTTTAATTAGTATTTTGCATTGAGGTAGTATTTATAAGTGCTTGTCAAGCTTGCCAACTTGTGCTATGTGCCATCCCTACATATACTGAAAGCAATAACTCATAGTGAGTTAAAACATATGGAGGACAAGGTAGAAACATAAAAAACCAGAAAGGGCAGATAAACAGTCTGTTTGCTACCAATGTATATAATAAACCGTTTCATAGGTTGTCAGCTGCCTTACCTATCACACGGAGATGAGATTTGAAGAAGAATGAAGAAGAGGATAGTTTTGTTCTGAGTTCAGGTATTTTATTGAAGTTCTTGCTGTGAGTGAAAGAGACCAGAGAGACTACAAAAGAGCGCCAAGAAGATGTGGGCTGATGGACAATGAGGAGCTGTATTTTTGGGAAAGCAGAGGCAGAGAGAGGAATGGAAGACAGTAGATGAGATAATCATGATGACAGTTATGAGGAGGAATGTGACAGGTCTTGTCCTCAACAAGATGGTAAGTTCATTGGGGTAGGGAGCAGAGTATTTTGGGTTTGCAGTTAGTATAAGTAATAATTACACCGGCTTTCCTGAAAAAGGCTCCAAGCCATATTACCGTCTGCTCTCTTTTCTGGTGGCTAGAGCTGGCTAGCACTGCAGACCCCTTGACCACAGCTTAACAGGATCCAGATAAAGGAAAAAAAGTGAAGAGCCACTTAGAGACTTAACACTGCAAGAGCTGAAGAGCTCAGTGCAAGACCAAGTGCCCTGGAGTGCCTCTCCCTCTGGCATGGGTGCTGGCATGAGGGCAACTCTCCCAGATTTACATTTACTTATATGTCAGCCTCAACAGCCTTAGACTTCCCTTTGTCATACCTTGGTAACACAAACACTTTTGCTTTTGTAAGCAAAGCTTAAGACATCATCCCAATCCAGACACCTGCAAACCAGAAGCTGTTTGTTGCTACATTACAGCTGGGTCACAAACGTGAAGCTAGTTCTGCAATATTCACCTAACTGGCAGCATGGCTTTGTAGCAAGCACCCATCCATCTCTTTGTGTTCTTCATTTTCCCTTTGTGCTACTTGTGTGGCTATCATGGTTTAAGGCAGCTGTAAGCTTAACAGGAGGCACTCCTCTGCACCTCCTTTGTGTGAAGCCCTGCTGCCCTGCATACAGGAGGGGAGAAGGACTGGGAAATGCCCCATGACATGTCATCTACCTAAAACAGTGGGCAGGGATTCACCGCCCTGGTCGCTTCACAGCCGATACACAGCCTGGTGCCCTCTGTCCCCTTTCACTGGGCTGCCTGTTAAAATTGTGCAGGGCAGTGCTGGTGGTATGAAGAAGACAAGCTGGGAGCTATTTCTATGCACTGAACATGGGCAGAACAGGGGTGCATCACTGATGATGTGTGGGGTGAAATGCCAGATGACTGGGGCAAGCTTAGAAAAGACAAAAGCAGCAGGGTGACCATGTTTGATGGGATATGCAAAGCCTTGAGAAGCTGCAGGTCATGCTTAGGGCTGAGAAGAACAGAGTGTGAAACAGGAACATGTATGGACTGGAATCATCCATGTGGAGGGTCAGAAATTCATCCAGGGGGAGAAAGTCAGGAAGTGTGATTGCTAAATCAAGAATGAAATTATTTGATTTGGAGAGCCAGGGTCTGGCAGGTATCTATCAACAGAAAGCAACAGCAAGACTTATTCATGGCTGGAAATAGGAGATGAATGGGACAGAAACATTAAAGATTAGCTTTAAGCTGTCATGGTGATAGTGAAGCAAATGACAGAAGAGGATTTAGGAGGAAGAAAACCCTAAGGAGATTTTTTAAGGCTTTGCGCAATATACTGGTGAGCCTTCCAAGCTGAAAGGTCTGAAGGGCTGGAGGCTGATCAGAGGAAGACAGACTGTGCACACAGAAAGATCTGTTTAGTACAACATCAAGTGGCACAGCTGTTTAGCTGCAGCTGACCCAACTCTGTTGGGACCAGGCACCATCTTACAAAGACAACAGAAAATACATCTGGACACTGACAGGAGGCTGGAGCACTGCTGGCCAAAGAGCTTCATTTCATTCCTTGTATCCAGGCACAAGCCTGCTACACTGAACCACTGGATCTACAAGGTGGTAGAAGATCCCTACTGATACCAGTCGTGCAGATAGAGTTAAAACACCTCCTGAGGAGTGGAAAGAAATGACTGAACACAAGTCAGGCCAAGAAGGGGATTTTTCCATTTCTGGTGTTTGTTGCTACGATGTATTGCAATATTATGTTACAGTGCACCATCCAGGAGAGAAGCAAAGGGTCTAGAACTGAGCAGGGGAACATCAAATCCAGCTACACCAAAGCATGCATGAATCTCTTACGGCTTTTGTCAATCTATGTTTGCAGGTTTGTGTGCCTTGGATAGCTGGCTGCAAAACTAAATAAAAACCAAGGGTCCAAAATTCCTTCCCAAAATGGTTAGGAGAAGAAACAAACAGCAAATCACAAAATCATAGACTAGATGAGGGTGGAAGAGACCTCTGGGGATCATCTAGTTAAACCCCCTTACTCAAAGCAGGGCCATCACCTAAAGCCTGTTGCCCTGGGCCATGTACAGTCAGGTTTTGAATATCTCCAAGTATAGAGACTCCACAGCCTCTCTGGACAACCTGTTCTGATGTTCAGTAAAAAAAAGGTGGGGGTTTATGTTCAGAGGGAACCTCCTATGTTTCAGTTTGTGCCCATTGACTCTTGTCCTGTCACTGGGCATCACTGAGAAGAAACTGGCTCCATTTTCTTTACACCATCCCTTCAGGTATTTATATACATTAATAAGATCCCCCCTGAGCCTTCTATTTATCAAAATCCTTTATGCAGAAAGGTTTTATGAGGTATAAAATCTATGAGGTTGCCATAACTCTGCATAAGCTCTTCATAAAAGAGCCAGAGAGTGAGGATAGGGAAGTGTTGGGTTAGAAGAGGGGAGAAGAAGAGATCTTTGCCAAGACAGCCCTTGCTCTTGCACCTCTGAGCAGGAAATGGATAAAGCAGGATAGGAGAAGGTAGGAGTCTCCCTCTGCAAGAGAGAAAATTCTGCTTACTTCTCTGGCTGTGGGATCTGCCTTTGCAAACCATGCTTCAGTAATACTTCCCGCTCTGTTCAAGAACAGCATATTCATGCTCCAGCCCAAGGGTCCCTAAGAGAATGAGGCTAGTTGTACTAACACTGTGGGTAGAGAGCAGCAGGACTGCTGGGCCGATACTGGAGGAGCAGGTGCCCAGGCAGCTCATCTCCCCGGAGCCTGGACCCAGTGCCACCACCAGGACTTGCATGTTAGGGAGGGGAAGTTCTCCGTGGAAGGGCACATCCAAAAGGAAGTGTTGCAATAAAAAAAATCTTCTGTGCAGGTGACCATCATGAATTAATTTCATAGTTAATTTTGGCATTAAAAAAGGAGGCTTCAGAAGACTATTTACTGTTATAATGGCTATCATACAACCTATGGGAATCTGTGCAACGTGGCATTTCTTTACATTTTTTCCATCCAATTTTTCATGAATTGAAAAATTGGTGATGGGTTCCTATGCCACTACAGCTTGTTTAAGAAAAAAATCACAGGTCATAACTATCTTACATTGCAGTAATAAAGAAAATTAATTTCCTTTTCTAAAGGCTTTTTAGCTTTCCTAATCCACTGTCTGGGATATGGTTTGCAGATGATGCCTGTTTGTTCTACCACATCATGGACAACCACAGCGTTCTGGATTGGGACAGCACTCCAATCTGGTTCCAGAAATCATTACCAGAACAGGACTTTAGAAGCAGAAAATAATATTAATAGAATCGCTGTAGATTAAAGACATAATTGAGCAAAAGGTATAGTATGTACAAACTTAATTTCACAAAGATTATTAAAAGATAAAGACACTATGTCCAGTTCAATAAATACGCTCATTCTGAAAAGTAAAATTTTCAAATAAGGAAGAACATTCATTTTCTCTGTTTTATGCCCGAGCCTTTATAGCAAGTAGCAACTGGAGCGAAAATTTATCTCTGCCTTTAGATATCCAAGGTTTTTAATCTCTGTTGAAAAAAATTATTTCAGATGGGTCACTGCAAGATTTTTCTATGCAGTCATCGAAATAAGTTGGGTATGTTGATTAGCGTTACCATCATAAAGGTAAAAGGTTGGTTAGGAAATGTAGCTTTTCTGCAGTGTATGCTAATTTTAAATTTTGGGATATAATTGAAGACACCTTTGGTTAAAAGTTATTACAATACTAAAATTTGCAATCCAGCTGGCCATTACATCATCTATTTTTTTCCTTTCTATTAACAAAATAATATTTTAAATAGATATTTTATGTGTTTCTATGCATGACAGAAAAATATGCATAACAAAATCCTTCCACTTTGGTAAAATTTTCACAAGGCTGGGATAAAATCCTAGTGTAGTGGGTTGACCCTGGCCAGCATCCAAGCACCCACACAACCACTTGCTCACTCCTCCTCCCTCCTCCAGGAGGACAGGGGAGAGAACAGGAAGAACAAAAGCAAGAAAACTCCTGACAGTTGAGATAAAGACAGCTTAATAAGTGAAGGAAAGAGAAAAAAAAATATTTTAGTGATGCGAAGGCAATCACTCACCAGCTTCTAGAAGCAGATCGATGCCCAGCCAGTCTCTGAGCAATGGCCACCCTGGAAGCCAAAATCCCCAACTTCCTTCTTCCTCTACCGCAGTTTTTGTTGCTGAGCATCACGTTATATGGTATGGACCATCCCTTTGGCCAGTTCAGGTCAGCTGTCCTGGCTGTGTCCCCTTCCAGCTTCTTGCTCACCCTCAGCCTGCTTGCTGGGGGAGGGGAGAGGGGGAGCAGAATAGGAAAAAGAGAAAGCCTTGGTGCTGTGCAAGCACCGCTCAGCAATAGCAAAAACATCAGTGTGTTATCAACACTGTTTTAGCCACAAATCCAAAACACTGCACCATACGGGCTGACACGAAGAAAGTTAACTCCATCCCAGCCAGAGCCAGTAGGCCCCCTTTTACTGATCCGAGAATGGAAAGGATTGTTACTGCCTCTTCCACAGTCACCTGCGCCTCTAACTGACACTGCAACTCTGGACTTACAATCTCGGATGGAAAGGTTAGTTAGACTTCACTTCTGATCTCCTCCATAACCTCAGAGAAAAGAGGGAGATGAGTAGAGGTAGGCAGGAGCACAGACGTGCACAGAAGGCACAAAGAAATGTTTCATTAATTTTAAATGCTTTGTAGCATGTAAATTCTGTTTTAGTGATCTGATAACTATGTCACTCATCAATGAATGATGGTTTTGGACCATGCCACAGTCACACACACTGCTTACTGATAGTAGCAGGCTACTGAGATGAGCAATTTTATCCTTCTTGCTTGCTTTCACCACTGCCAAAGTGAGGTGTTAAGGAGAGTGTGTTACTTCCAAAAGAATCATGACATTGGCTTACAAAGCATGAGGGTTTTTTAATGGCATTGATTTTGCTTATCTTGTTATGATTTCACTTTTAGAATGAAGGTGACAACTTCAAATTTATCTATGGTTATCTCAGGTTCAAACTTCAACAATAAGTCAACCCCTACGCATGTAAGTGGCTTCCCTGTCCATTGCTTTAAGGCTGCTTTGTTTTCCTTTGCTTAGGTGGGGATCTGCCTTGCTACCTTACTGCATCCCACAGCAACTAGCCTGTACAAAAGCTGTCCCAATAATGCTTTTTCCTGCTTCTGGTCCTGACTTCTGTGGTCCTCCATATCTGTTTGTGGCTTGTATTTCCCTGTTGTCAATGGTCACATTCCCCATATGTCTATCTGTTTCTGTATCTATCCAAGTACATGAAACAGGACCAGGGTGTGGTGGACGTTGGTATACAGTGCCCCGCCAAGCCACCAGTACTCTTCCAGGCAATGGCCAGGCTACTCGGGGAATTAGCACGGACCCAGGGTCTGCTTCCAGAGGGCGGTTTGGATGAGACTGCCCTGCTTGTCTGGGTTTGGAGTTTTGGGGATATGGAGGTGGAGGAGAAAGAAGACTATAACTGTAAGGATGCAAGTGAAGTTGCCCTCAGGGCCAGACAACAGCTCCTGGCCCATTTTATTCACCACTCTAGACATTTTCCTGCACTCCATCAAGGGTTTTTCTTCTACTTCTTATTGCCCTATATCCACCACCATTCTCGCTGTCCATTTTTTTACTCCTTTACATCATTGAGTCCTATGTTCTCTACAGTTATTTGTATAACCCCCAAATAAATCTTCTCTAAGGCCCTTCTGTCTCCCTGGAAACGCTGGGAACTGATGCTTGTTTTACTAGGGCAGCAGCATGCGCAGTCGGCAGTGTCCGCATCTCACCTCCTCTGAGCGGGGACTATTCTGAAAACAGGAAATTTTGCAGGACTGAAATAGAAATATTGCTTGACACTAAGAGTGGGCAGATTAAAATACATATCGTGATAAAACCAGAGGAGCTGGCCACACTGCTAATCGGGGGCATTTGCCAGCAAGTGCCTATAGGGAAGGTGGCAGCTCGTCGCATCACCCTGATACCCAGAAAAGCAGCTCACAAGAGGGAAGTCCGGGATGTGACATCCCTTCAGACCTCCATGCTGTGAGCTGTCACCTTGCTCTGGTGACACCTGTGTTGGATAGCTGTGTGCTAGAGGGAAGATATGGGAAAACAGCAACAGGCAGGTCCATATTGACACAAGCAGGTGCTGTGATGGAGCCCCGGGAAGCTGACCCCAATTTCTGTGGGGAGCAGTGACACTGAAGCGACACTTAATCCCTGGGACAGGATTAAGGGGGGGAGGGGGGTACGGGGGGGTACGGGACACAAGGGTGCGGTGGTGCCAGCGGCCAGGAGAGGGAGTCTGAGCCCAGGAGAAGGAAAGGGAGCCGGGAAAAATCCTCCTCACCTGCTTCCTTGGTGGTGGGGTTGATGGGGCACATGGTGGGAGGACAGCAGCCCCGGAGCCAAGTCATTCCCGCAGGGAAGAGCCTGCCTGTGTGACCTTGCACCCTTGCCTCCCAGCCAGGTCGGCAGGCTTCTGCCTCTCGCCTAAAACCGGGAAGATTTGATAAGGGGGTTTTCGGCGGTATCATCAGCCAGGCAGCAGTAAGTGGGTTTTATACTCAGGCTATTAATTACTGTGACCATTTTGTTCTGTGAACATCAGGTATGTTGTCTTTGAGTGCCTGCACGCAAAACTGTGTGTATATGTCTACTGAAATTCTTCAATCTCTAAATAGTTTATATACATATATATATATATACATACGCACGTGATTAATTCTACTGGTGACTAAATAAATCTATTTTTATCCAATCTTGCGATTCAGCAGACATGCACCCTCAGTTTCCTGCTGACATACACAGTTGTAATCAAATTGTCATCCATTCTTTTCCCACCTTTACAATGTGAAAATGGTGCAGGCCATGGACATATGTAATTTTTAAACTGCATTTCTTTAGTTCTGTGTACTCTAGCTATGAAATAATGCTTAAAAACTTCCTGACTTCAAAATAATATGCATGGTGTGGTAACTTTTGAAAAAATCAGACTAAGACTAATGAATCACGCCCCAAGGAATAGTGATTTGTTCATTTTTTTTCTATTTGTCTTAAGCTGAACAGGCCTCAATGGGTATATTTTTAAGTGTTTAAAGTAAGTTGAGGCCAGAGTCTGCTTTTGAAAATTCTAATTTGGCTTTCAAAATAGGTAGCGTACTTTTGTCAAATTTATTTCAAACCTTGAAATGTTCATGCACTGATCTCTGAAACCGTTTTCTCTTCTTTACTCCTCCTACCATGGTCCTTCTTGAACCCTCAGAGATAATATCTAGAAAGTATACTCCCTCTTTTTCCCGATATCAACATGTTGGTCCCTTTGAAACTATGAACAGATTAAAAATCAGTTTTACCTGTGCCTGGGTGAGGGTAGAAGAGGGTTAACTAAAGAGAAAAGAGTCCTAGGACCAATCTGAGAAATAACTGGAATAGGTTTTTAATCATCTTCGTCTTGTCCTGCCGCAGATCCATCGCAAGACAGCCATTACCTGAATGCCACAAGCATTTCCTAACAACTGTCGTAACACCACCATCACCAATAATGAGTTTGACCTTGCTTCAGTCACCCTTGTGACGGTGCTGTGGATTTGCTGTCAGTGGCTCTGAGCTGGCCCGGAGCGAGTGCTGGGAGGGAGCTCAGCACAGGGTATCTGCTGGAGCCCCCGCTGCCTCTCGGACAGACCCCTGCTGTTGACCGGGCTGGAAGGAGCTGGTCTAAACCTAGCTGTGATGTTTTAGTAGTGTGGTTGAAACATAAGATTATACTGCTTTGTTTTGAGGGACTAGGAATCACGATACTTAATACCACATTTTACATTTATTCTTACTGAATAGCCCCAATCAATATCAGATCTATTCCCTGCAGACTGGGAAATCAGGTGCCAAGATGTGGAGTAAAGGAATAATTCACCTTTCAGATGTGCCCACCCCTTCTAAATACAGAAAATAGCTCTCAGCTGAAGACTGGATGCACAGAAACAGTTTGGGATGCTCCTGGCCTTTGTACTAGGTGAGGTCAGCGTGGGGCACAGAAGCATTTGTGCCTGGTCACGTATGGTAGTTTCTCTCGTTTCTCCTCTAGGTACCTTAAGCTGAGGAGGAATGTATTGCATCAAGCTGGATGTCAGCCTCAGAGCAATGTCTCGCTACTGGATTTCCCAGGGTTTCTATGACTTTGTTTTTTTGCTCTCCAGGAATGACAAATATTCCCCATCCCACACCTTCCCCTCACCCAGCAGGCACAAGGATCAGCTGGATGAAATTCCTGTCTTTTGGTAGCATCTGACCTGCATTGCAGGCTTATGTTGGGTCACCTTTGAAAAGTAGTGACAGCAAAGTTTCTAGGAGGCTGATGTACTTAGGATTTTTCCTTAACTCCATTTTTGTTTAATCTCGGTTTCCTTCTCTACTGTGTCCTATAGGGCAAACCTCAAAAAAAAAAACCCTTGTCATTTGCCCAGAAGGGGCATTCTCAGTTGAAAACACGTATTAAATGTTCTGTGATTATGATGAATCGTGGAGCTGAGAGCAGACAAGTGTGCACATAATGTTTCCATTATATTGTCCTCTTTAAATTAAAGCTTGATGAGAATCAATGTCAGTGTCCTTGCCCTTGCAAGAAGAAAGGCAATACTTCACCCAGAAGTATGAAAGTAGTCGATACTTCTAAATGGGAAAAGTTAGAGATGGAGTATGTATGTATGAAATACTAAACCTAAGGCAAAGGCACGTAGTGCCCACCCACTCTCTGAACATGGATAAAGACGTGATATTTCACCCCTGTTACTTTATTGAAAGGATGTAAGAGACTTTCATGGGAAGGCAAGCTGAACTGGCTCCAAAAATGACAGAGAGAGAATGAGCAAAGTATATCTGCAGCAGAAAGGAAAACCAAGAAAGAGATAATTACATGAAGTTATCTTTTTCCATTAAATTAAACTTTCATATTTTTTTCTTGATTGACTAATCTCTGCAATTTGCCAGATTTTGAGCTGGTATTTTTTAATACCACAGTGTAATGGTATCTGTTCCTCTCAGTATGTCTATTTAAAAAATTTCTGCCAAGTAGATTTGAATCTTCTTTTAATGCAAATACTTTACTTCCAGCTGGATACAGAAGCATCTATACATGATGTTATGTTTCACTTGAAAATACATTCTCTATATTCATTTGCTTAGGCTTAGAGAGAATGTAGGAAAGTAAATCTCAGATTTCTTTCTTTATTGTTATTAATGTTCCAATTGCTCTGTTAAGTTGAAAAAATCAGGTTATAAATGTTTTAAACTCCCAACAAGTTATGGCATCCTAGAAAGAAGTTATGACAGTTTAATTAAATAAAAATAGGAATAGCTGTTCCTATGGCAGTGCACAAGGTAAAAGTTGTTGTATCTATTCTGGAAGGAAGTTCAAAGGCATTTTGCAAGAACCTAGCAAAAAAGTATCATAAAGCTGCTCCATGATGCACTTTCCATCCTATTGTGCAATACAGTATTTTGAGTGCATTTTTTTATGGATTTGCTTTAGGAGATGCAGTGAACCATGCAATAAACTTTCCACATTTTGTTACACCAAACACAAGTTTGTCTCCAGAAAGTATACTATACAGATCATGCTGGACTGTGTAGGGCCTGGCGTGACTGTTAATATTAATCTTTGCTTTTCATATTTTAATTTTCCTAATACAACTTGGAAATTATGGCCATAACTTTAAAGCCATTTTGCATTTATATTCCATGATGATCCATGGAATTAGACATTGTAACAAAGGTAGTTTAGTTAGTTCTGTTAAATTTATTTAGTTAATACACATAATCAGATGACAGGTTCTAGTACTCCTGTGTGATCTCTCCCTCCCCCCTCATCTCTCCTCTTGCTATGCTTTCTTTTTCATTTAATTTTTCTGCTTTCCTTCTTGTCTTCCTTCTTTGCCATCTTTTACTTCTGCTTTCTATGTCTCTCCTCTCCCTTCCTACACTCCTTGCTCTTTCCACCTTCAAATTTTTTCTCTTTCCATATGCCTTTCCATCTCCATTGTTCTTTATTGTCCTTCTGCATTCTCCATGGTGTTTCTTTTCTTTACCTGCTTTCTCTCTTGCTCTCCCTTTCCCAAGTTCTCTTTTTCTTTTTCTTTTTCTTCTCATATAGGGCTAAATTACGAGAAGAGAGGAGAGTCAGGTGGATATCAGCGTCTTTCACAGTGGCTCCATTCCAATGGCAAATACTGCCTACGAGCGTGAACACTGATATCCACATTTGTACACAGATATCACGTTAAGGAATAACACTGGTACTGAGGTAGATTGTAATTGGTGGTTCACAGGCAGATAAGAAAACAGCTTCTCTGACCCAATAACCTTCCCATTTAGCAGTAAAAGATGATGAAAGATAAGCTTAGAAAGGCACGGGACATGCTGCCCTTAATACGCGGGTTTTCTTTGTGATTCCATCACGGATTTAACATGTGACCCAGGGCAAGCCATTCAATCTCAGTGCATCTGTTTCTTCACCTGAAAAGGTGAAGATCGCACATGCCTGCCTTACAAAATATTGTGAAAGGAACATCCATAATCCATGTCTCAAACGTTATGGGAGGGTCCATTAGAATTGTGAAGTATTTATATTTATTTTTCTCTTAAATCCAGCATTTTATCCATCTCTTGAAGTACAATGCACACAAGTACCAGAGGCCAACTATTTCCTAATACATCCAAGATAGTCTTATGCATGTGTTGCACTGCAGTCACTCACCACCAGTGTGTCTGTAGAGATCAGCTTCATTGACTGTCTGATTTCTGATAATCAGTGCTGCATAATCGGAACCTCTTCACACCCTTATAACCAGTTCTGGCCCTCTAAGAGCCTCTTAAAGATTTAGCTCCATGCATTGTTGAGACAGCTAAGAAATGTATGCAATACAGTAACAAACGCTCTGTACAGAGTAATTTTTGCTTGGGGTAAACCTCTCAAGAAGTGATATCCTTGCATACTCACAGACATACATACATAAAAATATAGACCATATAGAGACAGAGGGATAAACACCAACGCTGGTAGTGAAGTTCTTTGTGTTGCTTATCCAGCAGTTGTTAGAGTGTTATACCCCAGTATTCCTTTTTCATGTGTTTTTAAGGGCTGAAAGCATTGTGTTTCATTTGCTGACATAATATGTCCCAAATCCTTGATCCTGGGGATAAATAGCACATTTTTGATATATGTTTGGGCCGTAGCAGAGCCAGTTCAAGCATTTCCTGACTCTGGTGTGAATCACAGAGTCACTGGAGTTGGAAGAGACCTCTGCTCAAGGCAGGAACAGCGGTGTGGTCACACCAGGCTGCTCAGGGCTTTATCCAGTCAGGTCTTGAAAATTTCTAAAGATGGGGACTGGACAACCACTCTGGGAAGCCAGTGCCACTGCCTCACTCTCTCCATGGGGAAAAAGGTTTTTTTGTTATGTTCAGTTTGAACCTCCCTTGTTTCAACTTAAGCCCATTGCCTTCATCCTGCCACCTTGCACCTCTGTGAAGAGCCTGGCTCCATCTTATTGATGACCTTCTTGTAGGTTCTCCAGGCTGAACAAGCCCTGATCCTGCAGCATCTCCTCACAGGGCAAGTGCTCCTCACTGAAGCTCCAGCTCCAGTGACCTTCTGCTGAACTCACTCCAGTTGATCAATGCATTTCTTGTATTGGAGACCCAAAACTGGATGCAGTATGTACATGTGGCTTAATGAGTGCTGCATAAAATGGGACCATCAGTTCCCTCAATCTACAGGCTGTGCTGCTAATGATACCACCCAGGATGCCATTCCACTAGGGCACATGGGACTCATGTGCCTCTTGCTGTCTGCCATGGCCCCCAGGGCCTCTTCATTAGAGCTGCTCTCCCACCAGTCCATTCCAGCCTGCATTGCTGCCAACCATTCTTCCTGACCAGGGGCAGGACTATGCTGTTCTTACTGAATTTCATAAGTTTCCTGTTGGCCCATTCCTCCAGCCTGTCCAAGTCCCTCTAGATGGCAGCCCTGTCTTTGAGCATATTGACTGATCCCCCCAGGTTGGTGTCATCTGCACATCTGATGAGAGTGCAATGTCGCATCCTCCAGGTTAAAGATGTAAAGGTCCCAGGACAGACCCCTGTGATGCTCTGCTGCTCACCAGCCTTCAGGTAGAGTACAACCTGTTAACCACCACCCTCTGAGCCCAACCATCCAACCAATTTCTTTACCCACCCAGTTTCCCACCCCTCCAGACTATAACATCCCAACTTGAATACAAGAAGAGTGTTGCAAACAGAGCTGAAAGCCTTGCTAGAGTCAAAGTAAATGACATCCATTGGTCTCCTTTGCCCAGTGTCCTTGCCATTTTAGCATAGGAGGCAATCAAGTTGGTCAGGTATGATTTACCCTTGGTCAATCTATGCTGGCTGTTCCCAATCACTTTATTCCCCGTGTGCCCAGGAATGTGATCCAAGAGCAGTCACTCCACAATTTTGTGTAAAAAAACCCTCACTCTGTGTTTGTGCAGAACTGATTCTGCTGAACAATAGCCTGGACAGAAACAGCTTTGGTTTTGTCTGGATGACATCTGTGATCCAGTTTGCTGCAGAGCCATGCTTTCACATGTACCATGACAACAGTGGGGGAGGTGTGGAGGTGGGAACCAGTTCAGGGCAGGAGGGTGGTGACTGCTTAAACCAGTTTAAGTGGCACCACTGCTGAATATATTAAATGTTAAAACCTGAAATCCCTTAAACGACACACAAATGCATATGAAGCTTTGCTTGTCTGTGACCTTGTAAAAGTTTTCTGCAGCTTCCTAGACAAAATAGTTGCATATTCAAGGGGAAAATTACATATTTGCAGCAAATAATTTGTCCCTTGGCAGGTTAGTGCATGCAGTTACAGTAAACAGAGTAGGGTTTGCATTTTCTTACTCTCTTGGTCCATATCCTACTCTGCCTTCATTTGGTAGGTTATAGTCTCTTCTCAAGTGAAAACGGTATGTAAACAGACAAAGTTTGGAGGAAGAGGGTATTAGGGCTTTTAAAATATTTGTCCAGAGTAAAAAAGGAAGCCCACAGCACAACTGTGAAATCTGTGCAAATTTCCCGTATCCTAGTTCCAGTGCCTTAATGATTACACATTTTATAACTGCAAACATATGTTCTTCATTGCACTACCTCAATAAGAGCCAAAACAAACAAAAACCCCCACCACTATTTTTTTATAAACCAAATTAAAATTCAAAAGTTAAGGAATTAAAATAAAAAAGAGCAAAAGATCTGCCATGCTTACTTTATGCTTCTAAAGTGTATTTACAACTTACTTTGTGTTTATACGAAGCAATGACTTAGGAGTGCATTTGGGCATTCTTTTCATTTAAGTAAATGTTCCAGCAACTTTTTTTGCATAACATTTACTTCAAATCTCTTTCTTTTGAAAGTGCCAAGTGAAGACTGTTAGTGTATGGGTTGACAGAGCCGATGAGGATCCCAGTTCCAAGAATGGCATACAATCCACTTTTCTCTTTTCTAAGTAAATTGCAAATAACAACGCAACCATGATGGTCTAAGGATATAAGTGAAGTTGTTATAATAAAAGGTATTGTTTCTCCCTACCAACTTACCCTAAGGTAAATTGTTTCCTTTAAAGAAGTAGCAGGTTTTACAGCACAGGCTAAAAATCCTAAGTATAAAGGAGCTGAAGGCAGAGGTTACAAAAGAATAGTGGACAAAAGGCAGGGCAGCACTTTCTCTTTAAGCTATAGTAGAGAAATCCCATGTGCCTCTATATGCAGCATAAACTCCAAAATGAATTTGACATATTTAAATGGTACATTTGACTTCACTCTGCTAGTCTATGTGAACTCTGTGTGAAGAAATCCAGAGAGTGTACTCAGATCATAAACTCAATACCAGCCCACTTTAATCCCTGATAACAATTCTGTTTGAGTAAGTCCCATTGAACTAGTCTTCTTGTTATGTGATAGCGCTCTATTGCACTACCCAACCCCTTTAGGGTACACATGCTCCCAGCTCATCTGTTAACAAACCAGTCAAGTCACTAGTTTCAACAGCTTTGACATCACCTCCGAGCTGCACTCCTACAGGTCTGAACCTGTTGTTTCTTTCAGCAATGCCTGGGTGCCTCCCAGAGTGGGGGTGGTTGTAATCATGCATCCCCACCTCCATCGTACCGCTTGCAGTTTCTTCTTCTTGCATGTTTATGTAAGAGCAGAGGTGCAAAAGTGCTAGAGCAGTGGGAGACGATACTTTCTGGTTCAGAGTAATAGCAACACATTTGCTAACAAATGCACGTTTGGCACCCGCACTCTTTTTGCATGCTCCTTCTCAATGCTGTTTTCTATTCCTGATCCCTGCTCCATAACTTGCTATGTTCTGTTGTTAAATGATGTTTCCCATGTGTTGTTTTATCAAGAAAATTAAATTCAACTTTCTAAATTATAACATGTAAGGCATTTAATGCCTTAAATAACTTCTGTAATCTCTCTCTTTGTAGATCAGACCCTTTTTTTTGCATGTTTCTATACATCAGTCATTGCTGAGCAGGAGTGTTAAAAAAAAGAAACTAGTAATTACTATTCAGTGGTCTATATAGAAAAGTAGTGGAGGTTCTGTCATAGGAACATGAGGCACTGCACTTGATGAAACTAAAGGTTCTCCTAGACCAATAATTTATTTCTGACAGTAGCCAGTAGGAGAGATACTTAGGGAAAATGTGTAGGAAATATGCTCCCTCCTTTTGGCAGGTTCTTTTCTGTGTTGCACAACAGGAGTTTGAGAACCAGTGATCATAAATTGAAAAAGGAAATGTTTTGACTGTATATAAGAAGGAAAAAAAATTCACCAAGAAGAGAATGAATCATGGAATGGGTTGTCCAGAGAGGTTGTGAACCCTCCCTCCTTGGAGATTTTCAAAAGCCCTGAACAGCCTGGCTTGTATTCAGTGTTGATCCTGCTTTGAGCAGGTTTGACTAGGTGACCCAGGTCCCTCCAACCTCAGTGATTCATTGATTCTAGAAACCCTATAGGAGTAATTGTCCCTTCTGCAATCAGAGGGCTATCACATCCCTGAGCAGTTCTCACCCTGATTGCATGTGTCTAAATCTGTTCTTCATGAAATGAACAGCTGCAGTTTTGTCTGTTCTAAAGGCAACAGTATTTACAGTATAATTTCATAGAATTTTATTCTGTCTGAGGCCATGATTATTTTTATTCAAACATTGGCTCAAATGCCCCCCTTAGATGCATGGACTGGCAGCTGTAGCTATCAAAAAGAAATCAGTGACATTTGCAGTACACCTTCTTCTGTGGAAATAAGTGTTCCTGACACAAAAGTTTTCATTATGGCTCCATGGGGCAATTCTTCTGAGTATATCTGAGATGCATCTGCTGTAGGTATCTGCCCTGCTTTCTACAATAATAATGCAACATCCCTCTGTTTATGATATGAACATCCAGTAGTTACATCCTGTTTATCTCTTTATCCACGTGTTCATGGACTTTAGTAACAACAAGAAGCACTTAAGCATTATTAAGTTCATTACACATTCAAAATAATCTACAAACAGTTTGAGCTTTTTTTATTGGTGTGATGCTTCAAATTTCTAGAGCAAACTAGAAATTAACCCTGCAGACTGGTGCCTTGGCAGTTACAGCTAGGACCAAAAGTCCTACTCAGTCTGAAAAAATATATGTGCCCCATCCAGTAGTTCTGGCAAGGCTAAAGCAGAGCATGATTAATTGGCATGTAAGCACAGGGTCTTGTGAATCTCCATTCCAGTTGAGACAACTTGAAAACATTTTTGTATTGTGAAGGGACTAATTTAACAAGAAGATTCTGTTAATATATTGATTTCAGACTCAGTGAGTGAAGATGTGCATTTTTGCCTATTGTTTCTGAAAATAATCCATGAAGCTAAGGGCATACAATGCCTGTCAGATCTCAAGGGATATGAGCCCATTGCCTATCCAGGCATACATACAGTTTTTTGTAGAACTTGACTTGAGATGACTAAACTAAAAGATTTCCTGTCATGTTTGATGAACGGGATGCAAAAATCATTTGTCCTTTACGATGTCCTAGGAGGCAAAGAAGAAATTTCAGAGGCTGTCCAACATGGCTTTGATGAGAAAGTAATTAAAGTCACTGACTGAGCTGTCCACATGTTTGAGTCAGATAACAATGTAATTGACTGTAACAGTCCCCGTGCTGAAGGACAGTAATCAGCAGATAGATGTGACTGAAACCAAATTTGCTAGGGGAAATTTTATTGACATTTCTAGCTAGTAGAAATAAGTCAAAGAATTAATTTTACTATATGCAAGAGTTAAGTAGGCTATGCTATGCTGATTTTTTAAGACAAAAAGAGAACATAACTCAGTGTCTAGATGATTTTATTTTTTTCATGATCATAACCTGCTATTTATAGTTTACAGTTACTATTATCATCTCCTTTGTCTTGCAGTGGTTATCACATGTGCACCACATATGCACGTCAGCAGCTCTACCAACAGCAACGGACTTTGCAAGTGCTACTGATGGGCTGAGCCTACATCACAGCCTCATCACAGCATACAGTAGTTTTAGGAGCTCATCTCCTCCCTCTCCAAGATGGTTAGAAACTAATTTTAACTACAGATAATTTTGTAATTTGCAGGCAAAGAAGTCAGTTTGACATACTCCTCTTAGCCTGATTGAATTAATTTTAAATGCTTTGGCAGCTTTTCTCCATGCTGCTGTTAAAAGAACTGTAGATAATGACACGACTCACAGCTGATCTCAATCCTTCCTCTAAAGGAAGAAAATAGCAACCCCTACAAAAACCACAGCCAACTTAATACTTCTTGGTCATCATGTAGCTTGAATTGCTTCTTTTCTCCCCCCAGTTTTTTGTCAATTCAAGCTCACATGGTTATTTTGGAATGTAAAGTAACCGAGCACACATATTCTGATTTTTTAACTGTATTAGGTTTTCTGGGTATGCTTAGAAACAACTAACATTTTCCACTTCTTATGCCAATTTTTACAAGATATGGTGCTCTAAATTATGTTGTGAACTGTACAGTGTGAATTACAGTGTGAACTTCACTGTACTCCATAGGTAGTCCATTTGCTTCTGCAAAGAATTCTTCCAGAGGAGCCGGGGTGACACAGTCTGAGTCCAACTATACACCATTAGTCTTGTTTTCCTTTATTGCAGTTTCATGAAGCTGCCATTAGTGACCAACCAGTTTAAGCTGTGTAAAGTTGAACACAATACCGACGCACCATACTAGCCTTTACCCAAATGGTCCTTGAGCCTCTAACAAATCTGCAAAGCGTGCTGCTGTTTCAGCTTGTGCATCATCTAAGTAGTTGGTGACTCTTGTCTCAGTCTTCAGGCACTTCTAAACAACAGCTAGCACTGCTGGGGAAGGAAAGTTATTTCTTCCTATTCTTCCCTGAAATCAGCTGGGAGAAACATCTAGTTTTGCCCGTGAAACTCAATGCATCTTGGAGTACGATGTTCGTAGTTCTCTGCCAGTCTGCAGTGTGTCAGTCCTAGGGAAGTTTTAGCTCCTTACTTAGTCAACAGAGCACCAAGAGACCTTTCTATGAACCAGGACTTAGCCCTAAATTTCAGGTGCACAATTCTGATAGTTGCTGAAATAAGACACTAGTGTTGCTTTTAAGAGTATCCTGAATTTGCATTACTGGCAGCAAAAGCAGCACACATTTATGTTGTCCATTAAGTAGATTGGATTTGAAAGAAAAAAACCCTACCCCATAATTTTTCTGGCAATATTGTTCTTCCAGTAACTTTTCAGCAAAGAACCGTGCTTAAGGCATCATTTTTAAAGGAATCCACAGCCAGCCTTTAATTTGCGTGTAAACTAATCATTTGCACAGCTAAGCAGTAGAAAGGCAGCCACAACTTTTTATGTCTATTAAATGATGCTGACAGCTTCTGGGCTCATAAACTGGTCATTCAAATTCAGCCTGTAACCACAAGGTAAGTTTCAAAGCAACCTACTTATTCCTGTCCTCCCCTGAAGCTGACCACTCGCACTAGTGCTGGTGCAGCTGCTTATGGCATTACCTTCTAAACTGGTTAACTTAAGTGATCAAAGTTTTTAAACTCCTGTTTTTCTCAAAGGCTTCCTTAATAATGTAGATGTTTCTGAAGATGAGGTGAAGTTTAAGGCATATGGGGGAGAGGGAAGAGAAAGAAGATAAGAACTTTTTAAGCCAGTGTTGCTACTGAGGAAAAAGTACGTGGGGCCAGACCTTCAGCCATTAAAAACATGGGTTTGGAAAAGATAAACCAATTAAAGAGAAAATAAAAATTTCATCCCTGGCACTCCATGTGTTATTGGTCAGTTCTTTGTAGATGACTGTATTGATCCTTCAAATCTATATTTCTCCTTTAGACTCTAGTTCAGTAAAATCCTTAAACAGGTACTGGCTTTAAGCATTTGAATGCTTTTATTAAAGCTCATTATGAATAAAATTCACCTCAACCTCAAGTACTTTCCTAAATTTGCATGTATTTGTTTGAAGTTAAGCATTCATCTAGGCATTCAGCTGAATCTGGGCCCTCTTAATTGTTATAAAGCCCCTGCTAAGGAATATATAGCTGATAAATGTCTTTAAACACATCTTACGGAAGGAAAGACCTTATTTTTTCTTGTACAAATGGCATTTTTCAAGTTAGCTGTTCAGAAACTTTAGCCCTGCTAAAGTAGACTGTGTACGTCTTTCAGGTAACGGTGGCCTCCCATCACTGAAATTAAATAGCTGAAGCCCTGGAACATGCTTCACACTGAGATCCAGAAACAGCAACACATTCATTCTTTTCAAAGCATTTTTCTATTTAGTATTTGCTCAAAGTAGGAAAGTGAAAGGAATTGTTACCTAAAATTAATTTCTAGGGCCAGTATCACAAGGCACTTACACCAACTTAAAGTCGTATTACTGATGAAACGGTCAGTCCTTCTGCCCTCTTCTTGGCAGACTTTTCCTACCTTTCCATTGCCTAGTGGTAGGACTTCTGGGTCCACGCTGATCCTGCTGAAACTAACCCTATGCACAAACAAAATGTATTACATCATCTTGCCAAAGCACTAACTGCAGAGCTGCAGGAGTGCTGCTGCTGGGGGATGTGTGGGAGTAGGAGCCTTAGAGCCCTGTGCAGAGGAGGAGAGATGGACTGGGAGACCTCACCCCTGTTTTCCTGGAGGAGAAACTCCGACTCTCCACCCAAAAAGCCTTGTTGAATCAGAAAGCTGTTAGTTAAATTGGAGGTTCACTTAGAGAAGGTCAAACATTACAGTGAGAATACTCGAATGTGCCTGAATGAGTGAGACCAAATGCTTATGCCTTAGAAATTGTTTGGCCAATTTTACTGTCATGAAAAAAAAACAAACAAAAAGAAGGTATTCAATCTTCAGCAACAGCTCTTTACAAGGTCAGGACAGGAACTTGTTTTATGCTTCTGATGTCTAGACTGGGTAGAGGAGATGCTGAGATAAAATCAAATCATTGCTTGTATTACATTTTTTCCTCTAGTCTTTTCACACAAGAAAAAATGGTTTTCAATGCAAAACTCATATATATAATTTACAGTGTGAGCTATTCATTAACAAAAAGCAAGCTTTTACTGGTAAAACCTACTGGAAATTGAGCTAAAAGTATATATTTTTATGCTGTTTGAAGACTAACGCTAGATCCGGTCTGAACAGGAGTCTGTCTTTATTTTAGTCTTAATGGATAATGGTTTAGTTTCACTGAGCTTAGAAGTTTAAAATCTGAATCCAAATGTTTTACTGTGTTCCCTAGTTACTTTACTCCCATTTTGAGTGGCCTGAATCAGCTAGGGAATAGAATAGTGCAGAGAGTTAAGCATAATAGCTCAGAAATGTCTAATTTTCAGTGTAGTCTCAGCCTCTCAGTCACTGCAAGACCTCGTGCTAGTTTCCTAACCTCCTCCCTACCTTGTTTGCACCTCAGATAAAATTAAGACAGTAAATTTCCTTAGCAAAATCTGCACGGTGCACTCATCTCAGTAGTGGCTGAGCAACTGAGCATACTTCACAGAGGCTTAGCAAGGATTACTTATTTTGTACGGCACTTTAAAGATTAAAATTATTTGTTAGGTTGTAAGGCACAGTGTAGGCATCTTGTTCCAAATGGTCAGTTCACCAAAACAAAAAGAAAACCTCCAAACTAGCCATGTTGTCCTCGGCGCCCTGCAAACTCCTGGTGCTTGCTGTCCTGACTGCATGGACCCATCTCAGCCTCATCTGGTTGCAAATACCAGTTTCTTCAAAGTTCCTAAGCCCAGGAGGTTTTGTAACTCAGCTCTTTCCTCAGCATTTCCAGCTGGTTCAGTCAGGATGCAGGCTGTTAGGGATCACTCCTTAAGCATCTGCCTGACCTAATTTCTTGCCTCACCTGAGCTGAGAGCAAGGCACCCATCTCAGCACGGGGGACTGCACTGCAACACGCAGCATAGCAGGGGCTGAGTCTTTGGTGACGGAGGGTGAAGTTATCAATATAGTGTGAGCTATGTTTTCTAACCAGTTTCTAACAGACCTAATTTCCTTCTTTGAAAGGATGGTGCCCTCTCTGGCCTAACCACTTTTCATCTTAGATCTACACAGCAGCCCCCAATGTTTTACGCAATAGCATGAGCTTTGCAGTCTTTTTTTTTTGTCTGTCAGCTGAGGTAGTGGCTAATGGAAATGATTGTCCAGCAGCTTCTTCAAATCGAAATATTATTTACGGTTTCAGGTACAGAGCAAACAGAGGGAGAACAGATCCTACTTAAACCATGGTCCTTATAAGCTTCTACATCCAGGCAAATCACCTGCTTCACCGTGCTTGGGGAAGTAAATGCTGTCACATGCTGTCCCTCTCTCAGAGAAGACAATGTTGCTGCTGTTGCAGCATCTACTCTCCCCAGCTTTTTAGCTATTTAAGACTTTAAAGCTCTGGCATAAGTCATGGGTCCCCCAGACACCTGTACTCATAATCCATGACTATCTTCACCCGCTTCATTTTATGAATGAACTCTTTCTATATTTGCTTTTCATCCACAGTAACTATGCATAGCTTCTTCTTATTACCTCCATTTTACATTCAGGGAAGATGATTTCAGCTAAATAAAGTGAATATCCCATTTTCACCCAGCACAAAGCCTAAAACCCAGGGTCCCTAATTCATGGATCAGCAATGTCTACAGTACCTAGAATATATCTAAGGTCTTAAATTTTATATTTATTTCCTCAAACACCATTAGCTGGAATCCTAGTGAGATACAAGAAAAATTGAAAGTGGTCCAGAGCTGGACTATTCCGTTACTTAAGTAGTCATGATACTAAAGAAAGTCAAGAGGAACCTTGGAAGAATTGACAGATGTGTATTGAGAGATGTCTAAGCACTTTGGGCCATATAGTCCAGCACAAAGCACCTCAGACCCAGATTTACTGTGTTACTGAAGTATGGTTTTCTATAGCCCTACCAAAATCCCTAGAGCTACAGATTTGGAGCTGCTTTATTTAAAAGGTGTCTTTAGAGAAAGTCTGTAATAATGATACTAGTCTGTGTAAGCAAATTTTAGTTACAAGGCTAAAATGATCACCAGTCTTTCCCTCTGTTTCTTCATGGCTGCTTAATGTATTTCTAAATTGGGAGAATAACAGAACTGATGGTTATATGGGCTATGCTATGATTTTTTCGTTAGATAACTCTCTCACTCTGCTTTAGTTTTACTGACAATGAATGTCCATGTTCACTGAGTTTAAAATTCAGATCTGAAGTGTCTGTCTTTCTGTCCACTCTTCTTTTTCATCCTATGTTAAATGTCAGCATGCTACTGTCTTTTGGAGATCCTTATCTTTTCTTTGAAAGGCTTTTGTACCCGTGAATACTTGGGAGTATCAATAAGCTCCTTGTTCATTCTTAAAGATGGCATTTTAGGCATCTTTAAGGAAAGGCAAGGAAAAAAGGCAAGAAAAAAAGGCAAGGAAAGACAAGACCTGTTTGATATCAGGAGGCCACCAGTAACCTTTTTAATGCTGTAGCCTGATAAAAGTAATCATAGAATAAGAATTTCTTAGGCTGTGCAAAGTAACAAGAAATCAACATTTGAAATGTATTTAGATGTGCAGTTGACTATTACCCTAAAACAAATGTAAATGACATAGCCTTAGATGGGTAACTTGTTGGCATAAATGAATTCCTCATTTCAGCTTTTATCAGAAACTCTTAATATCTGTGGTGACCCTTATGTGACTGCAAACTGTTGAGTCTGTCTGTAAAGAGCCTGGTTAATCACAGTATTATCAGCACTATCAAAGAAGCTCTCTTAGAAATGAGTCTGACATTCCTTTTAAAAATGCATTGGAGAGATTGAGTGCTACCTTTGAATGATGTAACTTTTGTTTAGCAATTCCAAGCGTTCCACCTGGTTGTATAAGTCCTCTTAACAGCTGCAATGGCAGTGATGAATCAATTCATGACATGTTTATCTGATCCGCTCTCAACAGATGCATTTGAACTGTTTCACATCCATACAGTGCATAGGTAGTGCGCTACTTAACTGTGTTTACATCACCAGGGTCTGAGAAAATCAAGGCAGCTCCTCTTGCTGCCTTTCCAGAGCCAAGAAAAGGCTTTCCTCTGCAATGGCATAGCTAATCCACAGCGGGCAAAGTACAGAGGAACAGGAGGAAGGAGAACTAGTCAGTGCACACACACAAGCGCGGTAAACCGGCTGATCTTTATGGCCTTTTGACTGAGCTCAAGTGTAATACCCATTTGTACCAATTTAATACCTGACATGACCTCAGTATAAGGCCTTGCTATTAAAAGGGCTTTCTGGTGCTGGATGGAGGCCCAAAGGCTTATGCCAGCCACTCAATGCATTGCCCCGATATTGCAGTGGCCTGCAGAAAGCTGGATGAGGGTGTGGGCAAGATGAGGAAAGACAATGTTGTGCTGTCTTCTGTTTCTGGCAAGAGGAAAATGCCACAGTTGCTAATCAAGTATTCATCAAGTTTATGAGCCAAAATCATGCTGTGTGTCCACTGTATCCCTAACTACTTCCATAAATCAATTGTAGTTGTAGCTGGGCTTTCTAGAAGAGCCTGAAGACACTTGTTTGAAGTTACACTGAATACTATTATAACCGCATAATGTGAGCAGAACCTTTTAATATATATGGAGAAATATCATGCTTACATTTCAAATATTTTTTCTACTAAACTTTCATAAGTTAGGAAAAGCCCTTTTGAAGTCTCTTTATAGGCTCATATTTCAGCTTAATTGAAATACTTGGATAAAAGTGAGACCAAAACTTTAGCATTGAGGCATTCAAGTAGAATATCTTACTTTTCATAGCACCTTTAAACTGCTTCTAGATCTGACCTAGTTTGGCCCTCCATAGCTTATAAAATCCTCAGAGGAAAGTAAGAGAAAGACATAATCTCTAAGTAGGCTGTGAATAAATAATTTCCAGTAAAATTTCTTTATAATTATGTCAGCTTACACTGGCAAACATAAGTAATATTCTTAATATTTATATTTCCTATTTAATTGAAAAATGTAGGTATTCTTACATAAGGACCAAAGGTCCTGAAAGCCTTTCCAATAGAAGTATATCAGTCTAAGGTATTAACTGGTTTTGGTTAAGACTTGGATCAATAATATGTTGTGCATTCCATTAGGGAGTATGTAGCAGGTCTTCTTGCACCTGTGCCTAGTTTCTTGTGCTACCTAGCAAATCTGCGTTTTTTTAGCTCAGGCTGTAGTATGTTCATTTTTTTTTAGCTATAGAGGTCCCCATTTTAATCTTTCAAGTTTTGGCCAACATGGATATCCTTATGGCAGTATCAAAAGACTTCAGCTACATATCACTTCAGTGATAGATATGACATAAAACTTTACCATTATAAAATGCACAGCTTACACTTACTTCGGAAACTATACCCAACATAAAAATGTAAACAGGATCCATACACACATCCAGCAGAAAACCCTTAGGTGAATTCTTTCTAATTCTGCTCACTAAAAAGCAAAATTAGTTTTCAGACTCTGGGGTCTCTCACTGAATATACCTTACCACTGATATGCCTGCCAACTAATAAAAAGGAGCTGTTAGTTTAAGCATACTTTTTCCAGACCCTGATGGCTGTCTGATAACCAGGATCTAAATCAAACAGAGCTTTGTGCCTTGGGCTGTGCCTGTGTAAACCTTACTGTTTAATTAAGCAACTGTACCAGAGATCATCCACATCATATAAATGCTGTATTACTTCTTTTAAATTCTTACCTGGTAGCCAAAGAACACTTGGGGGTTTGTGAATAAAAGAAACATCAGAATTAGAAATTCAACAGCCATTCAGGAGGAATCTTAAAGTTATTGCATGCTTAATTACTCTTTGCATTTAACTCTTCTTATCTAAGCAGCCATTTGGCTGTTAAAATTTGCTAGGACTACAAGACTATATTAATGCAGAACACAAGCTGCCACTATAGTATTTTTTTTTCACTAATATATCTTTGACGCTTTTAGATGGGACAACCCTGAGATGAATATCAGCTCCAATTTCCATTTAGTATTCCCAATGAATAATGTTTACAATCAAGATACACTATAATGCTTCTGCTACCAGGCCATATATTGTATTTTGGGCAACCAGAGGCAGAGTTTTCTCTGAGATGAGGGGTTTTTTTTGTAATCTAGTTAATTCAGAATCTAGTTAATTCACTGGCCATGAAGCAGCACTACAAGGTTTATCTGTTTACCAAAGTCATATTCTTGGTGAATTATTACAATGGCGAATGGGAACAGTTTTTTTATCGCTATTGCTTCAGTAGTAGGCAGTACGATGTTATCGTGAACATTTCTACAACTCATTGCTGTCTTTTATTCTTCATAGACGTGCAGATGAATAGTCAGAGTAAATATTATGTGCATTGGCAGTTCACAACATCAATAATGGTTTCTTTTTCTCCACAGACAAACTGACTTAGAAGACCGCTCCGAGTGGTCATTAGCTGGGATTTCCTTATTTAGTTATTTTGTAGATTAGATACCTCAGATCTATACTGTCCTAAAAACATTACTGGAAAGACACCAATCACTGAGTCAACTTTTGAGTATATCAATCTATGTTCTAGAATGTCTTTCACCTACCAGACTGTGAATGCCATGTACCCATGGTTGTTGGAGAGTATCAGTGCTTCTCCTGAAAGGAAATCGATTAAGCTGCTCAGCTTTGCACAAAAACTCTTGACACTTCATGGTGAAAGTCTTGACTATTCTCTGAATTGCTCTCCTCCACTTTTTTTATGGAGGTTTTTTGAGAGGAGTTGCCAGGGTAATTTTGGCTTTTGGTTTTCGTCAACTTCTCTGATTGGAATCTGAATATGGAACAGAAGTTGTATGACCTGTTCACCTGTTCCAGGCAGCAGAAGGAACAAGTTACAAACTCTGATTCTTAACAAGATCTGTGAGAAGCCGTGAACTATTATTATGAAAGCAACATTGCAGGTCCTAACAGGGCAGGTGATATGGTCCTCACATCGTTCTGGTTTTGCCCTCTGGCAGGGCCTAATGAGTAGCTGTGGGTAATTGCTCTCCTGTCATGAGGTCTGTTTAATATGGATTATGAGTAGATGCGATGTACTCCCAGCTGTGTGGTGTTCTGTGGGAGGGATGTATGAATCAGTCCAGACTGAAAGGTGATAAACGGAGAAAAGCTGGCAGAGATAGCAAGGGATCATACTGATATTAGCAAACAAGGATAACATGATTTGTATCACAGGTGAGTATACTGGCCTCCTTCTGCTCTGGCTACCTATAACCAAATGCAATTTCTTTCACTTTTAGGTGGCCACTTACATGCAATCTCTTGCTATCATTGCAGCGTTCAGTCTCTCACCTTCTTGCACACCACACAGCCGGCACGGATACCAAAATAACTCGGGAAACAAGACTTTTTCATGTTCTCTCTTTCAAGTAACATGCCAGAACAACAGCTGTTATCACTTCTAAGCTCAGTAATTTGGTGCAACCCATTTCTTACTGTTGCAGCTGGTATTGCTGAAGCACTGCAACTCCATTGACATGAGTAGGTGCATTCAGCCAAATAGTCTTCATTATGAACTTCTGAGCTCTAGATGTATCTCCTACGTGATCCATTAAGGCCTTTATTAGTTATGTTACAAACCCTCCGGAAAGCTCATCTTTAGCATAAGGTATTTATAGAGCGAGCTAGGTGTAGTGCCTAGGATTTTATTTAATTTCTTATTTTTCAGAGCATTTCTTGTTGGGGGGGACTAGATTGAATGTGAAATTAAATTACATGAAAATACCCAGACTGTGGGACAGAAACTTACTTGTGCTGTGAATCTAAATAATGCAATAATTAATAATCTTCATAATAGAGCAATGAATCCTACATATGTTTTTGATATAAACATGTTCCATCAACTGACTGAAAGATATATTTATGACCCATGAATCAGAGTTGACCTGGCCATCAACTACTGGCAAACAAGGAAGCAGAACAACACTAACCTTTCTACAAGATGCCTTCAGTGCAATCACATTGAAATATGTCAGGATTTGTCTGATAAAGAATCTAAACCTGCCTTAATACAAAGGCTCCAATTGCCCCACTCGGTCACCATAAAGAAAGAGAAAACTTCCACTACATCATCTAATACGTCATTCAGGCAGTGCAAGTAGATCAGAAACATGCCATTTCCCCTGCTGAAGAATTGTATTTCTTTATAAGAATAAAATTGATGTGTTGAGCAAGTGGCTGCCATAACTAAGGTGAGCATTGTATTCTATTCAAATAGCAAACCATTCAGGCTCCATACAATGGAAGTTAATAACATAGATTCTTCCAGGTTGAGGGTTCTTTTTTTTCCTGAGTTACAGACAAGGCTTACTGAGATAAAGGTTTTTTAGTGTTCATTACTATGTGCTGTAACAGTACAACGTACTGAATATATATAGTCTCTGTACATGTTTTCAGCTGGTAGTGTATACTACAGCGTACATTGCTCTTATTGCAGAATGTCACTTGTAATGAAGTTCTGCAAAACAATGCAAGAAAGGCACAAGCTGCCATTCAGTGAAGAAGTGAAAGAAAACAGTGACAGTTTCAGTCCCTATGACATATACATACATAGCCCCTCTGCAAACCAGTGGGGAAATTTCCAATACAAGCCGTAGAAATATGTGCATGGAACTGCTACAGGAAAATAAAAATCGGTTGCATGAGCCCTAATGCTAAAGTACATGTCACCAATACTTTCCAAAGCCAATTGGAACTGCTGGTTCAGAATATAATACTGTAACAGCTCTAGGGCCAACACTTTAAAAAAATTGCCTAATTGCCAAAATTGATTCTAGGGCAATTGTCCAAGTAAGCAGCATTTAGGGACTTTGAGGGTGGCAGGTCCTGTACACATTCTGTTGACTTCACCGTGTTCTTCAGCCAGTTCAACATAATCGCTCCTCTTACAAGCAGACTTCAGTTCTCCATTCTTGTTTTCTGGAGGGAGCAGGAAAAGATAATCTAGTAATAAAAGAAGTTCAGGCTTAATATCTTCTTTTTGCCTTCCAAGCAAGCCTGTTGCAAAGGTACATGTTCAAATTATGTGTTTCTTTTTAACTGTTTTGTTAACTTCTTTGATTCTTCCTATAAATGACATCAGCAGGCCTGACACCTCAAACTTCATTGGCTCATAAACAGAGATACTGAGCAATACGGAGCAACTGGTATGTTGCAGGCTTCCATTTTATCATTTTATTTCTTGTGTCTATAAGAAATACATAAGGGTCTACTGACTTAAAGAGACCTGATTCTCTTCCAGTATCTTCCCTCATCAACAGGATGTGTCCGATGTATTAGTGTATGCTGTGAGAATTGTACAGACTCAGAAACTGAGAATAAAGTAAGAAAAATCTCACATTAAAGCTTCTGCTGCTCCTGCCAGAAGCTCAGTTCAGATGAGTTGGAAGGTAACTTGCTCTTGTTTGAGGCTGACATTTTTTCCCCAGCATCTCAGTTTAGTTATTTCTGAAGTTCCTAATCCCTATAGTTATGAAGTAAATTAAAACAACTTCAGATGAAGAAAGTGTTGTGTGCCTGTGTTTGCAGAAAGTCTGAATAAATGATGTTGAGCACTGTGAAATATCTCCTTTGTGTCAATATGTTGTCAGTTATTGAACTCAGTGGCAGTTATTGAACTGAGACCACTTTGTTAACTATTTTACTGCTGATTACAGTGTTTAAAAATGAAGATTAGTAAATACATAGAAAAAAGTATTATATATGCAGACATTTTGTTTTGGTCCCATCCTTAGGGAGTTTACTGAAAAGCTGTATCATTTTCTCCCTCATCTTCCTGACTGGGACAGCCCACTATGCAGCAGGAAAAACCTAGTGTTGGCTTTTGTCCACCTTCCACCAGGGATGAGTCAATCCTACAGTGTCTGATTCAGCTCTGCAGTCTCTTCTTTGTCCTAGTGTCAGCCCCTCTTCTCTTCTCTGGAGGACAAAAGTATATGTGTTATTACATTGAAGACATTGAACACACATGGGCCACGTTTTCAGCCTTTTCTGAAAACTGAAAGCTAAAATTGTGTATATCAGATATGAACTTGTGAGTGCAATGAGAAGTGACCAGTGGTTTGTGGTTTCTTTTGGTACAAGGTCTGATGACTAAGAAGGGAAGTTAGCAGATGGTAGGTTCAGAATGAATAAACAGATGTGGCTTTTCATAGAGGGTGTATTTAAGGTGTGGAGCTCCTTGCTAGAGGATGTTCTGGGTGATAAATGTTACACAAGTCCAAAGAGAAGCTGGGAGTAGTCATGGAAGAGAAAAAGAATTGAAGGTTGCTAAAACATAAATCCACATTTTGGGAAGAGGAGAGTATGGCTGTCCTGTTTGTGTACTTTTCCCTAGGTGACTGATCTGGGCCATTGCCAGCGATACGAGGTTCCATGCACTTTTGCCTGAGCCAGTGTGACAACTCCTATCTTCTTAATCTTTCTTCATTGGTATTCATGTATGAGAGAGGTTTTTCTTTTGCTTTGCTATTAATAAAAAATAATGAGTTATCACCACTATTCTTTGCAGGTAATGAGGTACTTTAAAAAGACTCTAACAAAGTGGGAAATTATCACAAGATGGTGTCTGTGTCTGCTGAATCAGCCACCTAAATGTTACAGGGTTTCTCATACTTCTATCAACAAGATAAGCAAACATCCACTCCTGCAGGACTCCTCAATGCTTATCACCTCTCAACAACAAGGCCTAGATTTCCATCACCCTAATTCCCCTGCCTAAAGGATAGTATGGACTCCTGCAGAAATTACATCAGCCGTCTGAAACTTATCCTAACCTTAACAATGGTCCTGTCAGGACCATTATCTTTGAGGATGCTCCCTTAACACCATCATGGAGTCAGTCACACTCATGTAAAGCTGGGTGAGCCAGTGTAGCCTGCCAGAAGGATTAGGCGAAGGGTGGGGGGACACGGATACACAGGGAAATGGTGCTGCAGAGCTGCACAGCCTCAGTCATATCCCGCAACATAGGCCCACACACCATACTGGCTGGTCTGAGAAGAAGACGCTAGAGATTATTTAGTTTCACTGGTGAGCCTGCATCTGCCTGTATGCAATTAGCTGGTTCTTCTGTTTTGGCCTGCACAAAACAGAACATCTTTTTTTTTATTTACTTTCTGTTTTAGTAACCCTTAAGGGCAACATTTTCTTTCAAGGCTTCTTTTTGACAAGACTTTTTTATTTTTAGACCGTTTACAAAAATACCCTACAAGGAAAAAAGTGTGTAGATTTGAACAAGAGTGAATGGCTTTTCCTTAGTTTCTTTTTTTATCAATGTCTTTAATGATCAGATACTATGGCTATTACATTTCTATGTAATAAGCAAGCTGAACAATCTGATTTTGCAGAGAGTCTACATGCCACGGACAGGTTGTCTGCCTCTGTGTATTGTACTTTTGTGACCATCACAACACATTTCTGTGAAAAAGAATATTGCATATTCTCAAGCATATTAAGTGTCAGTAAAGACAGCTTCTGGTACCCTTACAATGCTCCTGAGTAGTGCTCCTATTGTGGGAACAGGACAATGCTATCTAGCATGAATCAGTATATATAAACACTGCCCTACAGCTTTTTCTCTTTCATTCACTGGAGATTAACAAAGCCATGTATTTTTACCTTGGACTACATGTGACTGATATTATCAGTTATACCATATCTTCTGGGTGGGTTTTTTTCATTCATTTTATTCTTTTTGTCTCCATGGAATACGCTTTCTGAAATATCAGGACACTGCATGTATTTGAAAATTTATTGATGGGCTTAAGGGAAAAAGTATGATGCTTTCCGTAAAATACTCTTGACTCTGGAATTATCTGTTCTTCTTAGCAAGAGAAAATAGAGCCTTGTAGAAAAGGAAGAACCTGAGACATAGGAAAATGGATTAATCTTGCAACTTTTCCCAAAGGTCATTGTGTAGGTTTGGACAATTGCAGTTTTGTAGAAATTAAGGTCCAACTGTCTGTATATCACTATCCATTAAGTTTTAACTAGATACCTTATACCAAGCACAAAGATTTGAGTCAGATTGCATTTCATTTCTAAAAATACCTAACCTGGCTACGTGGAGAGAATGAGATGAACTGATGGTTCATCAGTGCCCAAAGTATCAAAGAAACTGCTTAAATAAGCTACATTTCTTAAAGGAGTCTATGTGTGTCTCAGTTTTTAATTTATAAAATTAGAATAGAGACATAATAATACTTTACAAGGGTGTTTGAGGTTCAACCATAAATATTGAGGAGACTTTAATTGAGAGGGTTGTTTGAGAGTGTAGGCTCTATTAGCTGGAAGAGGAGTGCATAACAAACTGGATTTACTGACACTCAGCTCATATTTGCTTAGGAGATTGTCTCAGGACAGATGACTGTGAGACATATTTATTTTAAGTCTGCACTAAATTAGACCTTGAAAATCTTCTGGAGAATTTTTGCATGCTTGTCTAGGGTGACTGTGCTAGATGCCTTATATTTTTTAACTAATACTGTATTTAAAACATATTTATAATAAATATATTTACATACTAATAGAAATAATTGATTACTTAGAATAAATATTCATTATCTCAGGCATACAACTCACTCAGGATTAAGTAAATCAATTGTGAGCCTATTCCCAGTCTTAACATCCATATCATTGACCTTCCTACAATATCCTGCAGATTTTCCATCCTAGCATTTTAAGTTGTAAATTTTCATCCAAATAAGCAGCTGTCTCCTTTCCTGACATACCCACAGCTCTTCTTCTCTGGTGTTGTCTGCGGCCAGTTGGCATCCACAGGATGTCAGAGCACATCACGGCTGAGGAGGGTTAACCTTTCAAAACTGTTTACCTCCATATGTGACCAGTTTTTGCAGCACTGCAGTATTGTGGCACAACCTCTAAGTATAGCCTTTAGATGTGTTTCTAGGAACGCTGACTTAAAAATAAATACAGTTGACAGTCTGCTGATCAAAAGCCTGTATTTACCACAGAGAAGTTGACATGGTGTCATGCAGGATTTGACAATTAACCTTGAAAATTCCTGAAGTATGTTCGACATTTTTTGAAATTTTTCTGAGTAAAAACAAAAGTTTTAAAAAAGGAAACTTATGGCACAGTGTTCCTTTGGATTGCAGAAGATAATCACAAACAGTAAGCGGGCAATAATAATTTCATCTCTGTCAGAATCATGGGGTTTTTTCTATACCCTATGTCTTTGCCAGTAATATATCTGGTCAGATGGGGGACTGTGCTGTGTTTTGGGCAAAATTACCCTGGGAGGATATGCCAGAAGGATACCTATGCTGTACTTCGAATACATGGTGAATGAGTCCCTCTCTGCGTTGGCCTGGATTACGGTAGGTAGTTCTACCTATCTATGCCTATGGCTTGTTCGTGTGCAGCACTTTGCACTTGATGGCAAGTAGAGCAAATTCTTGTGTGACTGTGCTCAGGTCTTCAACAGTTGGAAAGGGTCCTTACATCCATTCACCCTCACTTTACAGGGTTTAGTGAAAACCATGGACTGCTGCAAGGAATTAGCAATTTGTCAAAGGACTCTTGCTCTAGAAATATATTGGCCTCTGAACAACAATGTGTTCTCCCTCCTGGAAGGTTGTTCTAACGGTGCTTTTACCTTACCTTGGATTTTTCATTTATTTCTATTGTTGTTTAAGTAGGAGCTTCAGCAAAGAGGAAAAGCAAGTCCATGGGTGCATGACTGACCAAAGGCAGAAAAGGATATACAAGTATCTTAGCTAGATAGAGCGTCTTTGTCTGCCCCTGGAAAACAGCAGAGCAAGGCTGAACATTTAAAAGTTAGCAGAAAACTACCATTGAAAACATAGTTCAAGTCTTGGGGAAAGTGTAATTTTCCCAGACAGGCAGTGAATATGTCCTCAGCAAGGGACCAGGTCAATGTGCCCTCAGGTTACATTTCCAAAACTATTTAGTCTTCACAGTTCAAAAACTGTAGTCAGCCTTCTTTGGCAGGAAATGCTGGAGACACTGAATCTGCTTTTGTCTCTGCACAAGCCACAGCAGCATCTGCTTCTAAAGAAGTGCCAGTTGCTAATTGTGAAGTGGTAGAAAGCAGGGATAGAAATTAGTGTTACATTAGAACATTGTTGCTAGATGCTAGCCTTAGAACAATAATTATATTTGAAAGCCCAGTTATGAGATTTATGGTAAAAACAATAAAAAATTAGAAGCACCTAAATGCTAGGTAAATAAGGCATTTAGGACATGCCAGTTAGACTTTTCTAGAAAATATCAACTGTGATATTAGCGGCAACCATCAGCCCACCCTTAATCAGACCAAGCAAAGTAAGATAGCCTTTTCCACCTGCGTCATATAGTGAGCTGCCCAAGTGCTTCATACTTGCAGTGCAGAGCTCTTCCACAAAGTATAAAGACGTGGGTATCAAGAAGAGCTGTGAGGTTGGTGGTTCTGGACATCCTAAGCCTGAGATCTGCATAATTGTGTAATCCCTAACGACACTGCAAGAGGAGGAAGAGTGACTGATGATGGTCTCTGAACTTATACTCTGAAGTTCAAAAGAGCTTTCCAACTTGAATTGGAACTGGCACTGAGGATTCAACGTAAGGGTTTATTTTGACCTGTTGTAGGGGTCTTCTAGCAAACAATGTTATTTGTAAACGTGGAGATCTTGGCCTGTGCTTTAATGTCTAATTCCCACTGACGTCAGGGGGATTAAGTATCTAAATACTGCGAAAGACCCAGGTTTAAGTTACTTTTGAAACTGGAACCAGGACTTTTCACAAATTTCAACTAAAATCTTTCTTATGATGGATTTAACATGACTCAATCCTACTGGGTTATCTGTTACCTTTGCACCTTGTTGTACCATGGGTCACCATTCAGCAAACAAAAGTAAAAAGTTTTACCCCTAAGGTGAAATGTTGGCAAGTACAGTCAGCACAAGAAAGAGAACTGTATTAAGACGCAGCTCTTTATGTTCCTTTGCAGCACCCTTTTCCTCCCACGTGACTATGTGTCTGTACTGAAAGCAGTTTTGGAGAGCCTTATTTATCCTCATAGAAAGAATCACAGGTGTTTTCTAGTTGCTTACAACCCATTAAACCTTTGCTCCACTTTCTTTCCTCCCTCCCGCACCGTCTTCTTTCTCAAACATTTAGCTTAGGTGGTTTTCTGGAGCTTTGATGCTTTGCAACTGAGGGAGGAGCCTTGCATTGCTTGGCAGGCTGACCTATTTCACAAGCACGGGCCATCACTCCCACCACAGAGCAGCCCTTAGTTCACAGCCAGGGACTGCAGGAGAGCTTTCCAGTGTGCATTGATCCCCTGATGCTCTGGAAGGCAAGTAGGTGTTCCCTCCCATGCAAAGAGCATGGCCCCGGGAAAGGTGACGTGGCTACACTCCTCCAAAGCTCATCAGCTGAATCAATAGTCCTTTAAAACTGTTGGCAGCAAAGGCAAATGACAGCCACCTTCAAGCTGCTTTAATTTATACCAGGTTAACGTATTAGCAAACTCCCTCGTGCTTTAATTTATACCAGGTTAACATATTAGCAAACTCCCTCATTCCACTCTCCAGCTGCTCTGAGGGCTGAGGGCTTACATTTCCTATGACAAATATGTGTGATTATTTAAGCATTTGTCTTCAAACGTGCAAAGGGTGCTTTGCTTAATTTCATCCCAGGAAACAAAAAATGAGCAAACTAATTATATTAACAATTTAGGTAATTAATTGGCATTTTAGCCAAGGTATGTGTTGTTTGCCTTTTGGGATGTAAAGGCGTCCTGTGCTGTGGATGCCTGCTGCCTGCAGCCCACCTGGATTGGCATCCCATTTTTCCTCAGTTCTTTTTATCATGCATGCCTTACAAAGTCATTTATTATACAAATTGGCTACTTCAATTCCTTTTTCTGGATGGTGTTTGCATTTTTAAAATGCAGTGTGGGGTGTTCGCTTATTAGTCAGTTTTCTTTAGCTGTCACTCAAAATGACTGCATGACTTGATTCCCTGCTGGTTAAAAAAAAATTAACAGAGAAGCTGCCAGTCAAGTTTACCAAACAGTCCAACAATAGAGAAACTGCAAGCCCAGAATATTCTCCAGTTTCTGTAATTATACACCGTACAGAGTAATAATTGTATGATAGCCTGGCATTCATTATGTGAGCTTAAGTGCTCACATTATAGACTTCTATTTTGAGGACATTATTACCATGCAGTAATAATTCTGTTCAGGTTGGTGATAGCTAGTGTACATTAGCTTTTATAGAGTTAGGGAAATTTGTTAATATTCTACTTACAAATATGCCAATAAAATTGCTGCTTGGTTTCTGTTCTAAAAATGGAAAATAATTTTTTAAAGACAAGTAGCAAATCCTTGCCTCCGTTCATCTTGAGTATTTCAGAAAATATGGATTTAAGCCAATATCCTTATTTAGCCAGCTCTGCTATCAAATTACTATTTAAACAGCAGAGTATATACCCTATGGCAACAAGTACAGAAGTACCAGATGTGACTGTGCTGGAATGTGCCATTGGCCAGAAATAATAAATTTGAGTCACAGTGTTTGATTGAATACTTGTACTAAGTATATCAGAGAAGACATTTTCAAAAGGCCCATAAGGATTTAGCGAACCAAATTCCACTAATGATCCATAGAATTTATGCTCATAAATACCGGGTCCTCAAGTCTCTTTCAGATGAGGAAAACTATTGAAATTTTACACTTCTGTAAAACTAATCTAAGAAGAATTAGTTCATCTAACAGTTATTGCCAGTGAATTTGCATGAAACCCATTAGAAGTTTGTTTGCACAAATGTGAAGTCTTGAACAAAACTATCACCGCTATGATAATCTTGTGAATGGCATCTAAGGCTGGAAAAGCTCCACGAAAATTTCTCTCATACTCACCCAAAGGCACGCCAGTGTTTGTGGCAGGCATTCTCAGCATGCTCGAAAGATAGTGGTTAAACACTATCTTGGGTGAGCACAGGCACAGAACTTCACCTGCAGTTGTAAGAAGATAAACTAAGCACTTCTTGATCTAGGATGTAGAAAGCTGGTAAGCTGATAAGATGGTTTTATTTATATAGCTCTTGAGAATAGCTAATTGTGGTTGTTCTGAATGGTAATTGTTCTAGCCATGTGCTTGTAGGAATGAAATCCCTGTCGCTGCCCAGTACTGTTGAAGGCTAATTTGAAAACATTTTCTCCTTGTTGCCTTGAGCTATTTTCAAAGCCCAGTTGCTTTTGGTAGATTGAGTGGAACTCAACTAGCTTCCCAAATATACAAGCTGTTTACCATTTTGGTAACCTGATCGCTTAGGAAATACATTTCCAAAGATCCAACTCTATGCTGATAAGCTAGCTTTTGCAGTGCGGGCACAGACTGTAATGCTGACTCATGGGCAATGGTGCTCAAGTCCACTGATAAGCACAGGACCAATGCAGACAGCTAATTTATTGTTTGAAAGTTTGGCCAAGGAGTCTGCTGCGAAGTGGTACTGGGGTGCCACTGAAGGCATGTTCTTTGTGGCTAGGGTAATAGGCTCTGCTTTAAAACTCCTGGGTTCCTCCTCTTGAAAAGGCTTTGTATGTTGATATTTCAGGCAAATCATTCGGTTCCTCTTTCCCTGGTTTATCCATCAGGAAAATGGATGTCATACTGACATTCTTCATGAGCTATTTTAAGACTAATGTAATGACTGTAGAGAATACTGAAATATTTTGAGAAAAGGTGTTAGATCTGCAAAGCATTGTTAAAATGTCCCATTCACAGGAATACGCACATTCTGGGAGCTAATATGTTGCTCAGCTTGAAGAGCTTAGAGGAATACAATGGAGCTATAAGGGGAAATTTTGTCACCTTTTCAGCACGGATAAAGGAGAGGCAGTCTTATATTGGGGACAGAAATAATGTGTTTTACTAACTGAATATTGGCAGACATGTCTTTTGCATGAACATCACTCAGATTTCCTATAAGCCTTTGAGATACGCAGTTTATGAACTCTTGCAATTGCACTGCGAATAGGGTGTATTGAGATAATGCCTATAACTTCATCTATTTTAATGTTAAATTATGAATTTATGGATCTAGATACTCTGTGAATAGCATAAATTATTTTAATGCAGACAGAAATACAATGTGACAGCAAATAATTACAAATATATTCCTGCATTCTATGGAACTTTACCTTGATTACTTGACTATTGTATTCAGGTTTTTATCACCTCATTATGAGAAAGAGAGGTAATAAAAATGAACAGAGGCACAGGGCAGGGGTTATTCTGATGACATAATTCAGCAAGCAGGAGTGCTAGTCAGAACAGAAGAAAGTGAACTGAAATGCCCTAGATAATGAGGGCTGCTTTGGAAAAAGTAAGAAGCAATGAATACCCTTGCTCACTTGGTAGTTACTCACACAAGCAGACCTTTGTCTTCAGTATGACATTTCATATTAAAATATGAAGCAGTTAATAAAACTAACACTTTCTTTAAAATTAACAAGAATATCAGTGTCCTATGGAATTCATTGCTGTAGGAGGATCTTTTTTTTTTAAAAAAAAAAAAAACACCGCAGTTGTTTAACAGGATTTTGAAAGAACTGGCTGTTTAAGGAAAGCAGAAGAGCTGATTTGGGTGGAAGGTCTGAAGAACAACAAATAGATAAAACCGGTCTGTGACTACGTACAGGCTGAACACCAGAGGAGTGAGTTGCTGGGACAGCCTGTTGCTGAGAGAAGTGAGCAAGAGATGGTAGCTGTGTAGGTTTTACAGTGGACCACAACACATTCCTGAACCAGATAGCTATGGTCTCAATGCCCCAGTCATCAAGGGGTTGTATCTAAAAGCAGAGGCCTGGGCACCTTGCCCCAGTGCAGGGACAGCCATGGGGACTGTGGAGACATCAGGTGAGATGGGCATGGGAAGGGAGGAGGCAGGGCTGGGGGTTCGGAGCACGTCTACAGAAAACAAATATAGGAGCTGGGAAACCTGTGGAAAAGCAAGAAATATGAGGAGCATTGGGAAAAGAGTAGTTTGAAAACCTCGCAGGTGAGCTGACAAAGAGGAAAGGGAGGTGTCTCAGGGAGCACTTGGGAGGCAGGTGATGCTGAAGACTTTTAGGAGCAGAAACACTGAGTGGAAAAGATGCAAAACTGAAATGGATGAGATGTTTAAGCCATCACTTATGGTGGTTATTTTGTGAGAGGACAAGGAAGTGGTGAGTATCTGAGAAAGCATAAATTGACTCACACTCTTGTACCTCGATAGACCTTACTTTTCAAAAACAGAATAAGGAAAATCTCTAAATAAGTTTGTACTCATATATTGTCCTAATCCTAAACAAAACAAGGTCTCTCTGTCTCCTGCCTCCCAAATCAGGTTAAGATTGAAAGAAAATAATAATATTAATAACTTAAGTATACTAGATTATTGCAAGAGTGTTGCATTTATTCCTAAACTAGTATCAATGTCCATAATAAGTTGTTCCAAAACAGTCAGTAATAGTAACAGAAAAATGTTAAATTCATTAGGGTATAGCCAGGCCATAAAGTGCTTAGAGTTCAAATTAAATTCTAATATCTCAAAATATAGCTTATTTTGGTATCCTAACATTAAAACTTGTAGAGACAATCTACATGCATACTGAATAGACTTCTGATTGATGTGAAATATTTTGGCCTACCAGTGCCTGAGTGTCTGGGGAAAGTTATTTTGCATTTGCTGTAATAAGAACTGCAATTATAAAAAAAGCTTATGCCTATTTGCTTCATCTCTCTGTGGAAGATCATTTACTCAAATAGATTGTGACACTTTTTTTTGCTATAACTGGGAATGTGAACTCTTTGAAGCGTATTTCCGTATTACCTTTCAAATCTTGAAATGTGATGTTTGTTTGTCATGGTATTAGTTTTGATTCTTTATTTGTTAGTGTATTTGTGGCATGGCTCAGAGGGCTTTCTATGAACCCTGTTTTCTAAGGAATAGCTATTTTTTTAATTGACTGAGAGGGACGAGTTATCTAAATGTAGTAGTATCAGAGATAAGCTTTTTTCTTCTGGCTGAATGAAGAGTCATTCACTGTTGCACATCCAAACAACTACCAAAGTTGAAGGGAAACAGCATATTCCTCACCCACCCCACCCGCCCACCCAGTCGTGGGCACGTGCTCTATCCTGTTTCCTCTCCAAATCAGGATGACTAAGGTGGACCACACTGGAGGCATTTTGTTAGTGTGGTATATTCACCAATAGGTTTAGAGTTACTGCTTCTGAGATTTTATCAGTTTTTGCTACTGCTCCTGTTGTTGAGAAAAGACTGGATTTTTGTATCAAAATATTTAGTGTTGTGAGGTTACTAGTGTAGATTGAATGCTTTGTTATTGTTACTCTGTAAAAATGTTCCAGTGATGGGAATTGATAACTTCTTGATCATCTTCAGTGTCAGAAAAAATGCCTTGCTAATCTGCTATCACACCATATCAACAAATCAATAAATCAAATAAATATTAGGTATCAGCTGACTGCCATTTGCCCCTTTGTGTCTGCAGAGAACCTGATTTAAAGTCATACTGCTGTAAAACTAATACCCATTTCTTTGCTTTTTGAGGTAGATGCTCAGTAATCTCTAAAACATAATCTGAGTCTTTGAGTTCCAGTTACAGAGCCGTCTTTGTGTTCTGTTTCCAGCCTGAACTATACTGTCTCCAGCTTGGAGGACCCTGTTGCAGATGTCTATAGACACTGAAACATTTTTAACAATATATTGGAGAAGCACGTGAATTCCAGAAAAGCAGAATGCCTATTAATACAATTTCATAGGTTCTTCAAGCAGCAAAAATAATGAAGCCATATTTCCTACTGGCTTCTTTCTATCTCTACTCTAGGAATAAACACATAATGTCCTCATAGCCTTCTCACACAGTGTCTCCTACTCCTACCCTGCCCTTGACCATTGCCCTCAAAATATCTCCAGTTTTTCCTCAGATCCCCTGGATTGCCACACTGTACTGTTCACTCCCTGCCTTGTTCCCAGTTCTCTCTCATGACTCTGGGTTTGGACGGGTAAGAGGCAATATCTGCTGGGGTTAGCCCAAAGTTATATCTATGTGGATTTGCCAGCTGCCAGGAACATATTTATTCATTTACTAATTGGTCCCTGGCTCTTGGAATAAAAATGCCTGATGGCATAGAAATGCCTGAAATTCAGGCATAAAAATGCCTGAAGTCTGCTTTCCTTTCAGTGGGAACACTTCTTTGGACCCTTCTCTAGCTGCCATTTTCCCTGAACTTTACAGAACTTGGTATCTTTGAGACATCTATTTATGTGTCAAATTCTGTTGAAATCACTTGATCATTCTTTAAAATTACCATGGAGCAGACTGATGTGCAGATGCGTAAAGAAATAAGTCTTACAATGATAAAAGAAAAGGTGCACAGGGCTAAAAAATAAGTATAGATTACCCTGACATTAATACAGTATAATAGAAAGGTTAACTGCATACTCAGCTAACAAAGAATTAGAGGCTAGATAGTAGAATTCTGCAAACAATTGTTTCATGAATGTTAGGTCTTGTTACCCAGACCTGTTCTCTTTCATTGACAAGCTTACAAGTTATAATGAAGACAGCAACTATAATGAATAATATTGTTGGTTTTTTTAAGTTCATGGGATTTAAAATCATATGAGATCTTGAAGCAGGAGTGAGTAGGGCGCACATTAAGTGAACTAAAAACTGTCTTCTAGGTGGATATGAAACTTAGGAAAGAATGAGTGAGGAAATGCTCATCAGCACCTACCAGACACTTGTCCTTGCTCTCATCTTGTTTGATAGTGTTATGAATGCTGGCTAGGTTTCCAGTGACTGGTTAAGTTTTCCTAGGCTTTGCACAGAGATGTGAGGGTAGTTAATAGTGCGTAGGACAGGTTACCATCACAAGCTGATCTGAATAATTTGGTCAAAATTATCACATCCAACTAATTATGTTTTAATACAGAAAACTGTATTTGGGAATACACCTATAGGATGGGAAAAACTCTGTCTTAAAAAACAGTAATTCAGAAGATGGCACAGCAGTCAGCAGAGAGAAGAGCTTTTTTGTGAGATCTCAGTGTCAAGTTGTGACTTCGAGCCTTGTTTTGATCCATGAGTGTAGAAGAAAGATATGCAATAGACACATACCTCTGTGAACACCACCAGTAAGACCACTGTTAAAAGCCTGTGCCCTGTTCTGTAACTCACACTGCCTGAAGAATGGAGCTACTGAAGGAAATTCAAAGAAGGGGAACAAAATGGTCCCAGAGGCCATTGATCAACCATTTGGGTATAAGACTTTAAGGGACTGATCAGCCCAGAATATTAGGAAAAGGTTGAAGAAGTAATTCGATCATCCTCTATGGGTACATGGAAAAAATGTTTGATAGTGGGAGGCAGGGAAGTTTTTTCAATCTTCCAGACAAGCATAAGAAATTGAAATTAGATCAATTTAATCTTGCAATGGCGTGCAATTTTTTGGCACAAACCACATATAAATATTGGAAAAGCTTTTCAGAGGAAATACTGAGTCATTATTTTTCTTGGAGTCTTCAAATTGTGCCAGTTTATCTGTCTGTATGTACTATATAAATCTAAATATACTGTACATATAAAGTGTAGACAGATACATAATATTTACCTATGTATATCATGTGGACATATTCTAGATGTATCAAAGATAGGTAGAGATATAGTTGTAGAGCTTCCTTTCTGATAACAAATGGCTTTATAAGTAATATTGAAGACAAAGATATAAACATGAGATCTAAAATAATCCAAAGCTGGGCATGAGGTAGAACCAGAATTAATCTCCAGACTTCCCCAAATACACTGAATATTCTTCAAATTGGTTAGTTAGACTTTGCTTCAATTTACATTATCTGCACAGTAGGTGAAAATATGGATTTTCTTTTGGGAGGGGGGAGAGGAGCTTAGTGATTGCTTTTCCACTAACAGAAAAATAAGCTATTTAATGAATTATTGTGAAAATGTATTTGAATTTTTTCAAAGTGAAAGAAACATAACAAAGAGTGAGAACTATAATATTTCAGTTTGATCCAGAGGAAACTTAAATAGCATCATGTACCAGACAAAGCTAACAGCTCCAGTTTTCCCTCTGCTAAGAGGGATTGCACAAATGCTAAATCGATTTCCTTTTCAGAGTGATACTAATTGCCTTTTGTCCCTGAGCACCATATCAAGCATTATCCTCAGCATCTCTTCAAAGCTGAAAAGCTTAGAGAAGCTTAAAAGGCAAACACAGAAAAATGCTATATATATAAAATATTTCTTAGACAAATTGTGTCAAATAAGGTACTAACTTCAGAATTACTTTAATGTGCAAGTGGGAGAAATATCAGTTGCTTAATAAGGCTGATATTTATCCCCTTTCAGAAAGCCCATACGAGCCTCTGAACCACTGAAAGCCAATCCTGAATTTATGGCTTAAGGAGATTTAAGGGGAGTAATGGCCCAATGCTATCTTTCTGCATAGAGTCAGTGTTTCATTGCCAGTGACCTGGTCCCATGCTATTGATTTGAAATAAAACTTAGTATAAGGTATTTGGGATATTTTTCATGCCAAAACATGTCTTGGCTTCTAGTCTTCTCTGCTGGATGTTGGATGCTGGCCACTGCTAGTGCACTATCTAAAAAGAAATAAATCTCTGGTGTATTTGAAATATTGATTTAGCACTTCCTCTTCCAAATCCTCAACAGACATTTCTAGAGCCAATGTGATACTGCTATGTGTATTTTATGATATTCAGTATCTCTTGAAAAAAATACTTAGAAGAGATAGATAGTTTGGATCCGCCAGATACTATTTCTGATATGTTCCACCATATTGCAGCCAGTATGGTCATTTCAAGCTGTTTTGCCTGTGGGATGCTGGTGGAAAACACATCAGAAAACTTGGTTAATAGTACGAACATATATCTTTCACCAGCTCATTTCAGGCTTAGGAAAATTTTCTTCAGATATTTAAAATTTGTTCTAAAGTTGTTTTGTCCATGCTCTTGACATTTCTGTGGATATTCATTTAGCCACACAGGTGATTAAAGAGCCTTAGAGCTATCAGGAATAATGCTTTAAGCCCTTATTCTGAGGGCTATATATGATGGGACATTCAAAGTCCACGTCTCCTTCTCTTCCAGCATTTAGTCTTTACATAACTGGACACACGTATGTTCTATTAATTTAAAACCAGCTACTTGGAAATACCACTAACCATCAAGTCTTCTTTGTAGATTATACCCTGATGTCTATAGTATCATTGCATATTGAGAAGGGAAGGAGATATCCCCCCAAAAAGAAAGAAAGAAAGAAAGAAAGAAGGAAAGAAAGAAAGAAAGAAAGAAAGAAAGAAAGAAAAAGAAAGAAAGAAAGAAAGAAACAAAGAAAGAAAGAAAGAAAGAAAGAAAGAAAGGAAAAAAAAGAAAGAAAAGAAAGAAAGATGTATGTCTAAGGATGTCCTGACATACTAAGGGCTTCTAAGTGAAAAACTGATGTCCTGGAAACCTTTGCTTTTAAAATTCTGAAGGTCCATGAAATGTTACACTGAAGCTGTTTGAACTCTACAGAACTTCAGCCAAATCAGTGGCTGAAAACCAAAGGTAGATAAAGTCAGATTGGAAAAAAAATGTGCATTTTTAAAGTGAAGGTAAATATCACTTGGAAGGATGTTTTCTCCCTTATTTGAAACTTTTGAATTCTTATCTGTCTGTTTTAACACAAGTATGGGATTCAGTGCCTATGCCTTGTATTGTACACTGACTGGTTGTTACCATCCTATCTCACTTTAAATATATATATATATATATCCATGAAACACATCACTGAAGTATTGAATTTTGTGCATGTTTCACTAAAAAAAAAAGAGAAGATAGTAAATTTGTTGTGACTATGTTAAAGTAAAACAAGCAAATGTTGATATGAGCTTCCTTTTTCCAGAATTTATACTTTTCTCTACAGACATAGAAAAACTGTTATTGTAGTAAGTTTCCAGTCCTCCTGGGTATTAGGTGCATTCTGCTCCCACATCATCTAATTAAATCTCGGGAAATTATGTGGCAGCTTTGATATTCTCAAACATCCATTCTTTGAGGTGGCCAGTGCCTTGTAGGGTCTTAGCAGGTAGAAGGACACATTTTAGAGGAAAGAGGGTTTATGGAAGTTTGAGGTGTTTCCATGTATCCCTTTGCAAGGAAGTATTTTTCTTGAATAGTCCTGGAAGGAGCAGATACAGCCTGCCCCCTGAAGCCTGAACGTTGCTTTTTAATGACCACATGTATGGTTTGTGCATGCAAAAATATATTGCAGTGAGATCATTGGATATGGTGGGTTGACCTTGGATTACAGCCAGATGCCCACCCAGCTGCTCACTTACTCCCCCTCCTCAACAGCACAGGGGGAGAAAATAGGATGAAAAACTATGTGGGCTGGGGCAAAGACAGGGAGATCCCTTACCAGTTACCATCACGGGCAAAACAGACTCAACTTATAGAAAATTAATTTAATTTATTGCCAGTTAAAATAGATGTGGAGAGTGAGAAACAAAGACAAATTAAAACAACACCTTCACCCCTGCATCCTCTTTTTACCAGCCTCAACTTCACTCCTTCATTCCTGACCCTTCTACCTCCTCCCTCCGAGTGGCACGGGGTGAAGGGGAATGGGGGGTTGCGGTCAGTCCATAACGCTTTGTCTCTCCTGCTCCTTCCTCCTCACACTTTTCCTCTGCTCCAACATGGTGGTCCCTCCCACGGGATACAGTTCCTTCAGGATAAACCTGCTCTGGTGTGGGCTCTCCACAGGCTGCAGTTTCTTTCAAGAAATATCCATGGGCTGCAAGGCAGATATCTGCTCCACCATGGTCCTTCACAGGCTGCAGGGAAATACCTGCTCCACTGTGGTCTTCTCCCACGGGCACCCGGAGCACCTCCTCCTCCTGCTTCTTCTCTCACCCTGGTCCTTACACTGCTGTTCTACCTTTCTTCTTTTCCCCCCTCATCTGCCTATTGGGTGTTTTTGCCCTTTCTTCAATACGTTTTCCCAGAGGCACCACCATCTTGGCTGACGGGATCAGCTGTGTCCTGCAGTGGCTCAGTGGGAGTCTGTGTCTGCCTGCCCACCGCCAGCACCTGGGCACTGACACCCACTACGTTAGAAAACAGCTTGATGCAGAATTGATTAGGAAACCAATACTGTTCGTAGCACCACCGTGTTTTCACTTTAATGGATTAGTTTCCAAATCATGTACTGTTTTAGTTTGGGCTTTTGTATTGTTGCTTTGAGAGCCGTTATTCTGAAGTTTTACTTTCCTGCCAAGTTTTGATGTATGGGCTCAGTGCATACCCGCAGCGGCCCCGAGCCAGCCACCAGGGTCTGGCAGGCCACTGCCCTGTGAACTGGAAAGACGGCATACAGACCTTGGGACGGGTGACCACAGTGACTGTGTGAAAGAAACAAATACTAATACTAATTTTTTCCCTATTCATGCTCATACAGTGTTGTAGACTAAGTACAATGTCTTTTTAAAAAAAATATTTGCATATTCCTAAAGAAAAAATATATTTTGTTTTCATAAAAGACTGAAATCATCTAAATAGCATTTACTGTGTACATCTTTTTTTTTTTTCACTTGATGAGTATTTTTCCAAAGTGTTTCCAATAAAAGAATTCCAGTTGATCTTGTTAGCAGCCATGGAGTGAAAATCTATGTCGCTGGTTCCTCCAAATCAGTGGAATGTACCAAGAGAAACTTTGTCCAAAAGTTGCATAAGCAAAAGCATATAAAAGCTCAACAGAAAAAAATAAAGGTAAAATCACAGAAATGTGGATCACCAGAAAGGTGTTTCCTCAAAACTTGTTTTAACAGGATTTTTTATGTGTCTAGTAGACTACATCTTTTTCTCTTTCTCCTGTTGGGCAGCAGGGAGAAGTGCTACTGCTTCTGCCATTGACTTTATGGAAGGTGTCCATATGTGCAGTGCATTGGGCCAAGCAGTGCAGGTGGAGCCTTCTCCCGTAGATGGTGCCCTATCTTTAGCTTAGCGTTATGTTATCATGATGTTGTTTCTCCTCAAGAAGTAATGGCAGGGGTTTTGTTCTGCTTGGGGTTGCTGCAGTCTCCAGATAATCCCTTGATTACTACAAGCTACTTGCAGCGACCTCAAGACATCAAAAGCACTTTTTGCCAAAAAGAAATGTACAAATCATGGAAATGAGCCTGGAGTCAGTGGATATGTTTATGCCGCACATACTTCACTGGAATATAAAGATACCAAATTACCTAACAGTCAAGGAGTCTAGCTGTGAAAGTACAGAAAGTCTAAGTTTAGCTTCCTAACAGGAGAATGATCTCATGTTGTCTTGCCAAGCCTGACAGCATACAGACTGCATGACATACATGAGTACCTGATGGTTGTCACTGCCTGTGAAGGACAGGACTTGATTAGTGGCTAATAAGAAATCCTGAATTGCAATTTATAACACATCTTTAGTAGAATAAGAAACTAACAAATACTAGGAAAACGTACTTGTGAGGGAGGAGAAGGGATCACCAGGATGCTCACTCAGCTAGTAACTGGCCTTAGCTAGCATATTCTGACAGTGTGACTTCAGTTCAAGCATCTTAGAGTCAATTACTTTTACAGATTGATGAGAAGGTAGCAGAGCTTTTGGTTGTTGTGCCCCAAAACTCTTTCATCATTAGCTGTCTGTGGAGGAAGAGAGGCCTGAATTACTGTGTCTTGAAAGACAGGAGAGGTCCAACTTTCATGGTACTTGTGGTTCCACTTTCATGGTTCTTGTGGTCCCTGCATGCTAAGTTGACTTTCTTTATCTGTAGTAGATTTTATTCATAGTTTCCAAAAGAACTCCTGAGATACTAACAACAAAATTTGGGTAAAAGACTTAGTTTGGATTTGGGGTAGAGACAAAGGGAAGCTGTTCTTGATGTTAGCTTGAAATAAAATTATGACCATCATTCAGCTGTAGACCTGTTGAAAGCTATATGACCAGGATTGCTGCTCAGCAGAAGCATCTCAACAGTATGGCTAACAGTTAGATTTGCTAAGGTGGATGTGACCTTCAGTGCAGCAAGAGGCAAATCATTAGGCAGGTGTCTGGTACAGACCCTAAGAATCTGCTAAAGGTACGTACAATAAGCCAAACTTTCGTCAGTTGACTTTGGTCCTCTACACAGAGTCCAAACCACTGCTGGAAAAAATTTAGGAGTAGGTAAAATGAGTAAGGTTGAAAGTAACATTTAATATATAGAATGTTTTTAGACTTCCAGGGCAAAGGTAAGTTGTTGTGGAGAGCCAAATTAAAGGAACAGCTGGAAGTTGTCTCACCAGAAGTATCTATAGAAAGCAGCTGAAAGGAATCATGGGAGAAATTATTCCTATGTATGCTAGCATGTTCTCTAAGCATTACATAACACTTAGGAGAAGTAATATCAGGCATAAATCTGACTTACATTTCAACAAGGAAGAGTTCCTGTCATCCCTTAAGCTGCATTACCCCACCCCAGTACACAGTGGGAGAAAGTTTAGCCGAATGTTGGCAGATGAGCTGACGAAACCATCTATATTGCCTTGAATATCCCCAGTTGTGAATGCAGCCTGTGGCAAACACTGGAGATATGAACTACTAGAGACGCATCCTCAGACACTATCACTCCCATGCTTGTGGGTAACAAACAGTCTAAGCAAAACTACAGAAGTGGAGTATTTCAGTAAGGTGTCTTTTCTATCTGGGCACGATCAGATCTAGTGGCCCCTAAGAAAGAAGAAAAAAGTCCCTTTCTGACCTCAAGCAGCTTGTTTTAATTGCACAGAAAGCCTTGGACTATGATTTAGGACAGCTAATGTAAGACAAACTTGCTGATGTGGGAAAGTAATAGGATTATCTTGGCAACATGCTTATGGAGAATGACCCTGGACAACAGGGCCACAAACCTTGGAGTACAGAAAGATATGTTAAGATCAGCATACAGCATACTTTAGGGGGTTGGACCTGCTGCAGACATTAAGTTAGCGATGCTTCCCTCTTCTGAAAAAACAAATGTGCCAGCAAAGACTGTGTCAGCAAGGATCCTTGTACATGAAACATCCCTGACAATGAAACCTGATGACAGACACTTAAGGCTGTAAGGACGGATTCCAGTATGGATACTTCAGTGCAGTGCTACAGCTTACCCCAGCAGGCTACATCTGCAGTCATCAAGGAAGGAAAGAACCCAGGTGAGGGCAACAGTTTATATTGTTATCCCTTTAGATAATAGGAAAGCATGAAAAGGTAAGCTTCATCTTCAGGTTTCATCTCACAGTATTGGTCAGGGAATGAGACCTATGAGCATGAAACACTTACTGAGAACCTTGACACCAGTCCCTGATATGATCATGCCCCTGAAGCATGTAAAGCATCCTGTCTACTAAACCACATGTGGAAGCACAGTATGTATACCATGTCGTACATCGCCATACTAGTGTATGGGAATAAAAGAATTAGTGCAGAAACCCATAGACTATTGTCAAGCTGCCTGCAAAGCCTCCACATGAACGTCAAGCTTGTGGCTATACTTGCAGCGCAGCGTGGTAAAAGCTGTGTGAATACAGCAAGCCATTTTCTGAAGCTGGAGGGATGCAGTCATGATATACTGTTTCCTACAGGATTAAGGCCTTAAGGGGGACTATGAATGTTAGAGATCCTTGGCTTTGGTTCAGAGAAGCACTTGGAAGCTTGGATACATATTATGTCACTTCTCCAGCTGGGTAGGAAGCTCATAAAAATAGGCTTTCTTAGAAAATGTTTCATGGTCCCAGATCCCAGGCAATTTTGTCATGCCCACATGTCCTGCTGTGTTTGGTATTTCTGCTGTTACATGAATTGACTCCTGGAAATGATGAGATGAATACAAGTTTAAAAAGGAGGATGAAGCAGAGACAGAAGCCTTGGCAGGAGTTTGATTTCTGAAATCAAGTTGAATGTCAAGGAGCAGTTTCTCTGATCAGTTCATTCACTTTTAGGGTTCTCAGCTGACCTGAGATGTTCTGTACTTATTCTATATAGGATTTATGGACTGATGTGATTAGAAAAAAAGTAGTTTAGGGACCTGAATATGCCTTTACTCTCTCAAGTACAAATCAGGAGTAAGATAAAACTAGTGTGAGAATGAGACCGGTATTTTTTTCAATTACACCCCAGTCTAAAGATGATATTGTGGGAGTGGGAGAAAAATACAAACTAGTAAATCATATATGCTGCTTAGACATTGAATTGCTTTCCTCAACGCTAAATAAATTGTGCATGTTTGGGAGAACCATAATGCAAAGGCAGAGGTGTCAGCAGGATACAAGTTGTGAATTGCCAAGCAGAGATGTAATATGGAAACCCTTATCTGTCATGAGCAATTCTATTTGGATTGATCATGAACATTTCAGTCAGATTTCTCACAAATACAGTTGAGGAGAACTTCATGGGCTCTCCTGTACCTATTTGAGCTTGCTTCCCTGAAATAATATGACATTTGTGAATGTATCCATCTCTGTATACATTCTCTTTTCCCTTATATATGTTTGCTTTCACTTGTGAAAGTCATGTTTGTGTTTTTTGTCATGTCTTTAATGAGCTGTAGCTCGTTGCAGTGTATTATGTATTATACTTAAAGTACCAGTACAGATATGCCATGCTCTATAAAATGCAAGAATATCTCTTATATATGGAGAAATTAATCATTTCCAGGGAAGGAAGTTAAAATTATAATCCAATCAAGGCAATTCTGGTTTTTGTTTTCAGACAGGAAGTGCACTCTCTTAGGGACATCTGAATCTCATCTGTAATTACAAAGTTGTCATTCCTTTATATAAATAATATAATTAAGTAATGCAAACCGTTAACAGGATAAAAGAGGTTAAATTGCCTTTTTCACTCAAAACAGATTCTATTTCGTTCCTGACAGAAAGTTGTCCTAATACAATGCATTATTGGCTAGTCTCACTATTGAGACTGTTGTTGATGGGCTAAGCTACAAAGGCTGGAGGTGGGTAGGTACATTCCCAACTAATTGCTATTCAGAGTTTTTCAGGTGCCCATTTTAGAAACAAACAAAAGCATCATTTGCCTGATGCAATATGTGAAGTGATCCTTTTCCTGTGCAAAGCCTGTATTTCTTTCCTCTTCAGGACAGAACTTTAGAGACCAAATCATATACTGCGGAAAAAAATTTGAAGGTTCAGCTTTAGAAAAGGAAGAAACAGGAACATGCTTTCATGATTCCCAAGGCCATTTTACAGAATTCCTGTAACTTTTGACAGTCTGTAACAGATGAGCGTATAGTTTCTTGAGTATATATTCACTGAGAATGTCCAGTTAATCTTAATTTCCAAGATCAAGACCCTAAATACAAGAGACTGATATACAAGACTGCCAAATACACCAGAAAGCTGCTGCTGGGCCCAAAGAGTCAGTGTGGAGGCTGCAGCTGAGCAAGCGGGAAAGCTGGTGCTTGTTCTTCATGAACAGTGGCTCCACAGATCACAGTCCAGTCTTCTCTGTTCATTTCTGAACGGCAAATAAGCCTTCCTGACTGCAAAAGTTAAACCACCTGCATTGTTACAAATTACTTGTTTTCCATTAGGTCTGTAGGACATTCTGTTCTTTTTTCCTGGTGCCGTGTTATTGCCTTTAAGTTTTGGGTTGCTAGTAATAGAAATTTATTTTAGTTCTTCTTCTGAAATACAGATAAAGGGGTTTCTACGAACACATACTCAGCAAATGCATCGATATGTTCTAATTAATGGATTAGCCATTCACTGCTACAATAATTCACTTTATCTCTAACCATTCCTAGTGCATTATTTATATACTGACATTTCTTTATTAGCAAACTGCCATTTGCATCCCTTTTACATTATTGCTCTTGTTACTAATTATACTTTTAATAATTCTTTAGTGCTTGGTCTCATCAATAAAGAAAAATGGATGGTGCCCATGAAGCGTTTAGCCTTACCTTAATTCTATATCCTTAACACCACTGCCAATAGCACAAGAGTAGATATATAATACTTTAACTGTCAGTTCTTCCCTTTTGTACATTCCCTTGTCTCTTTTTCTCTCCTGTATGCCAGTATCCCTGAGTTTGTTCTGTAAAAGCAAAGGATGTTTCCATATTAATGACTATTTAAATAACAGAATTACATTGCTATTGTACTTGTTTCTTTCTGTCCCAGACAATGACTATGAATTAATTAGCATGAGAACATTGGAAATTCCTATGAATTTCAACATTTTATTTGGAACAGTCTGTGTGTATTATTGAATGATTTTACACCTCCTAATGCAAAAATGATGATATCTCTACAAACCTCTGGAGGAGTGTGTGAGGTCATTAAAGTTAGATTTGCAAAGAAAATACATAGATTTCTCTCTCACATTATTCTTTCCTGTGCTGATAATGCTATTTTTGAGCTCTTGCTCAGAGTGGCTCATTTGTATTGAAAGATTCTCTTACCCTTTATCCTATTCATCTACTTTTCCAAACTTTTCATTTCATAAGGGAAATGAACTGTGGTTTTTCAATACTTAAAACATTCTTACAGGAAAACGAGAACTTACGTTTTCAGCTGTTAGTGTTGTCTCCAGAGATAATGGTCACTGAAAGGCAGCCCAGCGTGAAAAGCAAATATACATGTCAGAAAGGAAAATAACAATTTATACCGTGTCTCCTTCCTGTCTTCATTGCTGATAGTTTATTCCCTCCATGAAGGAGGATTCCAGAAGTAATGTTGGTGTTTTGGCATCCAGGCATCTGCGTGGGAAGAAAATGATAAAAATTCTCCTGGAATCCTAAGTTTGTTCTATATTTCTGCTGATTGTTTATTATTTTTTTTTGTTTTAAAACAAAGGTTTTTTAAATTCATGGATTCACAGGAGCTCACAACATAATTAGCACCCTGCCAGTGACTGAGGGAGAAACACTGGCAAACTCAACCCCTCCTGAAAGCAATGAATCCGTCTGTACTATTTAATGGGCAAAATCTTAGTATGTTAAGCCAGGTGGATTGCTTAAATAGATTTTTTTCATTCAGAATCAGGTATTATATCCATAACCTACATTTTTCTGTTTTAAAAAAAAACTTTTTTTTTTTCAAAAGTGAATAGCAACATGTATTTAGGCTTAAACTTACCACTCTGTATAAATAAAATTTGCATTAAAATTATAATAATGAAGTAATATATTCTTGATGGTTAGGTTCTAAAGAAAGCTATTTAACAAGGAAGAAAAATACTGTCTATGCATCCAGAACCAAAGGTTGTTGAAATGATTAAACAGCTTTTAACAGCGGACAAAAGAAATGTTTACTTCATTTCAGTTTGATTTTCTTCAATAACTAGTTCAAAGTTAAGGAACTGCTTAGAAATAGAGTAAGCTGAAGCATCATTATCTTTAAATGGTCTATGAATAAATTCTCAGTCTGGGATGCCGAGACTTATGAATTCATTCATTAACTGTATATAAAATTTGCTTTGGTAATAAACCAGTTTTAAGTATAAAATGTTTGATACATTTTTCCTCTGTATACAGCATATTTCTTGCAATTTTATCTAAATAATAAATACACTTAAAAGGCTGGGGTTTTGCATTTCAATTGAATTCCCATTTCCATCCAAAGCAGCTTGATATGAGTCGTAAGTAAATAAAAATTAATCTTCTAGTGAAGAAGAATTATCATTCATTTCTAACAGAATGCATGTAAGTGTTAAGCATTTGAATAATTATGCTGAACTATATCACTTCTTAAATGGGAATGTAAGGTTTTTTTCTCGTGGTATATGGAATTAACAGGTTAGTTTAAAAACTAGATTCAGTTGCAAAGCAACTTTTTTTTTAAGTTTACATACCGAAAACAATCAAACTCACTTGAGGAAAAAAGAATAATACATATTTAAAATAAGCACAGAAAGCGTTTTTAAAAAATTGTTTTATGGTTTTTATATTTTCGAGTGAATAGGAATTATTTTCACAAGAAATGTTTGAAAATCTCATGAGAAATAATTTTATATTGAATCCTTTTTGTGAAAAATATTTGACAGGTTTTCCAGAAATATTATAGTTCAGAGCCTTGTAAATAGGCAATTCTGTGATATGTGGGACACAGAATGGCTATATGAACATTAAGTCATAACTCCCTACTTTAGGAGCATCTGTACTCAGAATTTTAATGCAGTAGAAGATTCCAACATTTCTAAAATTAATTTAATTTCCAACTGGAAGAAAATAAAGTTTTGGCATTTTCTACTTATTAAAATTCTGTTTAAAAGTGGTGGAAATATGAAAATGGGCAATACTTTTCCCTCAGCAAGAGCAAGGCAGTTAGTTTAACTTTGATGTAACAAGAGTTACATTAATTTATTTTTAAAATGAAGATTTATGCTTACATTGTTATTGATTTAGTTTATATGTATATGATGCTGGTATTTTAATTAGAAAGACTTGATTGATTTATATTAGGCTTCTTTAATGACTTATCAAAATCAGAAAATTCATATTCTTTCTTTAAAACAATAACCGCAGTGGGTCCTGTGAAATCACACAGCTGACAGACACACCTATTGCGAACTTGCTGAAAGTTGCGAATTAATGAATTTGTTTCAAACACCAAATTGCTAGAGAAGCGTTTCAGAGTGTAGTTTGCTAGGCACTCTTGTTTGTGTGTATCATCCAACACACCAGTGTGCTTATAAGGGGAATGAAATCTCAGCAGTAGAGGTCCGTTTCTCAGTGCTGGCTGAGCTAAAGGAGAAGTAAGAGATTTTATTATGTGAGTGGTGAAGAGCGCATTTAAAGCAGCAAGGGTCTCACCGGTTTCAACTAAGTGCTGATATACTAATTATGCCTTAACTGCATCTCCTGTTTCCTCCTAGGTCTTACTGCTGCAGCATCTCTTGTATCCCTGGCTTGGGCTTTGGCGTCCTACCAAAAGGCCCTCCGTGACTCCCGTGATGACAAAAAACCCATCAGTTATATGGCCGTTATAATCCAGTTTTGCTGGCATTTCTTCACAATTGCAGCAAGGGTTATTACTTTTGCTCTCTTTGCCTCGGTTTTCCAGCTGTACTTTGGGATCTTCATCGTGCTGCACTGGTGCATCATGACCTTCTGGATCGTCCACTGCGAGACAGAGTTTTGCATCACTAAATGGGAGGAGATAGTTTTCGACATGGTTGTTGGGATAATCTATATCTTCAGCTGGTTCAATGTCAAGGAAGGAAGGACACGCTGTCGGCTTTTCATTTACTATTTTGTGATCCTTTTAGAAAACACCGCCTTGAGTGCTCTCTGGTATCTGTACAAGGCCCCACCGATCTCTGATGCATTTGCCATACCAGCACTGTGTGTAGTGTTCAGCAGCTTTTTAACAGGCATTGTTTTTATGCTAATGTACTATGCCTTCTTTCATCCCAACGGACCAAGGTTTGGGCAGTCGCCAAGCTGTGCTTGTGAGGACCCTGCCACTGCCTTCACCCTACCCCCAGAAGTGGCAACAAACACTCTACGGTCCATCTCCAACAACCGGAGTGTCACGAGCGAGCGGGATCAAAAATTCGCGGAGAGGGATGGGTGTGTGCCTGTGTTTCAGGTGAGACCCACCGCACCATCCACACCTTCATCCCGGCCACCAAGGATTGAGGAGTCTGTCATTAAAATCGATCTGTTCAGGAACAGGTACCCAGCGTGGGAGAGACACGTGTTGGACCGGAGCCTGAGGAAGGCGATCTTAGCATTTGAATGTTCCCCTGCTCCTCCACGGCTACAGTACAAAGATGATGCCCTTATCCAGGAGCGCTTGGAATATGAAACCACCTTGTAAACAAAACAAAAACACAGCTTGAAGAAGCTCCGATGTTACACAGTCCAAATTAAGGGTTGACAGTAGGGCTGTAGGAATAACTAAACTGCGTACTACAAGTAGAGCAGCAAGCTGTAGTGTTCTTAGTCTGGCTATCATCATGATTATCATTTGATCCACTGTGTGCAGTCTGTCTGCAGGACTCTGGTACAGCAGCACCACCTGAAAGCCTCAAAAAAACCGAAACCCTGACCCACACATACAGATCAGTTACTTCAGCCGGGGAAACTCACCCACCACTCCTTGCTGCTATGAAACTCTGACTGCACAGTACTTACAATCAAACCAATAGGAAGGCTCTGACCAGAGCTTTCAACTTTAGCCAGTAGTGCATTTTATTTTAGAAATAAATGATTGATATTTGCATAATCAATGACAAAAACAAACAAAAAAAACCTTTTCAAAAATAACAAAACTGTAGCACTCAATGTTGCTGTTATGAAAACTGTTTTCTGGGGAAGAAATAGGAGCATAGTAGTCTTCAACACTCCCATAAATCAACCATTCAGGTTAGAATAGGTTTGCAAAATAGTTCTTGATTAAAAAGATACATCATTATGTTTGTAAGGCTGTCAATGGAAAATAAACTAAATTCTGATTAATTAGGTCATAAACATTAATACTACCAGAACTGTTTGTTTTCTGTGGAATTTCAAAGTCTTTTAAAATGCAATTTAAGTTCTTTATGTTACTTTCAACAGAAATCCTATGCAGCTCACTTCTGGTTTTCAGGAGAAATAAGGAGCTCTAGCACGTAGTGATGTAAATTAAATGATAATCATGATTCAGTGTTCAATTTGCAAAAAAAATATATATGTGTGTAAAAGAACAGGGAAGTATAGTTTTCATATTCTAAACTTTTTGGAGGACCCCATTCAGATATTTCGGAAGAAACTATGAGGAGATGAACACACTGAAACGTCTCTGTTTCAGGACTGAGAATGCATGATTCAGTGTGTGAATGTATGCAGGGGTGACAAGAGACTGTGACATGCCATACCCTTCTAGTGCCAAACATTGTATAACTGCAAGGTTGATATTGCCTGAGGGACAGATAATGAGTGGCACGAGCCCTACCAGAACAAGAAGCAGGAAAGACCAATCAAGTTCTCAACGTGTAGAGACAGCTCTGATTTTTCCCACCCAAGGTGAAAGTGATGTCTTTTAAAGGCTTTCAGCCACTTCTTAGTAAGTATATTCACAGAAGTATAATATAAGCAAGTTATGTGGAAGACCCTCCTCTGCCTGTTCAAGACTTGTGTCCAGATACGTCTAAAAATTACGTTGAATCTCTTGTAATAGAGTGCTTTTGCTGCAAGCTTTTGGGTTTTAAATACCTCCCTAAATCTAGTCAATGGTATCCTCCTTTACGTTAAAAGTATCCCCTGATGGTGCTTTCAGATGCATTAAAGGTGCAAGTCAAAATTTGATAGTATTTTTTTTAAAGCTGGTGCAGAGTGAAAAACTCATGAATTATTTCAATATTTTTGTAAAGTAAAAATATGGTATAAAAAGGTTACTTTTTATAAACCTCAAATCTTTTAATACATTTCATTCTCTTTATAGCTTAGATTTTAAGAATTGGTCCATGAATTTTATCAACTGGCTTCTGCAGGTTGATATAAACCTGGTTTTCACACATTATGGATTTGTTTTGCAGTGTAATGCCATATGAAAGCCTACATGGGTACTTTTAGAATACTCTATAAACCGTGGATCCTGCTTCAAATGTAAGTGGCTTGTAAAGACACCAAGTGATTCCATAAGAAACAATTTGCTATATAACTATTTCCATCCATTTTAGGAGAGCGAAGCAGAACTGAAGAGTTACTGTTGTAAATGGCATTGTCAGGATGGAGAAGACATGATGATTGGTATTGTAACCTTCACTGTCAGGTATATCCAGTGTAGTCACTGCTGTATATGATGCTGGGTAAATTTAAGTCTTTCCTGTTATTAATATTTGTACTATGAAATGGCCGAGGTTGCACAGCCTATGTTCGTTTGTATGCGTTCAATTAGCCATTTTTAATGTTGACTCTTTTTATTAGTGAAATGTTCAATACCTGTTGTTCTTTCCTGGGGCGAGTTCCTCAAAACAAAACATCTGTGGAAGTGCAGGAATCTGCAAGTCAGAAGGAACTTTACACAGATCCGAAAACATCCGTGCTTCAAGGGTTTCTTAGGTATTTTCAAATTAGGCAGTGGCCAACTGCCTCTATAATAATTTTTTAAATAAAATAATGCTTTGATAGTCCAAACCTGAAGCTTTGTACAAAGTGATTGCCCTTCCCTCCATGGGAAGCTGATTATTCAGAGAAAAGCATTCATATTTTGTCAGAAAATATACCACCGCAAGAACTGCAAAAAAAAAGATTTTGGGAGCAAGTCCTTTGTCCTGTCAAATCCAGTAGAGCCTTCACTCCAGAATCAAATTCTAGCTAGCTCAAGGAAATTGCTGGTTTTCTTTACAAACAAGACAAATGGTAAGCTTTGTAATCCAAGATGTGAGGGTTTCTTTCGGAAACAGTTCAATGTGTTTGCTGCTGCTTTAACAACTCAGAAATTTTAGCATGAGTGAGGCACAGCAGGCAGCACTCTCGAGCCCTTTGGTCAGGGCCCACAGAATTGGAGAAATGTTGCTTCATACAGAATTTAAAGGGTTACGGTCTGGACCAGTGCTTGCATTGCAAGGTTTCTGAAGAAGGTTTGGGATGAGTTTGTTTGATTTGCTCTTGTTTGGTTTTGGAAGGAAGGACGCAGAGGCATTATTTATCCATGTGGTTTTTAATACCTAGCATTTATTTTCTTTACTCTCCCAGCATTTTTTAATTCTTTTAAATAATGTTTGTAAATTTATCTTAAGCTAACTACTGCAGGGTCTGAGTCCACAGCACCATACGTGGCAGTACGTATACACAGCTTGTCTTCAGAATTCAATCTGGCTGTTTGAGGAAAGGAGAGAAGTCATTTTATACTAAGTCAAAATTTGCTCTCCAAAATCTTGCTCTGTTATGTTCATAATGTCAGTGATACTTGCACTGAGGACAGGATGGCCATTGAAATCTTAATGCTCAGATGACTACATGGACAGTTTCTTAATTTGCTTTGCTGTGAACAGTTGCATTAAAAGCTGTAAGAATTTTTATAGAAGTTGTCAAGATTAAACATAGTCCATGCTGAAATCCCATGATGGCCTTACGGACAGTTAATAACCAATATGCACTATTCTTTTTACCACAGACAGTTTTAAGATCTATTAATAAAATTAAATTAAGACAGCAATAGCAAAAAAAAAAAAAAAAAATTGTAAAAAAATTTAACTTCTGCTTTTGAAATAATGAAAAAATCAGGTCTTTTAAATTTCATTCCAGAACAACACAAAAATGAAAAAGTTCATAATTATATTCTGGTGAAGAAAAGCAATCACATCTCTTTGTTAGAAGTAAGACTCATGTAAGCATTGTTCTAACGAATCAAATTTGCCATCAGATTTAAAAGTAACTTACCTGGTTAAAGTCTTGGTCCTAAAATTTTGAGAGTTGCAGATTTGTATGTTACAGAAAAGACAATTTAAGTACTATTCACTACTCTAATTAGATAAAGGAGAGGTAATGCATACCCATGTTCATTCAGAAAACATATAAGAAAATGTAAGATAAACCTTTTGTCTTATTTTAAAACAAATTTGTTCTATAATAAGAAAATCTTTTTTTAAAAAATGAATTATTTGAAAGTATGTGCAATACTTTTTTCATGCAGATTTAATAATGAAAAAACTCATTTCCACTTTTGTTTATGTCAGTTTAAGTATGCTTCCTGTGCTAGAACAATGTGTCTGTGCTTGGGTTATATGGGCTTGATGGCATAGAAACACTATTTGCATTGGCAAATCAACAAATTTTCTATTAATTAATTTCTATAACATCTGAGAAAATTTTCCTTCCCAAATTAAATGCTAGGCCTCAGCTGCCTGGTTTTGTAAACTTTTAAGCAGAGGAGGTAAATTAAAATTTTATTGGAGCTGCAATTTTTAATATGTCGTTAATAGCTATTAAACCTAAATTTGTTTAAAATATATGATAGTCTAGCCAATATATCATTATCTTCCCAAAAAAGCAATTCATGAATGGTACTAAAAGTACGTGTGCTGCTTTATTTGGAAAGGGACTCCCAATCACAAAATATATTAATTTGCTTTTTATTGGCCAGCAAATATTCACAGCTAGCCTGTTGGGTTTTTTAGAACCCAAATTAAGCAATTTTGAAGTGTTTATCATTTGATCATACAACTTCTCAAGAGCCTTAAAAGTGGTGCTGTACTGAGTTTTAGTTGGCTCTGCCAGTGATTCAGCTCCCAAAGCCACTGCCCTTTCTCCGCTCTCTCCCTGAAGTTGTGCAATCCGCAGTGACTGAGATGCTGTGGTTTACTCTGCACCCCCTGCACTGCCTGCACAATGCCAAGGAAAAGACTTCAGCAGATCACTGGGGTCCTACTGCTGCCTCTCTTGCTCCTGTGCATGGTGGGAAGCAGAGTAAATTGCCTTTGCGCATCCATCTAAACAAGCTTATTTGAGTTGAGTCCCTACAAGAGGTGCATGATGAAAATAATCACAACACGTGTCCATGAATTTACAAGCCCAACACTGTAATTACTAATTCTGTAGTATAACAATGCAGAATGTGGGAAGAATTGTCTAAATACACAATAAGCCATTTAATTTTGCTAATTGTAGCAATTAGACTAGCTCGCTTGAAGCCCATGCTCTCAGCAGAAAGCCAAATGGAGTAAGTGGCAAACAGCCATTTATATACCAGAGACATTACATTATTAAACCCTCCCTTGACTGTTTATAGAACTATGTCTTTTCATTACAGCATTAAATCCATTCCTCTTTATTCTGATAAAACAGTTGAAATGCAAAATGAGAACAGATTCTTTTAAATCTGGGAATTAAAAAGCCCACAACAGATTACTGCAATTCACCTATAGTGATTTTTTGAAACAAATTCTGTCATCATTTTCAGTTGGCTGCAAATTGCTGAGTGATCCGCTTCTGAGATGATTTCTCACATCTGGTATGAGCAGATTTCATTACAGGAGAGATGGAGATGACCTTCTAAAGCCTTGCTCACGCAAGGTTAGGGGAATAGTGTCACTCATCTACAGATCATTTGCAAAGCTTTTTTAACACGTGAGGGGTCCCTTGGGAGTGTTTCTTTTACTGTAGTGACCTCACTGCAGGTGTTTGGTGGGATTTCTTCACAGTTACACTGGTATGAATATGAGAAAATCAGGTTCCTGGCCTTGAGTGAATAAGTGCATGAATTCAGACCACGGTAGTGAACGTCTTCACTTCCCAGCTCCTAACTGAAGTCAGCTGGAGATCTGCTTCATACCAAAAAGCCTGAATGTCACTTGGCTCAAACCGAAATACATACTCAGTGCTAACTCAGCATGAATCGAAACATTTCTTCTTCTTTCCTCTTTTGTTCAAACATTTAAGAATATACCCATTTTGACCCAGTTGCTGTTTTGTGATACTTTTAAGGCCACTTTGAAAAATGTCTCTGAAACCAGTCATTTCCAGTGATCCTTACAAAAGCCAATTGCTGACCAGCGCATTCATTAAAAGTAACTTTTTCTTGAATACGTAAGCTCGGCTCCTGTACTTATGTTTTGTTCTGAATGCTTAGCATCTAATTCTTATGCAAAGGATCTTATATACCCTTTAGTAAGCCATGTGCCTCCTCTGAATCCTGGAGCAAAGAGGACAGATATGCAAGATGCAGGGGAAAAAGTCCTCTTCAGCACATTTATGGGATGATTTGCATGAGCTAGAGAGGTAAGAGAGAAGCTTGTGTATGATTACAACAGAGTTACAGATGCTGTATTAATTGCTAGAGATTTACAAGAAATTGTGAGATTAGTGGCCAACTAATAGAAAGATCAAATCTAAACTTCTACATGCAAGGCACTGTAAAATAAAAACAGCCAAGAAACTTTAAAGTGTAACCAAAAATCTCATTTCCAGGAATGGTTGGGATAAAGTTAAAAATGTAATGGATTTGTCAATGTAACTAGATACTACATTCATAGAAACAAAGACATGACTGCTATGGATACAAACATTTTCTTTATCTGTAGATTTCAGCCTCTTATTTCAGATATCTTTGGAAGCAATTGCTTCTGGATCTTACTTCTGGGCATGCTGTAGCCCTAGGCATGCTAGCAGCTTTTCTACACAAGATCTGTTCTGCTGTAGCAAAGTCCACATCCTTCTAACAAAGCATTATGTTTGGGGTTTTTTTGCACTGAACTAAACCTCACAGAAGCATTTCTAGTGTGAAGTAGGTGTGTGCACTCAGCCATCTAGTGTGTAAAAGGTACCGCAAAACAGAAGTTCACCAATAAGTTATTTCCTCAAGGTAAAAAAGCTGCTAGTTGAATGTCTAGAAGAGCCTTCAGGGACGTAACATAGCGCTAAGGCAACATGTAGGCTGTGTTTGGGTGCTACGAGCCCGCTCAGGGCAAGGCCTGGGCATAGTCCAGCATTCTCGCCCCCACCTCATGCACCAAAGAGCCCACAGAGAGGAAAACCATGTGCATGGGCTGGACGAAACTCACAACACACAGGGACCAGATACCTGGCACGCTGCGGCACACACGCAGAGGTCAGCGCAGGCACATCAGGGGCCTCAAGCTAATACTGTGATCCTCCAAACTGCACTAACCAGGAGCTCCTGAACTTTTTATGCTAGACATTCAAGCACCTAAAATTTGGCTCCTGGACTTGGTCAGAAACACCTCGGTCTTCACAGCACAGAGTAGCTCAGGTCCTATCTCCCACCTAAGCCTGCCAGGATCCCTTGAGCAGGTATTCTTCTGCCCATCTTACCTGAAGGACTCGGGTCCTCTGGGGTGCTATCAGACAGAGCTTTGCACAGAAATACTCATGACTGCTTTTCCAGCAGTAGATTTGTGGTAAGCAGAGACCAAGGGGAGAGCCAGGCTCAGTTATCTCTTCAGCTAGCAATGATTCATATCTCTAGCTACTATCTCTCAGGGGAAGGCTATAGGGCTGCATGCTACTGAGGAGAAGGGCATGCTCCCTCCCTCTTATTTTGAGGCTGTTCTTCCTCTTTGTGCAAAACTGAAAGGCTATCCTGTGCAATGTAGACGTACTTCTAGTATTTGGATGTATTGGGTCCCCTTAGTGCTGAGGACTCTGAAGTTGTTGCGCACGTCCAGTGCCATTGCCTGCGTCCAGCCAGGGTAATGTCTACAATAAAAAATTGGGGCAGATGCAAAATCACTCTGCTCACCTTCCAACCTGACCAAAAGCTGTATCAACATGGTTAGCACTGTGACAAAGCCTGAATCTCTACACGCGGCCTTGAATCAGGTCTGTTAATGCATTCTGTGCTACTCTGGCCACGTTCACCCGGTTTCTCGTTGAAGCTCAGGCAGACTTTGTGCGTGCACCAGAGCTACACCATGTAGCTTATCCATAGTTCCCTGAGCCCGTGGTGCACTCCCTTTGCGATCCCAGTTCTTTTGCCCAACAAAGATCAGTTTGGGTTGAGCAAAGGGCAAACAGGCTTTATGCTGTTTAGTGAAGCACGTGGAGCAGAAGTGGTTTCTCCAGACGGTACGTTTGAAGCACAGTTGCGTGCAAATTGCCCAGGTTATGGCAAATGCAAGAAGTAAGTTCAGTGCCCACAGTTTGGAGCATGCTATAAAGAGTACTCTTTGTGAAAGTGTTTGTTTTTCTCATAATAAAAATAATAGGAATATGTTTCATATTTGGGAGCAAATTTACAGTATGAAATGAATTTTTATATATATACACGTATATATATGTGTGTGTGTGTGTGTGTATACACATGACAGTGAGTCCTGAGATTCTATTAGGATTCAATCTTATAGTTCATTTAAATTCTAAGCCTAAAAAAAAGCATCAGGAGCATCGTCATCAAGGGTAATCAAGTCATAACTGCAAGAAGAAAAGAACATTATTGGAAAACACATTCCAGTCATTATTGGAGACAGCTTTGCAATGTATTATGCCAGTACTTTAATGAAAAGCTCTGGAGGAAATATGTCTAATGCTATATTTCATCATCTTAAATATTTTGGTAAAAGAATAGAGTGGGGAAAAAAAAAAGATTTGTACAAAATAAATAAGGATTTATCACATTTAGCTAATCAAGGGAAAAAAACAGATAAGCAAATGGCAAAGGGACCAATTAAACCTTTTGTTTCATTTAATGTTGGTTGTATTTGTTTCACTGAATATCAGTTATCAATGTCAGTAGTTCATGAAGGAAATAACCTGCAATAATTAGGATGGTTTACTTGAATTTTGTCTGAAGAACACTAAAGAGTGTTTGTTATCCAACAAATATGCAGTTGCCTGATACATGCTGTCAGAAGGAAAGATTTTCTAGCTCATGGATTATGTACTGAAGATAAATTTCAAATGCATGTATTTGAAAACAATACCCCTGTCAATTTAAATGTACCATGAATACACAGTAGCTATTTCTGAAATTTTAATTACTGACGCTTTTTTCAGTGTGTGTTCTGCATTATTATCTGTGTATCCCAGATTGTTTCTTAGATTATGTTTGATAAGAATTAATTTTAAATTTTATGAAGGTGAGGAAAAGATTACTGGCCAGTGAAGGCACTTGCTGCATTGAAGCTCAAGTATACGTCTTGAGTTCCTGACATGAGTCACCATTCAGCATTAGGGATAGTGTTTGAAGAATACAGTAACTTTCCAACAGGATCTGATTTATGGACTGATAGATCTAAAGTTGTCGCAGTGACTGGGTCAGACAACGGCAGTAGCTACAGAGGGAAAGTTCAAAAGTAGCCACTAATGACTCCCAACGTCGTACCCTGCATTCCCATTTTGGGACACATGTAGCCTTCCTGTCGGCCGGCGTCTGCACGTGCTGTGATCGGCCCCGGCACCGGCGCTGCGGGTGTTGGCTCTTGCTGAAAGGGAAGACAAAGTAGGAAGCTCGTTTCCAGCTCCAGTTCCCCCTGGGTTATCGGGCTGGCCCACAGGAGATATTTCACTGAGAACGCTTTAGCCATTGGCAAGATTGCCGCACCGATCTGGGCAGGATTTAGCCTCTAGACAGCACTGTATGGACAATGAAAAATCCTCCTTTGTCAGCAGAGAGGGCAGCTGCCACTATTTATAGTAGCAAAGTGCCAACATATTGTCGTGTATTTGTGGCTGCTATCGATTCCTCCTTTTTTATTTTATTGGAACAGCTTGGAACTTGTCAAGTGTTGCTTAGGTTGATTTGCAGCTAATTAATTCAACAGACATTTTTAATCTTGCAAATTTGTGACTTGTAATACAGTAATCAAGCTCCCGTGAGCAAACATTAATCAGTTAGGGGGAAAAAAAAGAAAGCCGTTAGCTGTGTTCAGCGCGGTGCCCACACTGGAAAGAGAGACCTAGAAGAAAAGCAACATTAGTAAATTCATCCTAGCTAAGCTTTCATCATTCATCTTATGAATCATTCATCCATTTGGTTTGTTTTGTACATTCAAGGAGTTGTATTTCAAAGAGGATTGCTAGGATTGAGACAGCTCTAGTTACCGTCAATGGGGAACTGGTGAAATTTCCTTCGGGTCATTGATTTCCTTATCAACCAAAAAGTCATTCTACCCAACAGCAGTACAATTTCATTTCTGAGATGACTGTGCTGGTTGTGGAACAGTTTATCCTGCAGAAATGACTGTAACAAAACACATACCGCTGTTTAGCAACAGCACTAAGAACTGGGTGAACGAGTGGAGAAAATATTTTGTTCATTGCTTTTAACACTCAGATGGATTTTAGCTCCTTTGACATGAAGCAGAAGGGAAGAAAAATCTAATGTTGCCTATACCAAAGCAGGGTGCTGCCACAGCCCCCTCCGGGCCGTCTGCACAGAATGCATGTGTAGGTACATCAATGAGTAATCTGTACATACGTTTTATCGTGGAAGCATCTCCACTGGTAACCTTAGCAGGAAGTCCAGAGATCAAAAAGACATGAAAGCAAAGAAATGATTCCTCAGGTCAGGATGAAGAGATGTTTGTGAAACACTGTGGAAAAGCTGCCCCCACTGTTTCAGTGAATAAAGGGAGGAGCAGAGTCTTTTAACAGCAAAAAAAAAACCCAAAACCCAGCAAACCTTAATGCCAAAATACTATTTATGGTGCAATTACTCTGTCCTCTAGGAAAGATGTTGAGTGAGAAAGTTCTAGATATGTTACAAACTAACTGGAACATACAGGGAGACAGTGAAAGATGCTTTTTAGATATAACTTCGTTGCTATTGACAGGAGTTGTTTATTAGCAATAAGATATAAAGGTGTCTCAAACTAAGGCCTGGGAGACAAGGATTTTGTATGGCTGTTATGCCAGTGATTGTTAAATTTAGAAATCATAGATCTTTATAATAGATTATAGGTCAAAGAACTTTTTTATTATTATTATTTTCTTTACAGAGGATAAATCTCAGATGGCTTCCACAAAAAACATAAGGTTTAAAATAGGCTCAGAAGATGGGCTTTTCTGTATATGGAATATTACAGGCTTGGTGTTGTTCAAGTGCTTGTGCATTTTCTCATGCTCTCAGTTTCTCATGCAGTACATCCATAAGCAAATAGTAGATTTGCAAGTCCATGTTCCTTTAAGACTGATAGTCCTCACATGAACTTGTTCTGCACAGCTGAGGAGCACATACATGGGGGGTGAGGGGGGTGGGTACACTTGTAAAGGTGTAGAGCAGGAAAAAAGTAGAGATCAGTAGATGATGTGGTAAAAGCCTTATTATAATAAGGGAACAGCTGTGAATATTTAGAGTAGGTGAGCCCTTGTAGTATTTGTTCATGCTCAGGTATTCTGTCACTCAGCTTGTGATGGAAATCACTGCTGAAGGACTTTCAACCATATTATCAGTTATCAATTTTTGCTTGTTTAGAAGCAGGAACAGTATCACCCTGATTTCAGCAGAAATCACTATGGAGGCATCCATAGCCTCATGCATGATCTGTAAGTGTAGCATGTCATGACAGGTCTGTTTTCTTCAAAGATTCGCTCAAACAAGTCTGCAAAATTTACTAGACACTGTTCTGATTTTTTTCCTTGCTTCCATTTTCCTCCTATGTGTATGAGTCTCATATGCAAACCCCACTGATGACAGAAGACAACGCTCAGGTTATCTAACAGATTTTTTTTCCTCATGTAGTAGTACAAAACTCAAAAATTCCTTTGCATAACACTTGGCTATTGAAATAACCTCTATAGTTAGAGAAGGAAAAGCAAGTTAAAGATGCAAATACTGACGTAATTTTATCAAGTGCAAAGCAGGAACGTTTTTAAAGATAGCTGTCACATTTTGCTGCTCAACTGCTCGTACTTCATCATTCCAAAGCCTTGGTATATGCCCATAGCAACCTAGAAGTAAATGTCTTTTGTTTCTGAGATAATTTCTGACTCACAGAACAGCCACTAACTGGGGATCGTGTTGGATTAGCAAGCACAAATCCTCTATCTCACTGTGGTTCTTCTTTAACAGGACTGCAGTTCCTTTAAATCAATTCCCATTGATTCTCAAAGGCAGAAACTGTCCCCTGCGTAATTTGTTCTACTTGAGGGGACAGATATTTCACTGTCTATTCTCTGAGTTGTGTATTATTAACAAGCTAATGTTTATTCTAACAAATGAGCATCTCTGTATTTTCCTGCAGGTGCCATTCCGTGTATAAGGCTGTCTCAACAGTGGAAGCTGGCTCTGTTCTTCTTCCCATGCTTACTTACCTGCATATTTAATCAAATGCTAACTTAACATTTGTTATTTCTCATGCTGCAGAGCCATGTAAAACCCAGTTTGACGTCTGGATTTGACCCATGGCATTAGCAAATGGGAGAGTCATCTTCTCACTGTAAGCCAAGCGCATTGGAAATGGTACCCACTGGGACGCAATAAACAGGTTTCCTTACCGTATTGATTTTATAGTAATTTTCCAGAGTACAGCTGTGCTTTAAAACTTGTGCAGCTCTCTGTAATCCTCCTGTATTAAAAAAAAAAAAAAAGGAAAAGAAAAAAAGAAAATAAAACCAACTTTAAGTGTTCTTCCTCGGTACACGTTGTTCTCTTGAAATTTGTGATGTGCAAGGAGCATGTCTGTTAATTCACAGTGGATGTTCCAAAGTTTTGTTTCTACAAAAACTATTAATAAACCCAGTAGTAATTAAAAAGAGCATATTCTCCAGTCATTAAAGCAAAATGTATACTCGGATAAGGCTAACTAATTTGTGCGTGCTTCCACCCTTCATCTCTTAAGATAGAGAACTCAAAGTTTATTTTCAAATTGACTAGTGAATTTGATTTGTTTTGGGGAAATGTGTGCAAAAGCACTTCTAGGTTATTAGTAAAATAGGTGAGCCTTCCAAAGCAATTTCATGTGAGGCAAATGATCCTAAAAGACAGAGTTGATAACAGTTGTGCTTATAAAACCTTCTTGAATGATCTACAACTAAGCAAAAATAAAAACAAACCAAAAGACACTCTTAAAGGACTGATAGAGAAATTCTGCCTGGTGAACACGTCAATAAGTCATACTTACACCAGCACTCTGGACAGGAGCATTTATTATACTGGGATTTGTTTTGATTACAGGCAGTTTATAATCATAAAGGGCTTCCCTGAAGGTCCACTGTAGCAAATGGATGACTTTCTTTTGACTTTAATGGAGTCCAATAAGCCCCAGGAGTAAGCACGTGGGCATTTTGCTTTTAAATTTCACAATGCCTCTCTAAGTGAAATTTATTTTTAAGGGATCTCTTTAATAACTATTTTACAGCTCACTTGAACTTTACTATCAAGCGAAACTGTCAGTCATTGTGCACCCAATACTGATTAGGCTGAATCAATGAAAATGAGGAAGGAATATCAGGCTTCGTATTAAAAAACAGTCCACTGGAAATAATACTAAAGCATTTCTAGGTCTTCCAATTCTGCTAGTCACTGGATGAGGCCAAGATACCCGGCTGGATTGCAGGATAAATTAAAATAGCTGTTAAAATTTTCAGATGGCTTATTAATATATTAATAATATTTAAATATTTTCTATGAAAAAAAGTATCCTTTAAGCTATACATTTCAATTTCAAGAAAATTCTCCCTATAAACCCTAAGTCACTGGGCATTAGGGCAGCAGGGGAAAAAGTGGACAAGTTGGGGCGGTGAAATTTTCTCCTAAGCTCAGGCAAGAGTCCCCCTGCTTTCCCCACCAGCCTGCCACCCCAGCCCTCCAGGATAGGTGCCTGTCAAGCTTGCACCACTGAAACCCCTGAAAATGGATCTAGGGTTTGGATCCTGACAAACCTCATCTCAGTCTTTAGTGCTGGGTTACCCAGAGAAGGGAGAGAGGCGCGCCGATGGCACGAGGGCAGGATCAGGCAGGTGCTGGTTGATCCTCTTTTGTTCCAGTTTCTCCAGTGGCTACCACTGACACAGCTGAACTGGTGACGGGGAGGGGGACTGCTTCTTCTTGGGGCAGATGTTGCCTGTGAGCACTGAGACTTGGTGTTATCATTTGTAGCATGCCTCTGTGAAAAGGAAAGGCGGCGAATAAAAGTTATGACGCGGTGAAGAGGATGCCTATGTGTGTCAAATACCCCAAACTGCCAAAACACTGAAACATCATGCTGGATGCCTAGTCTGTAGAGGTTAGTGCTAAGAACACAAACAAGTTTATTAGCTGGTGCAATGCAGTCCTCAAAAATGCAGTTTGTAGTTTTCTGTCCTTTGCAAACTGATATGCATAGGGAAAAACAAAGGATTGCCTTTACTGTTGTTTCACATGAAGATTTTTACACCTGTTTCAAAGGCGTGCCTTTTCACATCTTTGTGTTTTATGAAATAAGGCCTGAAAAATACTTCTCTCCCCTTCAAAATCAGATTAGCTTTTTCTGCTGAGGTTTACATAAAACTGTAAAGCCTTGACTTCTCTGAGAACCTGAGATTCTCACAGCCCCACTCCCTCCCCTCCAAAAAAATCTGAGCAACTGAGCAGGAACTCCTGACAAACATTTTGGGGAAAGCTGCAATACCGTGCCACACCAAGAAATCTCACACTCCAGTTTTCTAGTTTTTCACTCAGTTTTGTGGCAAGAGCAGGAAAAATTAAAGGCCACGATGTGCAGGATGTGCAAGTGTAATTGGCAATTACCAGTGGCTCTGCCACCGTAGTATGTAGGTTCAGCACACTGTGAACTTCAGTGACTCCTCATTTTGGGCTGCCAGAGATGAAGTTGGTCAAAACCACACATCACTTTTGAAAATCATAATCAAAATACAGGAAGCTTAGAAAGGTAAAATTAAGAAAAAAAAAAAAAAAAAAAGAGTTTCAGGATTTCCTTGTTTAATAGCAAACAAAAACGAAAGAAGGCACGAATACATTTTTCTCTTTCATAAATTATATGTAAATCTTATGCACACACTTCAGAAGTACAAACCCTATGTTTTCACAGGCCAATCAAAAAAAAAACCACACCAAACCCATTTCAGTTTGTGACGCTCCCACTCCCTGCTGTGATTTCTGCAAACCAGGTGCCTAGTGCAGAATTCATGACATCAAATTGCATGTACCCATGTTGTGACCATCAGCAGTGGGATCTAACAGTAGGACTCAGAAGAGCCAGCACATTGCACGTTCAGTAATGGGATGTATTAGGTTGTTGCTACTGAAGACAGGAACACATCTCCAAATCTGTCGGTCTCCTAGAAGCAGGCTTTTTTTGTGAAATTCATTCCCAGAGCCTGAAGTCTTTTCTTACACCTGCACGCTCAAGTTGTGCGAGCTGGTAGAGAAAACTGCCTGCTCCTCTTCCTAGGCAGGAATGGAAGGGAAAGCTGGGGCTGCCTCTGCGCCAGGGGCTGTTAGCTGGAGCTCTGGGACCATGATGCGAGCCCGTATCCCTGCTCATCCTGCGTGGACTCAAGCCAACACTTTCTTGGGGACTGTCCTGTCTGCAGGAGGGGGAACGCCATCCCTCTCTCCAGATGAGAAAAGGTCACCATGAGGGCTGAAACACAATGGTGCTGGGTGCAGGCAGGAGGGCCAACGCCATCCCTCTCTCCAGATGAGAAAAGGTCACCATGAGGGCTGAAACACAATGGTGCTGGGTGTGGGCAGGAGGGCCCAAGAGGAGCTGTGACTCTGTGGTCCAAGGTGGAGGCTGATCCTCTCTTTGGGGACTTCTCGGTGCATGGAGCCTCTGCCTGGGCTGGGTGTGTACACACAGGCTCTGCAGGAACATCATGTGGGGGATCCCCACCGCATGGGCGCATCCCCGCATGGATCCAGACGTGTGGGTACATCCCAGGCAGGCTCCCAGGACATCTATCCGATCAGTCCCCGGGAGACGTAGGCACGGGATCCCTGGCCCTGTGACTCTCAGGTGGCCTCGGTGGAGGATGGGTGTGTAGAAGTTCACCCAAGCTGAGATGGTGGTGCCTCTGGGCATGCATGGCGGCACATCTTCAGGCACTTGCCGTGTATTTCTGCCTTTCAGGAGCTGCAGTCCCAGAGGTAGACCAGATCTCATGTGATGCCTGATAAAAAGTAAATTACTTCCTAACACTATAAAAAGCCTGTAAAAAAATGCACATGCAAATAGACTCAAATACTTGAAATTCAAATTCCAATAGTATATCCTGTGTTCATTCCTATGTTATTACTACTAAAATAATTTTTTTTTTTTTTTCAGAAATCATAACGTTTCCTGCTTTAAGTTGTTGCATGATATAAAATTAATTCCAAATGAGTGGATTTTTACTGTATATGTCCTGGGTTTATTTTTTCAGTTATTTTTCGTAAATGCATTTTACATCTAACTACCTCAGCTGCCTTTTGTTTTGTTTTGGCGCATATGAAGTCATGCACTTTCTGTATTTGGGGATTTGGGGGGAGGAGTTCTTTCCATTTTGAATAACCAGGTTCAAAGCCATGTTGATCAATTTATAGAGGAGATCAATTTAACAAGACATAATTATTGACAGTTGCAGAACATACATTTTATTTTTAGGTTCTGTTGGGGTATAGTTTAACAAAAAACACCATAAGCTGCTTATTAATTTGCCTTAAAAAATGTGTGCTCTTTCCTATTCAAGTTGTGTTATTTAACTCTTGTACACAATTTATGTGACAAAGACTAACGTAACAGTTGGCAGATAAACAGCAAATTGAACAGAATGGACCAATAGTTTCTCAGTTCTCTGTTGTAAACTGTTGCATTATACACTGATTGTGCTAAAATAATTGTTACTGTGCTTATACTCCTTAGTCACCGTTGCGGAAATAAAGTGATGGAAGATCACATTTGTGTTTATGGAACAGTGTAGATATCCCCCCAGTACAAGCACAGTGACTTGAGGTGAATGATAATCATTGCAGAACTTGTGCTTTGACTTGTAAACATTGTAAAAATGTATTTGGTATTTTATTTGAAATGAAGAATCAAAATAGTTATTAAAAAAAAAAAAGAAATCTTCCTGTAAATATATATATTCTGAATCCATGTATACAAACATTCCTTTAGAGTTCAGATTGTGAAGAGTGTCTTTATTGGCTAGAGACCGCTGCCTCCCGCGGCAGAGGTTACATGTGCTATAGTAAAGAACACAGTGTGTGAAGTATTTGATGTACTGCAGTACCATAGTTCTTTTGGTCTGTTAAGTAAGTTGCAATTTGTGATGAAATGAAGTTGAAAGTAGTGCTTCATACTAACAAATTTCCTTGGTTACAACTTGATTTTTCTTGTAAAACTTAAAAGGAAAACTTGAAAATTTTATATATTTGGATTTTGTAGATTTTTTTTATTTTATTGCAACACAAGGTACCAAAATCATTAAATAAAGTACACTGTGGTCATTTTACCATGGTTCTAGCGTCTTTTTTAAAACTCTTTTATCCTGGTGGATCGGCAAAAGGGTGCTAACTTCTGAGTGTCTGAAATTATTACCAAACAAGACAAAGGTTGGCCCAGCTTGGACAACCGTTTGGGACAGATGATCTCCAGAGATCCTTTCCACCATTAATTATTCTATGATTCTAGGCAGTACTACCACAGGAGCTCCCATCCCCGAGAGCAGGAGTGATGCAAGTGGCTCCCAGACTACCTCTGGGACTTGGGAGAAGACTCAACCTGGGACTTGGACAATCTTACTGGTGTTGTCCCAGCAGGAACCCCCAGGAAACCACCAGATATCCCAACAGGCACCTTGCCCAGAGCACCAGAACAGGGTGCTCTGGCTACCGTGGTCAGGGCCCTGAGTGCTGTCTTGAAGGAAGATCTCCAAAAAAGCTGTCCTTGCCCAGGGAGCAGGCCAGCAGGTCCTCCCCACTCCTTGGCCCCTCAGAGCCAAAGTGCTCTCCAACATGGGGCCACACTCCCCAGCTGCCCCACGGCCGGTCCACAGCACCGAGGAGGGGAGAAGTGAGAGGAGCCTGACCCTGCCACCGGACAGGGGATTTCTGGGCTCTGCTCCCAGGGCTGTCAGGGGAGTGCAGAAACCCAGGTCTCCTCCATCTCCTGAGAAGGGCCCTGCTCACAGGGGACAGAAGAAAGTGCTTTGTTGCTTTTATTCCCCCTTCAGATTCCTGAAAGCATCGCCATTCAGTGAGCCCCATCAAGTAGAGGGGGAGGGAGAGCTGAGCCTCACCCCAGTCTTGTCCTGAGCCCCATAATTAGGAAAAAACTCCAGGGAAGACTCAGCTGCTTCCTTGATCTTACTGCATTCAAACCCCCTCGGGCTGATGAGGGTTTAGTTTCTTCTACTTCTGCCTCCTGGGCAAGTGCTTTAATCATTAAACCATTACACAAGTTGTTGCTGTCTTTGGCAGCATCTCCAATGGCCTTAATAGCCCTCTTGGACTTCATTGCCACATTTGTGTGTGCAATGTCACCCCAAGCAGCACCCAAAGTCTGCGCAACGAAGGCTAGCACCCAGATCTCTCTGCCTGTCTGTCCCATAGCTACGCTCCCACTCCTTAGATGCTGCTTCTTGGCCTCCCTCAGGTGACCAAGAAAGTGAGACAAGGGGAAAACAACCTACCAAACAACTAAATAATCAGTGTGAGTTCAAAAAGAGGAAAGAATATATCTGTGTATATCTTGGGTAAGTGAATTTGACTGCAAGTAGGGATGGTATGTGACTGATAGATTCTTCAAGGTTTTGTTTTCCACTTGTATCTTGTTGTTTGGCTAACGGTATGGAGGGAGCAGTTTCTTATCGTAGCTTGGCAAAGCATAATGGAGGGAACAGCAGCCGAGCAACACTACTGGTAGCTGTCTTATTTCACATGAGTCCTAAATCCTCAGTCCCTGCAACCCTGTGACTCCCCACCAAAGGCTCAGAAACTGAAAGGCAAGTAATAGAAACACACTCTTAAATAATTTTCTTAACCATTCGTGTGAATCAGGGCAGAAGACATCACAGCCACAATCTTGAGCACCGGAAAGTCATTTGAGGACACCCCATAAGTAGATAATCGGTAAGGTGAAACAGCATCCCCCAGAAAGGCAGCACAAGGAGTATTTTTGGTCTTCTCTGCTGAGCTGGACTGTCCCACACCCCCAGAGGAACACTTGCCTTCAGCCAGTGGGGTGGCTGGGCTGACCAGCCTTTCCGAAGCCAGGAGTCTCCACCTAAAGATCTTGTCCTTGCATTTAGGTGTCTCTGAAAGGAGCTGGAGACCTCTAACACGGCTTCCTACTCCTCTCCCAAAATGCGGGGCTTCATGAGACACATTAACTGGGTGGGTAGCTGCCATGGCGTGGGATTAATTAGCTTGGGGTAAAAGGGATTTACTTTGCAGGTTTTTAGGCAAATTATTAACCTCTGGGGCAAAACTTTTCTTCAGGGGGCTTTTAATGTAAAACTTCTCCATGAAAGAAACAAAGCAGTTTCGTTTTAGGCTGAACAAAGGTAGCAGACAGTTTAATGAGATTCTTAATGAAGTAGAGAAAATTTTTGCAGGTGGCTTGAAAAGTGCTTATTCAGAGCACTTCTTGTCTCTCGTGCCTTAAAAGAAGACAGAAATATCTATCGTTCCAGTAAAAAAACATGCTGAAAAACTAAATACAGGGACTTGGTAATAAAAGCCCCAAGTGTCTTGGCAAAATTATTCAAGCAGGGTGTTTCTCCTACTTTACTTAGCTTGGGAGCTAGTAAGAGGCTTAACTTAATACCGCTAACAAGGCACCGAGAGACCCGTGTGCATGGGAAGGAGCAGTGTCCTCCTACCACAGCAATGGGAAACTTGGAATGGGAGATTAGAGATGAGAAGTTTATTCTTCTTCTCCTGAATGTTGCACAGGTATAATATGCATTTGTTCAGTGACTTCAGAAATGAAGCTGGAAAGTATTGATATTGTACAGTATTTTTGCTGTGGGAGCATTTCAGACCCATGATCAAGCACAGAACCACAGGTGAAGTTGATGTGAAGATGGGTTGGAAACCTGCTCTCCGGCATGTTTTTGGGCTGAGTGAATTCTGAAGTACACTACGCTCTAAAGTATGTTGTCCACAGAATAATGCATATTTTAACCAGTTTACATCAACATTATTCTCATGTGCTCATCTGTGCTTCTTTTCACTGGGCAAGGAGAAGAGAGCTCGATTTGCTGGCAAAAAGCGTAGCTCTGGAGGATGTAGAGCCAGACTGACTGGAGGGGTGGCTTTAGCTGTGTTGGCTGCCAGCTAGCACATCAGGCCACGTCGAGGCTTCACGTCTGTTCTTAAGCAGGAGGTTTTTCCATGATGGAAAGATTTCTCATTCATAGGAGGCTACACAAAAAAACTGAGGACAAAGGGATGCTCATACTTATTGTGTCTTCCAGTAACCAAGTCGTTTATTTTTAATCGGGCTCTTGTTAACTGCTGTGAACATAAACCGTACTGCCATGATCACACCCAAGAAATAGTGGTGTTCCCTGCTGCTGTGTGACTGCTACGTGCGCTCATGACTTACATTATTAACGAAGTAGACCGGTTATGGAAGGCAAGGTCACTGATAATGTCCCAAAACATGGAAGGATAAGCTTAAGCACATTACCATTATAAATATTAGAATTGAGCTAATGGATTATTACTGATATTGTGGGCTGCTGCAGTTCATCTCCAAACTATCTCATAGTTTTAAGCAAGTTAATCTTATATTAATTTTAAATTTCCTGTGTCTGTAAAGACTATAGCAGTCCAAATTTGGAATTTGATCATTCATTAAACTCCAAAGATCATTTAGATACTGACCTAACTTCATTTTTAACATCCATGACTAGTGGGGCTCTGGCAGTAGTCACTGCTAGTAGTTCCTCTGTATCTTCACTAACATTGGCCCTACTTTACTCCATCTGTTACCTTCACGCACTCTTCTGCCATGCTAGTGGATCCACCACTAGAGTGAAACGAATGTAGGTTCTTTTCCCTGGGCTGGTGCGAGACAAGAGGCACCATGACCAGCCTCAGCTTAGCCACCCTCTGCAAACCAGCTATTTCACAACTTGTAGTTACGTGAGAGTAAGAGGGAACATCTGGAGGCTCCTTCAGACTAAGAGAGCAGCATTATGCAACGCAGCCCTTCCTTATTGCACGTTTGTCCCTACTGATCTTTTTTTCTCTTGTGTGATGATTTTGTAACTCTTCCAAGAGTCTCCCTTTAAGGCATTTTCTTTTTGTGTTTGTTTGTTCATTTATTTTAAACACCCGTTTGCCTCTGATATTTGGTTTTGTGTTTTCCTTTGGGGATTTGTTTTTGCTTTGGGCTGTGCTTGCCATCTGTTATGTTTGAGTCTACATTTCAAATGCTGTCACCTTTTTGTGCCGATTTTGATTCCAGCTGATCGTGTTGGTGCAGCAGTGGGAGAGGAGCTGTGTGGTTACGTTACAGGTGTGTGGTGTTTCACCAGAGGCCTGATGTCCTGCGGAACGTCCTAACGATGTCCTGATAAAAGCAGGAAAATTAACCCATCTCTCAACTTCTCTGACTGGTCAGTGTTTTGTTAGGTACCCTGTGCCATCTTCTGCCTCCAGTTTCACACCAGGATCTGTTGTGCTGACTTGGAATTTCTTTGACTTTTGTGTGTGACTCCACTTAGCCCATATTTTAAAATCTAAAAAAAAAAAAAAAAACCAAACCAAAATAAGGAGACCCTGCCTGAGCTGGGCCATAATGTCCTAGAGCACTCACCATTTCCAAGGAATGCAAATAATTGCCATGTGCTTAAACACTGCTATAGCATAAAGCATATAGTGTGCCTTAGTGATATCCCTTAATGAGCATCTCCAAATATCACAGCCATGTGAGCAGCATACACAGTGCATTGTATTCTGTGTTTGTAAAGGAAAAATGAGGTTGAAGCTTAAGTTCCGTGTTATGGTATAAAGGCAGAAAAGGGCTGATTTGCCTGCTGTGAGAAGCACTGGTGCTCTCTCCCCTCTCTGCCCCAACCAATAGCAGGCAGGACATTATTGGCAATTAAGAATAAATATGCCTCATGGTTATGTCTTTTTTTAAAGTGACATGAACTCCTACGTGTGACTTGTAACTAATAATGAGTCAAGTTTAGCCTTTAGATGGCCTTTTGCTTCTCTACCTGATCCATCTGATCTTTAAAGTTATAATTATCCAACTCTATTCGATTCATGTAGTTAGCAGTTTTTTACATTTGAGCACATCACCTTATCCCAAACTGTTACTCCGTGCTGGTAAGACATGAGATTTCAGTGATAACGGCTTCTTCAACACCCTAATGGGACAGGATTTTATTAAAAAGTGGTGTATTATCTAGCATATAAAATTAATTTACCTTGCCTGTAGAGCACCTCTGTGAGGCTTTGTTGCAGAAAGAATTACAGAGTGAAACTTCTGTCTTTGATTTCCATGTATGGATTGCTAGAATCAGACATCTTCAGAAAACATGCAATTAAATGAGAAATGTTCTTGGAAATTTGGGGATCCAAAGAGTGCGGTCCTCGGGATTCATTCTCAGTGCTCAGTTGGACCTCTGACACACCGTTTGCTTTTCCTCACCATGGCGAGACTTCAAAATGTGGGCTGGGGAGCTGGGAACCAAAAGGACTGTTTCTGCTCCTGCCCGACCCCGTTACCCAGCCACCTACATAATGTCACCTGGGGCTTCTGCATGTTTAAAAGGTTCTTGTGCCTCCTGCTCAGCCCAGGGACATTGCTGCTTGGGCTGCATTCGTCTCACCCGTCACACAGCCCTAGAGAATTGCACAAGGGCAAGCTGTCTGGTGGGAATTTGCCGGCTGTACCAGTGCATGCCTTGTTTCAGATGGCGATACGGGCTAATAATCTGATCCAGTATGGCACATGCCCTCGCCGAGCGGTGGCTGAAAAGTCACTGCACTGTATTTCCGATCAGGTATGCCATTCCCCTGGTAGTGCATGCAAGTAGGACATGAGAAACCTCAATTTTAAATTTAACTTATTTCAACATTGTTTTGAACACAGATCTCATAAAACCTTTTCTTTAATTAACTTTTCTTGCATAGATAATTCATTTTTGCCAGCACTCTATGCCACAGGATGCTTCTACTGTGCATAGAGATAATATGCTCTCTATTTCTGCCTGAAGCAGAATTAAAATAGGAAGGGAAGTGTTTGGTTGCACTTTTATCCTTCAGAGTACTTTTTCTTGTGTGCACACGTGCAACATCTTTTGAGATCATAGCTCTCATATTTCCTAAAGGAAGAGGAAGAAAAAACAGGGCAGCCTTAGAGAAAAAACAAAAAATCTTGGAAGAACATAAAAGTCTTGTGTTCATTACAGTTTGCCTTGAAGACTTTATCTGACATTTCTCTGAAACCTGAGTTATCAGAAGCAGTAATTTGCTCTGCATTATCTACTACCTCGATTCAAAAGAAGTACTAAAGAGGTGCCATTCGAATTCATACAGGAAGCCAGATCTCAAGGGAGATGCTCTGCCTCTTATGAAGGCAGCTGGTGTAGGGGGAAGAAAGCAGAGAAGCTTCTGGGCTCAGGATCTCTCTGTTATTTATCTTGCAACTGCCTGTGACAAATATACAAAGACTCTGTGCCTAGGTGTCAAGGTGTGAGTGTACAGATCAGATCACGTAGCAGGAGCAGGCAGAGCCAGCGAGGAGATACAGCCGGTCAGACATGGTAGGAAAGGTGAGTAATGGAGCTGGGCACCGTCGTCTGCTGCCTTGCCAGAGCTGAGCTTTTATCCATGGCAGGGCAGCGCTCCATGTCCTGGCACTTTCCAGGTCCCACATGCCCAATTTTTTAAGCAAAGGCTGCAAAGAGGACTTTTTCATACCGGCTTTTTCAGACCACATCAGGCTGCATGAATAACTCGCTCCCTATATGCCAGCTTGCATTGCTGCTGTCTCAGATGGTACAGAGCGCTGAGCTGAGCTCTTCCTGCAAGCTGTCAGGATGCGGACGCAGGATTTGGTGTGAGTGCTCAGAGGTGCTCAGCTGAAGTGTTCAGAGGAGCAACCTCTGCTTCAGCAATGTGGTTTTCCACTTGTGCCAAGACAGCAACGCTTTTAAATTCCCCATGCCCTTATCGTTTCTGACATCAGAAACACTGGCTGCAAACTTCCAGACAATATGCCTGGGGAAAAAAATGAAAAAACATGGGTGAAAATGTTAGCAAACCATCCCTTTTCACACTGTAAACTTCCCTGTGCAAAGATCCTTCCTTCACTTGCCTTCAGATGCCTGCAGAGGCAATGCAATTTTTGAGTTATTCCATGCTATGTGTTAGGGCTTCTGTATTTTAAGTGTGAAAAAGCAGACTAACTTCAAGAGGTGGGCAGACAGGGCTGCTTTCAGACTGGCCGGGGCAAATGTCTTTGGGGATCAGCCATATAAGAAGAGTTTTTCTTTCATCTTAAAAAGGGGCATAACTGCACTATCTGAGCCAAGCTGAGCCATCTTGCATTTTGACAGCTTTTCTAACTTAAGATTACCTGCCTTGCTAAATATTAACCCATGTCTGTGCTGGTGGCAGCTGAAATTGGTGGTTTTTATTAGGATGGTTGTAACGGGGCAGCACTGCTCACTAAACAAAGGGGCAAAATGTATGTAATGGAAAGGGAAAAAAAAAAGAAAACAGCCCAGCACCCTGTGCAGGATCAAACGTTTCCATTGCAGATAGGCTGTTGTAAGACAAGTGGATTCCTGGAAGAAATAAACCTTCACCTTTTTCTGCTGAAATATGAGGTAAACCCAGCACACGCACAGAACAGTATGCGATCGCGGGTCAGGAAACGTGGATCATGCACATATGAATTACCTGGAGCCAGTCATGTTTTCTTCATTTGATTTATTCATTTATTTCACACAGCTGCCAACACTTGCTGCACCTCTTAAAATTGACTTTGCCTCACCCCAGCAGTGGCACATTTATATTGGGATGAATCACCACCACCTTCTCCCTACGCAGCCTGCCTGTGCTCAGCCAAATGTCTTTTCCTCTCCCCAGTTGCAAAACAGTAGCTGTTCCCAGCAGCTGAGTATTAAATCTGATTAAATTTGATGGAAGCAGGTCCTCATTGTGTCCCGAAAGAGCCAATACTACAGGCTCACATGTTTTCCTTCAACTGCCTGTCTCTGCTGCCGTCTCTTGCCTGGCGCGCTGCCTGGAAAGGTGGAGGGACTGTCGAAACAGAACAGCTTGCCAAAGAAATAAAGCTCCTTCTGAAGGACATGCCTGATATAAAAATTTCAGTCTTTTTCAGGAGGTCCCCCCTCTACAGGTGAAATTGCACCTTTATATTTGATTGTATCAGTTTCCCTCATCGCCAAACCTGCTAGTCCTCTGTGTTTTACTCTGGAGTTCAGGGATGGCGGTATTGCAAATATCTGTTGAGGTGGCAATGCTATTCTGGAACCTGAGTGCTTCTGGCTTTATTTGCCTCACTGTGAGCATGCTGCTAACACGGATGCTGTCTCCTATTTTAGACATTGGAAATGGGGCCCAAATCCTCAGAGGTGGGCAAAGTCCTCGTTGATGAAAATGTTCCTATAGATTTAGTTCCTATACTTACAGATATCTGCACAAAAATTAGGAGCTTGGGTTCCAGAAATCATTATTTGCTTGCTATCCATGTTTTGCTGCATGGTTTGGGGGACAATGTTAGAAATCAGCACATCTACAGAAACTACTTGGTTCACCAGCTAATAAAAATGATTAAGCACAATAATGACAAAGTAAGCATGAATGATATCATCTTGACATTTGCAAAGCTCAGGTGGATTGAATAATAATGGCCTGCTATTTGCCTTGCAACAGCAGCTAACGTAGGTTCCATGCTCCTGTTTATACCGAAGAAACAGGGCATCACGCATACACACGCGTACACACACCTATGCTGCTGTGTAAATAATAAAGTCAGACAGTATCTGGAATAAATTGCATAGTATAAGAGTGTCTGTTGGTTCATTTATTACAGCCGCTATGCAGAAAGCTTATTGCCTCCCAGAAAGGGTATCTGTGGATACTGTCCATATGACAGAAAAATACCAGAGGCTCTTTATACAAAGCTTTCTCACCTGTTAGAACAGCAGTCTTCCCTTATAAGGTTTGCTCTCTATGGGGATCTTAAAGGTGGTGGTGGGATGTGCACAAAGACCAGAACTTAACCACGTTAGCTCCTCAGCTTTAACTTCTTGTGTCTGTTTGGCTGCACCTGAGCCAGCCCTGGGCTGAACAAGATATTTCAGGGCACTTGAGGCACTGAAAACAGGGTGGCTGGGCCAGCCTGGCTGCTGCCCCTTCCCCTGAGCGCCCTGCAAAGGCAGCCCCGCCGCAGCGCAGCACCATGCACTGCCCCTATGGCAAGGCGAACCGAGCGCTGCGTCTGCAGGTGCTCGAGCTTGCTTCACTCCTCTGCAAAGGCAAAGCTTTAGTGGGATTCAAGCCTTGTCCTGAACGATCCAGGGTATCATCATGGGGAGCAGGGGAGTCTGCAGGAAAGAATATAGACCAAGACTAGTGACAGAGAGAGGAATGGGTTAGCAAGCATAACTGCTAGCTTGCTTTCGAGGGGAAATAGCAACCCTTGATGTGCTGCTACCTGATGAGCAAGTCTAATACAGTGTTGACTACTAGATACCTTCCACTAGAGTCTACTGGCTTGTAGTTTGCTCCGGACAGGCCCCGAGGGCTGCTGAGGTCCTCTCCTGAGGCTGCACCTCCCAGATGAGCCCCCCCGCCACTGCTCAACTCAGACGGCAACTTTGGATGGAAACGCCATCAGAGCTGCTATGCTTCTGCACTGGTGCCAGGTTTTGAAAGAAGAAAAAGGAGCCAGGAAGTTTCATTTCTGTAAACTTGACTCAAGATTGTCCAGAATTAGGATTCCAAAACTTGTTTGGGGTTTGGGTGTGCTTGTTTCAGTTGTGGGGCTTGGTTTATATTTTCATTAATGCCCTCAGGAACTGAGCCAAGTTACAGTCAGCCTTTTCCCTCAAGCTTGTTCTCACAAAGCAAGATCAAAATACCAAAAAGTCTGTCTGGAATGTGGAAATCAATGGTAAAAAGCATTGACCAAGCAAGCCTGCAACTGCTGTGCCCGCTAGTTAAGAAAATTAATCCATGATGGGCAAAAGAAAATTAATCCGTTTCTGAATGGACAGGACACTTCAAAACTTTGGTGGATCTGTCAGGAGAGTGGTTTTTATATGGTAAGGAGAAACCTGATCACTAAAGAAGTGTCTAGAGAGCTGGTAGCTCCATCACAGCAGTTGAAATAGGAGCTCAGAAATATTTCTAGGTACTTTTGGTAGACTTCAAATAGATCAAAAAGAGAAGTAACAAATGTTCATTGGGATCTCCATTTCTGTTCCCACTTAAGAAGTAACTGAAGGAAGACTGGAGCTGCTCTGAGCACAGTGTAGACCTGACCATGAGAAAACACTCTTGGAAGAAAAAGAAAAGCAAACCCCAGTCTGGAATATATGAAGATGAGCCACATCTGCAACAGGACTCATTCCAATTCATCTGCCACAAATTCCCTGTAAAGATGACACAAAACTGTAAATTCCTACCCTCCCTGATGGTTGGCACATTCTGTTTCCTATTAAAAGGAATTAGGTAAAAGTGGTTCCATTTCTTGCCTGTTAACTTTTTTTTTTTGTAAGATCTTCTCTGAATAATACAATACTCCCCTCTGTATTTTGTTAGAACTTTTGCATCTCACATTTCCAGAGCATGCAGTGGTTTCAGCTAGAAAACAGGAGCCAAAGGTGATTTGAAGAATCATGCTGCTCCTTCTCATTATGGTAACTAGTATGGACAGCAGAGAGTGGTGGGCTTTCTCTCGTGATGGCTGTAACACAAGGCCTGGTGGAATAGGATCTGCTCTACGACAGCCGACTCAGCTCCATGGTGGGGAAAAAAATATTGGGTCTGCCTTATATATGCAGCCTGACGTTAATTCCAAATGGCATCTTACTTTCTTGTAATGTTTCAGACGCACACACACACACACACACACACAAAAGCGAGAAGTGCGAGCAAAGTGTGTTTGAAGTGTGTCTTTAAAAAAATTCTCCCTACAGTTCAAAAGTTTATTACACTTTTGTGACCAATATTCTGACATGAAGAGATCATTGTGACAATTTTAAAACATTTCAGGAAGCAACATGGTATGCGCTCAATGTATGCTGTGACAAAATTCAAGGTAGTAAGTGGTAAAATTGCAACCGCCTGTGTAAAACAAAATTACTCAAAAAAAAAGCAGACAAGCAAATACTGCAAATAACCCATGATGAGAAAAGTAGTTTGTCTTGAGACTACCATTCATTTTGGCTAGTTCTGAATTAAAAAAAAATTATACAAAAAGGCATTAGCATCGATTGGTGTTGTAGAAACACATTATCTTTGTTCCTGCAAGGACCTTCATAGACATGATGTGAATAGAACTAAGAAAGTAAGTGACATCAGATTGTCTCCTGAAGTTTTGGAGGATTATCTTACTTAACATGTATTTCCTGTGCCACTACACTCATGTAGCAATTCCATGCACTTCCATGTTTACTTTTGGTAACATAATTTTTTAGTGCAAAAATAACACAGAAAAAACAGTCTAGCGTCTACGACAGGCTTAATAGGGATTAAGCACTGTAGAGCTAACAGTGTCACCATAGCTGTATCTTTCTCTACAGGGTTGTCCTGGTTTCGGTTGGGATAGAGTTAATTTTCTTCCTAGTAGCTGGTATAGTGCTGTGCTTTGGATTTTAGTATGAGAATAATGTTGATAACACACTGCTGTTTTGGCTGTTGCTAAGTGGCGTTTACACTGGTCAAGGACTTTTTCAGCTTCCCATGCTCTGCCAGGTGCACAAGAAATGGGAGGGGGCACAGCCAGGACAGCTGACCCCAACTGGCCCAAGGGCTATTCCATACCATTATGATGTCATGCTCAGTATAGAAACTGGGGGAGTTGGCTGGGGGGTAGCGATCGCTGCTCGGGGACGGGCTGGGCATCAGTCGGCAGGTGGTGAGTGGTTGTATCTTTTTTTTTTTTTTTTCCATTTTCCCTCCCTTGGGTTTTGTTCCTCTCTCTCTCGTTGTTTTCCTTCTCATTACAATTCATTATTATTATTACTATTATTTTGTTCCAATTATTAAACTGTTCTTATCTCAACCCACAAGTTTTCTTACTTCTGCTCTTCCGATTCTCTCCCCCATCCCACCGGGGGGGAGTGAGCGAGCGGCTGCGTGGGGCTTAGCTGCTGGCTGGGGCTAAACCACGACAAGGGTAATAGGATGAAGCAACATAATGGTATACTTGTACAGCAAACCCAATACCGGATGAACCACACAATTGTGTTGACAATGCTGATTAACTGCTCTACCTTGCATTTGCAGTGATTAAATTTCATATGAAAGCATCCTAATAACAGATGTTCAGACTGAGCTCTGCTATTACACAACAGGACAGTAAATTGGCCAGTGGGAGATTTGGGTCTTGCTGAGAGATAATGACAAATACCTGTCAGTACAGCAGTCAGTCTGTTTCTGCTTCCAAACAACCTAAAAATGCACATCCTGGTTATGCTGTTCACATGGAGAAACCTGGAATGTCTTCAGCGTATCCAAAGGCTAACCAGGCAATCAGCGGTCTAGTCTAATGCTGCTAAAATTTCCTTTAAATACTTCTGCCTAACATACAGTAAACAAAATCAGCTAAAAGGAAGCCTGGTCTGTAGCCTTACTTGTAAGAGTCTCTCTCCAGACCTGCCCCCTTTTTCAATGAAATAAAGTAGGTAATCATTCACACACCAAATATGTACAAATAAACCTTACTAGTCAGTATTTATGACATATTTTCCATTGCGGAATCTTAAATGTAATTATAGTGGTATTGCAGTGCCTGTTAAGGCTTCCTGCAGCACTGATTACAACTACTAAAACCCAGACCTTATTGCTTATGTGACTTTTGTCCTTTATTCCTGAATTATTTTTTCTTTAATTCATTCCTTCTGGGGCTTTGATCCTTCCACCCCTTATTCAGACATTAGGCAAGAAGAGCTTCTCAAGGGTATTACGTGCAGCTCAAAACCACTGAAGGTTCAGCAGCGCAGGCCATGTATAATTCATTTAGTTCAAACACAACACAAAACTTCAGAAGCCTGTTCCAGCTGTCAATTTTATTTGAAAGGTGTCTTCTATAAATTATTTTACATATAGAAATAAATATGAAAGGCCTATACAAATATGAACACTTAAAGAGTACCAATACTGCCCTTCATTTTTATACTCATCTTTCAATACTTAAAGGGACAAAACTGCATCAAACAGCCCACATATTTAGTAAAATAAATTTTACAAAATCTCAGCTCACAAAGGTCTATTCATGTATAACAGAACCTTTTAGACTGTTTTCTTTTACATATATGCAACCTCAACACAAAATATGTTAAGCTGCCTTTGACAATTTCACAATGTAGACTGATGTACATTTTCCTCAAGATGGACAGTAAAAACAAAGTCATACTTAAGTTATACTCCAATGTGGGAATTTGGCATTATCACTTTTAATGACATACTGTGCTAACATAATATTTTTAAAAAACATTCCAATAAGTTAAAAAGAACACAATCTTGCCTTCAAATAAAACCCAAGTAATTTAAAAAACTTCAGAATGGGCATTTGCTTTTATATAACATGATTCTTCCCCAAGCTTTAAAAAATTTAATTCAACACGACATAAGATGCTTTTGATATAAAATAACATCATAAAATAAGTAAACTTTTTGCTTTTTGTAAACCATAATTTATAGACTCTTTCCCATAAAGTGATATTTTTCTAACATAGGGCATCATCCACATGCACTTATGTAATCTCACTCATTTACACATTTAAAAGAATATAAAACAAAGCATGTGCTTAAATGGTGGGAGGAATGGATACTAAATTGAATACAACTGCTCTTTCAAAAGGTGTGGGGGGGTTGTTGTTGGGTTTTTTTAAGAAAAGGTCAAATTCCAACAATATTGAAAGGAGACCACATAATATAGCAAAAACCTCTTTTGTCTTTTCTTAAGGAATTTGTCTTCATCCCAAAACTAAAGAGTTCCCAGATGTTAATTTAAGAACTTAGATTAAACTTGCTGGCTATCAGAAGAAATATTTCAGATATTTCCTATTTGGACAATAAAAGCGTAGGCTTTAGTTCAGAAAAAATATAATAATATAATTTACTGTAAGTGCACAAAAGCCCAATCTGCAATTTTTTCCTGTTCATTCAATTGTTTTCACTTACAGAAAGTATATAGGATTTCCCTCTCAACCCTGATTTAATAACTTACATAAATAACTGTTTGAAGAATATGGATGTTTAACAGTTTACACATATACTAGATTTAAAGGGTATTTGGGAATGTCTATCCTGTTTTTCAAAAGAACTACTACTTTTAAAAGGAGCGTTGCACTAATTTTTTCTTTCATTCAAAATAAAGCTTTATGAGCTCATGTTACTAAGCAGTACTCTGATTTCCACTTCTAAAGTTTAAATGCTTGACTCATTCTTTCAAAGGAGAATTTGCAGATTCACTGACAAGTATACAGGACAACTCTCTACTCAAGGGCAGACACCCAGTATGGCTCAGCTTGGAATAGCAGCTGTTCCGTAGGGTTCTCATTCACCACATTGGAGTGGTTTCTGTAACAAACCTCCTTTGTTCACTGCAGTTCTCTAATCAATTTTCACTCCTGCAAACTCCTTCTGAGCTTACCGCAGTAAAACTAAACACTTTCCACACTTTCCACGTAGGTTTTGCAGGCATAACTAGAGGTTCTGCAGGCCACAGAAAGTTTTCATAAATGCTGTACAGCATTAATCTGGCCTGCAAAATCTAGTTACAGTGATGATGACCAAGACAGTAATACTCTAGCTCTACAACAGCTCTAACATTCAGGTTAAAGAGCAACCATGGGGCAGGGGGGGAACACACGACCACCAAAAAAAAAGACAAGAGACCATGTACATAAAGACTTGCTGTGTCATTTTGAAAAAAACACTTTCACGGTAGGAATGCATTTACCAAAATCTAAGCTTTGCCCCATTACGAATGATTTGAAGTTTGGGTTCCTGAGCTTGATACTAGACAGGGGAAAGGGCAAGGGAAAATGTCTTATATCTTTAATTATACAGCAGTATCATTAGGACAGTATTTAAAACCTATTATTAGAAGAATAAGTTACATATATGACTTTAAGAATATTATAACTAAATAGTAGTTTACTCAGAAGACCTTAATCTTCTTTCTTTTGCGTTTGAAATCGTTCCATTAAAGCCCTAAATATATTTCCTGGTATTTTCTGATGTTTTGCTATTAGAGCTTGGAGTGCTGCTTTTGTCTGTAAGGAAACAGAAAAGTTTTTGGTCAGATTAAGTCATCTTTATATTGCTCATACATTAACACAATTTCTAGGCTCTTTTTCATCCTTTCAAATGTCGCAGAACTACTGCAAGTTCAAAATACAATTTTTCCATATTTAAGCCCACAGGATGTGTTTGTGGGATCACTGCCAAGAAACAGACCAACAAACTAGTATCTTTTATCTCTGGTAGCTGTGTTCACAAGCTCTATTAGTGATACGCAATAGTAAAATGACGATGGAGTAAATTAATGAAGAGACCTAGATCTATAAAGCATGTCAGTGCCTGCGTGCTGTCCTGCAACTCAGAAAGTTCTGCCTATGCCCAGGTTTGCATCAGTAACGCTCTTCCAGCGTGTAAGAACTTTGCTTCTACACATGCTGAGAAGCAGCACTGGAAATACAATTGTGTCTCAGCATATGTGGCTTGTACAAAGTAATTATCCTTGTACCCAAGTCCTCTAAAGGAGCTGGTCCTGTAAAGCACGCTTAGACCTCAGCTAAAATACTGCATATGACAGGAGCAGTCATTTTCACTCAAAAACGTAGCAGGCCAAGAAGTTAATAGCAGCCATTCTTATTATGTAAAAGCTCTATGGGGAACATTCAAAACCAGGGCAATATGCAAAAGCTGTGGTGAGGACATGCCGTAACCTTCCTGTTCTGCCTAGAGAAGCACAGACTACTGAATTCTTAAGGCCAGAGAGAACAGAGAACTATTTGCTTTTGTAAACCAGTGGTCAGCAAGGGGAAACTGATTCTTGATACAAGCTCCCACTGTTTATATGAAGTATGTGATCAACTGTTAAGTCCTAGGAGAAGGTTCCTGCCCACATCTCTTTATAGATCTGGTCCTAAGTGTCTCTACAAATCTAAAATTTCTATTAGGTAAAAAATTTGAGCTTAATTTTTTCTATATATAATGGGAAAATGCATACTGTGCCATAGCCTGAAACATGAGATACAACTTTAAAATCACTCTAACTAGAATTCTAGGGGATTCACATTCTAGGAGCCTTATCTAGCAAAATTTGCACTTAAGTCAGAAGCAAGTGAGGGTTGGCACAAATGTAAGATGCCAAAGCATGTTTGAAAATCATTTAAACACACATTCTCTCCTGAAAGCCACAGTTCTGAAGTCCTGTCAGACTGAACCCCCAAAAGAAACAATCAATTTTCCATAACCAGGGCATAATATCATGCAGATAAACATTTTAAGATGTCATTTTGCAGAGATCTAATCAGAGGGTAAACAGATGAGGAGAGACAACTGAACTGACACCTGCATGGTCAAGAAGAAAAATCTCTCTCTCTCAAGCGAAGTTTTCGGAATGCTAAAAGTGACCATCTGCGGAGCTTTCAAAAATGGCTATTTCAGCCCTCTCCATCTGACTGCTCCATCACTTAACTGTTTTATGTCTCTGCACTGTGAAATCTATTAATAAACTGAATGAACATGAGGACCTGACAATCCTTTCTATAAACCACCCAAATCTGAACTAGGGTAACATTCAAAAGTTAATTTGTTGCGTGAGAAGTTGGAGGAAATAGAAATGGAAACACACTGTACAAAGCAATGAAATTATCTACCTTAATTTTTTATTGTATGGAATTTCAACAGTTTGTGAACACAGATTTCCCATATTTGAAAGGCTTCATTAGTATCTTTCTGAAAAGACCAAGAACCAGAACACTTTCTCTGGATGAAGTGCTTATGTCTTTATCAACCCAGAGCAGTCTTACCTGACTGAACTTCTTCAGTCCCTAAAGCAAGTTGTTTCTCAAAGCAAATATAAGATGCAGTATTGACTTTAAAAAGCCTAGAACATCTGCAAGGTGTAGTAATAAAAAGACAGCATTTGAGAAGGCCATTCAGAGTTAAGCAAGTCCAAAGCTTACCATGATTCCACCAACTTCTATAACCAGCTCCAAGGCAGAAATCACTTGACAAGAATATGCCAGTGTTTTCCATCAGAACAGTCAATATTTTAAATATATATACGCATATCTATCTTACCTTCGCAGTTAGTTCCTCAGCAGTTATATTTGGTTCGTATGGAATGGGTTCTCCAATAAATGTACGAAGCTTGACTGGAAACCCGCCGTATAGAGGAACTACTGGCAACCTAATACGTTCATATAGTGACCTAAGTATTCCTAATGTGAAAAAAATTAGGGGGAAGGGGAAAGGCAGGAGAAGGAAAGGCGGGGGGGGGGGGGGGGGGGAAGAGAGAGAGAGAGACTGAGATTATTCTGTAAAGTTTTTTTCCCCAGTATATCTTAAAACTTACAACATCATATTAAAACCACTTTTGCTAATACCTTTGACGGTGATTCCTTAAGCGATCTAAATCACTCCTTCGCAACAGCTTGTCAAGTAATCCAGCCCCTGACCCAGATTCTCAAACAATGTGTCATCTCAAGTGCTATTCTACCCTTGACTTTCATTTCCTAAAAGCTGCGTTAATGCTAACATCAGACTTGTTTCCATCCTAACTTGGTGTGAAATCTCTCCTCCAAAGAGTAGCTGCAAAGAGAAGAAAGAGGAGAAAAATCCAGTAGCTGCCTCTCTGGAGAGGAAGGGAATGCTAAACAATCCAGGTTACAGTTCAGTTAATTTTACAGGTTAGCATAAGAAACTAGTATTGCAAGACTGTTCTGTTCAGTGCTGTTGAGGTCTAGAGGATCAGAAATAGTCTTATCTGTCTAAAGGCCAGTCATGCTAAAACACTGAATTGCTCTTTCAGATCACACACTGGTTGCAGTGAAACAATATACAAACAGAGAAAAAACAGGTATTTCAATCAGCTCTAAGAGGACACATCTTCCCCGCATGTCACCTTCTAAGCATCTAGCCCATTTCCCCCCCGACAGATTCCTTGCAGAATGGGTGCTAATAATTCTCTCTCTCAATTTTAGACAAGAAATTCCTTTAACTGAGGTGCTGGCATAAGAAAATCCTTACTGACCAAGATGTGGAATTTTCTGTACACAACCTACAAGAACGAAGAATATTCCAAAACTACTGAAACTGGAGTAACGCCTCCAGTGATCAAAAGAATTCAATTCCTCTAGCACCTCTGCTGTAGAATACAAGTAGCATGAATGATTTTGGCTTCAATTTCTGCTTGTTTGGAAAGATTCTCCTGAACACAGCAACAATTAATTGCTGTTTATTTTTGTACAACCTGACAAATGTGTGAATTATTCTGCACGTCTACATCTGATGCCTTGGCTTTCTCCATGCAATATATAGCTTTTAGTTAGAGGGGGAGAGAAACAGAACTGCAGTCCTCTGGTGAAGATGATAATGCCATACTTGAGGCAGAACATGTGGTGTGGAGGAGACTGTTCAGGCCTGTTCTGCTAGATAGTAAGTTGCAGAATATAAACAAAGGGGGTTTAACACTAGCAGATCAGCAGAGATGTGGGCATCTAATCATCCCAGAGGCGAGCCCTTCGGATATATACCCATCTATTTATGTGCTCGCTGGAAGTCCCACAGAGATGAGGAAAGAAAGCAGGCAAATGCAAGGTTTTGTGAGGAACCACAGGTCTAGTGCTGAATAGTAAACCAACTACAGATTAAATATATTTCAAAGCATTTGAAGTTTAAGCACAGATAGAGGTGTAAGCACAGAGCTTTAGGAGGACATTTAAAGAAATTATGTGTCAATTGCAAACCCCTGTTTGCTTTGCTTCTTAACAGACAGTAGAAAAACTAGAGTTGGCCTAGCAGATATAAGCAGAGAAAGAAAGTGCTCTAAATCGATTTGCCTTTTTCTGGCTCCTTTTTCCTTTCTTCTACTGCTTCTGTGAAGGTACACCGTTATGTGGAGAGTAACTTAGATGAACCAATACCACATCTAATGCTGATATTAAATCCTAATAACATCTCTGAACTCTACCAGAGAACAAACCTCCAGACACAAGGCTGTGTCAAATCTCAAATTTACATGGGGATTATTTCTACAGAGATAGGCTAAACACATATGGAAAAATAAACTACAAAAAAATAGAAAATATCTTACTTATTCCTCCTAATGTCCTAACGCCTTCTCGAACATTTTGTGTAAACATAGGAATGATGGGCTAGGAGGGAAAAAAAAAAATTAAGAATTTAATGAAGAAGGCACTATCTAATAAACTTCTACCTCACTTAAACCCAACAGCAAATTAATTTCAGAAGTGTTTCTCAGACAAGGACATATAGAGAACAAAACAAGTATTCTTAAGTTCTTCTGCGACCTTCTGCCATGAGGTTTCAAGCTGGAGAATACCATGAGATTTCAGTGAGTCACTGTTTCAGCAGGCCCATTTTCTCAAAGCAGTCCAGGATTTCAGAACCTATGGAGCATTTAGGCCTCCCCTTGTCTCGTAGTGTTTGCACAGTTGTGACTTAAGTGGTTAAACCTCTTACCTAATTTGTAGTTATGCTCAAAGTGAAAAATTCACAGGACTGGGACCCTAAAATTGCCAGATTCGTCTCTGCTGTGCTGACTGTATTGTTTCACACTTGATGTGTCATATTCAATACATGTCCATGATTTATTTCTGCTGATGAATATTTGGAATGGTGCTGAATATTTCAAGTTTGTATTGCTGTTTTTGAACTTGCAAACAGCTATCAAGATTTACAAGAACTGGGAGGGGGTCAACTACTACATGAAGTTTTTTAATCTCATTTTATAGTATGTACTCACTGTACTTAGCATCATCAGAAATACAGAACTCTTTATGGGATTTTCAAATATTCAGATTCTTTCAAACTTTTTTAAACAAGCATGAAGATGAGCTAGTAAATGAAACTTTTCAGACAGGTATCAAGTTGGTTTTTGGGGTGGGGAGGGAAGTCTGTAAATAATCCAGTGCAACTATAGAGAATAAAAAGAAGTGCAGTTGCCTAAACGGAATGGTAACAAACTTCTTCATTCTAGAACCATCTTATCTGGAACATCTTACTTTTGACATAAAGGTAGAGATTTTTGTATGCACCAAGTTGTTTTATATGACAGAAATTCTGGCAAACAAATTGCTGAAATGAGACAACTTCAAGAAGTTGAAGGTCCCAGTTTTAGACACATTTTTCTTTCCATGAGGAGTTATGCTCACGATTAAACGTGACTTAAAGTTCATCTTTAATCTAAATAAAGATATTTTCCCTGCTTTCAGCCTGCCTCCAACACTACTCCTATTCTCAGGTTTCTAAAACTCAGGTTTTTTTAGGGGGGGATGAAGCTGCAAGACCTTTGTGAGTGCATAAAGTGAACTGAACACACATTCAATAAAATAAATGTAACTACTACAACCATAGTTGAATCCAAATAGCCTTTCATATGCTATTACAATACATTAGTAAAATCTAAATATGTTGAAAATATCCTGTTTAAACAATGTTATTTTCCACCTGAGAAAAGCGACACACACTTAAAATTGGGTCTTATAAGTATTCTATTTCTGTATAAAATCCAGAGATTTAACTAGTCTCTCTTTGACAGTAACTAAATATAAAACTCTTGGTGTGAGACTTACTTTCAAATTAGGTATATGCAGACCTACGGACATATGCACACATCTTTCAAGTACAAATATAGAATGAGAGGGACTAAAATGATTATTAAAATAGTTACAATTCAAATGTATCATACACTTACGTGCCTTTCACAGTTGGTCCCCTATGAATAATTATCTGCCTGCTGACCAGCACAATGCTATATATCAGAATTGAAGAGACAGTTCACACTAGTGAACAGCATCTCCTGCTGCTGCTGTATGCCCTAGACATCCCTTACTACCATAAAATGCCAATACAGTATATAGTGCCAGTGAGTCTATACTGTGCTGGGTCACAGTATACTTCAGCGATAGGGGAAACAGAAGTGTTGATGTATGGTTGCTTCCCAACCATTCTGGTCAGGGGTTGAGCCATCACAATCCTGACCAGGTATGTGTAAAACAGCACAAGCTTGTAATGTAGAAACTGTCCTGGATTTCATTTCATCTCTCATTCTTTTAAACTCCGGATTTTCTGACCACACTATTCTTAGCTGACTCCAAAGCCTTCTTATCGAAAGCAACAAAGAGAGTCTTGAAATGTAGTTACAAGAGCAAGTAGACCATACTCATGATGCTCAGCAATGTAACACCAAATATATGGCAATCAAAACAGCTTTCCCTGGAAGAAAGTACTAGTAAGTTAGCATTCTTTGCTTCTCTTCTGTGATCTGTCATACTCACCACTTTTGCATCAATGGCCACCTGAGCAAAGCCCTTCCGATTACCCCAGATAATAGTATACATTTCATCACTAAAGAGTGCTTCCCGAACTCCACCTGGGGCAATGGCTACCAGACAGCCCTTCTTCAGAGCACTGACACATTCTTCTTTTGGTCCATGCATAACTCCGTGTACATCAAGTAATGTTTTTAAACCTGTGGGGTAAGATAATATTAATTCAGAAAATGTTAATTCATACTACCATTGAGTGCAGATTCCCAACACAGAACACAATGGCTAAAACTTACTTGTCTAATAACCTGTAACCCCAAATCAAAGATGTTTCTAGAGGGACTGAAGCATTAAATCTTGCTTATAAATTCTGGTCTAAAAAGTTGAAGGTTTAGGGTTTTCAGTGGCTTTTTGTCATAGTAAAGTCAGGTGCTATCTCACAATCAGGACTAAACTGGAAAAAACTGGCAAGTGCGCTGTGACATCTTTCATGTGTCCCTTCAAAGGAGTTGTTAAGTCAGCTCCAGGGCACTGGCTCCTTGCCCAAGCTCTACTTTTCAAATGTAGCACAGTCCTAATAAAGTGCAACAAGAGAAAATACCAGCAAATTGTTGTGGTTTTTTGTTTTGTTAACTTTGGCAAACAAAGAGCAGTCTGTGCACAAGGAGGAAAATGACAAAGAAAATGCAGCATTCTCTGTGTTACAGATCACTGCAGGAATTGACTCCCTGGTTCAGTCTGTGAGTACCCCGATGGCCTTTCACACAAAGAGGCATCTAGTAAGCCTGAATTGGGTATATTCATCTTAGGTTAAGATTTTTCATTTACTGAAGTTTTTAACTGTAAAGTTACACAAACTCCTCATATCATCTTGAATTTGAAATGTCATACTGACCCTACTCTTCAAGAAACAGCAGAACATCAAAAATTTGCTTACAAGCATTAAACGGGAGCATACCTCATCATTTTAGACAACTAGTCTGATTGAAAGAACTAATCTAATGTGAAAGAACATAACTAGCATAAACCTCTGTTTGCAGGAAATCAATCATGTTCACTTGGTTCAAAAAATTTTAAATTTATACAGTATGTATGAGTACTGCATATCAAAATGAGAACTTTAGATGACTGAGCAGTATGGGAAAGATTACTTCTCTTTCTTGAAGTTTCCTACTGAGGCAAACAACCTTATCAGCCACAAGCAGGGACAATCTAGTCGAGTTTGCCCCTCAATAACAGATCTTCATTTTTTAACCTCAGGTTAACAAATGAATAGTTGTTACTATGAACACACATTTGTTACATACGCACACATTGAAGAAGAGACCAAATATAGTTAAGACAACAGATCTGTCTTCTCTTACAGCTTGCATAAACTACGGGCTTGGGAAGAAAAGCATGAGGCAGCATATCATTAGTTTATTCTTAACTAAACTCTGATCTCTAACTAGTCTTTCTAGTTGGTGTGAGTATAATCACTCCTGATTTATATCTATACACAACTGGGATCTGTCCGTAAACATGACAACAGAACACAAGTTGCATTACACCTGTCTCATATTCTGCTGTGCCTGCTTTGCACACTGCAGGTGACACTAGCAGTCTTCATCTAGTAGCATTTGCACAGAGGACACCTGAAATAGAGTTTTCCTAAAGTAATTCAATTTTTCTCTGGTGCTTTGTTTGTGGGATCTTAAATAGATGTTTTTTACAATGTTTTACATTCCCAAACTAATTAAAAGTTCTCTGGATTGTACCTGGTGGTTGGAAGATGCCTGTCTCTAAGCCCTTTCTGCCAGTGAGTTCAGGAGAGAGAGAAAACAGTCATGAGAAGTGTTGAGCCAAGCAGGAAAAGAGACTCCAAGGAAGCAGAAGCTGTGAAGATAGTTTTCCTTTCTGCATTGGACATGCTGGGGAAGGGGAGGGGGGCCAGGGGTGTTTGTGTGATAGAGCAACACCATGAGTCTGTCCAGTTCATAGGTCAGAAAAAAAAGAACAGAATATAAACAGAATACAGGCCAAAAAATGTAATACAGAATAGTGGTGGGGTAAGGTTTCAAGTCTTCACAAAATTTCTCAGCCGTATTTCCCCCCTTGACTTTTAGTATAAACATTATCTTCTGAGCTGTACCTCATAGCCTAGCCCACAGATCATACATTACTACCAGTATCTCTGCTCCAATAGCAAAGAGGAAGAACCTGGCTCCGTTAGAGCAGCAGAGAGACGGGAACTAGTGCGGTGGCCCTGAAGGGAGAGCCAGGGTACTCTGTGCCCAAGGCAAAGGTCATCATGGAGTCAGAAGAAACACTGGGGTAGTACCTGGCTGTTGCATGAAAGTGACCAAGAATCTATTTTTCCACTTTAAACAACAAAACAACTCTCAAATTATCTAAACACATTTTTTCAGCCTTCCAGAGCACAAAGGGATGCTAATTTTTCCAAATACCAAGGAGTTCAAAATTAATTTAACAGTTCAATCTGGACTCTGCCTTTGCCCCAGCACACTCTTCGCCTATTTTCCCCAACATTGTGTCCACACCTATGTTTGAAAACCCTCTGGAGAGCACACAGTAATGCATTTAACACTTATCTCAATAAGTGCACTATATACATTTCTCTAACCTAGCTCCAGTGACTGTAACATGGGGGCTATCAGCTACCTGGTAGCAAGATAGCAAGGATGTCATCATTTTACTATGGTTGACCTTTAGGACCACAGACAGAGAGGAATCATTTAGACCACTGAATCCAACCTTCCACAGTTGTAGGTACACATGTGTGGTTATCTGCAGAACATCTAGTCCACAAGACACTTTGTAACACCTTGTGTATGTAACAGACAAGAAGCCACAGCTCCTTTCCTCTGGGATGCTACAGGAGAGGGACTGTCTTAGATCCCTAAAATAGCAGGCAACCTTTTAAAGAGGGTTCCCAGATGACTCGAGGAAGCAGACATGGCCCGTACTATCAGAGAAGGTGATGGAGAAGAACACAAGTGAAACCTCAGTCCTCACTGCGCTCTTTGGGAAAAGATTTTCTCTTAACTCAACCTTAGGGAAATCAATGCACTCCTGAGCATTACACAGCTAGCAATCTAAAAGAACCAGAAACCATTGGAATGTTTTATTTTCTGTGACTAACCTCCAGTATTTAAAAGAAAAAGGAAAAAAAGAAGCCGCAGGACCATATTTCATATCCTTCTGCCCCAGAACATAAGCAACAGAAGCATACATAGTATTGAGACAGTATAAATTGAGACAATGAAATAACCTCCTTTTGCATCAACGTGAAAGAAAGACGCATTAGGCAATGTTCAACAGGAATCTCCAGATATCTATAGGAGGTCTCCTATTAGGTTAGATTCCCTTCCATAAGTTATCAAGCTGTATCTTTTGAGACTAAGCAGGGAGAGGCATGTTTGACCCCTTGCAGGCTCATGCATCCCTTAGGAGGCACAGTAACATTTTACAAACACACTCCAGTTAATTGCAATTAATTCAGGACAGCAGTGCCCAATGCAGAGGATGCAATGAGACTGTGTACTGGCAATTGCATACTGGCATAGACCTGAGATTCAGATTCATGGGACAAGCCAGTCCTCACAGCTATTTCATAGTAGATTCAATAATCATAAAAACAGAAGGATCATTAAATCATCTAATCCAAGTGTGTCTAACAGCCTACAGACTCCCCAAACCCACCTCCCACCCCAATTTCTCCTGCATTGAGCATAATAACTTTTGGTTAACTAAAACATCTTCTGAAAAGGCATCCAATTTAATCCTAAGATTTAATCAAGATGAGGCAGTCTTAGTACTAGGATAAAATTATGGCAGTCTTTCTGATTTGATTCACAAGAGAAGCAGCATCTATCTGGGTTGCCAGTCATAGATTATTGTGCAGATTTTGAAACACAATCCAGAGCATTACCTGGGCTCTTTGGGCTTTTCTTCCCTGAATAGCCTTGATTCATTCACAGAGCCAGACAATTATGTGGGTTGGAAGGGACCTCTGAAGGTCATCTAGTCCAACCTCCCACTCAAAGCAGGTCCAACTAGATCAGGCTGCTCAGGGCCTCACCCAGCAGAGTTTTGGAAGTCTCCAGGAATGGAGATTCCCCAACTTGTCCAGGCAATCTGTTCAGGTGTCTGATCACCCTCATGGAAAAATACCTTTCCACACGTCTAATCAAAATTTCATGTGTTACAACTTGTCTCTGTTGCTTCTCATTGTATCCCTATGCACCTGTGAGAATAGTCTGACTCCTCCTCTGCACAATTCCGTTAGGTCACTGAAGACAGCGGGAATATGTTCCCCTACCCTTATCTGGCACAGATCAAACAAATCCAGTTCTTTCAGCCTCTCCTCATACATTGTGTGCTCCAGCCCTCCCTCATCCACTGAACATGCTCTAGTGTGTTCAAAATCTGTCTTGTACGGGACACCATATTGCGAGATGTGCTTGCACGGGTGCCAAGCCAAGGGAAAAAAATTTCTTCACTCAACCTGCTGGCTACACTCATGCTAAAAAAAGCTCAGCGTGCAGTTCATCTTCTTTGCTGCAAGGGCATGCTGCTGACTCACATTCAACTTGTTGTCCACTAGAATGTCAAAGTCCTTTCCTGCAAAGCCACCTTCTATCCAGGGTACTGTCGCATGGGATTGCTCCATTCCAGGTGCACAACTTCACATTTGCTTTTGCTGAACTTCGTGATGTTTCTGCCACTTCATTTCTGTGAAGGCACTCTGAATACCAGCTCTAACCCCCAGTGTATCGACTGCTCCCCCAGCTTGGTATCATCAGTGAACTTCCTGTAAGCACACTCCAACCCTTCATCCAGGTGTGCAATAAAAACATCAAGCAGCGCTGGTCCCAGTATCAATCCCTGAGGAATGCCTGTTGAAACCAGCTGTTAGCTAGATGTTGTACTACTGAACCCAATTCTTCAAGACCAGCCATTCAGCCAGATGTCTCTGCAATGCTACTAAATGATATTTGGGGGACTCATAAGTACACTCACACTTAGAACCTTATTTTAAAGCAGAAATGGAGAAGAACAAAATAATCTCCCATTTGATAAACAACTGTGCATAAGTATTAATGGATATAATATGCAGCCAAATCTGAATTACAAAACAGGTTATGTTAGTCAGCTGTATGCAAAAGGTTTGATAATCAATTGACAAATCCTAGTCTGTTGGCAAAAGCAGTTGCAGAGGCAAAGCTATGCTGTTATCAGTACGAAAAAGTTCAGTTTTCAGGGATTAAGGCTGAAATGAAACTATACTGGCAAAAGCACAGTTTTCTGATGTGAGTTGCTTCCACTAAAAGCATCAGTACACTACAGAACACTCCTGTAAATTCACAAAATTAATTATGAGGTTTTTAGTCACAAACTGAACTTGGGAAAAGAATCAGGTACTACTATATTTCACATGCGCAAAACCCAAACCCCTCAAGTAATTAATTTCACCAATCATCAGTGTTTTTCATTAGACTGTCCAGCCAAAATCTTCCCCTAAACAGATTTTTCATTTTCTTCATGCTTCACCTTATGTTTCACACAAACTTGTTGGACACTTCTACAGCTTTCCTCCAAAAAAGATTCTACAGGTTCCACTGCCCACCATACTCAACTGGGTGGGATACGAAAACGCATCATCTCCCCAGACTAATACTGTCAACTTTAAGGGCATTGCTTCTAAATGGTTTATTTCTTAATCAGGTTACACCACTCACTCTGCCTATATTAATAAAAAAGAAACACCTTATTGTAGTCCTTGCTACTGATTAATACAGAGACAACTGGTTCTCCTATGATCTCCTTCTCTTTGTTTCTAAACACCCTAGAGTCGTTGGAAGGTGTTGCCCAGCCAGGAGTATGACCCATCCTTGCATGGGCCAGTCTCAAACTCATTCTTGTTTGTAAAGAACATGTTAGAGACAGCTGTACTTCAACACTTTCACTAAATTTGTCTGAAAGTCTGTTCAGAGAGCTGTGTTCCTGTGCACAATTTTTATTAATTACACCATAAAAAAAAAAAATTAGAGTTCTCAAACTGATTGTTTATAATGAAGTATGTTACCTGGTAATCTAAAGACAAAATGATCAGCTACCGCGTGGCAGCATCTCTTCGTTTGTATAAGAAGTCTAGCCATGAAATAGATATAGTCAGCAGGAGTAGCTCCATGATAAAACACAATAAGCCCTGGTCCTTCAGGAATATTTTCAACACCATGAAGCTCATAACCTGTTAGGAGTTAAAGGAATAACAGATGTCAAAGTTTGATACAATTCTATCCCAAAGAAACTAACTTGCGGCAAGTTGGCAAACTGAAACCGATAGCTATTGAGAAGTGGTAAGAGCAAAGTGACTGCTAAAAAGTCAAGGGATGACTTGCAGCATTTACTAAGTTGCTTTCACAGGAAATACAAGTTTAATTTAAAGCAGAAGAGCCACATTTAAAGAATGAACAACAACAAAAAAACCTGAAAACAAAACACCTGGTCTCACTGTCTTGAACTACATAATTTTTCCTTATTTTTTCAGTTCACTGTCTTCAAGGCTGCAGAGTCCTCTGAATTAATCATTCAAGAGAAATCAAAATAAGGATAGGTTAGGAGTGGTGAAACACGACTGTTTCAAGCTATTATTTACCTTTCAAAGTTTATTGCCACCAATAATTGTTTAAGAAGATTTGACGTGACAGCATCCATCTACATGTCTCCTTTTACTCCAAGGCATGATGCTTAACTTTGTTATTTCCCTCAGAGTTATACTTGCTCCATTTTTCCATCACTAAGTACTAAAAGCTATTTGGGGCTTTATATGCTTAATCGAAACATACATAAACACACACAAGTTTCTTACTGAACTTACATTTCTAATTAAGTTAACAGTGCAGAATATATCCAGTTAACACAAAATATCAAAACGCATCAGTATAGAACATATTCAGTTAATATTGAGCAGTATTGTTACAGTATCTTGTTTGTGGGGTTTTTTAAATAAACAAAAAAACCCAACCAAAAAAACCCCAACCCAAACCCTGTCACTTCTTCTAAAGTTAATCAGGTCTGCAATTCCCATTCCATTATTTTTTTTTTAATTCTGAGGGTACTCTTGGCTCTTCTCTCTCTATTTTACTTTCTATACCTGTGGAGCTGCAACATATTGCAAGCATATCATCTGTTCCACCCCAAGTGACCACTAACTGTGCTCTATGCCAGCCAATCATAACCAGAATGATTCCAACATCTAACATTTGCATAATATATGTAAAGTTACAAGTATCACACACCAGTTTTGGGTTTGGGCTTTTTGGTTGTGGGGTTGGTTTTTTTTGGGGGGTGTTCCGATGTGAGATTTCAGGATGAAAAGTTCTTCCTATGATATATTGATTAATCAAGTGGGGGTGGGGGAAAAAAAAATCACAAAACATTTCATTCCTTAGCAAGAGAAGTGTATAGAGAACATGGAAGCAGCTGGCAGGGCAGAAAAAAGTCACAATTGTCGAAGAGGGACTGGGTAAGAACCTTTTCTGCACAAATAAAAAGTTAGACCTTATAAAAAGAAAAAGTTACTAAGGATGAAAAGAGCCAAGGCCTTAAAAAAATCATTTTCTTATGAAAAAAAGTAAATAGCTTTTTATTGTGAAGTGAGCATTTTAAGCTTTGATGTAGCTGTTGATTTTGATCTAGCGTACTTTCCTAGATTTGAAAGTTACATCTTAGTCTTACAAAGCCTATCTGATACAGCCGCTGCACCATCTGGTTATCAATGCCTTGAAAACCCGCTTCCCTTTGACTAGAGAACAAATAGAGATGATTTTCAAGAAGGATTTGTTCTTTATGTAAATTGCTCTTAAACATCTTTCTCCTTTAGCTGCATCTAGACTGAATGGTTCTGAAAGAGGCTTATGATTTCCTTAGAAAGAAAGGCCAAATCATTTATTAAGTCTGTCTTTATAAAAGAAATAATAGTAGAAGGACAAGGAACAGAGCCCTTAGCTTTGACATTCTAGTAGAGAAAGTAGTTGTCAAAAATACATAGACAGAAAGAAAATTTAAAAAGTAGGGTTCTGTAACCATTTAGGGCTCTAAAGCCAACTTGAAGTAGCAACTAGTGAGTGAACTGACACTAAGTGCTCCTTTTAGCCATCATTTTGCATTATATGTAAAAGACTGGTTAAGTGCAATTAACTTATGCTAACGTGCTGACATACTAGCTACCACAGAACTGGCATTTAACTTCCAGTGTTCATATATTGACTCTGAAATAACATTGTTAATTGATCTAATTTTTAACATAGCAATCATTTTTCAGGTCCTCCTAGAATAAGGAAATCCAGGAGTAGTTATAAAAAGTAAAAAAGAAAAAAAAAATTAAACAATTTTTAAAAATTGCATATGCATTCAAATGGATGTAAGATCTCATTTTGTAGCAGCAAAGGAATAAATGCATAAGACAAAAAATTTTACATCCAAAACAGTCTCAATGGCTTTCTCCGAAGAACCACTGGCACTCATTGATAAAACTGAAAAAAAATTGGCCTGAATTTTAGATTTCATGCAACAGCAGCAACAATCAGATATATATTAATAATCCTGAAAGGTAAACCAGGAATAAGAGCTTCAGCAGTTTTTAATGAAAAGTCAGATCTCGCTTACCATGCCATATTCTTCCATGTCCGTCCCATAGGGTAGCCACTATTTGTCTTCCACCATCGTAAAAATCATTGGAATAAGCTTCCTTTAGTTCATTCTTCCTTTTATAAACATGAAGAAGGAGAGCGGAAGTGTAGAAGAGGATGATGAGAACTCCCGGAAGCAGAAAAACTACCGCGAGTGGAAAAAGCACCCATAAAAGGTAGACTGCATAACTCAGATAATCTTCAATATGCTCCACGCCAGTCCATTCTCCCAGAACGTAAGTCAGGCAGGTTAAGTAGGACATAGGTATCGGTCCTGCAGTACAGGATTCATTTCCACCTATCATCTTCTGTTTAAGTAAAAAAGAAAAACAAAAAAACAAAAAAAAACCCACGCAGATGAATAAATGCTCAAAAAAGACAGACCTGCCTATACTGTTTAACCATTCAAAAAACCTCTCTGATGCATTTTATTCATATACATTACCCCACATCCCAGCAGCACCTATTAGAAACATAATGGTTCACACAGCAAAACTTTTACTTGATTTTTTCAGTCCTTTTCTTTTGCGTAGTGGAAATGCTGGCAATTCTAATTGAGAAAGATAGTACAATTGCTTAATCTCAGGCTAAGATTTTATCTCATTAAAAACTGTTCAATTTAATGCAGATCTAGAACATTTATTCTGTTACCAATACCAATTTATACTGTATTTTCAATTTTCAGAAACCTGTCTTGATTAGTCTAATTTATTGTTCTACACAATACACGGTACGTTCTAAACCTTCTCCCAAGCACTTACTGCAACAGGAAACAGCACAATCTCAGATCCGGTGCTATAAAAAAAACCTACTGTACACTTCCCCTAACCACAAGCATACGATGACTCAGGAAGAAGATGGTCTCAAATGAGCAAGTCTCACTCCTGTAGAGTCCTTTAACTGTACCTGGAAATTTACAGATAGTGAAACGCCAAGTCCCAGAGCACAACACAGAGAGGCAGCAGAAAGGACAAGGAAAAAAGATCACAAAAAGTCCTCTAAAACTTTTTACTGCTCTGGCTTTACAGTGTCTATGTATAAGAATCTCTCTTCTCCAACATCAGCTCCTAAGAAGTTTCAGGGCTAGACCTCTCTGGGCTGATATTTCAGGCTTTCTATAATTCTGGAGCAACACTTTTTTTCTTAGCTTTGTATGATTTAGGGGAAAACTTGCTATTCACTTCATCTTACAAACATGAGACAACCTGTATGCTTGGCTATCTTAGCTACCATTCTAGAACAACATAAGTAATACCTTGGGGGAAAAAAGTTATCCTAGTCTAGAATTAAGTTTTGGTCAAGACTTGAAGTAACTGTTAGTCAGGACCAAGAAAAACATGTTGCAGCTATAATGTAGGCTTGTAGAGAGAAATGGATTAAGAACAATAATTTCTGAAAGAGTCTAAGCTTGGGGTCGTGGTGTTGTTTTTTATTAAAATGTGACTTACAGCATGTATGATTGCAGAGTTCCTATGCTTAGACAGACATATGTCTATCACTCCTTTACTCTCGCTCTGTTTTCACAAGCAACAAGTGGCTGAAATTCAGAAGATAATTTTGCTAATACTATCAGAAACCCAATGAAAATAAAAACTACGAAGTAGATCAGTTTTACTCCACATTTGCTATGAGATGTTGAAACATACTAGAGCAGAACTCATCTCACTTATTTCCCGGTCTCAATTTTTGCTCCCATTCTAATAGAGCAAGGATGTTCCTTTTCCTTCTGTTTTGAAATTGTCCTCTACCCATGTTGCTCAAGATAGCTCCTATTAACGAGAAGAAAGCCGATCTCGTGACAAGGACTTTGCTCCCACAATCCATGCCTGTTCCACTAATTCAGGCTTACAACATTTTGCTCCTCAGCATGTTCTCGAGGACAACGTGATGAGCAGCTGATTTATCTTCAGCAATGTATAAGCATGTAGCATTACTGACACGCAGTTCAACGATTTCATGCATGTGCATTTGGGGGTGTGAACTAGGGGGAAACGACAGGACCGAGCAAGTGTCTGGGACAGCAAAAGAAAGCTTTCTCATTCCAGTTGCCAGAGCCGAACTCCAGAACCTGTCAGGCAGCAAACACCCACAGCAAGTACAAGAAACACAACTTGTGAGACCAAGCAGGATTTAGGAGTAGCATTCAACACTACAATATTTATCAGATTGTTATGCCTGGACTTCTCCAGTGGTTCCACCTACTAGCTAGAGAACAATATGGAGCATGGGTTATGGCACAGAAACTTTTTTCAAAACTCAGAGGTGATTACATAGCTTTAAAGATTACTTAAAGTTATACTCTCCCATCTATTATATTTTTAATTGTTTATGGCTTTCTCCAAACACAAAATCCTCACCAAGTAAATTTGAAGTCCTGTCCACACATGTCAGCCTTGCAAAATATTACTTGCCCTTTGGCCTGTCATTTTAGATGCAATACCTCAAATGCAATCATCACAGTTTTACGTTTACTTGCATATCTATGCACTAACCTGTAATAGAAATTAAAATCCGACATCTTTGCTGCCAGCCACAGAGGCAACATCTAAAGTACTGCCTTCTCTCACGGACAGTCAGCTCTACTCTGAACAACATTGTTTCCTCATCTTGAGGAGAATCATAGAATAATTTATATTGGAAAGACTCATTGGATAGCACTTGACCAACCTTTGGCTAACTAAGGAGCTAGATCAGGTTGCTCAGGGCCATGTCCAGTCCAGTCTGTAACATCTCCATGGATGGGGCATCCCGCTGCTTCTCTGGGCCCCTAATCCAGTGCTTGACCACGCTCATGGTGAAAATATTTTTCCTTATTCTAGTTAGAATTCCCCTTACTGTAATTTGTGCCTGTTGCTTCCTATCCCTTTGCTGAGAAGAGTCTAACTCGCCCCTCTCTATAACTACTCATTAAGAGCAGTAGTAAGATCCCCTTTAAGCCCTCTCTTCTTTGGGCTAAACACACACAGCTCACTCAGCCTCTCCACAGATACCACGTGCTCCATCCACCTAACAATGTCAGTGGCCCTTCTCTGCACCCCCTCCAGTTCATCGGCATCTTTCTTGTATTGTGGGGCTCCAAACTGGACTTGCGGTCTCAAAAGTGCTGAAAAGAGGGCATTAAATACTTCCTCGATCTAATGGCTATGGCCTTGCTAACGTAGCCTGAAATGTAGATAGCCATCCTCACTCATATTTGACTTACTGTCCACCAGATAAGGGCTTCCTCAAGGCCTTTATCTCCTGTAATTTTGCTCCCCCCGTAACAAGTCCAGCATTTGTTCTGATCGCCCATGGTACATCCACAAAAATACTCCGTATCCAAGCCCAAGTGTGATTTATGTTACTGCCACACTGAACATCCTACCAAAGGCAATGGCAGTGAAGAAGGGAAGACAGATTCTGTCTTCATGATCAAAAAAAGCACAGGATGGTCCCCATCGAATAAAGGTCCAACATAGTTCATATACACTACTAACAGATAACATCATTTTGGTCTGTTTCCACTTTACAGCTGTCTACTCTATGACTGCCCAGAGCAATTAAAATTACAAGATAAAGCACACTGTCTTCTAGAAACACTAGCAATGTCACTCTGATTAGGACCTCATTCAAGCAAAGAGAGAGTACCCTGCCCTCCTTGTCAGAGGTTTTCTGACATCTGCGACCATCCAAATCTAAAAACTAGAATGGAGTGCAGCACTACTAAGTCTCACCCTTAGCCAACTTACAGGCAGAATCCCTCTGTAATATGACCATACCCTTAAAGGACTTATTTTAACCGACACCACTAACACATTTCCTGTTGTGCAGTTCAAACTAAATGTTTTTAATTTAAGTTCTAACTTCCTAATAGAGCAGCTTATATATATTTTCACTGTATGAAGAAGACGCAATTTCTCATTTGACTAATGACAGCGCATGCTGACTTATGCTTACACTTAAGGCTTTACGTGACGGTGAAATGGAAACAAGGCTAACAAACAATTCCTTTCACCGACTTCTAGCATATGACCCAGAAAAGTCCTTAACTAGACTACCTACAACAGTGGTCTTCAGCTGTAGTCAGCAGACACAGGGTTAACCAAGACCCTATTGAGCACGCTAGAAGAAGCAATTATGGAAAGCAACATATACTGCTGTAAACCACGCACAGTGTGATTTCAGCATGTATATGAGATGTGTAAGTGGAACCTCTGGAGAACACTGCAGTATCTCCAAGATACTGAAAAGCAACAGCTACGACGTGCCCCTGCCAACAGAAAGACACCGCCTTCCACGGCATCAGTCAGTTACCGAGAGTATTTCTACCAAAATTAGCAATGCCACCACAAACACAAAAAACCAGAAGATCCTGATAATCCTGCTGATGGCATCTGCAACTGGAGAGATCCTGAAAGTCAGAGCGCGGTCTTCTCCTTGTTTTGAAACAAGACCTGGCCTGCTTCTTGCTTCCGTGACAGCGGGACGGGGGTTCCTTCTGCAGGAGGCTGGAGGGGGGTCGCGTTGCTTCTTCCCGGCACGAAGAACACAACCCCAGCCCAGCTGCCCCAGTTAAGCGCCCCGCGGCCTCCCCACCTCCCGCCGCTGCCCTGGCACCGTCCCGCACGGCGCTCAGGCCGCAGCCCCCGTCCCGACGACGGTTAAAGCAAGGCCCCAAGCTCGGCGGTGACCAACGCAAGCCACCTCCCGCCCGGGGGCCGCAGCGGGGGCCGGGCCCCGGACGGGGACCCCCCCGCCCGCCCGGCAGCGCCCGCTCACCTTCCCCTGGCAGCGGCGGCTGCGGCTCCAGCGCCGCGGCCCTGCCGGGGCCTCGTTCTACTTCTCCGCCCGCCGCCCCCGCGGAGGCCGGGTGCCCCCGGGGCGGCCAGGCTAGGGCGGCTCCCCGCGGCGGCGTGGAGGCGGGAGGGCACCGTGCCGCCGGCGGGCGGCAGCGGAGGAGGCGGCGGCGGGGGGCGCGGAGAGAACGAGGGCGGCGGCGACGGCGGCGGAGGGGAGGGGAGGGGAGGGGAGGGGAAGGAAAGGGAATGGAAGGGAAAGGAGGGAGGAACTCCGCGCCACCGGGGGCGCGGGAGCCGCCCGGACCGCGTCGGGCACGCACCGCCCCGCGCTTCCGGCGGGAGAGGGGCGGGCGCAGTGTGGCAGGGCCGAGCGGCGGCAGCTGTCCCGCAGCGGGCCTTACCGGGGAGTGCTGCGCTGTGTGGTGTCCGTCGTGTGCCGTCCCAAAGCTGCTGCTGCAGCGTGTTTCACGGCCGCTCGTCCGGTGTGCAGCCGTTCACCTTGAAAAAAATGGGTTCCGCTCATCCACCCAGCTGCTTGCACCACCGGGTTACCGCTAAACCACCTCCCCGCTAGCCGCAAGCGCTGCAGCCTGGACTTAACTCCCCTTTCCCAGCTCCCGCAGGTGCCTGTAAGCGCAGCAGCGCTCACGGCTCCGCTCCCGGTTCCCCTCCGACCGCCGGGGCTGCAGCGGCGCCGGCGCGGCTGCCGCCTGCCGTCATCAGCGTTGCTGACGCTTTGCAGTTTGAACGTGACGTTCTGAGCGCCGTTGAGGTATTTCTGGCTGGCCAGCAGCCTCGGATGTGATTCCGGGATCAGTGTATAAAGGAAAAAATAAAAATCGATCTAAGAAGTGAGGGGTGGTCCAGTTACACCGGGCTCGGCTCCAGACAGGCGGCTCCCGCAGCTGCCCTGCCGGCTGACTGGAACGTAACGCCGCCATGAACTGCGCCCTCGACCGCAGGTAGGGCAACTGACCCAGAACCGGCCGCAGGCTCTTTCAGATCTTTGCCTGTCAGGCTTTTCTGACTGGCTGTCTTCTACATCGACATGATCTGCCCGTTCAACTTCTGTGGTGGTTCAGTTGTGCGTTTGTATAACTGTATTTGCGCTGTTGTCCAAATTTAACTTATTTTTCCAGTGTTACCAGTAGGATATTTTTCCCCAACGCAAAATCTTGTAGTTTGAGCTGCGAAAAGTTTAAGAAATAGGATTTCCTTGCATTGTTTATTAGGCAAACTATACCCGGAGAGAGTCATAAATGCTGCTTACGTTTTGAGGCAGGCACAGGTCACTTGAATTTGCTGTTTTTCGCATCTTTTTTGTTGTATGACAGAGAGGCTAGAAAATACGTGTCATAGGGGAGTGATTTGATCCACAATTACAATTCCATTTGTATGAAAAAAACTCTAGTTTCTGCTGGTTTCTGTAATACCAGTTTCTAGTTCCGGTTTCTATAATACTGCTCTAAAAAGAGTAAAAATTTAGAGGCAGCCTCTAAAATAATATTATAACTGCTCTTTATTAGAGCAGTATTGTAATGTTTCTGGAAAAAATGGTTTACGTTTTTTTAGTTAGAAAAATCACTGCTTTATACATCCTTCAAAACCACTCACATCTCCCAATAATAGTTTTGTCCATCACCTTGAGACCACAGAAAATACTCTTAGGACAACTGTGACAGAAGAAAACTAATAGAAATTAACTTGTACTCCAGCTCACTTCAGCTAAGCTGCAGATAATACAGGGATGCTGCTGTACAATGAAATAGCCCAGGAAAAACTTGAACTTTGTTAGCAGACTGTTAACAGCTGTCTGAGGTACAGGAGATCTAGGCTCAAATCCCCGCTTTGAAAGATAACGAGTGCTCTGATTACATATTCCCTATCCAAGGCTAGTGCTCTGAGTTGCAGCATGGCCCCTAGCATCAGGTATCAGAGGGCATGGAGTTTGAAAGGTTGTGCAAATTCAGATGACTAAAGTGTTTTAATTGATGATGCTAATGCACTTGAAAAATAGGCTAGGATAGTCAGAGAAGGGTGCTGTCTAGTCCTTCTGCATAGTTTCTGTGATACAAGGAATGCTTTCAGATTCCAGTTACTCTTAATTCCTCTTGCTTCTTCAGCTGTGTCCATTTTAGTATTCGATAGCCCTTTTAGTTCTTTTTCTCACTTGATTTAAGCTCAGGCTTTGAATTTTAGCTTCTATTGTTACAGTGCACTATGTAAGACTGCATGGTTTCAATTCCTGTTCATGTCCAGACATATCAGTCAGCACCTTGATTTACTCTGATTTATCATCTCCTATGCATGTCAAGTCTCTTCTGGGAGAAAAATCTTTCTGCCTATATACAGCAATTGTATTTAAAGTGTTCAAGTAAACATTCCTATGTCTTAGGACGGATTTGAGAATTTTTTCACAACAGGATTCTTGTCTTTTTGCTCCAGGGAAATAACTCGTTTGTCTGTCCTACTCCCTTCTCCAGATGGGCAAGAAATATTTGTGGAGAAGCAGCATGGGAAGAGGAGGGATTTATTTTAATCCAAAGGGTAGATTTAGTTTTCTAGTGAAAATGGGCAAATGTTGTATATATACATTTCCTTAGATGCTACATAAAGTTTTAGGATGTTGAGGGGAAAGATTATATAGGTATTAAAAGTACAAGAAGGAAAAATGAGGCACAAAAATTACCTTTCTTGGTGTTTGAAGTTAACAGACTTGGTTGCATTTAATGGCATATTGGATAGATTACACAAAGTTCTCCCACTCCCACCAGTAACAACATCCCACAGCTTGTAAAAACACATTCTGCTTTGTAGCAAGTTTCAGTATTCTGAAAGTTGTATTAGGAAGACTTCACTGCCTATGTCCAGCTTTCCAAACAGGCATTTCGGTTCAATCCACATGGGGATGGCAGCATTGCAGTACCACATTTTTGGACAAACCACCAGTGTTGATAAGCCTCAGGGCTGCATTACGTAAGTAAGCTTGCCCCCAGCCCGCTCCCTGCTCCCCGGGAGATCTGGGTGAGTACAGCACATCCATACTGCAAACACACCACGATGCAGGGATTCTCAGGCTGGGGGCAGCGTCATCCACTAAACCAGTACTGTGTGGTGCAATAGTGCATGAATGTACCAGCTCAGACTTGAAACTACTTTCTACATGCATCTGCATAGTGCTACGCTTAACTAAAGCTTTTTTCCTCTCTGAGAGACTTGTTTTTTCTGTCGGGGCAAAGTCTTGGATGTAGCATTCCTACTTTCCAGGGTACCGAACCACTAAACTGATGTGATTGTAGGAGTCTAATATCTGGTTTAATGGGATTATTTCTCTTTGTATAGTCTCTCTAGAAAAATGGTCTAAGCAGTAGATCATTAGCTAAAGCGAGACATTTTCTCGCTTTAGCTAATGATCTTTCTCTTGGCTAAAGCCAAGACAGTGTCAGAAGACACCGTCTTGCGTGGGGTCCAACAGAGAAGGTACCCACCGAGGGGTGGACTCTGGTGGGACAACACTGACTGAGGTTCTGCTCTGAGACTGGACCATGAACCGCTCAAAAGATAAAACCACAGATCTAGACAAAACTTGTGAGGGTCTCAGATGTATGTACATACTTGTTTTAGGAACCAGGCAAATCCTGGCTATGTGATTTCCTTTTGGGGAATTTAGCTGTTACATTGCTATTATATGTAAGTTTTCTTCTTCAGTCTTTCTGATTTCAGAATATCCTCAAAGACATGGGGGGAACCTTCAAGACATTAATTGTTTTCTTCTGTCAAATCTGTAGAAACTTGTAAATTAAACTGGGTGAACACCAATTATTAATCATTGCCGTAGGACATCGCTTTTTACTGTATGCTGTAAAAACAATGAAATAAACACTTTTCTAATCACTTTTACAACGTTTATCAAATCGCTCCAGTAAAGCTTTCCATATGCTGCCTGGGATTGTTTGGTGCTTGCTTATGAGAGCCTGGACAGCAGTCTTCGTCTGAAAAGAGAAGAGAAAGTTACGTTTACAGATCTGCTTATGCAAGGAAGAACAGTATCATCACTGATGTCTTCTCAGACGTTCAAGAGGTATTGGGAAATTCACACATAGAATCTACTTTAAGAAAAAAGCTGTCTCTTATATTAGCTAGTTGTCCTAATGACACTCTCCTTGGAAAGGAAAGGAATAAAAACATTCATTGCAGTTTGGATAGGCTCAAATTATTGAGATTTATCAAACCTGGTCATTACTAAGTCAAAGTAGCCTTTAACACATGCAAACATTAAGTCTGCGCAATCTCCATCTCTGAAGGTTTTCATCAAGAGTGCTGGATAAAGCCTGACTAGTGCTGGATAAAGCCTGAGTACTAGCCAAGCTGCAGGTACTCAAAATATTTTTGTATTTTGGATGCAAATTATTTTTTTAACATTTTCCTTTTGACAATGAGACTGAAGCTCTTGTGGAACTTTGTTTCTAGAGCCCTATGTTACTTAGAGAAGATTCTCAAAGGTATATGTTATATACAAAATTTATTTTCCTAGTTAATGAAAACTGAACTTAACTGAAATGATGTAACCTATGTTTTATCAAAGCTATCAAAGACATGGGAGAAACAAAGTTAGCATCCCAAGAAGACAGCTCACACATTCTGAAAGGATGAGGGCATCCCAATCAACTATTACTATGTCAATACTTACTTGTAGGTATCTGTACATTAAATAATCGTGGAGCTCAACTACCCATTGCTTTAACAAGCTAGTAAAAGTGTATCTGTCTTTATTCAAGCATATGAAAAACTAGTTTCAAGTGCATATATAATAGAGGGCAAAGTATGTAGTTCAATATTGCGAGGAGAGCTAACTTACTTACCTTTTCAACTAATTCCTCTGTAGTTATATTCGGATCATAAGGGATTGGCTCCCCAATGTATGTGCGAAATTTAACTGGAAGTCCTCCGTACGGAGGCGTAAATGGCAATCGAGTACTTTCATACAACTGTCTAAAAAATCCTGAAATAGTTTAAGGGAGGAAGAAGTGAGATTATAATCACAGAAAACACAGTCCAAACTTGAAATCTGATTAATATGGAAGACTTCCTAAAAATGCATGCTTTGTCTGGCAGTCAAGAAGAAATTACAGGATTTAGGTAACTGTCCACCAAAACAAAGCTCGATAGACTTAATAGAACACTGAAATAAGAATGCATTAAAGAACCAGATTGCACAGCACAAACCAGTTATACGCAAGCTATTTCCAGATTTGAGATACCTCTGACCCACAGCAAGCGTGTTAGAGAATCCAAAGTAAGCAGAAGTCTGAAAAGCAAAATCTAAAAGAAAAGTGAGAGAAATGTGAGAGAGAAGTGGACAAAACATTCCAAATACTTAAAATGTATTTTAAAGTTCTTACTTCTTTCTTTAAGCATCCTATATCCTTCCCGGACATTTTGAGTATACATTGGAATGATGGGCTAAGGAATCACAGAAAACCAAAAACGTGGAAATGTTATACCAAGTTTGAATTTATGTTTTAGTGCCTGTCAGTGCAACTAAGAAAATCACTTGAATACAGAGGATAATTATCAGTCAGTTAGGTAGCAAACAAGGAACCTTGTTATAAAAAATAAACTCCAGAATAGAAACCAAATTCTGTTTCTCAGCTCCCACAAACATTGCTGTTTTAAAGTCACCACCTGAAAGGAAAATGACTGACATTGTATTAGAAGTTTATACCTTTCATTTTGAATGTACGTTATAAAAGTTAACTGAGATTCTAAAAAAAAAACTTGTATGTTATATATTTATTGCAGTATCACTGACTGAAACATAAAATGAAGTTTCGCAGTTTCTCTGTCTAAAGCTTACATCATGCATGGTGAATAGGAAAGTATTCAGTTCGTGAAGTCTTGCAGAAAGCAAGTAGACGTTCACGTTTGGCTCATCTCACCTGCTTCTCAAAGTAAGGTCTCACTGAAGCAGTAATGTTTGGATAATACCCCACTGGAAAAAAACTTCTGTAGATCCCTTGGACAAATAAGGCAATTGTACGTCCTCATTGACCTGGACTACACACCTTCGGGAGGGCAGATCCTTAGGCAGTTACAGAACAAGTTCACTTCATTATTGTAACTAAAAAGAAAGACACTTGAGATAACTGAACTTGAAACAGTCATGTCTTACAGCCTGAGGTAAGATTTCATAGTTTGTAGACAAACTAACAGTGGTTGTATCCACACATACAATGACTTTTTTCCCCTTTATTGTCCCTTTTCATTTTGTTTAAATCATATTTTGAGCATGTTGTTGGACTTACTTTTCCAGCAGGTAATGAAAGAACACCTTTATGCTGTTAAGAATCACTTCCACAGAACAGAAACCACAGGACAAGAAAAAAACAAGCAAGAAAAAGACCTAACTAGAGCCTAACAAAGAACTCAAAGCGATGGAAACCGTTTAAAGGAAAAAAATTCTGAAAGATAAAAAAAAATCAGACATACATAAAGTTGTAATAGTAAACCCTTCAGAATGACAAATTATTGGAAATCATTAGAAATAAACCCTTAAAAAATAATTAGTAACATCTTCTAAAAGCATACAACTACTGGACACTAAAAATACCAGTTAGCTTCAGGTATTGATTGAATACTGTATGTCTAACATTTAAAATGTTTGAAACTCACCTATCATACAGACAAAACACTTTAAATTTTAGCAGCACTGCAAGAGAAACATATCTTAGGCTATAAAGAAATCTGGCAACTATGAAAGTTACTTGCATACAATGATCAGCCAATGAAGTACAGAGTGGGTAGCAGCGTTCGGTCCTTAAGCTGATAAAAACAGGTACACACATAAAAGCTTGCATCTGTAAAGCAGCACGATCAGATCTGCAGTAACCCACAGATTTAGCTTTGCTGTGCTGGAACTGAGCTGGATCATGCCTGGCCAGCCTGAAAATCACAGAATCACAGGACAGTTGAGGTTGGAAGGGACCTCTGGACTAGTCCCAACCCCCTGCACATACTGGTCAGCCCCCAGCACGTACTGGTGCATGGGGTTATTCTATATTTTTAAGAATTTTATACACTGTAGTCCCTGTTTATCTTTTACCTAACTAGATTTGAACCAGTTTCTTGGCACAGACAAACTGCAGGGATCTTCAGAAACGATGACTCCTCCCCATTAGCTTGTCAAACTCCAGTCACAGGCAGAGGGTATTTCTGAAGCTCAGGCCCCTGGCCTGCATAAATTCACCTGAGACAAATGTATGTCTCGGAAGTTCACTGAGTCAGAACATTACATTAAATAGTAACGCTCTCCTCTCTGACCCCAAGTAAGCAGAGTAGTTATACAAGGTAAAGTGGAAACTGAATGTGGAAACCAGCAGGCAAGGACTGAGGCTGAAACTATGTTCCTTGTTTGTTTTTCTTCAACTTTTTCAGTGGAAGAACTGTTGAACTTCCATAACATTATAATAAGAATATAACTTTATAACATATATAAAGTTATTTTTGTCTTGAAATCCCCATTCAAGTCACCCGTGGCAGGTTATAAACCACCATGTAGTAATTATGAATACTGTAAAGTGTGTGTGGTTCTTTGGTTGATGGCTACACTGTATGTAGAACAAATTCACAACAAGGCACTTCTAGTCCTTTCTTGCCTTCATCTAGGATCCGAATAAGTACTACCAAAACGTATATGAATTGCTACATTACAGAGCAAGTTCTGTTAGTTTATAGGAGTCTATCCTCAGTCTTCAGTCATCCTACAAGACTGGTTTGGCCAGTATTGAAAAGGATGCAGCAAGAACAAACAGGAGCAATCAAACTCCAAATTTGTCAAAAGATGGAATCCAGTTACTACTATGGGTCTAACTTTATATAAGAAATCATATATAAGGTTAATATTGCCCCCTCTACTGTTAAATGCATAGCACTTCTTTTTTTTTAAGTGTTTCGTTATCTAAGGTGTGTCTGATCGCAGATTTCCAGAGAAATATCAAAGATGCCCAAAATTCAGTGGAGCCTGCAAGCTAATTACAGTGATGCCCGCCATACTGAGATCCAGTCAGGCTTCCTGATCATAAAAAAAACCAACCCTGAATGAGTGCAATAATAAGTGATATGAGAGCCAGCAGCAGTCACAGTAAAAGAGAGCTCAGGCTAGTAGGTGTCAAAGGAGAATATATTATCTCTGCCCTCCAGGTAACAGATAATCCTACATAGTGCCTATTTTACCAAACATGCTATACAAATGACGACAAGAACCTTTCACACTGCAAGAACCTTATCCTCAACGAATACCCAATTCATTAAACAAAACAAAACAAAAAAACGAAACCAAACCCTGTTAATAGAAGGTGCCAGCAATTTTAGGTACTACTATTCAGGTATTTCCATGTGCTTCTAAACTATGGAAGATTGGAAGGATTATGAGGTTTACTAGCAAGGATTTCTGTGATGTGTTTTCATAAGGGTGGCACTCTATATTAAGGGCACTCATTTTTTTAATTCAGTTTTTATTTTACAAAATATACATATTACATTGTAGAATTACACTATAAGCTTCCAAGTGAAGTGAAAACATCTGGCAAAAGATTGTTCAAATGTCTGAGGTAGCTTGAAAGACAGATATGAAAACAAAATTACTAGAAATCACTTAAGTTGTTGAAGTGACATCTCCTTCTGACTGTTGGAGTGTATTATTAAATTAATAAAGAGGAGGAAAGACTATAAGGGAATTCAAAATGCCCATATGAATTTGATTGAATTTATCCTATTCGCATTCTGGTGTTTCCTAGTACTGGTAGTTTACAGGCCAACACAATATATTAAGTATTGAGACTACTATTTACCAGCCCACAGTTTTTGAGAAAAAGGGTGGGAGAGGGAGCAGAAGCACATAAAACATGACTTTTAAAAGGCCACATAACAAGACCAACAAAGAGGCAGAAATAGGACTCCCAGCCTAAAATTACTTTATCCATTGGGTAATGAAATCCCCTTAAATTTATGCTAGTTTAGTTATCTCCCTACAAGATTTCAGAGATAGATAAAGTTATGAAGAAATATTAACCTGAAGCATGCATTTTGCAACCCTAGGTACTTTGTAGTAGGAGCTTTAGCACAAGAGACCAAAGCAAAGTCTGAGAAGCAACAAACTAGATGGGGCGAGAAAGAGATATAACTGCACAAAAATCCTGAAAGGGGTGGTAAGAAATTCAATTTTCATGGGAAGAACTCAACTCCCTGTACAGATTCTCCTATATAGACAGAAAACGATTACATTTGTGTGGAAGGCCGAAGAAGAGCACTGCAATTGATGAGATATTCATAAGAATGTAGAGAAAAATGTTGGTTGTGCAATTCACGAGAAAGCAGCAGAAAGCTCACGGCAGAACAGATGAAGTCTGGATGTGTACCAGTATTGTCAGACACAAAGACTGCTAGGTATGCTGAGTTTAAATTAAGACAGAAAACTCATCTCTAGTGGTGATGATGATGATAAGTGGCAGTTAGGAAAAAGACAGGGTTGCTGCTCTTTCAGCTCTATGCCATCCCAAATAAAATTATTTCCCAGAGACTATATCAGAAAAACAGTCTCACATGTGGAATTATATGGAAGAAGTCAGAGCCAGTGGTAGAAGTTTGTTATTTGTGGATCATCATCCATATGGAAAATATAACTGAAACTGTGGCCATGTGTACATTAGTGGAGTGCAAACCAATAGAAGCACATCTCTAGAGGATGCTGAGGATCTGACATCAACACAGAACACATTTCAGTGCTCTGTTTTTATGTAGAACTAATTCTTGTCTGCTACCATTGACTGAATGCCCATTTGCAACTGGCGAGTATTAGGTCCCACTTCTGGTTTAGTTTCAGCGAAAAGGAATGCAGCTCAGGTATTCTAACACATTCCATGATGTGAATGAAAGCATGGTAAGCGAGGGAGATGGAAAAACTGCTTCAAAAGTGCACACATGATTCAAACTCAGACACTGATGTAGACACACCTTGCGTTAGTCGATGCAATCTTTCACAAACATGAAGTAAGGGTAAGAACAAAACCTTGGACCCTCCCAGAATGTATGAAAAGAAAGAAAGATAATACATTAAAGAGCCATAAGAAAATGACTGGGTATGTAGAAGTAAGATAAAGATACAAGTCTAGTAGGATAAGAAAAAAGAATGAAACCTTACGGCAATATGGAGAAGGACCACAGTGAAGATTCCTGAATTACAGTCAAGACAAGAAATTGGATGCCTGCATAATGGAACTGTAGACATGAACTGTAGAGATGGATACCTTGCAACAGTCAAGAAAAAGTTATACAGTTCCATAAAACCCTTGCTCCCTACGGATTAATGTGCTTGAGGAAAGTGGTGGGAAAAGGAAAAGAAATCTTTACTCCCGAACCTCTTCTTCTGTCTGGAAGATTTTCCAACAAACACTCCTAAACTGCATTTTATAACGAAGCATGTATGCAATAAGCATAAACTGGGATTGGTAATGTATAATACTCACCACTTTTGCATCTAGAGCAACCTGAGCAAAGCCTTTTCGATTTCCCCATATGAGTTGATAACTTTCGTCACTGAATAGTGCTTCTCTAACTCCACCTGGTGAGACAGACACCAAGTGTCCATTCTTCAGTGCAATGAGACACTCCTCCCTTGTGCCTGGCATAACACCTGTCACTTCCAACAATAATTTAAGTCCTGCAATAAATAAGTAGCAAATACATATTACTATAACATTATATCATAAATACTGCTTGCGTGTAGGAACAAGATTACAGCTAAATGAAAATCTAATAGCTATATATTTAGACTAAGGCAAATTTGTACAAAGGAAGTAAAACCTGTACAAAGTAAATACTGGCAAAATGACAGCTACATGACAGTGTTTTTGCCCAAATGTAATGAAGATGGACCAGCTTATCAAGAGCATCTCAATAAACTAATGCCTCCACATGCTATTTTCTATAATTATCAGAACACTGAAACTTGTGCATCATAGCTAGAAATCTGAAAATAAACATCTATTCCTCCCTCCTCCTTTTTAAATATTTTAATACAGAAAAAAAATATAAATTTTCAGTACAATAAAGATTATTAGAAAAATAAATACCTGACAGGCAACTATTTTTAGTGTTCTTTTAAAATGTGATGTTTAACATTTTAAACATTGAGGTTTTGAGTTGTTAAATTGAGTATTTTGTGGTTAAATTGCAAACTACGTGTCGGACTGCTGTACGACTCTTAAGATGCATGAATGGCAGAAGTTAGCAGGGCAATTTCAGCACTGCATGAATAGTTCAATGAATCTCCTTCCTTTGTTTCCGTAACTGGGATTTCTTCAAAAGACAGATTGAGAACCATAGAAACATTCTATGCTTTCTTATATTACCTTCACATTTTAAATCTGTCAGTTTGAAACTCCCACAGAGAGCTTCAGCAAATGAGTTTCCCCAGTCTTCAAATTCACTTCCCAACAGCATGGTTTGAAATGAAATTTTTTATATTAATAAATGTAAACAACAACTATGGACTGCCAGAACTGGTGTCTAGCACTGCAACTTTGACACAGGTCTGCAACAGAAACTTTGGAAGACAGTGGAAAACATAGTCCTGCATCTTGTAATTTAATCGTATTTAATCTTCTTCAAGGCATCGTGTTAGATAGATCCTTCTGTCAAAGACAGATGTTGACTTTGTTTAATCTCTTTGTGAACTCTCATGTATTCCTCTTTTATCCTGCAGCCATGAATGCCATATCCTTATTAAGTGAATAGGTATTTCCTTTGCTTGGCTTTAAAACTTTTGCTTGTTAAGAATTATTATGTATCACATGAACATATCACTTCTTATTCCCCTTTTCCAGGTCATGCAGAATTTTATATCCCTCAGTCATGGAAGACTTCTGTCCTATGTACTGGCTCTTCAAAGGAAGCCATGCCAGGCCTCTGATCACCCTTGTCCTTTTTTGTACCTTTGTTACTTTGCAGCTTTTCTGAGATGGGGAGACCAGAATTCCACACAGTACTCAAGATGTGGGCACCGTATGCATTTTGAGTACATAATAGTATTTTCTGTTTCTTCTTTTTTCACGATAAGCCTAAATTCTGTTTGCCTTTTGGCGATTGCTTGAGACTTAAGCTGACATATTCCTAAAGTCATCTAGAAAATTTAAAGCCTAATTACATGTTTATGTGTTTAGACTTGTTTTTCTTTCCTTCTGTACTGCATTATAACTAATACTGGGTTTCACCTGCCATTTAACAGCCAGTGTTTCAGTATTGGTAGATAACCGTACTCTCTGCGTGGGCTTTTACTGCCTTGAAAAAAAATGGCCAGTATAAAGCTTTGTCACCTCACTACTGATCTAGATTATCATTATTTTGAACAATATAGGTGCCAGCACTAATCTTCATCGGTATACCTGGTGAATTCTGCTTCTTTGTGAAAATAAGCTATTTATTTCTACCCTTTATTTCCTACCTTTTAACCAGTTACTCATTCGCAAGAAGACTTCTCCCATAACTGTAATTAATCCAACAGACTGAGGTTCTACTAATGCAGCAAATGGGGAGGCCTAATCTCCATTATTTGTGGTCTTTTTTACCAGATGCCTTTTTGGTAGCCTTTTTATAGGTTGACACCATATTTGCCACCTTCTGCTCCTCTAGCATCAACATAATTCAAGCAATATGTTATGTACACATCAATAGTCTAGAAATTGCACAGCTGAGAGTGTTGCTTGGTCCCGACAATAGTTTACTATACATTTGTAATAAAAATCTGTGCTACAGGCACTTCGATTTGAAACAGTACCCTCTCATTTATCCCTTAAAAAAGAAGTCTCCTTTGCAACATTCTGCTAAGCTTTATTGTCCTTTAGGGGTACTCTTAAAAGCCAATCATCTCTTGATGACTTCATGCTTCTGACGTGTTTAGTACTACACAGTATTTGCTAAGTATGCCTTTAGCAAATTCTTCCTCACCATCTTTCTAGGGATGCCTTAATATGTTCTTGCATTGAACTTGCTTGAGTTTATGCTCTGTGTTTTCAGTGTTTGAACACAGCTTCCTTTTCTGAAGAATGTCCTTCTACTTTTAAATAGCTTCCTTTACTCTTTAGTATTATAATAATTTTTAATATAAGTAGTATAAAGGTGCCTTCAAATAATCTCCCTGCTATTCCTTCTGGATGCTCCTTCTTTATGCCTTGTTTTTCTAAAAATTAATGAGGTTTGCTTTTCTGTATCTTCTCCTTTTCACAATGGAATTATTTATTTCTCTCTCGGTCTACAATGTGTTGAATGTGTTGTGGTGGTCAGTATTACAGAGCTCTCTTCAACAGTAAAATCTTCAAACAAGTTTTGTGCCCTACTCCAAGCTTTGATCAAAAGGTAGATTCAATGTCATACCCCACTGCAATGGCTACTCAGTGTAGAGGGCAAGTAGGTAATTGATATCCTACCATTTACTGGGCTCTTCTGCACTCACAGCCCATCGCTGACCAGCCAGCATTAGGTCAATAATACAGTCGTATCCAACACTTTCTACTGAGGCATGACATTTCATCCCAACAGGATTATATAATGTCTATTTTTTGGTTTTGGAGAGTCTACACTGTTTGCTCCTCTGCATCTACCAGCTTTTAGTTTAAAAGTCTAAAAGCAGTCTTTTAGTTTAAAAGCTCTCTTGAAAGGTAATAAATGTAAATTTTACCAAAACCACCAAGAGGTTGAGTGAATCCAGGATGCTTAAATACAAGAGAACATGTTCTTACCTGGTAAACGAAAGACAAAATGATCAGCTACTGACAGACAAAGTCTCTTCTTCCAGAGGAACAGCCTAGACAAAAAGTAAAGGTAGTCTACAGGAATAGCTCCATGGTAATACACAAGAATGCCTGGTCCTTCTGGTAGGTTTTCCACACCATGAAGCTCATAACCTGTTTAGGATGGAAAGCAATACACTGACAGTGATAGCTGTAAATAATCTGCAATTTAAATAAACTGTTTACTGTCCTTTGTTAAATGACTTTCAGAGAGTTGTGAAAGCCTCTGCAGTAGCTTTTAAAAGAATTAAGTTCTGAATGGAACTTTTGGTCAATAGCAAAGAGAAAGCCCCTCAAACACCACAGGTGGACTAATTTGTTGGTCAGTTTAATCACTAGATCGGACCTGAACCTGACATTTTCCCCAGTGAGGGGACTAAATTATTCCCCATTAGGAACTTTTCACAGTCCAAAGTACAATAATTTTAAAAAAAAAAATTACTACACTGGTGTGAAACGGCTTCATTGGCAGAATGAGAGGCAAACAACCAGTCAGGATGCTTTCCTGAAATATGGAAGTATGACTCTCCATTCTGTGTCAGGCAGAATGAAAAGTTTGGGATTTTACATAATAAAAAGTTTCTCTGGTTGAGATTATTAAGTCCAAACCAGAATCCATAAGAATCCCAAAGAGAGGTTCTCTTCACGAGAGTTGAAAGTATTCACTTCACAGTGGAAGTGAATTTCCTCACAGACATGGACTTCTGTAAATCCCTCTTCCTCTTCCTTCTGTAAATGGCTCTTCCTATGTTTGATTTAGGTTTTAGATGGAGCCAGAGTAGGAGGATAATGTATACAAAGGCTTGGGAAAGCCACAGCTCTGCCAACTCAGAGCTCTATTCCACCTTGTCTGCCTTCATCTCCATCCCTGCTACAGCACCTGTCATGAGCCATTCAGCAAGAAGGATGGGGATGGAGTGGGCAGAGTCCTAGGAAGAGGTGGAGAAAGTTTTACCTGTTATTCTTCATCCTTAGGGCAGCAAAGTTAAGACTTGCTGATAGCCTTAAGCTACAACTGTGGGAAGAACAAGTGCCTAGCATGCGGCTGAGGATTTTCCTAGGGAGCGGGGTGTGTTGAAAGTATCTGAAGGTTGAGTGTAATGAAACTGAAAAATCAGGTTACTTTTAAATTCTGCCACAGTACAAACTTAAATGTGGTATCTAATTATTTCTTTGTCGACACAGCTCTGAAAATTATTTTCAGTTGTCATAACACAAAGTAGTTTTCACAAACTAAAAATACACTAATTACATTTCCAACTAGTTGTTGTGTTTTTATAATTTATTAAGTGGATTTTAAATGGCTACTAAGGTAAAAAATAAATCACACATCTCCCTTGCAGTTACATTACTAGAACTAACATTAACACTGCACTTCACTCTGATACCATATATGGAGAACTGCACCTCCCTATCCACTTAAGACAAATTTACCCTATATAAACTAATTTCTCCCTTTCATTCTGCTTAATCTATATTGCAATCAGTCTTTGAGGCAGAAACTTTTGGGTTAGATGCCATACAAAGTATAATAAATGTCATTTCTTTGCATCCATTTGGGAGAAATAAAAAAAAAAATAAAACTTATGTGTTTTTACTATTTATTGTAATTCAAAGCTTCAGACAAGTCATGTCATACTTACCATGCCATATTCTTGCATATATATCCCAAAAGCTTGCTATAGTTTTCCTTGCACTATCCCAAACATCACTCAAGGGATCTGCTTTTACCTCACTGTTCCTCTGATATATTAAAAGCAAAATATTAGTAAGGTAAATGAAAAAGAGGATTGTTAAAGGAACTATAAAAAAAACTAATATTGCACTCATTGTCAGTGAGGCGATGACCACATGAAGAAGGTATTTCTTCAGGTACTCCACAACAGTCCATTCTTCCAGAACATAGGCAAGGCAGCTTAGGTCCGTCATCTGTATCTGTCCTGAAGCACAGGATTCTTTTCTATCTATCATGTCCTGCATGGATGAGAAAAAAAACAGCTCTAACTTCCCCAATCATGGAAGTTTCTCAATTTAGTAAAGAAGTTTTCTGTAGATACACCTGATGCCTATTTTGGTATAGCACAGAGTCAAACATTTTGTCTCTCTCTGTCATGCTGAGATAGCTGCTGGCAATTGCCATCCACTACTGCCTGTAAAGGGTGATGAGATTATGTTATGTATTTATGGATCTTTTTTATACAGCCAGAGAATAGGGGCTGAAAGGACAAGGGCTGGAGTCCAAGGAAGCCTCAGGATCCATGCAACATAGAGCACATTCACTGTCAAAGCTATTTGACAAATCCGATTATTTTTCTGTAAAAGTATGGCTCACTTTTTAGAAGCCCAAAAGAGGGCAAGTGATACCTATTTTCAGCAGTGTTAGCCAAGACTGCTACCAGAGGTCTGGGCTCTCCCGATCCTCTGCAGAGAGTCCAGCCTGGGCTTCTGGTCCCTCTCAGTTTGGCAGCAGCTGGAAGCGAGGGGAACCAACAGTGGAGTGAGCAGCTGAGCTAGACGAAGAGCTAGTAGGCAAAACCTGGGCACCCATGGCTCCTTCCCAAGGGCTGGAGGTGCCTGGGACAGCGTTTGGTACTGCTGGCAGCACTGGGAAAAGCAGCTCTTCACCCCTCATCCACACAACCATGCCAACACACCCTTCTTTCAGATTTTCCAGCCCTGGCAAAGGTCAAGTGGGCTCCATAGCCCTAGTGATATGTTTGCCACATGTAGCTCCCTACGTAGTCTGTTCCTACAGCTGACCCTGCCTGCCTGACAGCAGGTAGTTGTTTCTCTGGAATGCAAGAGCACTCCAGCATCGCTGGCTGATTTTAAGATTCTTGAGCCAGAGATTTAAACATTGCAATCAGGTTCAGTAATCCATAACTGAATACAGCTTTTATTTGCCCCAATCAGGTTAATACTTGTTTAACGAGTAAATTTTTCTGCTCCAACACCAAAACAAGCACCTACAAGAAATAAATGGTAATTGCCACAGTCAGTGCCAAGGCCATAAAGGACAGCAAGTCCAAACTTTTCTGACTTTATGTCTTCAGCTGCGTACTTACATGAGCAAACCTGTTACACGCTACCCACTCCACTTTTGTTTTTCTTCTTTGAAGCCCTGGGTAGAATATAGGGGTGGACTGGTGTGAAGCACAGCTCCATTGAGAGTTACGGATGACAAGGAGTACAGCAAACAGCAAAAGCAAAGAGCAGCCACAAACAAGCACTAGGCTCTAACATGCAGTAAGGCAAGCAAGCCCCGTGGTAAGCCCTACCAATGAGTAGCTGTAACAGCTATAAATTTGGACTTGCACACTCCAATCAAACCTGTCATTATCTCGAACCCTGTGAGCCCCATGTTAGGCGCCAAAAAGGACTGTCGTGGTTTCACCCCAGTAGGCAGCTGAGCCCCACACAGCTGCTCGCTCACTCCCCTCTGCAGTGGGATGGGGGAGAGAATCGTAAGGATAAAAGTGAGAAAACTCATGGGTTGAGATAGAGATGGTTTAATAGGTAGAGCACAAGCTGGAAGGATAGTAAAGTAGGAGCTCAAAGGATGCAAGCATTGTATTAAATGATGCTCAGCATGGCACAAACGAATGAAACCAATGTGGCGAAGAACATGACGAGAATTAATATGGAATTGTTTATATCCTGGTGACTGGTGCCTGACTAAGATATAGGAAGATCTGGAAGTTTTCACTGAAAAGAGATTTTATCAATAACACGAAATAAATAAAAGGAATAGTCTGCATGATTAGGATATTAAAATCTCTGCTTAGCAGGCGTTTAAGAAGGATAAAGCTGATGGTGTGGTGCTACTCTATAGTAAAGAAATTATTCATTGTTTAAAGTTGCTGATAAGAGCAAGGTCTACAAATCCTCAATACCTGCGAAGCATGCTGTGCTGACAGAGCCCAGGAGAAGGCCATGTTAAGGGCTTGCCTTAGCCTACTGAATCAGAAATACTGAGCAGTACTTAGAATAACTTTCAGCCTGCAACATAGGGTGAAGGAAGGGAATGGATTTTGCGTTGCTATGGGGCCTTCAGACTGGTACAGCCACTAGCAAAACTGGCTTAAAATTGCAGATAAAATGTCCATACTGATAGTAAATGTACCAATAATATCCCCTATGTGATATGGGGATTAATTTGGATATATTGATCACTTACTGGAACCTGGTGATAAAGAGATCATACAATCTACCAACATTTTAAGATTAACATGTCCAGGTACCTTCTTGTACCTAACATTCTTTTAAAAACCACCTGAAATTCCCTCTGGCCTCCTGATATTCATTTTTAGTACCTCTTGAAAGACTAGGGAAAATCCAGAGGACTGGAAGAGATTTAAGATTATTCCAAAGTCCCTGAACAAAAGTAACTGCAGACCCAGCAGCCAGATAAATCATAGAACCATGGAATCATAGCACAGTTTGGTTAGGAAGGGACCTTAAAGATCATCTAGTTCCAAACCCCTCTGCCATGGGCAGGGACACCTTCCACTAGATCAGGTTGCTCAAAGCCCCATCCAACTGGCCTTGAACACTTACAGGGAGGGGGCATCCACAACTTCTCTGGGCAACCTGTTCCAGTGTCTCACCACCCTCACAGTAAAGAATTTCTTCCTAATATCTAATCTAAATCTACCCTCTTTCAGTTTAAAACCATTACCCCTCTTCCTATCACTACACTCCCTGATAAAGAGTCCCTCCCCATCTTTCCTGGAGGCCTCTTTAGGTACTAGAAGGCTGCTATAAAGGTCTCCCCAGAGCCTTCTCTTCTCTAGGCTAAACAACCCCAACTCTCTCAGCCTGTTCTCATACGGAGGTGCTCCAGCCCTCCGATCATCTTCATAGGCCTCCTCTGGACCCACTCAAGCAGGTCCATGTCTTTGCTATGCTGCGGGCCCCAGAGCTGAACATAGTACTCCAGGTACTCCAACATACTCTCACGAGAGCCAAGTACAGGGGCAGAATCACCTCCCTTGATCTGCTGGCCAAGCTTCTTTTGATGCAGCCCAGGATACGGTTGGCCTTCTGGGCTGCGAGCACACATTGCCAGCTCATGTCCAGCTTTTCATCCATCAATACCCCCAAGTCCTTCTCCACAGGGCTGCTCTCAATCCACTCATCGCCCAGCCTGTATCCATGTTTGGGACTGCCCCAACGCAGGTGCAGGACCTTACACTTGGCCTTTTTGAATTTCATGAGGCAAGATTACTGAAATGCTGGTGTATGATGAAGGTAACTGATGCCACTCATTACAATTTTGTAAGCAAATGCATCTCCATTCTTTGAGGAAATTAAGAGGTTTAATAGCTTGTGCAGGTGTCATGCACATACAGGTTTTTTAGGGGCTTGTTAAAGAGTCACATTAAGCCACACGTAAGCTGCCACTTGGAACTTGCCCTTCCACCAGCCCCTCACCAAATGTTCTCACCACCAGCCTGGTCTCCAACAGGATCAGCTGGCTCCCTGCTAACAAGATGATGGTAAAAATGCTGGCACAAGCAAAACCACTCTTGGGAACAGCCCGAACTCAAGTTGGCCTATGGCGATGATGAAAGTGTATTACCAGTGCCACTTGACATTTTGATTAAAAAACAAAGCTCTTTATAATGGAGCACATATTAAATAAATGATGTCATCAACTGACATGACAAAAAAGTATCCATCAGTGGTGGAATCCCCATCAAATGAGAATTGAGTCTATGATGTCCTACATTATTCAGAATTTTCAGAATTTTATCCTAATATTAATGGGATGTTACATTGTTTACATTGATCAAGAATTCCTCTTCCTCATCCCAATTTTTATGTAACAGAAAATTATTTGCTGTCTGGAAGACCACTACATTTAACCTTGTTTGCTCACAGACTACAGTATAAATGAACATAGTAACTTATTCATTTCTGATTTTAAGTTCAATGTAGACACTAAAAAAAAGCTTTAGAAAGAAATTAAAATACTTAAATGTCCGAAAGTATTTTTTTTAAACCTACAAAACAGGTATTAACAGTACAGATTTGACTGAGGACATATGAAAGTAGTTGGGTACACATGGAGTAAGTTCACTTTACGCCAGCTAGCTGGGTGGGTAGGACACAAGCTAATTCAACATCATTCCACTTGAATCCAAGCCAGAGTGGAGAAAGAATAAATGATTGACTGACTGAGAAAAAACTAGAAGCAACATGGCTTTTTCTGGTAGGTAGGGTACTCAACCAGGTTTCAGTTCCTGCTCCCACAGTTCAATTGTACACTACCTCCAACATTTCATAAGGAAAGAATGAACCCTGATCACTGAACCCTGACCCTGGTTTTTGGACCATATGATATTGAGTCCAACATGGTAAATGCATCCCTCTGTACTGCCAGTATAACGTCAAAGGACTATAACAGGACAGAACTTCTATTTTTGCCATGTTCTACTGGCTATCTCTCACCAGCCCCTTGTTGAGACCACAAACACAATTTTGAAGCACCCTTTCTATCAAACACCATATAGGAAATTATTACATAACTATTTGAGTGCCTATTGCAAGGCTATTACTAAAGACCTACTTGATTATGCAGTGGAAGACAATGCAAGGGTGTTACCGCAACATGTTTACTCATAACTGCTCTGGTTTACCCCAAGTCTCAAAATTTACAAGAGAAATTTATCTTCTGCTTTAATCAAATCTGAGCCAAGAGCCGCTCCCATGTTCTTCAATACTGAACATCCCATAAAAGGTTAACAAGTGGGCATAGTGTTTTGTGAACAAACATTTTTTAAATTGTCTATATTTTTCACATTTCATCTAATGATGGACTTGAAGCATTACTGTTCTTAAGTGATTTCATTATTCTTCTAGAGAACAACATCTGTGTTGACATGCGAGATGTTTGTTTGGGCTCCACCTATAAAGCATATCGAATTCCAGAGTAATAGCTGTATCTACAATGTAAAATTACAGGTGATGTCAGAGGGAGACAGAACTAATGTTTCCCTACTTAAAGGGGAGCTCCCCTTCCAACAAAAGCCTTCTGTACTACAAGTCACTCAGATCCTGAGCTCTTGCTGAAGCATCATTTGTTGGCAAGGATAATCTTATCAATGCTATAATCCCAAGGAGTGGAAGTGCAACAACAAAACGGTCACAAGAGTCCTATGGCATCAAAATTAAAACCTTGTAGTTGGCTTTCAACCATGACTAAAGAGCAGATAACCTTGGTCTTGCTGCTCACCAGTTTGTTCTTGGCAGTAGGTTTAGCAGAGTGTAGTGGGAAGATGAGTGTAAAGTAGCTGGAGACTCTTCTACCGATAATTTTTTGACACCTGCTTTCTTGCAGCAGGCTCCTACTTTCTTTTCTGTCCAACTCAACTGCTCTGTCTCACAAGGAGAGTGATCTAACAGTTACAACTCTGCATCTTGCCTTTCAATGTAAATGAAACTCCAATTTTACATTTCCCAGATTTTTTGTGGCAGTTCCACGGAAAATAACTCTTTTGCTGGTCTCACACAGCCACCACCCACTTTATTTGCCTCCATAAATCCACCCATCTTGTACACTGCTGTGTTTCTACAGCTTTCCCTGCCTTCATGGATTATCTGCACATCCACCCCAAAACTGAAGGGTCTATCCCTCAAAATAGAAACTAACAGCAATTACAGTGCCCAGTCCCCCGCTCTCAGTAGCTATTCCCCCTTTCGCACACACCGGGGGTACCTAACCCAGAGTATCGTTTCCCATTTATTCTGCTACTGCCTCAGCAAATACGATGAGCTAAATTCCCACTCGGGTTTGATTCACCACGTGGAAATGAGGAACTATCCCTGGGCGGGATCAGCCCTCAGCTCAGTTTCCAGAAATGTGGCAGGGAAGAGCTGGTGTACGAAGAGCAGGATCTGCGCTCAGTGGTGGCACCCGTCGTGCTCAGGCACGAGCAAAATACGGCAAGTGCCCGACACCTACATCTATCCCTTTTCTTCACCTGGAAACGTCATTAACGTTTTCAAACGTCATTAACCTGCGAAAACTTGGGGGTTTTCCTGTTTCTGGTGCTATGGGCCCTGAGAAAGGATCGTTGCTCAAGCACACGGGTACTGCAACGCCGCCGCACCCTCACCCCCCACCGGCTCCCCGGGGGTGCAGAGCCTCCGCCGCCCTCACCCCCCACCGGCTCCCCGGGGGGGCAGAGCCTCCGCCGCCCTCACCCCCCACCGGCTCCCCGGGGGGGCAGAGCCTCCGCCGCCCTCACCCCCCACCGGCTCCCCGGGGGGGCAGAGCCTCCGCCGCCTTCACCCCCCACCGGCTCCCCGGGGGGGCAGAGCCTCCGCCGCCCTCACCCCCCACCGGCTCCCCGCGGGGGCAGAGCCTCCGCCGCCCTCACCCCCACCGGCTCCCCGCGGGGGCAGAGCCTCCGCCGCCCTCACCCCCCACCGGCTCCCCGCGGGGGCAGAGCCTCCGCCGCCCTCAGCCCCTCACCGGCTCCCCGCGCCCGCCGCCGGCGTGACGCCACGGCCGCCCTCCGTCCCACCCCGCCTCGCGCCCCCCGCTGCCTCCGCCGCGCCCGGCCCCGCTCACCTGCCCCGGCGGCGGCGGCCGTCACCAGGACGCCGCGGATGCGGCCCCGTCCCGGGATAGGCGCGCCGCCGCCTCCGCGCCCGGGCCCGAGGAGGCGGGGCTGGGCCTGGCAGCCCCAGCGGGTCCCCCGCCCAGGTCTCCATTTTCAGTTCTTCAACGATAAAACTCGCGGGACGGGCGCCGGTGGCCCCGCCCGGGCGCCGCGGGATGGACGCGCCGCTTCCCGTCGCGAGGGGACGGGGATGGGGGACGCGCGGAGCCTTGGGCGGCACCGCATCCTCAGCGCCCGCAGCCCCCCCTCCGCCCTCTCCTCTGCCCCCCGGCTCTCCCCAGCCCCGCCGCGGGGGGACGCGGTGAGCGGCCGCTGCCGCCCCCCCGCGAGGTGTCCCCGTCCGCGGCGGAGGCCGGGACGGCCCTTCCCGCTAGCTCCGGGGTGCCGGGGGGAGAGTTGCCCACGAACAGGCCTGCGAGCAGGCTCTGGCACGGGAACGCTGGGCTGAAGGGCCGCTGCCTGCTTCAGCTGTGGCTGCAGACGGGGGTGAAAGTCTGCGGCTGAGCCTGAAGTGATGAAGCGGTGTTTCCTATCCAGCTACTTGGAAACGACAGGCAGTTCAGCCAACATATCCTACAGGTAGATGGGATTTAAAACAGCTGCAGGTAGTGGATTTCAATATTTGCAAGACTTGCCACACGGACTCCATCACAGGTCATAAGGCTCTCTGCTTGGCAGAAAGAAGCCTCCCCGGGACGTGCCTCCGATCCATTCCTGTGTACATTGATTAAGGAAACTTTCAGACAGCGGCGTTGACTACTGAGTTGAGAATGTGCAATGGTTTTGCAAAGGAAAGAATCTCTTTAAAAAGCTTAGGAGAACTGGGTGTCACACAGAGTTGGGGTATCATTAAATAGAAGGCAGCTAGACCATGCTAGTACGGCTAAATTAAGTGGAGGAAACCTGAAACGCAATACCCTTATGTTGTACTGTTGTTCACCCTATGGCTAATATGACGGCGGTCATATTTAGACTGATAAGACCAATAGGTACCAATGTTTAAATTCAAAAAAGGATTAATCTGACCTGTTTAAGACAGGTGATAGAATTTCATTGATTTGGTTTGATACGGAACAATAAATTGAGGAATAACAGTGATTTGCAAATGAAGAGGAGAGGAACCTAGAATCTAGTTTCCCAGGTGAACACCGGAAAAAATGTATATGTAATCAGAGCCAACTTCTTAAGAATGAAAAGGCTTCTAGGAGAGAACTTGGAGTCATTCTCTTCCAGGATACAGCATACTGATTCAGGACTGACACAGGTCCTGAAGGAAGGCAGAATTGTCCACCAACTGCTGTTCACAGTGTGACTCTGCTTTAAGAAAGATTCACCCAAACTTGAAAATGCTCAGAGGGCTAAGCGAGCATATTCAGTAACACCGTAAAGGGGATTTGCAATGATTGATTGGTAGGGTTTATTCCCAAACAGGATTCTTCAAGAGCTAGACTCCCTCCAAACTTTTGAGAGTCTTGATTCAGCTTACACAAGCAGATTGGCTTGCCACCTGCTCTTCAGAAGATGCAGAGGACAGAAAACAATTTGAGCATCTTCTCTTTATCCACATTCATCCCAGTTGCAGTCCTTGCATGGCTCTCATGAAATAAAATGTATGGCTGCAGGACATTTCTTCCCGCATATACGTTGTGTTGTAGCTGTGGTTAGGGAGAAGTGGTCACAAACCTGCAAAAAAGCATCCACCAGTGATGTTTTTCTGCTGGCTTCTGGCTTTTATGGCTCAAGGCAGACTTGTTCAATAACAGCTTGTCTCATGAGGGAAGACGTTTAGGAAAAACTTGATATTCCTTGCCTAGCATGAAGCAGCAAAATCATTGGAAAAGTGTTTTTGCTAGTAGAGGTCAATAGAATGCAGATATAAAGTCTTAGAGTGGCAAAAGTAGATTTAGATGATCAGTGCAGATAGAAAAATGGTTGTACATAATGCTTACTGGCCAACACCAAATGTAGCTGAAATAAAGTATTTTGTTTTGTTTGCATGTGTTTTGTCTCCTTGTATTTGCATGACGGTGTACTATCATGCCAAGAATCCAGAGAGAAATGAAAGAACTAAACCTACTACTGAAAAACAGAACTATAATGAAGTAACAATCATGATAACATGGATATTAAAAGATGCATTGGGATAAAGAGTATTGAATAGCATTGTATGATAAAAAAGAATTTCATTGCTATTTTTGCTTTTCCTTCTCTTTCTTTCTTTTTTTAGGGTCATCTTGAAGAAGAGTATATGAGGCTTTTTCAGAGTATTTTTAGGAATCTGGTATGGGCCTCCAGCAGCAGATTTGGATGTGGAGGGAGATTTCTAATGACGGATAAAACTACTCTAAGGAATTCATGTCATTATGTGAAATCAGAATTTAGGCATTTGAATCTCAGGGAGTGGGAAAAGATATTAAAGAAATGCAAAATTTCAACAGTCTGGAATTTTTAGATGAAATAATGGGTAAAAATCTTAGAAAGAGGGTTCCAAAATAATCGTACAAATACCTAGTGTACAATGTGCATTATCATGGATATAAAGATCCTGTGAGAAATGGAGCAAAAGGAACTGATTGGTAGAATAAACTGTGTCTTGTGAATCAGGAGCATATGTTTAAACAGGAGGAAAAAATAACAGTCAAGATTTTCTATCTTCAGATAAAAACAAAAGTAGCAACCAATGAAGGTGAGAAAGAAATAAAAAATAAATAGGGCTGAAAAAGTAGTTTGCTCTAATTTTGAATAAAGGCAATGAGACAGAGCATTGGCAGATTGATAATAAAGATGAAGGAACAGAAATTACACAGTTGGAGTAAAAATCAAGGTTCAAAAATTGTAAGGATAGAACCAGTTAGTTTTCTCAATCTATACAAGAACAATGTCCAGCAGACGTAGTTGCAGGCCCAGTACTAAGGATTTTTTAGTAGCTGCATGAAGTTAAGAATACCAGATAACTGAAGAATAGCAAATTTAGCACCTATATTTGAGAAAGTAAGAACAATTAGGAGTCTCCTGTATTCTGCACTGCACAGCGTGTTCCAGACCAATACGTGTTAAGAAAACAGTAGTTCAAGATGTAATGGTAAACTCGTGATTCATTTTCTAATTGTAAATCCTGCCAGGCAATCCTAAAAATGGATGAAGCTATGGAAGGGGTAGGTATAACCCTAGGGTTTATCTGAGAAGAATTCCTGGTAGGATTAGTGAAGTGGTACAGCCAGCGTAGAAGGCATTATTGAGATCTTCTTTGAAATACTGTATTTAATTCTGTTTCCTTCTTGTTTATACAGATTAATTTAGATTGAAACAAGAACAGAAAAGAGTCCAAAGGATGACAGAGGTGCAGAAGCTTGTTTTAGGACAATAAGACAGAGGCATGTGGCTTTTTTTTAACCTAGCCAAATGAAATTTCAAACAGGATGTAACTGTTACTGTTAAATAATTGTGGGGTAGGGGAGAAAAATAACTCAGTTAAAGGTCAGTCAAAGCACAGAATAAACGAGTGTTCATGGCCAGTCTATAACTTTTGCATGTTTTATATTCAGATAGGATTTCTAACAAGAAAAGAGAGATTCTGAATCTGTTTACAAGAGAAGTATAGTTTCTGCTGCTATTTGAAAGCTGAAAAAAATAGGCTACAGAAAGTTGGCGGTCCCAGTCTGGTGTTGCTTGCACAACACTGCAGGTGAGTTGCACTTGGAGCTGGCTCCCTTTTGCCGAGGGCGGTTCCAGCAGAACGTGGAATGATTGATCCAGTTGGCAACCAGTCACAAGCGGTGTTCGCCAGGGCTCAGTATTGGGGCCAGTTCTATTCAATATCTTTATCAATGATCTGGATGAGGGGATTGAGTGCACCCTCAGTAAGTTTGCAGAAGACACCAAGTTGTGCAGGAGTGTTGATCTGCTTGAGGGTAGGAAGGCTCTGCAGAGGGATCTGGACAGGCTGGGTCGATGGGCCAAGGCCAATTGTATGAGGTTCAACAAGGCCAAGTGCCAGGTCCTGCACTTGGGTCACAACAACCCCATGCAACGCTACAGGCTTGGGGAAGAGGGGCTGGAAAGCTGCCCAGTGGAAAAGGACCTGGGAGTGTTGGTCGACAGCCGCCTGAATATGAGCCAGCAGTGTGCCCAGGTGGCCAAGAAGGCCAATAGCATCCTGGCTTGTATCAGAAACAGTGTGGCCAGCAGGACTAGGGAAGTGATTGTCCCCTACTATACTTGGCACTGGTGAGGCCGCACCTTGAATACTGTGTTCAGTTTTGGGCCCCTCACTACAAGAGAGACATTGAGGTGCTGGAGCGTGTCCAGAGAAGGGCAATGAAGCTGGCGAAGGGTCTAGAGCACAAGACTTATGAGGAGCGGCTGAGGGAACTGGGCTTGTTTAGCCTGGAGAAAAGGGGGCTGAGGGGAGACCTTATCACTCTCTACAACTACCTGAAAGGAGGTTGTAGTGAGGTGGATGTTGGTCTCTCCTCCCAAGTAACAAGCCATAGGACAAGAGGAAACAGCCTCAAGTTGCGCTAGGGTAGGTTTAGATTGGATATTAAGAAAAAATTTATTCACCAAAAGGGTTATCAAGTGTTAGAACAGGCTTCCCAGGGAAGTGGTTGAGTCACCATCCCTGGAGGTATTTAAAAGATGTGTAGATGTGTCTCTTAGGGACATGGTTTAGTGGTGGACTTGGCAGTGTTAGGTTTACGGTTAGACTCGATGATCTTAAAGGTCTTTTCAGACCTAAATGATTCTATGATTCTATGCTTAACATAAAGTGACCATTTGGGTTTAGAGGCTGGAAAGTTTCTTACCTAAAAGAAACTGATTACTTGGTGCTGGTTCAAAAAAGTGCCTCAGTCTTCCCTCCTGTCTCTTAATACTTGCTTGTGCATGAATACCAGGACCTAGACAGGATTAGCAATTACTACTGACTCCATTCTGGAGCAAGTGGTGGCCTTTGTGGGTCCTTAGGACTGGATCTTATTTCAGCCAGAAATGTTGTAGAGTGAGGGAAAGAGATGGCTGTCTTGGAGGTCTCAAGTCTCAACAAGCTGAACTTGAACCCATTTTTTTTTTCCTTCAGAACTGATATTCTAGAGATATCAATTGCCGGTGCTAAAATGTGGGAATCAGGATAGTACCACAGCTTTGGGATTGTTTGCAGGCAGGCCTGGAAGCAGTAGAGGTGGGAGCTGAGACAAAGAATAATGATTTTCTAGGAGAGATGCTTCACTGATGAAGAAAAAGGAGCAGATAAAGAAAAGGATATTGCTTTTTCCTTAGATCCTGAAGGAAACATCCACCAATAACATTCCTGGAAAGCTGTTAGATGGATTGAATTTGCTGACTCTAGATGGTGTGAGGAGCTATATTGTCCGGGCAGGGGAATATGGACATTACATGTGAAAGCTTATTCTCTTTTTGCCTATGTAAAATGAGCAGAGTCAAGCCAAACTCTGCCAAGGCTGAGGGCTCAGCCTTAGCCTGTTCTTGCAAATATCGTTCCTGACCTGGAGGAAAACAGAAAATCACTTGACATTAAGATTTAGTGATCTAAAAACTAACTCAGTTCATTTGCCCTGAAGCAAAAGGTGTTGACCTGAGCAACAACACAGAGTACTTACTCCTAGCTCTAGGAAGAGCTCCTTGGTCCAGATGCAATACTCTGTGTAAGCCATCCCTCTTACATACACAAGATCATGAGAGCCAAGGCTGCTTTGCTACTTGCATCTCCCTCTTCAATCTCATTATTATTCCCTTTCACAGATGTCAGTGTAGGCCAGCTGGCTCCAGATTCAGCATCTTAACTACTGGCAGGGACATTGGTTCTCAGCCCACAAGGCTGGAGACCTTCTAACCACTGCAGCTGGAGTTTGCCACTTGACAGAAGTGTAAGCCTTCACTATACAACAGGTTTTCATCCTGCCTCCTTGTCGTGCATACTTTATGAATGGTTTTCAGCACATCATTTTCGCATAGCAGAGATGTGACAAGTCATCAGGAATTTTGGGGTCTCTTCCAATTTATAAAGAAACATGGTCTCTAGCAGGTATTGTTCTCTCTCTTTTCTCTATACCTTAATATTTTGCAAGTGTCCTCTGCATTCTTTTCCAATATATCTCCACTCTACTGACATTCATATCATTTTCCTTCCCTCCCCATCTTTCTTATCTAATCTCAGTGTGCATTATTCTTACTCCCTATTCTTTTTTTCCAGTACTATTTCTTAGGCTGAGATTCTCTCTCTCCTTTCCACGTCTCTCCTGTTCTCAACATTAATCCATCTCACTTGAACAACCCCCACCTTTTCTCCATCACCTTGGTTCCTAGTTTCTTTGCTCAGTTTATCACAATGGCACCAGTGAAAGTTTCCCTCTCTGATTAGGTGCATCCTTCCCAGCATCCCTTCATTGGCCCAAAACCCTATTGATTCTCCCCAGCCTCATTATCTGGAAATGCTACTGTCCATTCCCAACTCTTTTACACACCATGGCTCCTTTAAAAAAAGACTGCTCCCCAGCCTTCTTACCCACCTTCCTATCTGTAAAACCCCACTGATGTTTCATGATCCCTACCCTTCCTTCCCACAACCTCCACTAGTCACTTGCACTTCTCTCTCCCTCCAGTCTCCTGGAATTCAGCAGCTGCCATAAAATTTCATTGCCTGTACCGATAGCCTTGAGCTATTTTTGCACCTACAGGTAGGGGAAATGGGATGAGTTGTTCTGCTTAGTTGTAGTTTGATCAATGCTATCTGTTGTGATAAATTACAGTATATAGAGAGGACAATGTCTTTGCAGATATTTAGATATTAAAAAGTGACACTCTTTTTTCAACATAAGCACACTGCATTTTTTAAGTTTCATAGTAGCTCAGCCTAGATGCAGGTCAGAAATATATCTGGTGATTTCCCTCCATTCACTCCAGCTTCACAGTGGACTGTTCAGCCTTCGTATCAAATGGCTGAAAGCTCAGTAAGCAGTTGGTAAAGTCAACCAAGAGCTGCGTATAGCTCGTAGGATAGAAATACTCTAAATTTTGCCTCTAGACTGTGACAATCGTGTCACAACCTGCTGTCAGAAAGTTCAGAGAACAGGGAGGAAAAAATGATTCATCCCAAATACATACAGAGGTCAGAAACATTTGCAGTAGTTACACACTGTTTTCTGGGTTGCAACACTTGTGTGGTACCCAGCAAAAACACACATAGTTTCTCTGATAACTCAGCATCATTCTGGGCAGAATCAACCAAGCCCAGTGCTGGTGTGAGCAGTCAAAATACTAGTGATGATCATAAGTGTACATCTTTTAGCAGGACTGAAGTGTATTTAATGTACTTGCCCTGTGGTGATGTTACTGATGGACAGGTATGCAAACTACATGGCTATTAACTATTATGTGCACCTGAATACATGGTTATTTTGTAAACTCATGTACATATAGACACAGTAAAATATGGCCTTATCAGACACTTTACATAGGGTTGTACAGCTTGTACCATGGCTGGACTACAGTCAGGACTGAGGTCTCCACTTCAGAGCAGTCTAATTCATGGTCCCATTGCTCCTGAACGATTTTGCACCACTTCAAGCATTATAAACCATATTCACCGTCGAATCCCAAAATGAACATTGTAATTTAATTCAGGTCCCGATTCTCAAGAGGTTAGGCGGCCTTCCTCTAGTTATTAGTTCAGTTAAATACTGTAATAATAGCATTCTATAGCACTGCTATAATAATAGGAAGCAGTTGAGTGGGTGTATATGTAGCAATTGCCTAAGTGGGCAGAATTTGCACAGATGAAAATTAAGTAGATGAGCTGCAGTATCAAGTGTGGGTGACATGCCTCCTCTATACACCCTTTCAGCTTGCCCACGCAGGATGTACACACCAAACAAGGCAGCCTTCTGAAGGACTGAAGGGTCACAAAACCTTACAGAAACCTGGAATTTGCTGAATGGATCTGTATAGGATGCTTAATGCTTCAGGAATTTAAGAGCAAAGTGCCTAACAAGACATTCTTTGGTTTTGTGGAGTTTTTTTCCCTAGTATCTTCTCGTGTACTATCAAGTAATTTTAATTTGGAGATTTATGAAACACTAAATTCAAATACTCTGCCTAAAATGAAAATTTTATAAATGTTTTCTTCTGCATCATTAAGAAAAAGCTATACAAATTACCATCTTGACTAAACCGTAGCAGATAGGAAAGGTTAAAGCCTGTTTGAGTTTTTTGACAATCTGAATGTTAGAGAGCACACTTCTTTTCATAGGGAAATATATTTAAAGACAAATGAGAAAATTATTGTAACTTCATTTCAGATTGCAGGAGTGTTTCTTTCTCAAATAAAACCAGAAAATCCAGCCAGAAATGTGACAAACTTCACTCGTAAGTTGATCAGAAGTCAGAAGCTGTAGTCAAGTTTCTTACTTGGGCAGTTTTTCTTATGATATAAAGTACATCAGATTAATGCCTGCATAACATGCTTGGTCCAGTGTCACTAAGACGTTTGAAACATTTGTTCAGTAAGCCACCCTTTCACACAGATAATGGCAAAACATTTGGACTATTTTATATTTTCATGTATTTGAGACCAGGTTTTACCATCACTGGTAGGCCAGACTTTTCTGTCTCTAGTCCTGGTAACACAAAGAACTGAATTCAACCATACCTGATGGACTTGACTTAACCATAGAAGGGCAGTGACAATGATCTCTGGTATCGCTCCACAGACAAAAATGTTGCCCAATTCTTCTATTCAAGGAAGTAGAGGGGCAACCCTCTATGGCCAGAGCAGGACTGGAAGGGATCACGTCACCTCAAGGGGTGATCAAGTCCATCCCCTTGCTTAAGGCAGTGCCTCCTATGTCTGTGTCTTCATAGACGTTTGTCTGTATCAGTCTAAAAAAAAATCTAGTGATAGAGATTACCTCACAACACTACAAGATTATTATCATTGTTTTGTTCTGAGTCATCTGTAAAGCAAACAGACGTTTCAGAAGATAGAGGATTGGTCTGTTGGGGGGGATTGAAAGATGATGAATTAAAGCACTTAATATTCCATTAAAATTAGTAGTAATCACAGATACACATCCATTTTCTTTGTTGCAATTTTAGATGTGCAATTCCTGGCACATGAAAAAAATTTAGGAGCTCTTCAGGAGTACGTAAAATGAAGTAATCTTTGCAATAAAACAGGAATAAATGATGATTTCAAGTAATTTCACAAAAGCAGTGCTATTAACTGAAAGGACCCTGAAAAATGGGGAAAAAAATTAAGCTTATATTTTAGTCATAAGAAAGTGAATCCAAACCATCATACTTTCTTAGTTAGACTGCTTTAAATCTTTTTCTGCCCTGCATGTCTTTCAATCCCCTTTTCCTTTCAGAAGAAGTACCAAAGTGCATCTTGAACTTAGTTCTTTTTTTCTAGATTTTCAATTTCTAGATTTTCAGTGATCAGCCACTTCATACCTGATCAAACTAGGATTTTTCAGGACCTCGCTGACTAGTAAGGAATTAAATTGCTGATTTACAACACAGTGACTTTATTCTATCTTAGATTTACTGGTATCTAAGGTTACATCTATAGCTGCAATGGCTACTAATAAAATTTTTTTTTTTAAAATTAACTGAACATGTTTCTAAAATAGAACTATCCATGAAGGGAAAAGTACAATCTTTTGCATAGTCATGCTTCAGAATAGACTGAATTTAGTAAACATGCTGCAGTGTGTTAAACTGGTTTCATTTTACTTCACTCACTGTGCCACAGATCTTTCTAGTAACACTGCCAATTCAACAGAGCGGGATCCTTGGTTCTCATTCACATTTGAGCTCATTTTACACTGCTCTAGCAGTGTGAGGACACCTGAAAAGGTGCTTACTATTCATATATCTCTAGGGCTTCTTCACAGTCTTAGAGACAGGTCTAAAATAAGTATTCTCTAAAAATATGCAGTTCGTATTTAAAATGCAGTTCATGTAGTGAAAATCTAATTAATTTAAAATGCAGTTCATTTTTAAAATATGTATTGTATTTTCACACATATTCATTCCCCTGCCCACCATGTGAATGTGCCTATGCTCAGCCGCCTGGGATCAAATAACTTCAATCACAAAAATCATCCTTCTCCTCCTATTTTCTTCTGAGGGTATTCTGTAGTAAGTACTGCTTCCACCTCTTTGAGGATTGAACTAATTTCCTTTTCCTGTCTGGATAACTAGAGTTTTTTTCCAGAGTTCATGAAGTGATTTCCTGAAAGGTATTTCTAGATAAGGAGTCTGAGCCACAGAAGAGTCTATTCAAGTTGTTGACCAGCAGGAGCTAAGATGGTGCTTCCAGTTAAGGATGCTAGCCTTGATCTGGACAAAGCACTGTGATGTAGTTCTGTTTCTTTTGTCCCTGTTTACAGGAAGATAGATGGGAGGTGACAAGTACTGGCCAGAGATATTCTCATCATCGATTGCCAGCTTTGCCTTTGAGAAAATTATGGAATCTTGGTCAATCCAATATGTTCTTGCATGTCATGATTAAAATCGTACTTGATAATTTAGCATGTGTATTCCCAGAAATTTTATTCTGGATGAAACAAAAAGAGTAATTAAGTGGTTTTCATATGAAATTTCACTGTCTTTTCCCATGAGAAATCCCAGGAGTTTGCCTTTTTCTTCCCAAATTACTAGCACAGAACTCTGTGGTGCTCTTCCATCCCAACCCACGGATGCCTGACATAATGGCTCAAACGGCTGCTCATCTGCATTTGTAGGATGCTTGTTCTTTCCTCGTGAAAGAAGTGCTCACCAACTATAAAAATGGATCCATGAAACTTATTTGACAAAATACACCAGCTTATCAGTCTAATGTGTTCTTGGTCCCTTCTATCTGCTCAATTTTTTTTTTAATCATCCTGAATTCTCGGTTAGAATTGAAGGAGTCTTACCATTTTTTAGGTCAGTCAAGAACTATATCATCTGGTAGCTCATCTGTAGTTGACTTAGGCCACTGCATGGCATTTCTGTATTTCAATACTTGCACAAATATATATATTTTTCAATATTTTCATATCTAATTATACACAATTTTCTAAGGGATTGGCCAACTTGTTCCCATCTGTAAAAGACTGTCAGTTAGTAAGGCCTGCTGTCAGTATTTGCAGCCTTCCTGGATCCACCTTTTGAGCCCTTGGAAATTTATTCATCATTACATGTATTCAGGAAGGTGTTTTTCCCAATGATAACAGCTGCCATGACCTTGGAAGAGATCAAGACCAGCATGACTGCTTCTTCAAATGGAGCATTCTTTTTTGGTTGGGTACCTCTGAGACACATTTTTCCCAGATGTTAAAATTTAATCAGAGAATTAAATTACCTGTGCTATTTCCTAAACCTTGCAACTCTGAAGCTGAGGTGTATGCTGCAGATATCAAGACGACCATCTCTTTTTACCCCGTCAACACTATTTTTTTCAGATGGCCTGGGAAGCTGACCACATTAGCAGCCAAGAAATCCAGAGGTACAGTCATCTCCACACCGAGAAAGCATAACTACAGAGCAGATTGCATCGAGGCTTGTTAGGACACTGCTCAGGTGGATGGAAGCGTCCTCTGTCATCACAGCCCACACCACTGGAGTTCAAGCTGTGTCTGTGGCCTCAGTGTACCGAGGATGTGTACTGCCATTCTCACATCGCCCATTCTCACATCGCCCATGTCCCATCTGTAACTGCATCCATACTGCTTCTGACCACCCTGCCACTACTGAGCCCTCCAGAAGGACTTCCACTAGCGATAAAGGCTTCCACGTTTCTTATTTGCCTCAGGGATTATGAAACCCTTTGCTCAGTAACTCTGAACAACTCCTGAAGGTCTTCTATGAAGTTAACATGCATATTAAAAGCCACTTGAAAATAAAAAATAAAGTTACTTCTCCCAGCTGCAGTCCTTTGAAATGTATTGCCTTTATGGATATTTACTTCTTGCCATTCTTCCTTTCTCTTCCAGAATCTGCTAAGAACACAGATTCTGGGATTGTGGCATCAGGAGAGAGTCTGGCTGACGCCAGACATTTTCTGTCCCACGTACTCATGCGGTGAGCATGAAGGGAACGGGAGGGATCACGACCTACATAGTCACTGTAAGACTGAAAACTCTTCAAGCTCCGAAGACCAGGCGCATCAGCGTGCAAACCTGCACGTGGATAGCAAACATTCAAGACTCCAGTTACTTTGCTGCTGAGAATACCTAACAGTTGGCATACTCTGGCTAGTTTTTAATGCAGTAGCAGCTTTGTTACAGTATACAGGCTCAGGACTGTCTCATGTCAGAAACAGTCCTAGCTTACTGACCTTCAACAGACAAGGAAAAGTTTGTTAATCCCTAAGGAGTGAAATAATTCTGGTAGAAGGTTATAAAAATATCTATATGTTTTTAATGCTCTGTTATTACCTGTAATTGTTAGGTAGAAGATCAGTCCTAAAGAGTGCACTCCCTGATGATTTGGTCATAGTATTACAGATTTCATCTTGAATTTATGTCCTCTTTCAGCTGCTGCCCTAGGCCTTCTGACTGCCTGTCTGCTCTGTCACTCAGTCCCACAGCTGAGATCATTCTTGCTTCCAGCCATCAAGGGTACTGGTTGTCCACAGAACTCCAAACCTAACAACTGAAATTGCAAACAAAATATCATTGCTCCTGGTAGTATGTCCTTACTCCTGCCATCCTCAGGTAGGAAGCTACTGAAATTTTTACCATCTATATTTGAGAACATGTAGCTGAATTAATGAATCAAAGAGTACCTGAAAAAAAGGTGTCCTTTTTAATTCCCTGATTCAGGACAAATACACTAAAAATACATTTTCTTATGTTCATTTTCTTTTATTCTTATTCATTTTCTTTATATTATTAAAATACATTTCTTAAGGTAAGCTTAAAAATAGAGGGTATTTGAGCTTAAAAATAGAGGGTATTTGCTGAGAAGTGCCCACAGTTCAGTACAGCTGTCATTACACTGTTTTCTACAACATCATAAGCCATAGGTAGATTGCCAGATAGCTGTATTGGGTTTGTGTGGCAAGGTTTTGGTAGCTGGGGGGGCTACAGGGGTGGCTTCTGTGAAAAGCTGCTAGAAGCTTCCTCTATGTCCGACAGAGCCAATGCCAGCCGACTCCAAGATGGACCCACCGCTGGCCAAGGCTGAGCCCATCAGCAATGGTGGTAGCACCTCTGGGATAACATATTTAAGAAGAGGGAAAAAAAACCCTGCACAACAGCAACTGCAGCTGGAGAAGAGAGGAATGAGAATATGAAAGAGGAACAACTCCACAGACACCAAGGTCAGTGAAGAAGGAGGGGGAGGAGGTGCTCCAGGCATCAGAGCAGAGATTCCCCTGCAGCCTGTGGTGAAGACCATGGTGAGGCAGGCTGTCCCCCTGCAGCCCATGGAGGTTAACAGTGGAGCAGATATCCACCTGCAGCCATGGAGGACCCCACACCAGTGCAGGTGGATGCCCAAAGGAGGCTGTGACCCTGTGGGAGGCCCGTGCTGGAGCAGGCTCCTGGCAGGACTTGTGACCCTGTGGGTGACCCACACTGGAGCAGTCTGTTCCTGAAGGACTGCACCCCGTGCAAGGGACCCACGCTGGAGCAGTTCGTGAAGAACTGCAGCCGGTGGGAAGAACTCATGTTGGAGAAGTTCGTGACTGTCTCCCGTGGGACAGACCCCACACTGGAGCACGGGAAGAGTGTGAGGAGTCCTCCCCCTGAGGAGGAAGGAGTGGCAGAAACAACATGTGATGAACTGACCGCAGCCCCTACTCCACGTCCCCCTGCGCCGCTGGCAGTGATCTCCCTGTCTGTATCTCAGCCCATCAGCCTTTCATTGTATTTTCTCTCCCCTGTCCAGCTGAGGAGGGGAGTGACAGAGCGGCTTTGGTGGGCACCTGGCATCCAGCCAGGGTCAACCCACCACAACAGCCTACTCAGTTAATAGGAGTTTCAGAAGTTCTGTTTTATAGTAATATAGTCCAAAGACCCCTAACAAAACACTTGTCTCCTATACCCTGTAGGGTTATCAGAACAGTGTCTTTGACTCATTCACCCAACAAGACGGTTCTGCTAAATGTGCAGCTGAAAGTAGCTGATAAGAAACAAAAATATTTGAGTGGATTTTTCTTAATTTTCTTGCCTCATTGGTGTGCCTCCGTGCAATGATACCTCAGTGAAAAAGCAACTCCTGACCATCACGAATGTGGCCAGTATGAAAAGCTGTTTGAAGTCAGGGACTTCTTCGAGATTCAAGCTCCTTTTGTATCCTGGTCAGAACTTACCAGGTCATTAAAATGAGAGAACCAACCATTAATTGGTTTCACATATGTGGTTGTCATGGAGGTACACTAAAACTAACTCAGATGAGGGACAAGCTCAAATAACTTTATTTCACAAAACAGCCAAAACCACACAGCAGAAACCAAGGAGAAACAGGGGTAGACTGAAACCAAGCAACACCCCCATAACATTTAACATATAACAGGTTCGAGGTGTCAGCCGGGGCATTGTTACTACACGGCAAAATTCCACTCAAGAATGATGATCCAAAGCGCGCACACGCACTCACTCACAAAGGGGGAAACGCGCTCTCTCGTGGGCACCCAGAAGATCCAATCGCTCACCCGGGGTGGGGGGTGAGGGCTCCCTCAAGGACATACCCAGAAGGAATCGCTCACCACAGGAGGTGAGGGCACTCAGTCCCGGGACGTTTCCTCAGGAGGCATCCCGACCCGAGGCAAGAGGTCCCGAGCACAGCCCCGCTGCTCCGAGAAGACCACGCTCAAAGGGGGTCTCCAGCAGTGCCCCCATTTGTACCCTTGTCCCTCATCTGGGTCGGATCGGAGCTGTGGTCATAATTGGCCATGATCTAGAAGCTTCTCCGAGCCAAGGCGCCTCACTGGCTGTGGGCCCTGTCTGGTGACCAAGGGGTCCTGCCCCTCCTGCTCCCCTGCCGAGGTGTGTACGTGCCTGGGGCACGGCAGAACACAAAAGGCGCGAAAAGCCAGTGATCGCCGTGCCAAAAGCCCCCATCTTTAATGGGGGGTGTGGGGGTGGGGGGGTGGGGGGGTGGTGAAGCGTACCTGTCACAGTGGGTCAAGACCACCTGTGAAACCAATAGGAGTGTTGTTTACCCGGACACTGTAAGTCAGAGAGCTGATATTAATGTCATATTCCGTAAACAGTTTAATCAAAGTTGTAACAAATAATTAACTTTTCCATTAACACCGCCCAGATGTGGAAATAATCTTATTAATCATCCTGGGTAGAACAGTGCCTTCTGTTGTAGTGCTTAATGGGTAGAGCAGTAAATAATGTTGCGTAACAGTTGACCTTACATAGAGCCTTTTTGCATCAATATTTTTCTTTATATATTTTATATATATGTCTAGATGCAGACTGAGCTTTTAGTTTTAATTATTCTTCTAAAAAGTTTCGTAAAAAACCCTATTTAATAATAAGTGTTTAGAATAACAACAGCGATGTTAAAAACAAAAGGATTTTTAGTACCTTTAGTGCCTTGATGCACCCACTTGCACCAACTAATACGTGCGTCCTATGAGAGGAAAATTATACTCTGTTCATCTACAAAAGAGATCAGCTAATGTTGCAGTAGTGAGCCTAAGATTGGCAATTTGTGACTTTACATTAGCAAATCTTAATGGCCTTTCTATTTAGTGCTTGTTTGTATAAATTACTTGTAAATGATACAAAACCAGATTAAAAGGTCCTAAGTATTTCACATGCATTACAGATGTATCTCCTCCATGTAATAGCGGCAGTTGCACTGTCTGTTGAAATAATCTGTCGAAATGCCACAGGACTACATGTATTTTAATACAAGGTTACCACTTCATATTCCACTCCTTCTGTTTGTTAATGAAGATTTTCTTTTCCTCATCTTACACAGAATTATTCCTAATCGTTTAAAAAGGACATTAATTGTTTAGAGTTAAAGGCCTGGCACCAGATTCAGAAAAGGTAGCCTGCCTTACGTTTAAAGCTGGAGAAAGCTAGTAAGATGGTTATCCCCAGCATAAATTGAGACTTTTGGGGGGGGTTAGAGGCAGCTTCTGACAAAATCCATTCGCGTACAACAATTGGGCATCTGGTAGGTTAGAAACTCCTGTTCAATTGACATGTTACTATTACTACAAGAAGTTTAAAGAAGTCCCTCAGGCATTTCTAAAAATTATGCATATGATGATAACTGCCACTTTTCCCAATTGGTTATGAAAAGAAATCTTAGGTTTGGAGGGTAAAATGTCTTTTTCATCTCTGACATTGTATGCCATATGGCCACAAAAGGATCATCAAGATTTTGAAAAAAATAGCCAGGTATCGCAACAGCGGTCTGAAACGTTCAAAAGCATTGGCTGCTGAGACTCCTAGCATCCTGATCTCAAATTATCCACCCTGTTACCATCCTCCCAAATTATCACACCATATCCAAATTCTAAGTAGGTTCACATAAAATTCAGTGGAATTCCTGTGAAAAAAAAACCTGAGATATAGTGTAAAATTATAAAAATAAATGCAGAGACCCTGAGAGGTCGTCTTGCCCATCCCTGCTCTCAAGGAAGTTCAGCCATCTCTGATTACCTCTGACTGACAGTCATTTCACATTTTAAATGAGAAAGCAGGCAGCTCTGCAGTCTGGAGGGATCAGGATTCAATCCCATGACTTCCCCCCCAGCAGACTTAGGGTCTGCCACTAAAACCCTTTAACTGGGAGTGTTTCCCTGTTAATGTATTTCCTATCTTTTGAATTTTCTTGCTTGCAAGAAAGCATTTGTAGTTCTTCAGACAATCTCAGCGCCTTGGCTGGCAAAATCTTCCCTGTCTAAATAAATATAGGCTTGAATTAGTAAAAGTGCATTTTTAAAGTTGCTCTTTGACCACCACTTCCGTGATGGGTTCCCAGATTTTTTCTGACAAGTGAATTTAAATATATCTGTAATTTCCTGATTAATTGCGTAGCCATAATACACAGAGTTGTTTTGCTTCCTTCTCTTCCCCAAAATGTGTCTTACTGATTTCTGGGTTTAGGGACTTTTTTTAAGTCTTCTTTGCATTTTATAACTGTGTGTTTTTCCTAAGTTATTTCAGACAGATAGTATTCAGTTCTTGAGATACGTGTTCATGCGGCCTTCATGGCTGCCTTCATGGACCTTCATGCAGCTCCACTAAGTGACAAGACACTGGTCTCAGTCCTTGCATTCCTAGAAAGTAATAATTACTCCAGAAGGTCAGTGGCATTAGCTTCTACGAAAGGGACGACATATACTCTCAAGGAATATAGATCTCCAAATATATTTTGTGGAAGGCTATAATATTACGTTTAATTCATGATTGCTTAAAAGATTTTTGAGTTTGGGTTTTTTTTGTCATCCTGAGATCATGGCATTTTCTCAAGCAAGGTTCTTGATAAAGAGCAACTGATGGACTGATCTTCCACCTCTCTTGATATATCAGCAGAAGAGAAACCAAGTGAATGGTCACATTTTGCATGGATGTTTCTTGTCCAACATGTAATTTGTTATCAGAAGTGCAAATGCAGTTCCCTCAGTTTTCACAAGCTAAATCTGGATTGCATTGTTAACTTTTTAATGAAATGCAATTCCAGAACTTTTTTTTTTTTAAATCTTCTATAAATTCACATCCTCACTTCTCATACTATTATTTTTCTTCAGTTATAATCAGGAATAAGATTAATTTCTATTGAAAATATCTTTTAAGTTCTGTAATCATAATTTCAATATTGGTGCAACGTGAGGCTTTTGTACACAGCTCCACTTTTTTTTGCTTTCCTGCTTGAAGAACACTGTTTTGTTTTGTAAATTCTCTCTTCCTTGTAATGTAATGATAATTAATTTAATGGTAAGTATTTTTATTGTCTTTTTTCTTCTCAGTAAATAGCATTAAAAATTAATTGCTCAGTAAAAGCAAACACAGACAACTTGCTCAGGAGTACAGATAAGAGACACTTCATTTGCCATATGAACAAACCAGATCAGAGTTTTGAACAAATAAACCCAGACAGAAAAAAGCAACAATCAATCCTTTTCTTTTAAAAACATGGGATTTTTAACATTTGGCAAAAAGTTTGATCTGGTTGATAATTTTTTCTGCTCAAATAATATATTTAAGCTGAGTTGTGCTTCCTTGGTGGTTTTCTTTTTATATTTTTCCTTGGCCTGTAGAGAAACTGCAAGAGACATGAGGCTGCCTGATTCCTCAAAACTGCTTCAAAGTCCATTGTCTCCTGTCCACGGGAGACCTATGGTCACCCTCGCCAGGGAGAACAAAGACCCTGAAGTACAGCTAGTGATTTTCTTTACCCAAGCAAGAGGAATAATGTCTCTGATGGAATGCTTTTATCCCATTCAGTCTTATTCAGACGAGAGAAAAATTTTGCAGCTACTCCAGAGTGGATATCTCTCTGACAGCCCCAAACCTTAGCACTGTAACATTCTCTATTCAAACTCTGAATTTTAGCCAAACTGCATAAAGGTTATTGAAAAGCCACCAGAATTTTATCTGTATTGAAGAGTTTAAAAACTACAGGGATCAAATATGTACAACAGTAACACACTGTAGCTTCATCTCTCCTTCTCTTACTCCTTAAAATATGCCATTTAATTCAACCTCCTTTTAAAATATATCTGTTTCTGGCTACCCACTGAATTAACTACTCTTCTCCTAATTCTGTTTTCAGATGGCTCCCTTTTGATTGTCCAATCCCTCTTTTGAGGATTTCAGAATAGTAGTTCACAGCCTTTTGGATTCTAATAGCTAATTCAAGGAGGAGATGAGTCAGTAGCCAACCATGGTTGGTTCACTAGGTGACACCCTTCTTGAGAAAAGCAAAGCTGTTCAAAATGTAGTCTGTATGTCCAAATCAAACTTGTTTTGTTGTAACATCTTTTTCTCAAACCTTCCCAATGGTTAAGTTTCCTCAGTCTGTTTTATCAAGGAGAGCTGGATCAAACAAGTCTAAACATGTAAAATTAGATGTGATAAATATTGTCATCTTTCTGTTTCATTTCCACTGTGTTCAGCAGTGATGAAATTTGTACTTTCCAGGAAAATAAAGAAGCCTTCAATGTGAAGAAAAACACTAATAGGAACAAGCTACTCAACTCCCATTTGTAATATAAAAACACAGAACTTAAAAGAATAATGAGGGCAAATCCAGTCTCCAGAAATCTCAGGTACAGGCAGATGGCTACTGAAAAAGCCCACAGAGCATGTACTCCACTTGCAATGACACATGGTGCTTCCACATCACCGAGCTTAAGTATTTTAATAAGAGGTCAAGAGCCATAGCAATTAAGTGTCATAGGATGAGAACAGGACAGATTAAGGGAGTTGTCAATGACAGATTTATCTGCAACAAGAAGGAACTTGTTGAAGAAAACTCCCAGATGGTGGGAAAAACCTGTTGTCCCTACAAAACTGACTTAGGGACAAATTCTCTGTTGACTGCAATTCTGGCAAAACAGATTAATGCTGAGCACATAAGCAGTATACACCACAAACACCCCTTGGCAGTTTTAATGTCAATAGAAACACAAAGAGATTTTGTCCTGCAAGCCCAGGGTTAGGAAAGAAGGGGAAAGATTAGGAAAGAGGGAGGAAGAGCCTCCTGCCCTGCTCCAAAGACAAGCAGCAGAAGCCGACACACAAGATCAATATAATGTTTGCATTCTGTTACACAAATGTAAATAAAAGTCTCTTTTGCTTGCCCTTTTGGAAGTAATAACACATGCAATATATAACAACTTAATTTTCTCTCCGAGGATCTTCTATATAATCTTTCCAAAAATGTTTCAAACTCAGTTTTAAAACCCTTTAGGTTTTTCACACTCAGTACTTTATCTAGGACATTATTACAGAACTTGGTCTTCAGATATGGTTTCCAGTTTACATGTGTTTATTACCAAGATAAACATTTTTTCTTGTGCCAATATTGTCCCTTAACTTAAACAAATCTCCTTCATGTTTAACTCTATATGTGGGGTTTTTTTCCTTTATTTAATCTAGGTCACAAGGTCATATACTTTAAGTGGATGAAATTCAATTCCTCACCCTTCCTTCTGTTTTATCTCAGCCTCTCTGGTGATAACCAATGTATTGCAACTGGCTGCAACATTCACTTCGACCTGTATGTTGCTAGCAGATTTTTGTTATCAATCTGCCTGTATATCTCGGGGCAGATATTGGGGCAACTTGGTCTATATTTGGTTAGAATATTGTTCTTGAAAGCAATATGAAATCTTATCTGATCCCTTCCCAGCAACTTCGCCACTTATATCTGATGCTATTCGCCAGTGGTGTGTTCTACGCTACCTCTCCCTCTTTTCTCTTTTCTTCAGAGTCTGTTTTACCCCTGGTGTAAAACAAAAATAGTATCTACAAGCACAGGACTGAGAACCCAGTTATGCTAAGTACCAGATAAACACAAAAAGGTCAGCACCTGATCCAGAGTGGAAGGCATTGTCAGAGAAAGCAGCAGGGGAAGTAATAACAGTAATAGACCTTTTAGTAGGCCAAATTACACATTATATATTAAGTTTCTATCCAAGTTAGGCCACAAGGCAATGTTAAAGTAGAGAAAACCAAAGGAAGTGGCTGTAAGCAAGAACTGTAGAAATGGTGGACTTCTCACCTCTCACAGAACTGACTACAGGGTGTAACATTAGACTGGTTTAGATAACCACAGACTAACAAAATAAAGTTAGATCTGCTTGCCAAGATAGGATATGACTAGTTACATATATCTATCTCCTCTACTTTTAATGCAGTTTCATCTTAGTAGTAAGATCATAAAGGAAGGCTTGTCTTCAAGGCAGAGCTCTCTGGTGTTTATTCTTATACTCCTGAGCCTGTGTTTGTCCTGGTACTCCCACTTGGAGGTGCAATGAGACATTCACTTTGCATCCTATTACCTTGAAGTTCAGGCAATGTTTATCCCTAAGAGACCGGCCTCCTGTATATGTTTCTTAACAACTTAGAATGCGTAAACTTTCAGTATTAAGATTCCTATCTGTCAATTAAATTTTGAAATGTTATTAGGGAGATACTTTTATTTCCAGTAACATTTATACTGTTTTAATTTATTCCCTGTATTAAGTGATCAATATTTTCAATAAAAGCAGTTCAAAATCAGTTCTAGAGCCAGTTCCTTGAATAATTCACAGAGCTTGAGTATCCACACAGCTCATTTTACTGATAAATTACAATGACTGAAAGCTGTTTGTTTGTGATTAGTTGCAAAGTGCTTTTTGAAGAAAGTTACATTTGAGTCACAACTTAAAAAAGAGATCCTGGAGTTATCATTGACTGTTGTTTGAAATAATTAGCTGAATGTTTAGCGGCAATCAAAAAACATGACAGAGGGTGTCATTTTGTGACCATACAAAAATATGGTGCTCCCAAACCTTGAGTAATTTGTGTAGTTTGGGTAGCTGTATCTCACAAGGGCACAGTCAAGTTAGAAAGGGTATAGAGAAAGGTAACTAAAATGATCAAGAGAATGAATCAGCTGTTGTTTGAGGAGACACAAAAACCTGAGAGTCCTCAATTACCAGAGGAGAAGGCTGAGGGATGTGGTTGGGGTTTATCCTGTTATGAAGGCAGCAGAAGAGGTGAACGGAGAACTGTTCATCAACTCTCACAGCGCTAGAACTAAGGCACGCTCAATTAAATTAGTAGGAGATTGGTTAAAAAAAGATAAAAGGAAATACTTGATTACACAGCAGACAGTGGACTTCTGGAATTTGCTACCAAAGAAGCTCATAGAGGCAGAGGGTGTCAATAGGTTCAAAAAGGGATTTGACAAAGTCATGAATAACAGCTCCTTAAAGAGGCACAAAAAAGGACAGGCAGAAATGTACCCTCTAACATTCCTAATACATTTCTGCATGTTGGGGAAATACACAGGTAAAAGACTGCAGAAAATGGCCAGGCTTCCTGAATAGCATCTCCTATTGCTTCCCTCAGAGCGTATTGGGCTAACTGGAATCACTGATCTGTTGTAGTACGGCATGTCTTATATTCTTAAGAAAAAGCCCTGTTCTAGATACACCCCCTTGATGTTAATAAATACAATTCTCCTTCCTGGTATTAAACAACATCTTTGTGTTTAAGGTAATATAAATTCATTGGTCTACTTTTTACCAATATGTACTGAAACTGAGTGAATCTATAATATAATAGTATATAAGTATACGATCTATTCTATAAGTATACGATCTATACTTAAGGGCTATATATATAAGCATAATATATCCATTTACTTGAGATACAGTTATAGAAGAATGGATAAAGAAGGGATAAAGGCTCAAATAAAAACAGGTCCTAGGGCAGAACTATAGAAATGATGGACGTGTCAATTCTAACAACCCAAGATGAAGATGCATACAAAATTAATTATTACTACATTATCTATGCCTCATCCTGAAATAGCAATACAATCACATGTCTAATAAACAGACTGACAGAAGAATAAAACATACAAAATATATGCAGATTAGTAGCATGGTGCCAAGCATGTGCAATGTGAACTTGGTTCATCTGCAAAAATAAAAAAGTCCCTGTAATTCCACAGAAAAGTAGAATCACAGGATCTTAAACCCACAGGTTATTTCATGGATAAGTAGGGCATGTTCCTAAGATGGCACCTGTTTGCAAAGGGCAAATATGTATGTCATACAGACATATGCTCATGCAGTAAAAGAGAAGCCTATTTTGCTCTCTCGAGGAATCCCAGGGCAGAAGGCAGAACCCACGCAGCTTTCTAACTGATCCAGCCACTTGGATGGATGACAGACTGTCTCATATATGTACAGCAGATTATAGAGAGACCCTCAATAACGCTCACTCTTCAGGTTTGGTCATATTTCATCATTTACAGAGAGATTTTACGAGCAGTATATACACAGCTCAAGAGTACACAGCTCAAGAGTACTCAGCAATTATTTATTGGCTAACACAAAGGATAAAGAGCTGGGACTAACATGCAACTAAGCTAAGCATTAATGTGCTCATCCTTGTCTTCCAATTCTCTATTTTTTTTCTTGCTATTTTCTGTCTTTCAGTTACTAGCAATTACCACCTCAATAATTACACTTTGCCTGTGGTTTTACTTTTCTTCTCTTGCATGGCTATAGCTCATCTACTGTATTGCAGCTCACAAACAATCTCCTTGAAGCATTAAGCCACACATGTGGTGCACCAAACTGGACTCTGGGTCAGAGAGAGCTGAATCTGAATCCTTGGGCTGAATTACATCTCCTGTCTGGGTCATTCTTTGAGTAAGTTGGCTCTGGACTCTTCTTGCTTCTGCCAAAGCTGTGCTGTCCCCTTTTTCTTTTGCACAGTTCTTAAAACCTGTATTTGCCTTTTCTACTTGTACACAGCAGTGTGGCATGACTTAATTACTGTATATGAAATCCATTTATTATGCTGATGTAAAAGGTTATTTAAAATGGTTCATATTTTTGCTTGCAACTCTGACATCAAATGATTGTAAAAATAATTAAGTAATTAATTCTTCCAGCTGACAGTAGTTGTGTCTGAACCAAGCATAAGTGAAATACTGAACAGAAAAATGGGAAATCTGTTCTGTATATTGTGGTATGGAGGCTGGTGTCTGAATTTAGATTACAAATTTAGGGTCTAAACATCTTATTTACCAGAGAAGTATTTACCTGATATCCTGCTGATAAAGTGATTAGCTGCTGAGTGGCAGAGCCAGCCTGTGTTAATGCAGAAATCAACTGTAATCTGTAAGAACAGCATTGTGATAATAAGCAATAAGCAAATGTCTTTCCAGTGTGGTTTCTGCATCACGCTGTTCATAAACGGTCAGGTGCTCAGAATGCTATACTTCCAATAATAGCTTCAGGCAAGGCATCCTACAGTGTAACTCTTTACAACATGCTGAGGACACAGTAAGTGAAAGTACACATTAGTCAATATTCAGTGGGCAGTCAAGAATTAAATATTTCAGCAATTATCATTGAGTCTTGGCAGTCAAACACTTCAGAATGCCAGTATGGTCAAAATGCTGTGAAGACAAACCAAGAGCATAGCATATGGCATGCTTTGCTTGTGTAGCATTCATTTTATAACAGAGGTCTACAATTTCTTGATTATATTGCTTCTGTGACACTTGTGTAGTTATTTCAAGCCAATTCAATAACAGTTTTTTAGCACCAGTTTGTATAACTTATGAATACATTAATAGATGTACCATGTTATCATTTGGAATTTAAATTTACACATTAAAAAACCACCAAAATAAATGAGTACATGCGGGAAGTAAGAATAATTCTGAAGTTAGAAAATCAACAAGACGAATATGAAATCATCACACAACTGAGCACAGGAGATCGTCCTAATGATAAAAAGTCACCCATTTTTGTGATCAAATTTTTCATTACACTTTGCAAAGAAGCTGCTTAAGAAATCTGCACCTGAGATTTTATTTGTCTCTTCACCTATGCTGTCCTGGTTTCAGCTGAGATAGAGTTAATTTTCTTTATAGTGGCTGGTATGGGGCTATGTTTTGGATTTGTGCTGAAAACAGTGTTGATAATACAGAGATGTTTTAGTTGTTGCTGCACTAGTCAAGGACTTTTCAGCTTCCCATGCTCTTCCAGGTGCAGAAGAAGCTGGGAGGGGGCACAGCCAGGACAGTTGATCCAAACTGACCAAAGGGCTATTCAGTACCATATGCCATCATGCTCAGTATATAAAGCTGGGGAAGAAGAAGGAAGGGGGGACGTTTGGAGTGATGGCGTTTGTCTTCCCAAGTAACCATTACATGTGATGGAGCCCTGCTTTCCTGGAGATGGCTGAACACTGGCCTGCCCATGGGAAGTAGTGAATGAATTCCTTGTTTTGCTTTGCTTGCATGTGCGGTTTTTGCTTTCCCCATTAAACTGTCTTTATCTCAGTCCACGAGTTTTCTTACTTTTACCCTTCTGATTCTCTCCCCCATCCCAGTGTGGGGAGTGAGCGAGCGGCTGCATGGTCCTCAGTTGCTGGCTGGGGTTAAACCATGACATATGCACAACATGGTATTTGTGCATACAATACAATCAAGAGCAGGAAGCTACTTCCTGTTAGAGATAATAAAATTCATGTTTTACTTCTCTGGTCATCGTGATTAAAAAGAAGCAGCATTGCACGTGCATGTCCAAAGAGGAAGGTGACCAAAGAAATTTACATTTAATTCAGAAATGTAGAAGCAAAAGAAGACTCCTAATAAAAAGGGCAATTCTAAAAGCAAAACACACACCACCACCACCATCAACCCCAAGTTTCAAAATTCTTTTTAAAAAAACCAAAATTGGTAAAGAAAGGCAATCTGTCTATGGACAGTCCTTTTGTTTGTTTTCTAGGTAGCACTGGGACTTTCATTTCCTGCAGTCTGAAAGCCTCATGTGAGATTGCACTTCGATTTTCAGCTCAAAAATCAAGAATTCTCACAGACTTCCTGCAGCATCTTCTGAAATGTACAAAGAATAAGTCTGAACAGTTACAGGCTTTACATTCTCTTGGATTTGGTGACATTTTAGCAATATTCAGCAGATGCAGAAGCTTCTGCCAGCTCAAAGAAATACCTTTTCCAGAAGAATACCTAATATATGTTTCCCTTGGAAGGAGATACAATAACTAGATGATACTGGACAGTCCCTTTTGTACCAAAAAATCTTTTGCCAGAGAACATCTTTTGATACCTAATTCCTAATAAAAACCAACCGTAAAGATCAGGAAATATTTTTATTTTTAAATAAACAAAGCTATTTTAAAAGAAGGTGTAGTCACTTATTACATATTGCTTCACATTTTAAATAGAGGTGATTTGAAAGAGCATTTCCAATGTTGTTCTTCAAAAAATGCAGGTTCTAAAAGACAAGAAATGTCTCTTGGAAATTTGAGAGAATTTTAGGAGAAATATTCCTTGTCTCCTAGATTCCAGCAAGCCTTTTTTTTTTCTTTCTTTCTTTTTTTTTTTGTTTTGGACGTGCTGTTAGACAAGCTTTTCATTAATCTGGACTGCTAGAGACTTCGTAAGTATATTTGGCTTTGAAAACATTTTGGTCTATTTGGGTTTTTGAAATGACATACCATGGACTTCTCTTTCAGCAAAAGACTGTACTCTTTACATGATTGTTCCCAAATCAGGGGAAAAAAAAATATATAAAATGAAAATAAAATTAAAAATAAATGGTAGAAAGTAAAGCCTATTTTCTGACCAGCTGTGGTTTAAAATAAGTAGCAGAATACATCTGTCACTATAAACCTGCAATAATATTCATTTGGAAATTTCAAGTCCAAATTACTTTAAAAGAACTCTACTAACTAACTAAACCAAAGCGTTGTTCTGAAGCAGTTTCTCATGGAAGCAGGTTCAGCCCAGTGCTGTAAGCTCTTTGTTTTTAACTTCTGAACACCAAGTTCAAAGCTGCACAGTTCTCCTGCAAGTGCTTTTCCAAAACGAGTGAGGCTGAAAGGAGCCTGGGAAGGAGCCCAGGACTGCTAACAGAGATTACAACTAAGAGTGTCGTTAATAAATAGTAGGATTTACTGTGCTAAGGACCGTGGATGAAGACATGTTAGAGGAAAAAAGAAAGCGAGAGGTAATAAAAGAACATGGCTAAGCCTTTGACAGGTAAAAGGAGCTGGGGTAAATGAATCCTACTGGGAACAGATAAGCAGCAGAAACTATAATCATTTCCCTGCAGACGCTGTGGTAGCACCCGATATTATGCCGCTATCAGCAAAGATCTTTGAAAGCCATTGGCAAAACACCTGCTGCTTGCAGAAACTCATGAGCTACTACCCGTGCTATGGTACGGACAGCCCTAATCCCACTGACAACAGCAAGGGAGTTGAGTGAACTCCACAGTGAAAAAGCATTTACTAGGATTTTTCTTTAAGTGCTGAAAGTGAAGCACCTGTATGCACAGAACTGCTTTGAAAGGAAAAATAAATTCATGAACTCCTATGCTGTGCATCTGATGTCTGGCTTTATAGCTCCTCTTATTCTGGCCTGAACGCTACAGGACTTCTTACAAAATGTATTGAAATGCTGTAAGGATGGTGTTTCCAGAATAGTCTGCTCATGTCTGATTTATTTTCATTTTAAAAATCAGTTTGGTGGTCTAATCTCTCATCACTTACATATGAATCCCTGTAGATTAGCAGGATGTCACTTGCAGGCTTTTTTATCAGCTATGGCACAGCCGACATTTCCCAGATTCATAAAGATGTCACTTGTTTTATCTGATACCATAGATTCAAATGATGCCTTGCCCAGAGCATCCCGCAGTACTTCCACAGCGTGTGAAAGATCCTGCTTTTGTCTTGGATCTTTCCTCTCCTTTAAAGACAGTTATTTATGCCTTTGAAGCCGTCTGTTGCATGCCCAAGTGCCGTGGCCCCTCTTTTTTCCACCCACTGCCCCAACCACTTCCTTTCTACTCAACCAACAGAAAATCCCCCTGTGCTCATCGCTGTATCAGAGCCCTCTCGCGCCTTCCAGCCGAGCCTCAGAAGGGAGGGAGAGGCCCAGAGGCCAGCTCTTGGGTGGGAGAAGCTGCTCCCCCTTCGTGCCTGGTATTACCCTGCGCTGAGGCTATTTCTGCTGGGATCCTTCCAGCCTCCACTCCAGCCTCTTCCACCATCTGCCCCAAAGCTCAGGGGAGCAGCATCACGTGAAGCACCACCGGGGAGCCTGCTGGGACCTCCCTGCCCAGCCTGCCTCCCTGCTGGTGGCCTGGTTTCAGCTCCAGCACAGGCACCTCTCTCCTGGCCCTGGGTTTCACACTACCATCCTTCCTCTCCCAGGAGCAGAGCTACAAACTAACATCGAATGCCACCCAAGTGACATGCTGAGTGGGTGCCATCAGCAGCTTAGTGTGGTCAGAAGGGGCTCTAAAGGAGAGGCAGGAGGGAGCAAGGTCTGGGCAGCTGGCTGTGCCCTCTTCACATTCAGCTCTGGTTTGTCATCTTCTTTGCCTCTGTACTAAATGTTCTTCCTCGTCAACGCTACCCTATTGCACTTCTATCCATTCCCTCAGGCTCCTGCTCCTCAGCCTGGGGGCTGAAGAAGCGGTAAGGGGAGGTACTGAGCCCCCTAGACCGTCCTTTTAATGGTCCTGCAGAAACCCACCCTTTTTTGAAATGAAGATTAGACTGGGCTAAAAATCACTGTACAGCTCATCAACATGTCTTCCTGCACAGTTCTTCTGCAGAACCTACGGTGCCATCAAAAGTCCCGAACGCTTAATGCTACTTGGATTCACATTCAAAGTGTGAACTGAATGTCTGCTGGTGCGGGGGGCCTTCTGAGTCCCAGCCAGCCTTCCTTCCCCAAGCGCGATGCCTGCTCTGAAGACTCCAAACGCTTCACGTGGCAGTAGCACGTGGCACTTGACATGCTGTCTCACTGCTCACTGTTCCCAGGGGAAATGCCAGGTGGGTGGAAAGCTCAGAGTGCTGTAACAGACACTAGAGTGGCAGTCAAGGTATGGTTGAACCGTTGCCACAGCATCTTCCACAGGGCAGGCAGGACTGAAATGCCTGGCTCTGGTAGCACACCGGACCTCCTGCAAGAGCTATCTTCCCAGAACGCCTGCGGCTGAACTGGGCGTGAGAGGACTGATTTTTGATGTCTCATATAGCTTTATGGTTACGTTATCAGTTTTGTGCTGCGCCTGGCACTGGAAACCAATAGCCAATTTTAACATAATTCATTGTGAAACAATGAAGTGCAGTGGTCACAATGCGCTTCCTCCTACTTTCACAGGGCGTACAGATGCTGCTCAGAGAAACATATTCTTTGTTTGCATCAACTCTGGTGTTCTCAGCTATAAAAGCAGCCTGCCAGGGGGTCAGTCCTGACATGTTACGTTGGTTACTTACTAAACCATCACTTCTTTCAGTTGAAGAGACTCTCATGTTAGGACAAATACTGTCTCCTGTTCTTAATTCGACTCTTCAACCACTATTTTGTTTCCATCACACCCATGAACTGAAACCACAGTGCACCCAGCTAATTTCCTTTTGTTTCCACTGCCCTGGTGGGGAGTGCTTCTGATCATCCTAAAGTGTACCATCCACACATCGTTTTATCTTCCAGAATCACCTTGCCTAAGCATGGAAAGAATAAGCAAAAGAAAGGGGCATGCATTTTTAAACTGATTTCTTTAAGATGTTGTTGACAATTTAATTTAAAAGTAAGAGGTCTGTAGTTTCTTGCTTAGTTTCATAATTCTGTATTTAGTATCGCCTACTCATAAACTCTCCTGATCCCCCAAAGAATGACTCTGAAAATGACTGATGAAATAACTGTCATGCTTTCTTAGTTCCTTTAAAAGCTGTTTATACATCATATATCTCTCCAGGAATAAGTTCTTCTGTTATTTAAACATAATTTTTCATTCTTTGTTCAACTCTTGAGGTTTCAGAATAATTAAACACCACAGCTTAAACAGAGTACCCCCTTCTCCTCTTTCCTAAAAATCCCCATAATATTATTTCTAGTACTTACCTTTTCTGTAGTCTGACAAAAACTGTAATGTCTGTTTCTCCCTCTTATATATCTATCTCCATCCATATTTGATATCTATAGCCAGTGTTGTCTTATTCCTCCTGGCTGCTATATCACTCTGTTTTATACTTATATTTTCTCTGTCTTGTAAATGTGCTCTGACCTCTCTTCCGAGTTTCTGTGTGCTTGTCAGGTTTGGTTTATTTTGTATTTTGCTTTACTGCAGGGTTTGGAGTTTTTCTGCTTTGACTTAATTCATTATGTATTTTGTTTTCTGAACATCCTGAGAAATGTGCCTGTCTGTCGAACAGCCCAGGGGAAAGGAGAATGGGCTCCTGCATCCTACACCACCCCAGCAGGCAGGGTGTCCCACGGCAGAGGTGACACCAGGACCTTCCAAAGGAGCCGAGCTGCCCAGGACCCGTCGTGCACAGCTGCAGGGTGGTATTTCTGGAAGCCCCTATCAAATAATGCACTTCATCGTGGACCCCTGGACTTCAAGCTGCAACTGAGACATTTAATACAGACAAGATAAAATCTCTGTAGTTAGGTTTACATCTTGTTTATTTGGGGGCTGGTATTATCCACACTTGCTACCCACAGAGGTATCAGCATGACAACAGAGACTGGTTGAATATGTGTGATTCACCGTTACGCTACTTTCTGTATCCTTATCACATCAGAGGTACAAAACTGATTTGTTTACATTGTCATTGCAAACCATCACTAAATTGATTTATGTTCTACTTTCTTCTTTAATGAGTTTTCTTCCAGAGCTTTCTTCTGATATTTCTTCCCAAACATGAAGCAAGGCAGAAGTTTCAGATATATGTCTTTTCTGATCTGTGACTGTCACCTCCAGACATCATCTAATAAAATAAGGATTTTACTTCATGCATTAAACCACTTTATTTTTCTATATTTATGTTTTACTATCAGGAATAGTCTTCTTGTTTGACTGCAAATTCTTTTCTTTGTGCTAACTGTGCTACCTTTTGTTATTATTTATTGGTCTTATTTATTCCTCTTTCTTAGGTACTCCAATGACACAATTAATTGCTCTAACAAACAAGGGCTTCACCTTGTAGGTAAAAAAAGTAATTCATACTTACAACTTGTACTGTTTCCTTTTGAAATCAGTGGGAGTTTTTTAATAGGTTTTAGTGAGGCCATGGCAAATACCTATGAACTTCACACATATATATATATCTATGGATATATATAAAACATACACACACACATGCATATGGAATTGTCATATTGATTTCAGTAAGACATCTGAGGGTTCTCTGTTATGTGTGGGATTAGGATACAGACTGGCACACTGGAAATTGAAGCTTTTTTTTCTTTTCTTTTCAAGCTACACAACGTGTTCAGCAAATACAGTGGCAGCACAAGCTTCCCTATGCTGGTACTTCAACACTGATCTGTAGGACCCACCTGAAGGGCCACGTAATTCAGTCTCCTTGCTTGTACCTACACTAGCAAACCAAACAGGACAATGGCTGTTCCTTGGCCTTGACGACAAGGGGTCCTTATGTCCGGGGGACTGAACTCCTTTCTCCTCCCTCCCCAAAGCAGGGTAGCTTCATCCATTCTGCCTGATGCGAACAGTCAGTGGCTAATCCTGTCCCCCAGACTGCGCCCAGGAACTGTCTGGGAGGCTGCTAGATGGCTTGGGCCAAAACTGCGCCAGGGACTATGCTGGCATTTAAACAGAAACAGTGATTGCATCTCAGCCTCTGACCCTTCCCCATCCTGCTTGACTTCCCGGCATAGGTAGCACCTGAGGCTGTCAGTAAGGATAAACATCACCAACCATGTTGATGTTTGTTGTGCTCATGGCTAACCAAGGTAATCCCAAACTTATTTCACATCAGGCAAACAGCTTATATGAAGATGGCAATAGCTTTCAACCATTAGTCAAGGATGAAATTGAAAACAAGATGTGCCATGTTCTGTGTTCCACTTGCTAATGCTCTGAATGATGCTGTCTCTCTTCTGATCACCTGTAATCACATTTTAGCTACTGTCTTTCAGTTTATCTTTGCAGATACTGGTCCCTGTATCTTGACCCTTTCATAAGTCCGTGCATAATGCATTAATGATTGTACGTAAGAGCCACAATATACATTTGTGAAACGCTACCTACGTCAACCTCCCCTATACTGTTCCTCCTCCTAAGAGCAAGAGAAGGTCTCAGTAGGCACTGCTGAGCTCCCTGGATCGTTGGTTAATGTACACTGTTTACACACAGGTTTGCTAATGGATAAGGATAGGATAAATTTGCAAGGTGTGCTGTTTCTGATCCCTGTAAAAGAGGATAAAGACTGTGAGATGATTGATGGCCATAGGGGTCACCTTCAGGCTTTATGCAGACCTCCTTGCTACAAGAAAGTATGTCTTAACTCCTGACCTGCTTATCATTAGGCCAAATGTGTTTTGGCTATTGTGGTTTGTAGTAAACCTGGCAGAACTTAGCCACTAAGCCAAACCACCATAAAAATAAGTCTGAATGCTGAAGTCTCTTCCTTGTGGTTTTGCAAAGTGTTCGAGACCCCAACCTTATACATCAGTAACACTGGACAAAACCAACATAGCCACAGCAGGGCCAGCACTGAGACAACCCCAGCGACCAGCAGCAACACAGACGGCAGCTGCCCAGTCTTTTCTTTTTGATCTGTTTTTCTGGTTTCTGTGGACTTTCCAGATACAAGCCTAGGAAAAAAAAAACACCATACATTTCATATTCTAATCATGTTTTAATATGAAATCCTATCCCTCTTTCTACAGCTACAGTATATTTGCTCTAGCATAACCAAGACAGGTTATTACCCTGGTGTGGAGCTGATGAAAGACCGAAAACAGGAATTTTCTTCAGATCTAACATCCCTGCCTTGGACTTCTAAAGCTTTTTCTTTGCATAGACTTGGTTTAGGCCAAATGTTTAGGGACTTGTAGGTTAAAAGAAACTGCTGGTAAAATCACACAACTGTGAATAATTTTATCATACAGTACAGAGTTTTGCTTTTCCAAACACTGGAAGACTCAAGCAACTAGGGAAATCTTCCCTACTCACAATTCAAAACCTTTTTCAGCCAGTGCTGTGATCCAAAAACACGTTCCCCCAGGCCCCTCTCAGGGTTACAAGCCACTGCTGCTAGGAGATACTGAGACATCCTTCTCTCTGTTGAATGGCACATCTCACCCATCCCCATGTGCCACTTCTCAAATAAAGTACTGCCCCCCAAAGCAGTTGGACTCATTATGGGTTTGCATTTACCCTTGTTTTGGGGAATACAGTATTTCATCTTAAATGAAGAGCAGAGAATAAATCTACCACTTAAGTAAGATTTAACGTAACTGAATTAGAAAAAAACAAATCATCAGTGTGGGTTTCCAGTAGAAACAGCTTTTCTAATCACTGTGGTAGGACCTGATGTGACATCCTGTCCAGACTGCCCAGTGAGCCCTGTCTTGTGTCTTGAATTGCACTGACATACCAAAGTCCTAGAAGTCTTAAAGGCTTTGGAGAAATGGCCCAGCAAAAAGGACTAAGGCTTCTTCCTCTCTCCTCCCTTTCCTTCCTCTCCCCTCCTTTCCCTCTTTCTAATTCAAAAGAAATGTGTGACCGTGCCTGATGCAGACCAAATACGGGCTTACAGGGCATCCTATAGGGCACATATCCAAACTTCACTACTGTCTGATGCTGCCACAGTCACACTAATTAAAAACCTGACATGGCAAACTGATGAGTTTTGTTTGGACCTATATAAAGCAGTATCAAAAGCACATCCCAGCCTTTCAGTTAACAAGAGCCCAAAATCTACACATTAAACCTCCTATAAAATTGGTATTTATTATGCTACTGATTAAAAAAAAAAAGCAAAACCCCAAACTACATTAAACAAAACAAATCCATTGAGTTTGTCTCATTAAAAAAAAAAGTACACATGAACCTAGTAAAAAAACACTATCCTTTTTTTTTGTTAATCCCTATATAGTAGCAACATAAAGGATAATTTCTCTCCATGTTATCATACAGGTACCTTTTCCTAAAACCACTGCTAAAAACAAGAACGTTATGAAATATAAATTCACACTAAGGTAAAAATGTTGATAACAAAACCAATAATGTAGTAATAACAGACATTAAAATAACACTAATGGAAAAATAAAGGCATCAGAGTAATGGCCTACCAAATGCTGCCTCAAATTCTCTAAACTTACTTTTTTTTTCTGAAGCAGACAGTAAACAGTTCAGAGTGATAAACTCTGAACACAGAAAGTGTTCTGAACTTTGATAATCTGAACTCTGATAATCTGAATTCTGATAATCACAGAAAGTGATTCAGATTGCCTGATTCTGTATCTCTTGTTTGGAAACTGGGTAGTAAGTCTTTTGATGTTTAGCTAAAATAGACAGAAACTGTCTATACAGCAAACCCTTGTGATGTTAAATGGACAAACAGTTCAACAAAAAACATCAAAATTTCACTCCCTGTGATTTTACTGTTACATTCCCCCTAAGAAGGTAATCTCATCTCTTGTCCTGTCTAGAAGCAGCCTCGGATAGAGGCCAAGAGAAATAAAAATAAGGAGGAATAGAATTTCTCAAGAGCCACACCAAATGCTTGCACCTGCTACTTAAAGTCTGTGGCAACTAGAGGTCAAGGAAGGTACGAGTTTATCTGGAAGAGAGAATATACTTCAAACATTTTATAGAAAGAAGAAAATCAACTATGAGTACAGTGACTGACTTTAAAAGCGAATACATTTAAATAAATCTATTAAAGAATTAAAACTTCTCCCTTAAAATATCACAAGCTCTAGCAATTCATTAGTTTGAAGACTTCTTAGGATAAAATATTTCAACATATTAAAACATATTAGTCAATCTTCTGATGTTCATGAAATCTTTCTAATAAGCTCTTAGCATGTTTCCTGGTGGGTTTTCATGTCTGTCTCTCAGCGCCTGAACTGCAATTTTTGCCTGTTAAGAAATGAAAAAGGAAAAACAAACACGTCTGGTAGCTGCAGGAACTTTGGTCTTTATATTCGTGACATACATAGGTAAAATACATAATCTAAAAGGCTTTAGGATTTATTTTCTAATCTGGAAATGCAGTTATACAGGCAACATTTGGAGGGAAACCCCCCCTAAGAAACTCATTTTGAAGAATTTAACTTCTAGCTACTGACGTGTTACCTTATATTTGACAATAGCTTAATTCCTCCAAAGAAGTTTGCCCATATGGAGCTCAAGTAGGACTGGTGTTTATATCCAGTCCATTCTCAATGACGGTTACGTACATGAAATCTTCCCTGTATTATAAAAGCAGCAAGAGATATGGAATAAATAATCAGGAGATATTGGAAATGCAGCAAACATGAAGTACCAGGAGACAAGAAAGGAAAACCTAAAGAGGGAGGAATACCTCTCTGAAGTGTTCAGCTATATATAAGGAATATTCTGCACTTTTGTAGTTGCAGGCAAAAAGCAGTTAGAGGCTGTTTCACAGCATGAACAGTCTGATGCACATCAGACCCAAACAGAATATCTGTTTATTGATAATGAAATTTTTTCCTTTGAATGTATGAATGAAAAAAATGTGATTTTCATCAAATATTTCACCTCTACCTCTTTGCTGGCTTTGTACTGAAGGCAAGAGGTCTTGCAGAACGGGAAACTAGATCCTTCATAGTTTATACTTTTACACATACATGGTAAGTATTTTATCATGCTGAACAGAAGTGATTTCTTTTGAAGGCTTTCCTGCATCCCAAGGGCCCGAAGGAAAACCTTCTGCCCCGGCGGCTGTTGCTGCCTTTCTGCCAGAAGCCACTGCTCTCACACACCAGCCCATCAAACAGCTTGTGTGGACGCTCCTGGCCCGTTCCAAACTAAATCAGCCTGTTTAGTTCACCCTGCTTATTCACATATTAGACTAACCCAGCTTATTTTGTCTCTGGTGAACCTAATGGTCACAAATGCTCTCCCTCCTGAGCAGAGCTTCGGGGAGGGTAATTCCCAGCAGGGGAGCATCGCTAGAGCAGCAAGCACAGTAACATCTTTCACTGCCTCGTCTCCTTGCTAAGGCATCACCTGGCCATGGCTAGAAGCGCTTTATTTTAGAGCTTGGAGAGCCAAGAGTAAAAACAAGTTAACGATACATTTTTTAACTTACATTATTTCTAGGATGTTATCCAACATCGTGTTTCCTCTGGTAGCAAACCGGGTTTAGTAAGTCCCCAGCCCTTGCTCCCATGTCCCTATCACGTGCCTCTTTGCTTTTGGCAGTCGTCAAGAGAAACTGTGCTCAGAACTGGATCAGGGAACCGGTATTTTAAAAGCTATGCTTTATGTTAATAATGCTGTATTAATGGCTTCTGGAAAGCTATGCCCTGTTAGCAGTTGTGAGCAGTAGCACACCACAGATTTCCTAAGACTAATGTCTTAGAAGTCACATGATTTCTGTAGTGATAAATAAGCTCAGTTTGGAATAGGCTGTGAGAGTCAGTTGGGAAGGAGATCCAAAACTTTTAATGGGTATTTCTGTGAAAATGTTATTACTGAGTCCCATGCTCAGTTATGGTCAACAGCAAATCGAATGCTGGCAATTACAAGAAGATAAATAGAAAACAGAACAGAAAATCTCATTATGCCACTATATATAATTCAATTTTATCTGGGGAATGACCATAGCATACATGGCTTATTTTTTTTCCTTAGCCTTGGTTAGCTACAGTTGGCCATGGCTGAAGAGGGATGACTGGGATAACTGCCCCTTCGGTTTGCCTCTTTATATTACTGTTTTCTTACCAGAATTACTGTAGATACATATTTATTCGTGAGTTTCATCAAAATATTTTAATTTAAAATATTTCTTACTTAGCATTCTCTCATACAATGAGAACATTCCCTGGTATTTTAAATGTGAAATGACCAGCCTGTGCTCTGGCTGGATAAGCCAGCAATGAAGTACAAGGAGTCAGCAGGGATGGCTCCAGGGTGAGTGATGGACCCTCTGGCGTTTCTTCCACCCCACAAAGCTCCTCACCTATTGAGAATATGAAATATTCTAATAGTAATTTTATATCAGCCGAGTTTTGAGGTAACAAAACCTCCTGATGGAGCTGTCCTCGTAGCATGGCCTGGATAGTAACTGCTTGTATGGCAGGAGTGTGAATGTAAACAGCCTGTGCAGACAGGACACCCAAAACTGCCTGGTCTGAGAGGAGGTTACCCCAAAACTGAGAATCAAATGAAGAAACTAATAATGACAACGTTTGTTTACAATAGGCATCCATTGGCTTAAGCAGCAACCAGGGCATTACCAAGAGGCTTTTGAGAAAAGAGTCAGCTTGAGGAGAAGTATAAAGGATGGAAGGAAACTTCTGACTGTGGGGTGAGACCTGGGAACAGGAAGGCGCTCAGCGCAGACCCCTGCCTCGGGTGCTGCCAGGAGTCACCCCGCTGCCATCGTGCCCCCGTCTCGGCCTGACGCAGCATCCTCCCCATCCCACGGGGAGAGCAGGGCTGGCGGGATGGGGTGCAGTGGCAGGAGGACCCACAGCTCGGGGCGCGTGTGGGAACTTGTGGGGTGCCCTCTCGCCAGTGCACAGACTAGCAGGCGGCAGGGAGCTGCACTGCTGTGCACAAAGCGGGAGCAGCCCCTTTCCAGCAGCAGAACGTACACAGCCAAAAGAGGGGGGTGCGCTTGTCACCCCCCTTCCTGCGAGAGAGGGGTGTGCACACGTGAATGTGCTCCTGCGGGATTAGAAATTTGAGGGATTAGTTATAAAAGGGTATTGAGAAACTTGCAGGTGCTTTTTAACATTTTGCTAGTGTCTTGTACTCTGCTTTATCTGTTGACCTGCTGTTATTGATCCAGAATGTGAAGTTCACTGACTGCCGGCTAATTACGTGTCATTAATAAATCAGTAAATCACTTTGATCCTGATTTGAGTTAAAGCCCGTGAGTCAAGCAAGTCTTCCCTGTCACACCCCCTTATGTTAAAAAAGTCGTATGCTATTAAAAACACAGTAAGCAATTAGCTTAAGTACCCCTGAATCACACTCAAGTTACAAAAGCTCTTTAACTCAGATGATTGACTATTTCATTTTCTAGCGTAAATGTAGTTAGAAACTAACAAGCTTCTTGATCCTCTAATTATATTGCTTTTCATCTCAAAGAACGTTGCTGGTTTGGTGCATTCCTGTGCCATTCCTCTCTATATGTGGTCACCCTTTAATATAAGCTTGTAATAGAGAAAGGAAATTTCTTATTTGTAAGTTATATTTCAGTAGGTAGTCTCTCCTCACATTGGTCAGTGTTGTTTGCAACCAAACCATTGAATGTGGGGAAATACTTCCCAGATGAACAAACTGTCTATAGTTTCTCATATTCACATGCTATAACTAAGGAAATTAAAAGTACTTGATGGGCCTAGAGAGTGCAGAAAGAGCAGAATGAAATAAAAGTTTCCCATTCAGAAAAAAAACTTGAAAATAAAATTGCAGTTAAAGGTTTTGGATCCTCAAATATGAACGGGGAAGCAAGATGGTTCAATGACTAGTTCCAGAGAAACAACATATCCCATAGAATTTTACTGAAAATACTAATCATGAAACACAGCAAATAAATTAAAAACAATATAATCCAAAGGTACTATGAAAGAAATACATATATAATTGTTATGAACTTAACAGAAAGAAAATAATAAAGTTACCAGTCATTTCAAGTTTTACCATAAAAAGAAGCTCTAGCAAGTGGCCAGCCTATTACTGCTACAGATTTCCCCAGCTTCAGACGTTAAGTCGCAAGCGAGGGCATCCTTCCATCTGCAAGTCAGGACCTCAGCAGGAACAAGTTCAGTGTCAGAGGAAAACCCCTGTATATAAGACCTCCTTTTTATTACAGAAGCACTAACATTAAACTGTTTTACTGCAGATAGGCAAGGGCATGTCCCTAATTTGCTACCCTGATTTTGGGAGGCTAGATCTGTTAGATTAGTTTTGTTACCCTGCAGTTACTTCAACCAGTACGATCTTGTTTTGTGGTCAGTGGTGGCTGTTGAGGTGAAAAATTAATTGCTTCTATAAGTTCTTGCCTATGGCCATGTCCTTTGATTAGTCTTTCTTTGACATCACTTTTTGGCCTGAAAGCATAATAAATCACCACAAAAGTCTTGCATTCTTTAAACAAAGTTGCTACCCACTCTTTAGATTAGAAACAATCTTTTTATCCAGTACATACATACTATTTAGTATAATGGGTCTACAACTAGGGCTCTTACACAATGCCAAAAACTCTATGAACTTGCAAGCAAAAATTAATAAGCAACAGAGAAGCATAAAGTTATTATTTTCAGAGCTATACTGGAAAACAGAGCTGTAATAACGCACTATAAAATTTCCTTATAGGAACAGTCACAGAAGGCTGCACCTATAAAAACTAGCCCAATTCAAAGAGAAATATACTTTACGGTAAAGAAGAATTAAAGCTACACATCTTTAATTTAATTTTTTAAGATGTCCCCGATGCGTTCACAGCCTCAGGATGTGGTCTCCTCTAGCTTAAACTACATCAGCAGCACTTCCAAAAGTGCAAATGAATACTGGCTGCTTGTAAAATAAATGGTCTGGTCCATTATCTAGGACTATGTAACTGGATACAATTTAACTGCATGTACTACCGTACAAAAAAAGGAATTAAAAAAGTTAAACCAAAGACCACAATGGGCAGAAACAGAAGTATTAGGTTAACAGTGTCTGATAACTGGCAAGACCAAACAGGTACTGTTCCAATTAATTATGGTTCCCACGGGATTCAAAGGTGCTTTGAAGACAGCAGGCACTGACAATATTCGTTTGGGCTTGAAGACATATGGAACCAGGGACAATCAAATCCATGGTACAAGCATTATAAAAGTTATCTGTTATCTTTCTAGTTTTTCTGGCTTCTGCCTCCAAGCGTGAGCTAAAAGATTCTTTATGTAGGAATTAAAGGTGCCAGCAATAACCGATGGGACTCCCCAGAGCTGCAACAAACCAGTTATCTATTCTGTGGCAATTTCTCCACTCTGGTGAAATGTCACATATGCTTATTTGGCCTTGTTTATACAGAAAAAGAAACAGAAAAGACGACATCACCACAACCAAAAAAAACCCACAAAACACACACACACAACACCAAAACAAAAGAAGACAAAACAATAACAACAAAAAAACCCAGAGCCCTTCACTGTATAAAAATAAGAGCAATTAAAATTCATATTCTGTCCTGGAACCAAAGGACATGGAGCTGTGATGGAAGCACCCCTTTATTTCTTGTTTTCCAACAGACTTTCTCTTAAACACTTTTGCTTTGCTTCTGTGAAAGCAAAGTCATTGCTGTTTAACTGTGTTATTGTTTCACTGTACTTGCAAATGCCAAACAAACCATAACAGCTGAGGCAACCACAATGATTACAAGAACCTGCATTTCCCACAGATTTGTCTAATGACACAATCTGAGTACAGCTAGAGCATAATTAGAGGGTTCTGCCCATTACCAGAAGGCTGAGACTTAAGGTGTCTCTAAGAAGGCAATTAGGGGATCAAGAATGCAGCATATAGTAAGTAACAGACCTAACTAACATGCCTGGATATCATGTTCGCTTTATGTCCTTTTAAACATTTATTTGGCTCCTCAACCATTTAAAGAAAATATCAAATCTAGCTGGGACGGCTTCATGTATTTCAAAATAAAAGCAAAAAAATGTTATGGGCTGAACAAGAATTAGAAGTGCAAGGTTTTTGCGACTGTAAGAGTTTAATTCTCACTGAGACAATGTTGCCACATAAAATTACTTTCTCATGTGCCAGATCACTCATATCTAAGTGTCAAAGGGGACTCTGACACAGAAAAAAAAAAAATCTTCTCTCACAGATGGTCACAAAATCATATGTCAAACTACCTTGACCTTATGATTTGCATTTGCTCAGTGGACTCTAGTCTTTACAAAAAAAGTTTAAAAGGGATGATTCTGAGAGACCTCTAGTTCTGCAAGTCATGAATAATATTTGTGTATCTGGTCATTTATACATTGGCAAATACCTTTTTAGAGGACTGGAGGATCTCTGAAGCTTAAGCCAATTGTACGTCCCTCTGTGTACATCTGCAGCTGGAGAACTGACATTTCCTCCAGTTCTTCCTCTTTATTAGAGACTACTTTCAAGCTAAAAGCAAAAACCTTCACTTACCATGCCATAATTTTCCATACAAGTTCCACAGATATGTCACCATTTGCCGCCTTCTGTCCCACCGTTCATTGGAATAATGTCCCTTTAAGCCATCCTTTCTCTTGTAAATGTGAAGCAAAAGACTGAAAGGGTACAGAACACCAGGCAGAAAAACCTCAGGTACAAAGAGCATTATAACTGGCCTTTGGATCAGCCAGAACCAGTGCACACATTACAGAAAGTCGTCCAGATACTTCAGCTGAATCAATTCTTCCGATATATAAATTGGAAATATTACAGATTCTCATGTATGGCATTGAGGTCTACGTATCCCTTCCTGCTAAGAGAAAATACAGTACATTGAGTTAAACAATCTCAAATATTTCTCTCAGCTTATCCACTACAGAAAGATTATAAATTACTTGTCTTTTGTAACATGTAACTTAGAAAATTTTACTATGTTTAAATACTGGTCTTAATCTCATCATCTGTTTATAAACCAAGATGCTGATAAACTACTTGTTTTTTTATTATATTCAGGTACATATTTAATCCAATAATTTCCTCCAAGAAAACAGTGAAGGCTCTTTTCTGTAAGTTCTTACATAAACATATAATAAACCCCAGCTTGACTCATAAATATTTGCCATACTTCTCCAGCACTTCTCACACATGGTAAGGTAGACATGCATGTAAGGCTGGAGCTCAGAATTACATGAGCCGGTAAGAGTTACTGTGAGAATATCTTCTATTTTATACACATTGCCTATATTTGCTTTTGTTTTATTTTTAATTTTGTTTTAATTTTTAATTTTATTTTAAGGATGCTATTCTCAGCATCCCTCAACTTAGCGTTATTTGGTCAGTATCCGTCATGGAAGTTAGCCTTGAAAAGGGGTTTAAAAAGAAGGAAATAATGAAGAGCTTTAAAGCCAGCTGGGAGGCGAAGTCACATTCTAAGAAGCACAGATAGAAGTGGCAAAGCCAGGATCACCGGGAAGTGGAGGTCTTCACTATCACCTAAGATATGAAAAAAAAAAATAGCAACAGATAGGTCCAAGAAGGGCTTTGAAGCTGAGGCCCAAGAGGGTGTGTGAGAGCAAGGAGCAGAAAACAGGTGAGGGAAGCGGAGAAGGAAGCATTTCAGAACAGGACCTGCCAGAGGAAAGCAAGGGTGGGCAGAGGAGGGCAGGCAGCCTGGGGAGCAGGCTACAGAGCCGTTGGTTGCTTTGGCTTCATTTGTGTGGATCAGGTAAATAATTTCAGGTTCCAGTGGAAGGACATATCAACCCCATACCAACTCAATGTGAAGCAGTCATAGAATCGTAGAATATCTCAAGTTGGAAGGGACCCAATTGCTCACTTACTTACACTTCCAATAAGGGAAGCATCACATGAAGCTGGGAGAAGCCACGGTCAAAATGAAAAAGGTGACTTCTCATGCAAGCTGATAGACCGGTGCAATTCACTGCTAGATGATGGGTCCAGGGGAAAACTGGATAAGTATCATGAGGAGAAATCCAGTCTTACTAAACAGGCCATATGCCATCCGCTGCAGATGGCTGGAGAATGGGAGAGTATTAGGAGGCATTCCCACATATGTCTAGCCTTACCTGCTGGTGGCTCCTCCTGGGGGCTGCACAATATTGGGCTTGGATATTACAAAAGAACAGCCATCTTGTTCTTATACAAAAGTAATCTCTGCATTCCACTTGAAATGTAGTATTGCTTTCTTAAGACAAGGAGTATAATAATTCTCAAAATATTTTGCAATTCACAATTCCAACTTTTAAACACTCAGCACATGGCTGTTGCTAAACAATTAGCGTTGAAAGATTTTTATTTTACTGCTTTTTCAGTTTTGAAATATGAAGGTGACGTAGCATCCTAATTGCAGATGCAGTTATACCCATACAAGTGTTAGAACCTTTCCCTGTATTTCTAAAGTATTTAATTACTATTGTGATAGATGTATCACAAGTCCTGACTAATGATGGCATTTAATAATTTTGGTTATATCTGATGTAAGATGGTGTGTGATTGTTGTGGTTTAGCCCCAGATGGCAACTAAGCACCATGCAGCCGCTCGCTCACTCCCCCACCCCCCCGCGGTGGGATGGGGAAGAGAATCGGAAGAGTAAAAGTGAGAACACTCGTGGGTTGAGATGAAGACAGTTTAATAGGGAAAGCAAAAGCCGCGCACGCAAGCAAAGCGAAGCACGGAATTCATTCACTACTTCCCACGGGCAGGCAGGTGTTCAGCCATCTCCAGGAAAGCAGGGCTCCATCACATGTAATGGTTACTTGGGAAGACAAACGCCATCACTCCAAACGTCCCCCCTTCCTTCTTCTTCCCCAGCTTTATATACTGAGCATGATGGCATATGGTACGGAATAGCCCTTTGGTCAGTTTGGATCAACTGTCCTGGCTGTGTCCCCTCCCAGCTTCTTCTGCACCTGGCAGAGCATGGGGAGCTGAAAAAAGTCCTTGACCAGTGTAAACACCGCTTAGCAACAGCCAAAACATCAGCATATTATCAATATTATTCTCATACTAAAACCCAAAACACAGCACTACACCAGCCACTAGGAAGGAAATCAACTCTATCCCAGCCGAAACCAGGACAGTGATTCAGGATACAATTAAGGTTTAAGATTTTTGTTTGTACGTGGACAGAATTTGTTGTTGGGCAGTAGTTGTGCTACTGTCACCTGAAGGGTCAGTCCTCTGCCCCCAAACTCCCCTTTGCATATTTCCTACATGAAATATCTTACAAATCCTGAGGACATCTTGCATCCTCATGAGGCTGTGTAGCCTTGTTACCCAAAATGTACAGATGCAAATGGAATGAGACAGCACAGCAGACAAACTGCACAGCACATCATGCGTTGAATGTGGCTAACGTAAAGCCCAGTATCCCAGCTTGTCAAAAGCAAACACCTTGCAGAGGTCCTAAAAGCAGGGCAGGCATGTATGGTACACTTCTTTCTAATACCCTCCCGGTGTGCAGTAGGCAGGCTAGCAGGTAAGAAGACATCACAAAGTCCATAATTATTATCTGAGAAATCCTGTCCCAGTGATGTCTAGGAAGGCTTTGTAATGGTCTTCAAAGAGACCTGGATTTCATGCATTTTACAGATACACTCTGAATAATCTAAGTAGAGCTGAATAGTCCATCGCTCGGTATTTTATGTAGAAAATCTCTCAAACCTTGTGCATCATCATATAAAGTCTCTGCAGTGGAGGCAAGGATAAAATCTGATTCTACAGGGCAGCATCCCGTGCTCTGCTCAACATTGCACTTTCCCTTCTCTCCTACCAAGCTCCTTGTCTAAACACCTTCCAACTCTCACAACAGGCCAGCAGGTCTCCCAAATAAAGCCATCTCCTTCACTCCACAATGATGTTTTCCCAGGTTATATCTGGTCCGGTGCCTGAAGCAGGACTCCACAGGAAAGAAGTCCGTGGGCAAAACACAGTTACCTGAATCACACATGGCTGCTTCCCAATGCTCTCCTCCCTCCCCGCCCAACCCCTGCCTCCAGCTCCTCGCTCCGACCTCGCCGCCTCGCCCTGCCTTCTGCCAGGCCCCTTTGCTCACCAGGCTTCGGTTTCATTTCGACTCCCTCTGCCCGCCCTGTCCTCATTCTCTCCTCGTTTTAAGCTCTCCTGTTACTTCTGCTCCCACCACGACTCCAAGACACTTTGCTCAGGCATTCCACTCCTGTTTCCCACTCCCAGTTTTGCCAGATTTTTGCTACATTATCTTTTGTTGCAGATTTTTGTTGCCACGTCCTTTCCTCCCTTCCTTTCCCCCCACTCTGAACACCATCAAGATGCAAATATTCCTCGTAGGGAGCCACCGACAGCACAAGAAGTCATATAACTATGGCTGCCCTTACACAGGCACCCACACCTACAGCTCTCAAAAGCCTGGGACGCCGACAGCCAAAGCGGGGTGCTAAAAGTTGAACCCCCAATTCGGGTGCAGCGGCTGCTCCTTCAGCGGAGACCCCGCCGCCGCCGCCGCCGCCGCGGGCGGCCCCCCCCAGGCAGCTCGGCTCGGCTCGGCTCGGGCCGCCCCCTCGGCCGCAGCCGGGCGGGCTCGGGGCGGGCTCGGCGCTCACGGCAGTTCCGGCGGAAGGCAGCGGCGAGGCCGTGCTGCGGCGTGGGTCTTCCCGCAGGGATGGTGCAGGACCAGCGGGGGCGGCTGGTGGCGGAGCTGCTGCTGCGGGCGGGGGCAGCGCGCAGCATCCTCTGCCTCTGCTCCCGCGCCTTCGTCGAGTGAGTAGCGGCCTTGCCGCCGGCGCCGGGCGGGCGGGCCCCCCGTGTCCGCATCCCCCGTGTCCGGGGGAAGTTTCCGCTGGGGGGGGGGGGCGCGGGGAAGGGCCGTGCTGCTGCGGCCGCAGGTAGGGAGAGGTGCACAGAGGGGTCCCTATAGGTTGTGTTTACTAAACGATACCAGCTATAGAAGGGGGAAAAGCGGGAGGAGCCCACCCAGACGCCGGTTCCCGCGGAGGCCCTTGCCGGAGCGGCGCAGGGGCGGCCCGGCGGGCAGCAGCCGGTCCCGCCGGTCGGAGCCCGCTCGCTCCCGGGGGGCGCGGGCCGCGCTGCCTTGTCCCCGGCTGGGGCGGCGGCTGTGCGGGGCTCAGCCCGCAGCGCTCCCTCCCTTCCGCGGCCGGGGCTCCGGCCGGCCCCCCCCGTCCCCTTCTCCCTTCCCCAAACGGGCGGGGAGGGACCTGGAGCCTCCCCGAGCCAGGGAGGAGGAAGAAGAGGTTTCTCAACGAGGGGGGGAAGAGAGGTGCTGCTCGGGGGCTGCCTGTCGCCGGTGCGGGAGTTGGGAGAAGAGGTGGCCGTTACCGGAGCTTTTGGTGTTAAACACACCCGGTGTTTAGCTGGGACACTTGCAGAGATGAGGTGCCTTCGGCGTTGGGTGGTGGCTGAAATATTTGCGGGTTTGGACCGAAGACGCTAAATTCCACCCACTTAAGCAGAATGTTTTGTGGGCCAAAAACTTAATTCCCGGGTATTCTGTGTAGCAGCAACGTTTTCTGAACATCTCTCGTGTAGGCTTTTCACGTCAGGCCTTGAAGTGCTGCCTTTTTCATATTTTCCTTTGCTTCGTGTGTTTAGAATCACAGAGCAGCCCAGGTGGGAAGGGACCTTGAAAGATCGTCTGAGCCAGCATTTCGTGGGAAGGGGAGCCTAGATGAGGTTATCTAGCACCCTGTCCAGTCGCATCTTGAAACCTCCAGCGATGGGGACTCTACCACGTTCTTGGGGAGGTTGTTCCACTGAATGATTGTTTTTAGTGTAAAAAAATCTGGTTTAATGATGACCTTCTGCGTCAATGTTTCTCTTCATTTTTACAGAGATCGAAAATTATATAAACTGGGATTAAAAGGATTTTATGTCAAAGATGACAATGACAGTACAGGTAAGGTAATAAATTGTACTGTGCAATATGAGGTGCAGTAAATAGAGTTATGTGTGGTTATTTAAGGTACAGTAGGACTGTATAACTGCTAACCCATAGTTTTCTTCTTATTTCTGGCCTGTTTTTCAGTACTTTTGATATGGGGATGGATGTGAATAATAACTTAGCACTTGCATAACTTTCCAGTTACTATAATCTTGATGGGGAAGTTTGTGTCGCACCAGGTGCGATGCTTACTCCTGTTTGCACAGACTTACTAGCTCACATAGTCTCCACAGGTGCACAGAGCAGATTAGCTCACAAGTGCCTGAGCTACTCTCAAATCCTAATTTCAAATTCCCTAGCTCAAAATTAATTATATAACGGAGGGTCTGCAAATCCCAGATATTTGACTGAGAGTAATACTGTCCTGCTGCCTCTACCCCAGCCTAGGACATTAGCTGTTGCTGATTAATCTGCTGGGCCAGAAGTAGAGAAGAAGCAATAGCCCTGATGGGGGAAATTATGATTTGCATGTACATGAGGAATCATACGAGGAGGACTGGAGGAGTAAGTCTCTCCCTACTTGCTTGTATTTTAGGAATAATCGTGGTGCATGCTCTGGCAAATTCAACAACCAGTCCCTTGCTCCATCCTCCTGAATTCCCCACACATGCCTACCTAAACATAATTCCTTTGGTATCTGATTTTTGCATTGCTGTCTTGCTAGCTCCAGCATCATATAATAGCTTGATTTGAAAGGAAGGAGTCTGAACAGAAAGGAATGTCCACGGAAGCCGAGAATGAGTAGCACAGGTTAGATGGAGGCAGTGTGAATGGAGTGAAGGAGAATGTAAACCACGTTTTTGTGCATATGTGACTGAGTTGTGGTGAGAGTAATCAGTTAAAAACAGAAGAGTCTTGTGCTGTGTGATAATTTGTCAGTAAATATATCCAGACAAAAAAAAAAGATCTTAAATTTTTCGGTTTTATCAACTGCGTTGAGAGCTTTTGTATTTCATAAGTTTCATCAATATACAGTTCCTACTTTGTCAGTGCTATTTGTCATTTTATATGCATATGATGTTGCTTAAAAAATTGATAGATGTGCAAGCAGTGTTTTGATAGTTGATCAGTTATTTCTGAGATAATTATGTTCTGTAGTTCACACATTCCATTTTTGTAAAATCGTATTATCTTTGTTAGTGTGTTTTTGAAAGATTTGTGACAAAACCAGCAGTTTCTTGTATTTCAAGCTTGCCCTGATACATGCCAAAAGAACTCCTGTAAAGAATTTTCTTTTCCTAATGCTTATTTTTCTGTTGTCTGCGGGATGTTATTGTAGTTTGCTCTGCAACTTATTGAGGTGAATGTTTGTGGTGGGTTGACCCCAAGCACCCACACTCTCTACCCCAGTGTTTATTGCTGAGCATCGCATTATAGGGTATTGACTATCCTTTCAGCCAGTTTGGGTCAGCAGCCCCAGCTGTGTCCCCTCCCGATCTCTTACCCACCCCAGCCTACTCGCTGGCGGGGGCAGAGTGGGGAAAAGAGAAAGTTATGATGCTGTGCAAGCACTGCTCAGCGATAGCCAAAACACCCGTATGTTGTCCACGCTGTTTTAGCCACAGATCCAAAACACAGCACCATACGGGCTGATATAAGGAAAGTTAACTCCATCCCAGCCAGACCCAGTGCAGTGTTTCAGCTGTCGAAGTTAGATTTTGGCTCCTACTGATAGTTATGTGGAAAGTAAGATGCGGAAAATTTTAAATGGGAAAGGAAGCTTAAGAGGCAGTTCTGCTAACTTTTGTAGGCCATGCTGTTGCATTGAGGTATCAGAACCAGATTATAGTCACTTAATATAATTTGTTAACAGGGGAGGAACAAGCATCCGAAGAGGAGAACTGTTGTCCCAATGTGACATTAAAGGTGGATACTAATCATGCTCTTGACCTGGAAGAAGTTGAACTAGACTCAGAGGCCGAGCTTATGAAGAGCATGGGATTGCCTCTTCAGTTTGGTGGGCAGTCAGCCCACAGGGACTTTGTGGTAAATCTTTATTTGCTTTATTTGTTCTCTTTACTTTGTGTTTCCAGACGTAGGGGCACGTCTGCTCCTTAGTTATCTTTGAGACTGCAGTTCATGGAAATGTATCTGAGCAGTTTGTAAAATCCACCTGCCAGTTTGACTAAACAGCGTCAGTCTCTGCTTTATGCTTCCATGTCTATATTCCTCTTGCAACTAGAGAGAGCTAGTTTAAAACAGCTGTGGTAACGTTGATGCTCAGGACAACTAGTACACTCCAATCTGAGCACGTGTGTTCACGCTGTCTGCTTTAACCATTTAGCTTTAGATACTGATATAAAAAGCTAGTTTCTAAGATCCCCCTTGCAGCTGATAAAGCCAGGCTTTTCCAAAGGGCAGGAGCGAGGCTTGGGTGCTCTGCTTCCCATAGGGAGCATTTGGGCTTTAGAGGAAGACTAAAGTTGTTCACAGATGAGAAAAAGACAGTGGGATATCCACATTGTCTGCTTTATGGAATACAGACCTGCCTGGCAGTGAGAGAGTACTTTTGCAGAGCACTCCATGGTTCTGACCTGATTAACTTGTAAATAAATAGGAGAAACTTGTATGTTATTTTAATTGATGGCATGTAAATAGACTTTACAGGCACCCAACTTCAAGCCCAAAGTATACATGCAATTTTTGTTGCTATGTCGTAATACTGCAAATAAGTTGAATGAGAACATAATGTATGTTTTTACTAGGTTACTACTAAACATTGTGCTTTGCACACTGTGTGTATTAACATGACATTATGAGGGATGTGGATGAAAGATTAATGCCAGTTCTCTGAACCTAACTTCTTTATAGTCCACCTTATGGATTTGTCAGTGTAACAAAACTAGGGATTGCAGCTGATGGGACATTTGGAGTAATATCTGTATGTTTGCAGTCTTTTGGCCATGTGAGTTGTCGTCCCTCATCACCGCTGCCTTTTTACCTCCCAAACTTAATTTGGCAGTTTATGAAAAAAATTGGCAGATTTATCTGATAGAAAAACTGGCTTTTCTTGGATATTTTTAACTTGTTTATGTCTGAAAGCACAGGAAGTCCCACCAAAACAAGTGGAGTTGTATTTGATGAAACCAACAAGTTACCTTAGTGTTTCCTTTCAGTAACAGGTTTCTGTCTTCTGTTCCACTAGATAACTGTAGTAGTCTGAGTTTGTTGTAACAAGTGAAATAGTTGTATTGCAGAAATGAAAGGGCCACCTGTTTGGAGAGGAGGCTGTCCTTGTGTTTCTGTTAGCCAACTTGGAGATCAGTATGGGATGGGAAGAATATTACATCCCTCTTTTGGGTCAGTGTCTTCAGACATACAGAGATTTAGCTGCAGGATTTACAGAGCTTACGAGTATAAAGCGATGCTTTTTTGTTTAAAGCACCCAAAGACAGCAAGGATTTAACGTTCTGTTAGGCTGAGCATTATATGTTCACTACCCTGATAAAGACACCTGAACAGTGTTTGCTGGCCAGGCAGATACCAGGTGAGAGTAAGGGTCAGCCTCCATGGCCCCCTGAAACAGGTCCTTGATGTTACTGAGATACTGTTTTACTGTTGAGCTCAACCCAGTGACCCCTCAATTGCTGACCAACCTCCCTTTAGGATTTTATAGTGTTTCATATTGACGTCTTTCCTTCTGAATCTTTGAGCTACTAATGACTTCCCTCTCAGCAGCCCCCTTCTTGTCTGTAATTCTGCCTTTTTGTGTGTGTCTTTCTATAGACTTTCTCACGGCTCTTTCTCACAACTTCCTCAGAAATGTCAGCCAAGGTTATGCAGCGGGGCCCTATCAGACCCATAAACTCTACAACCTTTTGTGGGGAGAAAGCTAACAGCAGGGTTGCAGTGAGAGGGAGGGTTACAACAGAAACAGAAGTGTGCTTGGAGAGAAGACAAGACTGCATATACGTTGTGGACTTCTAAGTATGTTTTTCCATTATATTTTAGGCAACAGAAAATTATAGAAAGAGAAGTAACATGAAGATTATGAAAAAGAAAAAGAAGAAGAAAAAAGAGTTACAGCAAAAACATGAGGATAAAATGGGGCAGGAATGCCAGGATCGAGCTTGTGGTGGTCATATCCAGTCCGTTTCCGGTGAGCTGGCCCTAGCTACAGAGCAACGTGAGAAGAGCAGCAAACCTCAGGTTGTAAGCGAAGGGAATTGTGAAAGTTCAGAAAGTCCTGCAAATGAGGCTTTACCCAGCGAACTTAAAGAAAAATGGGAGAAGTACTGGAGTGAGTATGGAGAGGGCCTTCTTTGGCAAAGTTGGCTGGAGAAGCATCAAGAGGTCTCATCGTCTGAGGCCACCACAGCCTCTGAGCCTTGGAATAGTCTGGACACCAGGGAAGAGTGGGAGCAGCATTACAGCGAACTGTACTGGTATTACTGGGAACAGTTTCAGTACTGGACGAGTCAAGGATGGACTACTGAGAGCTCACACGGTGACAACGTGGAAGCTAATGGGGTTACCCGGGAGGCAGGTCTTTCGGGAAAAACAGACTTGGTTAGCCCAGGGGCTGAACACAGTGAAGTGCTGAGCTTGGAGCTGTCTCCCTCTAACACTAGAAGTGAGCAAACACTCCCTTCAAGTGCTGAGCCCCACAGTGAAATAATCTCTGGGATTTGTAATTTAAATCTGAATTTGGAGGAAGTGGAGCAGAGCAGTACAGCTCTAACAGTAGCCCACCAAGGTCCTCAAGTTCATAGTCCGCATAGTTCATCTGACAGTGAAAGCCAGAAGGAGCCCTGTGATGGAGGAACCAGGAAAAGGAGTGCATCTTGTGAAAGTAAAAGTATTAACCAGTCAGGTAATAGAAAATCAGCTAAAATTGATTCTACCGGAATTTCTCTAGGTGGTTATATATAAGAAACAAGGGCACGTCTGTATTATGCCATTTTAAAAAAGTCAATTAAGTGTTTCGTGGAATGATTGCATACTTGATTCCTTTTTCTTTCCTCTGCTTCTCTGGACAATCTGTCTCCTCTCTAACCTGTACATTGAATGTGTTCTTCACCCAGAAGTGATTTTAGCAGAACATGTAGTTCATAAATCTTCATATGTACTACAGAAAGTGGTGAGAGAGCACTGTTAGTGTGTATTTATTTATCTTAGTGTTGGTATTGCAGCTGTGTCATTCAGGTGATGTGTCTTTTCTCACTGATAGTCTAAAATGAATGAAAACTCAGGTTGGTGTTCTCATGAATCTGACAAATTTTAAGAACAGCTTTTTGAGGAAAAAATAGTTTTGCAGTTCTGGCATTGGGGGCGTTTTTTGCCTTCTGTCTAAAAATGCCGTACTTGAAAATAAACTCTTGTTTTGTTGTACTGTGTTACTGTGGACTAGGTGTCTTCCAGATGTCCTTTCCAGCGTTAAGTTGTCAATTAGGCAGTGAGCTGCAGTCATCTTTGCAACCCCAAATTCATACGTTCACAGCTAGTGCTAACAAGTGAAAGTGTCAGGTAATGTAGTAGTATGGTGAAAGCCAGCGGCTGTGCCTTACGCTACTGGAAGAGCTTCGTGAGGGAGGTACGGGACTGGGCTGGAGATGTTTTTGCCAGCCAGTTCAGCGGGCACAGGGAGAGCCATCTCGTTTGCCTGCCAGTTCTTCCTGCCAGTGTTTGCTGTAAGCAGCAGTGTAACGTCTTTCCTGACTGTCGAATGGTTTCTCCTGCTTGAAGAGGAGGGATGAAGCACATGAGTTAAGTGTCAGCAGCTCGGGACTTCAGTTTGGTGGGAAACCTCTGAGTCCGCTGCTAGTGACTTTCTAAGGAAGGAAGAAGCACAGGTGTGGTCCCATCTTGATCCTACAGTAGAGTTGGAATGAGAGAGGTGAAAGGAAAATCTCCTTTCTAACAAGAAATGAGAGGAGTGTTGGAATCCTCTCTTATTAAATGTATATGAGTACCTTTACATAGCTAATGAAATGGAAACAAAATTCACACACAAGGAAGAAACTGTTTTGAATTTGTACCTTGTAGGCATTTTATTTTTCTTGGAGAGCTGAGACAATTTGAAGTTGGTCCTGCTTAAGATTATTAACTCTACAGTGTAACTAATACTGGAAGCTTGTATTGGTATGTTGTCCCTCAAAGACAGACAGGTAAAGATATGTGTGTTCGGCACTTGCGCCTTATTTGTCAGATCCAGGTAGGTACAACAACCTAACTGTAGCTGCAGACGTACTTTGGGGACAGGAAGATAAGGAATTAATTTATGCAGTACAACCACCTAACTGTAGGTGCAGACATACTTTGGGGACAGGAAGATAAGGAATTAATTTATGCAGAAGGAAAATATGATCTCATCTGTCTTTTTTAGGTTCACAGGGGTCATGTAGCTTGAATTCAAATGACAAAGAACAGTTGCTGCTTCGTGACCAAGATGAAGATGAGGATGAAGAGCCTCCTGAATACAGACATGCCAAAGTCAAGAGAAGGCAAGTCATGAAATTTAGATGAGCTTTTTTCTCCAGAAGCCCAGGTCCAAAAGATTGATAGTAACTATTTGTTTGGTTGAGATTGTGGTTTTGTACTGAAGTTTTAACTCGCATAGTCTTCCATCACTGCTTATCACTTTACCTGTCAACAGGCAGTGGATGTTTCTTCCATTGCTTTATGAAAACAATGTATGGCCTCGATGATTGTGCAAGGTGATGGTACTATTCTTGTGCCACTGAAGTATACGAGATTGTTAAATTGGATAGGACACCTTGCTTATCTAGGTCTAATTAGTGTAGACGATACAAGAATGATAGTAAATGATTTGTTTTAACTGAATTGTATGCTGCCAGTAAAGTGCTCAGTGCTATGGCAATCATAAAATAGCTAATCTCTGCCTTGTCACAGTCTTTTTCTTTCTTCTCTAAAAATTTATAGCCTCAAAGATGATGAGATGGCTCTTCCTCTCTAATAAATTTACAAACTCAAAGGTGAAGGGATGCATGGAATTATTATCTACTAATCATGTAGCTTTGGTTTTGTTCTAATATTTTGCTGTTGCCATAGCATTAATAATAGATAATAATATAGATAACATAATCGATGATGAAGGTAATTTGGAAATAGGGTGAACAAACACTATATTCATCAATTCCATGTAGGGCTTGATATTACATATTTTAAGAGGTCATTTGGAATAGTTGTAATATTAGTTAGAATACTCAAATATAATATTCCCGAAAAGAAGGACATACGTCCCTAGAATTGGTTAGGAAAAAAAAACAAAAGTATGTGCTCATGCTTACAAATAGGCTGGTGTTATCTGCCTTGCTTGGTTTCAGCAGTGTGTGGAAGAACTTACTGAAGCCCACATTTAAATGTTTTCAGTACATGAGTTTCTTAGTGGTATATCTGTAAAATAAGAGTGTTTTTTACAGTAAGTAACTTTGTCATCTGCGTTTTTTCCTAGCCATGAACTGGATGTGGATGAGAACCCAGTGGAAGATCCTGAGGAAACCTGCTCTGTTTTGGGTTTCAAGTGTGGCACAGGACAAAAGTAATTGCTTATGAGGAACTCGGGGTTTCTTCATAGCAAGTTAGCTCTCTTGTTATTATTCAAATAGACTATTCATCTCCATTCCCATTTTGTTCAACTTTTGAAGATGATTCCCAAAGTTAGTCTCTGCTCTTAATAAAACTCATCCTTTGGCTAGAGAGAGAGATGCAAAGTTACAGAGACTAATTAAAGAACAAGAAAAGTGCTTTGAAACAGAAGGGTAACTCGTAAGGTACTTGCGGTTGTGTAAATGTTAAATGGCTTGTCAGCTACTGAAATTAGAGCTTAAAGGCTTTGACAATGAATGGTCCTCTCAGTTTGGAGTCCTCTGAGCTTAGATCGTAATTTATAGCTGTTTCATATTAGAATGAGGTTGCTTTATGCTAGTAAAATGTTGCTATACTAATAACGTGTTGCCAGGGTGCTGACCAGTGACATTTCATTTTTCGTGGTGTGACCTAAAGATATGGTGGTCAGTGCTGTAGAAGTAACATCACAGGGCACAGGTGGACTGTAGCTTAGGTCTAGTGCTTCTGCAAGATGCAAGTTGTTTAGTACACATATATGTATAAAAGTTTCAGAGAGGACTGTGTTTTGAAATTGACAATCTCTATTCTACTCTATAAAAATTATTTAAGTAACTTAAGTAGCTGTTTTGGAGGTTCTTTACAGCCACCAAAAAGATGTTTCATTCTACTAATCAAGGTATTTTTTAATTTCCTATTCTTCAGGCTGGTCTGGGAAATTGTTTCCACCTAAAGTTATATACCTATTACAAAAATAATTTTAAAAAATCTAATTCAGGTAAACATTTTCAAATAAAAATATTTAGAAGTTTTCATGAAGGTACATTGTTTTGCAGCTACATCCAGTGACATATATTTTAAGAGCGGAGCAAATGTCTCATAAGGAAATAATTTAGTCTACATCATTTTCTGTAGACATCAGCATTCATGTTAAAGCTTCCAGATTGGAAATTAACCAACTAAGTCTTTTCTTAAATTTCAGGTATGGTGGAATTCCAGATTTTACCCACCGAAGTGTGCAGTACTTGGAGAAAAAAGCGAAACTCAAGTCCAAATTCTTGGATATGCGTAAGCCAAGGAAGAGCAAAAACACACACATCTTCTTTACAGAGGAATCTGAAACATCTTACAAAAAAAATAAAACTTTGAAGAAGGTAGGTTTAATTTTTAGTGTTGCTGAAATGCATAGATTTATCTGCTCCCTTAGCTGTTGTTGAATTATGAAAAGGAAAAAAAAAAAATTGCCCAGATAGGTGGCATGTTTAAAGTGTCAGTCCACTTGTCTTTATTCTCACACCACACCACACCACACCACACCACCCCCTCGGTGCAGGTGAAGAGTAGTCAGGTTAAGGTGGATACGGAAAGGCATTGGTGGACTCTTGGCAATCTGTCAAGAGGAATGTGAGCTTAATGGTGAAATTAAGTGAAAATCATTTCTAACATCTGGGTGCATCATTTCTTTAGATGTGTGTGTAGGTTTCTATAGTGACTAAAAGTATCTCAGATTTTAAAATGCATGTGTGGGCATTTGTTAGTGCTGGCATTTCAGCAATAAGAGAAAAATGTTTGTATAGGTTAGTGTATTTCATGTAACTCCATGTTCTTAGTAATTTGTATCAACATTTTTGCTTACACCTCTACCTGCATTTATTTTCACCTATAACTTTATGCTTTTTTTTTTTTAACTCGGAAATTAGTAATGAGTAGAAAAACTTGTTCAGTGTAGTTTTTTTCTTAATTGAGTCTCTTTAAAATCTGTTGCCTCAGATTTTCAGTGTTACTTTCCCTTCTCCTGGGATGCTTGGCATTCCGTAACACCCAGGTGCAAAACACTGTTTTCTGGTGGTGACAGCACATACTGTATTGAACTCCAGTCCCATTGCTGTAATTTTTGACCAAAGGCTTGGCCATCTTGTACCTGAGGCCAGTATAGTTTGAGGGCAACTTTTAATTATGTGAAAAAAAAAAAGTTATATATTTCCTCAGACTTTCTGGTAAGGAACTGCCCCAGGCCTAGTGCCGCTCAGAGCAACTGTAACATAAAAGTGAGCATCTGCATATGCCTTGGAAGAGTTTGGACTAGTGTCTCCTTGTTGGTTAGGGTGTAACGTTGAGGTCTCTGCTGTGCAGCAGAACCCTTTAGCACATACGCCACTTGGTACCTCTTGGAGATGAGGCAACTAATGTATGAAGGTAATTTTACCTGTTTATGCTAACCTGAAAGGCAGAGTACAGCTTCTCTGAATGCAGATTGGAGAAAAGGTAGTTAATTAAAAAGTAGTAGTCTTGGGCACCTGTGCTGTGGCAAGTCTGACTATATTTCAGATATTACTTGAGAATGATTTACTGTATTTATTAGTCTATTTTGTGGAGTTTCTCTTTTGCAAGTAGCTGATATCTAGTTCCCAAAGACAACTTGTTTCCAAATGTTGTAAGAAGGGAGCACAGTTAAGGACTTCCTGAATGTTTTCCCTCTGGATATTTCACTTTTTTCAAAATGCATGTGGTAGAGAGTGCATGCGTGGTAGGTGCTTTTGAACTGTAAGGGTTTTAAGCTGTGCTCTTGGTAGCTGGTTAACAGCACCATCTAATAGTCTGTGATATTTGACAATTGCAGGTAGAAGAGTTCCTGAAGCGGGTTAATAAACCTGGAGAGGAAGCCACATCACAGACAGCCTCCCCGCAGGGTAAAGCGGAGGCATCGTCCGCGAGCAGCGAGGAGGAGGATGAGGAAAGCATTACTGCCGCACAGGCTGCGACACTGAATGCTGAAAACCAAAAGCCACCGTCTTCCACTGCGACCTTCACAGAACCTGGAGGGCATAACCTTGAGGAGGGAGCGCAGGACGCGGCAGCGAGTGGCTCCGATGGCCAGGGTGCGGGCAGGCAGGAGCGTGGCTGCGGGCGGCAGCTCGTCTCTCTGGATATTCCCGATTATCTCCGGGCAGAGGACGTCAGCCAAGGTACATCAGTTTCCTACAAACTGGAAATGAATTGGCAGTGGAATTCATACTGCTTTCCCAAATTGCAGCGTTGTGTGGTATTTATTTATTCTGTTTATTCAAAGAGACTTGTTAGGTCCAAGGGGTAATGAGGCCGACTGAGAGCTGTGCTAGTGGAAGTAGCTTATTCCTGGAGCGCCAGAATCCCAGGTCTTGTCTTTAATATTGGCAGTATTTCTTTACAGACAGACAGTCATTGTTGATCCTAGACATGATCTAACAGGTCTCCTGTTAGATCTAACTTTTCCCCTGCAAGGATGAGGGTGATTAACTTCAGGTAGATGCACAGACTGTCAGGTTTTGGGTTCTCACATGCACATTGCTGAGCTTTGGGGAGCATGTGTTGTTAAAATTATTTGGGGAGGCGGGGAATCTATATTATGAACTTTTCTATTTAACACTGTAAACAAAGGAAAACAGGACTATTCAGGTTTCTACATATAGTTTAATCCTTCCTACAGCAATTCAGTTATGTTAGATATCTACTGTAAAAGTCTTGTCTAGATTGGTTTTTACTCCTTATTTATATAAGGGCATTAAATTGGTGTCTGATCCACTTGTTTGCTTACTACGTAGATTTTATTGCTATCAGGTGAAGATGATGGCTAGCCTGTTAAGGCTCTTAAATAATGGGTGAAGTGTTAGGATTTTTAGGACTGTGACTGGTACCTGTCAGGTAACACTATTCCCTTGAAATATAGGATACTCTTTTTTAAGAGCACTAATCTACATAACCTGGCAAACAGTAATAAAGAACATTTAGCAGTGTTGTTAAACTTGAGCATCTTATATCTTAACTCTCACCTACCTACCGATTACATTCCTAGCCTACAAGGACAGTGATTGTTAACTTTTGCAGTGTCTTCCAGCTGTAGATGAAAAAATTACCACAAAGAAGAAGGAGAAAAAAAGGAGAAGAAGGAATAAAAATGCACTGGGAGCTATACCTGCTGAGATTGCTGCTGATCCGGAGCTGGCCAAGTACTGGGCACAACGCTACCGGCTGTTCTCTCGGTTTGATGAGGGAATTAAACTAGACAGAGGTGTGTTTAGTACAAAGTGCGCTGACTTAGTGGTATAAGATGTATCCAAACCTGTGGCCCTTCTCGCAGTTTATTACTGATTTTCTTATAAGAGGAGCATTACTGAGTGTGTGTTTGCACCTCTGGGTAAATTCCATCTCCCAGCAGGCAAGCAAACAGAAGTCTTGGACTTCAGTAGAGCTTCTAGCATGGGACACCCCGTTTGCATTAGTTCTGACGTTTGCCAAAGACCATACTGTACCCAAATTACTCATGGTCAGGACTTTTTCAGAAACTCAATGACATTTTTCTATTTCTATATTTTATAAAATAATTTTTTGAAACTCCCAAATATGCTGATGGATCTAGTTTTGTTCTGTTTTGTTCTGACTTTCAGCAGTCACTTTCAAAGTTACTTTTTTCCATGTTTACATGGAAAACACTTCCAATCATACGTTTATAGGTAAAGGAAGAATTGGGATTACTGCTTTTTGTATCTTGGGTTTGTTGGTTTTGTAAGCCTTTCAATTCTAATGCCCTCCCACATAAACATGTAGATTATTTGGCAGACCAGACATTGCTATAAAGAAAATAACATGTCGGATAAGAGAGAATATATTTCTGGTTTTAGTTGTTACAGAGTGTAATCGTGATGTGTAAGGTTTTTCGTAGCTGTCTCAGTGGACTTGTCCTTGATAAGCCAGTATCCTCAGCACCAAGTTCAACAAAGCATTTACCGAGATTCAGGCATATCTGTTTGCTTCAGTGAGACTTTGTTTGCTTAGCAAATTGCTGGACTGACCAGAGTTTATCATCTTCAAAGCCCATATTTCCTGGTCGAATGTGCTAAGCCAAAATTGTTGGGATTAACGCTAAACCTTCAGTTGTGTGTTCGGGTTGTTTGTTTGTTTTTAATTTAGGTGACCTTGAAATAAGAGGCAAAAATACACTTCTTCCCTTTCCTTTGCAGAGGGTTGGTTTTCTGTTACTCCTGAGAAAATAGCTGAGCATATTGCCATCCGTGTTAGTCAGTCATTCAACTGCGATATCATAGTGGATGCGTTCTGTGGGGTTGGAGGAAATGCTATTCAGTTTGCGTTGACCTCAAAAAGAGGTAAGCAGGTGATGTATACAGCACATTATTTTGTTTCTTCAGCCTTTTTCCCTAAAAATTTGGGTATGCATGTTGCTGATTTTTTTTTTTTTCCCCAGTGCTTCTGAAGCAACAGAAGCTTTTTCTGCTTCATCAGGCTCACGATATGAGCTTTCTGTTTTTAAAAAGGACCTATAAAACTGCTTTTCTGTTTTAAGTCAGAGTTGGATTTGTGTTGTACTAGTCAAAGTTATTTTTATGTGGCATAGTAACTAGTCTGTCAGATGCTCTGAAAATTGCTGGTAAAGGTTGAGTTCTGTTTGTGGTGCTAACCTCCAGAAATGCCACAAAGCTGCTGCTTTTCCCAATTTTTACACCAAGTCTACATACTCAAAAGCAGATAATGTGCGAATAGGACTTAAAACACTTGAATGGGATCACCTGCAGGTGCAGCAGAACCAAATACAGAAAAGTGATGATAACTTAATACTAGTCTAAGTTCCTGTTGCCAGCTAATGAAATTGCAGTGAAACATTGAGAGTGCTTTCTGTAAAAACAGTGACTACTTGATATTCCTCTACTCATCAAACTCTAGAAAAATACCAGCTCATCTAACGCTTCTGAGTAGTTTCTGAGCAAGACAAATGGTAGTTTCTCCTGCATTAAATTTGGTAGGCTGTAATTCATTCTATAAATATCTTCTAAATTTCACTTAGCTTTTTGTATATCCTGGCTAAACTTTTATTTCTATGATTATGTACTGCCCTTGTATCATCTCTCTTGTGCTGTGTTGGGTGGGGGTTTTTCAGCTTGATTTTCAGTACAATGTGATCAGCCACAGATAAGTGTTTATCTTTAAAGGAGAAGAGTAAGTTTCTAATTGACACCGTTTAAGCTGTCAGGCTCCTGCCAAGATTGAAGTAAGGAGGACTTCCTCTCTTAGGCGGGTAGCCTTACCTGTCCACTACTTGAGCTGAGATGGAGGATTGTCATGGTAGTAGATGTATGACTGCCAAAAGCTAAAGCTTCTCAGCTTTGCAGCAGCAGCTGAGCTTTCCCAGTCTTGGCTGTGTGGCTTCCCTTGCTGGTTTGTAAATGCAGCAGTTCTGCTCTTGGTGGAACCTCTGCTCCTGCCCCGCAAGAGCAGACCCTTCCCCTCTGAGGAGCTGTAGCTTCATGTCTACCATGACCTACAAAGCTGAAGTAGTCACTCAACGCACAACAGTAGATTATGGATGTGACTTGTATCTGGTGGCTGCAGAAGAACACCTTCCTTCTGAAACATCCTTTTGGTGGTCAGGTGGCATTCGCTGTTCACGTGAACCTGTGCATTTGCTCTCTTTTCTGTTTGCAGTGATCGCTATTGATATTGACCCTGAGAAGCTCAGTCTTGCGCGCAACAACGCTGAGGTGTACGGCGTGGCGGATCAGATAGAATTTGTGTGTGGAGACTTCATGGTGCTGGCGGCCGACCTGCAAGCAGATGTTGTGTTCCTCAGCCCGCCCTGGGGGGGGCCTGACTATGCCACTGCTGAAATCTTCGATATCCAAACCATGATTTGTCCAGATGGATATCCTTTCAAAGTTACACGTTGTTGTGATTTTTCAGTCGTTTACAAGCAGTTTTCTCTTTCTTCTCCTCCCTCTCTTGACATGGTGCTGTGATTTAACCCCAGCCGGCAACTAAGCCCCACACAGCCGCTTGCCCACTCCCCTCCTGTGGGATGGGGGAGAGAATCAGAAGGGTAAAAGTGAAAAAACTCATGGGCTGAGATAAAGACAGTTTAATAGGGAAAGCAAAAGCCACACACACAAGCAAAGCAAAACAAGGAATTCATTCACTGCTTTCCATGGGCGGGCAGGTGTTCAGCCATCTCCAGGAAAGCAGGGCTCCATGGTGCGTAACGGTTGCTTGGGAAAACAAACGCCATCACTCCAAACATCCCCCCTTCCTTCTTCTTCCCCCAGCTTTGTATGCTGAGCATGATGTCATATGGTGTGGAATAGCCCTTTGGCCAGTTGGGGTCAGCTGTCCCAGCCGTGTCCCCTCCCAACTTCTTGTGCACCCCCAGCCTACTCGCTGGTGGGGTGGGGTGAGAAGCAGAAAAGGCCTTGACTCTGTGTAAGCACTGCTCAGCAATAACTAAACATCCCTGTATTATCAACCCTGTTTCCAGCACAAATCCAAAACATAGCCCCATACTAGCTACTGTGAAGAAAATTAAGTCTACCCCAGCCAAAACCAGCACACCTGGGCTTTGCATGTCCAGTTGGCTGACTGGGGATGATAGGACCAGCAACTGAAGTCCCAGATGTGCTGCATTTGTTTAGTCGTCCTCCCCCAACCTCAGCTGTATGACTTTGACCACCTAAAATTAAATATTTTTATTATAATTTTTTATTTTAAAAAAAAGTCATAAAGAGTTATTCTTAAAAGTAAAAAATCCTTTAGAGAATTGTACTAGCTTCTTAAAGCAATAATTCAGCAGTTCTAACTCTTTATATTATTTTATTAAAATATGCTGAAGTAATCAAATAGCTATGTGGTGTGTGTATATATAGGTAATAATTAGTTACATGAGCTATGATTTTTTCATTAATTCCACTTTTTAATTGATTTATAAAAGGTATATCTTATTTAAAATAATCTTACTCAAACTGTTCTCAATTATAGCACCTGCCTATGACTTGGGAAATCACAGAAGAGTGCAAGCAAAATATTAACCCTTTTAATTAATGTATAATATTCCATACTAACTTAGTAGCATTGGTATTGAGCACTCCTTCATCTGGGAAGGTATTAGCATAATAGTTTAATCAAATATGAAGTGTGGTGGGTTTTTTTTCCCCAAAAATATTCTCATTTGTTTCCTTTTTGGCTAAAATGTAGCCATATTTGTAAGAGTAAGGAAATCTTTGTATGCATCTGAGAGATATTACACGAAATGGATTAGGGAAAAAAAAAAGCCAAGCCAATGTACTAGCTATAAACTACATTCAAATTTCTCAAATACTTCTCTGTAGTTCAGTTAAATTTTCTTTAAAAGTGAGATGTTGGGAGTTTTTTTTCTCCTTTCTAGGGCAATAAAGGTGAAATAGAATTTCTGCATTTAGACAATACTAATTTCTGCATTTCAGAAGAGTATCTAACTCACACACCCGGAAGACTAACTATAATTTAATTGCATGATAACTGAATTTGGGACATACTTCCAAAATGAATGAATATAAAGCAGCTTGTCCTTCCCCATTCTTGTTTTTTCCTTTACTGGCTTCTACATTTGAAATTTTCAGGCTCTCCAAGAAGATCACCAACAATATTGTGTATTTTCTACCTCGGAATGCTGACATTGACCAGGTGTGTTACTGGATAAGGTCTTTGTAATTACAAAAAGCTCTGCTGGCTTAAAACAGAAGTATTATAAGCACAAACTTAAGACTTTTAAGTCTGTTCAGCTTAATGCGTGGGGTTTTTTTGTTTTAAGTTTGAACCTTATGTTAAGTGATTTCTGTGTTTGCAGTACTTTTCATATATTTAGAAATGGGAGTAGTAGATAATTTCCATGATTTTGATACTGTTCCTTCACAAAGCAGCAGATTGGAGGTTCTTGTAGAAGATCCAAAGCCAGTAGATTTCTTGATTGCCAGGCAGATACATCATTATAAAAGAAAAAAAAAAGTTTTTAACCAGCTCTAACTATGTGATAAGTTGCTGAGTCATAAATTTTCATGGCTTTCAGTTTATGAAGGAGTTGCAGGAAATCACTGTACAGTCTGCGATCACTACTACCACTGATTAGTAGATCAGAGACAAATGTCATGCCACCAGAGGTGGTACTGATGCCCTTCACAAAAGTGTGTGGTTCCATATGGGCTGCTTGCATTGCAACAATTAGATAGTTAGATGCATCACTCACTTGATGAACACACAATTTGTTTCACTGGTGTGGCATTTTTTGTATTGGAGATTTTCGTTAGATTTTTTTAAAAAAAAGTAATTAGATGACTGTAACAATTCCCCTGAGTGTCTGGTTTAGTTTCCTCTGTGTATTTGCTATATTAATTATGTCTTGTAGCTTTTTGCAAAGAAGGGAGCAGGGAGATGTTCTCACCTGCACCATGCCACAGAACTTCCCAGGTTTATTTCCTGCTTTTCCAAAAGCTGTGTCTGACTCAGAGCAGGCAAGGTGTCAAGCCACATGGTGGCTTGCAGAATCGTTGGTGGCAAACAGCTGGCTTGAGAAACAGGCTGAAATTCACATGGCCTGAGTATTAGCACACTATGAGCCCACGCTATGCACAGCACCATTTGTACAGCAGGTGATCATTCAGTTGCGTTCTGCGTTTCAGGCTAGTGAAATGTCAAAGTGGCTTATGAATCGTTGAACAGGGACCTTAATTTTAGGCAGAGTTTCTCTAGTTTCAACTTCTGACCCACTGCATTTTATCAAATGTTTCATTCCCACAACAAAGAACGACCTTACCAGGTTTCTGCTCTGCTCTTGAGCACTTTTTACTGGATTTATAAATGGGCAAAGGTATCTACATTTCATTTACCTTCCCACAAAAGCATCTAAGAATACTATCCACAGGCTTGCACCTATTCCTACAGAAGAGCTTGGCCCCTCTACATGGTTGGGTTAGGTGTCTTGCTACCTCTACATCTTGGTCCAGTTGGCTCTGAATGTTGTTAATGTGCTCTAAGTGCTCCTTGATGTACATCCACGGGTTTGCCTTTACACAAGTGGCTGAAGAGTAAGTGCTGTTGCTCAAAAACATGCCTTTGTGGTCACAGCTTAGTTGTTAAAAGCACATGGCCAGAGGCCTGGGTTCAGTTCAGTTGTTCAGGCTATGGGCTACTCTCAGGAAGAGAAATCGGCTCCTCATGCCTTTCGGTAGAGATTATGCCGGTATAAGAAAAAAAACCCTGAAGGTTGATGATCTGAGAGCAGGGGAAGAGGATGTGAATCTAGCCCACTGTTCAGGGAAAATGTAGCCTTAATCCTGTGTGGACAGAGGTGTGTCAAACGTGACTGTCCCTAACGTGACCTTAGTGGATACTGTGGTCCATAGGAGACTGGTTATGGGTTTGGCTGCCATCATCTCTGGCTGTATTTAAGAATGATGTTTCTGCATTTACTGCTGCTACACTGCCAGGGCTGTGAATCTCCAGAAAAAAAGAAGATTTATTACTGAAGTTCCTTAATGGTTAGTGTAGACAGTGGTCTTCTCAGTTTGCTCATGGTTTTGCCCACAGTTGTTGTCCACCTTACTTTTCTCATGGACCAGATAGGGTGGCTTCTGCTGCAATAACAGCCTTGGCAAGGGCCTGTGGACACCACTGCTAGGATGTAGTGATGTAGCTTAGCTTGTGAATGTAGTCCATAAACTCTAGGGGCCTATAAAAGCTTGATGAAGTAAATCTTAAAACATTTTTTGCAGGAGAGATTAATACCTGAAAACTTAATAACTTGGATAAGGAAATATTTGCTGAACAGATTATCTGATGCCTTAGATTTGAATGGAAACATAAAAAGCTAAGTTTGATTTGTGATGACATTGCTCAGGCATGTAAGATTTGCCTCTTCTGTGTCCTCAAAAATTAACTCTGTATGCTGATACACATATGTAAGGCTTTCAGAGATCACTTAGCTCCTAGAGTAGGTGGTCTAACATGCTTAACATGTAAGGTGGCAGTTGTTAAATTAAGTAGTCTGCCTCTTGTCTCTCATTGACTGGCTTGGATCTACAAGCGAGGTGTGCTTGTGTGCTTTGTCAATTAAAATTGATTTAGAAGCTGACTTAATTGCCATTGCAAGCCTCCATGAGATGTTTATACTGACTGTAAGCCAGTGTATCAGTGCAAGTTTGCTTGTCTGACAGTGGATCTCAAGCGGAAATGGAAATAAATGCCCAGCAGTTAGAAGCAACCCTACAATAAAAATATTATTTAGTTAAGGTGATGCAAATTTAGTAGAAAATAAGTGCTGCTTTTTACAGTTAGATAGCTGACATAGAACAGGGATCCTGCTGCTGGTGTGAAAGCAGGTGGTAGCTGACCTTGTCCTAGCTGTGTCAGAGGACTCAGTGTTCATTGCCTTACTGGTAGACAAAACATCCAACCTTGTTCCACATGATTTTATTGCCAAAACAGTGCTTATTATGTCTGCAGGCACAGCCTTTTCTGTGTGGAGTTAGTCTTGTAGGGAGAGATGGGGTTCTTTGAATTCCCTTACAAAATTCACTGAGTTTAGGTGGAAGAGGAGAAACGAACTTCAGTACTTCTGCCTCGAGAGGGAGCAGCGAACCAGTGGAATATGGTTGGTGCATTTACAAGAAATGTGAAACATTTCCCTTAATTGCATCAAATCTCCTTGTTTACAAGCATGTACTTGTTACAAAATCTGTAACATATGCAGGTCCATTTTTAGGTCAAATCAATCTTTCAAAACATTCTTTCTAGTTAAGGAGTAATCAAGAATTATTATATATGTGTGTGTGCACATACATAAAATATTTTGTTTTATTAATAGTGCCTATTATGTAGCTCATGTGTGACACCCTTGTTGTTACCCATCTCTTTGCAGCACCTTTACATCTGAGTCCTTTCTTTAAGTTTTTTTTCACATCCCTTAAAATAAAATAAAAAAGAGGAGGAGTTGTGGAAACTACCAGTCAGAAGTATATTAATAGTGCTTCAATTCTGGGGGGCTAAACTTGTATTTGACTGCCAGTGGTGTTTTTGAAAAGCAAAACAAAAAGTTTGACCTACTTAGAATTCCCACAAAGCAGGAAAGAATTAGAAATCACTGTTTCAGATAGGCTTGCATGCTTAAATCAAAATTATATCCCAGCAAAATGAAGTGAAAACACTTGATAAATACTTGAGTAGTTGAAAACTGTTCTTGCCTTCTATGAGAAGAATTAATGGTACTAATTTAAGCTGATATTATTTAAAAAAGAGTGAATATGCATGCCTTGGCAAAATTTGGATGAAAATAAATTTCTTCCCCTTGCTCTGCTGTTGATTGACTCTAGTGGCAGCAGGGAACTTGCAGTCAGGGAATGCTCACGCTTCCCCAGCATCCTTCCTCTTCTCAGCTGGTTCATTTCCACCAGATCAAGGGGAAGAAAGGTGGTATCTGCAGGAGATCTACATTTAGGTCTTAGTACTCCAGCAAAATGTAACAGAGACCTCCACGAATGATGTGAGAAGCAAGCTTGTGGAGACAGAATGATTAAATGTTGTTTATGAAGCGTTCAGCAAGCTGTGCTCTGCATCATTGTGCAGAGTGGGAAGTGTGCTACTGAGTCCTACTCGCCTCAGGACCAGGACTCATCCCAAGTAGCCCTATCACTTGCACGGACTCTTTTCTGTACCAGATAATACTTGTGTATCTTAATATTTGCAGCAAAGGAGGAGGAACCTGGGATTTGTTGCTGTAGGACCTTCTTCCTAATGGTGGGATAGCTTCTTTTCAGCTAGTTGCAGAAGGCATGCTCAGCTACATAAGATACCAAAATGTCCCCTCCCAAGTGTTCGCATATTACCGCAGTGATGCTCCTGACTCTTCTCGTAAGCCGTGTGAGTGCTGCTGGTGCGGTATTGTTCTCTCGCTGGTGGTCAGAATGGAGTCAGGCTGCAGGATGGCTCCCCCCAATAAACTGATGAGCCTAAAATGTTGGTGATCTGGTATGTTGAGAGACAGATGACCACATCAGCATCTTTACCAGCCTAGCCAACTTTGAGAGATGAAGTACTGAGGAATCGGAAGTTTATTACTTATCCTGACCGTGGATGGCTAACAGCTCAGATACTGTATTATGCCTTAGTGATTATCCTAAACTTCTTCACTGTTCTTTGAAGACAGTGATACTGTACAAATTTACAGATGGTGGTTTAATTCGGAAACAGATTTTTCTCATAGCAAAAAGACAATCTTACACATTTATCTATTTACCATGGGATTATCTTTAAGTCTTTCTGATTTTTAACTGCTGGAAATGTTGTGTATTTAATATCTCAAGCATACAGTAGTGCAAGTTTTACTTTTGGGTCGCATGTTAGTGTATCAAAACAGCACGATAATTGAGGCCAATTTTCAGATAACATTTCAATCTTTATGACCCTTATAGCAGAGCAAGCAAATCTGTTAGAATAATATTGGTCTACTCTTAAGACAGAATACGAGTGACTTTGCTAATTGAAGATGATTCTGAGACTAAAATGCCTAATATTATTCAACTTGAGAGCTGTGTTTTTGAGTTAGAAAAGTTTTGGTCTATCCAAGATCCAGCCCGTGACAAAAGAAAAAACAACGCAATTCGAGAAAGATTTGCTGGTGTCCAGAAGCCTTTTTCTCTCTGTAGGTGACCTGAAGCTTAAATATACATCCCTGGAAGGGATATGGCACTGTGGCTCTGCTTAAAGGGTTATAGCCACCATGTTGTGAACTCACGTCATGAACCGTATTAACTTGCTCTACAGTTTTTGCACTAGCAGGCTTCTTGGTGGTATGGGGTATGAGAAAAGATCTAATTTTAAAAAAAAGTGTCAAGAACTTTTCAAAAGTGGAATGATTGAAAAAGCAGCCCCTCTTCAAAGTTTGAGTCTACTTCACAATCCAATGTTAATATAGTTCCAGTTTTATAAACAGGAAATGGTTTATTTATTGAAAATAATGCCTTTTCCTGTTAAGAGTTGCTATTAAACTTCTGCAAAATGTCCCCTTTTCCAGACAGCTATTTTTGGCCCTTATAACAGTGTAGGGTAACGACGGGAGAGGAGCAATGCTGCTTTTTGGGTAATACATGTCAAATAATAATATTATTCTTTCTTTTAACCATTTTTGAGTAGTATTTCTTAATCAAACCATATATGAAGTTTTATACTTCATAAAGTATTGGAGCAAATTCCTAACATAAACTTTATAGCTAAGAGAACTGTTAATTGTTGATTGCTGTCCATGTCAACCATAATTCTGTAAATTTGACAGACCAGACAAGATACTTGTGTTTAAAATTATGAGCAGAAAGGCCTGACAGGCAAAACATTTTCAGGTTGGGGTGGTTTTAGGTGGCTGCAGATAACTTACTGCTCAGTATCTGCAGGAGGCGTTTTTCCCTGTCCTTAAAACTTTAGACAGCGCCTCAAGGGTTTTAACTTAGGCCTGCGCAAGGGAAAATCTGGTTCTGTTTTTTAACTTTCAGTCAGGACTGGGGTTTTTTTGAACATTAGTCAAGACTGTAGCAACTGCAGCCTACGTCCTCCGTGACCACATCACTCTGATGGATGAAAGAGTTTTCAAAAATGGTCTGCGTTCTTTGAACCTCGCTGAGAGGGGAAGCCGATCCAGCTTTTGAGGAGCATGGGTCCGTGGGAGGAGCACGGGACAGTGGGTGCACTACTTGAGGGTGCAACAGCAGCGGCACTGGGAGGATGCGCTGCGTGGTGGATGTGGTGTGACATTTCACAGATGTGTGGGAGATCTGGTGGGAAGTGATAAATGCTGTGCACTAGCAAGGTGTTCACAGGCATATGCTCTTCTATCTATATTATTTATGGTGTTCTCCCACGTGGTTCCTACTGGTTGACTGGAACTATATAAACTGGGATCGTAATGCAAGTTGGCAGCCTCTCCACTTAAACTAGCTAGTGATTTGTTACCAGCCAGTTGTAGTTCCGTCCGTCATGAGCTGACCTACCGGCAGTCTGCTTGGTGTTGTATAGGTTTGTAACGCAGTCCCCACTAGGAAGATCTTACAGGCTGCCTTTATTCACTCAAGCTACTGTGTTCTCAAGAACTGAAGCAGGGTGGGAGGCAGGGAAAGGTTTCTATTAGTTTCTATTATGCATTGTTGAGAATTTTTTTTTTAACCAATCATTTTTCAGACCTCTTCTTGTTTCTGTATTGAAAACTTCATGTGCGTCTTTACTATTTGAAGATTTGATGACTCATGCAAAACTTTATAAATTGGGTAGATTCCTGGGTTTGGGGTTTTTTGGGTTTTGGAGGTGGGTGTTTGGTTTTTTGTTGTTTGTGATAGCTATGCCTAACTTAGTGAAATTTCACTGTTGTTGGAGCTTTTGCTGTCCTAAATGTTGGTGTCTCAGACCTGGCTTATGTTCCAAATACTGCCAGAAGACACAAATTACCTTTTGTTCCTTGTCTAGTGTGTAGAGTGATTCCCTGAGCCCAGAATTAAGCGAAGTGCTCTTGACCTTGATAGTCATACAAAGAATATACATCATGCAGGTACTTTTCTTTTTTTCTTGCCTTTGTTCCCACCTCATCTTCGTCATCCACTTTGAGAGAATCTAGAGTTAGGCACCGAAGCCTTGTTCTGTCTGCAAGTCTAGTGCCTGGATGGGAAGACGTTTGCTGTGTTTCTGTTTTTGAAAGTCCAGTTGTTACAAATGACTGGTCAATGAAGGGAGTGGTAAAACTCATTTATTTATTTAAATTCTGTCTGGTGTCATTCAGAGAACAGTAAATCATACCAGAGAGATCAGTTTAATAAAAGAATAAATATATGGTAGCCTCTGTGAATTAAGAAATTTGATGGGAGGCTGACTAGTAAAACTAGCACTGGCCCTGTTCATTTAGCTGTGATTTTAGACTGGAGACCTAGCCAAATGCGACCTGCCAAGCAATGTCATGTTTATTTAGGAGTACATATAACAATGAGCAAAGCAGGGAGTGAGAGGCCAGGAGATGAACTCAGATTAATTTGATTGCGTTTTTAAGATGCTTGGGTATTAGGGGAGTTGGCAGGTAAAAGACTGTGGGTTGATGTGTTTTGCAGGCTGATCGTTTCTAAGTGAATGTAATTGTGTACACTTCAGCTGTGACTCTCGTGTTAATAACGGCAGCTTTTAAGCAGCCCACTTTAAACTCACATCTGTTCTCTGTCCTTGATAAAAGATAAAGCTAGAAGATACTCCCACCGTACACCAATCTGGACTTCAGTCTTACTAAAACTCATAGCACTTGAATACTGAATTGTAGTTTGCCCACCTCAAGTTTAAAAAAAAATAAATAAATCTTTGGCTTGTCAAAGATTGGCAGCACCACTGTGGCAGTGGCATAATTCACCTGCAGACCTGTACATTTTGAAAAATGCTGCCTGAGAGCATTTTGTTTTATTACCTTCAGTGTAAAGAATACCATTGCCTTTTTTTTTTCCAAGCGGGTTGGGATTTTTTTCCCTACCCTTTAGGTTGGTTGCAGGGGGAGGGGGGTCCTATTTTTACTAGTGTTCTATAAAATGAAATGAAACACAGTGTCCTTGTGTGACTGCCGATCAAGTCAAAAAGCTTGTATTTCTCATACCCCAGAAAAATTTATTGGAGGGGGGACAAAATGATGATAAACTTTTTATCCACAGTTAACCTTAGTTGGTGGCTGGAACAGATAGGAAGTTACTTTACTAAAGGAATTTCAGTGTGATAAAAAAGAACCTGCAAGGCCAGCAGGAAAACCTTCGAGTTCAGAAATACACCTGAACAATATAAAGCAAGTTTGCACCTTAAACAACTTGTGCTCCTGAAGTAATCTTCCATGTTCCTTTCCCTTTTCATATTTCTTTTCTGATGTCTCCTATTTTAAACTTGAGACCAAATCTGCTAGCTACTTTTTTTAATGCTCTGTGGCTGTGTCTGTAGCTGTGGACTATTTCCATCAGCAGTCGCTGAACTGAAGGAAGCATCCGGATGAAAGGGATGCAGGGGAGCATTAACTGAAGCTGCATCCTTTGACCCTGCCCGGGGAGGCGTGTGGCACCTGCAGAATTACCCAGTGCAGCACAGGAAGCAATATCTGCCCCCTGAGACGTGGGTTTGGGCTAAAGAACAAACCTGGATGGGGAGGGTTGCCAGCAGGGAATCATTGTGTTTGCACAGAAAAATGCAAAATAAACACATTTTGGACTAGTCCGATTTTTAAAAGAAATTAAGAAGCCTTTCTGTACTCACTGTTGTAGTTCACTGCAAAAACAGGAGATGTGTGTCGGCACTTCTAAAAGTAGGTGAGCACCTTTGTTTTTCTCAAAGCATCGTTCCTCAATCTGCTGTTATTTTTAGAGGGCGTCCCTCTGCCAAGCTGGCACCTTTCTGAAGCTTGGTGTGTGGCAGCTTGCCCTCGTTTCAGCGTCAGGGTTGACTGAGCCCTTCTGAGGAAAACTTGGCAACTCCTACATAATTAAATTTGCAACCTCCAGCAATTTACAAATAAGCATCGTCGCAGAGGATTTGCGTTGCCCTTCTCTCAATATCGGGGGGGGGGGGGGTTGAGGAGCGTGCGGTGCTGGATCCGTCCTGCGGAGCTTATGCCTGTGTGCTTATTTAGATTTTTGTCACCTTTGGGTTTATCAAATACTTTTAGTAGTCATTTGAAATAAGTCTTAGTTATCCTGGATTTAACACTTAGAGACTAGGCACAGCATGTGTAACTTCTCAGGTGTCCTTCGGTGGATGCCACCCCTCAGTGGAGGAGCAGCGTTTGCCTGTGTTACCAATGGAGCATTTTGCTTTACTTGGTCTTCTAAGAGAAATATTTAATACACACTTGTGTTTAATATCAATGCATTAGTCATACTTGGATATGCTAGTGACACAAATTGTGCCCTGAAAGCGGGAGTGCATAACCCTGGGACAGTAATTTCAATATTCTTATATTGACTAATCCAATTAATATTTTAGAATACTTAAACAACATTAGCTATAAATTGCAAAGCCTCTAATGCTTTTTGGAAGGGACATTCCAGCTTTTTTTTGTAATAAATGAGAAGTACAAACTTAACGTCTTCCTAGAAAAAAAAATGTGGATTGCCCCACAATGTTAACTGCTTTTTAGAATTTCAAGTAAGAAAAGATAAGTCGTAAAATTAACATTCCTGATCACTTGCCAATTTCAGATTCTTGTGCTATTTATAAGTCAGCCAGCTTCTGCTTTTTTACTTAAGTGGCAGGTTCCTCTTTGACAAGAGCGTGGAGATTTTTTTCCTATTACCGTTAAATTGAAGGATGAAGAAGCTGCTCACACTTTTGTATTTGTCCGCAGAAATGCAAAAAAGGAAAGGGGGGGGAAAAAAACCCAGAAAAGTAAATGCTTGGTTTAGATAAGTGTGGTAATTTTTTGAGCAAGTCAATAAAGGTTCAGAGTATAATTTAGATTAATCTGTTATTTCCTCCTGATAGTAGGCTGGTTTTTTACTTACAGTAAAATAGAGGAAGTTCAGCATGTTTATATTTAAGTCTGCACTACAGAGTCAAGTCTCAAAGGAGTTTAGAAGTGTTAATAATGCAACCTGAACTTTAACTTTCAGCTGCTAACATCACGGACTTCTTGGTTTAAAGATCGGTTAAAATCTACTGCAGGCTTGTAGACCTTGATCACTTCATGTCTGCTTGGGAAGTTTCCCTGCATAGGGAACTATAGAAATCGTTTTCCTGTAGCAGGCAGGGAAAACAGCAGCACGGAGCAGAACTGGCTGTGGAGCAGGGACCCCCACCCCAGCACAGGTCCTCGGGGTCCACGATGGGGGAAAAAAAGCAGTCAACGCTCAATTTTGGTGTTCTTCTCTTCCTTCTGTCTGTGCGGTCTGTCCTGGTGAGAAAGCGGTAGCCTGTATGGCTGTCGTCCCTCAAAGAGGTGGTACTAGGCATCATGAGGAGGAACAGGAGAGGAGAGGGTGTGTTGTGTGCTCCAGTCCAAAATGCAAAGTCCGCTGCAAAACGTTGTCTGTCTGTAATCATTAAGCATTAAAAACGTGCACCGGGCTTAGTCAACAGAGCATGAACGGTGAAATTCTCACTCCAGTGATCGTAAACACGCGAGCTGGGACCAGCGCTGCCTGACGGGCACTCCCTGCCTGCAGTTACTCAGCTGCCTGCAGCCTTACCCTGAAAACACTACCTGAGACTCCAGTGCACACAGCAGTGTTTATTTTTGTTGCAATAGCAACAATTAAAAAAATCTGATTTTTGTGAGCTGCTCTGCCTGTTTGGGGTTTTGGGGTTGCTTTTGTTTGGGTTGCCCCCCCTTCCCCTTCAGTGCAACCTTTATGCTTCCTTATTCCAGGATTTGGTTTTACTCTTCCCCCAAAACTTGGAATTTTGACACCTTCAAAGCACAGTTTGCAGCTTGCTTTTTGCTGCAACTGGGTGTCTCAAATGCCAAGTACCCTGCAAACCAGAGTCTAGCATCTCTCGCCTCAGCACAGCATGTGAAATGACGACTCTATCTCTAGTTCTGGACTCCTCTTATTTTCACGGCTTAGGGGAAGGGGGATTTTTCAGTCACAAGAAAGCCACAAATCACTTCTGTGAGTAAAAGGAGACACTGAAAGAGGGCCAGAGGTATTAGGTGACGAGGAATATTGTCACCAGTATTAACAGAGGCAAAGATGTGTTTTACGTGATATTTCATGTGAATAAAAGGTTTGGGGGTTTGCCTCTCTACCTGTGCGTTGATTGATCTGCTTTTTGTTCTTTGTTTTTCAGGTGGCTTCCTTAGCAGGGCCAGGAGGGAAAGTTGAAATAGAACAAAATTTTCTCAATAACAAACTGAAGACAATAACAGCTTATTTTGGTGATCTAATAAGGCATGACATCTCCTGAAGTCAGTGTGGATTCTTCCAAACCCAAGCTCCCTGACTGCTGCTTTGCTTAAGCTTTTGTACAGCTGGCTGGTCAAAAATGACTTAAAGCCATTTCCCGCTTTAATTTCTGTTTACAAAAAATTGTTCTGTTTATTGCTACTGTCAATAAATGTTTTATAATAATTTTGACAAAATTCTAAGCATAGAGTAGCTGTCAATGCAGGAAAGAAGATCTTTATAAAATGCAGTCTTGCAAGGTTCAAGTCCAGCCGGTTGAAGGGGAGTTCAGGGTTTCTTTGCAACTCTCACCTGTGTTACTTCTGTACTTGCTCTGCTTTTGAGCATTCAGAGGGTCAAAAAGAATAGCCTGAAAGCCACTGTGTGTCAGGAACTGCTGTCCGTGCTTTAGAAACAAAAGCATGTGGACATGAGGTGGAAGGAGAAGGTCAGGGCCAGCACCGCAGTTCACCCCTCTGGCTCCATGCTCACTGGGAAACTTTTCAGCTTTTCTTTGTAGGATGAAGGTCCACACATTTCTTACAGTGAGTACTCCAGCTTGTTGCAGCACAGGGAGAGAGCGGGGCATGTTTGTGGCTGGCGGCAGGGCTCTACCCCTCTGGTTTTTGTTAATTTATTTCATTTTTTTCCTACTTGCCGGCCCTCTTCAGTACAAAGATATTTTGAAGAAACCTTCTGAGTGGAGGTTTGTCTCAGTAACCAGAGGGGTATGTGTCCCCCCTCTTTTTGAGGCCTTTTAGATCCTTGCACAGGCTTCAGGGAGGCCAGATGGAGCCCAGCTCTCCCTGGTGGGAGTTCTCTGCTCCCACTCAGGGTTTTGGGGGGGGGGAAGAGTGGCTTTGGGCACTTCTCCAAGTAGAAGAGGAGGTAGGCGAGAAGTGTCTAGAGCATGGATATGACACTCTCATTGAAATACACTTACAGTAAGTACCCAAGATCAATTTTGAGCCTGTTTTTGAGGTAAGAGTGTAGGAATATAGTTCCTAAGACAATAAATTAGTGCTGCTTCTCCTCTGCTGGGAGTGCAGCAGGACGCCAAAGGCAGCAGAGACCAAGCACTAAACCATGCATTAGTGCTGACAAACAAAATTCTGTAGAATAACTGTAGAATAACCAAATAAAGAGGATTTTTTTTTTCCCCTTAAGGAATGAAATCCAACTCTTCAAATCAGTTTGGAGACCAAAGTGTTTGTGTGTGGGGGGGATGTTAAAAACACGTATGCAACCTGACTCAGTGCAAGTTTGCAGTGCGGTAAAATAGCACTTGGGACATCATTTTTTTCTAACTTTACTGTCCATCCAGTACCAGACGAGTGCTAAACTGTTAATGACTGTTACATTCATGCTTCATGTAAGGTATTTTAGATTACTTTGAAGATATTTTTACTAATTTGCATCACTGCATTTTGCCACTGTACTACAGTGAAGAAGAAGTGCTGTGATAGTGCCTAGATAGATAGAATATTTAAAGGGAATTGTAAAGGAAAGAAATTACCTGCTCTTCAGTATTCCTTAGAAGTTTGATACTAGGAGGCAGGGGAGGTTGGCAAGTGTGCTAGTATTATGGGAGGTCCAAACCTACCGTAGCAGTGGCATGTGAATGTAATGAATGAAAGTGAATGTTAAATTTTTACTACAAGCTACAAAAAAAAAATCCAAGAAAGAGTCATGAGGCCAAATGAAGAATAAATTAATTTATACTGTGTATGTCACAGTACTCTGTACACTAAAATTTGATTATATTGGGCCTGTTGCTGCTTACAGAAATACTGTTGTCTTATTCTTTGGTCCTCTTTTCCCCCCTGAAGTTGAGGAGTAGCTTTAGAAGCATTTTGAGATCTCACCGATGCTGTTTCTGTAAAAGGAAGCTCTATGGGGGAAATACCCGTGAAGTTACTTTCACCTTCAGGTATGTAGTCAGATTTTGTTCAGTGCCCAGTATGCAAAATGTGGAAGCTGAAATATGACATAAAAGCTACACCATTTACTGTTTTAATGTTTACTTCCAATATAATGAACTTACTGGTTAAAAGGAACGATTTATCAAAGGTCTCTGCTGAGCTTTGCAAGCACATGAATCACCAAAAGCAGAAGAATATCCTTGTTCATGGCTGTTCCTCTCTGTAATCAACAAGTACAAAAGGTCTTTTTTTTTTTTATTTTTAAATAAAACTTGAAGTCAGAATACACCCTGCTGGGCTGTGATAAATGTGTGCCCTCAGCTTCCCACTCGGACAGAATAGGTGAAGTTCCCCAAGGCTGTGAATCAGTCAGTCTCTTAAGCCTGGAATACATCTTCGAGTATTTTTACTTGGTTGTTAGTAATTTCAACCAACAAGCACTTCATGGAGGACAGCTTCATTCATGATACGAGTTTCTGTAAAATGTTATTCTGCTTTATATCGTAGAAATAAAGTTAACGTGGGCTAAGATGCAGTTAAATTTCCGGACATCTCATGCCCAGAGTTTTTTGGATTCAAGTAGTATTTTGTATATGGTATGTTAAGCTACAAAGAAGTTACGTTGCTACTGTAAAGTAAATACTCATAGAGGTTTGGTCTTTTACCAATTTTAAGCCACAAAATAAGCTGTAGGAAAAATGCAGATTTTTTTTTTTAAGTTAACTAATATTTGGACTATATACAATAAATACATACTGTTTTATACTTTCCACCGTGCTCCTGAGCTCCTAATCTCTTAGGTTTATCTTAATTAAATCCAATATTAAACCAAATCCATCAGTTTCTTTTTCTGGTGCATGGCATGAAGAGAAGGGATGGAACGTAGAGTTAAAACAAGCACGTTGCAAGGCTGATGCCTAACTGCAGCTTCAAGGGGAGCAGAGCATCAGCGGGGCTGAGCAACCGTCTCTTCATGGCAGGACAGTCAGTGTTGTGCCCTTCTCTCAAGGAGGCCCCATTAGTGTTATGGTAAAAAATCACTGTTCCATGAAGTTTTAATGTGCAGGTTTTAGAAAATCTTCCCCAAGTGTAGTGGTTGTGAAGTAACATCTGGGTCTGTATGTGCAACGCAGGGGTTATATAAACAAATTAATGTTACACCACAGTGACCATGGTAACATTTAGAAGAGGGAAGCCCCATAAATAGCACAAGGAAAAAATTACTTGCAGTAACTCATTGAACAAATCAGTAGAAAATTGGGTCATTTTCACTTGGTTTACTCTCTGTGCTTTCATATGCCTCATACTGTTTCCTTTAACTGTCCTTCCCTCCCCCCTGCCCCCCTCCAGATCTTCCCACCTCCAAATACCAAGGAAGGAAGGCAGTCCTAACACGTAGCATGAACTAATTTAGCATTGCTAGTTTAGCCTTTCCAACACAAAAAATATTGGTATTCCTGCCACTGGAATATCTTGGTGCAGTCCAGAGTACTTAAAAAAAAAAAAGTTGATTTTCCGTGGTGAGGAAGTTTTAGATTTCTGTATGAAAACAGAACAGATGTATTTTTGCAAGCGTGTGGTGCAGTGGCAAAGGAATAAATGCTCTAAAACCGAACTTGAAATCTATTCAGACCCTCTCCTGTTTCAGCTGTCAGACGGTGAAGCTGTCAAGTGGTCCAGCCTGCTCCATCAGTGTATTACCCATTCACACACTCTGGGGAAATACTTGTAAGAATGATGCTGTGTTGATTTAGTTAAGTGAAGTCCCCCAAATGCCCAAAGTAATTAATACAAAAAGAAAGAATGAAAAAAAAAAAGCAGCTTGTTACTGGGGAGGCTGCAGAAGAGATCACTAGCTGAAAGGAAGCAACAGGAACGGCTAAAACCAGCTGGAGTGACTGAATCTAGGGAGGCTGGAGATTTACCCAAGCAGTGAAAATCCTAGCTGCAACCCTGAAGGGAGGAGGCAGGAGAAAAGGCTGAGTCTGCAAACAGGGCTTGTGCACCCCAGGGTTTGGTTTCCACCTCTGCTCAGCATGGTCCTGTGGTGTCTCTGAAAGATGCCCGAGGCTGTGGTAGTGCCTGAGCGAGGCTGTGAGCAGGGCTCTTGCCCGGGGCAGAGGTGGGGAGGGCAGCAGCCCACCTGGGAGCCCTGACAGTGGCCGGGCTCTGCTCGAGGGTTTCCCTGCGCCGGGGAATTCTCCGGCCGGGCTGCGCACACAGCTCAGCAAAACAACCCCTGCAACGTGCAGCAGGGTCGCACCATTTACCTTCTCCTACAAACCGGAGTCAGCCCCGGATTTCTCCATCTAAAGACCCAAGGATTGGTGTCTTTTTAGCACATGTCACGACAGGGGTATCTCTGGGTGTCAGGGAGCGTGGTTCTGCCATCAGCCCCTTCTGCGCTCTTCTTCAAGTCTCATGCAAATGTGTTTTCTGAGCTCTTCCTTTCGGCACGTCTCTGAGGTCTTGGCCTGTCGCCTTGCGACGTTCCAAAACCGGAGTGAGTTTCAAAGCGCTTCCCAGCAGCATGGGCTTCACTGAAAACCCGAAACGTCGCTCCGGGTTTCTCGGTTCTCAGGCCGCTGAGGAAAAAAAAATGCTGTTGGAGGCAGTCTGGGTTTGATGACAGCGCAATCCTTCCTGTCTCTCTCTGTGGCTCAACTCATTTTCTACCTTTTTCTCAAGGCTGCACTGCAACCTTCTTGTGAAACCCTGTGGTTTATTAGGGGAGTGCAATGGCATCAGCAGAGCTTTAGCACTGCATAAGCGTGAGTAAAGAGGCTCACAGTGTGCCTTTGTTGTGCTGGGAGTAATGAAATACCTTTCCCCAATCTTTTATCCTAAAAATGTGGCCCAAGAATGGGCATCAGAGAGGATATTCCTCTGCATAGTTATCGCAGGTTGAATAAATCCATTTATATCAGTGCACTGCTACCTAGAGCTCTGGGGTTTCATCACCTCGTCACAGTGTCAGACACAGCGATGGTGACAGTAGCAAGAGCTTTTGTGAAAGGTGGTATTATGATCTGACAGCAAAACCCATCCTAAGGTATTCATTAAATTGTTCCAGGCACCGGGACAGCCTATGATTATGTCAGACAGGGGGGCAAATTGTACGCTCTGCTTTTCCGGTATACGCCAACTTAACCTGAAAGTCTGCCGAGGAAGGTTAAACACGGACAGCTTTGCCCGAGCAAACTCCAAACTGGCAGAGCCCGTCGCCCCGGAGGGTCACTGCAGGGGTACTGCCGGTGCCAAACGTCCGTGCTGGTGCGGGAATGATTTCCAGTGGATTCAAGTTGCAGCTGGGCTTATCCAAAGGGTTCCCTCGGACCTCAGAGCGTTTGGATGTTCCCGGCAGATGCAATGTTATCTGCAGCTCAGGCTCAGACCTGTACTTCTGGAAAGTGACCGTCCCCAGATGGGAAGCTGGAGTTCCCCAGGAAGTGGCTGTGTGGGGAACCCCGGGCTGCGGCTCCTGTTGTGGGAGAAACCGCGCTCCGTGAAGTGCTTTAGTGCTGGGGTTTGACACCGAGAAGCCCAGTTCTCCCAAGAAAAGCAAGTCTTGTGGAGGTTCTTCACCTAATACAGAAATTACCAGCCAGGGTATGCATTAATCCTGTCTAGAACAGGTTCTGTTAAGAGTTAGGTTTGAGAACAACCTTTGTGGTCATATAATGTAGAGCAGGATGTCTTCTGCAAGGAAGTGCTCCTACGGCTCAGGAACAAGCCGAGTACTGGGAGCAGGACAGAGCACAGGGCCAACGGAGCTGTGTTCAGGCTGCAGAGCTGAATGCCCTGGTGCCTGGATTGTAGCTTCTGCAAGAGGCACTGTTTGTGTCCACTTCTGCTCTTGCTGCCAAGTTTTGTGACTTTACTGGCAGTCTTTTGGTTTTTTTCATGCAGTTTGTAAAGAGTCTGAAAAAAAAAGAAAAGCTTTCATCTAAAAATAAATCTAGTTCTTGCAGTTAAAAAAAAAAAAAACAACAAACAAAAACAGCTGACACAAAACCAGGACCTGGATGCATTATAATAGTTCAGGAATCAGATAAGAATGTCTGAAATGTAACTATTTTGCAATTGTTTCATAAGCAGGTCCACCTCATGTTTTGGCCTGAGGCACAGAGATGAAGAGAGGCTGAGATGACTTTTCAGCAGTTGAGATTGACCATGCTGCTTGTCTCTGCTGCTGCTCTGATTTATCAGCTTTGTTTAAAGAACTGGGGGCATTTATTACAAATAAGTTGAAGTAGGAAACAGTCTGACTTCTTGCACGCTTATTTTCTCTGTTAATGAGAAGAATGACCTAATCCAAAATTATTGTCACTTGTTATAAAAATACAAAGTGGAGAAATCATTTAATCTCTTTGCAAGTAGAAAACCAGTTCACAAATGGATGTGGTGGCTGAATCAAGGCCTGTGAAGAAGAAATCCAATTTGTCCAATTTGGCAAAATTAACACTGTCCAGTTAGCTAAAAAAATGAGCTCTGCCAGCATAGAAGACTCAGAAAACCCTAGAAGATTCATGATCTCAAATCAGCCCAGAGTAGGAACCAGTGATGAGCAGCTGTTTGACAGCTATGAACCATGAGAGAAGTGAACATGAGTATTTGGCCAGCTCAGAGCATGTGGACAGACATGATAAGTGGTGGGGATTAGGGACCTGGGAAAACTGCCAGGAGAAGAAATTCCAAGGAGCAGTGGGTCCCAGCTTAGAAGCCAACTGCTTGGGTGAGAAATAAAAAGAGCTGGAATTTATAGATCACAGTTTATAGGTATCCAGTCTTGCAGAAAGTTCATGAGTTTTAAGAGAGAAAAAAAAAGCAGATTGTGGTGCCCAGGCTAGTGCCGGCGTTCGAGGGAATGCCTGGGAGCAGACCTGGATTACTGTACAGGTTTGCTGATGCTAAAGGTGCTGCTGCCTTGCACAGCAGGACCATCGTGAGCAGATGAACGGCAAAATCTGTGCCAATTTGCAATAACTTAGATAAAGGAATATTAAGAAAAGATCAAATTCCTCCTGGAGTCCAGGCTGTGTTAAGCAAACACTGCCTCTTCCTTTCCTCTCTTCGTCTGCAATATGAGTTTTGTATTGCCATTCGGGCCATGCAGGGAACTTTATTTTTCATTTACACGAGAACAGCAATCAGATGACCGTGGTGACAGGTGTCAAGTCATGTTTTTGAGATTACATGCCGAGCGCAATGCTAGGATCCCCACCAGCAGTATCATTTTCTGCAGCTTATCGCAGAGGAAGTAAATGCACGAGCTGCTGTGCTGGCCACAGCAGGACTCCCAAGTGCTGTAGCACACCAGGCAAACTGCATTTTAGAGAAAAATACCACAGATGCTCCAGCTGGTAGGCCTGGGAGCCAGCTGTCCTGTGCTGGGGGTAAAGAATAACTGGCCAATGTGACCTGACCAATGTGAGCAGGGTGGTACCAGGTATCCTCTTCGCAGCATCTGAAACACTTCACAGTCCCCATGGGTCTCTGAAGAAAGCCAAGGGAAGGAGGCAGTGCAACCGGCGGTCAGCCCCATCTATGTGGGCTAGCACCTGCGCTGTCCTTTCCTCGTTAGTTTTTCATTAAAAACAGGTCAAAATGACTCAGTGGCCTGAGGTGGTGACACTTAGCTGCTGAGGTGTGATAACTGTTAGTTTTCAGGTCGTAAGAGAAAATAGCAATGCTGCAGTTTGCTGCTTGCACTATAAAATGTATTTGCTAAGACCATTGGGGGTTAGTATAAAAAGCTGTGAATAAACAATGTATGTAAGACTATACAGTAGAAGTTTTGAAGTCATGACTTCTTGCTGATGCCTGGTTATTCTAGCTGAATGCTTACGTGGTACCACGGATGGCATGAGTCCCACATCCCTTCCTCGTAGCTGAAGACAGATTCTCAGGTTTCTTTCTGTCATGTCGCCTTCCTACCAGGGCAACCCAGATTCCAATCCCAAAATCAGTGTCCAGCCATGCAGGAGAGGTTGCTACAGCTAGGTCCACGTGGGCAGTGCAGCACCCTAGGAAGGGAGCTACAGAGGAAAACAGCCCGTGCAGAGGCCTCACGCAGCACACGTTGCTGGGATTTTATCACAGAGCAGCTCTAATCCCGTCCTGTGGGCTGAGGGCACGCTGGTGGCCAAAGTGATCTTCTGGCTACATTTCCCCTGGCAGGAATGCAGCTTGCACACTCCAAGACTACGCTGCAATGTGAGCCACAGTTAGGGGGGCAACCACAAAATTAATTTAAAAAATGTGTTCTTGATCCAAATTAAACTACCAGTCTAGAGATACCTAGAAATAACTGGTGCCTTACCCAGGGACTGAACTCCAGCTCAGCATCCCAATGCTCTCTAGCTGGAAGAACTGGAGGGCCAACTGGAGATTAAAAAAAAAACCCACTGCTAGCCATCTGTGCTGCTTCTCCTTATTTCTATGTCTGTCTGTCTCTACAGACAGCAACTGAACGCTTCTACTTTGCATGTCAATACAATTTCACTTTGCCTTCACTTAAAATTCATTTCAGTTTGAGCTGAGTGATTTCAAGCTGGCTGGCAAACTACCAGTATCTCATTCCCTAGGGAACAGCAGTCCCAGATGGGACTGTGAAAGCAGGGCCCACCAGCTGCAGGCAAGGTCCCTGTGAATGTGGGGCACACAGGGCTGTTCCTCCTCCGAGCCGTGAGGGCTGGTTTGAAGCAGCGGAAGGCAGCGGGGAGCTGGAGTATCACTGGCGTAGCACGGGACAGGGAACACCCACCCAAATCCTGGCTGCCTCTCCAAAATTATCATTCTTTCCCTTCCATGGCAGTTTCTATGGCCTAAAACTATATGTCACCTCATGTGAGAGCTGCAGACATGCACCACCCTTACAGGTGTTGGCTCAGAGATTAATTTAATAATAAATATTATTCTGTTAATTATATATCTACCACGGGTTTTCCTAAAATATCAGATGCTGCTATGTAAACACCACAGTTATCTAGATAGGTTATCTCACACACTTCCTCCACCTCTTTCCCATTCGTCTTGATCTTGTGAGCCACCGAGTGCACACGGATGCTGTCTGTCCGTACGCCTGCGGGTGCTCAGGACAGTGTAGCTCTGCAGCCGCGATGCAGAAGTGGAGCTGCTGGGTGTAACTCAGAAAAGAAGTGATGCAACTCGGTCTAAGAAATTAATGAAGTGGTAGCAAGTAGGGCGAGATTGTTTTGAAATAAGAATGAATTATTATTGTATACTAAGCTGATTATGCATCCGGGTTGAGATGTACAGAATGGGTGGGCTACACTATAGCTGGGAGAAGCCAGGCACACAGCCAGCCCCATACAATGTGTGTGTTTGTGCGGCTGGTGGCAAGCAAATCCATCACCCTCTTTGGAGAGTACTGTAAATGTGAGCGGGGTCTGCCAGATGGCAGACATCCGGAAAGACACAAGGAGAGAGCAAAGCGTAACCGCATTGTGCATGGCAGTAAGCAGGCTGGGTCTGTCCACAGATGGAAACTTGCAAATCACAGCCCTGGTGCGAGCTCACGGGAAAACGCTGACAAAGTCAGACCCCAATTCCCCAGCCTCCTCTGCATAACTGAAAAATCAGGACGAGGGTCTGGATCGATCTCATCTTCTAAGGTTGCACGAATCTGGAGGAAATGGCAAGCCTGGATGTGGCTGAGCTACTCTTGGTGTAGGGCACACAGAAGGGCTGTAGGAAGGCGAACTGACTTACAGTGCTCTTGCAGCTCATTAGCTCTGGGGCTAATTAGAGACTGGATCATCCTGTAGATTATATCAGATGAAAATTCCAAAATCAGAAAGTACAAGGAATGCAAATATGTTCCCTCTTCCTCCTCCCGCTTCCTTTGCTTGTCACTCTCCATGGGCAGCCACAGGATAAGGTGTCCTAGAGCTGCTGAATGCCAATGTGGAATAGGGAGGGGGAATTTTTATGTAGCTGTTTTCTCAGTTGCATTATGCTACTACTTCCAAAAACTGAATTCCATGAAATGAAGACAAGAATGGCTGGAAGAAAAGAAAGTTGGTTTTTTTCCCTCCTCCTGCATCCAGTCTGTATTTGACTAAGTTTCTTGCTTCTTTGCAAAACTTTTTGTCTTTTTTCCCTTTCAAGGCAGGCTGAGAAAACAGAGAGTAACGTGGGACTCGTGTCCTCCTCCCTCGCCTCGCCTGCCTCGACTCAGGAGACGTGCAGGCAAGGACGAGCTGCAGCTCCCTGGGCAGAGGGTGCGTACCTGAGACTTCTGGCTCAAGTGACGAGTCTCTGTGCAACACGCTTTCTGAATCGCTCCTCCGTGTGATAAATAGGGCCAGCCTTTTAGCTTCTGGTGTCCTTAAGTTTTATTCTTATCCCATATGAGCCGAAATAAGAGAAGTCTGAGACCCCTGCCTGGGCCCAAGTGAAAACAGGTAGCTCAGAAAAGTTAATTTGATTTACACCAAGGGACAAACCTGTTTGGACAAACCGGTATGTCTTTTTGAAGCCAGCTGCTGATACTTTTTTTGAGTTCCACCTTGCTCCAGTAACAAAAAGACCTAGCAGAAACACCACGATTTGGGTGTTGGGCTGTGACGTATTTTAACATCTTCTGTGCAGCAGCTCTTTAGACCACGTTGGGGTGGGTATATTTGTCAAGGATTGACAGAAGGGTGCTTTGTAAAGATACGAGGTTCTTCCACACTGCTGTGATATAATGGGTTGTTACTGACTTGTCAGTTCATGTTTTCAATTACTGTTATTACTATTATTTTAAAACTGTGGGTGTTTCTAAAATTGCTTTATATCAGATAATAAGTATACTCATTCTTCAGTAACAGTAATTAGCATTCTGAGTTTGATTCTGCCACCTCAATAGCTCCAAGAGCTGGGACTGGTTACCACATACACAAAGCTCTTCGCTCTTTCCCATAAATAGATTACAACCTCCTAGTTTTAACTCTTGATGTCCCAAAGACCATCCTTCCTCCCTCTGTCTCTTCTGTGGCTCATTCCTGTCATTTCTTCAGAGTTTCTCTCTCACCAAATGATATGTCTTGCAAAAGAGTGCCTCTTTTTGACCAAAATAAAAACGCAGTCCCTAAGCAATTCCCATCCCTTGGCATGTTGCTGTAGAGCAAGTTTACTTGAAGTGGCCCTAATGAACAGCTTCTGTATTAGCCCCTCCTGGGCCACTCTTACATTTTCTACCAATTGTGCACGCATTCCCCAGCCCTGGGAGGGGACGCTTCAGACCATTGCCAGGCTACGGCATGGAGCAGCCCGAAAATGCCGTGTGTGCCCACCTAGCAAAGCTGGTGAGCAGTGGGTAGAGCAGAGCAAAGTCTTGCTTTTCTGCCTTAAAAAACTGCCTTAAACCAAAATCTGAGTCTGACCTAAAAAGCAGCAAAGTAGCAGAGCAAGTCAATAAAAGCAAAGAGAGGGGAGGATTCAATAGTGTGGCACTGCTGGATGCAACAACAGCTTCAGGTATGTTATTAAAGCAGAAAAATGTTTTCCTGAACAATTTATGGTATTTCACTGGAGAAAGCTCTAAAGTGACATTTCAAAGGAAGAACAAACCAAAGAAAGAAAGAAAAAAAAAAAGCAGACCAGCTGAAACCTTGGAAGATGGGCCACAAGGACTTGCACTGAACCAAGGAAAAGAAGCTGGACTATCTATAGAAGTGACCAAACTAATTTCTTTTATAGCCTTGTTAGGGGGCTCCATATGCATTTTATGGTCCATCTCCTGGCTGGGGAATATAATTTTCTCAGAATCAAAATCTGCCTTTGTAATGACTGGGAGATACCTAGAGCCCTCAAACTGTGGTACAGCCAACTGTATTTCATTAGGTAAACCAGTAGTCACCAGACCACACATGCGTATCATTCAGAAGGTAAAGCCTGTTTACCTTCTTACCTACCTGGAAGTTTGCTGCTCTCCTATTGCCAGATGAAGCGTCTCAGCTGGTTTTGTCACAGTATGAAAGGAAAGGAGCTGCTGGCAGATACTCATTATGACAAGTCATCAGGTTTGAAACTCGCTTCACACCTTGGGTTTGCCATCAACCAAGTCCCTTCACCTTTCAGGCCCACTACAAAGCCTGAATTTTTCTCACAGCTGATACAGGGTTTTCTATCTGTGCAATAGCTCAAATTGCTCAAATAGCAAACGCATCCTCCATTTAACTGCCAGCGTGGGGAGAGATGAAATGGCCATACTGGAGCTCAGGACAGAACCAGGTCTGTCCTGTTGATCGCTGCCTGGGTGTATTTGCACACAGGACACGTCACTCCGACTGCAAGATGAAGCTGTGAACTGGTACGTGGCTTTACTGAAGGTGCAGAAAGAGCCAAACTGACTTTTTGTTAAACATGACAAGGTTAGAACGTACTGGGTTTATTTTTAAGGAAAAAATATACAAGTGCTCCTATTTCTAGCACATTTATTTGATTTCTAGCAGGTCTATTTGTAGCGAGTGTTTCCACCAACGCTAGGAGACAGCTCCCTAACCTAACTTACCAATGGTCCACTTGTGCGTACAACCAACACATCCTCCTTTCTGTGGCAGTTGGGTGTATTAATAAAGCAAATAATAACAGTGAGCTCAAACCCCTGCTCCTGGCTTGGCTGCTGCCAGGGGCCATGGTGTAGATGTGCTGAACTCAGACACTTCCCCTTGGGTTTTTTATGTGCTGTGGACACCTGTCTTGGGGTGCCAGAAACGCCATGAAAGCCATTTAACTCTTCCCTGAAGGCTTCATCCCAAAACCCCCCCTATTTTCAGGACAACAGCGCCAACCCATTTTACACTGTTGTTGAGGGAGACTGTAGCTCGTTAAGATGCAATGAGTAATATGTTTGAAAAGGTAATTAAAATCTTTTTCAGTCATTCATGAAAACTCTTTTAATGCAGTGTAAAGCTTGATAATGTCTGTGGTTGTACTTCGACCTGATGAAAGCTCTGAATGGAAACTTATACAGTAGGTAATATTTACTCTGGCAGTGTGTCAGTAGGCAATGTCTACTGCTTTTATTGCTCTGTGGAATAAAAGTTTTGAATTTTGCTCTGTACTGAACCGTTTATTGTCTTGAAATTGGCAGCAGTAACACCCAGCTGGATGCCGGTATGTTTTGTGTTTGCGAACAGGCTGATCCATGGGAAACAATCTAGCAGACAAATCAACTTCTTCATGAATTAAACAAAATCTTTACTTGGGTATGAGGCATTTGAGCCTGAGGGAGCTATTATTTTGGAAAAGGCCCATAAAAGGACTGTTTAAGACACAGACTTTGTGAGTTTTAAGTATGATATTCTTAGACTGGCTTTAGTTATGCCTTGCTTTGCATAACCCAGTGGGCTTCTATAAAACAATATCTTCTATGTAAATAGTGCTGGGGTCCAAAGCTCTGAATTGAAAGTCAGAACAGAGCTTGGTGTCTGGCCAAGCTGTTGAGCTGCTTCAATTGTTCTTCTTCTGCCTCCCACCTTTTTTTCTGCCTTGTCCCTGGGACAGGAACTGCCATTTCCTATCTGCTTCTCTATTGCATAGCACTGAAAAATTCCTTCTTATAAGTAAAAGGGAGAGGTAGAAAGTTTACCCAGAAATAGCTGATTGCTATTTCAGTACCAAAAATAAGCTTAGCATGTAGAGATAATTCTGTGTGCTTGCAGCCAGTCGTATCAGCTCTCACAATCTCGTGAATGTCATGGGATCTGATGTTTTCTTAATTCTCCGGCTGATTGTAATCGAGGAACCACATGATAATCTTGACTTCATTAACACAATGAAAAAATCACATGTAAATTTCTAGCTTTGTGGTTGCTGAGAAAATATGAAGCAAGGCAGTCTTAAATCCTGAAGGTAAATAAAATCATCTGATGGTCATTCTGACCCTTTATTCTCTCCTCCTGGGTTAACATGCCTAATGTGTCTTGGCTGCTTCTTAGACACGATCACACAAAAAATTGGTTCCTAATGAAATATCCTCTAATAGTCTTTGCTCTCATCCCCAATCAGCCACGTTTATGATTTTTTTTTCCTTTACAGGTCCAAAAGTGTGTGCTGATAGTCAGCCTACAGCAATGTGTGTCAGATATTACACACGGCTTGTTCTCTCTGTACTTTTAATAAAGGGCTCTCAGGCTCTTCTTCCTTAAACGCTGAGTGCTTAGGCTATTACACCGGTACTCAATGGAAATAGACTCCATTCTCACAGACTTCCCGCATGGCTTTGGGAAAGTCACCATAACAGTTCCTCCGTTTTTTCTGTATGAAATGAAGATAATTATATTTCCTCTCCTGGTCTGTGTTGGACTGCCAACTCTTTTGGACAGGTACGTACAGGGCCATGCACAACCAGGCTTTGTAACGAATTTCCATTTACTTTAGATGTCCCTTGGAGCAGGGACCAGGATTCAGGTTCCCCCCCTCCCCGGCTGGTCCAGAGGAGAGGTAGCAAAGGGAGGAAGCAGACACCAACGTCCCCACAGCTGTGCACAGGCCACGCACCGGCAGCCTACAGCCTGGACGCTCATAGGTGAGTAACCTTGCACTGGGTTCCCTAAAACACGAACTGGGAACAGTTTAAGGTTGTTAATGCTGGTGTGAATTGTGGCTGGCATGACCAACTGTTCATGCACATCTGTTTATTAAAATAAAAAAAGATCAGGATAATAAACTCATTCTATAATCCATGTCAAAGTATATGCTCTGGGCAGGACTTTTTCCAGCGATCTGGATGATACCGTTTGCTTTCTTGTAACACAGCTTTCAGAGACGGGCAGGCACATTTTTGTCATGTGATTTTTCTGGACTATGATAAGTTTGCAAAGACAGACTTAGTTTTCTTATTCTTTCCTTGAATTCATATAGCTTTAAGATGTCGCCTTTAACCATGTTTCAGAGTTTGAATGCTTGATATTTTCCGGAAGAAATGTGAGAAAGAAAGAAAAACATAATAGTTTCCTATCATCAAATATTTGGGGTGAGTCATTCGCCTGCATCGCTAGATAAATGCAACAGGACATCCTGTAACCGTTGTGCAGTTTCTTTAACTTCTACTTTTTTTCCCTACAATATGAATAGTGAAGTAGGGAAAAAAGTGGCAGCGGAGTCCTGTCCGGGTACCCTGCTATGCTTGGATCCTCTCCCGCGTGAGGAGAGGGAAGTCACAAGTCACCTCGTGGGGTGGCTACCCACCTTGGTACTGAGATATACAGGCAGATTGTGGTCTCCTCCTGGGCAGTGGCAGGGGATTCAAAGGCAAAGCCTCCTGAGGGAGGTTAGAGAAGCTGATGTTATTTTCCTGAGCCTTTTGCTTTCAGGAGTTACTAGCATCAGAGGGAGAGCGTAGCTATGAGTCCTCACCAGAGTGTTCCTGGCAAAGACCTGGAAGGGGGGCTTCTGTGCCAGCAGTCCTTCCTCTCTCACTCACAGTTTCGAGACTAATGTCCCCCAACCATTTTTTTAGCTCTTGCACACCAGTAGAATAATTTCTAAGAGATTTCTCCTCTTTGTTCTGGGTGCTGATAAAGGGCTACAGCTGACCAGAATACCAGTAAGAGTGGCATAACTGAAGTAAAACAAATTCTGCTCCCAACAAAAGAAAACAATATATCAGAACACAATAATTCTGGTCATAGAGTTGGCATATTTAAAGGTAACAGAGAAAGAAGGAAAAGTTGAAAAAACTGGCAAAAAAAATGCTTTCCTCTTTCTACTCTATGTGCAAGTACAAACAGAGCTTTGAACCTTAGATCTATGAAAAGTCGATCTCATCTTACCCAAAGGCCTTGGAAAAAAAAAATCTGATATCAGGTAGATAAACATCTAGTCAGAAATCTTCAAGTAAGCCTGAGAGACAGTTTGCATGTGTGTGTGTATACATATATAATCACCAAAAATTAAACAGACAGATTTATGATGACAGACCAAGTGGAAGGGAATTAGTGGAGAGATAACAAATGAACAAAGCCTCACTTTCAGTAATAATTCCTGACAGAATTTTGGAGGCATGGCTGCACATTAAATAACTGGAATCTCCTGAAATTCATCTTCCTCCTCAAAATCCCTTTTCAAGACTTGTCCCTACTGTGACACTCAGAAGCAGTTAGCTGATGAAACTTGAATGGTCATGTGTTACTGAGGTACAGAGGATTTTATTTCATTTTTCATTGCCACTTACTATATTTATTATTATTATTGCCCTTTACTTAGTGTCAGGAAATGCCCTTCTGTGTTTACACAGTACATAGCACAGTGGTCTTCAGTTGTGGTGGTGGTTTCAATAAACCCCATTAATAATTACCAGGAACCACATCTGTCAATAAATAAGTCTCATAACTTCATGATCTGACAGTGAAATGAGGAAAAGTCAGTGCCTAACTGCTATCATGCACGTTTAATTCTGGCACTGCTTTTCCTCTCTCTCGCATACAGATACAGCCTCAGGAGGCAGAACAATAAAGATGATGCTCCGTAGTTTCGTTTGCTATTTACATCAATATTTTCTTCAGGGTGAGAAGTTCCCTGTAGTTCTTTTTCACACCTCTCATACACACTCCTCCCACGCCCTCATTCTTTGAGTCTTTTCCTGATCTGGTCACAGGTATATTGGCAGCAGGCATTTTGTTCTTTATATTGGCAAACTTTTTTTTTTCCACTTTTCTATCACCAATTCTCCTGCCCTCTCCTAGTGCCATCTATTTCACAACTGTTTTTGTCAACAAAACATCTTCCACTCCCTATCTGCTTTCCACATCAGGATTCATGCCTTACGTCTAGACTGGGAAGTCTCTGGGGCAGGGACTGTCTCTGGATTGACGTGTATGTATGTTTACTCATCCTCAAAAAGCCCCAGCTCCAAACCTCAAAGTCCTATTACAGTAACTAATGCTGGTGTAGGTGAAAAAGCTTTAACCTATTAATTCCAGGAACCACTCAAAACACTCCTTTCTTGCCTTGACCAAAAGGTAAAGGTTATTATCAATTTCTTCATGGCCCTTCTAACCCTTGAGCTCTTCTTTGATCCAGCTTCAGGCTCTGCAGCCTCTCTTGAGGCTGTTCGAGACTATTAGTGTAGAGCCTTTTCTTTCTCTCCCTTTTAATTGTGATAGCCTTCCTGAATAACTTGGGTTTTCCCTGCTTTTCTTCAAATATTACCTGAACCTTATCTTCCTCTCCTAATTGTCCTCACACAATTGTTTTCTAAAACCTTTCATTTAGCTGGCTTAGTAAAACATGCTATGATAAATGCCACAGAAAATTGTTGCTTTGTTCCAGGTGATATTTTTATTTCTGTAATAGCTGGGAGCTCTCTTCAGTTTACCTGCTAACCTGTTTTCAGTGTTTGTTGTTGGTGATGGTGGTATCAACTTGCTGTTACGTTCTCATCGCTCAGTCTGGTGTAATCACTGTAATCCTTTACTTCTCTTTGTACATCAGAGCACAGCTAATACACCAGTTTAGGGTTGTATTTGTTTCCTTTATCTTTGATGACTGACACAGTTGAGCCAGTTCACAAAAAATAGCATTTTCTCAGTAGTTAATTGAAAAGGTTTTTTCAATTGACACAGTGTCCTGGTTTCGGCTGGGATAGAGTTAATTTTCTTCCTAGTAGCTGGTAGAGTGCTGTGTTTTGGATTTAGTATGAGAATAATGTTGATAACAGGCTGATGTTTTGGCTGTTGCTAAGTGGTGTTTACACTGGTCAAGGGCTTTTCAGCTTCCCATGCTCTGCCAGGTGCACAAGAAGCTGGGAGGGGCACAGCCAGGACAGCTGACCCCAACTGGCCAAAGGGCTATTCCATACCATATGGCGTCGTGCTCAGTATAGAAACTGGGGGAGTTGGCTGGGGGGCAGTGGTCGCTGCTCGGGGATGGGCTGGGCATCGGTCAGGGGGTGGTGAGTGGTTGTATCACTGGTTTTTTTCCCTTGGGTTTTGTTCCTCTCTTGCTCTCTTGTTGTTTTCCTTCTCATTACAATTTTTATTATTATTATTATTAGTAGTAGTAGTATTTTGTTGTTGTTTCAATTATTAAACTGTTCTTATCTTAACCCATGAGTTTTCTTACTTTTGCTCTTCCAGTTTTCTCCCCCATCCCACCGGGGAGAGGGTGAGCGAGCGGCTGTGTGGTGCTCAATGGCCGGCTGGGGCTAAGCCACAACACACAGAAAACAAATAGTGAAGCTGGGAAGGGAAAGAGAGTTTGTGTTATGCTGCTGTTTTAGTTTTTACGTTTATCATTGTATGAATTTATTTTTGTAAAGTCTGTTTCAGTGGAACCCACGTACTGGATAATGTCAAGAAGCGTCAAGAAGTGTAATACTCACAAAGCCTACACAGCAGCGTATTCAGAAGCAGTGTGCTGGGTTTTGCACGAGAGAGTGTGTAATTCTCCACAAGCTGTCCATATCTAGCCTACTTCAGCCTAGCCAAAATGCATCACTGTCAGAGAACTCGTGGATATGGAGGTCACCACTGTCCCCTTCCTTACGTACAGCACAAACCATCCCCAGGGTTCACATCGTTGTTTACAGGCTAAGTAGGAGATGATAAGGAAACAAAGGGAACTGTCCTTTCATGGCTTGGCTTTGCCCCAGTCTCCTGGGGTTGGACAGTCCCAGTGAGGAAGCCGGGAGCTGCAGAGCGGCAGCGTGTAGGGAGGTGATGTTGTGTTGCCTCCCAGCAGCCATGGCCTGTGCCTGTGGTTGCACGAAGCTCTGGCAGATGCTGCATGACTCCTCTGCACAGGAGTTTGATCCCGGCTGATGCGTTCAGCCTCAGAAGGCTGTAGGCAGCTGCTGGGAGAGGTAGGTGCACAGTGTGGCTGTCCTGTGCAGGTGCTTCCTGACCGCCTTGGAGCCAAGGCTGGGTTGAACAGCCCTCCTCCGCATAGCCTTCCCTTCACCCGCACAGCCAGCTGAACGATAATCATCAGACTGTCCTACAGACGTCTTTGTGCCTCACCAACACCTGCCTCCGCCTTTCTCTGCCTTCACGTCCTGCCACGGAACAGTGTGGCAGACATACTCCCCCTCATGAGTGTGACACCCAGGAAAGCTGTCCTGGGAACCTGGCTGAAGCTTCCCCCCATAGCTGGGGGCTCTGGTTTCTCTCCAGATCTCATCTCATTCATACGCTCCCCATCTGAGGGTCCACAAAGTCTTGGGAGATCCTTGTCAGCTCCCTCCTGGCACATGCCATCAAAGTGTGGCTGCTCAGTGGAAAAGTCCTCTACACCACTGAGTCCCTCCTTCCTCTGGCTGTCTCGTTCAACCTGACAGTTTCTTTGAGCAGTGGGAGCCCCATGGGACTCCTTCACACAGATTTTTGGTGCTTCTCTTTTTAAAGAAGTAGCCCATGCTGGTTCCTGTTTATCTTCATTCGTATTCTCCACTGCATAGATGAGGGGGAAGCCACAAGGTCAAACAGTCTTCAAGGGTCAAAAACTCCTTGAAGACTTCATCTGCCATGCCTGAGGGATCTGTCTGGCCAACGACATTTTTAAGTGCTATAATTTAATATTTTTATCATTCTAAGCAGTTTCTATTCTGGGCTAACTCTTTCAGGAAGCATCAGCTTGTTAGGTTTCTCTGTGTGCTTACAATTAGCAAATAGCCTTAACTTCGCCCTGCATGCCATCATAGCAAGTTAATATCGTTAGTCAAAACCAGACTCTTGCCAAAACTACTATTCATAACTCACCTTTCAAGAAACAATATACTACTGTCTACAGCTACCATGCAGTTGTCAGATATTTGCTACTTTGATTTTTTATTTTTAAATGCTATTCGGTCTTTAAATGGAGCACAGAAGTTTTGCTCTGGCAGGCAAGATTAAACCTATGCAATTAATAGTCTTTTTTTTGTACACTTTGCCTTAGTGATATACTTGGAAGGGAACAAATGTGCCTTAATATCCTTGTTACATTTTTATATTTTTTAATCAGGATTTTGCTAGTCTTGTCATTATACTAAATTGGATGTTGAGTCGTATTTCTAAATCTGGCTTTCAAATATCAAGCAGTGAAATAGCTGCACGGCATCTGGATGCAGCCTGGATGGGTGGGCTCAACCTCGTACACAACAAGCTGGGTGTGACTCTCTCAGCAGTTTTCTTATTGTTCAATAGATTTCTTCCAGACCAAAGAGATTTGAAGACAGAATCACAGAATAATTTAGGTTGGAGTCCAATTTCCCACTCAAATCAGGGTTAGCTTCAAAGATAGATCAGGTTGCTGAGGGCCCAGTCTAGTAGTTTTGTGTATCTCCAAGGATGGAGACCCTACAGGTTCTCTAGGCACCTGTTGCAGGTTTAACCACTCTCATGGTGAAAATACTTTTCCTTAGATCCATCTAGAATTTTTATTGCTGTAACTTTGGCCACTGCCTCTCGTCATTTCACTCCACACCTCCAAGAATCTGGCACCTTTGTCTCTATAACACATCTTCAAGTAGCTGAAGACTATAATTAGACCTCCATTGAGCCATCTCTTCTCCATGATGAACACAGGTCTTAGCTTCTCCTCATACATCGTGCAGTTGAGTTCTCTAATCATATTTGTGGCCCTCTGCTGAACCTGCTCCAATTTGCAAATTGATCCCTGATGAGGAAGAGGTAAAAGATAATAGGGTAGGAGACAAAAGAGAACAGGGAAGAAAACCCTCAAAAAGCAAAGCCCAGAGCAATTAGGACACTATGCAAAAGAAAACGGAAGGTGGGAAGTAAAAAAATAGCACAAGGAGAGTGGCCACATAGTTCCAGCTGTGCCCTGTAGCAGCTCTGTTACTAGAGCATCTCAAGAATTTGGCCCAAAAAGCTTTTATCTGAGAGAGCTGTTGTTCCACTGATTCATTTCAAAGGTTAGTGTTGATGTGGATTTCTTTCAAAAATGTCTTACTAAAAATCTAATTACTTTTGCAGTAGTGTGCATGAATTTTGGAGAGCATGAAATGGGAGGTTATTCACATAAGATAGTTACCAAGAAAAGTGAGTGATACTGGGCTTTGTGTTAGGCTTATTCTCCCATGAACACGGATGTCTAAGACAACTCTGAGACAGAGATGTGGGGGTGGCAGATAGTAATGCCCAGGCTCCGATTCCTTGATTTTCTTTATTGCAGCAGGCATGGCCATGAGCTTGCTGTGCAGACATATTCCCATTTTTTTTGAAGCATCCTCATCTGGAAGCCACTCTCTAACTTAGTGGCATAATAGTAATTTAGCAGTTTTTGCTCAAAATGGTCATCAGGGCTGTAGCTGTCACTAGTAGAAATTTCTTCTACTGCTTTGGGACTGCTGTGAACCGTTCCTCTGGTCATGAGCTTGACAGATCAACTGGCTGTTGCTCAATAACCCCAGCGCTGTACTTGGCAGACATCGATTTGACACATCAGGGCGGGCAGCTACTTTGGAGGGCGGGCAATGTCAGTCCCTGACAATGCACTGCATTTGTGCAGAGGTGATGGCAAAGCAGAGCGACATTTTGGGCAATGGGCATTTTGAGCAAGGGGACAACAGCTACCATGTTTTAAAATGTGTGCATATTATTCATTCTAAAAAAGCACATTTGTCTTTTTAGAGAAAACATTTGTGTAATTATCTACAAATCTAATCTGGTATATGGTTTTAGGGATTGTCTGATAGTTTTTTTTCACTTAGTGTATTACTCGGTCAAGGAGGTATTTTAACTTTCCAGCTATACCTGCAAATTATGAAGCATATACCTATCTCTGCTGTGGGTGGGGTTTCTTCCACTTTTTTATGACTTTCAATCTGCTTAATCATCTAAATAAATGTGAGCTGTTATCCAAAATGGTGATCTATACTGAAATAATAATGTTATCAATAAAAAGCATTAGAAAATTTACAGAAAGAGCTAAAATCTTCATAGCTCTATATACTCTTACTAAGTCTAAATGCTAAATTGAAGAGGAAATCAGAAGTCCGAGAAGCAGGAGAACATGCAGAGTCAGATATGGTCAGCTGTGTCCCATTTGAGCCCATTTAAGAGCCTGAAAGAGATGGAATCCAGTTGAGCTCTTTTGGCAATGGTATCCAAGGTGCTGGGAGTCCCTTACCTTCTTCTGGACAGTTCAAATGATACCTCCACTCTTCTTGTAGCTCCCTCTTTGGTGGCCTTCCTGGGAGGTGAAAGACTTGGAAAAGATCTATCACCCTTTCAATTTCTCAACATTTAAGAGATATTCAGGTCCAAAATGGTATTTTTTTCTGACTAGTTTCACCAGCTTTATTTAGCACAAATCGTAAGGTTGGAAAAACTGTCTCTACAGTATATTTAGGTAGTAGATTAGAATTAGATTAGAATCTACCACGTATCACATATTTTAGTTAAGAACATTAAAGATCGCGTTCATTCAGTTTATCTCTGAGCTTACACATTTCACAAGCACCCTCACAGCTGCACCTGAAGAAATGCTGATATATACATACAAATAGCAAATCAGCCACACTTATCATTAGGCAATTTGCATGCCTAATGTAATGTATGCATTTCTATGCGTTGGGGGACTACACAGTGCACTTCTGTCCTTCTTTTTGTGAGCAAATTTGATTTAATTCTGAGTACCAGCTCACTTAAACTTAACCTTTTATGAGCAAGAGGGCTGCCTTAGTGACAGCAATGTGTGCACATGTGTGGAACCTAGTTGCAGGCTGCACTAATAACCACGTGTTGGTAGGGTGAACTGTTTGACTTGTTCATGGAAGCTGTTTAATAAAGTTTTATGTTACAGTATGGACCACAGAGAAAAACATCCATATGCTTGCCATTTTACTTCATATGGGTGATAATTTACTTAGTTAATCAGACCTCTCTTAACATGCATGCCATCCACAAGATTAGCCTAATCCCCCCAGAGCTCAGTCTTAAATTGCTTTTGACATTTGAGTTGTATTTATAGTGCCACCCTTGCCTCTAAGGCTGTGGTCCAATGCAACAGTAAACCTCATTTTAAATACTACTGGACCAAAATTGCAGTGGCCGTCTAATACAAAGCACTGCCTGATACATATAGTAGAAAGTTTTGATGGATTAAATTCGTATCAACGAATTTTAAGCTGGCTTTGCTGTAGTATAAATTCAGTGGCTCTCTCACAGCTAGCGCCGTCCCAGGAGTCTGCCCCAATGCCCTCTTGCCTCTGCCCTGCTCATTCTATTCAAAGATAACGATCCTTGGAGGTCACCTGCAAGCTTGCAATCTTACATGTGTTGGCCATCTCTAACAGACGCTCACCAGTCTTTGTCATAGATCTTATCCTAGATTCCTGCCTTGCATCATATCTCTTCATCAGATCTTTTCCTTAACCCTTGCCTCTGCCTCAGCATTCACACAATCAGTCTGCCGATACAGCACTGTCATTGACTCACAGCCAAGCTAACTGAAGTCAAGCCATAAATCTATGCAAGCCATAAATATAGCTGATGGTCCTCAGAAACCACCCCTTACGCTGCACCACGCTGCAGACCTTTGTGGGCAATACATGTCAAGATGCAGTTCACCATTTCCCACATATGCTTCAGTGGGGACATCAAAGGGACTTGGGAAAGTTAAGGGCAAAGGACATGCCTCTGAAAAGTTCTGCAAGGTGGTTAGGTGGTTAGGGGCAACAGTGGAAAGGAAAGGACAGGTGAGATGGTGCTGACAGGTTTCCTGTCATTATGGTGGTGGACCACACCCTGAATGGGGACATACAGATACTTTCAGAGAAGAAAAGGGAGTCCATGGCAAAGAATCTAGGATTTCCCTTTGTTCTACCTGAGGTCACTCCCTTTAAGGTAGAGGACAAGTTTGAGCAAAAAACCTGCCCACATGGAAAAGACAGCCAAGGAGAAATGAAATTCTCTTGGTAGCCAAAAGCACCATCTATCCCAAATGCTCCAAGAAGGCTTTTTTTTCCTTTTCCTGGGTTATCTTAGAATTTTTTAGGCATTCATTCTGGTCCCAAGTGCTTTACTAACAAACTAACTAGTATGTGAGGAATGCTGCTCCCTAACTCTTGCATGCCCCTAAGTTTGTGCCAGAGGCTTCTGCCTTGGTTTGTCCCCGGCTTGTGCCATATGGTACCTCCCCATTACCGCCTAGAGTGTCCCTCTGACCCCTGCACCACCATACTTTGTGTCAGGTTGAACTGCATGTCATACTCCTGCAAGCCTTCCAGGTCTGTGATGTCCCAGTATTGCTCTCTTATCCTCAGCAGTCCCCTCCCTTGGAAAGAGCCACTTGCCACATTATCAAGACATAGGCTTGTCTGTAAAGAGGAGGTTTCACCAGTGGAGAAATCTACCTTCACTTCCCTCCACCTTGTTGCAAGTCCACGTATTTTCTATCTCAAAGGCAGTAGATCATGCCATGCATCCTTCAGAAATGTATATGCTTCCACTCATCCTAGGAGGTCTCCTTTCCCCGAAGTCTACCACTAACATAGGTTTGCCATCCCTCACTGACTCCAATCCACAGCCTTCACGGTTTAGGAGCAACCTATCCAACAAATATGCACATGGAAGCTGTCAATGGTTGAGCTGATCCAGGCAGGGCAGAAGCTGCTCGTGTAGACCTTCAGATAACTTTTGGAAATGTTAACAACGTGTCTAGCTAAGGAAAGAACAAGGATTATTTTTATTTTCTTACTAAACCAATTCTGCTGACTGTGGCAGAAAACAGAACAGCAAGTACAGGGTGTGCATGACAGCCAAGAGGCTGGGCAGTTCTGTGGCAGCAAATGTGTAGATGCAGAAAAGAGGTGATTGTGAAGATAAGGAAGAACAGATTCTGTCCTGGACTAAATAAAGTATCCTAGGACATCCAAACAGAGGAGCCAGGTGACAAACACAGCTGCTTTGAGATCACAAGTGCTCTCAGAGGAGGTCAGTAGTGGCCATAATGAACATCAGTAATTCCTACTCCCTCAGAAGCTCCTGCTACCTCAGACTTACCCTTCCTGACCCTTTCATATCCTGTCCTAAACACCTCCACACCAGAAAATGTACCCAAGGCTCAGCAGCTGCTAAGGAACAATTCCTAATAGAGCAGGCATTGCCAGCAGGAGACACTGTATGAGGTTCTTGCTACAACCTAATCCCAGACAAGAACTTGGGCAGTGCCCATCTTCCACACTTCAGGTATGTCTGGAAAGAGCTGCTGTGTCCAGCTTTGTTCAAGTTTTGATTTTCTTTTTGCCTTTGTTTTTCAATCACTTCCTACTTTTCATTTGTTTCCAGCTGAGAGCCTTATTTGGGGGATTTCACAGCAGGGCTGGATGGCATCAGAGATGTTAAGGGTTGAAATTTCAAACATTTCAAAGCCTGGGGCAAAGAGCTGCAGAGCTGCAACGGATGGGACATGGGACGGCGCAGCTGGGATTTCAAAGCCAGTAGGGCCTGGCTCCAAGAACGGGATACAAAGGGCTTCAGGGGGAAACAGCAACTGGGAACAGGAAAGTCAGAGAAAAGCTGATTTACTGCTCATGTCCGACACATGCAAGATTTCAAGTTACAGCAAACAGCTGTCAACCACTCGGCAGAAAACAATTAGTCAGGTTGTCCCTGACAATGTGACCCTCCCAGTTTTCACAGGAAATGAGCAAGCTGCAGCTGGTGGAGGGACTGGCTGTAGTTCCACTTGTTGTACTCCTACCCTGCCACCATCTGCTCTTTGGGCTCTCGGGGTTTTTGTGAATGACACTGCAAGCAAACAGCAGCCTGGTTCAGAGGGCAGTTTAGTAGCCCTCCAGCAACCTTTTAGACCCATTGCACAGCCATTTTGAAGCCCTACCTGAGGTGGTAATGCAAGAGGTTCTAGCAACAGCTAGGTTGCTACTAAATGCAAGATGAGGTAAGCAGGTTCATCCAGTATTAGGGTGATTCAGCAACTCCATCGCTCCAAATGGGCTCAGCAGCAGGTTTGTACTTGGCATGGCTGCACAGCATCAGATGGCCAGGAGATATGAAAGATGTGAGGGCCATATGCCTTGCCAGACCAGCCAGCCTGAGCTGACAGCAGTAATGTATCTGTACTGATCCATGACGGCTACTCCTGGGATTCCTGCTGATGGAAAATTGTGCCAGGTCAGGAGACAGGGAATAAAGAGATCACCCTACCATGTTGCTGTTACAAGTAGCACAGCCTTCCAACACATCCTCTGTGTCCACAGAGGGTGCAGGCTGAGAACTTTATGGGTGGCAGATGTCACTCCTAACTCACACAAGTACCTGTCACCTTCCTAAGCCCAGGCTGATGGGTAATGTACCAGCAAAAGTTAGGTGCTCTCAGGTTTCATATAACCAAGGCAATCTTCTTGATGCTCAGCCGCACTCTGATGATAACTATCTTCTGTCCCAGATAAGAGCTACTTCTCACAAACCCTGTGCAACAAGGGGAGGGGGTTGATAACTTTAATTGGTACCAAATGTTTTCATCAATGCTACCAGCTCTGACTTCATTAATTCAATGTCCACATATGTTGCCTGATGCTCGGCACTGTACCAGAGGAAAATGAAAGCTGCACTTGATGCAAACTGCTGTACGACTGTGACCAGGAACGGGACTGCCTTCCTACTGCTGCTGCAGCTGTTCAAGAGCAGCTTGAACACTGCGTTGCTCTTGCACAGCAGAGATGCTAATGATGGTACAGTGCCTCTCTGTGAGGAAATTTTCTGTAGCAACTGGCTGATCTTGGAAAAGGAAAGCTACACTTCGACAGCAGCCCATTCTGGAAGCTGCTTCCAGAAACACCATGTTGCTTCTGAACTAACAATTCATGTGGTGCAGGACAGGCAAGATGCAGGCTGGACACCCATCCAGGCTGGTGATACTGGGTGTAATGCTTGGAATACAAGGCAGCAAACAAACAAATATGTCACCACTGTGTAATCTTGCTAATTTGAAAGGAACATACACCTGCTCCTGAATTACCTCAAATCTGTTCTTTCAGGTAATTAAATATTAGTGATCACAGAACTGTGTACTAAATTAAGCATAAATTAAACATATTCTTTAATAGTGTGGGCAGCCTCTTGAGACCAATAAGAATATCTGCAAATGGCCACAAATCTTTGAAAGTAAAGGGCTCCTGGAACCACTTGTTTGCCAGCTCACCCTTACTATTGCCTACCTGAATGAGCTGTGAAGAACCCATCAGTTTGGCTGCTTTTCTTGGCTCTGTGAGTAAGATGATATTCATGAGAACCAAGACGACCCTTTATTTGAGCTGTCATTTCTACAGAAAGGCAATCGGGATATTCTGTAGGACGCATGTAGGCCATTTTCAGTCTCCATCAGGATATGCAGCAGTGCCGTGCCACCAACACAACGTAGCTCATTGCAACCGGTTCTCAAACTGTCTTCCAGTGTTGGACACGTTTTGATTCGCTAACCACCAATTTTTCCACTCTCAGCCATGAAACAAGTGGAAACAAAATGGGAAGGATTCCTGTGTATAAAAACAGGTAATGGCAGGTGAATAAAATATTTAAAATCAGCAAAGACAAAGAAGCAGCAGCTTTTTCTTAACTTTTAGAATTAGCGTATCTCAAGGCAAACACTTTTTCTATGTGCTGTATTATTATGGCTCCTTCATGGGAATTAGAATTAACAAGATGATATAAAAAAGAGTGAATTTAGGATTTATGGCCAGAAAATATCAGTGTAATTAAATGTAAGCGGCTGTGCATTAGGCAGACCACTGTCTACAGGAAAGATGCCAGCTTTCCCTCATTTAACCTACTGAGTATGTGTAGTGTTAGCCTAAACGGCAGGTCAAATGCAAGTTGAGTCAATAGAGGGATCTGTGCATTATTCCCCAGAGTGTTTTAAAATAATTTCCAAAATTTTAGCCATAAAATTAGTCAAGATTGTAAATTAATGTGTGATACATTTCAAATAATCCCAATGGAACTACAATTAAAAATTGGGATTTTTTTTGTTTTCATTTCTCTTTAGTGTCACAAAACTTACTTTCCCAGGCTCCAAACTGGAAACAAGAACAGGAACTGATGAATATCCACACATAACAGTGTATTAACTTGTTGCTTCATAATTGAAAGTAACATTTCTTTCCTATATTCTTTTTCTTTGAACAAACAACCAAAGGCAAACCGTCTTTATCACATGAAAAGCACATTTTCTTAGAATAAAATTTGTAAATATTCTTCCTACATAGGCCAATATGGCTTTCTCTAAAATCGTAGGTAACAATAAGAAAGGAAGCAATGCAAAATGAATGCCAAAACATACTGCTTTTATTTTCTGGGGTTTTGGGGTTTTTTTCTCCAACAACACTGTGAGGAATGAGCATGTGACTTGGATCTCATTTTTTATAATCCATCCTTCACTACTTGTTTAAAAATTGCTACATTATTACAAAGCAGGTTAACAATTTGGACTTTAACTACTTAATGATAATCCCTTGAAGAAGAAATAAAATACAGGAAAACAATGCAAGAGATGACCATGTAAATGCTGGAATTTCTAGAGAGAAGACATTTTACTGTGTCAACAAATAGAGAATGAGTTTCCAAAACACTGGCTCATTCAAAAAGCCAGAAGTCTTAACATTTTAGTTTTACCTGTATCTTTGCTCTCTCTTTCCCTGTTCTTCTATGAAGAGTTTAAATCCTTGCAAACCTATTTTTGAACAAAGTGATCTTTTCCCTGCTTTTTTTTAATTGAATGAACCCAAGTGTTCCTTGGGATCTCTCTCAAATTACTGCTCTGGCTGTGCCACTTACGCTTTCGTGACTAACTAGTATTCTTCTATTACTGCTCTGCTTTTGGGTTCAAGCATACTGTAGAAAGTACTCAGCAACGATGAGATTAAGGAATATATAAAAACATAGAGTGAAGTCTGCTGTCTGTTTTCACTGCCTGTGACAAAGTTTGATTTACTGCCCAGAGCCCCTGTCCCCCACAGTTTGTGCCACTTCATACTCCCAGGCGCAATCCAAACAACGATCACCAGCTGCCTACACGGGTGCGTGGCTGGATTGGTCTGGAGTCTACAGGGCTACGTATAGGTCAGTAATTAACGGTGCCCAAGGAAACTTTCCTTGGACAGTCCTCTGAGTCTACTGACAAACTGCTGGATTGATCCCTGGCCCAGGCCACTTACCACTCTCAAAAAATTTCCAGAGCTGATCTGGAAGTTAACCTGGCCAGGGAGTATTCAAACATCGGTTTGGTGTAGTCCCCGTGTTCTGGATGCCAAGAGGATTTAACAGCACAGACATGGACTCTGACAGCGCCAGCTGGCCTCAGTACTGGAGCACTGTCTTGCAGCCATGCTTAATTCAGCAGTAGAGAAATAGTCTGGGAGTCAAGTTGGCCCAAAGCGGAAAAATCAATTGCTGAGCATGAATGCTAGCTGGCTAACGTGGCTCACAGTCCTTTGTGCAAGGACTTCCACTTCAGTGACAGGCTTGAAGTTTCTTTCTTGATCTATACACAAAGACATTTAAAACATGTGGCTAACAGTAGATCTAGAGACATAGGGAGGCTGGAACCAGCTTTTTTTTCCCCTCTTGGGGAAATATATGTATATTTAGAATATATAATGAGGGAGAGTTCCTTTTCTGCTTACGCTTTCTAAGCTAGATTTTGTACATATTCCTTTTATTAGTGGGAGCGAGGATGCATAAAACTGTGACTTACTTCCAATGATACTAACAACCTGTCTTTGTTTTTTCTTCTTATAAAGCACAGTGTATATATTCTACTCCAACCCTTCTTCATATTAGGTTTTTCAGGGCAGAACTGATGAGGTTGTGCTATACCTCCTCAATCTAATGTTGCACAGCAGCCTATTAAGGGTAATTCAGCACTTTTTTTATTTTTCCAAATTATTTACATTATAGGTAAGATTGTATTTTACTAGACTGCTAGACTCTATTATGCATTTATAAACTAAATTTTGTTTTATTTACACTAATGTTTTGACAGGAGAAGGTGAATTTTAAACCCACCAGAATAGTTGATAATGGACAGAAGAAATAGGGAGGAAAGGAGGGAGGCCAAGACAGATGTGGGATCTGCGCACCATTTCTCCTCTCCAAGAAGAAAGATACAAGATGGAAATACTTATCCTATAGAGAAAAGTGGAAAGATGAGGCATGACCAGTACATTCTCTTGACCCTCAGTGACAGCAATTCCAAACAGAAGTAGCTCATTTTGCATAAACTTTTGGAATCCAAATTTCCAACAAAAAAAAGATCCCCAAACCCAAAGACAATGTAAATTAAATCAGATATTTCCTTTTTGTATGAACTTTTCATAGGGGAAAAGGTTGTTTTGTCGTTTTTTTTCTTTCTTTTTAAACACTTTTAAATAAGTTTGGGGAAGGGAGAAAACATTTACCAACATTTTATTAATAGAACTTGAAGGAATTCCTTACTGTCTCACCCTACAATATTTTTAAAGGCTGGTCTTATAGTGAGCACATGACATTATCTGAATCATTGATGATATAATTCAAAGAAGACAAGCAACTATTGGCCTTTGCTTTCCAGAGCTCTACAAATGTCCAGGGACATCTGGGACTGATTTAGAAATGTGGCAGATTATGGCCTGACTGCTTCTACGGACTGAGTCTTCTACAGGATCGAGGTAGTGGCCTGTGTGCCGGAGTCACGGCCTCGAGACAGGACTGCAGCTCATACTACAGTGAAGTGATCGTGTCAGTTGCGCATGACCGTGCGTGGCAGGCCTCTCTATCGGTGCCAAGGATCTGTAAGTCCTACTGACGTGAATCACGTTCTTCTCTTAAACCCGTAGCGTGTGAGCTGCACTGAGCCATTTCCAGCCATTTGGATGGTCTGCTGGGAATCCTCGCCAGCTCCTCAGTCTGCTCCAACTCAGTGTGTTAGGCCTTATTGGTGGACTTCAAGAAAGGGTACAGAGATACCTTTGAGCATCTTGTACCACTCTGTTCCCCAAACTTGTTCCACTGTCTTCAACACTTCATGTGCAAAGCTTAAGCGTCTTTTTTTTTTAAATTCTGCCTTTGAAATCTCCATGACCCAAACTCCTCCAGATGGTCTGCAGTACACACATGACACCTTGACTCCAGTTCTCATAGAGCTTTTCAGCTGCATCCTCTGCGTGTTATGTCCACACATTCGTATTTCCTGTTTTGCTGACCTATGAGATCTTACTTCACTTTTCAACAGGCTAGTAAAGAATTCTTAAAAAAAAAAACATAAGTGCAATAAATGAAAAGATAACCTTACTTGTTCTTTGTTTGCTTCCAACCCAGCCTCCAACGGACCTTAGAAGTTGCTACAGTTGAGCTTTGGAGAAGGTCATGATGGTTTTTAAGGCTGTTGGTGAAACAAGACAGCCTTTTCTGTTCTGCCTCTCAGACTAACACGGTTTTACATAGTCGTAACTTTTAAGGCAGGTAGCTCGCCTCGCCAAGTTTGCTCTGGGGCACAGGGGCACTCCCTCGGGGAGCGCAGCAGCTCCGCGGCCCTGCGGCAGCCCGGCAGAGGCACCCCCCACGCCTCTTCCACAGCTCCCGCTCCACCTCGTCCCTGCCACAGCCTCCCGCGCTCAGCGTTCCGCGGCTCCGCCGGAGGAGCTGCGCCTCCCCGCCGAGAGCCGCCGGGGCCGGCGGCAGGGGCCGGTGGCAGGGGCCGCCCGCTCCCCGCCGCCAGCCTTTCCCTCCCTCGCCCCGCTCTCCCCTCGCAGCCCCGCATGCAAATCTAACCGGCACCAGGAAGTGAGCCGAGGGGCTGCGAGCCAACCGCCGGCGCCCGTGCGAGGTTCCTCCGCCGGCTGCCCCCTCTCCCGGCCGGCGGGACAGCGGCGCCGCGCCCCGCACCGCACCGCAGGCAGACCGAGGCCCGCCCCGCCGCCCCGGGATACCCCGCTCGGCGCCCCGGCGGTAACCGTGGAGTTCGCTCGCTGCCGCTCAACTTTCGCAGCCGGGAAAGTAAGTGCCTTCGCCCGTCACCCCGCCGGGCGGCAGCGGCCGGCGGCGGGGGGAGCAGCCCCGGCTCTCCCGGCTTCTCCCGCCGGGGTGCACCGGGCGGGAGCGGGAGGGTGCCCGGCGGGGCTGCCTCCGTGCCCCCGCCCCGGCACGGCACGGCACGGCACGGCACGGCACGGCACGGCACGGCGGGTACAAGGTGCTTTCCGGGGCGGCTTGCCCTGGCTTCTGCCTCCCGGAGGAGGTGCTGCTGCTGCCGCCTGACCTTCCCGGTAGGACTGGATGGGGTCTTAAAGGAAATACGGCATTGGAAAAACCAAAAAATCATTCTCAAAAGCATTATTTACCTCCTGCCGCTTTGCCCGGCTTCTGCTGTGATCTTGAGGGCTCGGGTGCCTTCTGGCCGTTTCGTGCCGGAAAGCGTGTGAAATTAGCTGATCAAAGTCTGCAGCCCGTGTTGCAAGCCAAGGCGATAGCCTTGACTCGGGAGAGACAATGTGGCCCCTGGGTATTCCTTCCTACACTGCTTTTTTCTGGGAGAGTAATTCCTGGAGCGTCTTCCGAGTTAAAGCTGCTTTCTCTTAACTGTATGTTCAAATGTGCTTTAGCTTAAAAGAAAGACGAGAAAATGGTAGTGTGATGTTTGGTGCATGGTGTTTCTTTGCTGACTACTATTGTAATGGAACTGTATGCCTAAGGAATGGTCTTGAGGGGTTTTCTCCTTCCAGTTTTAATTTAGGATCTGAAAGTCAAGCTAGATTGTCCCTAGTTGATGCCATACCTTCCGTAAAGCAGTTAAGAGTTTCTGTTGCGACTGCATCTTTTATGTGTTTGCAGTGCATGGGTTTGCAAGAACTCATCTTGCTGCTTCGCTCTCCTCTGTTGGCACTAAAGACCAAAGAGATTAACACTTAAAACTTGTTTAGCCAGATCACATTACTGTGGATATACATAGGGAGCACAAAGGTTGAGTTCTTTATTCTGTTTTTTCATCTGAAACCCCAGATCAATATCCCATCTCTTGCCTTTCATTCCCACCTTTGAAAAAAAGAAACAGTCTGACCAATCTTAACGTATTTTAGCTCATCGTAACACAAATTGGAAATTACATTTTTTAGCTTGATCCCATAAAGTACCTGGAAGACACTTGTAATTTAGAAATCTTAACGTTAGTTGCAAGTATCTGTAATGTGTGAGTGCCAGGTAGATAAGTCTGCACGCCTCATAGTATCACTAGAGAGTTATTAAAAAAAAAGGAAGATTTTTGTTGGGAAATTGTGAAGCTGTGTTGGGAAAATGTAGCTCAGTTTTACCGAAGGGATAGTCAAATTGTGTTTGTGTGAATTTTTTCCAACCTGGTACTGATTATAGAGTAGGTGTTACTTATCTTTTATGTGTTGGGCCTTTGTAATCTTTATAATAGGTACCACCAACAGCACTGAGTATGGATGAGAAAAAATCAAATAGTTTTCTCTGAAAAAGTAGCCACAGGCTAGAAATCAGTTAGATACTGTTAATAGGATGTTATGAAATCTTGGGCAAGGATTAAAATTAATGAACTCTGAGATCAACAGATGTCTCATGCTATGGATCTCTTCTGAGATTAATAGCTTTTTTCTTTCTCCATTTCAGCTTTGTGAGCTACAGACTAGTTAGAAAAGAATTCTTGATTTAATGACATGAAGATCTATTTTAATTGTGTGCTGTTGAGATATATTTTTTTTTAACTGTACTGGTGTAGAATGTTCATCTTTGTTTGTACAGTAGCTGGCTGACTTGAAGTTTTTCTACTTCTCTCCTGTAGTTTTTTTGAGTACATAAGGGGTTTTTCCTATATAATTATACAGGGGACAAGGTAAGACTTAGGCCTTTCCTTATAAGTTCCTTGACCAGTGGAGTTGCACAAAGACTTCTCCTGACAATGCAATGAATTATGAAACTTTCGCATATGAAGTTAAACCCCCTTGCCTTTAAGACGTTTAATATTCTGGTTTTTAATGTTACCCTTTTGAGAGAGTTTCCATAAATGTGAAATTCTTTCTCGCATGTATTTATGAATATGTAAGTATTTATGAATGTATAAGTAACTCTTTCATAATACTTCCCCCACCATTTTATCTATGTAATTGTAGTGAGCTATATTCCTATGGCCTTGTTGGCTCTTGTAAGATAAATGGCATCACAGAACAGCAAGTGTTGCGGGAAGCAATTCCTAAAACGGGCAATGAAAAAGGTCCAAGGTCTTCCTGGCTCAGCTTAGTAGCTGATCTTCAGCGGGGTGGCTCACAAGACCAGAGATGCTACATCTGGCCCTTCTTGTGCACATCAGAGAGCAGCATTTGACCTTTCTGTAGCTATTCAGGAAAGCTGAATATAAGAACTGCAGAAAAAAAGAACTGCAGTATTTAATCTCAGATGCGATTCCATTTCTGTCACAAAAAGGGGATGTTTTCCTATCTGTACTTTGCATGTTATTTGGAATCTTAATGGGCATCTTTGAGGTTTTTGGATGGAAACATCTTGACCATGAACCAATTTTTATTTTTCTCAAAGGGCTAAGTGATCTGGGGAGGGGGTGAGGTCTTTCCTCCTTTCCATATATGCATATTCTGAGTGACTGAGTGACTTTATGTCTTGTGTCCAGGGAACTGTAGAGCCAGTTTTACTCTTTGGGGTTCAGGGAGCCCTTTGCAAAACTGAATGAACACAGAAAACAAGCAGATGAGGAGTAAATACATAAATAAAGGCATGGGGTGGGCATCAGGTGTAGACTAGGATTCCTAGCACTCTGCTCTGGTAGCATGGCTGTACACCGAGGTGTTTCTGCAGCACCAGTGATCCCTGGAGGATGTCAGCTCTCACGTGCTAGTGCAAGGGATGGGAGGAGAATCCGTTGGCCGGGGATCCTGAGGGTTGTGTGAGCTTTGTGTGCAGTAGCTTCCTTCTGAAGCTATGGAGCCGAGTGTGTAAATAATTACACCAAACCACATGACTCTGTTAAGTAAAATTTATTGTTATTTTAGCCCTATAGGATTTCTGTCTCTAAGAAGAACACGTTCATTCTGTAGGAGAATCAGTTGCCCAGCTGAGAATTAGGATTTTTCTCCTGCTGATCATATTCCTACTTCCTATTCCTCCCATTTATTTGTGTCCCCTCTTTCATGATGGTGTAGGAGTGCTAGAGATGGTATAGAGAGAAAGGCTTCCAGACTTGCCGAGCCATGCCACAGGAAACTATGTAGATAAAAAAATGTAAAATTATATTCGTATGAAAACACTCTTTAGTGAAGCATACAAGGAGAAGGAGACTGCCATACTGTAAACAGTAATGGTACCTTCTCAAAGAAATCAGCTTCTGTTAATAAAGGGCAAATACAATGTAATTGTCCTTAGTGTGACTGTTCCTAGTTTAAACTTAATTTTCCTTCAGGGAAGGATGGAAAGGTCTGTGCTTTCATATTTATTTTTGCCTGATTCAAATACATTTCCTGTTGACATTGTCATTAAATGCTGTAATTTCCGAGGCTGAACCATTCACGGTCGTGTTCGGCATCTTTCCTGAAAATGTGGGTTCATGGAACAAAATGCAAAGGCAGAATTCATCTTGTGTTGGAAGCATTTCCTCCAAATATTTATGAGATACTTGTATTTGTTGTGCACCTTAAAGAACTACTCATAGAGGTAAATAGAATAGTTATTTTTGTCAGCTGAACGTCAGAAGAGAGGCGGTATTTTGACAGTAACGCTTTGCTGGGGAGAGAAGGAGGAGGAGACCAGGGAAAGGTGAAGGGGGGAATGGGTAGATCTCATTTCTCTGGGGGAAAAAGGGTAGACCAGCACCATTCCGGCCAGTATTTGCTGTCCCTTAGATCAGCATTGTCTATCTTTTTCAAACTGCTGGCATCTTAAGTATCTACAATTGGTTCCTGTGTTTGCGCAGCATACTATCTTACTTCTTCAGTTCAAAGGACTGAAATGATAAACAGTCTGAACAATGTGTTGTTCTTCCTCTATGGTCTCTGCTGCGTGTAGCGTGAGGCTACTTCTTCCTGTCTAAATTGTGGTTGATATGTTGTAGAATTTGCTACTTTAGTTTGCAAAGGTCTGCTTTTTACTGTGCATGTTCTTGCGACCAAGCCATTTCTTGAAATTGTCTGTGATAGCAAGTTGTGTGATCTTAAACTGCGAAACACGATAGCTCACCACAGGGGTTGAAGTATGGGATGCAGCTACTCTTCTGGAATGGCATTTTCTGCAGTTTTCTCTATTTTAGAGGGCTACTGGAAGTCTGGACATGATAAAAGTTTGGAGGGATGGACTCCCTCTGGGACGTGTTCTGAACTACTCCTTTGTTGGTTTAACAGAAAGCCGTTTCAGGAAGTTCATCAACAAAAACATAGTCTGTTAAGTGGGCTTTCTGATGTGGCATCTATCATATATTGCTTTGCTTTTCATGCTTCCTTCATTAGTTTGTGCAGATAGGTGTATACAAACCTGTTTGATCTTTTTTTATTAAATCTTATTCAAGGTTTTTCTTGGGCATAAACTGAAACAATATGGTATTGCAGGATTTAGTGCGGAAGTATATTTGGCTGCCAAGCAGGTTTGTTCTTTCCATGTATGACTGTGGCTTAGAACAAAATTAATATTAAAAGGTAAAAGAATATGTTTGAGTGAATTCCTACATAATTATAACATATTTATAAGTCAATAGGTCTGACCTATGACTAAGTTTTACTCTATTCAGACAAAGAAAATATTTCCCGGTAGTTTCAACTGAGTAGGAAGAGATCTGGATAGTAGTGCATCTATTGCATTTATTGAAATTGCCTGCTCAAGGATCCCTTGCCAGCATCATGAGGCTTACGTTCATTAGATCCAGTGGACAGAAAATGGTTTTCTCCAGGGCAACCCCAGCCTTACCATGTGTCTCGATGGGATTTCTAAACCTCTTCAGTAAGTGCTGAATGCTCTAGGGTAGCTGTGATTCAGGTGTGAGTGGATGAGGGCTGGAGAGCAGAGTTAAGTGATGGCCAGAGCTGGTGTCAGCACCGCTGAGGAAGTGAAAGCTTTTGGTAAACACACAGGAAGGGCATGGGCAGGAGAAAGAGGAAATCCTATGTTGGATGTTCTGGGTTCCACTTGTTCAAAATACATTGCAAGAGTCATTTGAATGTGCTGTTATGGCGTAGCAGAGCATGGAAATAGGATTCAAAGTATATTGTTGTAACTACAGACCTACCATTGCAAAAGGTCTGCTAAACTACGCAAGGGCTAGAGAGAAGCATTGCAGCCCATGAGGGGTGTAGGAAAACCTGCCTTTTAAGCAACTCTGCTGCTGTACTGCTGGCGTGGCACTTTGTCTTCCTTTTTCTGTCTTGCGAGATCTTTGCTCTGCCACTGATTTCCAGCTGTACTTGCACTGACTGCGAGAGAGATTGCAGCAGCTGTCCTGGCACCAGTGGAGAAGCACCGGCCCATATTGAGGTGACTGCTAAGCCAGTTTCTCTTGGGATGTAGATGGCCTGATCGATGCTTTCTGCTAGGCAGGCGGTGGACAGCAGTACTGCCACTAGGCCTGACCAGGAGAGCTTGCCTCTTCTGAAAATCTCCCACTAAATTTCCTTGGTAGCAGTTCCTGTCCCTTTGCCATGACGCTTACCAGTGTGTCTGAAAAAGTCTTAGAGCCACACTGCTTCAGATGTCTTCATTAGTAATAATGTGCTGTTTGTTTTGGCGTTTGCTCCCCAGTTTCCTGGAAAAAGCCACGTTTCAGTCTTTATCCTGCTGGAGCAGTACTCCCTTCCTACCGCTGTTTCCTTTTTTGTTCTCCCATCATTCTTTTATTTCCCCAACATCATTCTGTTGTTTCTTTCTCTCCAGCTTTGTCTTCAGGACTGTCAGTGGTATAAGCTGTTTATTTCATCTCTTGATTTAGATCTCTGTGCAGCAACTTTTCTTTTTCCCCTTCCAGAAAAATAAGTCTCAGCACCTTTATAATCTAATTATCATTTGTAATCTACTTGTGCTACCTTATCAGGGAATATGCACGCAGAAATATGTGCCCCCAACCTCTCGAAGAGGTGTGAAGTCCAATGGAGTACCAGCCTGGCAGTACTGACATGGTCTTCACAGTGTTTTAGGAAGCCTGTGCCTCCTTAAAGGGCAGCTTTGTACTTCTATAGATGGCCAGCAAGACTCTTCTATCTAGAGCACGTATTATGTTTAGGTGTGATCTATCTTTAGAGCCAACTACCACTGTTTACCACATCTGATTTAAAATGGTGACCTCAACCTGGCTTGAAACAAGTTAGTTTGTATTGTGAAGATGGTCAGCATGGATTGTCTGCTACCCCTTTGTCTGCCATTCTGCGATGTTGCTTTGACCTTCTCTGGTCAAATTTCATTTCTCTTGTATGAGGGAGTTTTTCTATGCTGTGTAGTGGCACATGTAAAAGGTTTCTGGGCCAGCATTGACCCTACTTGTAATTCTACCTGGTTCAGGGAAGCAGAGCGTGGATTTATTGGCATGTGAGCTGGCCTGTGAAGAAGAAACCAAGGCTTGGTATTGTGGGGGTGTGGTGCTAATGCAACAGCTCTTGTTCCAGGATTTCCGTGCTGTGCTCCTCGGTGTCGACATGCCCCATATGCTCTGTCCCCACAGAAAGTGAAACTTAAGAAATTTAGCTTTGGGAAGGCAGTGCAAGTTTTGAAGAACCAACTTCAGCAGAGCCGGCACCAGTAGAAAAAAGATTTGCCTGGTGGAGTGAACAAGTGGGAAAAAGGTGCTTCAGGTGAGATGTTTCTGCTCTCAATGGAGCATTTGAGCAAGTTTGAGGGCATTGGCTACAAGTGTCAGGAAATGAAAAATCCAGCATTTGCATAGCTTATTTGAATCAGAGATCAGAACAGTATTCTCTTCTGTAATGTATTTGACTATGAACAATGGCAGTCTTCTGCTAGGTTTAGATGGGTGAAAAGTCCTTTTCCTTGCTCCTGCAATAAAAGCAAAGATATCAAGATGCTTGGTATGGTATGACGCAGGAAAGTAATTTCTCCTTTGAGCAGAGAATACAGTTTCAGCGATGTGACTATATTATGTTTATTACATATTCTGTATCTTGTCATACTGATTGAGATTATGTACTTTGCTAGGGACTGTAATTGCCTCTACCCCATTAGTTATCATCCTTTGCATTCTTATTTGACTGGTTTTTCTCCTTTTATCTCTCTGCTTCTGCAGTCTTCCCTCTTCATTTATTTCTCAGCATCAACCCCAATTCTGACTTCTCGGGGATTTCAGCCTCCTCTCCTACACCTTTTCTCATATGGTTTTTGTTGTCCTGAGAACTTCCTATGCGTGCCTAACGATGAAGCAGTCTTACTGGTTTTTAAAGCATCTTCTTTGCACAACGCTTAATTCTGTGGAATTCAAATGTAAGTTCATTGTGGACTCATTACAGTTCTCCCGAAACAAACGTGGGTAACCATTGTGAACTCTGATTTATTCTTACTTCTTGCTTGGAAAGTTAGCTGCGTGGGCCGTGAGCGCTAAAGTCCCATGTAAACAATCGGGCTTGTGCACAGTCTAAGATGTTTTTGTTAGGTACAGTGTAATCATGTGGCCTGCCTATGAGCTATATATTTGATATTTGAAAGTACAAATATTATAAACTTTAATGAGCGGCCAATATGGTCATAATAAGAGTGCTGTAAAATTCTTGCAGTCTGCAGTATGAATGTGGAAATAATTCTTGTCATGGCCCTCCAGTTTACTGTGAGTCTAAATCTGCCAAGATTATCATGCATGCTGCCCTACTCATTAAGGTCCGTGACCTGCACTTTGTTTAGAAATTCCTGGTCTGAGTCTCTCAAAGTCTGTAGAGTTCCTGCAAGTTGTGTGCAGTCACTTACAGGATGAGAGCCTAGCTCAGTGGAACTGGCTATGGTTGTAACTGCTAGGTTTTCATCTGCTATCAATTGCAAGGCTCTTGACCATTAAGCAGGACTAGAAACAACAGAAAATACTAAATGCTGTGCAATCCAGTAACGATACATTGTGAATACAGCAATGTTGGTTGTTTTTAGAGAGAGAAAACAAGTAATGTTAAGGCAAAGTCAAAACAGTAGCAGCAAAGTATTAATCGGTTTCTGAAAATGAAATAAATTAACATATCGAGCAAATGCAACCTGCTTCTTCAAGTCAGTCCTCCACTCAGAACTTGTTTAGTGTAGAATAACTTCTCTCAAATATAAAAGAACTTTAATCAAGTTAATATTTTTGCATAGCTGCTGTCCCAGTGACTTGGGGAACTCTGTGTTCATTCTTGCCCTTGAGAAAGATCATCTGCAAAGACATACGTGTGTTTAAAATCCAAGGTCTCCAGTTCTTCCTTAGAACGTTTGAAGCAGGAGCAATCAAGTGAACCGTCACACCAGCGATTCACAACCCTCCCTCAAAAGAGGGTTTCCAGATTCCCACTCTCACTCCTCTCTGACAATGGAAAGAATGTAAAATATTTTTAATTTTGGTTAACTTTAGAGAAACTTGTTATTCATGCTCGTGTGCAACAAATGTGAAAAGCATGTTTAGCAATTTGGATGTGAATTCTTACTCCATGTTCATTCAGTGATGTATTTCCTTTTACACTCTTACTGTCACCCCAGCTTGAGCATGTAGTTTCACAAGACCTTGGTTAAAGTCTGCTTCTGTCTTTACATGCCAGGCTTTCAGACCTGACTCAGTGTCAATTCAGGATATGTTTGGCAGGCTTATGCAGAGCGTACTCCTATCTATTCAAAAAACCCTGATCTCAAGGACTTAATCTAAAAACCTCCAAAAATTGCTCATGATATAGCTCTTTTAGTTCTATTTATTATATCTGCAGCAAACTGTTGGTTCAGACAATATCCTTTGGTGCCCCCACACATATCCCGAATTGCAACAGTTGCTTAGAGGAGTTTACTGAGCTGGGCGAGAAATCAACCGGAACATGCCTGGTTTAGATTCATGCCCTCAAAGGAATATAATTAACACAAAGTTTAAAATTAAGTAAAATAAACGAGTTATAAATAGACCTCTGTGAAGTGCCAGAACCTGGAGTACAATCTTACACCCTTGAAGTTAAGGGAGGTTCTGCTACTTAGATCAGTGAGAACAAGATGAGGTGGTTCCTCACTGGAATACTTACACAGTTAGTGCTGAATGTTCTTCTAGTACCCCTGTAAAGATTAAATAGCACAAAACTTCATTTCTGCTAGTGTAATTTACTGGCACTGGATTCGACACTGTCTGATTTTTTTTGAGAACTCTTGCAACTTCCTCTTGCAACTTAAGAAAACTTGTCCAAGGTTTGCAAACTTCCAGGAGGAACTGGACTCTGGGTAAGAGTGTTAGCCCACATCAGCATGAATGGTTTAACCCTAAATTTTCATCTGAGCTTAGAGTTCATTCTTAAAACCAGTATTACATACCCCAGTACAATGGCCTGTGTTTCAGGAGGGTTCCTCTGTGTACATCTAATGCTGTACAGCTAATGAAACACAAAACAGTCTGCTGGAGAAGTAACTATTTTTTTGCAACTGAACTATATGCTGGTGTTTGAAGAGGGTGAAAAAAATCTTGGTTTTCTTTTGTGAAATTCAGTGCTTTAGACAGGTGCCCAAGGCATAATATGATGCTATTATAACAAGAATGCTATATTTAAGTTGCAAGTTTGGTCATCAGTACGTGTCAGCATTTAATCGTGGAGGTGACAGCAGATGAAGAAGCTCTCTGACCAATGGAGCAGGATGGTAAATGCAGCGTGGTGCAAAGTAGCATGAGGTACAAAATGATCAGGGTAGTACAGAGTAAGGATCCATTGACGCAGAAGTCATTCTGGACTAATTCAGTCATAACTATCTTAATCCTTGTTGAAAGCAGATTGTAGAATGCATAAAGCCAGGTAAGGTTCATAATAATTTATTTATGCCATGGGGATATGGTTACCTGAATTTGAGAGAACAAAAGCTAATCTGCACTAATGATCTGCTCCCCCTTTCCCCCTTTTATTAAACACAGTGAAAGAAGTGTTTATTAAACACTTCTATTAAAAAGAAGTGTTTATCAGAAGATAAACCCAAAGAAGTGCTATACTTTCTATGAGGCCACCCTCAAAATCTTCATCAGGGCTTGTTGGCTGTGAGTTTCTGTCCTCCATCATGTTTTCATTGACACGTTGTGGTAATTTCATGATCTTTGAGTTCTGTTTACAGTATAGCAATGGGTATGAATTACAGGCACATCTCAAAGCAAGAGATCACATCTGCAAAAGACTCTTTATTGCCAACAACATCTTTAGCTAGTTGAAGGCCATATTCATAATAACCATCTTCTCCCCTTAGTCATAGTAGCGATTAATGATTCTCCCTAACAAATGTCCTGTCAATACATTCGTTCAGGCATGTGGAGGTTGAGCATTAGGCTGCCTTACTTGAATGAGATGAAGGTTTCAAGTATCAGCTGCTACCTGCAAATGTACCTTCCTGTGCCTTCTGGAGGGTGCGGACAGAGTGACAAACTTCAGTTGAAGAGCTGGCTGGGGTACAGCCTGGTGATGATACTAAAGAGACACCTTAATTTTCCCCAAACTCGCTAAACGTTAGTGTCCTGGTTTCAGCTGAGATAGAGTTAATTTTCTTTATAGTGGCTGGTATGGGGCTATGTTTTGGATTTGTGCTGAAAACAGTGTTGATAATACAGAGATGTTTTAGTTGTTGCTGCACTAGTCAAGGACTTTTCAGCTTCCCGTGCTCTTCCAGGTGCAGAAGAAGCTGGGAGGGGGCACAGCCAGGACAGTTGATCCAAACTGACCAAAGGGCTATTCAGTACCATATGATGTCATGCTCAGTATATAAAGCTGGGGAAGAAGAAGGAAGGGGGGACATTTGGAGTGATGGTGTTTGTCTTCCCAAGTAACCACTACGCGTGATGGAGCCCTGCTTTCCTGGAGATGGCTGAACACCGGCCTGCCCATGGGAAGGAGTGAATTAATTCCGTGCTTCGCTTTGCTCGCGCACGTGGCTTTTGCTTTACCTATTAAACTGTCTTTATCTCAACCCTCGAGTTTTCTTACTTTTGCTCTTCCGATTCTCTCCCCCATCCCACCGGGGGGGAGTGAGCGAGCGGCTGCGTGGTGCTTAGTTGCCGTCTGGGGCTAAACCACGACAGTTAGCAAGCTGCTCACTTCATCCCATGTTGTCTTCTGAGGCTCAGTGAAACAAGGAGAAGCTAAGTCTCATTTCTCTTTCATGTATCATGCAGTAAATGCAGACATTGGATACTGCGCAGTAGCTCATGCAGGGCCACTTGTTAGTGTCATTTGTGTGGCTGTGCCTTTGGTTTCAAGTACATGGATGGGTACGTTGAAATCACCACCTGAGTAAAACCACCGTGTGTATGAACCAGGCCTTTTGGACTGACATAGAAAGCCTTGTTGCATGCCTCTCAGGTACGCCTTGTTTGGGGAGGCAAAGCGTGTGGGTGTGTGGCAAAGGAGAAGGGGAGAGTGAGGAGCTCGGTAAGTACTGTTGGGAGTGAAGAAGGATAGGTCCCAGATCTGTGTTCTCCAAAGAAACTGTGTGAAGCTTGTCCTTCTGCCCTTCTGTCGCGTCACTTGTTATGAGGATGCCGTCATTTGGGCTACACCTGGACCTCACTCCAACACCTTGTCGTTTTGATGGGTAGTTTCTCATTTTCCTATGCCACAGTGATTGCTCTAGTCATTAAAAAGGGAGGGGAGAAGGATCCTTATACTGCTGGTAGACATTTATAAAGCTCAGGGCAAATATTAGACTACTGAAACTTTAGCACACTGCCATTATTGGCCAAAGTCATCAATTTAAAGCTGAAAAAATTGTATGTGAGTCATAGATCCACTCAGCTTGGAATGTAGACATAGTCCTTGGGGTTTGCTAGCTGGAGTGGGACACTTCCTAATACTTAGGAAAAATGTCGATCCTCTTCAATGTAGTGGTTTGGCCAAATTTTCATCTGGAAATGGAGGTTTGGTTATATGGAGCTGCTGTTTGTCATTACTGAGGTTTTTTACCAGTAAAGAAAATGACATTTTTCCTTATAGTTTGCATGACACTTTAAAGTCTGTAAAGTATTTTGGGAACCTTCCCTTTAAGTTGGTTAACATGTTGGTACAGTTTTTCTCTGTTCCATTTCATATGATCCTTTTGAAGAATGTGATAGAAGTATTTATTCTGTTATGTCAAATTAAGATGTTATTCGACCTTTTCCCCTATCTTCAAAAGATACAGTACAGTGGAAAAAAGTTGAGGAAATGGAAGATGTGGTTGCCTGAGGGCTGGCAAAGTGAATTAATTCATTGTTGATACTGATTCAAAATTCTGGAGGATTCAGTTGAGGCAAATTATTGTAATAAAATGAAGCAAGTGTTATAAGGTCAGAAAACAGATGTTAGCTTAATGTAAGACTTGGTTTAAAATTAGTGCCAAAAATACTGAGTACATGAATCTGGAACATTTTCATAATATATAAAGTCTATTATGCAATGTTAACAAAATTACAATCTTTTGTGGATTAACTTCCTTGTGTTTTGGTATTTTTCTTCAATTGAATAAACAAGGATCAGTAGTTTGTATAAATTATATTCCGCTTCATTTCAATGTAATGTTTTGTTTCAGAATTTTAATTTCATCCTTTTGCAAGCATTATAACATTATTATACTACCACGATTACATTAGTTATTTTCAGTGTTTCTTTTTGATTTTTTTTTATTTTATTTTATTTTATTTTATTTTATTTTTTTTTACCGCTGCCAAAATTCCTGCATGAGACCAAGCTTTTAACGAATCCAGGCAAAAACTGTGGTGGATTTATAGAAAAATAGAAGATGCTTCTTTCTTGGTCAAGGCCCCCCACCCCTGTTAGAGCTATCTTTCATGTCATCAACTATAATGGTATTTATTATATATGTTTTGCTATCATTTATGAGTTCCAACAAAGATCGTGTATCATTTAGCTGAGCACTGAATAAACTTATCCTTTCTCCAGAGACTTAAAGGCAAGAGAGGCAAAGTTTGGGCTGTGGATTAGTATCATTTGAATATAGAAAACTCTTTACCCGAACTGCTACAGTTAGTTTTACCAAATCACTCCTATTTCAAAGGCTGCGGAGGGAAGTACATACTCCTCAAACCTCGCCTGACCACACCTGATTTCTATATAACTGTACTGGATCACTTCATACTTGGAAGTTTGAGATGTGATAACTTAAGTCACTTATTTTCCATTTAGTATAGCAATGTGTTAATTCATGTGGGTTATTGCATAGCTAAAATGCCTGGTCTAGTAAGTAAAAAAAAAAAAAAAATTAAAAAAATGGGGGCAGTATAGGAGAAAAGGTTTTTCCTTGTATGATGCAATTGTGCTGCTCAGAACGGGTCTGCCTTTCCCAGAAACACATCAATACAGCATCAATACAGCAATGCCAGGTATTTTATCTCACCAAAAATTTCCTGTTCTTATCTTAGCTGTTCGGGGATTTTTGCTGTATGATGTAATACACAGTCCACTTCCACTATAGTTGGATTGCAGCACACCTTTTTTCCCTGTTCTAACTTGAATTTTGCTTTAAAAAAATGTTTAAATTAGGAAGCGGACTTGAGTTATGAATGTTGCAGAGTCCTACCCCTGATTTCAATACGCAGGCCAATGTGGGAAAGGAAAACAGGACACCAAAGGGTGGAAGAATGGGTGTCGAGAATGTCAATGAGAACAGTAGTCAGCTTGGTAATGAGTCCAAGAAAGGGTTTTGCCAACCCAGATTGGTTTAGTTGGACTGAGATATTTGTGCTCTAACGCCAGGAATCTGGGCTCTGAAGAGGAGGAGCAGAAATACTGGTGCAGGGCTTAAAACTGAATGTTGCAGAGGAAGTAGAAACGTGACAGATTTATAATTGTAGTAGGAATGCAAGTGTTGGAGAGCATGAAGGTGATAGGGTGATACTTTCTGTAACTGATACAGGAAAACCTTAAAAATAATCTGAGGTAGCATGGACAAATTAGAATTTGTCTTGGTCGCAATTGCTAAGGAAGGAATTGTGAAGGCAGCTGAATGGGGTAGTGGTGCCTGCCTGCTGCACTTCCCCAAATTCTTGGCAAGACCACTCTCTGTTGCCTAACATTACATTAGCATTATGTTGAGACTTTTTTTTAATATTTTAATTTGCAATGAAAAAATAGGAGTCCCCTTGTGATATTAGGAGGCATTAGAAACATGCAGGTGGCTGAGAATATTGTGCAGAAAGAATGGTCTGGCAAAATAACGGGGAGAAATTTAATATCAGGGTGTAAGGTCATGCCACTGGAGATACAGAAGTCTGCGATGACAACCGTTTGTCATTATGCAAAATGAGACAAATTTGGTTGTCCTAACAGATCACAAGATGATTATAAAAGGCTAGTGTGATGAAAGTATGAAAATAATAAATTAATTTCTGGAATTTATTGGGCGACATATTTCTGTAGATGGAAGAAACATTAATACTATTTGCTGGAAGGCATTGCTGAAAGTCATCTTGGTACACCTGACCAACTCCAGCCACCTGTCTTGATGAGTTCAAAACTGAAATGGATGAGTTCAAAACTGAATTGATGACTTCAAAACTGAGGGATGAGTTCAAACTGAAACAGATATGGAGAAGGGCCCCTAGGATAACCAGTGGAAATGGAAAAGACTGAGAAGGCTTGGTCTTTAAAGCCTAGAAAAGAGGCTGAAAGAGGTGTGACTTTTTCCTAGTTGCCCAAGAGGATGAAGGACTAAATGCCGTTATTGTCCCTAAACGTGCTTAAGACTGGGAATTACGAGACAGCTTCTAAGCCAAGTGGAGTGAGGTTCTGAAACCTTTCAGCAATAATATTTTGTTCTTCCCCACCACCACCCATTAATCTCTCTAAAAATGGAGCATGGCAAACTCGCGTCTGAGCTTGTACGATGCAGTTGTGCTGCTCAGAATGGGTCTGCCTTCCCAGAAAGTAATTTTTAGTCCTGTGCTCTAATCATGGCTGATAAACTATATAGCTCTGTTATCTTGCTCTGATAGAAGTGCACCCTTGGAAAATTTGAGGGTTTGACTTAAATGAGAATAAGTTTGAGGAAATCTCACAGTAACGTGCTTGTTGCATACTTTTCCACTACAGTAATATTTGAGTTTTGATGGTTACACTGGGGATTAACTTGTTTCTCTTCTTTGCCTGTTTATATAGATATGTATGTCAAAATATTATTTTAGCTTTGTCTCACCTTTTCCCCCAAAAAGATTGAAGTAGCTAAAGAATTCCCCAAATTTTCTCCTTTTTTAATTAAAAGTGCTGTCAGCTGGACTACTGCTTCTCACATCACAGGAACAACGGGAGTCTACGCTGAGCAAGTCTGTCATAGTTAAACACTGAGTAGATTTAGGCTATCTATGCCCCTTTTTATATGCATTGCAGGGAGCACGTGGTGATTTGTGCCCATGTGTGTATGTATATATATATATATGTATGCCCATGTATATGTGAATCATATAAGGGATAAATTCAGTTTGGGAGGCATGGCGATGATGTAATCTGGACCTATAGAAATAAGCTAAATTAAAAGAGATTAAAATACATGAGGCGAGGAGTGACTGAGACATACGGAACCGTTTCAGCAGAAAGGCAAGGGAAGAACAAACTGCTTAAGTTCCCCTAGTTGGTCTCCAGTGCAAAAACAAGATGTAGGAAGTGAAACAAGCCCAAGATGAAAGCTGACCCAGGATTTCTGGGTTTGCAAAAGTCTAGTTTGATTAAAGTTATCAGGCAGTCAGGACTTACAGTAAAATTTAAATATGTGTGTGTATATATATATATAAAATATATATTATATAATATTATATATATTATTAAATATATATACATGTTTTATATCTTTTTTATACATATATGTGATGAATTGCAGTTATAAGAACAAAGCTGAACAAAACCAAAACTTATCATTTTTGAGACAGGCAAGGAATAGGAATCCACTTCTGTTCAGTTGCTCTCCAGTTTAATTCTTTCACATTACTCCCAACCACAGATAATTTATTTTTGTTGCTCTTATTCTCGCTCCAGTCTAGTAGCACGTCTTCATGGGCACAAATATGTGTAGAGTAGTACTGATGAGGCTTTGCTGAGCTCTACCATCTCAAATTAAACTCCTCCTCTGTGTTCCTTGGAGGTTGCTTTGCCATTCTGCACCATGTGATGATCGGTCAGAAATGAACCCAGGTTTCCCAGGCCCCTCAGAGATGGTCCTCCTCATACTCCTAATAACAGAGGTGTAGAAGATCATTGCAACTTTTAATCCCTGGAAGTATTTAAAAGACAATTGGATGAGGTGCTTAGGGACATGGTTTAGTGGTGGTCTTGGTAGTGTTAGGTTTACGGTTGGACTCGATGATCTTAAAGGTCTTTTCCAATCTATACGATTCTGTGATTCTGTAATACTCAGGTACCACAGATGATATGGAAGCAGATCAACATAGAGTGGAAGACAGCAATAAAGGTTAAGATAAATTAATTCCTTAAATTTAAGATTTTTCCCATTTTTTTCATGGAATGGGAAACTTGAGCAGTTGATTGAAGTGATGTGGAAAGTTGGATGGGGTACTGAGAAAACAGGTGGTTGTGTCCTTGGGCAGAGTAGTCTTACGATTCTTCCTCCCCAGCATTTTTAGATCTAAGTTGATCACTGAGGTTTTTTTGGTTTTTTGAGACACTTCTGCCTTGACCTTGAGGGTAATGCAGAGAAGTTTCACATTCTCGACTATTCAGGAGATCTGATGAAGGCATCGCTGTGTTACCTCTGGCTTTATAACTTGTGAAGTAGCAGCAAACCAGCTGGCATTAAAGGCCAGAATGAAACGTCTAAAAGAAAGGAGGGAAAAGATATTCTTTTCAATTTTTGCAAGAGGTATTAAAAAATAAAATTATTTACCCCTCTGCTCTCTAAGCTGCTTTAAAGCTCCAGGTTTAAAACCAATTGGTTTTTTTATATATAGGTGTAAATAATTGCTTCCTGTTCTTTGATTCAGAAGCTAAATATAGAGCAATGTTCAAGACTCAGAATAATTTGGGGGTCTTGATTTTTTTAAAATTTTTTTTTCATTATACTTCTTAATGCACTGGCTCTCTCTTATTTGTACTGCTAAGGAACATCTTTTATAAATATATGGATAAGAAATTTTGTGGCTTAAATGAAGAGTTTACTGCTTATAAACCTTGTAATTGAATACAAATTTATTTATGTACCTGTTAAAATACATATGTATATATCTGTTAAAAGCCTAAGCCACCCACAGAATTGGTGTTTATATGCATGATTACTGACCTTTTGAACAACAGATATTTAACTGATAGAGTTGCTTGCATACTCAATGTAGTTCAAATTCTTTTAAAAGTTACTTTATTATTGGAAAAGCCACAGTATAATCTATTTTAGTTGTTTTTTAAAAGTTTGCATTTTCTGCAAAGATTAAAATGAAGCCACTCTAAACTGTTGAAAAATCTGTGAGGATTTGAGAATCATTTTCGTGAAGACATGACTTCGATGAAGAAAAGCCCAGATATGTCAGGTGGATTTTTAGGAAATGGTTTCTAATGTGCACCGTAAATACTGTATGCAGCAGAATCACAAGGTGGAGAATAGTTGTGACGATGAGCAAAACAAAAAATGAGATCGGTTTTGTAGAGGATGCAAAGGATAAGCGCTGGGAGGAAATGAAACGTCAAACGCTGCTGATGGTGGGGGGACAGGCAATGGCCACACGAACCTTGACTGCTTGCAGTAGGAAGTACTGTGGCTTTAGACACATTACTCTGCTGGTAATGTAGCAAAAGGGAGATAAAGCAATAGTATTTTGGGGACAGACAGCAGCTTTGAACCTTGGAAAAATGCTGCACTAGTTCCTGACACCCCGCCTCCCCGAATCCATTTTGGAATTGAGACCCAAGTGCTGCCGTAGCAAGATGAAATAGGGGATTCAGAGGGAAAATTCAAGGCAAGTGCCTCTGTAGACATCAACACCGGTGTCTGTGGAATAACCTGCTGCAGAGGCTCTGTGTGATGGTTCTTATGGATACTCCTGTGGCTTTTCAAAGGGTGCCTGAACTCAGATTCTTGTCACCACGCTGCATATAGTAACTCAAGTACCTGTCTTTACCTTTTAGCCATGAAATACAATATGCTCTTTGTTAAAAGAGAAGCTGTTACTTTTTTAGATATCTGTTTATAAAAGTTAGCAGCTATGTTATATAGAGTTTCTTTTAATTAAATGTTTCTCTTTCATGGCTAGAGGTGTGGACAGGACAATAAATGAAAAGTATGGATGAAAAGTAGTGTCTCCTGTATTGCAAAACTGTTGGACTGGGAAACGTCTGAGTAGGGCCTGACAGCATTTCCTCTGATGTCTAAATTATTTTCTCTCTGACGAACAATAACATAGTTCCATTTGTAACGATGCTGAGCTCTTTGTATTGCTCTTTGCTTACCATATGCTCTTTCTCTTTACATCTGCACAAAACACTTCCTTGATGCTCCTTGCGATACAGCAACAGAGAGCTAGGCAAATAAACATTTTACACTACGTAAAATATTTTATTTATGCATGAATGAACTTCCCCCCTTCAGATTTTCTTTATGACTACTGTATAAACTAAGAAAGATGTAGTCATACACATTTTGTATTTCAAAGTTTCTTTTTTGTATGGGTAATTTGCTAGGATCAAACGTTTATTAACTTTGGTAATGATACAGCATTTTGTATTTTGAAATCCATTACGATGTGTGTTGATTGAAACTCTCCTCTCAGTGCTTGCTGTTTATACTGGCCCTATGAATCTTTACTTTGATACCACCCTCAAAACCCTGGGAAAGACCTGCATCAGATTTCAGTAAAAATGTATAATACTATGCTGGAAACAAATACAGCTGGCATTGCAGATGAACTGAGCAGTCACTGAGAAGCTTTTGAAACCAAGACAGTTACGTTTGCTTTGGGCTTAGGACTGATCTTATGGAATTTTAATTGTGCAGTCCAGAACCCAGTGCACACAGCTATACAGAGGGCTAGCATGTACAGAAATATAAGATCTTGAGGCCTTTGAAGAGTTCAAAACTCTTTCGTTTCACAGTATCAAAAGAACATGTGCTCATTGATCCAGTTTCTATTGCTTAAAAACTATTTTTCAACTTTATTTATGCTTTGTCTCCATTGTCTGCCTATACTTGTTTAGAAATAACATAAGGTCAGAAAATTAAATACTAAATTATACATCATGTATTTAACTATATTGATATATATTGTGCTAAACATTCCTTTTATGTTATTGCATATTTTCCATATGTTTCTTTTGCAAGATTTAAGAGGCTTGTTTTATAAAGAAGCTAAAAGTCTCAGGATGTGTCTACGTTAGCATTTTAGATCGGGATCCCATTCTTGAAGGAGTTGCTCCCACTTGCTGGGCTGCAGTTTGTGTTGTGGAGCAGAGTTGGAGTGCAAGAATGAGACTGCTTTAGGAAGATGCAGTGTGGGGCTTACCTTTAGGTAGACCCTTGCTATGGTCTTGCTCCTACTGAATGTTCAGTCCCTGGGGCTCTACTGGAGTGAGCGGGGCAATAACACCCCTTCAAGCAGGTATGGGCTTCAGCACCAACTGTTGGGGCTATTTGCTAATGTAGACCTAGCTAAGTCCTGTGAGGACCATGGGCTTTCACCTCCATGAGGAAAAAAACAAGAAACAGTGCTTCATGATAAGGCTCAGGATCTTCTCTTTGTTTGGTGCCATCACATGTTATGTCACATACTGTATTTCTGTGATTTCACATGACATCGAGTAGACTTCTGTGGAAAGCACCTGCACATTGGCATTACTGATCCATCATTGTTACTGTTACGAACAAATGCTAACCTTGAGCTTACCAGCAGAACCTCACAGCAGGCTTCAGTTACAGCTGTTCACGTGCTTTAAGCTGCAGAAAAAAAATCTAAGTAAAAATGCTCTTCTCTGAGTTTACACCGGCACAGGGCAAGCTGCAGTCTCTAAAGATAACTTCAGCTTTCTTACAGCAATAGGGACAGGGATTTTTGGCTGACAACGTAGATCAAATTACCTTATGTCCCCCACTTCAGCTGTTTGTTCTGTAGAAACAGAACTATTCAAGAGCAAAAAGGTTAGCACTTGGATGGCTAAATACCTGATCTTGCAGATACAGCAGGTAATTAAACACTGGGCTTCCTGATGTCTAGGGTGAGCGTGCAAACACCAGCCTGCCTGTGGGTGTACAGAAATTTCCTATGAATCATTAACAAGAGTCATCTATGTATCCACAATTATAAATAAATAAATAAAATTTTAAAACAAAATCCTTCTCAGTATTTCAAAACAACTAGTACGTAACCCATGTAGAGCAGAGAATTTGGAAAAAGTCTCCCAATGGGTGTTTTCACAAACTAAAATTAAGCATTAAAGATGTTTGCTTCTAAGGGAAGATCCTGGCTGAAGGTGCCCCCCAGTGCCTTCAGATGAGTATGGGAACACTGAAATGTTGACAGACAAGAAGAGGAAACTGTATTCTCTGCCTCTGTGGGATAATGATGCCTGGTCAGTGCCTATTGATTTTCTGTATGATTCCTATTATTTTTATTTCAAGAGAAGACGAGAAGGGGAGCAACGAGTTCTCATGCTGCTTTTAAACCAGTATCACAGTTCACTGCCTCACTGCTGAAATCTTATGGACATCCAAGATTTGTTGGCAATAGGTGACAGATAATTTGCAGAAGTGGTAGGAGAGGAGGTACCCTTCTCTCATGTTTAGAAGAAAACATTCAGCCTGCGGATAGGACCGTGCATCTGTCATTATGTGGTGCTTACTCAGTGGCAGGATGGGAGATTAAATGAAGGCGATGTGGGAAGTTGAGACTTGCCTCGTGTGAGTGCCTGTGGCCTCAGTTTATTGTAGTCAGTTAGGATTAGGATTATTATCAGTATTGTTACAAAAGTACAAGTCTTAATATGAACCCAGACCAATCTGGCTAATTTTCCTACCTACAGGGGTGGGGTGTGTAAGGCAGCATCCCATTGAAACAGTCGTGTCTGCAGGTGGACACCTCTACTACTTTAACTGTTTACTATGATGATCTTTTCTATCCCAGAGATGAAGGTAAAAGTGAGATGTAGTATAGGGTCTTACAATCTGCTTTAGCTTCTCCAGCTGTGTTTTAGTCAGTGCTGGTATTGAGCCTGCATATGCACTGAGCTCTTATTTTAGGTTTTACATTGTTCTTCAAAGAACTGGCTTTAAAGATTAATTAGGGCGGGAGGGGGGAGTGAGAGCGTGTGCCTGCAAGGGAAAATGTGACTGTGAACCTAGCATTAGAGCACTGACCTGAAAGGAGGGAGAGAGGAAGGAAGGAGAGGTTTGAAAAGCATTCATAGTGGATTCTTTGAAAAGTAAGTATAATTACTCTCCTCTGAGGGAGGAATATAGAGATAATGTTGTATATGTGCTTGCTGAAGTACTATGTCATTACATCGTGGGATTAGCAGTCAGGTTCCAGTCATGTAGATGCTAACAGCTGTATCTCATCTGATTTAGCATGGATGCACATCCTGAGAGAAGGATTATCCTTCTAAATTGTATTGAAGAAGAAATACTTGTGTGGTGATTTGCCATCACTGATACACACATCGGCTGTTTTAGACTGCTGTTAACAGGCCTGTTTGAACAAGGACATTCGTTACTGAAGGTCACAGTAGCAGCGTATCTGCCATGGAGCTGGGACTGCAGAAGTTGTCAGCCTCATGCGAGACGGGGATTTGAATCAAGCGGAGTTCCCTGCTAGACTGGCATACCCAAAATGAAGGGGGGAGATATAGGCGTTGCTAGCTCCAGCTGCAGTTCTCATCGTTTGGACTGGAATTTTTTCCTACATCTTCCATAGCAGCCTTTTCTCTAAAACATACAGAAATGAGTTGTCACTACAGTAATTGTATTTGTCTTATATCTATTCTGAAGCTCACAGAAGTTTCATAAAGATGTAAGGGGTTTTGGAGGGGGGGGATTGGGGAGAAAAAATGATAAATCTGAAAATGTTGAAATGCTAAATAACTATTTTGAAATTCTTACTTCATCTGTGGATTGAAACAAGAAGTTATTTCTTTCCTTTGCAGCAGAAAAGAGCTTTCAGCACGTGTTCCTAACCTTCAGTTGATCTCCCCGTGAACTATTGTGTATGAAAAGGAAGCACGTTTTTGCTGCATAGCCCAGATGATTGCATGGGAAACGGCTTGGTTTATGGCATAATGTTTTTTGTTTAATACCTTTTTTATTCCAACAGGAAATATGGGATGTATAAAATCAAAAAGGAAAGAGAATCTGCATGGAGATGGGCTAGATTTGAAGAATCAACGAGTACGTAAAACTGAACGAACTATTTATGTGAGGGATCCAACGTCCAATAAACAGCAAAGGCCAGTAAGTAGATAGTCTCAGGGGAGAATTCCAGTAGCAAGATCAAAGCATGACTGGCATAACTTAAATTTCAATCCAAAGCACATGCATGAAGAAATTCAAATGATCATTAGTCCGCAATTGGGCTTTTAGTGTTGTGCAGTTCACCCTCAACGAATAAGTACTTAAAAAAATTAAAATTGGCAGTTTGTTACTTAATTACTTTATGTTTGTCATAGTTTTCTGCATGAAAACAGTAATCCTTGGCAACGCTTGATCTAGATATAGCTATGTCTGTAGAAGAATGCTAGGTGACTTTAGAAAACCTGAAGTAGTTTAGAACTGGTTTTAAAAGCATTGGCATTGGGTTTTTAATAGCTATGGGATCCAGGTGTTGATTATTCTATTTAAAAAGGCTGAGGTAATCACGGGCAATTCTTTACCAGCTCTGGTCAACTTTCCTTTTACTCACTGAAGGCCCCTACTCAACCTTGCACGAGGCGCGTAGGTAAGGACGGGAGGGGAGCGGAGGGTGCGGCGGTGAAGGGAGCAGCACTGTGCTGCAGGAGGAGCAAGCTCATGGCAGCTCCGTCGGTGCTGCCTGGCATTAGAAAGGAAGGGTGCCGGGAAGGGGAATCCTGTCGCGTACCAAGCGGGTTTGCTATTTTGCAGATTGACTGGTACCTTTTTTCCCCACCCTCTCTACTGTGCTGAGGAAACCGGATTTTCTGACTCCCCTTATTCAGGGGCCGTGCTCTCTGCATGTGTGAGTGACACCCTTCCCTCCCCTCTCACCAGCTGACACAGTGGACTCAGCGTGCTCTCGGTCAACGTAAAACACACATCAAAAACTACCTTTTTTTTTTTTTTTAATTACTCTTTTTTTTTTCCTTGCACAATCTTAGCAACATAACTGTGCTTCTTGTTCTCGAGCATGACAGCTATGTGCTAATAACTGTCCTGTTAAAGTGCTCCGCCTCAAGCCTCTTCAGCAGAAGTCACAAAGCTGTGAACTTCCTCCCCACAGCTTGTGTCGCCCCTTCCTGAGGTCTGAGCTGCTCAATTCAAAATCTAGTGGGGACTTACTATATTTTTATGTTGTAATTTGCTTTTGAAGAATGGTGGGAAAAGATGGGAGCATTTCCTTTTAATTTAAGACATATAAGATGATACCAAAGCAACTGAATAATATGTAATTGTAATGTAAGATTGTCACAAAGATCTAAAACTGCTTAATTAAAGACATATTTTATTGTAGGCAAATCCAGAAGCACAGCTCTTACCAGGACAGAGGTTTGTCAGTGAAGGTACGTTTTCATAGGAATCTTACTGCTGTGTGCTATGCCCCTGTCAGCCTGCGAAATAATACAAACGTGCCTTTGGCTTTCTACCTTTGTAGAAATAGAGGAGCATGGAGTCATTGTGGTAGCTTTGTATCCCTACGATGGCATTCATGAAGATGACTTGTCCTTCAAAAAAGGAGAAAAATTGAAAGTTATTGAGGAGTAAGTATGACAGTACTGGTTCTATTGTAGTTTTTCTTTGCACTCATCTAATTCCCTGTATAATTTTTTTATATCCTACTCATAACATGAGTGTATTAATGATAAGAGAGCTCCCTTACATGTGAAAATACAAATGCATGTGGAGCTGTGGTAGGACTTGGCAGCTGCCCTTGTAACAGGGACCAAACATGGATCTGACGGAGACAATGGCTTCTCAGGGGGCTTGAGTTCAGAGAAAAGATGCTGCTTCTCTCTCCAGCGTGGGCAAAGCTTTCAGCACAGTAGAACCCAAATAACACTTCATAATTTTCCTTTCCTGTGAATACTACAGTTGTTTCTGCTTTTCAGGCTGGGAGAATGGTGGAAAGCTAAATCTCTCACGACAAGGAAGGAAGGCTTCATTCCCAGCAACTATGTAGCAAAAGTAAACACCTTGGAAACAGAAGAGTAAGTTCTCCCAGGCTCTAAATACCGGCAAACTTCTCCTTCACCCTGGTGGTGTATCCTTTGTGGGTGGGGGAAAGAAAGGGTTCTAACTCTTTGAAACATTTTTCAGATGGTTCTTCAAAGACATAACCCGAAAAGATGCCGAAAGACAACTCCTGGCTCCTGGAAATAGTCCTGGAGCTTTCCTTATTAGGGAAAGTGAAACATTAAAAGGTAGGCTTTGGGGTGGGTTACTTTGGAATTGATAGTAGAGTTAAAAACATACAGTCTGTCTTCACAAAAATTGGTATCAAAGTGGCACTGGGTGTGGAGTAGTCCTACTGTGTCCTGTTGTGTGAATTTGCTGCAGTTCTGTAGGAGTGAGAAGGATGAGAAAATCACCAGGAAAAGAGAGAAGAGAGTTACAGGTTAACACCCAAAGTTGAGATAGGAAAAAAAAAGAGAGTGTGTGTGTGTGTGATTACACTGACAAGAAGCAGGAATGAATGGAGAGATCTTTTCCACTCCTAACATTTGAGATTCCTTTATTGAAGGACACTTTTCACTGTAAACAGTAGATGCTGCATTTTATAGTCTTCCTTTATTTGGTCTGTATCCACTGCTACAAATTTTAAAATGTAGTTAGTGCATAATGAGGTTTTACACTTCTGCACTGTAGTGTGATTTTTTTTTCCCAAAAGCTTTTTGGTAAAAGTTTCTGTTGTAGACAGAGCTCTTTGTACTGAAAAGCTTAGTCAAGTCTCCAGACTCTTTGGCTGGGATTTTCAGAGTAGCGTTGGAGGTTCTGCCCCAGCATCTGGGCTCTGACAGTAGCCTGACTGGATTCTCCAGCTGGATACTCTAACACTGCATCCTCCAGAGGAAGATGCATGAATCCCTTCTGCGGATTGTATGTCTGTCCTCTCCACAGGGGTGCTTTTTCTGGCCCTAACACTGCAGATTCTCGATTAGGTAGCTCACTGTGATGGGCACGTTTCGCTGTTTCTGTGCTCCCAAGTGAAGACAGAGATCTAAGTTCAACATAGGCTGCTGGGAGTAAGACAAAGTACCCCCAAAATCTTTCTGTCGCTGCATCTGTGTGTGGGGAGAGAGAAGGGGCTGAGGTGGTTTCTTAGCCTTGAAAATGGACAACAAGAGTTGTATGAGTGGAAGAAACAAAGAGCTCTGTAGTTTAGGGTAGATGCTCTGCTGCCCCATCTCAAATCCCAGCTGAGGTTAGGCTCCCTAGGACTAACAGATCTGCTCTCCTCCTGTGTGCCTCAAGCCATCTCCAAGCTATCCTTTTGCTGGTTGACCCATGACATCCAGCGTGTCCCTTTTCCAAAACGCTGATCTCCGAATTTCAGCTTCTGCCTGAGGAGTGTGACAGCCTTGGCCTTGCTTTCCCAGCCAGTTCCACTCGAGCCAGGGGTGACTTTCTGCAGAAGTGGGCGTTGGACATAGAGCTGTCTGGATTATGGAACTCCAAACTTTGTTGAATAAGATTGAAAAAGAAAGTGTGACTATAAGCATTTTGGTGACCACTTCAGGACCGGCTATTGGTTAACTTCCTCCTATTGATTGCAAAATGCTTTTTGAGGAAATAAGGGAGTAAAAAGAAAAACAGACAAAAAGGTGATTTTGTTAGGCTCAACTGTAGATGCGTGGACAGTGTAGACTTTTGCTATCTGTTAATGACCATTCTTTCTTTATCCACAGGCAGCTATTCTCTCTCCATAAGAGACTACGATCCACAGCATGGCGATGTTATTAAGCACTACAAAATCAGGAGTCTAGACAATGGAGGATTTTACATCTCTCCAAGAATAACTTTTCCCAACATCAATGATATGATCAAACATTATCAAAGTAAGTTAAATCAGTTAGTGGATTGCTTAATAGAATACAGCCATTATGTCCTGTGAAGGAAAATAAATGCTTTTTTGTTTTGTTTCAAACCTTTTCATCTTTTTTTTTTTTCCCTAAATAACCCAGGCATGCATGTTATCAAAGATAAAGTAAAACTGGTTGGAACTTAAGTAACGTTGTTATCATAATCAGACCTAATGCTGCTTGCTCTGTCGCATACCATTGTGAAATAAAGAATAGCATTATAAAATACCTCATCCAAGTTATGATGGTGTGAAACTACAGTAAGAATTGACTGCATTGTAAATAAATAAATTCTGTATTTGAAAGTAACTTTGTATTCACATTTAGCAGAAATACATATAGATTTGTGAATGTCTTCTTGCAATGTTGAGTGTAGAATTGTTTTTCTTTTTCCTATAAAATTGTTTGTTTGTTTATTGTGAATGGCGTTTTGAAGGACGTAAAAGTCCACTGACTTCAAAGAAAGAAAATTGCACCCACATAGAATGTACACATGTATTATTAAAAGAAAGTGGGGGGGATGAAACAAGTTTCTGCCTGTGTTTTATATACAAAAGTGACTTTTCATTCTGCATAACCTCCTGGTGGATAGCTACAAAATAGGTGTTTTTTACTCTTGCAACTAGGAAGACAGAGAAGACAAAAAATGTAGGACAAAATCATATAGTGATTTTTCAAAGCCATGCTGAGGACTTGGCTGTGAGATTTCTCTGAGTTGTTAGATGTGTGTGGTAATTCTTTGGCACAGCTGGAAAACCTCAGAATTACTCTACATTTGTATTAAAGTTGTAGCTGGTCAGTGTCTGGAGGAAAAAAATAATGGTGACCTACTTATGCTTGCATGCACATGCGTCTGAAACAATGCTACAAGAAAATTTAATGACAAATTCAGAATACAGGTTCCAAGCCTGACTCCAGTGTGCATCTTCATCAACATACTGTCAGTAAGCAGATCTTATATTTTATTTAGTTGGTATGAATTGTACTAAAAAACCCTTAATAAACTGATGATAACCAGATGCATGTGACACTTCTTTATTAAATTTGTCTCTGAATACCAAATTTCAGTTCAGAGGTGCTTAAAGTTATGTGAAAGCACCAGAAAGGTTACATTTTAATCCAAACACTTGATTATTTTGAAAATTATTTTGAGCTGGGTAGTGCACACCTGTAATTAAGTAATGTTTGTCTCAAGTCATGAGGCACAGAACTGTAACGGGTTTTGTATTTTGTTTTTCCTTTGAAAACCAGAGCAATCAGATGGCTTATGCAGAAAGTTGGAAAAAGCTTGTATTAGTCCCAAGCCTCAAAAACCATGGGATAAAGATGCGTGGGAAATTCCACGGGAATCAATTAAATTAGTGAAGAAACTTGGAGCTGGTCAGTTTGGAGAAGTCTGGATGGGTAAGTTTATTCCTTTGGAAAGAGTATTTAAATCTGCCGAAGGAAGTGTCATTGCAGAGTCATTCAGAATAATAGTGGACATGAACCTGGTCCAATATACTTGTAAAACAGCACAGTCAGGCCCAGAATATACCTTCTTGTGAGGAGAGAGGATTTGCGAGGGGGAAGACATCTGATATCATGGAACAAATCCTTTGCTGTCTTTTAAAGGAAAAAAAAAAAAAACGTGAGTAAGCACTGTAATTTAGAGGGTTGAAGACAATAGGGGTTTTTTTGGTTGTGTTTTGTGGGGGAAGTAGAACGTTATAGTAAGATGTGATTCCTGAGTTTCAAAATCAGTGGGCATCTCAGAACTTTGTTTCAAATCAGAAAGTGGTAAAGAATCTGAAATAGAAAGAAATCATGTCTTTTAGTGAATTATGTATAGAGTTTTCATTGTCTCTTGGTAAAGAAGAGGCTGCAGTGTAATGCATGGGACTGCCGTACTGGGTGAAAAATGGGGACACTTAATCCAAGATTATTCCCTGCCAGGTTGCTGCTGAGAAAGTAGGTGACTTATGTAGTAAGAAGATTAGAGATTTATCACCCCCTACCTTGAACTATCATGCAGGTCCCCAGTAATGGAAGTGTCATAAGACTTACAAGTTGTAAATGTTAATACATACCCAGCAAAAAATGATAGTGTTAATTGTTATAACCATAATTACCTTTGCTTATAAACAATCTTATTTTCTCAGCCTCAGTGACTTCCTGTGGGAAGGGGCTATGACCACTGTCTAATCACATTCTGCAAAGATATTTAATCCTCTTGCTTTTGAAATGCTGTCAATTCAGGGATCTGAGTATTCTTTTGGGTTCCATATTGCATGTTCTGTGTGCTATTAATTACTTACACACTTGTTACTGATTACCATCTTATTTGAGGTAAACTATACCTTTCTTCCAAAGTCTTCATTATGGTGTTTTTTTCAGGCCAGATCCTTGTCTCAACCCTTCCCTGAATCTCCTTTTTGGAGGTTATATTTAAATAGTTAAAAAATTGTTATTATAATAATAGAACGGGTTTTAGTTTTGTTTCTATAGGCAGGGCATTTCTGAGCAACTTAAAAGTGTATGCCAAAACTTATTAGAAGATGCAAAGCTATGAAGGGATCTCTGATGACCCACAGGAGCATCAGGGAATGGCATTGCTTCGAAGAGATGCTCTCCTTTAGAAAAGTAAATCACAGAGTGGTGCTGTTTGAGTGGCAAATTCCACACACAACTACACTGTCACTCAGAAAGCTCTAATTCAGTCATAGGTGCAATATTTTGATATAAATCATGTTAAAAAAAAAAAAAATGCAAGCAACGCATCTCTCTAATATAATATAGCCACATTCAGCCTTTTATCTGCCTTCACGAGAAAAAGCTTAAGAAACCCTCTAGCTATGATACACGTGAGTGACAATTTACATACTAGTTAAGAAAAGCGTCAGCCATTATGCAGTTTTTTTCTGTCTAATAAACCAGGGCAAGAAATGTTTAACCGACACTGAAACGCTATGAAAGACTTTATGACAGAAGGTAATCACCTGCTTGAAAATGTAGATCATTTTGGGAAGTGACTACTTCTGCACATACACACAAAGGCATAAAACTTTAAAAGGGTGTTTCTGGTTCAAGATGTTTCCTCTTGTGTCATTATTTTAACATCTAAGTTGGGCCTAACCCCTGCATCTGAATTGCTGCACTGTGAGAAAAATTAATGTACTGTGAAAGCGATCGCTGTGTTTCCTCTTCTCTGCTTCCTTTCCGAAGTGAGAGAAACTGATTTGCATGGCACAGGTCCTCTCGAATAAGGAGCGTGGTTAATCTTACAACCAAGGAAGTTCAAGCTGGAAAAGACGTATTAGGTCAGCTGTGCGGTGCAGGGTATCAACAAACACTGTATTGTAATGATCAACCAGGGGCATCAGCAGTTACGTAGAGGTACTGGGAAATAACCTCGTCGTTACGCTCTCCTGATTAAAGAGCTAGTTGTTACGCTCTCTCCTCATACAGAACAAAATTATTTTTCAGCCATAGTGTAAATTAGAGAGAAATATTGTTCCACGGTTTAATTACTAAATAAATTTCTTCATGATAAAAGGTACTTAGAATTGTGGTTTCAGAGGGAACAATGTCCCAGTCAGAGGAACTGGGCTCCCCAGTAGAGATACAGAGCTACTGGAGAGAGTCCTGCGAAGGGTCACAAAGGTGATTAAGGGACTGGAGCATCTCTCCAGTGAGGAAAGGCTGAGAGAGCTGGGACTGTTCAGCCTGGAGAAGAGAAGGCCTGGGAGGCTCTCATCAATGTATATAAACACCTGAAGGGAGGGTGCAAAGAGGACAGAGCCAGGCTCTTCTCAGTGGTACCCAGTGCCAGGACCAGAGGCAATGGGCACAAACTGAAACACGGGAGGTTCCTTCTGAACATCAGGAAACCCTTTTTCACTGTGTGAGTGACGGAGCACTGGCACAGGTTGCCCAGAGAGGTTGTGGAGTCTCCATCCTTGGAGATATTCAAAAGCCAACCGGACGCAGTCCTGGACAACCAGGTCTAGGTGGCCCTGCTTGATCAGGGGGGTTGGACCAGATGCCCTCCAGAGGTCCCTTCCAACCTCAATCATTCTGTGATTCTGTGATATATGGGAAAATGGAGATAATACTGTTACTGCAATGTGAAGATATGCCACTGTATCTTTTATAGTCTTTTCTTTTTAGTTTGTCCTTAAGTACCCTTTGGGCTTCCAAGTTGACATTTTCCTCTTGCACATTTTGGAGGGAGTTAGCTTATGTTATGGGAGGACTAAGAAAACCCTAGGAACAAAAAGCAGACCCCCATATCCCCCAAGCACTCAGCTGTGCTCCTGCGTGACCTGTGCAGAGAATCTTTGTCACTTACGAGGTGGGCAGGTGAATCTCCTCCAACTCTGAAGAGTTTCTTTTATACAGAGAAAACTTGCTATAAAGGACCATCAGCTTCCCAGTTTTGTCTCTCACTGCAAGTACATTTAATTTATTTCCTCATTACAGCTATGTGGAATTTTATGCATTTTATAAAGACTTTCTGGTTTTAGGCTACCAAGTCAGTGTTGATGTGTGTGTTTTGGGCATCAGCTGTGCTGACACGACAGATGAAAACAGCGTGGCAGAGTTGTGTTCACATTTTATGCACCACACCATGGAAGTGGTTAGAAAGCTGCAGCCTGTGCTTTCTGCCTTCACATTTAATGGGCGGTATGGAGATGAGCTAGAGATGGAGCTACTCTTGCAGTCCTCTGCTCTTCAGCTGGGTGATGGCTCTGGTTGGTGGAGGAGGAGTGATGTGCTGACATGCAAGAGGACGCAGAGAAGCGGCTGTTCCTCAGTCTCTTCCTCAGTACCTCCTGCAGTCGTAATGGCCTGAGACGTTATCTAGCTTCTAACAGTGTCATACCTCCATAGCTCAAACACGTTGTTCTCAGTATAACCTTGCAGGGAATTACTGTGAAAGCAGAGGAAGGAGAAAGCTCCATCTTTTAGGCTTGTTCACAAAGTTGTTCATCTTCAGTCCTGGCGATCTGGTCAGAAATGGTAGGCTCAACCTCATTATTCATAGATTCATATCACAGCTTGGCCTGATTAAGCCCATGCAAGAATCTGGGGGCAACCTGGCTGTCCAAGATAGTACTCTATCAAAATAATCATAATCAACTCCAAAATAAATACCTGAAACACTAACAATTTTTGGAGGATTCTATTCTAACATGTAGAGAAGAACATGGCACTCTGTGTAGGACATCATCACATTCCTCAGACTTGCGTGCTATTGCTTGCATCACATTTAATTTTTAACAGAAGTCTAAACTGCAGAGAGCCTTGCTTTCTGCCATGGTATGAAGGGTTTTTTGACCATGGAGTTCAGTGCATCTGGGCAGCTTCTTTAGTGATGTGATGAACCAGAGTAGGACTGCAAGAGCAGGGTCTATGTTTTATGCATTTTTGTTCCTAGTGTGCACTGATATGATGTCAACCATAATGCTCTGTGGTGTTAATAATCCATGAAGAGAATTCTCAAGCAGGGCTAAGAGAAAAGTTAACAAGCCAAATGGAGCCATTATAGTGTATTTTATTAATGAGACACATTTTACTTGCATCTCAGGTGTAAAAGATTCTCTTATTTGGTAACCCCCAAATTAGAACGTAAGTAATACGCATTTTGGATGTGTATTTTCTTATGCAGCTGTTAGAAAAATCAGAGTAAATCATACTGCAGAAATACTGTTATTAAAATAAAAGGCATCTAAAATGAACTTTCTGGTACATCTCATCAGTATCAGAAGTGGATTTTTACAGTACATACGTGAGCTGAATGTTAGTTGCAAAGAATCTGAATTTTGTCAGGTGTTCTAGATGTAAACAAGAATTTCATTGCTTACCTATCCTTTCGAATTCATGTTTAGGCAGCACACTGACCATATGTTCATTCATATCATATGGCAAGGACTACCGTGACACAGCAAGTGCTGGGTTTACACCTGGAGCCAGGTTGAGTTCAGCCAAGGCAGACGTTAGCGAAGGGTTCAGAGCCGCAGGTACTGCACGAAGCGGGGGTGATGCGGTGCTGTAGCCACCCCTTCCTGCAGCTCCCTGTGTGTCACTGGAATCCTTCTGTGATGCAGACTGCACATTAAATTTGCTGTCACTAGCTGAAACGCTTTGAGGTCACCAATTTTCCCTCTGCCTGCACAAAGGCTGCAGCTTCTTACCTGCACAGTGAGAGTGTGCCTGCAAAGCAGAGGATCTTTATGGAAACTACCACAGAGGTTCTCACGGTAACGATAAGTGACCTGACAGGAGGACTAGGACTTTGATAAATAGTATAAGGAAATTGTGGACTCCGATTTAGAGGTGTAACCATTGTGGTAATACTGTCTGGATTGTTGCTGAATAAGGAAATGAGGCTATTTCATTAAGTCATGAAAGTTTTACCTCTTCCAAGAAGTATTTTTGCAGCGTTGAAATGGGTATGGTGGGGGACATGAGTTGCATTTATATCCCTCTCTTTCGCTCTCTCTCTTTTTTCTTTTTTTTCTTTTCTTTCTTTTATTTTTCAAATTAAATGACTTCACAAGATAAACTTTAGGATCAGTGCTTGCTACTCTTTTTTTTTAAAATGCTATTTTAACATTTATTTTATGTTTGGAAAACATTAAAGCAGAAAATAATTCACTGCTTTTCTCTTTACTGATTGTTTTTTATATAATTTGAATATTACATTAGAAGGTTTGATAATCAGAGAAATTGAACAGCAACAGTCTCTTCCACTCTTGGCATGGGCTATGTGATAAGAAGTTATCACATTTTAAATCTTGCTCTGAACGCTGGAGGATTGCAGTTCTGGCAGCCCCTGTCTGTTGGTCATGAGAATCCTCATTTGATTGCACTTTCCTGTAATGCTCCGTTTTGAGCACTGAGGGTTACAGAAAGGATTGTAAGCATGAGACTGGCATGCATAAAATGTGATTTAAAGATGCTCCAGAATCTTGCAAGCAATCCATGGACTCTATTAGATTCTGAGACTATTTATGTGGATGTTCATTAAAACATCTTTCGACTGTTTGAATATTTTCTGGGTTACTTGTAAATGAAAACTTGGTATGAAGTAAGATCATTTGCCCTTTTTTTTTTTTTTTTTCCCCAGAAAACTGATTCCTAAAAATGGGGAATAGATTATTTTTCACTGCAATGTTTTATCAGTTGCAAAATAAAAAGGAATTCTAGCATAAATATTTGTGCTACATCTGGCACTTGCTCTCAGGCTCTTAGCTATTACTGGAATCCAACCTCACCTGCTTTACAAATTCCTACTAGTCGGGGCACTGTGCGGCGCAGAGCGACTTCAAGTGCACTGATTGTATTCCCTCCTTTTAGGTTACTATCATAACAGTACAAAAGTGGCTGTGAAGACTCTGAAGCCTGGAACGATGTCTGTGCAAGCCTTTCTGGAGGAAGCCAACCTCATGAAAACACTTCAGCATGATAAGCTTGTTAGGCTTTATGCTGTAGTGACCAAAGAAGAACCTATTTATATTATAACAGAATTCATGGCTAAAGGTGAGAACAACATTGGATCTGCATGCAATGTTTTAGTAAACTCTTCTGCTTCTCATCAGTCAGTCCCCTTTCTTTAAAAGGGAAGGAATAAAAAAAGGAAAACTTGAGATTTTAGCCTTATTCTTTTGAATGCTCTGATATAAAGTGAAGGAGCACCTATCCTAGAGGAGGGCTGAAGCTTTAATTTTGTGATTCATTGCTGCATTTGTGAAATAAACTATTTTTACAGTTTTCTTAAATGTAGCATTTGTAATTGTTTCAGATGCAGACCATAACCCCCAAAATAGGTCTGGTTCCTTTGGGCTCCCTACCTAACTTTTGTGTCTGGTGTCATAGCAAGGCAATTAAAATAAACCTTAGAAATTGCCTTATGTGGCCCTTGAATTGATAAATAACGTGTGTAATAAGGTGAGTGATGAGTGGTCCTGCAAGGATGGCTGCACTACTAGAAAAGGACAACCTTTATTAGAGCATTACTACACAAAATAAGTTACGTTTCCTTCTCAGATTGTCTTGGGTGGTAATTTTTCTTGGTTTGTTCTGTTTTCAAGCAATTGGGCTGATAACTTCATAAACAAGTGTTGAGCCGCTTATTCATTATGACTTGGAAAGGATTGATACGTGTGATTCTCCTAGACAGCTTTCCTGATAGTCCGTAGACTAGGGTACTTATCGAACTCAACACCACTGAACTAAGGTATGGTCTGAGGGGAGTTTTCTACAGCCAGGAAAATGGCAAAACTTGGATGCCTGACACGCTGACTTGGATGTTACTGTTGTTAAATCATGAAAAGAGACTGCCTTACTGTAGTCAACTTGAAAACACATCAGAACACTTCACTGCAAAAATTTTGTGACCCAGAAAACTGGGGACCTGGCGTGACCTTTATTTTGGTAATAAAGCTGCACTGACTTAATCTTTCTCTGTTGTAACAGGAAGTTTGCTGGATTTTCTGAAGAGTGATGAAGGAAGTAAATTGTTGCTTCCAAAGCTAATTGACTTCTCTGCTCAGGTAAATTTTAAGAAATATGCTCAGAATTCATGGGGTTTATTTCTCTCTGAGTCTGAAACTCATGCTGGGCAACTTTATCCTAAATTTTTGTGCATTAAAAAATAATTTAATTTTCAAATAAGTTTTGGTCTGAGTAAATAAGGTTACTTGAAAGGAGGGAATAGATAAAAGAGGTTTCAGAGGGAATATGTGAAGTTAGGCTTAACTCTTAGATACTGCTGGTGACCTGCTTAGGTGGCAGTGCTACCCTCCTTAGATGGCAGTGGTACGCAGCCGCTTTCTTATGTGGAAAGGCTGCTTTCAGTTCAAGCAGGTGTGAATTGAAAGTGTAAGTAAAAGTTTGTGAGTTTGTGCTTATGAGATTTCTTCAGTGTTAATAAATGTGTCATTTTTACTTCTTAAGTTAGGTCAATTGGTCAAACTTCTCTTAACCTCAAGGGACTATTGTTGGTTTCAAATTCTTATGTAAATTACTGTGAAATAAATGAAATCTAATCAAATGATATTTCAGCTACTAGAATCTGATCTATGAACCAAGATGATTGTTTCAAAATATACAAGTTATCCCATGTCATAAATGAAATCTGTAGAGAGAGACCCCAGAGTGATTTGTGTGTCAAAGCCTGGATCAAAGGTGCCTGGAGCCCAGTGTTCCGCCTCGGACAGTTGCCAGCATTATATGTCCAGGCAGGCATCTAAGAAAATAGAATATGAACTGTGCTTTTGCAAGTTGTAGTTCATGTTACTAATAGGTAACGAAGGCATTTCTGGTAGGTTATTGTTTCACCAACCTTTTTGGGTTTTTCTTATGCATTGGAGTTTACAGACTGTTGTACCCTATTACACTAACTTGTTACAATTCATGAGGAAAGATGAGAAAACTTCAAAAAGACCTAATAAGACATTAGGGATTTATACCAAAAATTCACTATAAGAATATTATATAACTGTTTTGTATAACTATTGCTATATAAATAAATATAAGATTAGATATTAGGAAACATTTCTTTACCGAGAGGGTGGTGAAACACTGGAAGAGGCTTCCTAGAGAGGTGGTCGATGCCCCAAGCCTGTCAGTGTTTAAGAGGCATTTGGACAATGCCCTTAATAACATGCTTTAACTTTTGGTTAAAGTGGCCTGAAGTGGGCAAGCAGTTGGACTAGATGATCGTTGGAGGTCCTTTCCAACCGGAACTATTCTATTCTATGGTATATTATATATCACATATTGTTATATAGATATTCAATATATCAGATAAAGATTTTTATTTAACATAGATTCAATGCAGGAGCTGTTTTTGCTATAATTGATGGTTCAGTCTAGCTATAGGCTTTCTACGTTTTCTTAACTCTTTGGGTAAATTGTCCTTGAGGATTTAGTGGGGCAAAAGTTTTGTAGATGTGGAAAACTGGCTGGATCCCAGGTCATGGTCTGGAGAGATGAATAACAGTGGGCAGAAAAAAGATGTAGCTTTGAAAATAGTGTGTAAAATTCAGGAGAGAGAAGAACATCTATGAGCAGCGATATGAAAGGAGACCCAGGATGTGGAGAGGAAAGCACATGTGGTTTTATAGCAGACCTTTTTATTGGAGTTAGGGATGTTGTGTTTGTTTTGAATGAATATTGTGTTTTCAGAAATTTAAGGCTTAAAAAGTTGAAGGAACTAGAGAGCAACTCTAACTGTGTACAACTCGGGTAAATCACTTCCAAGATGACAGGGGTCAGCGATTGTCATTTACAAAGCTTTGAAGGTCGGGTCACTTGGAATGGACATCGCTTGTCAGCCTGATCTGACAGCAACCTCTCAGAGCCAGTTCCTGCACTTGGCCTCAGAGGCCAGGACCTTCTGCAGCACAGGCAATATGAGAAGTCCCTCTCTTCACGTAAGATGTAGGCTATCAACAGAAATTCCTAAGAGAAGCCATGCATTGGGTTGCAGAGTGGTCTTAAAGAGATGTTCAGGAAGGCCTCTCTGAGGATTTCTAGCTGCAGCCCAAACAAAACTTTGGAACAGAGATATGGGGCTTTTTCTTATGGAAAGAATTTGTAGGTTTTTTGAGCACATTTATAAAGAGCCCTTAATGCCACTGGGTAATAACAGGACTGTGTGGAATAGACTTGCAGGCTGCATGTGGTTCTCAGACCAGAGATTTCCCTTTGACCAACACAGATGTTCCACTGGTCTTCTTTAACTCTGACACTCTGAATGTTAGTCAATGGGTCTTTAGGGCAAAAGACAGACAAAAAGATTTTCAAACTCTGTTGGCCTACTGCGAAGGTAATGGTAATTTTACTGCAGACCTGTGGATCACACTTTTCCAGAATGTAGGCTGTATATAAAGGAGAACATAAAATGGGTCTAGTATTTTTTGTATGACTCTGGTTTGTACAAATGGAACAGTAATTTATTCTTATAGCAGTGATGTTAACTTCTCTGTACAGCCTAAGGAGAAAGAAATTCAGAGAGCTATGTTCTAGAAGAGCGTAAAAAAAAAAAAAAAGCATGGAAGGAAGCTCATGGTGAACTACTTAAATAAGATCAGGCATATTTTTTTGCCTTGGTGGACACACACTTCAGCTCTTCATGACTGTCTAATCACACCATTCTGGCAAAGCAGTTTACCAGACTATCCCAGCTTCTCAGAAAGACTGAAAATGCAACAAATGGTAGCTGAGGATTGCCTTATTTTTCCCCTCGTCCATCTGCGATGTTGCACAAGGCTGGCCTGCTCCCAGCCATGCCAGACAGCTGGCTGGCTCACATCCACACGTGTGCACACAAGACGTCTGTTGCAAGAAAAATTTCTGATGGAACCCAACCCATTGCAGAAGGGTACATTAGCAATCGACTTGTGATACAGCAGGAAGAAAATGGTCAAAAAGAGATTCCACTTAGTATGTTGCCTTTTTATCCAGCAGAATGGCCTTTGCCACCTTACAATGGCCTTGTCAGATAAGGAGGGACTGGGAATGGGAGAAAGGGAGGGGAGGGTGTGGTGTCTGTGAGTATCAGATAGCTGAAGAATGCAGTGCAGGTAGCTGAACGTGAAGCCCCAGCTGAAGCCCATTTTCCAAGTGGTGTTGAAGAGCGCTGTGGGTTGGTGTTTCCATTGCCAGACTGCTGTTAGTGCTCCGCTTGCTGACTTTGTAGCACCTTTCCCTTGAACAGTCCTGAAAGAAATTTGCATTTACGAGGGGTGAAACGTTCTGATTTTGCAAAAAGAAAAGTGAGGACTGCTCCCCCAGGTGAAATAAACACCTTTTAAAAAGTTAGCATTTTTCAAGCAAGTAATCAAATATATTCCTACTCTGCTATACTGATTTTGCTGTTTTGTTAACGTAACAACCACACTCACTGATTGCCATTTTTGACAGCAATAGCTGAGTACTGGGGACAGACTTTTTAATAGGGCCTGTAGCAATAAGACAAGGGGTAATGGTTTTAAACTAAAAGAGGGTAGATTCAGACTAGATATAAGGAAGAAATTTTTTACAGTGAGGGTGGTGAAACACTGGAACAGGTTGCCCAGAGAGGTGGTCGATGCCCCATCCCTGGAAACATTCAAGGTCAGGTTGGACGGGGCTCTGAGCAACCTGATCTGGTTGAAGACGTCCCTGCTCATTGCAGGGGGGTGGGACTAGATGACCTTTAAAGGTCCCTTCCAACCCAAACTATTCTATGATTCTGTGATTCTACTGGGTAACACTTACACCTGGTGACTACTTTAGTATACAGCTGTGGATTCAGAATTTTTATGGTTTTTTTTTGCTGTACTAACAAATCACTATTTATGAAATTAGGCTTGTGGAAAACATGGCAAGAAAATGCTTGCTAGGAAGGTGGTCCAGCTCAGTTTCTAAAGCAATCTGCCCTCTGAAAGAGCTGAAGTTTCTCTTTTGTGATTTAAATAGTGCGTATGAGTAGGGTCTGGGGAAATCTAGTGTTAGCTATGCCCTGGCAAAGATGATTTTGGCCACTAGAGATGAATGCTAGAAGTCTCTGAAAGGAGTGTGTTTTAAAGGAAGCTGAGTTTTGCAAACGTATCTTCAAGCACATACTACCTGCTTTAGTACAGAGCAGAGCTTCAGCATCTCCCGTAGGAGTCAGCAGAATTATCAGTATGTCGGACATGCCAGAAACAGCCAGGACTAGGAGAAATCAGAATCTGAGCCTGTTTCCCTGCCTGCGTGACCACTGCTGGTGCGTGGGTCAGCGGCACGGCAGCCTCACTGCCTGGTCTCGCAGCTGCTGTGCGTCTGGCAGGCATGAGCTGGCACGGGGGACAAGCGGTTCCCCTTCCTGGGGCTTCTGCCCGTCGGCTCAGCCAGCGGGCTCAGGGAACCCAAAGGTGCTGTTGGTTCCCAGTTACGAGTTGGAGGGTAAGCGAATTTCATCGCTTTGTCGACGAGCTATACTGCCAAATCTCGCTAATGCAGCAGGCCAAGACAGTCCCCGTGGACATGACCCATATTCCCTTTGGTCATCTACAGGCAACAGCCTCGCTCCTTCAGCACTAAAGCGACTGGCAAACTCTGGATTTTACTAGTTGGTTTTCATCTTGCCCCAGAGGTAATTTACCCAAAGAGCTCCCGATCCTTTGTTTCACAGTTCTTGAAATCATTCTTGCTTCTGTTTGATGAGAGCGGCTGAAAACGTACAATGCAAATTCATTGAGCCTTTTGCGTGTCTAAACTCTTCCTGCTTCTTACGCAAATCCGTTATCTACCGTGTAGCACACACTTGCATGGTGGCTGTGATTAGGAAAATGATACCAGTTGTTACTGAACATACTCACGTCATACCTTTCAAACTGGTCAAAGCTTTGTCACGAAAACAGTCTGTCTTCTTTCCTGTGCAGCGCTGATACTTTCGTTAATTCTTCTATGATCTACAACTTCATTGGCAACTCTTATCCTCTTCTTTCTGCCTTCGAAGGCTACAAATTAAAATTATAATAAACTTAGAATAAAATTAATAGAGATTTTTGATGCAGTGCTTTAACCTTCTCTCTCCTCTCTTTTTTAAGGGGAAAAGGGAAAGTCCTAAATCAGGATTAATTTTAGCTCTTATTTGGCATTGGGAGATTTCCACTGCAGTCTCGCCATATTTCTTTTCAGGTTTCTTTCATTGTTAATGATACCCTCTAATGTTCCAGTGCATAATTATATACATTACTTTAATAATCCTTATTTTCCCTGTGGGACTGCTTGACTACATAACTGCTTGACTGGAGCAAGAGGAATACATTTTTGCAGCCTTTCCTGACTTCACCTTTAGGATAAGCACTGCTGCAAACTGAAAATTGGTATTATGCTGCTATATCACTTGAAGATTAAAATGTGACTATTTTGCAACAGTTTTCAATTGTCAGATACAAAGGGTCTACACCCTCCTCATAGACAGAGAGTCATGTGAAGATGGACTCTCTTTTTGAAAACTCTGTGATCAAGAAGTACATTTTATTTTATTATGCGTCTGGACATTATTGAAAGGAACCTGGTTTTCGTTAATCCCAGACCAAAGACAATTTTGTCCAGATCAATCACACGTGTTTGCTTCAAAACTTGCTAAACTGCAGACTGTTTTTAGTGAGGCTCTTTCCTAAGAACTGAGAATTACCAACTTTAAGGCAGTGTGAACCTCAGGATATGCTCCGTTATTTCCTCGGCTTAAACTTCACCAGCAGGTGAAGTTTAAGCTCGTTGTTTCTCATTATTTTGGAAACTGTAGGTCACACCCTTTTGGTTTTTTCCCAGAGTTGACTTCATTTGTAACCAAATAAAAACTAGGCTCAACCTTGTATACTGATTCATCACTTATATTTTTTCCCCATTTTGCTTGCCTGCTTTGTCGGCGAGTGAGGGTGTGTGAGTTTGGATTTACCGATAGTTTTCAGGTGTCTCATAAGCCACCTACATCCACAAAAACTGTCCTAACCCAGTTCTTTCCCTTTTCCACCCTGTGTTCTTACCCCATTGTCATTCACGTTAACCACGTGTGCATCCTTGGCCCTTTCAGTGGAGACTGAAGCAAAGGCAGGCATTTAAAAACTTCTCTCTAGCATTTGCATGTAGTATTCTCCATCATTTAATTTAATCATTCATTTAATGTGAATGGTTTCCTTGGTCGTCTTGTATTACTGATGCACCTCTAATTTCCCTGCTTATACTTACTATTTGTAGCACTTTTTGTGGGTGTGCTCTTCTGATTTTTGTCATATTGGGGTATCTTTTTTATATTTTGTAATTCAACTTTATAATTTTCAGCTGTTTCTGACAATGTAAGATTTAGCCAAATCAATCATCTACCGAAGGTCTTGGGAGTCTGGAGGGGTCCCTGCTGACTGAAGGCTAGCCAATGTTATTCCAATCTACAAAAAGGGCATGAGGGATAGAGCCAGGGAACTACAGACCTGTTAGTCTAACCTTAGTTCCTGGAAA